>NC_090438.1:894017558-895255758 GCF_031143425.1 Pleurodeles waltl | reverse complement strand
ATTTGTGGGAAAATCGTAGCAATTTTAAAGTGAATATTCCTGGTCCTGTGTCCTGAGCACCCTAAATGACTGCTAACCTGTTTCTCAGCAGAAGCTGTGTTCGTCAAGCTCCAATAGCTGCCATCTCGTTTTATCACAAGTCTAGATTTCACAGGGGAATGCTTAAGGAGCTCACAGGCTCTGGGTGTATTTTTTTGTTCTGTGATTAGGAATTTATAGTCAGGTTTAACACATAGTAAAACAATAGGCCTAAGCTAGAGAATAAATAGCAAAAAACATGGCCTGGAAGAGCCACTTTGGCATAAACATGACAAACTTGAAAGCTCTGCTTTATTGAGGGCTTTGGGGCCATATGTATGAACACATTTTCCCATAGACACAGAATGGGCAAAACTGCTTGCTACATCTGGCCCTTGGTTCGTTGAGAAACCAAAAAAGGAACAGGCGCGAAGTCTACATAATACCATCTCATCTACTGAACTGGATCCCACTCTATCCATATGCTTGACGTTCAGTCACTAAAACTATGGGTAGAAGTGTTTATTTCTATTGATATCCCACGTTTCATTCTTGGTACAGAAGAGAATAAATGTGAGGCACAAAGAAGAAAAAGCAGAAGCTTCCAGAAACACACCTTATCATTATCAAGCTTTGGTCAAATCATTTGCAAGGCATTCATGTGTCAGCAGTGGGCGCGCCACTCAAAGTTTCAGTCCTTGAGGAACAGATTAGGTGGTTTTGCAGGGTTTTCCCTTTTAAATCAATGGAAGTGAGGAATGTTTTGGAGAGATTGTCAGAGCAGGTGATGCCTTCGGAGTCTATAAGAAGTGCTGTCCTCGTCTGGAATCCAACGAGAGTGTCACCTTCCAAAAAAAGAGTGGTCTGAGTAGGGTGGCAGTGGAGCAAAATGGAAGCTTGGCATACCAGAAACTAATTGTTACAGCGCCTGTCAAGGCAACAAACTCACAACATATTAGGATTTCCATGCACAAAGGCAGACACTTAAGCAAATGTTTTGTAAACACAATACAAAAAAAAAAAAAATGTTGCTTTGTATAGATTTACGATATAAGCTGTTTATATGATTACGATACATAGTGCAAAGAGTTAATGTACCTTGTGTCTTAATGTAAGTGATTTTATGACTTAATTAAATAATCACATAACATATGAAACAGGGCACAGAGAGTGCAAGCACTTTGTGAATCTACTTCAAGGATAGTATTTCAGTGCAGATGGACAGGCAAAGGGGTGGCTCGGGGACTAACAGCTGGTAAATGCATTCCATGCCCTGCCCTGCCCCGCGGAGCACTTGCCGCTCAGGCCCCTGTTGTCTGAAGATGCGCCCTTTTCTCGCCCTTCAGATGTCCCAGTGTTGTCGGCGCCCTGCCCGGCCAGCACTGGTCCAGCCCCACTTCATTTTCCGGCCAAGCGACTGCCAGGAGTTCCCTCGTTTGCCCGATATGAACATCATTTAAAACACCAGAGACACTGTTAAGAGAAAAATACCCTCCGGATAAAACCAAGAAAGGCCGATTTTTGTGGCACGTGCTTTAGGCCACAGAATTATTGTACATCTGTCGTCCGCGAGTGGCAGGGAAATAAAAGAAAATGAAAGCAACACTGCAGCTTCCTCAACTGAGGCAGGGCTTTAACCGTAATATACGTGTTAATAAAATATGTAGATGCACTATAGGGCTGTAACGTCTGGGGTTTCAGTAAGGTGCCTGGGTGAAAGATGAGCGCTCTTGTGTCACGTAAGTAAATATCATTGTAAAGAGTAGTATCAGATGTTAAAGGAAAGTGTGGTAAAAAGTGGCAATTAGTCAGGATGTTGCACTGTACTTGAAACTCTTGCTTCTTTCTTCAGTGGAGGTGTTTGGATAAATCCTGAGCACCCAAAAGCATTCTGTCTTACACTGGGGGCGAGTACTCTCGATACTGATCACAAGTGAGGGTGCTTTTTTTTTATTTTTTTTTAAGGGTGCTGAACAGTGCCAATTATGTAGAATAATTAAGTGAAAAATACATAAAAAAAATAATTGCAGAGGGCCCACAGCTTTTTTATGGTCCCAGGTGGCGCTGCTCAATGTCAGGGTTGCCCAGTACCAAAGCTGCCAAGTCTTGATACCACCTCATAGCTCCTGCTTCCACCACCCTGCCCTTCTGGTCTGTTTTTGTCATTCTTGTGGGTTCTTTTTCATCCTTGCTATCTTTATTAGATACTGTTTCGCCATTGTTCTCCTCCTCCTGCTTTTTCTGTTGGGCAAAGTCTGACAATGGAATATTAAATCCTAGTCTATAAAAAGGAGTGCAGTTGCCCGCCACCTGCAACCACCAGCAGAAATTAAACTCTAAGGCTGAGGCAATCAGAGTTTGCAAAGGGAAATCGGCTGACTCTTTATTAACCAGAATTTATCTGTGATTTGAGGGTTGAACCTGCTTTAGGAACATATAACGAAATTATCTTGGAGCACTCTTTCCCTTCTTAGCGCCAACAGCAGAAATAAGGATATATGTATTTTGATTTGTTTAAATAACTTCTTCACAGGCTAACCCTGACGTAAGTGTTTGCCAGTACCCTGTGAATCATAAAATTGGACAGATTTGATAAAAAAAACACATGGAAGAATGAGATTTTGTTTTATTCTTGAGCTCAGAGGTGTTGGAACTCAGTCATTTCTGTATGAAAGTGACAAAACTGGAGAAGAGATAGTTTCTCCTGCCTGGAGCCCTTACTCTAGGTTCTTGGTGTACGCTTGTTGAGAGGGCTCAGCCCTCATTTTGGATAGAGGAAGGACTTATGAAGTGATCAAAAATTGGAGGGTTGTGTTTTTTTAGGGTCGAGCGCAAAGCGCTCAGTCCCTTGTGTAATCTCTCTATGGGCTTGTAACCACACCCATGTCATGCCCGTCAGTTAGGTTGGTTTGTGGGCTTGCCTTTAAAAATTCACTTGATTTCATTAGTCAAAATCATGCATATGTCATGCCTTTTCCGGTGTTTAGCCCTCCTCGAGCGCATAGACCAACTACTGAAAACATACGAGGGTCAATGTTTTTCATATGGTTTCTGAACTACTTTTTCTCTTTATTTCGCAGTGCAATCTCGCTGGGCAGTAGTCCAGCGATTTGCATGACATTGACCCTGTTACATGGATATTTGCACTTTTGCCGGTTACATGGATAATTGCATTTTGGTTGGTAACATAGATAATTGCCCTTTTGCCGATACGTTTCACTGCGAGCGAACTTCTGTTCCTTTTGTGTGTCTGCTTTGCACTGATGGCAGCCGTCGGCTCTCTCATGTAAAGTTCTTTCACTTTTCAATTTATGTGGCAAGAAAATTCCAGTTAGTTATGTGAAACTGTTTTACTTTTTATTTTCAATTTCTGTAGCAAGAAAAGTCCGGTTGGGAGTTTACAATGTCAATAGCTCTAACTCAAGCAAATGCGAGACCCAGTGCACTGCAAATGCTTGTTTTCTTCCATTACCTACTATGCAAGCTATTGATTTCCCTTAATTCTTAGGAAGAGTGATATGTTTTGCATCAAATCTTGCTATATGTACTTTTGTGGTAGAACGCAAAACTAGGGCCAAACATCAGTGCTGAGATGGCTTAAAACTGAGAATAAAACATGGAACAGATGTGTTGTTAAAAATAAAAATAAAAAGTGCCATTTCCGTTTTCGTACTAGACGTGGCAAACAGGCCTAAATTGAGAAGACAAACAATTATGATTCTGTTCAAGACTAATAGCAGGAGTCTGCAAGCTAGAGACATCATCATATGACTTTTGTCTTATTTATAAACATGTGTCCACCACCAGCTCCGACCATGGCACTGTCTGAGGCAACTGCGCAGCACCTCTAAAAATCAATCACATCTCTTGAACGGTATTTGTCCAATGTAAGCCACTGATCGCCTCACCACAGCATCCTAAACAAAACGTGCAAAGTCAAAAAAGCCACAGTGCCGGAAACTACACACCCGAAACAGAATTGTTTAATGGATGTTGTGTCAAGCAGTCTGAATTTCAGAACACTGCGTCAGCATGCACGAGGAACGAGAAACTCAACACTAATATTAATTTAAGTCTTTATGTGTGCACAATCCTAACTAAACAGGGCACACTAACCATGAGACTCCACATTTGGAAATCAGAGCAGCTCATAACTTAGATCACATGACCAGTATGTACAAGCTTGGCCCATGATGTGAGTTTGAATAGGGTTGAGGGATTTGAAGTGAACTCTACCGCCAAAGGCAGTCCTTAGAACCTCAGTTTTTGTGCGTCTGAGGAGCCCCCGCGTTTTGCACACTGAGACTTCTGCTAAGTTGAGCCTCTTCCTAACTATGACTTTGATCCAGCTGCAGCTGTTGTGAACGTTTGAGCAGGGCACCAGAGGTTAGAAATGTCGATTTCACTTCCATAGTTCACCGTGGAAATGTATTGCAGTCACACCTTGGCCTCACTTGCACAGCCTTGGTACGCACGATAATGCACAAGTGCAACGACAGCCGCCTTAAGGAAAACCCACAGAGCACATCTCAGTGTTTTCCCTCTCTTTTCACCGTTAAATCCTTTGAAGCACAAAGGTTAGAGTAATGGCCATGTAGTGGGCCATCTCTAGAGAGTTATGAATTCAAGATCAATAATCTGAGGAAAAGGAATGCAAGAAAGGAACGGATCGCTCGCTCCTCTTCGCAGTGGTTAGAATGGGACGGGCCTTTTTACACTTGGCAGGGACGTAGCACCTTAAAATGTGACAGACTCATTTTACTAGACGTTAGCACAGGGAATGAACATCGGCCACCACTTCCCTAGTAGGACCATCTGGGCACCATTAAAATGTTTAGCATTGCTACTTTAAACTGCTGCACATTATATTATTCGCAAGGGCAGGCAAGGGCCAAGCGACAGACACAGACTGCAATGATGCAGAAAACAGAGTTCTTTATTTCCCCTGAGCAGAGGCTGGCTCTAATGTCTCTACTTCTGATGGGGTCTGCTTTTCAAAATGCATGGGCTATGATTTCAGGACAGCGTATGCGCTGCCACTGTGTAATTTAACTACATTCTTACGCAGTCAGCGCACAAACAGAAAGACTGTGGGTGCAGCTGCTGTGGGTCCCGAGGAGTGACGCACCAATGTCTGGGTACAACCCAGTTGCAACACCATCCCCTGGGAGATGACAGCAGAGATCACCAGTGGCTTCCTATGGATCAGCACAGAAGGTCCGGGGAGGGATTACAATTACGTAACAGGGCACCAGATTTGGAGGATGCTCGGCAAGAACTGAACTTTTTTGGTATGTTATGTTGGCGAACAGCAAGTTTAACATGAATGAAGACAATCCCATTTCAGAAAGGAACTTATGTCTTTCCATGAGACAGTACAAGACCGAAGGCAAAAAAGTATGGGGGTAGTGGTTCGTAGATCCCAAATGCTAACATTTGAAGAAACCCAATTAAGTAGTGTGCTCAAAACCATATTTACATTAAATTAAAGCTTAGCAAACTGAAGTTCACAAAATTTGGATTCTAACAGGTTGAATGAAGCATCACTGATCGCAGTACTCCATCCCACCCTTAATGATACAGTATATGTACATCACTTTGATCAAAACAAGTATCCAGTCATTATTCACACTAATTGTATCAACCTCTAAAGGGTGAGAAACTGATAATAACTCTGATGCGCTGAAAAAAATGAAGACATACAACACCAATATGAGACTTAGGCACCTTATGGCAACTTAGTCAGCCCCATGTAGCTCCTTCCTAGCAGTTCGTCGGATTGTCATCTGTTACTGTCTAGTTAGAGAAGGTACATTCAGCCCATGATCTCCTGCACTACTGACCAAAGCGTCACAGAAGAAAGCAGCACAATGACAAGAGGTGATAAACAGAGAGAAGTAAGGAGATGCGTGGAACCTCTTATGAAAAAGCAAACTCACAATTAAATATACTATGTCCCAAAGTACCTTTCCCAAATAAACATAAATGTGCAAAAAGGACATAAGGATTGTTTTGAAAACAACTCAATCTGCTGTTCATGTTGAGCATTTAGACAAGAGTATCAAATTGGTCACTGGATACCTTTTGGAGGAGTAATCTTTTGAATGAGCAATTGTCCTATGCCATCTGTACCAGGTAGGTACTAAGCAGAAGCTGAATAAATTCAGGCTGTATGCTAACTTCATTTTAGAGAGAATCAGGTTTAGACCCACTTCATTTTGCAAGCCTCAGCTCTGTGCCTAACACTCAAAAGGCTATAAGGAACGTCATTCCTTTTTTTACATCATTCATCAGGTATACATTCTAAAAAACAGGACTACGCCAAATAGTCTGAAATATAAATGTTGAAATACATTACTTTGTTCTGACAAAATATGTGGCTACTGAAGGTAATTCTTGCTAAATCTCTCATGCACATCTTCTAAAAAAAAAACAGAAGGAAAAATCCATAGAAAAAATAGAAAAATTGTTTTGTGTCAGACGAACCATCCAGAGTAAGTTCACTGGAGTAGTTCGGGCTGGGTTTAACTGACAGATATCAACACTAACTGTTATACCAGACACTAAGTTTTATCTAGATTATAAAAGTTCTGAAAGGACACTATTGAAGTTTGCAAAGCAGCAGCTGTGGTGTCCTTAGGGGAGATCTTCAAATGGCGTTTGGGGTATATATTAATATTACCTATTGGCAGTCACCAGAAGGTAGTTATAGTGAGGACCATGTTTCCACAGGAAAAGCATTTTTGACTTGCCTATATCTTTGGTGCCATTTGACAGATCTTCACAACATTTTCCAAGAACAGTGTGCTGGTGATCCTTGTTGCGCATGAAAAGTTTCAGGGTGATCTGTCAAGCGGGGGCCGAGAAAAAGGGGGTAAAAAAAGTCTGTTTCCCATGTTAATTCCCATGCGAATTTTGAACACCATTACAGCCAAACCGCTGGATGGAATTACACCAAATTTGGCAGATTTTGTTCAGCAGATTATGCTTTTTGTTGTAAATCCTTTAAGTAGTTTGAGATATTAAAGGGGAATTTGTTTATCTAGGGCCAGGGATCCGTCACAAATGTCATGCAGCAATCATAGCGTGTTCACAAATGCTCGCACTAACAGGAATGCTGTTATTGGCTGGCCATAACCCCACCAGAAAGTTGCACATGCCATTTAAGGTCACGGGATACAGTCCCTGGGCCTGAAAAATAAAATGAAAGTGGTATAAGGGGTCAGGGTGGAGGTATCCTGGCCCAAGGGGTGAGATATAGGGGTGCTTGAGGGTCAAATTAGAACTTTTTTTTTTTTTTCACCATGCGCGATAGTCGCAAATATGTTGTGATGCTCAGCGCAGCCCCCATGTAACATCACAACAAATTCGCAAATAACGCCAACATTTAAAAAAAAAGAAACATTGACAGAATCATTCAGACACTAATTAATTCATTCATAGTAGCACTCAGACACTCATGCATCCACTCACAGACCCACAGACACTTGTACATCCACTCACACACCCAGAGACTTACACACCACTCGGACACTGACACACCCACTCGCAGACCCATTGAGACACCCATGCGCCCACTCACAGACCTACTCAGACTTACACACCTAATCAAAGACCCACTCAGAGACTCACGCACCTACTCACAGACCCACTCAGACTCACGCACCCTCTCACATACCCAATCACACACCAACACACCCAAGCACAGACCCACTGAGACTCATGCACCTGCTCACAGACCCAGACACTGGCACACCCACCTACTGACCCACTCACGCATCCACCACATACCCACTCAGACCCCTCTTGCACCCACTCACAGATGCAGACACTCATGCACCCACTCACAGACCCACTCAACAGTTCACACAATCACTAGCAAACCCAAACACTCATGCACCCACTTAAAGACCTACTCAGACACTCATGCACCTACTCACAGACACACACAGTCTCACACCCACACACCCTCACACCAAGAGACACCCTCTCCACCTGTTCTCACACCCAGAGAGAGAGAGACTACAGCCAACCCCTGCCGCGCACAGCCTTCGGGCAATGGTTGGATTAACTTATAGTAATTAAAATTACTTGAAGTTAAACAAACCCAAAATTCAATGAAAAAAACAAAGGCTACAGGGACGGTGTACTTAGGTTCTGAATTTACTCATACAAAACCACAGAAATTCAGCATTTAAAGTCAGACATATTTCTACTAACCATAACTTGCGCCCTAAGTTAGCTACAACTTGCACTATCACCATGCACTGCTTATTACCTCAGATATTACAGCACTCATGACCACTTTTATAACGTCAATAAAAGTATCAAACATTAGCAGTCAAATTATTGAAGAAAAAACTGTGCATGGCAGCGTGCAAGTTATAGTTACCTTAGCTTAGGGTGCGAGTTTTAGTTACTCAAAATAATTTCTATAGTTTTCAATGAGTAAATTCAGAACCTAACTACAACGTCCCTGTAACCTGTTTTTTTAAAGTGAATTTATACATATACACACATATGCAAAGTAATATTTATACAAGCAAGCCACAGCACACAGAATGTAAAGTTCAATAGTGATGCAGGGATAGGTAGCCCTGGTAGTGTGTTGTTGGAGTGAAATAGTTCAATGGAGTGCTTGTATAAATTTGTCCTGGGGTATTCTGTTACCCTTGTTTTCGTGCCTACTGGGTAGTAAGGCACTTGGCCAGTCTGCACCAGATTCCATACTTACTTGGACATTTGTCTCAATACCAGTGTTTTACTGCTTAGATGTGCGGCGTCTTTTCACCCTTACTACCCGTATGTGTTGTTTCTAGATTTTGTTCTTACATATGCAAAGTAATTTAAACTTTTTAAGAAGATTGAAGTAAAGACTCCTACGGTCTGTGGAAGGGCATGGTCTTCAGAGTGTCTCAATCACTCCTATTCTCCTCTTCACACCACTCTTCTGCAGTCTCTTTGTTAGACATTTATGCTTTTTTTCTCAAACCTTTTAGAAACACAATCTGCGTATCTGACACCTTGCCCGTTTCCTCTTCAGCAGCATTTTCTCATTTGCTCTTGCACGTACTTCTTTGTATCTCCTTCACTTCAACAATCCCACTCACAAGCACACCCACTTACTTACACACTACATTTTCTTTAACTGTTGCCCTGTCAATATTTCGACAGTTGTGTACTTCCTTCACAGACATGCATTTAAACACAATTAAAATTGTCACACCTGACCAGTTCCCTGTGTGCTCTGCAGAAAGGCCAAAGAGTGGATGAAATGTATTTTATGGCCCACTAACACAACTGTGAGTAACGCACACTGCAATCGGCCTGTACTCCACAGCTCTCAATTGTGGCCCAACCACAACCCAAACTCACACAACTACAATTCTTTTTACACTTCACACTATAAATGAGTAAAAGGCTGCATGAAAGACTATAGAAACACACCATCTTGAACTAAGAAAATACTCTTAAGGAACGCAAGAATAAGTAAAACATGAAATGTAACCAGAAACAACATTGCTCTTCTCTGCCGGAGAGGGCAAGCAGAGAACATAAAGGAGACTAGGACATTTACAAGTGGGGCACACCTCCCCCAGTGACGCCACTGAACGAAACTAACAGATCAGTACTTCATGTGCGTTATACAGACCCCAAATGTCACCTGTGATCAACAGCTACAAAAAGTAACTCAAATCGAATCTGAATTCACTTATTAAATGAAAATGCTTTCACAAACGATCAACTAAAGAGCCAGATTTATAAGTGATACTGAGCACCTAAGTTCATCCTTAGAGGTGCACAATAAAAATCAATTTGTACATTGATTACCATGATTTACAGAATGAGGAAATTTTACACTCACAAATAGCATTTGTGAACGCGGAAACTGCCAGTATAGTGGAATTTACAAATTCAAATACTCAATTACAAAGTCGGTTGGAAGCATTTTGTGCAAGCCTACTGCAGAAGAACACCTACACACTAATATTTATATGCATATTCATGTACACCCTTGCTGATACTTTTTCACCCTGGAATTGCTCATGAAGCTTCTCCTGTCGTTTCTCCTGTCAGCTGCAATGTGTATGTCCAGTGTTTTTCGTGGGTGGGAAAATTACTTTTGTAATGGAAACGCACATTGGAGTCAGATTTCCTCATGGGTAACTTTCCAGCTAGTGAAAATTTGGCATGTAAAAAAACAAAACAAATACTAGTGAACACTACAACTAGTGTAGCATTCCAGGTGTACTCTTGGCATTGTTTGAGAACCAATGAAGGAGGAATCACATGAGAGGAAATTTTGGACACTTTCTCCTTCCCATTTGTGAGTCATACTCTAAAAGATTGGATTTTATAAATCAGTAACTGGCAACCAAGCGCCGACTTTCGAAATGATGTAAAATGAAAAAAGGCCGCTCTATTGCAGTCTTGCTGCATTCAAGAATGAAGGAGAGCTACCAGAAGCAGGAGACTGGCGTACCGTCACTCACCAAGCGACTGCCCATCATCTTGCTGGTGCAGGTACCCTGCGTAGCTATATATCTACCAACACCTTCAAAAACTTTAACTGCGATTGTTGCCCCTTTCGGAAACCCTGTCTTGCATATTCAGCTCAGGGAAGGCTGTCTCTCAAAGCTGTTTACTCACTGGTCACGGGGTGGGCTCTACTGCCAACATTATTCGCAGAAGCCAATGGGCCTCAAAGGAAGATGCGGAAGAAGCTTAGTGCAGAGTAATATCGTATTAGGTGGAGGTAATACAAAAGTAAAGTAAACTACATGGTGTATCCTCGAACTTTCCTGCACCAGGGGGCACAACACAATAATGTACAACGCACATTTTGTTTATGAAGCGCAAACTCTGTTAAAAATCGTCCATTTACTGCCACGGCAGCTTATATGGAATTCCTACTTTATAGTGTATTTCTGATCTGAACAACAGAAAGAGGCAGTTCTGATAGGAGTGACAACGAACTAACGGTAGCATCTCTGCCGATACGGAGAGAACTGGTAAGGTATGATTTTTCTAATTTGCGAAAATCCTTGTACTTCCTGTATACAATTGATCTAATGCCCCAAACATACATTAATATCATGAGGATGATGCTATTGCATCATCCCTAATGATGCAAAAGCGAGAGCTAAAAGATCCTGCCACAGTCGCCTTTTACCATGTATTGAAAGAAAATCCAGTATTTTCTCAGGCCACTGTGCATTATCACTCACTTAACAGATATTTTGAGATACATTCCAAGCTTTGTAGAACGCATTTTAGACATTAGTAACAGTAGGGATTTAATCAAAAGGTATTTGGCGGAATCTATTTCATAACCCCCGGTCAATGCCTGGAGGAGCGGGAACTGCCAGAGCTCTTAACCACAGCTGAACCGGCCTCCGCTTCTATGGTAGCAGAGTTTGGATGTTTAGGGTTATACTAGTGGTATCAATCCCATGCAGTAAGGGTGACGTTATGTTTTGGCTTCAATCCCCACTCCGTCCTCATCCCCAAAAGTCGCATCATGGTCATCTCTTTTTTTCCAATTACTCTCTGTTAAACTTTCCAAACACTGAGCAACAGGAAACATCAAAGGAATGGAGACTTAGGTATTGGCACTAAAATACTTCCATCTAGACACCAATACGTTTGTAAAAACTTGAAATATGAGTGAGAAAGCAGGCAAATGTAACAAATGTTTTGCATCCAATGTTGACCTTATGTACTTTCACAAAGCATACTACACATGACCTAGCGCGTATTAAGTGCCTCCAAGAGTGTTGAATACAACAACGGCACCACTAGTACCCAAGTGGGAAAGGGGCACACAGTAGATTCAGAAACATCTAAATTCTTCATGGAACATGAAAAGTGAACACACTCTTTGTCCCTGAACACCTGTGTTCTATGGCATATTTATCAGGTGACCTCCGCACTCAAAGGCAAATATACTTTGTTAGCCGATTAATGGGGTTCGGTTGCACAACATCTTTGATGAGTGGCTCGTAAAGCTTACAAACTGCACACGTTCAATACACTTCCTCCAAGGTTGCTCAATGTAACATCAAATAAGTAAATGAAACATTGTTTGTGCCATTCTTTTGTTATGGTTTAGTCTTACACCATTAAAGAAGTTGTGCCCTTTGGTGAAGCACATTAATAATTTACACTGAGGCTGTACTGATCTCGTGTTCAGTACACCTTCCTACTCGAGATCCAAAGTACATGCATGTTGGACATTAACACAAGGAGAGAAATCATGTGGAACTGAAGAATGCTGTTGGCAACACAAGGGCATAGTAGATCTACTAGTTTCTAATGCGTTTTATGCTACATCGTGAAGGATCAGTGCTGGCCCCGCTTGGGTGTCTTCCAAAGAATGGAACATATTTATTTAGGGCAGGTTTCGCATTCCTCTGCTTCACCGTTGTCCTTTGCTACCTTCTTTCGGTCCTTCACCATAGAAATGACAAACGTATTGCCTTTGCCAATGCTTGTTCTTGAAAGAATCCTCTTTTCGGAGTTTCCGGTTCTACATACATGGAGATCTGTGCTGGGAAGTAGACACCAGATTCACTGGCACCTACACCATGGAGTACACAACAGCATTATCTTTTATATTTTGCATACAGACCCATTCAATTTGAGGTAATCATAGACAAATGTTAAAGAATTATTAATATTAACATTAAGACAAGTTCTGTTCTGAACGGTAGGACTATGGCAGTGGCGTACTCCATCCTTGTTATTCGTGCCAGGCCATCTTCATTCAATTAGTGCGAGAGTCCGGGGATTAACTTTAAGTCTGCGGCATAACAGGAGTTACCAGGGGAGATTTTAATGAACTTGAGCCAAGGGGCTGATTTAATGAAGTGAAGTTCTTAAGCGCTCAAATCAAAGCCTTTAAAAAATATGATGTGATAATACTCGTTCTTGATGCCAGGAGGCAGGCTTCTTATTGTTTTAATCAAAATACATACTTATTTTTCATTAAATTACTGGTCTTGATTACCTCATGGAGCCACTCAATTATTTTCCACGATCTGAAACTATTACTGTGACATTCAGACACTTAAGAAATTAGCCAAATGGAGAAAGTTGAACAAACCTGACATACAGAAGTTTAGACAGCTCAAAAGTGATAGTCAAATTAATGAAGCAAGGTAAAACCCATGACATGAACTATGTGCAGGTTGAATTCCACTGCTCTCCAGTAAAATTGCAGACAGGGAACAGCCATTTGTAAATCACTTTTTCAGCCCGGCCCCATAAAGGAACAGTCCAATCGGAAGTGATCAACCCCATCTGAACAATTTAACAAGCAAACTACAACGTTTTCTGATTTTTTTGACTACTTGGCTAGTACCAACCAAATACTTATGGCACTGCAAGCATGAAGGGAAACTCATTAACCTATTTTCTTATTTCCTTCTGCTTTTATCAGTATGTTAAGGTACATACCGAAATGCCACAAATAACAAACAGCTGCAAATATGACCCTTTGAATTCGAGAAGGTCCAAGCATTTTTGGTCGACTTCACACTCGCTGCTGGGGTACTTTCCAAAATTACACTACACTAGTTTATCATACTCAGAAAACGAAATAACTTTTTTTTTTTTTAAGTTACAAAATATTTTCCTATCTTCAGCTTTCTATTTCCAGATAAATAATCAAATATTGAATGAGTGAGACACTTACCTCAACATCTACACACACACACATACACAACTCACCAAACACACCATTTTAGAAAGGTAGTTGTCCAACATCTGACAAAATGGATACATTCAAAGTGACTATGTCACTTAGAGGATTTATTTTCTTTTTTATGCAGGGAAGGACCCTTTTTAGGTCTAGTGCACAAGCGCTCTTAAGTGTTGTAATCTATCTATGGGCTTTAAACCACGCCCACCGCACGTCCATCACAATCACTTGTTCATTGGCCTGCCTTTCAAAAATCCTTTATCATTGGTAAATGCTTTACATTTGTCCCTCCTTGGGGCAGTTTTGTTACTGCCTTGGCCATCAACCCGGTTACATGGATAATTGCACATTTTCCGATACATTTGACTGCGAGAAACTTCTTTTTCCTATTGTATTTCTCCTTCGAGCTCACGGCAGCCACGGCACTTTGAATCGGCTTGCTTATGCCAACTGTTTTACTTTTCATTTTCAATTTATGAGGTATGAAAAGTCCAGTGACAAATTTACAACGCCGATGGCTCTAACTTGAGCAAATGTGAGACCCATTGCCCTGCAAATGTTTGTTTCATTTAGAAGCAGTTTAACAGACATTTGCCCTTACAATACCCTGTCCAGCAAATACTGTTAAGGGCTGTGTCCTATTAGGCGCTAATTGCACCTCGGTGATCATCACACATGGCATGGAAACACAACACACATACCAGCAAAACAAGGACAACATCCTTTCAAAGTAAGCACTATATAAATGTTACAATTCCTTCTTGCTTAGCAGCTCTTCACTTCAAGCAGAAAAGCAAATTAAGTTGTTCTTTCTCACCATTAAAAGCATAGGGGCATAAACTAGAAGTGGAAACATTTTAAAATCATATTACACTGCACTGCCTTGCTGGCTGCATAAAATGGGATTCAATAAGAAAACAAGACTGAAAAAGTGATCCTGGGGCAGGTTTTATGCACACACAAGAGCTAAACACTACTTCCACAACACAAAGAAATTCTAATGATTCAGGAATGTGTAATTCCCATCACCTGACATCCAGGACAGATTGTTTGGGGTAATGGGCAACAAGTTTTCGTGCTTATTTTGCCTGTGGAAAACGTAGGCACAACCCCCTGCAGCAGAAACCCTTTGGCTGCCAATTTACAAAGAAGGGTACTGTCTGCAAGGAAGGTAATAGGTGTGTCCATATGTTCGAACCTGTATTTATGGATCATTAATGAAAAACCTTCATTATTAGGGTGAGAGCTGTAAATGAAAGTTTTAAGGTCACACTGCACTACTGGCAGTGGTTCTACTAAAAGAAATTAAAAAAAATAAAAGAAGTGTGCACACATTTGAAAAGTTTAACAATATGAGGCTAAGTATAACGCTCCCAGAATGCTCTCTGATTAGATGCAAATGTTTGCAGAAGCTTGTAAGCAAGAGTGATGATTCTTTGCTTTCAAACATAAAATGTTCAGAAAAAAATGCAAGCAGGGAAAAAAAGCTTCGCTACAATGAAATGTTAGGTGCTGTTTCTTTGAAGCGTCATTTAGTAAAATGTGTTGATGCATGCTAGTATTTTAAAAAAAATATTCCTAATGGAAAATCAGTGTAACAGTTTTCAACAAGATTATGGGAAGCATGAAAACAAACAAGCACTGGCAAAGCCAACCGATCTGACATGTTTTGTGAGTCTTTTGGTTTTGTCAATGCGTGTCTTGTTTTGACATGGCTTTTGTACCACTTTATTGTTGTGGGAGCTGCCAGGACCTCACAATTCTAAGCTCAACAAAACGCAGCAAAAGTCTTTATTTTTTATTGCTTAGCCAACTCGGCTGCTCAGAAATGTATTCCAATAAATGTACAATGGCACAATATGTCTGCCATCATCTTACACAATGTTTTAGAAAGCTGCTTTTCAAAGCGTTTCTTCTGCAGGGCATTTCAAAAATAGTCCAAAACATTTGGCTTGAACTAAAACGTTGAATATAAAACGTTGAATATAAAACGTTGACCAAGTGCTACTATGTGGCTCTAATTCCTAGAATATAGGAGATAGTGTAGTTAATCTGTGCAGCTGAGATAACGGCAAGGAAAAAGAATGGCCAAGGTCAATTAGAAGAATATATAGTTCACTATTTCAAATTAAATGTCTCTCACTAAATGCTTCTCACTCAATGTTTCAAACTAAATCTTTCACAGTAAATCTCTTCAGGTAAATCTTTACAACTAAATCTTTAAAACGAAATATTTCAAACAATCCACACAGACTTCTTCTAAAACACATTTGAAACATGTTGTTTATAGCCCACTTTATGTGTGATCTGTACTTCATATGGGCTACACAGGCAAACCACTGAAGCCATTCTATAAAACAATGATCACTTACTAGAGGGAGATGAAACTTCAACAGTTTCCGATAAGACTATCAAAATGCTTCATACTGAATATTTTGTATCCGTCACATAGGAAATAAATGTCTAGAAAACACAAGTTTAAAGTCTCTCAGCATCAGTATGGAGGCCTGGGCAAGTCCCTTGGTATGGGCCAAAAGCTGTGCAGCTCTGCCAGCACATAAGTTAAATTCTACAATCAGGCCCTCCTACCCTACAGCTGCCATAAAAAGGTGCATTAGTTAAATCTCCCCAGTGGATTTGCAGCCCTCAAGCACATGCTGATTTACCATATCTAGACAGGAAATCATCAAAATCACCTTCCACAATATTCAGAGAACACAATTCAGCTAATTTTTCTCAGACCTAATTTTCTCCCACACCTCAACCACATACACTCACAACATCCCAACAGGCAACTATTAAATCAACAAGATTTCAAAGGGGCATCTAGGAACTCCAGCTATGAGTCATGAATCAGGTTGACTATTTATGCTAATGTAAGGTTAGATACCCAACTATCTATGCATACAAGACATGGGTGCTTGCAGTCTTCATGACCATGGTGCATAACCTGGATTAACTACAAATACCAGGAAGATTGATGGACCTCTAATGAAGGCAGCCTAAGGCCCAGCTGACTGGAAGGACTGTAGAGAGGATATTTCAAGAAATGTAGGATAGGACAGAACCACTAGTTCACCCAGTACAGCCGCTCAGGACTAGCCAAAGACACAGAGGTCGAGGGGATGCTCTAATATCTTAAAGAGACAAGAAGAGCGAACTTGCTACATTCACAATTCTCCACATGCCCAGACAGTGCCAGATCTACCTCGTTCGAAGCTGAAGTGGACCAGGAAGTAGTCAGTCTTCAACTCCCAGGATGGTGTTCATTTTGATTTGCTGGAGAAGATTGTTCTGAATAAGAATCCTCTGTATCACCATCCTAAAATGGCTGTTTCAAATACATCACTGATTTAAGTTTTTGGCACCCTTTCGTTCATGCATCTCCTGACTTATGCTTACTCTGTATTGCTCCGGGGGCTCCTGATAACTGTGGGTGAATCACAAACAGAAAAACTCAACTGCGCAATTAATTTCTGGGATACATGAACCTTACCACGGAAAGCACCTTAAGGACATATATTCAGAAATGACCCACTTTTTTACAACTGCCCTCAACAAAATAATAGGGTCCGGTGGGCTGTTAATTGCATTCTACACTTCATTGGAGTATACTATCATAAGTCACAAAGGACATCCCAGGAGCACCCACGATTTTCTTGTGGGTCAACAATTTGTTGTTTACACAGTAGGTTTTTGTGTTTTGCACTAATTTTCACTGATTTATCGGTTTACTAACCCGTTGTAACCTTAAGACTATTTTTGGGATTACAGTTTTATTCAAGGACATCCTCAGGTACCATTTTAGCAACAAAAAAAGATAGATATGGGTATCCTTGCATGTACTCTGCCACTCATCCCCACTTTTTCTCAAGGGACTCAAGTCAATCTGCAGGAAACACCCACATAGAACAACATTGACCACCGTACTCAATGTTAAACAGAATTCAAGAGCCTAGCTTAAGGAAGATATGATAGTTTTTTCTGCATCCTAGTATATCCATTATGGACGTCCATTTCATTTTATAAAGTACTGAGTTGACATTAAAGTTAGTGGGCATTAACAACATTCGCATTGAGTTTTTATGCCTCTCCATCTACTATAATAAGTTTTGACAACTCATCTTTGCCACCTTGAAAAGGTAAAGTGCCTAAGGAAGGATCCTTGGCAAAACAGTTTGGACTGCAACAGTATAGCGGCCTTGGGGTATTAGTGATCAATGGCCTTTAAGACAAAAGGTAGGCCCCAGTAATATCCATCTTCCCCAGAATTCCAAGAAAAAGCATCATATTAAAAGACCCAAATCAATTCTAACTATTAATACTTGTTTGTATGATTCAATCCCAAAAAACTAATTATCTCACACTAATGTGATTTTAATTCCTAAGATCCAATGTAAATATGAAAGTAAACGTTTCGAAATGCAACATTGCAAGCTCAAATTCAGATTAACCTGTAGAAGCTACAAAGCCTACCACTGAGATGGGTAACGTTAAAAAACATATTGGTTACCGCACTACGCATCTCTAAAATATGTTTTAACAAGAGCAATATAAAAACACAAGCTAAAATAAATATCACAGTATTCTCAGTATTGCTTTGTGACACAGGAATTCACAATTAGAAGAACATCAATGCGAGGCGTAAGGTTACTTCATGCTTCCTTTGAGCCACAAAACTCCAAAGCAGCTGTGCACAATCATTTCAAGTTTTGGAACTCATTCACAGTAATTCTGGGGTATTTCCATTTATGTTTTTTTTTATGTATGAATGTGTCAGAATCTGTGCATGGCATGATTACCCATGCAAGGTCCCAAGTAATTTAGAGATATTTTAACAGATAACTTGATTCCCTTTATATGGAAATGTATTTCCTACTACATGTTGTTTCTTCATCCACATTGTGTGAAAATGGGGCATATTGCTGCTTTTCCCACTGTTAACAGACAGTTTACACTAGGATTCTCTGGGGGCAACGTTGAAAGTGTAAAATGCCAGGAACAGCAGTACAAATGTTTGAAAATACAGATAAAGTTACAATTCGGTACAAGTTCAGCCCAGTTGCAACAGAATTTCCTGTTATGACAAAACTCCAGGGAACACCCACTTCTACGCCTCTAGGTGTCACAACCGCTGAAATCAGCATACTCTGCTTAACATCTGCATGTGTAGTTCATACATGTGCATGCAAAGTGGCATTGGTAATGTCTGGGAGTTTTGCAAGCAGATATTACACCTTTTCACATGTGCAATGCATGGAAGTCCAGTCCAAAACGTTGAGTGGAGCAGATCTTATTAAAGTCTTGTCACATTATTATGCATCGGAGCCCCTGTGAACCATGCTGTTCTTCTCTGATGGCATTATTCCATCAAAACCACAGGATTTGCATCTTAGCTCTTTATACTCGACTCCGTTGCTTTTGAGATTCTCCACATCAGTTGAAAGGACAGAAGACCTGCTGCCTCCATTTTCCGTTCTCTTCTTAAGCCTGTAACTGATTAGAAATCTCATGTTCATGAAATCTGCTGCACTCCTTTTCAATGTTCTTGTGCTTGCCGGAAGAAAGCCTTTATTCAGAGCTTTGATCTTGGAGTGCAGCATCATCTACTTTGTTTCTGCAAATAAAGAGCAAACAGATCCTTCGTGATGCAAGATTTGAAGACCTGGGCGTATCTAATTACTGAACAGCCTATCCAGCTCACCCCTAAGAAGGATGCTCTACTTATGAAATATTGCAGCCATTAGGTGATTGTAGCAGTAACCATCAGAAACACCCACATGTCAGTGAGCACACTGAGTAAACGGTTATTTGCTGTTGCTTGTGCATATGAGCTCACATGAGTAGTCTTTCGAAGATCTCTAAGCTTTTTTGGTATCACTATGTAGATCTGTGGATCCATATTACCAGCAGTAATACTCATCCAACAAATTGTAATAAAAAGTATGGGTCCGATGTCTAAGAGTTTAAAGCGTGCCAGGGTTGTACTTTGACCTTTGCTCTATTTTGCTCTGCCAGGCTTTGAGGGAGAAAATAAGTCTGACAGCGTTAATGCCCTCAACTGGAAAAGAGGGAAAGACGGCGGTGAGGACCGGATACTGTGGGAGCCAAGAGATACTGAACTATTAAGTAATATTTACAGATGGTAGACCGACTCCACACTTCAGAAGGTACCTTCCTCGCCGTCTACCGAGGGCACCATTGGAAAGTGTTCTTGAAACTGAGACGACATTCTCGTGTTCATTGTTTCAGCTTCATTTTCAGGACATCCTTGCAGCTTCCTATAGGCTAACCTGTCATGGCACCTGCTGGAATACATTATGTAGTTGCTGAAAGAAGCATCCATTTTTTTCACTTGACACCACCAGCAATGATGAACACCTTGTAAAAATTGCATCTTATAATATAAAACTTTGATTTTTTCTGGAGTGGAATAGTCGGTGTAATAATTCCTGCAAGTGACCTACGTTTCAAAGGACAGGGGCAAAGCAGAATATATTATCAAAAGAGTTTCCGGTATTCATGACACAGCAAACTCTAATGTTTGGTACATAGGCACGAGGCTTCGAGTATCATTCCAGGGAGTCTAAGAGCGAGAGTCTTAAACAGTATACTTACAGAATACATATTAAGGCAACAGGATAAATGGAAGAAGCCAGTCCACAAATAATAAACTCATTTTGTTTAAAATATATACACAGGAAAACAAAAACGTTTCCAAGCTGACCCCATCAACGGCAGTGGATTGCAGCTGTATGAAGTAGGCCCGACCACTCAGCATCTCGGTTTACAGTTTGACTCCCCTTCACACGAAGGCCTGATGCTGTAAAGTAAATTCGGCGAACGCCGCCCCCTCCTCCGTTCCTCGGCGCTCCTCAAGAGGGTCAAGGTGACATGTTCCCGATATGAGATTGCGGCTCGCAGTTCCTGTTTGCCAAGCCCCGCGGACAAGTAAAGTGATGCATAAGAACAGCATGCGAGTAGCGCTAATGCACGAATGACTGGCACGCGCAGATGCAGCCTGACAGTAATGGAGAAATGTGCCCGTGGTCATACACGGCCAGGCCCACCTGCCTCCTGCCTTTAACCTGGCTACGGAATCGGATGTCAGCCAAGATTAATTAGAGGCCGGAACTTTTTATTTCATTTTGTTGATGGGGAAAGCAGATTTCCATAATGCTAGGACGCGGTTATGTGGGCAGCAAATCAGGTTGACATTGAGAGAAGGTTTGCCTCATTGTCGATGTGAGCTGTGTGGTGCTTGTCAGCGCAATTATGTTCTAGTCAAGTGGCTCCCGGTTTTAACATTTTATTATCGTTACGACAAAAAGCCCTGCAGCAATAATTGTTTATTATGCTAATTCTGTCATTTTCTTTATGCCTCTCCGCAAAATCATTACAAACGTGCTTTGTCTTAGAGCTAACTTGAATTTATTAATTTCAACTAATTAGAAATGAAAATGGTAATAGTAATCTTCAGTGTAGTAATTACTCAATAAGCAGTCAATTTGTATACTTCTCGGGTTGTATGCAAGTTCGAGGCTCCAGTTTTTAATCTCCTATACCTCAAAAATCATCACACACTAGAAACCAAACACATGCAAATATAGGGTTTTAACTGCTCAT
Source organism: Pleurodeles waltl (assembly GCF_031143425.1). Classification (NCBI taxonomy): domain Eukaryota; kingdom Metazoa; phylum Chordata; class Amphibia; order Caudata; family Salamandridae; genus Pleurodeles; species Pleurodeles waltl. The sequence continues at coordinate 895,234,412 of NC_090438.1, read as the reverse complement.
AATTGGTAGCAGAAAATGCATGCAGTCACACAGATAAAAAAATAATTGTTTAACCGAAAACCCTAATGAGCTATAAGTTCAAACACAACATGCGAGCAGACCGTAGGATTCAGTGTAATGCATTACTGACCACTGCAGGGCACAGTTTTAACCACGGTCATTCGGAAACAACTTATGGAAAAGCGCCCCCCCAACATGGGGGAGCGCGACCCCTTAGGGGTCGGGGACGCCGGGGCCTGGCCCTCGCACTAGTTGTGCACGGGCTGGCCTGCGGCTTCCGCTCGCGTGCCAATACGTATGGAGAACGTTGTGGGTCGGCAGCAGTGCCGGACCGGTTTGGGCCACCGCGCACCAGTGGGGGCGCATAAAAGTGCCCCCCTCCCCCAGAAGGGTCAGACTTCTTCCTGGCGCGGTGGCCCGAACGGACGGGCCTGTTATTGATTCCCATCCACCCTCTCCTTATTATTAGGCTTGGAGGAAGAGAGAATAAAGTAACCGGAAGCAACAGAGGGGACCCCAAGGGTGGGGCCCCGGTATAACAACTGAGATAGGATCCTGAAGTCCTGGACCAACCTGCGGATGGACACACCTGATTGGGGGTAGGGAGCCCAGATCACTGGGGTGGTCACAGGGCTCATGCCCTGGGCCGCCCCGGTACACCCCTTGGCTGATTGGTGTTTGGAGAGGGGGCGGAACCCTGAGCATGGGGGAAAGGAACAGAGGAAGCAGGGGTACCACCCCCCAGGGGTACAGGTGACGACCAGTCCCTGTGTGGTCCAAAGGAGGTTCAGGACAGGAAGGGATCCTGTCAAAATAATTTATGGTTACAAATGAAAAAGTATCGTCTATAACAGTATATATATTAAGTTTGCAGTGAAATGTTTTATTTGAGTAATGTGTATATGATGACTTGCATAAATTGTTTCTATGAATTTTAATAAAAGTATATATAAAAATAAATACTTCTTCCATCAAACTAAATTGTCTTGTCGGTTGGTATATGACCGGTGTTGGGGGTAAGGGCCCACTGGCGGCTTCCGAGTCATAATGCCTAGCCATAAAATCAAACAATCCATCCTGCTCCGGATTTCATAATTTTCTGACATACCTGGCATGTTTCCTGCCGTGGAGACTCGTATCCGAAATCCAGTTCGGACCTGGCCATAGTTTTCGAAAGGGAGCTGTTCAGCTACAGTGTATTTGACTGCTGGAGATTAGGTCCTCCCAAGGTGATTGTAAGGTGGTGCACTACCATCACCGTGTCCCTTACATAACTAGGACTCGGTGGCAGCTGGTTATACAGTTAAGGAGTAGAGGCCATTTTCAAGGCACCAACGGTGCAGACGGAGTTTGCTGGTCCATCCTACTAAATCTCTACAGTCTGCAATGACTAGAGTCATTTGTTCTGCCATTGGTTGAGATGTGAGGGGGAGAAGGGAAGGTTGGATGATGTTTGGGAATCACAGGATAGGTGTTGCCTCAAGATTAATCTTGCCAATCACCTGTAATACTGAAACTGTAGTCTATGTTGTGCACCTGGAGAGTACACACCTTTCTACTTTTATGCCCACACCACTGTACAAAGGTGGTTTTGGGTCTTTGGCGAATTCACAAAATTCTCAGTAGGACAGGAAAAGCCCCTGTGTTTGTACACCATTGGTTCAGACCACTTGGGACAGGCTAGGTTGTGGCCTGGAAGAAAGGATCATGTTTAGAACAGCTTTGGCTATTGGCAAGACCATAGCAAAACCTGAACAAAAGAGATGACCTGAAAGCTCATTCCATATGATTTGGCCTGGCAGGACAGAAGTGAGGAATAGCAACACACAACAGATTGGCAGAGGGACTATCAGAGGTGAATTTACTAACAATGTTGATACTACCAGATGCCTACCACCACCATGGGGCCAGGACTTTGAAAGAATTACGAGATGGGTCTTTCCTGAGGGCGACACTCAGATCTCAGTAGGATGCACCTTAAGAAATACTGCCAAAAATGCAAGTCCCGACCCACTTCTGAGAGGCTTAAAAGGTCGTTATAATTCAAATTTCAGAGGGTATAAGGTGGCTCTGTGATCCTAGAAAAGAGTCCAGCTTTATTGATGTGAGAATATCTTTGTCCAGCCAGAGAAGGAATTCACAAGGAACAGAGAGTTCAGCTGTCAACCCCTAAGAAATCTGAACCAGACAAACGGTCTGCAGAGAAGCTTTGCCACAGACTGGAGGACAGGAGGAGGAAGTCTGCCCGACGTGTGAAGAACCTGCCTTAGCAACCCAACAAACTATGGTTCAGCATTTTAGTTGCCTGTCATGAAGATTACTGACTGAAATTTGGATTGATGACAAGACTGGACACTCATGGCAGAAAGGAGAGCCACTGCAGGCAACAGGTGATTGCATCTGGCATCAGCAATAAAAGGAGAAAGCTCAAAATAATAAAGCAAACCATGCTTACAGCATGGTTTGCAGAAGGTTCCATTCCTCCCCCTGATAACAGTATGTGGACTGTGTGCCACCTGATGTGGGACTTCACTGCAACTCCTGCATGGTAATATGGAAGTCCGTTGATGACCACAAAGCACAGATACCTCTGAGTTTCGCAGCTACGATCTAAAGTGTGCTCAGCCTTGGAGGACAGTAGCCATGGAAGTGCTGGATGAAATCAAGCAAATTTCTAGTAGCCTCAGTTTCACTGCACATCGCCTGCCGTCACCGGTAACAAGGAACTTTGATAGTGCTTGTATCTTCACCACTTCTATTATAATTACAATGGTATGAACTTTTCACTGTCGATCGCAGCTGTATACCGGTCACTTTATCTTGTTCCAGAAACCCAATAGCCATAAAGGGCATGGTGGGGAGGACACAGGGATTTGGAGCTGAAACTGTTTGGGGAGTGGGGATTAGTGCATTAATATTTCATTGAGTCATCACTAAAATATTATATCTGAGTAAACAGATTATAGGTAATATGGTTACTTATTGAGGGGTGGGGGTGAAACTGCCTCAAGCAGCAACTGCAATTCTTGTCAGGGTGAGGTACAAGCAAACATCAAATTAACCTGTGCTCAAACACAGCAGTTCTTCTTCTTGGCAAAGTATCCACTGGCCTAGAAGTGTACTGAAGAGTTGGTGTCTGGGGTCCAATCTTTATACCTGGGCCTTCCTTTGATGTGGGAGAAGCTTCTAGAGCACCTGCCTTCCCTGTCCGGGCTCCAGACTAACTACATGGGGTCTGCAGCCATTTGTGTGGAGGCAGGACACAGCCTATTCAAGTGTAGATAGGGCTGTGCCCAGCTCCACCATCCCATCCTGCCAGTGATGGCCCATCCAGGCACACCTATGCCCTCTATTGTCTGAAGCTGTATAAGAGAAATACACAAAGCCCAGCTAACTACACACAGTTATGTGACCCAGAGGCAGGCTGCAGGCACAAAATGGCTATGGCAGGAAAAATGGCAACTTTCTAAAAATGGTATTTTAAAAAAGAACTGGTTATCTGCTCCCATTTGGAAATTATCACTCATGAAATATAATAAGGTAACTCCAATGTTAGCATATGCGAGAGGTAGGCCTTGCAGTATTGAAAAACAAGATTACGATTCTTTCAGTGTTAGGACATGTAAAACTAAAAAAATACATATCCCACTTTTTAAATGCAATGTACCCTGCCCTCTGGACTGTCCAAGGGCCTACCCTTGGTATGACGACAAATGTATTACAAAATGAAGGTCTGGGTATGGCAAAGCTTTATTTTGCCAAGTGGACATGACAGTTCAAAAACACACGCAGGCTGAAATGGCAGACATGTGACATGTTTAAAGTGCACCTTAAGTGATTTACACAATCAGTACTGCGGGCCCACTAGTAGCATTCAATTTACTACCACTTTATTAAGGACTTACAAGTAAATTAGTTATGCCAAATGGGTATCAGACCAATTCTACCAAGTGTTAAGGAGAGAGCACAAGCACTTTTGCACTGGTTAGTAGTGGTAAAGTGTGCAGTCATAAAATCAGAAAAAATAAAGTCAATAAAACAGGAGGGTTGAACGCAAAATATTAGGGGGAAAACCACGTCAAGTAGGCCAGGTCTAACACAGTCCATTGTGATGTTTCTGAGCGTTGCAAGAAATTACTCTGGGACAGGTATTTTGCCCTTTACTCATATTAACAAGGGATAGCCTTCTACTGCTATAGGCAGACAGTCCCTTCTTTGGAAAAAGCCTGGTCCTTACCCTGGAGGGTGCATGCCACACGCAAACAAGTCAGCAAACACAATTATCTTTCAAATGTGAGCACCCTGTGAGGCAGCGTTCCAGTTTCCTTTGTTTATAGCTCAAGTTGCATTACGGACAATGCATTGTAATGTAATTGCTTTTCTAGCGCTAACTACCCGAAGAAAGAAGTATTTTACAACAAATGTCATTTTTATTTCAATCACTCTACTATATCATCAATGATCATCAGTTTCCCACTTCCTGACACAGAGCTCTCCCGAGGAAACGAGCAAGTCAAACTGCAACCCTGTGTGCCATACCACTTACTTTTAGCATTCTTTGCTTATGCTGAGTAATATCGTGTATAATGACAACATAGTAGTCAAACTGAATCAACTTAAGGTACAGAAAGTGGAACCAAATGTTTGGCAAAGTAGCCTAAAGTTTGGTTAAAGTGTTTAGTTACAGCATATTCAATTGTAAACATTGTCAGATTGGTAAATCTGTGATGAATCGGTTACCTGCATCTTACTAACTGCCCTACTACTGGGATTTCATTGAATTTCAGGACAAATGAGCTAGCCCATATATAACCTGAACCCCGTTTTTAAGGCTAACCTGATGAATTAGCTTGGTGTTTTTTTCTGAAAAGTGTTGCCATAATTTTCTTTTTATTTTGGATTTCCATTTCTAGGCGTACTTTGCATACTGTGGTGAAAGAAACAAGGAAAGAAAATGAGAGGTTTTTGTTTGAGACACGGTTGATTAGGAGTGAGCATGTCTAGAAAATAAAAACCGAAGAAAGAGCGTGCATGTCTGTGTCTCTCTTTCTAGAACGAAGTCCTGCAAGGGTCACTAAAGAAAATAATTCCTCCTGAACAGTTCTTCTGCAGGTTATCAACGGATCCAACATTCAGAACAGACAGGCAGAGCCGATCCGGCACACGAAACCATCCCTCCCTCCCTCGGAATACACCCTGCAGCACAAACTGACCAGGCTTCTGACACTGAAGGGAGTACCTCAAAAAACCACATGAAGTTTCAACCGAAACATCACAGCTACCCGAGTAGCTCCTGTATAGGACGGTTTACCAACTGGCAGGACACTACGTTTTTGGCAATGACGTTTGTTGTGTAAGGAGGAATGCTAACTCAGGAGATCAGCAGAGGCCAGTCACAACCAACACTCATGCCCCATCTTTAAACCTGCTGCAGCACTCGCAGTAGCCAACAATCTCTGTTCCAAGGTGAGAAGGAGCCGGGGGTAGGGAGATGATTATCAGTCTTGAGGGCAATGCAGATTACTGTCATAGGAATGGTGGTTTGCGTACAGTGATACAAAGGATTACTGCCCTGGTATTTTTTCCATTCGGGGCTTGGGAGGCAATGTGAAGTACTGCTAAAGCAATGGTGTTTTCAACACTGTGAAGCGATTGGTAGATGCACTAGTGCCCTGGTGCAATATGTAATACTCATTTGGCAATGGAGCTTTACAGCTGGAGGGCCTATGATACCTATTGTGGCAATGGTGTTTTACACACTGGACTATATGGAATATTGTAAATTAACTTTTACACGCTGGGTCTGGTAGTGCACAGATGGATTACTGACAAGGCAATCCTACTTTACATGCCTTAAGCAACTGTGAGTGTGTAGTTTAAATGCACACAAAAAAAATGAGACTAATGACACTTCACTTGGTGAAGTTAGGGTTAAGGTGGAAACTGCATGACAATGGTATTGATGTGTATGCCTAACATTCTGAATCAATGTGGATGGTGGCATCTTGGCACTATCTGTACCATAATGGGCAACAATACTTTAGGAGGCCTGAGCCTGTAACATGGATAACCGTAGGCAGATAAGTAACCTGCACACATTTTAGGACCGTGACACCAGCCTCTGTGCCATCCCCAGCAGCCCATGGCGCAGCAAACAGCTTGCCTGTGCAATGAGCAGCCCAGGCCTGTTTTAGCATCAATGATGACTTCTCTGAGGCAGGTTTATGACAAAATTATTGGCATATGTTTGCAGTATTCTCATTAAGCTGGAACAGTGCAACCTAGCAGCACCTAGAAACACTTCAGTGGCATTGGAGGCTTGCCAGAGTCTTTAAGGAATAACTGGATTCATTGAACGTAACCTGGCACATGATGGCAGCGCCAAGGAATATAACAATATCAATTCAGAAGGTGTTCCCTAGGGCGGATCTCTGTCCAGAATGGCACAGTGGGTGAAAATCGATGGAATGAAATGCTGCCCAGATTTTTTCCAGTGGTTTAGACTATGTGAAGCGTATCCCCCACCACTATGTGTGTGTTTTTGATACATAGATCATTCGCCTGCTTCTGTATGCTGCGACCAGCAAATTTTCATTTCAGAACACATTTACTGACTTATCTCCATCATATTTTTAAAAATATCATATTACTATTTTGTTCATTCACTTTTCAACCACAAGGAGCAAGATTCTGTGTGTGAAATTGATGGACATCATCTAGAATAGCCACCAAGTCAATTTTGATGCCTTGACTCTGAGCAGGAAAAACTGAATAGCAAGTACCTTGTTGGTCAACCACTACTTCAGTGATGCCAACCTCAATGACAAAGACTAGGTAAAAAGCCCATGAATATTCTTTGACAAAGCCACGTCCTTAGCTAAGGAAAAGCCACTGCTGGCAGAATTCAGCTGAGAGCACTTAGACGTGGACAACTCTTTCCTACCCAAAAATGTCTTCCAAGCTGTGGTCAGGGCTGGACTGGGAACCTAAAGCAGTCCTGGCAATTTCGTCAGAGCAGCCGCCGGGTGGTGGTGGGTGGGTGGGACATGAAGCACTGCTGCTTTTGTTCTTTTGATACTGGGGGCAGATATTGCAGCACCGCTGCTGAACCGGCTCCCCACTGCTGAAAAAGCAGCCCCCACCCTTCCAGCCTACTGGGAAAAGGTCTGATGCCTGTTACGGCCAGTCCGGCCCCGGCTGTGGTACTTTACACCGGACTCACAAAAAATATGTAAATTTTTACAAATCTTAGACCCATGACTATGATTTGTATATCTTTACACATTTTAGTTTTTTTACACAATCAACAGGAAAAGGCATCAAGATATATAGGAGTTTTCAGAAATTCTATCTGTCCACTATCCAAACTTCACTGTATTATTGTATAGTGGGACACACTGTCCAACGGATGGACAGACAAGTGGATTAATGGCGTGGGAACGATTCAGGCTTAATATCCCCTTAACACTTAACTGCAAAGTGGATGAAATCACTTGTAAGGCGGAGAAATATGTTTTGTATGCATGACTCTTCAATCATTGGCCTATTTTCTGAAGAAAAAGAAGAAAAAAAACATATCTACTGGAAGACAGACATTTCATTCTCTATGCCCATTCAGTCCTTTTTTCTTCGGAAAGGTCATTTGTACGTGCAAATGCAGAACAATCAATATGTCCATTACATCCGGACAGAATTTCCTATAGTCATACATATGTAGTCCTTCAATTCAGCATCTGTTTTGCTCTAGGAATAGCATGCCACAATTAGATTTGCCACATAATTGCATATACACAAATGAAATGCAGCCAGTCCTAGGCTTTCCCATTTACAAATCACTAATCAAGTGTGTTATGTTCATTGGGTCAGATGAAGCAAGCGAGGACTACAACTCCTAGAATGCAATAAATTGTTCAATGAAGGCTCCAAGTTGCAACCGTGTTTAGCATATGTAAACATGTCTTGCAATCCAAGTTGTGCACTGCAGTGTTCTTGCATTAATTGTACCAGGTTTTCTACAATAAACACACATTTAATATTTACAAATGTCCTGTGGAATGTTGTAACAAAGTAGACAGACCTTTCTCATTGTTCTTGGAGCTATAAACATTTTCATTAGCCTGAGTTTTGTTTTTACATCCAGAGCAGAGAAGGTTGAGATGCAACTTATTTTTGTACTGTATCGCCAAGGTGGAAGTGAGCTATGAAACACGTGGCAAGTTACCACATTCCAGCAAGTGAACTGACACACCTAGAGAGAACTTGGTTTCTATAAGCACCAGACCAATGAAAACGGCAATGCTGAATGAATAATTTGGTGCACAAGCAGAACGTATTTATGAAGCATGACATTTGTATATATTACTCATTTAAGCAACTGCAAAGCCAGAATTTCCACATGCCACACTAATTTCTCTCCTTTTTGGGTATAGCTTGACAGCTTGCTGCAACGTTAGAGCTTAAGTAACTACTCCCTTGAAAAATATGGACTTGAGAGGAGTAAACATCTATCATCTCTTGCTATTGGTTGCTTGGTGTATTTTTTGTTAGCTCTTGGAAATGTGTCCAATGCAATCTTGAGAGTGATTATTTTAAAAACAAGCATCATACTTTGTCACATTCAATTCTTTCCTACAGAAATGCATTGTGGATGCAAACCTGCCCTTTTTAATTGGATTTCATTTCAGCATCCAGGACTTCCTGGTCACAAGGTGGACTCCTGAATTATTGCAAGATCAACAAGCTGTAATCTTACAAGGCTTCAGGCAGCCATTTTGGGTCAGTCAGTCCCAAGTTTAAATGCAAAACTCACTCATCGCCCTATGCGTTTACGTTTGCCAGGTGGCCTCCCTGCAGAGTTGTTTTCCCCCTCTATGGTCAGGCTGTTCACAGTGCCAAAGATCTTTTTTTCTTTTGACCTGAATTATTCTGTAAGCACGTATAACACTCAGAATGGAGTTGTTAAAACAACTGATGCTTATAATATATTTTTAAGTGAAGTGTAGCCAAGACAGTTTGATTTCACTAAAATTATGTATAATTTCCTTGCATAAAGCGACTTTCAGTCTCCTCTATTCCCCATTGGTCTGTTCTTGCGTCATTCACTTTTCTTCCATCCATTACAGTATACAGCATGAGGCAGTGGGTCAGACTACTTCACCACTGGCTTACTTCACTTCAAAAGACTGCATTCAGCCCTTGCACAAGGAGCACATCCACACACAGGGCGTTCCCTTCAGTACCCGTGTTTTTGTTTTTACAGCACTATTACTTTAGTGTTGCCTTTGTTTGTAGAGCTACCAAATGAGAGCACAGGGCACATTCCAGTTTTATCAGTTTCTGGCTGCTGCCAATGCTGATGTAAATTCCTTTTGAAGTGGCCTTTATTTATTTTTCTGACTGCTGCTTTTTCACAGCATACAAACAGATCACATCATCTCTGAATATAAGCTCATCAGGGTGGTCTTTCTTTGCAACCCTGTCTGTCTGTCATTCCCTCCTATTGTCCTGTCTTTCCATCATTCCTTCCTTCTTTCCTTCTGTCATTCTTTCAGTGTCTCATTTCCTCTTTCTGTCTGTCACTCCTTTCTACCATTCCTTCTTTTTTGTCATTCTGTCTTTCTCTCCGTCTTCCTTCCTTTCTTTTTTCTCGCCCACTTTCCCAAAGGCAAGAGGCAGGCAGCCGGATCCCAGACCAACTGTCTTTTTACAATTCTGTGTTAGCCAAGACCTTTAGACTTTACTAAAATTATATGTATAACATAGCTACCCAGGGAGAATTTCAGCCAAATCTTGTGCATTAGTCTGCGGTTCTGCCATTCACATTTTTCTTCCACCCATTCCAGCATGCGGCAATGGGCAAGGTGGCAGCCGACTTCAGCCACTGGTTGGACTCACTATGAGTTACGGCTTGATGCCCTTTTAGAAGGAGCACATCAACACACAACGTAGTTCCCTTCAATGCCAGAGAGTGTTATGGCACTGTGTGCTTTTTTGAGACCAAGACATTGTTGCGTTTACCCAAAGTTTTGTTTAGATTGATGTGGACCTGGCAGCTTCCTTAACCATAAAGATTTGAAAACCCAGGACAAAACAAGAATTGCCAAAAGGCTGGAGGTCAATGCCAAAACTATTGGTTTGCCAATACATGCTTCTTTTGACGCGAGTTAACATTCACTCCTGCATATAGTTTTGGCTTGACGGACTCAAACAGCGCTGCAAATACCAGTTGATTACATTCCTGGCACATACCTAAACTGTAGCTGGCTGAAAGAAAACTTGAACCTGTCTGCAGCAGCATTAGCATGTGAGAATTAGCAAAGTTATTCAGCCTCGGAATTCGAACTTGTGATCCGCCAATCACCGCTCTGGTCTAGCAGCAAACCTTCAACTTAATTTGCTACCCTCCCACCCAATTCATGGAAAATAGCGATATTCATTTGAATACGTAACACAGAACCAAAGTTTCTTACAGTAACATGCCAGTACATGGTCTTAGGTTTAGTGAAACGATTTTAACAATGTAATAAAGAGCAGTAATTCTTACATTGTGGAAAGAAACTATTTCCAAGACAGTTGCGTTTCAATTGCTTGGTACTCAGTATGTTCTAAATTAAGTACTTGATATATAGTTGGCCTTCTTTTCATCCCAATTGTTTTTGAGGTTTGATAATTAGAGAGATAATTTTCCTGAAGTATTCACTGGTACTTTCAGCACCAACCCCTGCTCTGCCACTTGATGAATTCCAAAGTTTGAGCAATCATTTTTCATGAACTCTAGTTGGCCAGTGATTTTTCAATATTGCTTCACTTCTTCCCAATGCATCTTACCTTTGTTCAGGGCCGTCCAATTTTATCGCTGTTTATGTTTACTTTTAGAGTTTGTATTCTGGGTGCATCCGAGGCCTAGGAGCCGTACTGACTAACCCTGCCCTTAGTGGATGCTGATTTTTTGTGTACAAAGACTGTGCCGGTGATACTCCATCTATCACCCTGCATCAGAACGTTAAAGCCAGAACTATTGGCTTTGCTAATGCTGGTCTAGAATACTTACAAACGTATTTGACACAGGAAGACCACAAGTCTGGCTCCCTCTTTCTTGGATTCACCAAATCAGTCTGCTCCGTTAAGATCTACATGGAGTGCCTAGTGAAAGCTGATACATGACAGTAGTAAGAAGCAGCTGACCAGCATAACCAATTCAACAGAACAAGTTTGTGGGAACAGCTGCAAAGATGATAACACAGTGAAAAGTTGTCACTTTCAGAAGCCCTCCTGGTTCACCAAATGCATAATTTCTCTAATCTAGTTACATTATAACTGTTATGAACAATACGAAGAAAAAATGGATGTAACTTTGTAAACCAGGCTACTGCAGGATCCAATGACCTGTTAATATAAACAGATCCAAAGAATCCTTTGCTGGAGTGCTATGTGGATAATGTTCTGCTTCCTTCAATCTATGTATCTGAGGATTAATGTGTTGCCAAAGACAAGGTAGCCTTTTTAAGGCAAATTTGGAACAACATTTAACAATCAACAAGATGGTTTAAGTGATGAAGGCAATTTAGAAGATGTGTAGTAATCGACAACACAGACACCATTCTCTGTATTCCAAAAGGTTTGATGGGAGTTTGAACTGGATGCAAACTGCTTCCAAACCATGCTCGAAAGGCGCTCTTAAATACCCTCAAATACCATGGCAATGTTGAAAGCGTCATTTACAGTCAAGAGCTGAGGAATGAAAATAACTACTTTGGTTGTGCCAAAGCCTGAAAAGAAGTCTGGAAAATGTACGTAAAACCTTAAAATGAAGGCAAAATAGGCTATGACTCACAACTCAGAAGCAAAATGTTCCAGCAGAACTGTTGGCAAACCAAATTCCTGAAACCACCAACCCTGTGGAAAATCAGGGACCCATGTTCACATTTGTGGCCCAGCAACCAAAGAGTGGTAAGTAGAGCCAAAAAGTTGGGCTACATATTTAGAAACTGTAGAGCACAAGGAAAGAATCATTTCCACCAGAAACTAGATACAGGATTGCAAGATGAACACTGATTTGATTAAAGTACCACACAGAACAGAGGAAAGTCCTCTAGCCACAATCTGTGTTGTAAAGCATTGTACAGAAAATATTGCACTAAAACCACCCAACAACATTCTTGCTCGTCTCTGTGCACTTATTAAGTTCAAAAACTGACACTTAAAGCAACGAAAAACACATTTTAAACTGTAGCTCCCCGGGTACATTAAAAATGCACTAGCCCACAACGTGGCGCCCAGAAACAGTTTCACGGTATGCTAAATAAGAACATTTGCTTCCATCGCATGCACAGAAACATTTGATTCCGTGAGTCTTGGGTAGATTTTATTTCCAGTTACAGTCGTAAAAATGGTTATCAGCCATAAAAAGAAAAACAATAACCTTGTGGAAGCAAGCGAAGGGACTGCTGTGCAGCTCATTTACATAACAATAACCATTCTGCACAGGGGACTCAATGTGGCCTAACTGTAACACGAAGACACCCTGCAAACTTTGTCTCCGTGTAACTTGGATACAAAAGTATCGAGGTCTGCAACAACTACTGAGGGCGTGAATGGAAATGAGGGGGTGGGGGTTGACTCCCTTCCCCAGATTCGTCATGGAGACGGCGAAGGAATATTTAGATGAAAGAGGCCCTCGTGTATATGCGGTGCTCTGTTGAAAGCCTGCCACTGGAATGCTTACCATAACGAAGGTTTGTGTTTTCTAAGTTCTGTACTCCATTACCATTAAAATGCAGAGACCGTTGTTCTCTTGCTGCAGGGCCCAGGGCAGGCCTGGAGCGGAAAACGCACCCTGTACTCGAAGTGATGCATAATGCAAAAATAAAAACGGAAAGGGCAAGGGAGGGAGCACAGTCCCATCGTGGAGTGTGGCGGAAACTGGGTGGGTCTGGAAAACACGGGTTTTCGCGCTTTTAGCCAATGCCGTCATTCCTTGAAAGATAACAGAGGGATAATAAGCCGCCACCAGACACGTGCCTTTCCGTTAGCGGAAAAGGACGAGCATCCTGCGTCCCAACAGCAGCCTGGAGAAAGGGCGGTCAATGTGCCCCGTGCAGAAATAAACTACATGCGTTTAGCTTTTGCGCCGACGGATATACACGTTACACGGAGGTAACTAGATTTTAACACAAATTGAAAAAAAATAGTTTGTCCTCACACATTTCATTAAAAATTACCGCTCAGATTTAGACCTTTTTCCACATATATCACATGTGCGTCGTAACACTGTAGGCAGGTTTTGACAACCATAACGGAATCCGCATTTAAGGCATAAATACAAGCCACGTGCATACCTCTTTGTTAAATAACAACTGCTAGCATTGTTCCACGCAAGCATACTCATTTCAATATTCTCAAAAGGAATAAAGCAGAGGTACAACTTTCATGGCGTCAGAACTTCCTCCTTCAGGAAAATGGCTCATGCATCAATGTGATGTGAATACACATATACAGGTTTTCTTCATTGAAGAGGACAGTTTCCCTAAGGTGAAAATGTACTCTTTCACTGAAAGTGGGAGTGTTGACTGCCCATTTACACTCCGGTTGTGCTCTGACGCTGACAGGCAGAGCAGGCTGTAGGGCATAACAGGCTAATTTCCAAATGGGAAATATGGGCCCCACTCTACAAAATCCAAGCATTAACCCGCCTATATGCTTCCACTAAAATTAAACGGTAGTCCTGTTCATACGGTTCAAACTACAATAACCTCAATGAATGATATGTGGAAGAAAGAGGCTACAATTTGCCCATCATGTCTCTTCCACATTTAGGGGAACATTTTTGAATTAACTAATTATTTAGACTGCAATCCCTTGCAACAGAGAGGGTGTTCAGCGTAGATCCAGAATGGTCTGATCTGTGAGAAACGTTTACCTGTGTGAAATAGTAAATTTAGCCAAGGATGAGCATCCTAACAATCTGGCACACACACACACACACACATCTCCTGGACCCACAAAGGATACCACACTACAGACATCCTTTTTCACTCATTGCTGCATTGCATATATTACTAAAGACAGTCTCCTCCGATTGTCCTAAACAATGTCTACTAGTTGTTTATAACAGTGTTATACATTTCAATACCTCACCCTTGTGACATCGAGAAAGAGGGGGGTGAAAGGTGGAGAGAGGGGTGAACAGTAGAGAGAAAACAGGTGAGATAGAGAAATATATGAGAGAGAATGTAAGGGGAAGTTGAGAGAGAGGCAGAATTAGAAAGAATAGGACAGACAGTTTTATTAACATATGCTTTTCACTATAAATGTCAGACCCAGTGCTCTTGTGTTTCATGATAAACGGGTCAGTTCTATGACAACTGACATATCTTTTCCCAGTGAACCAATCAGGCCTATATCCTTGATCACAGGTATGTCACCAAAACCAGCTAAGATCCATGTGCTGAGTTTAAGAAATAAAGTACAACATAAGCACTCATTTTTTCAGAAAACACAACCTGCTCAACAAAACCTTGTAAAGAAGATCTACTTGTGGGCAGTCTATGCCCTTCTGTCAGTACATAGTACTGATTCTCTCTTTTTTAAAATATTAAACAATGAGACAGGCATTGCACAGTAGAGCATGTCGCATAAAGAACATAGCCGGTAACAACCACTCGGAGACTGAATAGGATTTGTGGCAGTCATCCAAGGTGCAGTTTTCGGATCATGAATCAACCAATCAAGACAATCAAATACAGTTGACACATTGACCCTCCGCCCTCCTGTGGGATCCAACCAAGAAAATAGCTCCCTATTCCTGTAGGCTTCCCACCCTCCTCAAATTTTCTGCCACTTTTTTGGGCAACCCTTGCTCTGGTAAATGACTTTCTCCACACCCCAGGACATGTCCAGATCGGTATGCCACTCCTGTACATTGGGCGGCGATTCATCATCCCCGGTTTGCGCTATGTTACGCTTAGCCACCTCTGCCGCTATTGCCAACGACACACCCTGATATTTCAGCAGGGAATCTTCCCCTTCTATGTTGAGTAAAAACAACTTGGGGTCCAATGGGACCTCCTTTCCAAGCGTACAGGCCACCGCCCTGGCGATTCCCTGCCAGGACTCCTGTATCACACGGCATGCCCCTATAATATGATAGAAGGCGCCTTCCAGCCCACAGCCTCTCAAGCATTCTGGGTCTGCACCCTGCCCATCCTGCATAACACAACCCTGGAATAGTATGCCCTGTGTAGAATCCGCAGCTGGATCCACCTGAACCAGGACTTAACTGCCGCCACCCTAGGGCTCTGTCTCGCCTCCGCCCAGTCCTCATCGTCCAGGGCTCCCAGGGCCCATCTCCCACTTGGCGCGCAAGGGTAGCATTGGGTCTGGAGAACTGCACAATAGTTTCTTATATGTCAGGGATATGGCCTTTTCTTCCAGTGGTTCTGCCAGTAGGCGTTCCACAAGAGGGGCTTATTCCAGCAGTTGCTCATCACCCGGGGCATGCCGGCCCAATGCGTGTCATAGCTGCAGGTATCTATAATCGCTCAGTTTCTGCCAGAGCATACTCTTGCTGAAGGCCTTCGAATGTTACTAGCTCTCAACCTCTCCAGACATTACCCAGGTGCTCGATTCCCAGAAGAGACCATTTTTGAAACCCAGACAGGGTCCTAAAGCCCCCCCCCCCAATAAATCAGTACATCACAATGGGGTTCACGCCGTCAGATCCATACCCCATATAGCGGGTGGCCTCACACCATGCTCTCAAAAATGTTGCGGTGTGTGTCGGCAGCCGTTGCAGGCTTGCATGTTCTTACAGGACAAACTCATACCTTCCTACCCATCATTTCTCTGTCCACCCGAAATGCTGGGTCGTCCTGGTTGGCAAACGCCCAGTCATTGACGGTGACCAATTGTGTCACCCAGTATTAACGCTGGGGGTCTGGGATGGCCAGCCCACCCTCGTATACCCCTAGTTCCAACTTCTGCAGTGCTACACGGGAACAGCCACCCTCCCTCCAGTTGTTGAAACACCATTGCCGGTATTCTATAGGGAGTATTCTGAAAAACATATAAAACATATAAAAGTCATGGCAATGTCATTATTTTGTATATGGCGGCTCTACCCATCAGGGAGAGTGGTAACATCCTCCAATGAGCCACATTTCTATGGAATCTATTGAGTTTCGCCTGAGGATTCTTTTGGAGGAAGCACTCCCGGCTCCTAGTAACATATATCCCCAAATATTTAAAGCCATCCTGACAAATAGGTATCCTGCAGTCCCGGGGGGGGAGGGTGGGAGGGGCCCCTCCAGGGGGAAGACCAGTGATTTTTCCCAATTAATCTGATAGCCTGAGTGTTCCCCAAATACTCGGAGAACCTGCATTATCCCATCTACGGACCATTGGGGTTTGGTGACATAATAAAATATCCTATGCGTATAAATAAATATGCTCCTCCCATATTGTGCCGGACTCTATAACCCATATCAAGGGATCTTGCCCGGATCCACACTGCTAAGGACTCGATCGCCAGTGCGAAGAGGATAGGTGCGAGCGGGCACCCCTGTCAGGTGCCTCTATGTAGAGCAAAAGACTGTGAAAGCGCAGCATTGACCCCTCTGTATGATAACGGGCCTCACGGACCGCAATTTCTCACTCCAATTCCATGCACTTTAAGTTACGTTCCTTTTTCTTGCACCATATCAAATCCTGTGCGTGTCCCCTGATTACAGATTTAAATGCCTCCCACAAGACACAAGCAGAACCCACAAGCCCCAGATTTTCCTCAAGGTATTATGTAGCCCACTTCCTAATTTTGTCACTGAAGGCCTTATCCGTCAGGTGCCAAGGATCCAGTCTAGGCGGCAGGCTACGGGACCCCATGGGCCCCAGCAGCATAGCTCTCACTGGGGAGTGATCTGAAATACCTCCTGGTTAGTGCCTGGCTTCCCTGAACCTCCCAATGTGTGCCTGTGTGTTGAGTAAGTAGTCCGGCCTTGACGAGCTACCATGGGTCATGGAGGAATATGTAAATTGCCGCTTCACAGGGGTGTGCTCTCTCCACAGGTCTACTAGGCCAAATAAGTCCAAAAAGGACAGCAATGTCACTGAAGCATCAGGTGTGTGAGACTCTTTCTAACCCCAGGTCAGTCACAAGATTCATGTCGCTCCCACAATCAGTACACAGTACTGATGGTCAACCTTTTTTTTTCTTGTCATCACTTAAGGTCGGCACAGCAGAACTGTCCAGCCAGATCTACAGAGGAAGAGAAAGAAAGAGGCAGTGAGATATGAGTAAGATATAGGGAGAGGTGAGATGGAGGCAGAAAGAGAAGAGTCGGAGGGGAGGTGGAGATGTGGTGAATTAATTTTCAAGTAAATTGAGATGTTAGGTAGTGAGAGGGGTGTGAGGAGAAGAGAGAGAGAAAGAAGCCTGTGAGAGGTAGAGAGTTGAAGAATGGAAAGTTTAAGAGTGGGGTGAACTAGATGGAGAGCTACAGGAAGTTGAGATGTGTAGAGAGGGTTGAGGTAGAGGGGGGGGAGGTAGACAGTTGATGTTGTGAGGGGGACAGATGTAGCGGAATAGCTGGCGGCCCAGGAGGTGGCAAAGACAGGGGGGTGGTCGTGAGAAAGAGGTGATGTAGACATAGGTGAAGCAGAGAGGGGATTTAGGGATGTAAAGATAGGTAGAGTTAAAAAAAAATGGCTAAGGTAAAAGAGGTGAACCGAAGAAAGGAGAGACACAAGAGCGAAATACTTTTTTTAAACCAATTAAGTGCCACCAACTGGCTGACAGTGCAAGGTTTAAGAGGGGCAGACAGTTCTGTGAAGGATGCTGCCCAATGATAAAATTAAAAAGAACGCGTTGTTCGTCACACAGCTCCTGCTATCGCAACGAGATCGGATAGATCCAATACATTTACTATGGGGCCTTTAGAAGGTGGAGAACCATGGGCAAATGCCCACAAGATGTCTCTCTGGAGACAGCACGTGGCGTGTCTTAGGCGACACCAAAACCCGCATAACCGAGGCACAGCTCCTGTTAACTCCACGCCGTGTGTGTTTTTTTTTATAAACTGAACGATGCGTCGTCTGATAAGACTTATACCTGGAAAAAAAAAAAGGTACGAGTGACAAGGCTACAAGTCACGAAACATATCCCCTTCCCAGCTGCAGCTTACCTGTGCCAATGTGGGCTGGGAGGAGTAGCGACCCCTAGCGATCGCTAATTGCTCGGTGAGACACCAAACCTCTCATCGACATTCAGAAAGGAGAGTGCCCAGGCCCCATCACACTCAAACTCTCCCAAGAAGAGAAAGTAAGCAAAAGGTCTGCGCCTGACGTGATATTGAACTGCAAATATATGCAAACCCGGGACAACTGCACATACGCGCAAATTCAAGGACTCTGCGAATAGAAGGGATCAGCACGTCTCGGGGCAGAACACTGACAGCATGCCACTCCCCCGACTTCTTTTTACGCGTGCTCGAGAAAACTGCGAAATCAAGTTCTTCCAAAAACAGGTTGTCCAGCACACGTTAGGCCCTCTTTTTAAGCTGTTGCCCAATCGTAGAACAGTAAATGAAACTACCTTAGACTTTCTTTAAAAAAAAAAAAAAAAACAATAAATGACGCAGACAGTCTGTTATAATTAAAGTATTTCCCGCTGAGTTATTGCAAGGGCAGTAATTGCGTCTCTCGGATGCAGATGAATTGCGAGGCCGGCTTGCGATCGTCGGCGAAATTACATCTTTGTAATACCCTGCCGGGCATGCTTAATTCTCTACATTACCATAATAACAGTGCAACAGTAATCAATGACTAAACAGAAAGCTTGAATTTTTTAGCAAGTGGCATTATACAAAAGCAAAGCACCGCCAAGCGTGGCTGGTGCCAAGCGATGCCATCGCCACAAGGGTCTTTTTCGAGAGCCCATTATGCACCTGTTTCCCTGACAGTTTCAAAAGATAAACCGGCACCAGGCGGTCCCAGGCGGAAACCAACGACAGCACTGAAGATGCTCGGGGGGAAGAGGAGAGACTTTTGTTTATTGCCCAACCGTTCACAACATACGACCAGATGCACAGGACACTTTCAGCGCTCAAGCTGCCCGAGGTTACCTGCATTGTGGAATCTGAGCGGGCATCTGGGGATGGTGCCCGCTCGGTTATCCAGCACTGTCTATTGGAAGTATTTTTTTGCGTCCATTTTGATTCCTAAAGAGAGCTTCATTATATTTAGAGGAGATAAAATGGGTGAAGGGGAAGTCTTCAGGAGCTTGGGTACCTTCCGGTCATATTTGCTTGAAGTTCTCGAGCACAGCGAGTTCTGGTTGCCCCATCTGGGTAGAGCTTACATTAAGGCTCTCTAACTAGACTTGAAAATTAGACTTATGATTGCGGCTCAAGTGGAAGAGTTGCAAATCCTGCCCGAGTAAGCAAGACCCACAAACTGCCTGCATGGATTTATGCAAAAGCCAGAGGAGGTTGAATTGTACAACTGAGATGTCCCACTGGTGGAGCATCTTAAAACCAGGCTAAGTGCCTCCGTATAGGCCCTTGAGAATGCTGCAGGCAGTATAGTTCTGGACGGCTTGGGAGGGTATGCATGTCACAGTAGGATAGGATACCACAGAGGCTGTTGCATTGAACAAGTGCTGATAGTGCAGTGTGGAGAATTATATGACTAGTATAGGAATGGGAGGAGTGGTACAGTATTTTTCAAAGGTTTTAAGTGTGAAAAATACATTTCACGTTGTGCAGTGAATATCTACGAGACCACGATCAATGGTAGCTCGTACCGTCTACACTTTTGATACTAGGAAATGTGGGTCTTTGGCAAGTGATCTTTGGAGTGGAGATGGAGAGAGCAGCAAGTGAGCAGAGGACAGCAGAGACCGAGATTTCAGATTGACACAGAGACAGCTGCTTCACATCCTGGCAGGGATAGTTTTGGGGCAGTCCATTAAGCTGGAGCGGGCTAAGTCACAGTTATCGAGTTGAAACGTACATTGGGAGACATCTGCAAAGGTATGAAATGTAGCTGATCCGCATCCGTCAGGGGCTTCAGAGGATGGTGAAATCAGATCAGGTGAGGGAAACACATGGTGTATACAGAGAACAATGGCTGTAGAAAGACAAGCAATATATCTGAGCGAGTACAAACAAGAGGACAGGAAACCATGAGCCCAGGGCAAGGGCAAATTCCCCACTCTAGGCATAGTTCAGGGTGCATCAATCTGGTGGCCCACATACCCTACTGAGAGTTCTACTAAGACTAATGCTGCAATCCATGTGTTGTGCTGTATTGTACATGTTTATTGAGAAACACTTCTGCAGTGTTTAATTTAAACTGGTGGCTTTCGATGCTTGGAACCAACACCTAATTGTCGACATCAGCACTTATGGCAGTTGCCACTGGTGGTGCTGTCTGTATAATTAATGGATGAGCAGAACAACGGTTGTTTATGGATTCAATATACATTAAAAATAACTAATATCAGCCACCCAATTCATTCTTATACCTTTGGAGGCCGTGAACAGTCTGAATTGTTGCACTAGTAGGAGTGTGATGATTAGTAGTTGTATAGGTACTGTCATTGAGAGTGGCAATGGGTGGCGCAAGCTGCGAAGGCCACCAAACGAGGGCCCTGGCACTAATTTTCTCACAAGTTAAGCACTGAGATGTCCTGAACTATGTAACATAACTGTACCAAAAAACTTAAGGGGAGGTGGGTATAGTAAGTTAGGATAAAAAACATGGTTATGAGCAGGGATACAGAGGAGAGACAAGAAATAGGCTTGAAGTATCTTTTCCTGATTAACACCTGGTTGAGGATACATTGGGCTTCATTAGAGTGCCTTCGATGTCTGAAGGGTATTTTAAAAGGGTTCCAGGCACATCTGGTCTTACAAGTTCCACAAAAACACCACATATATATTAGGTTTCCCCTGGAGATGAAACTTTAGGGGAGTATGAGTAATTACCTCAGGAACTTCAATCAGAATTACCCATTGCCCAGGTACCAGTGATCACTGCTAATTCCGCATTCCCCAATTTCACAAAACCAAAGGTCTAATTAACTCAGAAGTGTCCGGGATTGGCAATCCCACACTGGAAAACTCGAATTGGGGCCCAATGGTGTATTTGTTTCCTGGTATACAGCAGCTATGGCTTAAACTAGTAAATGTCAAAAATCAGACTTGTTCTCCCTGGGATGCGCTCATAGATATGGCAGCCAATGATCCTGCAGGCACAAGTGCACAGTAGAGGACGGTATACGATGTGTCACACAATACATGGGTTTTCCTTCTGCAGCAACTAATACCTGGCTGCAAGTGGTCCAGAGAGCCCCAGCCAGGTTGGTATACCATTAGAAGTGATTGGATTAAATTACTAAGAGTTGGAGAGCACACTTTCTACTCATGCTTTATCTACATAATACTCTGCATGGTCAGAGATTGGCAACATCTAAAATCATGACACAATATCCAACATGTATAACTTAAATAACCTCCTTTCATGAGACTGCTGTTCTTAAGAGACAGACTCAGCTGCCCTGGATGATTATGACTGAGTATGTGAGGGTCACACAATGCTTTGTGTAGGCCGGGTCTGGTGTTATTTGGTGTTGTCCAACGGAAACAAAACAACATCTAATGTTGTGTCACTGTTTGTTGCCTACTGCAAAGCAAGGTGCTTCTGGGCACTCCTCCAAAACATGATGAAGAAAATCTCTAATGTGTAAAACAGCAAAAACGTAGAATTGTTGATGAGTTTTAAGAGCGAAGAGAAAAATCAGCAAAGGCTGAAGAGTAGACAGCCTTTGGCAATGGGGCAGCCATGGAGGGACAGTTTCCTTTTTCCGTAAAACTGACCTAGCAAACACGTTATACTGGGCTCAGAGTGGCTGTCCAGGGAGCAGAGTTATTTCACTCCCGTCCAGATAACTCATCTCAAAGACCAGGACCCTGCATAGCTGTACCTGCAGTACACTGGGAGCCATTATTTAGGTGCAGGACTCTGGGCCAAATATTGGGGGTTTGGAGAGATCTAGAGGGAGAAGAGGAGCCAGGAGAGTGTAGGTTCTAAGATGCAGAACACTCTCATTGTTAACATGTGAACTTCCTGAGATGGGGTGGGGGTGTTCTTTGTTTACTGACTCTCCCCTCAATTGGCCCTTATCACAATACTAACTTTGACCCAAGCTATGGCTTTAAGAACCACTGTAGACAGAGTACTGCTGGAAAGTCTAAGAGGCAGAGTCAAAAACTAGGTCACAGTACGGGAAAACAACTAAACACACATACGAAAAGCATACATAATAAATGTGTACATCTTTTTTATTTTTTTATTAATCAACAACTCAATGTTCCATAGTAGGCTATTAAATCCAGTTACAAGTGACGCTACTATGAAAAAAAAAGTTTTGCGTAAACCTAATCTAATGTTTTTCCATTATTTATCTTTAGTATGACAAATTATTATTATTGCTCCGTCTATTGCTGGTATGTATTGCTTTGTAAGTTACTGATGTATAAGTGGCACTTAAGTAGCACAAATCCAGCTGCAAACAGCAGAACCACTGTACATGATGGGGTTAAGGAGGAGAAGTGTTATAGAATCAAAGGGAGTTGGGCTACAGTGGGGGTAGAAGGATGCAAGCCTGAAGCTCACAGAGAGGGTTGATCTGCAAGCAGAGGAGTCAAGCTGCTGACAGGAGGGGAAGGGGAATGAAGCAATGGCAGTGGGAACTCTACAGGTAATGAGGAAACCATATAGTTCCCTTGGTTCTCATTCGTCATGTGCTATCACAAGAAGGAGAATATTATAAAATACATTGCAGAAAATTGAGAGGATGAGGGTGGTAACTGTGGCAAGTAAAATATTCACGAGTCCACTTATTAGAAAATAAATGGAATTCGTCCAAAGGGTGGACATACACCTGCTTATTTCAAGCAGGCTATTGTGAAAAGGGCAAGTGCTTCCAATGCACCCTGTTGGCATATTCCTGTTGCCTTTCAATCTAATTCAAGTGTTTTGGGATGGCTCCAAAAGCACTTCCTGGAGTATGAATACAATCAATACATGAATTAGCGACAGTATGAACTGTATAGTACTTCTCATTTTGACACTGTCGTCGAGGGTGAAGGTGGGGTAAGTGGGGCAACTAAGTTCTACAAGGTGCTACAGCACAATATTGTGTGAAGGACAGCAGGAAAGGCATTCTCACTGACACACATCTCCAAACCACCCAACACCATCAAACCAACCCCACCCACACTCCACCAATCAATCTATATATTCACCACTGACAGGTCCCACTTCTTTTATGACCATATCCTGTGACGTAAAATATGTCAATTTTCATCTTTTCACTTGAAGAGGAGAATAAATATTCCCCATGGGTCATCCACGCACTGTGAAGAGATCAACAGCAGTTTCTTTTTTTCTCAGCTAGAAAAGCGGAGGCCACATTCTGTTTTGCAAAAGAATACCACTATGCTGATTCCACGAGACATCAATGAGAGTAGGCATGTCTTATAAGGAGAATCCCATTTTTTACTGGAGTCCTATTCTAAGTCTGACACTCAGATAGAGGCCATACATTCCAATTTTTTTAATGATTTGTGAGCAGTTTTTTGACGAGAACGAGGAGCATCGCATGGCTGATGGTAAATGAGAAAAACATGAAAGAAATGGGAACTGGTATGGAGGTACAGCCAGAAAAAAGACTAGGGAAGCAGATCTAACAGCCCACGAGGGCGAATCATGGGGCTTGGTATGGCTAGGAGGTACAATACATACATGCCTATTTCACACCACAAAGTATAAACGTGGATCGAATCCGGTCGTAAACAAAAGGCGATCCCACGGATTTCATGCGTGACTGCGGTAGGAGGGCAAGTGTGTGATAAAAAGAAAAGCAGTCTTTGTGGAAACCGAGCACTTGACCCAAGGTGCTCACACAGTCGACTCGCAGTAGCAGACACAGAACTCTATGACCGCCTACAGTAGAGAGGGTCAGAGGTGAAGCACTGCTGTCTGGGAAGTGACAGGTGTGTGTGTGTTGTGGGGGGGGGGGCGGTGGCTTTGTTCCTTTGGCAGAGTGGCGGACTCTCATGTATCTCCTACCGCCCACTTGACAGAGGCCTAAGCTCCTGCCCCCGGAACACAGCGGCAAACACATTAGACACCAACGCTTTTTCCGCACGTTTTGGGCAGCTACTGCTGTCGAGCTTCCACTCTATGGGATGGAAAACAAAAAGGTACACTGCATTGTCAATGAAGATCTAAAAAGGTCAAATCAGAAAGTACAGGCCTTCTGCAAGGAAACAGAGCTGACCTTGAACCACAGTGTGTTTTGGGTTCAGAGTAAGAGTCCTGTTCCATTTTTTTTGTAAGTCACTTTTAAATTTAAGGAGGCACCCTATGTGTGTGGAAAGAAGCCCACCCACGCCTAGAAACATTTGTGTGGCATGAGGGGCTCAGCGCAATGACTCACTTGGAATTGGTCCCCGCTGTGGTGTTAAACCAAGCGGGATGGGAGAAGAAAAGTGTGGTGTAAATGTTGGCCAGTATTGAAAATGTTTTAAAAGCCCTACAACTCACAAATGGGCATTAGGGACATGGGGAAATGCAGGTTAAAGCAGGAGATGAAGTAGGACCTCCTGGTTCTGGAGCAGGTAGGAAAGAGTTAGGCACAATATGTTGCCATTTTACAAGCATACTTGTGCGATGGATGAACCATGTTACATCCTTTAAATGTCCTAGACCTCCTGGATGCAGTGGCTGGATTTGACAACAAAGCAAAAACAATGCTTCCTTCGTTCATTGTCCACTAAATGCAGTATGCTTCCTAGGCAACGCTCTGTCCGTGTGCAATTGGTAAGCTCCTTCAAACTTTGCCCATCACCCTGGCCTGAGAGAAAGGAAATGGAGGAACTCAAGTTGTCTTGTGATACTATCACAAGACCCATTTCTACCAGTCAGGAGATAATCTAGCTCCCTTTCTGAAGATAATCTCACCTCCTTCAGAGCCAATGTGATAAAAGCTTCATGAAGCATTGAACTGGTCTACATCCCACCAAAATAGAAGGGAATGGCTGAAACCAGTGTGAAGTCTACTAAAAGAAGACACATAAATGGATTAAAAAGACTGGTTTTAGCAGTGTTAGGCCCAGTGCACAAAGTACTTAAAGTCGTGGTGGAAATGTACCTCTCCATCTAATGGGAGACTATCTGCCAGCTCGAGACCTCAAGGGACCCTTTCCAGCAGTTGCCTTTTGACAACCTCTGAGCCTGTGCCCTCAAATGTGGAAAACAGAGACAGCATAAAAACAGAGACCAGCGCATTAGTCCTAGGTTTTTGCACCAGTGGGAAGTACAAGAGGACAGGGAGTAGAAAAATCTAGCAACAGAGGATTGAGAGGAAAGGGAATGTTTGTACTCACCGAAACTATGCTACTTGACCACCCAGGGGCTCAGTCTGTTGACTAGGTAACATCTAATTGCAGCACTTACGTCCACCCTGTAGGTTACATTTTCCCATGTACATGTCAAGTGTCACAATTCAGAAGACGGACGAGGGAACAATGACACAAAACATTCTTATACAGTAATAATTATATGAAATACCAGAACACATGGGCTTGAGCAACGAAAAAAAATGCGAAGCTGCCTTCCAAAAACTGCTTTGTGATTCACAACAGACATAACACAAGAGAAAATATTGTGATAATAGCAGACAGTAGAAGCAGATGGTAAGTCGACAATCCCACATAGATTGTGGGTAGCTGAGCGGCGAACCAAGTATCAGTCAAAGAGAGGGAGAGAGCTGAGCTTGAATAGAGGGAGGGAGTTATCATTGTTAGGAAGAATCCAAAATAGGAAATCCGTAATTAGCAAGTGCATGACAACGTATTCTCTTTAATTGCATCCTTATTATTAAAGCTCCACAGATGAGTGCCCTCTAAAAAAAGGGACAACATTTCACAAAATGGGAGGAAGGTTAGGATGGCAAGAGAGAGAGGGTTCCAGAGAGAGGGCAAGATAGCTGAAGAAAGACGGTAGAGGAAAGCCAGAGGAAGGGTGAGAGCTCTCAAGGAAATGATTCACTGAAACAACTTCCCTCAAGCAGCAATTTGGCTTTTCCGAGTTCTGGCTACCACAGGGATCTGCTCTGAAATCCAGAATAACCAAATTTTTGTGGAAGGTGCCTCAACTATTTCGAACATCCAAGACTTTAGAACACTAGATTGGGGTGAAGGTGTGCTACTTACTGTAAATAAATCAGATTCTCCATGTTTTTATGCTGGAGACCACAGAACAGATTTATGCCTACACTTTCTGGGGCTTTGATTTAACAAAGAATGATCGGAACACTAAACTGGTGTTCACAGACGTTATAATTGTGTAAGAGAGAGGGGTGAAAATCTAGCAAAATATATTGCAAGGCGGTATCACTCATGTCAGGTGTTTTTGCGGGGTCAAGGGTTGAAGCGCTTACGTTCGTAAAATGAGGACCGCTTTCAAAGTTTAATAAAATATCCAGGAGAGAGAAACCAAACCCCAGCATCTTTGTGATGTACTAGCCATGTTAATTACTTCGTCTTTAATAAACGGGGCACCATTGCTGTAAAATGGATAAATAAATGCTGCGCCACGAGCTCAAGGCCGTGAGAAAGCAGGGTGCCTGGGGAATAACGACCCCTCGGCGCCGCCTTCTGGCAGGGCTGCACTGTGTTTACTCTAACATGCACAAGAAAGTCAGGCTGATGCTACTTAACGTGTAAATACAGTACGAGCATGCTTTCTCAATCCTCGCACTGAAACACTTTCCTTATTACCGCTCTTTATCTATGCAGCCATTCTGGAAATGATCAGCTCCACGAGTGTGGTTCTTCTTGAGCATATTGGCCTTTTTTGTCTACCAAAAGGGGCACTGGTACTGCTTTTCACTCAGCGTTGCAATGCCTTTGTCTCCTCATCACGCATTTCTATAGTCTTGTCTAGTAGGCCCTACTCCTTAAGATTTGCAGTTTCAGGACTTCAAAGGAATCCATTCATTCCCTGGCGCACACTAAAAATTAATCTGATTTGAGAAGATTATGTCCAAGCTGCTATAATTCGAAAGCCTCGCCTTTCTTAATCTTGGTTTCTGCTTGCGGGTTGTCTTCGCTGTAGACCTAATAAAAAGGCTTGACCTACATACAATTGTTGGCAAATGATCTCACTGTGAGGTAGGTGGATGGGACATTCAAGAACAAACTTCAATAAAAATAAATCACCAGTTGAAGTTGAGGGGGGGGGGGGGCGGAAACAGAAGATGCGCTGTGAGCCCATCAGCCTGGGTACTGACATGCAAGATGGGTGAACACTCTTAATGTGCTGCTTTGACAAGATAATTTCCCCCCTGACAGGTCGATAGTGGACAATTACATGCCCTGAAAGGCAGATTGTACAACAAAATTCTCGGTGTCAAGCACAGGGCGCAATTAAGGTTTCTCCCACACTCTAATCATGCTGAAAGGTTGAAATTACTGGGAACGGGGTGAAACAGCCATAGAGAAACATCAATGCTACACTTATTAAAAAAAATAGTGACTAAGGTAAATATATTTTAGGACTGTCTCAAAAATGACTCGCCTCTGCCAAGTGAATACTGCGCGCATTGAAAGGTAAATCCTGAGCGAAGTTCTGCGCGTCTCCCGCACCCATGTAATGTAGTACATTTGAAGCTGTGACAAGGGGCGGACTTGGCGCCCATTTCTCGCACTGAGCGAGAGCGACGCGCGCACCAGATGCCATCCCAAAATAAACAAACCACACTAGTGTCAGACCTGACACGAGTCCAAGAGAAAGAAAAGTTCATTTTGTGAAGTGCCCTTCGCCCCCACGTTTCTGCCAAGGCACACATGCCAGCGTTTGGGAACAGCCAAGAGAAAGGCAGCACAGTAGACTGCGTTTGACCGAAGGGTGATTCAAAAACGAGAAAGTATAAGAAAATGTCTAGACAAAGTCTGAACAAAGAGGAAACGCACCTCCTGACCAGAAAGAAGTGGGAGGTACAGTCTCAGATCTTATGGCTCTTAACAATGTAAACACGGGCAGTGTCAGTGCCAAGGTCACGGGTGTTGAGTGTCAGTGCCACGGGTGGTGGCTGCAGACAAATGTGTAAAGGGGGTCCCCAGCCTTGGGAGCTTCACGCTGTGCGCCAGGTCACGAACCTCGACTCTAGACAGGCTGGGAGTTAAAGGGGACAGGCCGGTGGTACAGATGGGGCACAGCAGCCCCCAAACCCACCCCTCAGTTAAT
This sequence comes from Pleurodeles waltl, assembly GCF_031143425.1. Taxonomy (NCBI): domain Eukaryota; kingdom Metazoa; phylum Chordata; class Amphibia; order Caudata; family Salamandridae; genus Pleurodeles; species Pleurodeles waltl. Next base: position 895,206,101 of record NC_090438.1, on the reverse strand, counting down.
TTTCTCATGCCTTCTATCACTGTCGGCCGACGCCTGTCACTAGCAAGGGAATCACTGGCCCTAATGCAAGCAGGGTTAATGTCCAGTCCCTCCTGCATCGGTACAGTAATAAGTCTTAACTAGGGTACTGCGGACCTCGGAGCCACCGCACCTGCTGCACGACGGATATCTACGCCCCGATTCCTGACATCATAGTTTAGCCAAACCTGTCCTAAATACCCCCAGTGACAGCTGCCCCGGGGAAATGGGAAACCGGGCTGGGTGTCAAAGTAAAACTAAACCAAGCAGAGGGAGTAAAGCGCTCACTGGTCGGGCGTGGAGCGTCGTTAGAGCTGCACGTTTCACGTCCAGCGAGTTAAACAAAACTCGTCGCTTCCAAGGCAGAATCCGGCTGTTCATCCGGGAGACGCCGAAGGCATGCAGGGGCGGGGGCCCGAGACCATGCTCTGCGTGAGGCGACCCAGCCCCCTGTGCACCCTTCACAGCCTGCAATGAGACGCGCCGGGCTCTGGAGCACTCATGGCACATGGCACAGTGCACTGGTCGGGGACCCCAGCGACCAGCTCTTCGGCTGGCACCAACGCCGTCTGAGGATACCACGTACCTGCGGGGACTGAAGCCGCCTCAGGAGCGCGCTAAAAAGCAGCACGTGCAGGGCGCTTTGGCTCCAGCTGCGGGACTGCCACAGCAGCTCTGCCCGGCGCGAGCGTTACACTGCATTCTGGTACTTGCAGTCCTGGGTTTTAGAGGAGTACGAATCACAATCACCAAGGCCATAAGTTTGATGAAAAAAGGAGACTGCGTTACCCTGGCACGGGACAGCTTGGGAGCTGTGCCCGCCCAGTGCTGGCAGAGGCGCGCAGAGCCGAAGCTGTGCACCGGGACCCTGGCTCGCTTTAGACCAGGCGCGCTCGCTTGGTGGGGCCAGAGACTGCTCGTGCTTTCCAGCAGCGGCATCACAAATATGTTCGCAGCGTGTTCTCGGCCAGATCTCGGCTTTTCTTGCCAGGTGGATCGTGTTACAGACGGGAGGGGCGGGGGCTGGCACCGCAACAACCAACTCCAGTGCCATCCCCGGGTCGCGGGGCGGGGGCGACCTGCTATGTTTTAACGAGCCCGAGTGAACACTCCGAGGGAAGGGTCTGCATTAAATACACTTTATTAGCCAGAGCAAGCAAGTCAACGGGTACTGTTCCAAGGACAGACGCACACATGTCAAAATTGCAAATTACCTGCCCCGTGGAGTGGGGCTCCCTAGGGCTGGGACCCCCTTTACACATTTGTCTGCAGCCACCACCCGTGGCACTGACACTCAACACCCGTGACCTTGGCACTGACACTGCCCGTATTTACATTGTTAAGAGCCACACGTTCTGAGACGGTACCTCGCACTTCTTTCTGGTCAAGCAACGGAACCCGAGCTGAGTGTAGGCTGGGGGTGCTAACGGGACCCCGGGATCACTGGGCGGCTAGGGAGTAAGTGTAAAGTTTTCACCCAATGACAACAAGGCTCCTGATACTTAAAACTGATCCCGATTCTCAGGTTGATAAGGAAACGGCGGAACTGGGAAATGCGGAGATTTGCCCAGGGTCAGACATTTCAGGTGACGGGAGGGGAACGACAGGATTAAGTGGCTGGTGTCCTGATTTCAAACTTTAAAACTTTAAAACTGCATGGCACTACCGCATCTCTAGAAAAAGTCCTGCTTGGAGCGATCCTCCGCTCTGCTGAAGTGTTTATTGGTGATGTTTCGATGAGGAGTATGGTAAGTATGTTTTAGCAGACAGTGCCTACGCAGCGGCCGGCATTGAAAGGGGACAGGAGGTCCAGAGGGGTGCGGCTCGGTAACAAAAAAGTCTATCACCTCATCGTACCACCGTTTCTTGCAATAAAGCAATGAACAAACAGGTGCGCAGGGCGGCCGTCACCTATGGACATAAATACGAGCTTGGTGGTAGATGCCATCAAACTTGCACATAAGGTAAATACCGCTGCACCAAGGAGTTTGATAAATAACGTGTTAAATAACACTGATAATGAGTTTTACACAGCAACACATCAGGAGTTCACAGCAGCACATTAATAGTATTCACCCACAGAATAATACTGAAGTGCAGAAAGAGCCCCTAAGAAGGAGTGAGTGTCCGTAGGTTTGGCCAGATTTGGCAGAAGGTTCAGGTGTGCACCGGTTCCAGTATTTGAAATGGAAACATACATGTATAGTCACTCACTGTCCTACAATACCCACTTGCTACCGAGAAGTTCCGGCACTCTTCCACGGCAAGTATTGCAAGTGCAGGTACTCTCCCTTTAGAAGTAAAGTGCGGGAACTCAGTTTCTCACGGTATCCGTCCATTTAAAGCAATGGCCGACTCCGAGCTAGTGCTCGTTACAGGCATCGCCTCTCACAAGGCGAGGGTCCGGCAGCTGCTTTAGGGAGCACACGAGGCACCCAAGGGTGACCAACGCAGACTTCAATGCCCACCGCTACTGACCCCAAAGATACATAGATCCTAAACTGTGGAGAGGAACAGAGAACAGGGCAAATAAAAGGACAGATCTGGAGAGAAGGCCCCGCATGTATGTCCCAAGAAGGCACAAGATTCAGAGATGAGGGCAGCCACACGAGGTCTAACAGGGATGAGGGCACCTACATGGGATCCAGTAGGGATGTGGACACCTTGTCAAACTGCAGCGAAGTGAGGGCACCCTCGTGGTATGGTGCAGGGAAGAAGGGTCAGCCACACTGGGCAGCGCAGGACGAGTAAGGGCAGCCACACGTGGCCTAACAGGGATGAGAGCACCTACATGGGACCCAGCAGGGATGTGGACACCTTCATGAGTAACTGCAAGGAAGTGCGGGCACCCTCATGGTATGGGGCAGGGAAAAGAGCAGCGTCGGGAGTTGCAATAAAGCATGTGATGGCAGCTGCGAGGGCAGAGGGATGTAAGCACAGAGGTCCTGTTACAGACAGACCGGGGGAGGGCTGAGGGAAGCTTTGGGGCGAGGACAGGGGACAGCCTTGGGCACCACCATGAAGTTGCTGCTGATACCACGTGCCGTGCCAGGGCGCCGCTGCCAGAGAGCACCAGAGTCACAGGTGAGGAGTTTGCCAAGTCCGCACAGTGTTGCATGCACTGATTGGGAAGGGATCCACCGCACCACAGGCCTCTACATGCACACACTCATCTTAAGCTGCAGATGGACCCTGCCTCAGTAAACTCCGCTTGGCAGGGGCACTGTTACTACCCCAGGGGCAGATGACCCCCCAAGCCACCGGTTCTCTGCCACTCCGGCGACCATCATCCAAAAGCACAACAGACAGCGGGTCTGACCGTACCCCGGCACCCAGATCTGTCCCATTCGCAGGGGTCGCAGCTCTCCTTACCTGTGTAAGTCTCGCCTTCCCGCACAGCAGCCATAAGTCCAAGTAAAGTCCCTAGGATCGCAGCCAGCACCCGCGCCATGACTGCTGCCGGAAAGGCGGCAGCGGGAGGCGCCCCTGCGCCCCGTCGTCCAACCTGCGCGTCTTTCTGCGCCTCCCGGTCCCTTACGGCTGCCCGCGTGCCCCCCACACAACTCCTTGCTCCGCCAGCAACTCTTTGCCCGCGCGCTCGTCTTGCTCTCCAGCAGCCTCCAAGCCCGGGCGGCCGTGCAGCTGACGTCAGTCGCGCGCGTGCTCCTCTTCCCCAACAGGCCGCCAGAGGGCGCGCGCAAGCAAAACTGCTGGAGGCAGCGCGCGCTGGAGCTCCCGCAGGGTGCTGAGTGCACGCAGCTACCCTGTTTAGGATGCGCAGCGTGAGAGGAGGACGGGGGTTCGTCAAGGTTCCAGGACTGTCAGAACAATGCTCGGTTTCCCGCACTTCTGAAAGTGACTGAGCTTCGCCCTGTAGGACCACTTAGCCCTTTCCTTTCTCACCTTCACCGCTTTGGGAAAGTCCTGTCGCGTTTTATGACCAAGTCCAACTTTAATTTAAAATTAAGATGCATTGTAGCAGGAAGTATTTTGTATGAGCCCCAAAATTGAAAATTATTTCTCATCATAACTCGAGACAACGTGGGATGGTAGCCTAGTGTATTAAGGTGGCGCGTCTTCACGTTGTATGTAAGTAATTAAAGGCCAGGTGTAACGAAAAAGTGTATCACCTCATCGTACCACCGTCTGTTGCAATAAAGCAATGAGTAAACAGGTGCGCAGGGCGGCCGTCACCTAGGGCCATAATTACGAGTTTGGTGGTGGATGCTCCCAAACTTGCACAAAGGGAAAATACAGCTGCCACAAGGAGTTTGGTAAGTAACGTGTTCACACTGATTATGAGTTTTTTTCATTCTAAATCAGGAGCGGCTCCTTCGCTATAGCAAAGGAGCGTTGCCTCCTGGCTAAGCCAGGAGCTGAAATATAAAATTATATTTCATTATTGTTTCATCTTTCAGCTTCTGGTTCAGCCATCAGCAGGCGCAGGGAGGGGCGGAGCTGGCCCAGAGGTGGGGGGAGTGGAATCTGTGCACTAAGTGCGCTGCATGTTTGGCTGTCCGTCTCAGGCCAACCAAACACACATGCTCGAGACGGCCTGCCAAACACACAAGTGCCCTTTGGTTTCTCCACCTCATCTGTGCTACACAGCCGGGCTGGAGAAACTGCACAGACCCCAGGGCAGTGTCTGAGCAGCAGTCCAAGCTGCTCAGACCAATCCTGGTGCTGCTCTCATGTTAGGTTTAGCATGAGAGCAGCACCAGGATTGCTGAGGAGCCTGGGTTGGTATCCCAGTGAATGCTGGGACACCAGAAGAAGAGCAGAGGAGCAACACAGCAGGCAACAGGGACAGGTACGTTAAAAAAAAATTAAATGTTTATTCCCCCCCCATCCCTCACCCCGCCCACCCCTCCCCTTGAGATTTGCGGCAGCCACCTTTCATATTCTATCACTTCAAATAACAACAACCACAAAGAGACTCAATCTATTATATACTCTTGATGATGGAACTCTTATCAGTCTATTCAGGACACTTATGGACAGTTTTACTGTCTATACTCCAGCTGACCACCGATCTGAAGCTCGTTGCCATGACAGGTCCCCGCAATGTGCAGTTTATCCTGGTTGTGGGTCTTCGCAGATCTGCCCTTTCTCGAGCTGGGCTTTGTTGGAGTGTTCAACAGTATGGTGTCGCTCTTGCCCTCCGTTGCTTGTACTTTGTATCAGTCCTAGTCCTTTGGTTTCACACTTTGTTGGTGTGTGGGGAGGCGGTTCATTTGGTGTCTCTGGTGTTGCCACAAGTTCCTGCACCTGCTGAATGAGGTAGTACCTGAATAGGCTCCATATGTCTCTGGGTCAAGATGCCCGGGGAAGTAGTTCTCCATATGTCTCAAGCTGCTCATTGCAAGAGGTCATGTGTTGTAGTCATTGTTTTGAGCTTTTAGCAGCATCTCTGTCTCTTTCGACAGGCTAACTGGCGCTTGGTGAAGACCAATGTTAATGCTAGAAGTTTCTTTCTTCTGGGTTGTGTTGATGCATTTAATCCAGCCTGGTAGCTTCACTTGGGGGTCAAGTGGGATTTTGCATGTTAACATTTGCTTTAAGGAGTTTATTATGTCATTCCAATAGGCCATTACCCGCGGACAAGACCATACTGGATGCAGGAATCCCACCTCAGGTGCTCTGCAGTGCACGCACTCAGTGTTGGCCCATAGTCTGAAGCAATGTAAAGAATTTTAGGGTGTAAAATGCTCTGGTCAGGAACATAAAATTTATAATTCTCAATTTGCTGCAAGCCGTTATGCTAATTTGGAGCACAATTTCTGTGTGCGCTGGGTAATTCTCGGACTGATTTTGGCTTCCCATCCTGTTCCAGACGTGTTCTGCCCTAGGCAGAGCCTGGAGCGCCGCTCGGTGGAGTCTCAAGACTAGATGATCAGTGACAGTGTTTGTGACTAAAGTATCTAGTGCTGCTATTGATATTGGCTCATCGGGCAACCAGTTGCTCAGCAGTTTGTAGGTCCTTCTTGGTCTATAATAAAGGAATGTGTCCCGGCGAACATGAGCCAGACATCCTTCAGAAGTCCTCCAGCATAGGAAATGTTCAGTTTTGATATGTCTCCCTGTCTCATGACACCTAGTGAGGCTAATTGCACTGTGCCTTAGGTTCTTGTATGGCTGGTAGCAGCAAGCAGTCATGCATCAGAAGTTCGGGGGAGTACACAACATTACACACTGTCTTCTTACAATGCCTTCCCATGCCCTGATAGTGCAAGCCACTGTGGAGGTTTTATCGCAAAACTGTGTATTCAGCTTGTCTACCAGAGAGGTGATGGGAATGGGGCACATGCTGTCTGAGTCTTTCGCCACATGTGCCATGTGTGGGTCAGGATAGTGCTAATAATGCACAAAGAGGGCCTGTGCACTGAGGTAAAATAAATCAGGATCTAGTACTTCAAAGCCCACCATATGATATGGCAATATAAGTATGTCCCATGCTACACTCGCCTCCTTACCTGCCCATACTAGGTAAGTGAATTGTGTCTTTATTGTGCAGGAGAATGTTTTGTTGAGGTTTAGTGGGACGTTGCAGAAAAGATACATCAAACGTGCATTGATTATTATGAGCACGCAGGTGCGAGATTTACAATCTCTTATGTGATGGATATTTTTAAGCTGACTGAGACACCAAGGGAGTTAGCAATAATAAACCAATTCAAGTTTCGTGAAGCCCATTTTGCTGCACAATAAGGACCAGGAATCATGGTCTGAAGTTAAGCCATTTTATTACCAATTAATAATCAGTCCAGTATATATGCATGTCAGGAGAATATTAAGATTACATCTGGCAAGCTAAAGTATCACAATAGGTTCATTCTGAGTACAATAAGATACAAAATAATCACAGCAATACAGAGGCTGAGAATTAGAAATAGGCGTTGCTTAAAGAAACTCAGATTCATTCGCCAAAATATAACTAAGTTCTAAAGTCATGTAATCAAGATTCCAAGTTTACGATAAGGATGGTTTATAGACTGGGATCTCAAGGAAATTCAGAAATGCGAGGAGGTGTTAGCATAGTCAAGACTCCAATAGAAGTCTTATAGAAATGGAATCAGTGTTTAGCATGAAGCTTCACACTTGCTAGAATAAATGAAGCAGATAAGTCTGTACCCCTCAAATTCTAAGAGAACTTGCTCTATCTTCTAACAAAGTGAACATTAGTTAAAACCAATAAAACTTCAACAACAATCATATCTCTTCCCACCCCACCAGGAACCAATCATTTCACTTCTTGTGGCAGGCATTTGCAACACCACCTGAATCTCCCATCCGATAAAAGTTGGTCAGTTACTGCAACCTTCAGCATCCCTCGTTCCTGATACACAATGAATAGGAGGCTTCATCTGCTCATTAGGTCTTCACGTTTCTTGCCAAGATTTCTCTTCTCAGGCCTTACTATCAATAAACTAATACATACAACAATTCTTCTTTCTCTCATGAATGAAATTATGAGGATGCACCTACAAAAGAAAGAGCACTCTAACCAAGCAAAATACATTTTAAAATTAAGGCTTTTAGTCAGGCTAACTTTAACTAAGTATTTAATGTGCATTTCAAATATATGATTATACATGCACATGTACATTTAAAAATAACTACAGAACACTTAAAGTGTAAATAAGAACATGAATAATTAATACATGAAAGCAATTTAACCCTTTAGCTGCTGGGCCTCCCCTCCCCCCACCCAGTGCTGAGCCCTTTTTTTGGCTATTTGGGATAGTTTGCGCTTAGGCCTTCATAACTTTTTTTCCACATAAGCTATCCACACCAAATTTGCATCCTTTTTTCCAACATCTTAGGCGTTCTAAAGGTACCCAGAGTCTGTGGGTTCCCCTGGAGGAGACCAAGATATTAGCTAAAATACAGCTAAAATTTTGTTTTTTTCAGAAAAATTGAAAAAGGGCTGCAGAAGAAAGCATGTGTTTCCCCGCCCTGAAAATGGCATCAACAAAAAGTTTGCAGTGTTAAAATTACCATCTTCACAGCTTCCAGGCACATACAGACTTGAATCAGAAAACCACACTTTTCAACACAATTTTGTCATTTTACTGGGACATACTCTATTTTTACAATTTTTTGTGCTTTCAGCCTCCTTCCACTTAGTGACAGAAATGGGTGTGCAATCAATACTGGATCCTGGACAGGTAAACATTTCTGAAAAGTAGACAAAATCCTAAATTCAGCAAGAGGTCATTTTTGTAGATCCTTCAAGGTTTTCCTACATAAAGTAACAGCTAAAATAAAATAAAATATTAAATTGAGGGCAAAAAAAGAGCCATTTCTGTCCACGTTTTCGTCTATAACTTTTTCCATCTTATGGCAGATTTTTGAAAGCAATATATCATTATGTCTACTGGACTCTTTTGGTTGCGGGAATATATAGGGCTTGTAGGTTCATCAAAAACCCTAGGTACCCAGAGCCAATAACTCTTCCCTCACAATGGGTTTTGAAGACCGGGTATGCAGCAATTAATTTGGTGAAATACAAAGAGTCAAAATAGGTATCAAGGAAACCTTTGTATTTCCAAAATGGGCACAAGATAAGGTGTTGAGAAGCAGTGGTTATTTGCACATCTCTGAATTCCGGGGTCCCCATACTAGCATGTGAATTACTGGGCATTTCTCAAATAGACTTCTTTTTTACACAGTGTCTTACATTTGGAAGGAAAACAGTGTAGAGAAAGACAAGGGGCAATAACACTTGTTCTTCTATTCTGTGTTCCCCCAAGTCTCCCGATAAAAATGGTACTTCACTTGTGTCGGTAGGCCTACTGCCAGTGACAGCAAACGCAACATGGACACATCACATTTTTACATTGAAATCTGACGTGTTTTTTGGAAAATGCATAGCTGTGGAATTTGGCCCCTAGCTCAGCTGGTACCTAGAGAAACCTACCAAATCTGTGCATCTTTGAAAACTAGAGACCTAGGGGAGTCCAGAATGGGGTGACTTGTGGGGCTCTCACCAGGTTATGCTACCCTGAATCCTTTGCAAACCTTAAAATCGGGCAAAAAACACTTTTCCACCTAATTTCGGTGCTGAAAAGTTCTGCAATCTGAGAGGAGCCACAAACGTCCTTCCACCCAGCATTCCCCCAAGTCTCCCGATAAAAATGGTACCTCACTTGTGTGGGTAGGCCTAGTGCCCGCAACAGGAAACACCCCAAAATGCAACATGGACCAAATTTGTGCCCTTTTTTCCAACACCCTAGGGATTCTGAAGGTACCCAGAGTTTGTGGGTTCCCCTTGAGGAGACCAATAAATTATCAAAAATACAGCAAAAAGTTTATTTTTTTCAGAGTAATGGGAAAAAGGGCTGCAGAAGAAAGCATGTGTTTTCCCCCCTGAAAATTACATCAACAAAGGGTTTGCGGTGCTAAAATCACCAATTTCCCAGCTTTCAGGAACAGGTAGACTTGAATCAGAAAACCACAAATTTCAACACACTTTTGGCATTTTACTGGGACATACCCTATTTTTTTTCTATTTTTTGTGCTTTCATTCTCCTTCCAGTTAGTGACAGAAATGGGCATTAAACCAATGCTGGATCACAGACAGCTTAACATTTCTGAAAAGTAGACAACATTCTGAATTCAGCAACGGGTCATTTGTGCAGATCCTTCAAGGTGTTCCTACAGAAAGTAACAGCTAAAATAAAAAAATATTGAAATTGGGGTGAAAACAAGAGCCATTTCTGTCCACGTTCTCTGGTATAACTTTTTCCATCTATGGCAGCTTTTTGAAAGCAATATATCGTTACGTCTGTTGGACTCTTTTTGTTGTAGGGATATATAGGGCTTGTAGGCTCATCAAATACCCTAGGTACCAAGAACTGATAAATGAGCTGTCCAGGAGTGAACATTTTAACAATGATTTTATTAATCAATAATGTACTGATCATTGATAAACTAATCTGTGAAAAACGGGTGACTTTTGTAAATGGTCAGCATAATTCATTTTGTTTTCTACTTAGACTAATTCTAGAAAATTCGCAGTTATTTTCCATTGCTCAATGCTTACTTTAAAAGAGTGTGATTAATAGCTTATGGACGTGTAAGCAGCTACCCCTAGTGTGTTCCTTGTGTTATGTCTTAGAAGGTCAGATTTATTAGGTCATTACTCAAGTTTTACTGTTTTATTGTTTAAAATTGTCACTAACGTGGTTTCTTCCTCGAGGATGGAAGTAGATGTTACTTTGTGAGACATTTTTTCCTGAGCTGTGAAGTTTTGATGAGATGGAACAATGGCGCTACAGACGAGACGGAAGAGAAGAAGAAATTGTTATAATTGTGTTTAGTAAATGATGTCGTCAAGGAACTTTTAGTTTTCTAACAGTAGTTTTATTGGCTGAATGTGCAACACCCGGTGTACTGACCAATCGTGAGCTTTGCAAAGATTAATATAATGTTCTGTCACCTATTCTTGGGGTTCTTCTTGTTCATATTCTTGGTTGGTTGGTTCGTGAGGATTGAGGGAGTTCTTAGTGGAGGTTCTTCTTGGGGAAGAGTTGTATTAGTGATGTGGGTTTAACTGTCGATTTAGACCAGACCCTATGAGACTTTCCTGATGGTGTCCCCTTGCTGAAGTAGACTGCATGTTGTTGTTCTATGGGTAATGTATGAAATTGTATTGTTATATGTGTCTTTAGTTTTACAGGTACCAGCTGCAACTCATAAATTAATGCATAATGATAATATTTTTACTTAACCCGAGCTAGTATGTGTTTTCTAAATTCTTTTTACATGAAGCCCAACATGTTAATGCTAATAAGGGGTTAGTGAGGAAATATGACTTCACATGCTCATGATATATATTGACATTCTTTGATATTTTGCTCAAACGTATACCATTTAATTGTTGCAAATTTTGATGTTATTAAGTTGTGTTATAATACTTGAGATAATTAGCTTTCTTGTCTTGATTAAACTCATATATATAGGATGTTCTAATCAGCCATTGATGATTCTATATGCTATTCATTTATGTTTAAGAGTTATTTGCGTGACCTTAGCATTGTTAATATAGGGAAATACATTTATAATCCTTCTTAATAAACTGGTGTGGTTATTGCTTAGTGATTAGATTATTGATTTCTTAGTTTTGGTGTTTATTAAGACATACGTCCTTGACGTCCCCTCAAATCAATGTTGTGTCGATCCATTGGCCTAAGGCATGAAATCCACTATTTAGTTTGAGGTAATAGCTAGGATTTCTTGGTGCTGAAGCAGCTGCACCTTGCAATGGGTTTTTATTGAGACCGGGTATACAGCAATTCCTTTGGTGAAATATAAAGAGTCAAAAATAGGTATCAAGGAAACCTTTGTATTTCCAAAATGGGCACAATATAAGGTGTTGAGAAGCAGTGGTTATTTGCACATCTCTGAGTCTCCATACTAGCATGTGAATTACAGGGCATTTCTCAAATAGACTACCTTTTTACACACTGTCTTAGAATTTGGAATGAAAACATGTAGAGAAAGACAAGGGCCAATAACACTTCTTCTATTCTGTGTTCCCCCAAGTTTCCAGATAAAAATGCTACCTCACTTGTGTGGGTAGGCCTACTGCCCGCGACAGGAGACGAAACATGGACATATCACATTTTTACATTGAAATCTGACGTGTTTTTTGGAAAGTGCCTAGCTGTGGACTTTGGCCTCTAGCTCAGCCGGCCCCTAGGGAAACCTACCAAACCTGTGCATGAAACCTACAGACCTAGGGGAGTCTAGGATGGGGTGACTTGTGGGGCTTTCACCAGGTTCTGTGTCACAGAATCCCTTGCAAACCTTTGGCAAACAAAACCCACTTTTCCCTCCGATTTGAGTGCTGAAAAGTTCTGGAATCTGAGAGGAGCCACAAATGTCCTTCCACCCAGCATTCCTCCAAGTCTTCTGATAAAAATGGTACCTCACTTGTGTGCGTAGGCCCTATGCCCGCAACAGGAAATGCCCCAAAATACAACGTGGACACATCACATTTTCTCAAAGAAAACTGAAAAAAAGTGCCTAGCTGTGGTCATTGGCCCCTAGCTCAGCGGACACCTAGGGAAACCTATACATTTTTAAAAACTAGACATCTAGGGGAATTCACAATGGGGCTCTCACCATGTTCTGTTACTCAGAATCCTTTGCAAACCTCAACATTTGGCAAAAAAAAACACTTTTTCCTCACATTTCGGTGAAAGTTCTGGAATCTGAGAGGAGCCAAACATTTCCTTCCACCCAGCATTCCCCCAAGTCTCCAGATAAAAATGGTACCTCACTTGTGTGGGTAGGCCTAGTCCCTGTGTCAGGGATAGATCACACAACGGTCAATGTTAGTCCTTACATGAGGGCAACTGTTGACCCTGGGGTGATCCATTCCTGACGCAGGCACTAGGTACAGGCACTCAAATGGGGCAGCGTTTTTATCAGGACAGGTGGGGAAACACTGGGTGGTAGGAATTTTGTGGATCCCAGCATATTCCTGTAGTTTGTGTGACAGAAATGAAAGAAAAAATGAGTTTTTATTCAACATTTCACCTTGCAGGGTAATTCCTGGTGGGAAAACTTTGGGGAATCCACACAAGTCAGTCTAGTTTCCAGAAATGTCTGGGTTTGGTAGGTTTCCCTATAAGACCGCCAAGCCCGGGACCAAAAACACAGGTGCCTGCATTACAAAACGAGGTTGTTTTGTGATAGATAATTTTGATGTCTCCACAATATGATTTGTGTGGTAGGATTTGGGCCTGAACTAAATTGGGGAGCTCCCAAGAGAGCACTCTCTTTGTGCTTGCTGCCACATGCACCTGCTCTCTGGGTAGGGCTAACCCGCTATTGTCCCGCTGCACAGACTGTGCTTGCAAAGGGACAGCAGGACTGTCCTCATCACCTCCCTCAGAATCACTGGAAGAGGAGTTCTCTGAAAAATAACTCCCAGAGTCTGCACCATTGTCCCATCCCTCAAATGCTATCTCAGTATCTGCTGTCTCTGATCCTACGTCAGAGCTGTCCCCTATAACCTGAGTTAGGGCTTGAGCAGCAGTCATCCAACGAGACGGCATCTCAGTCACAAAATTGCTGGTAGGTGTGTGTGTGATGCGTGCAACAGCAAAGGCCAGTCACCTTACCTTCCCTTCTTCCCTCTATCAGCATGTTCTCTCAAGACACTCAAAAACACAAAAAGACACACTATTACTTCACCTTGTCGCATACCAATTATCACAGTCTTTAGTGCCTCTGGTGCCCAGTCGAACCATCATTATTGGTGCTCCCACTCCCATAACCTCTGCCTCAAATTCCCTCACTACCACCCAGCAAAAGTGCCTTTCATCTCTCCATAGCCCCCCTCACACATACATTTCATTTGTATTATAGCGCAGGTAATGACTGGCTTTACTAATCCACCCAGTTATTTACATAAAAAAACAGATTTGATCTTTGCAGTAGGCAGATAAACCTTCTGCACTACTTTATTGCATCAAAACTGCCACTAGACAAAGTCAGATCCTATTGTAGCAGAAACATAATCACAAGAGTTATTTTACTTTTATATTGTTGCCTAAAAGCTACAGTTGAAATGTGTCAGTTGAATTATGTGCATTGCTTTGAAGATACAAGCTGAAACTGCAAGAGAACTGGTGGCAAATACACACACACACACACATACATATATATATTTATAAATATATATATATATACATATATATATACACACATAAATATGTATAAAAACAAGGGCCTTTCAGAGTTAGAGTGATGCATAAATTATGCAAAACACAAGAGAGAACTTTGGGTAGTTCCCAAATTTAGGTGGAGCACAGCTCCAGTAAGGAACACTCTGCAACACCAGTGACACTCTAGATTTGCTCATCTCAAATGTCTGTTTATCCTTTGCTAGATATGTGATCTGTACATTCTGTTCAAGGCTGTGAGTATAGAACAGGATATCCTAGTGCTTTCATTGTCCATTTGTAGATAGTTCCTGAATCCCATACATTTCATTGCATTAGTGCTGTGCCTCTAACACAGTGTGCTTTTGATTATATAAACGGTGCCCTGCCCTTTACAGGTTAGAGGAGCACTCTGTCCATGATCATCCTGGAACTAATACTGTGTTCGATATGCAGCTCTGCTGACATTGACCTTTCATCTAGCAGAGAAGGATTGCCAACTTCACTGTAGACTGGCTCCTTGGCCCAGGTATCCAGATATGGGGGACTCAAGATAGCCTTCAAGATATAGCAGAGGGTACACCCACAATGCTTTCAGAGTGTAGGTAGTGATTGGTAGGAATATATAGAAGTAGGATTGTCAAGGTTGGATTATTTATTTTGTTCAACATGTTGGTAATGGTGATTACAATGCTTTGTTTCATTTGACAAATAATTGCAGCTCATTCTTTCTACGCAAGAATATGATTATATCAATAAATATCTTTCTTGTGTTTACCCTGGGCATTCATAAGTACGAAAGGGTTAAGATCTGTTTTCACAACTTCCTTGGGAGTCAGAGTGGTCATGATCAAGGTTGCCAAAATCATCTGCTACCCTGGGAGGATTAGGGGTTCGGGTAAGGCACTGTGAGCTACCTAGGAATTGGGTCTACATTTCCTAATTGTGTAGATGGACTCAGTAACTACATCCTGAAGTTCTGTTGTCTTAATAGGCAGTCATGTTACTAGTGGGAACCATATAACATGGCACCACTAGGTCTAGGTCAGGTACTTATCTAAATGGTTCCTGAGTAGTTCTTGTGTTTGCCCAAGGTCCCCTATTCACCTTTAAAAGAAAGATGCCCGTGGTATTAGGGATTAATCCTCCTCAGAATTATAGGAAGTACCTATTTTTGACTGTAGGTTGTTCAAGCTTAAAATGACACCCCACCGTAGTATTTTCCTCTCTGAACTGTATTCATTAAAATGGTGTAAGTCATTGATATTACTGCTAATTGCAGACATGCTGTCACAAAACATTTAATATTACATGGACTACCTGTTGGGGGTGGAGATGTTACCTTTGTGGTTGAGTTTCACAAAGCATGTAAAACTAAAGTAATTCACTCATGGGTCACTTTTCCTGAAGTGGATGCTAATACACATACATTTCATAATTATACTGAAGCAGCCATACCGGGCCTATGCAGCCCTTATAATGATTTAGAAATAGCATTAACATATCAGGAACATCAAAATTGGTTCCAAGGTGCCCTTCCATATGTATTACAAAATATTAGACTGTGTCCCCTCAGCAATGATGGGACAACATGGACAGTCTTAGCCAGTTACACACCATACCCAATCTTAGCACTAAATGTAGATGATTTACGAACTCTATACATAGGTCTATTTAGACTATATAGATGTTTAACATAGTTTGTTATGGATACAATGACAACAGCCCCAGCAAGGGTTGTTTAAGCTATCTAGCCACAGTTAGCTGTGCCTGAGGTTAGTCCGGTAACTATTAATGCAATTATAGATAAAATACCCACCAGATGAGAGGAGGGTCCGTTCTTCATCGTACAACAAAATAAGCCAACTAGAAGCAGTGTTTCCGCATATGGGACCCCAAGACAAACAAAGAAGTCTCACCAAGTGCTTACCACTTGAAATGGTTCCATTTATCGATGACTGCACTACCTGGGGCACAGTCTTTCCTGCAATATATGCCATAAAACATGGTACACCATCACTTGCTGTTTTGCCTACAATGCTAAATTGGATTCAAAATGAATACAGAGCAGCCCCTGCCCTCTATTTTAAGATGAAATTCATTGGCACTGTTGCTACCATCTCCTTAATTATATTAAGTAATATTAAAGGGAAAGCAGCAGCGTTGGCGATATGGCAAAGCCTCATTCTATTGAGAACGCTCCTTGTGAACAAGACGTAGTCAGTAACACTGCTAGACAGCACAGCAGAGGTCACAATAGTTCAACAAAATCTTCAAGAGTTTCTGGATGCAAAAGCAACTAATGGCTTAATTGACGTTGAAACCCCAGATCTGTGAGATAGCTAAGTAGACAGATTGTACAAATTGAATATACAAATTGAGGGTGACATAGTGCATATTATTAAAGTAATATTCTGGGAAAATGTAACACTTCGCTATGACATTCTCTTGGCTGAGGTCGATTGGGTGCCGGAGTTTGTTGGAACAGTCCCATAAGAAGAAGATGTAATACTACCGTCTTTTTCTATTCTTGTCCCTGAAGAGGTTAAACAATCGTATGCCACAGAACGGGCTCCTGCACAAGCCCCACATTGTACCCAAATCATGTCAGCTGGGAGAAGGGTTTACTTAATACCATTATACCCATAACGTGCAGCCCGCAAGTACAACCACAATATACCATAAAACATGAAGCAAAAGCTTCAGTGAGGGAAATACTCTCACAAGTAGAGCACCAGGGAGTGATCTAACCCTGTGTATCTCCTATGAGCAGCCCTTTTTTCCAGGAGATAAACCAGATCATTCCTACACCACAGTATTATATTTCAGACATTTAAAGAGTCGTACACGCACATTTGCAACTCAAAACTCACACAATGCAGCTTTAATGAACAGTGATCTAAAAGCATTCTCCTTGCTAGGCTCATAGCATTGATTCTGTCGCCTCCCTCCAGTGTATGAGAATAGTCTTGGACTGTTTGTTGTCCGAGTAATGTCAATTCTACATGATATTGACCCAAAAGTGTTGTCCTATGTTGATGATATGTACATCTCATGGATGATGACTTAAATACACACTTAGCTAGAGTAGATCACATTGTCTTGGCATTTGTTGAGCATGGCTATACATTTAACATAAAAAAAGAAAAACTGCTTTTCTCAGTGCCCTATTTTTAGTATACAAATTATCAAATTAAAGCAAAAGCCTTGCACCACATTTCTTAGAGAAACATGCTCTCTTACAAGTTCCAAACAACATTAAAAAGTAATACCCTGTTTAATTTTCTCAACTTTGGTAGAACAGATATACCAGATTATGTACAACTCATAAAACCATTTTCTTCCCCCTGATTTCTCCAGCACACATTAGACATCAGAACTTACACAAATTCTTAGGTCACTACAGACTGACATGCTTGCATCTAGACACTTATTCATCTGTCAATAAAACAACTTGGTGATCCATTTAACCCCTTCGCTGCCAGGCCTTTCCCCCCTCCTGTGCCGAGCCTTTTTTTGGCTATTTGGGGCAGTTCGCGCTTAGGCCCTCATAACTTTTTGTTCACATAAGCTACCCACGCCAAATTTGCGTCCTTTTTTCCAACATCCTAGGGATTCTAGAGGTACCCAGACTTTGTGATTTCCCCAGAAGGAGGCCAAGAAATTAGCCAAAATACAGTGAAAAGTTCGTTTTTTTCAAACTAATTGGAAAAAGGGGCTGCAAATGAAGGCTTGTGCCTGAAAACGGCATCAACAAAGGGTTTGCGGTGCTAAAATCACCAGCTTCCCAGCTTTCAGGAACAGGCAGACTTGAATCAGAAAACCCAATTTTTCAACACAATTTTGGCATTTTACTGGGACGTACCCCATTTTTATGATTTTTTGTGCTTTCAGCCTCCTTCCAGTCAGTGACAGAAATGGGCATGAAACCAATGCTGGATCTCAGAAACCGCAACATTTCTGAAAAGTAGACAAAATTCTGAATCCAGCAAGGGGTGATTTGTGTAGATCCTACAAGGGTTTCCTACAGAAAATAACAACTGAAAAAACAAATGGAAATTGAGGTGAAAAAATCTGCAATTTTTCTCTACGTTTTACTCTGTAACTTTTTCCTGCAATGTCAGATTTTTTAAAGCAATATACCGTTGCGTCTGATGGATTCTTCTGGTTGTGGGGATATATTGGGCTTCCTTGGGGTTCATCAAGAACTCTAGGTACCCAGAGCCAATAAATGACCTGCACCCTGCAGTGGGTTTTCATTCTATACCGGGTATACAGCAATTAATTTGATGAAATATAAAGAGTAAAAAATAGCTATCAAGAAAACCTTTGTAATTCCAAAATGGGCACAGGATAAAGTGTTGAGGAGCAGTGGTTATTTGCACATCTCTGAATTCCGGGGTGCCCATACTAGCATGTGAATTACAGGGCATTTCTCAAATAGACGTCTTATTTACACACTCTCTTATATTTGGAAGGAAAAAATGTAGAGAAAGACTAGGGGCAATAACACTTGTTTTGCTATTCTATGTTCCCCCAAGTCTCCCGATAAAAATGATACCTCACTTGTGTGGGTAGGCCTAGCGCCCGCGACAGGAAATGGCCCAAAACACAACGTGGACACATCCCATTTTTTTACAGAAAACAGAGGTGTTTTTTGCCAAGTGCCTACCTGTAGATTTTGGCCCCTAGCACAGCCGGCACCTAGGGAAACCTACCAAACCTGTGCATTTTTGAAAACTAGAGACCTAGGGGAATCCAAGATGGGGTGACTTGTGGGGCTCTGACCAGGTTCTGTTACCCAGAATCCTTTGCAAACCTAAAAATTTGGTTAAAAAACACATTTTCCTCACATTTTGGTGACAGAAAGTTCTGGAATCAGAGAGGAGCCACAAATTTCCTTCCATCCAGTGTTCCCCCAAGTCTCCCGATAAAAATGATACCTCACTTGTGTGGGTAGACCTAGCGCCCGTGACAGGAAATGCCCCAAAACGCAACGTGGACACATCACATTTTTTGAAAGAAAACAGAGGTGTTTTTTGCAAAGTGCCTACCTGTAGATTTTGGCCTCTAGCTCAGCCGGCACCTAGGGAAACCTACCAAACCTGTGCATTTATGAAAACTAGAGACCTAGGGGAATCCAAGATGGGGTGACTTGTGGGGCTCTGACCAGGTTCTATTACCCAGAATCCTTTGCAAACCTCAAAATTTGGCTAAAAAAACAAATTTTCCTCACATTTCGGTGACAGAAAGTTCTGGAATCTGAGAGAAGCCACACATTTCCTTCCACCCAGCGTTCCCCCAAGTCTCCCGATAAAAATGATACCTCACTTCTGTGGGTAGGCCTAGAGCCCGCGACAGGAAATGCCCCAAAACGCAACGTGGACACATCACATTTTTTTACAGAAAACAGAGATGTTTTATGCCAAGTGCCTACCTGTAGATTTTGGCCCCTAGCTCAGCCGACACCTAGGGAAACCTACCAAACCTGCGCATTTTTGAAAACTAGAGACCTAGGGGAATCCAAGATGGGGTGACTTGTGGGGCTCTGACCAGGTTCTGTTTCCCAGAATCCTTTGCAAACCTCAAAATTTGGCTAAAAAAACACATTTTCCTCACATTTTCGGTGACAGAAAGTTCTGGAATCTGAGAGGAGCCACAAATCTCCTTCCACCCAGCGTTCCCCCAAGTCTCCCGATACAAATGGTACCTCACTTGTGCGGGTAGGCCTAGCGCCCACGAAAGAAAATGGCCCAAAACACAACTTGGACACATCCCATTTTTTTTACAGAAAACAGAGGTGTTTTTTGCAAAGTGCCTACCTGTAGATTTTGGCCCCTAGCTCAGCCGGCACCTAGGGACCCCTACCAGATCTGTGCATTTTTGAAAACTAGATACCTAGGGGAATCCAAGATGGGGTGACTTGTGGGTCTCTGACCAGGTTCTGCTACCCAGAATCCTTTGCAAACCTCAAAATTTGGCTAAAAACACAAATTTTCCTCACATTTCGGTGACAGAAAGTTCTGGAATCTGAGAGGAGCCACAAATTTCCTTCCACCCAGCGTTCCCCCAAGTCTCCCGATAAAAATGGTACCTCACTTGTGTGGGTAGGCCTAGCGCCCACGAAAGGAAATGGACCAAAACACAACGTGGACACATCCCATTTTTTTTACAGAAAACAGAGGTGTTTTTTGCCAAGTGCCTACCTGTAGATTTTGGCCCCAAGCTCAGCCGGTACCTAGGGAAACCTACCAAACCTGTGCATTTTTGAAAACTAGAGACCTAGGGGAATCCAAGATGGGGTGACTTGTGGGGCTCTGACCAGGTTCTGGTATGCCGAATCCTTTGCAAACCTCAAAATTTGGCTAAAAAACACATTTTCCTCACATTTAGGTGACAGAAAGTTCTGGAATCTGAGTGGAGCCACAAATTTGCTTTCACCCAGCGTTCCCCCAAGTCTCCCGATAAAAATGGTACCTCACTTGTGTGGGTGGGCATAGCCCACGAAAGGAAATGGCCCAAAACACAACATGGACACATCACTTTTTTCACAGAAAACAGTGCCTACCTGTGGATTTTGGCCTCTAGCTCAGCCGGCACCTAGGGAAACCTAGCAAACCAGCACATTTCTGAAAACTTGATACCTAGGGGAATCCAAGATGGGGTGACTTGTGAGGCTCTGACCAGGTTCTGTTACCCAGAATCCTTTGCAAACCTCAAAATTTGGCCAAAAAAACACTTTTTCCTCTCATTTCGGTGACAGAAAGTTCTGGAATCTGAGAGGAGCCCCAAATGTCCTTCCACCCAGCGTTCCCCCAAGTCTCCTGATAAAAATGGTACCTCACTTGTGTGGGTGGGCATAGCGCCCACGAAAGGAAAGGGCCCAAAACACAACGTGGACACATCACATTTTTTCACAGAAAACAGAGGTGTTTTTTGCTAAGTGTCTACCTGTGGATTTTGGCCTCTAGCTCAGCCGGCCCCAGGGGGGCAGAAATGGCCTAAAATAAATTTGCCCCCCCCCCCCCCCGGAGCGACCCTTGCCTACGGGGTCGCTCCACTTGCGTGATGGCGCAAAAAAAAAAAAAGATCCCCAGCGCCTAGAGGTTTCTGCACCCCGGGGGCAGATCGCCTAACAACAATAGGGGGGGCAGAAATGGCCTAAAATAAATTTGCCCCATCACCCCCTCCCCCCCCGGGAGCGGCCCTTGCCTACGGGGTCGCTCCCCTTGCGTGACGGCGCACAATAAAAGATCCCTGGTGCCTAGTGGTTTCTGCCCCCCTTGGGGGCAGATTGACTTAAAATCTGCCAATCTGCCCCCAAAGCGGGCAGAAACGGCCTAAATACAATTTGCCCCTCCAGGGGAGCGACCCTTGCCTAAGGGGTCGCTCCCCATCTCTAAAAAAACAAACAAAACAAAACAAAAAAAAAAACAATTGCCCTGGCGCCTAGAGGTTTCTGCCCCCCCCGGGGGCAGATCGGCTAATAACAATAGGCCGATCTGCCCCCAGGGGGGGCAGAAATGGCCTAAAATAAATTTGCCCCCCCACGCCCCCCAGGGAGCGACCCTTGCCTACAAGGTCGCTCCCCTTGCGTGACAGCGCAAAAAAAAGATCCCTGGTGCCTAGTGGTTTCTGCCCCCCTTGGGGGCAGATTGACCTAAAATCGGCCGATCTGCCCCCAAAGCAGGCAGAAATGGCCTAAATACAATTTGCCCCTTCAGGGGAGCGACCCTTGCCTAAGGAGACGCTCCCCATCTGTAAAACAACAGCAACAAAAAAAAACCCCGGCGCCTAGTGGTTTCTGCCGCCCTTTGGGGCAGATCGGCGTAATTAAAATAGGCTGATCTGCCCCCATGGGGGCCAGAAATGGCCTAAAATAAATTTGCCCCTCAGGGGAACTACCCTTGCCTAAGGGTTCGCTCCCCTTACGTGAAAAACGAACAAAACAAAAAAACTCCCTGGTGTCTAGTGGTTTCTGCCCCCCTTGGGGTCAGATTGGCCTCATAAAAATAGGCCAATCTCCCCCCAAAGGGGGCAGAAAGGGCCTAAATATAATTTGCCCCATAGGGGAGCGACCCTTGCCTAAGGGGTCGCTCCCTTATGCCAGTTTCATTTTGCAAAAAGACATCCCTGGTGTCTAGTGGGCGTTTTGACAGCCGGATTGCTTTACAATCCGGCTGCCAAAACGCAGAGAGAGACTTCAAAGGGAAGGAAAATACATTTCCTTCCCTTTGAAGCCTCTCTGCCTCCTCCACGTCTCTGCCTCCTCCGCGTTGCATTTCTCTTCCGATCATTGCGCTGCATAGCGATTCCTTTTGCTAGCATCCCCGGGATGGGTGATCGTGTCATACCCAGACAGGCCCGCAGGCTAGAATTAATAGTAGCTGCTCATGAGGGTGTAGCATCTGCTCATCTAAGTGTGGCAGCCACCGTTTCTCTACTGCAGAAGTGCTTTTGGTGGCAAGGTCTGTACAAAGAAGCAAATATATATATATGTCCTGAACTGTGCCATTTGTAAACAAATTAAAAGTTCCACCATTGCTCGCCTACCACAGACACCCCTCTAAGTTTCAATTAACCTGCTTAAATGTGTGTATCTTGATCATTGCGAACCTCTAAATTCAGATGGTGAATTGAAATTTGTTCTACTTGCTGTACAATCTTGCTCTAGATTTCTACGGGTGCGACCACAGCGATGGGCTGATGCTCAAATTGTTATTAGAGATTTGCATGTCTTAGTGGGGAAATATGCAGTAGCTGCATTCCACTCGGACCAGAGCCCTGCTTTTGCCCCTAAGGTTTACAAGGATAGTATGGGAACCCTGGGTGTTGCTGTGCACTATTCCCTCCCATTTCATCCTGTTGAAAATTTGATTGTAGAGTGGAAGAACAGTGACTTAAAACAAATTCTTAACAACTAGAATATTAGGTTCAGTTTGTAGTTGGATCCATCACTTGTGTGGAGTCCAGAGAGAATTAAATAATGTGCCAAGACAATCTTTTGATGGCCAGACGCCCTACGAGGTCCTCTTTGGCATCCAGATGTACGTTCCAGATCTCGACAATCCTGGTGCAGTATTGGCAGACATGCCTTTTGACATAAATGAACATTTTTCTTTCTTTACTACAGGAACTACAAGACTTATGAGATAAGCACACAAGTGAACTTTCCAAGCATTCTGCCACTGAAAGAATAAAGGAGAAAACAGCATCTTCAGGCTGGATTCCAAGCTGGAGATCTAGTTTAAGAGAAAACTGCAGTGAAGAAAAATTTGGCCCATCATACCGTGCACTGGTGCCATTCCTCGGGATTCAAGGTACCAGAACTGTGATTTTGCCACTGCTTCCTTGTTGTCAAGACAAAAGATTTGTCTCAGTTGATCAAGTAAAATTGCATCATGTGGCCCATTCTACACAGGAAGCTATAAGGACTCCTGGTCAGCTTGCTGACTCCTTTCACTACCCTACAGGAAATAACGCTACAAATATTGAAAAATACTAGTTTACCTTCAGTTGGGGAAGGCAGAGAATTAACTCTTGTTGATTACTGTTACCGCTGCAAACACTAGACGTACATTAGATGTTAGTCTACAGTTTTCTACTGATACTCCGAACAACAGAGTTGTTTATGATGAACCACTTCTGGCGGTGTCTAGCAGTTTTGTTTCACCGACTGAGGCCCCTGTATTTACACAGACTGCCTCTAGTTTTTCGTTGACCACTTTTTTTCTGATTCCTCGCATAGTTCACTACATGGTGAACATGATTGTCTTTGCTAGTTGAAAACACATTTATCTGATCCCTCCATGGTCCTATACTTAGATTACCATTTAATTGCTTTCTCTAATCATTTAAATTGGATTTGTGACTGTTTTATTCTTGCTTATAAATGGACACTATCTCCCAGAATGCTCTGCTGTAGAACTGGTAGCTGAGGTGTTGAAACCTCATTCATCTTCATCTAAAGTGCAAAGAGACCTGTCCGTTGTGAACATTTCTGCTTTTCCAGCCCCTGATGGAATTGTTTGGGATAAAGTCCCATATGATATTTTTGGTCCTGCAGCAACTTTGCAGATTCCTTATATATTTAAGGTGCCATGGATGATGTGATTACCCCAGGTTTTATTTCTGATGATAGGAACATTAAGACTGTCACATCTATGCTGTCTGAGCTTAAATATTATTCCCTATTTGAAAGTGAGGACTTGTTCATGAATCCTGCTAATTATGGTGAAATGTATTGTTACCATCACTATACCTCTCACTACTTACATAGAACTAGTACTCCAAGTAAAGTTTTCAATTGCACACAATGGGAATAATGCCCACCTTCATAACTGGGTAGCTTCAAAACACATATTTGGAATATTTCTCTGGTCATAATACCTTAGATCCAGTGCCTTACTTTTATAAACTAACCCCTTCACAAGCAAAGACATATATACTGACCTAGACAAAAGTAATCATTCAGACTCATTTTTTCCTATCTGGCAGTAAAAAGCTATGACTATTGAAAGGAAACCATTGATTTAAAATGAGTTTGTGGAAAATAAAATTGACAAGTGCAGGGCAGAGATACCTTATTTAGAGTTTGTTTGATTCCAATATGGATGATTTTCCTGCACAAAACAGTGCAGCAAAATACTTGATTGTGTCTAGCTAAAATTAAAGAAATGCATTTGCCTATCATTCCCTCTATTGCTTGTTTTGATAATTGGCAACAGTTTGTAAATTAACAGAACAGCTGAATAATACGGTACAGAATGATTCATACAACTCTACACTTTTAGGTCCAAATGGGTGGTTAATGTGGCCAGTAGACACAAATGGTTGCAATGCACATTTTTTAAACTCCTCAAAGGGTTTTCAAAGCTGCTTACATCCAGTACATCAAGCTGCTGCTCAAATAAGGAAAATTGATCCGGCCAATTTGGAAAAAGCATTGCCTGTTTTTGATAATGGAATGAATCCATTGTCAAATCCTTTTAAACTCTGAATAACATTGTATCATCTGCAATTGATAGCACACAAAATTACATGTCTTTCTTAGAATAAGCTTAGCTCGATTATGCAGTTGAGCTGGACACTACAGGTTTTAAAATCAAACTGCATGCCCTGGAAGCAACTGAACACAACAACATTGTTTTGCCTTTCAATTTAACACACAGACAACAACTAATGGTGAAGAAAGACACCACTTATACAATGTTAAATATCGAACAATTAGAAAAGCTGGCTATTACAGTACCTAAGATGCCATCAGCAGTGTGGTTAATTCATGGGGCAATCCCATTGCTGATTTCAACGTTTCAATTCACATCTTGTTTGAAACATTTTCAAGTAGGCAGATATGAAGCTCTGGGGGAGAGTTTCATCCACAAGTTGTGAAACTTGCCCTTCGATTACAAATGTGTGAGTGGGAAGAAAGAAGTGTTTCTTAGCAGAAACAAATATGAATCTTCTCTCATTGACTTGTATACAGGTGACAGTGCATTGGGACTGTAATGCATGAGTGGCCTATTTGGCATGTTACTTGATGGATTCATCCAGAGTTTTGATTACTTTCAAATGGAAGTTATTTGATGTTCAATGATCAAGGCTGTTGTTGAATGAGAGCAGGTTTCGTATGTGTGGTTTTGGTCTCTCAAATAGTGACATGTTGTAATAGTGTGCTCTTCCTATCCATGCACATGATTAGAGAAGTTAGCCTATGGCTTTCGTCTGACATTGGGTTTCTAGTTGGCAGAGGTATGCACCCTGTCCAAGCCGGAACCACAGTTGTAGTCAGGGTAACTTAGATACACACTATAATTAACCTGTGCTCACACTCTGGTAGCTTGGCACAAAGTTTTCATGATTAACTTAAGAGGCAATGAGTAAAGTATTTATGCAACACTTCAAACAGTAAAACAGTGAAAATATCGCACAAAAATATACCTCACCTGTTTAGGAAAATAGATTCTATTTTTATTAACAGAACAAGACCTAAATAACAAAATCAATAAGGTAGAAGTTGAGATACGTATTTTTAAAGATTAAAATGCAATATAGTGATTAGAAGTATAAATCGCCAACCAGAGGCTTATGGTAGAGGTAGACTGGGTTAAATCCAACAGTCCATGCCGGCCATGATGGATGACGGGTCAGACACAGTCCCAGGCCAGTCCCGCTGAAGATTTACCTTCTCAATTCTCAATTCAAGCTTTATTTCGGCACATGTATCATAGAAGCAACAAATACAGAAACAAGAACGTATGTAAAAAAGGGAATAATAAATAATCACAGTAAAAATGGTGGGATCTTCAAGCTAAAAAACATTTCACGTTTTCAATATCCAGAATGTAGAAATCCCACCCAAAAGTCTATAGCGGGAATAAGTATTGCTGGTTCACTTATCATTTTGAGAGTCTATACTAGGTGATGGACCAAAATTAGATTCTCAAACAAAGAACACAAGATAAGACTTGGGAAAATACATATAAAAGTTCTCAGAACCTATGAGTCTCCTCTCAATGTTAAAAGGTTTAATATAATAAAAGCATGTATTCAAATCTAGAAATTAAAATAATAGCAATCGAAAACGCATTCGCTAACCCTTAAGTACATATTATATCAATTTATGAAACCTGCTCTATGCTGCCAGATAGCTGCTAAAAACTTTGCCACAGCACACGCCACCAGCCCATGGGTATTTGTACTACAAATCCTAAGGGCTGAATGGTGGTCTCTGATTCCCAATGTCTTACAAAGGGGTCTTATCCAAGTAAAATAGAAGGTGACTAATAGTTTCTCTAGTGTTACATGCCATCGGGCAAGAATGTGACGAGCTAGTAGATTGCTTCCATCTAGTGGTAAGATCATGCACTGGTAAAGATCCCAGTCTAAGTCTTAGATAAAGTGCATGCACCACTGGGTGTGTAATAGTGTCTACAAAATGCTCAAACTCATAGTGACACTTGAAAGATAAGAAGCTGTCTGTCATACTACTCGACGGGACAGCTGCTAGAGTTAACATGTGTACATTTTCCCAGTATGCGTCTTTCAACATCTGGGACGCATTTTTTGGAAGGTGCAATGGGTCCGCCCAGTATGACCCCAGCCCGAGTTTTAAAAAACCCTTTTGACATACTTGCACCAAGGGATTTTATCAACCTGAGGATCTCGTAAAAGCGCTGTTAACCAGGTCCTATAAGGATCTAAAGCTACTGAGGACCAAATCCAAATCCAATATTGGAGCGGTCGCTAAGCTGAAAGATCCATTATTGAGTGCAGATTTAGGTCCATTGGGATGGGCAAGGTTGGAGAACTAGATGGAACCTTTAACAGGGCTTTAATAAAAAGATTTTCAGCTCTTCCTATATCATGGAGCTTAACATGCCCCCAGAGCTCGGCGCCATATAGAATGCTTGCTCTAGCTTGCAATTTATAAATATCCATTGCAGGTGTGATGGAAAAGGCGGACGTTTTAGCCGCAAATCTCAAAATGCCTCCTGTCTTTTGTTTCAGGGACATAACGAATTTTGACAGGTGTGATGTCCAGTTTTGGGAGTTGCCTAACCTGATTCCCAAATATTCAAAATCACTGACACATTCAAGGACCTCACCATCGAGGACTATTTTTTTCTTTAGCCTACATTTTGGGTCACCAAATATCATACATTTCGTTTTGGTGCAGTTTATTTGTAGGCTGTAGTCCTTGCAAAAATCTGAGAATTTTTCCAAAAGCCAAGATAATCCAGAGGCAGTTCGGGATAAGAGCAGGGTGTCATCAGCAAACAGAAGGCATGGTGTCTTGATACCACCCAATTTCGGACCATCATTTTGGGTATCAAGCAAATATGGAATACGTGAATTTATAAAAAGCCAGAAAAGGGTTGGAGCTAACACACATCCCTGTCTAATGCCTTTCTGAAGGGGAAACTCATCAAATAGCTCTCCATCCCTTCCCCACCTTACTCTGACAAAGCTATCTGTGTACTGTTCCCTAATCAACTGTAGCAATGAACCCAGAACTTCAATTTTGGCCAAAGTCTCCCACAACTTAGGATGGGAGACAAGGTCAAAAGCAGATCTAAGATCAACAAAGGCAACAAAGAGCCTGCCACTGTCCAGGTCCGCCGCCACATTCCATTTTATTGTGAGAAAGCGAAAGACCTAGTCCATCGTAGCCGTCCCCTGCCTAAAGCCCGCCTGAAAATGACTTTAAGGCCCCATTTTCTTCGATCCAAATTCTAAGCCTTCCGAACACCTGAAAAGAAAAGATTTTTTGGAGGTTGTCTAGGAGGCTCATCGGTCTATAATTCCCTGTGGCCGATTTGTCCCCTTTTTTATAAATGGGGACAATTATTGCACCCTTACACCAATGAGGAAGGATGTTGGTCTCCAAGATAGCATTTGAAACCTTATTAATATAAGGGCCCCAAAATATTAGGTCAGACTTGTATAAATCAGATGGAATCCCGTCTAATCCCAGAGCCTTCCCTAGTTTTAGGGCCCTAACAGGTGTCCCAGTTTCTTTCATAGTGAGTAGCATCTACCCAATCAATCCCCACCACAATTTCCTCCTCTGCACCCACTATAGAATTTAAATCCTGGCTATAGAGTTTGGTAAAATAGGAGACCCAGGTGTTTGGAGGAATATGGCAATCAGGCCTAGGGCTAGAGTTTCTTCCTTCATTAGAAACTAGGGTCCATAAACGCCTTGTGTTTGAATCCCTGGCAGCTGCCAACAGTTCTTGCCATATGTCCTCTGCCCACTGCGCCTTGCTAAACTTGATTACCTCTGCGTAATCACGCCTTCCCATTATTATAGCAGGTCTATCCCATAGTTTAAGTGCTTCCAGAAGGGCACTTTTGGCTCTCCTGCAAGCATTGTTGAACCATGGATTCGATTTAACTGGTCTGAGCCTCCCCTTACCTTATTTTCTCTAATAAAAAGAGCATTCAGAGAAGCAAAAAACTTGGTGTGTTTAGCCATTGTCCTATCGGCAGGATAAGTGTTCGTAACTGCGTACCTCAAAACCAGATAAGACAGTTGGGCTTGCAATGCACCTTTGTTCTTAAAGGTCTACCATCTTAATGCATGCTGGTTACTAGCTACCTCCAGGACAGACATAGCTCTCTCAGCTTGATTTGTTGGTTCGACCTCAACAAACGACCTGTCCCAGTCCAACAAAAGGGGGAAATGATCGCTGTAGTGATGATATCCCAATTTAGCATCCTCAATTTCATGCCATATCCTGATATCAATAAGGAAATATTCGATCAAGCTACTATAGGACCCTCTAGAGAACGTAGAACATGCTGGAATGTCTGAAGGAAAACACCCGTTTCTTAGCCGTAGACCATGTGACAGCATTAACTCGATAACCTTCCGCACCCTCAGATTAGATTTGAACTTTTTTGTCAGCGTATGAAAGGATGGAATTCACCTTATTTCATCCTCTTCCTGAGCTAGCTCTGCAAAAAGTAAATTGGGCTCTAATAAAGCATTAAAATCGGCAGCTATAATAAGGAAATGTGAAGGGAGTAACTCAACTACAAGAGTTTTTAGCAAGGATATAGTTTCTGAGGTTTTATTAGGGGGACCTGGCCTACTGTAAAGATTTAAACACAAAAGTGTGGGACCCGGCTTTAATTTGATTGAAACAGACAGAATGTCAGGAGAATTAATAGTGATTTCCTTCACTTCCCTTACCTTGGCTATCTTTATCCATGTAATAAGACCCCCTCCTGCCCTCCCTGCAGATGAGGGGATGGCCTCTTTGCAAAATGATGTAAACCCTTTCCTGTGTATGTTTGTAGTGGCCCAGGTTTCCTGGAAGAGGCAAATGCTACAAGAATCAATAAGGGAGCCCCAGTCTGGATCATCAATCTTGTTCCATAAACCAGCTATATTCCAGGAAATTACAGTAGGGTGGACAGGCCTAGGATCATTGGAGACCCCCCAAATAAGACACCAAAAGCGAGGATAATACATCATCCTGTATACCTGGATTCTGTTCCAGTGTGCCAACCCTCTGGCATGACCCCTGGAAACCGTGCTCCTTGTTCTTAAATGAGTTCCCACCCTCATACAATAAATCAGTATTCCACAGAGCTAGTTCTTCTTTGAGTCAATCAGTTTCTGATGGATTTGAACCTAGTCTTTTGAATGGAGTTTTAAACCGCTTAGCCAAGGTCTCACACTCCCTCTGAGGAATATCCAAAGAAAGGGCCAATGGGATGAGAGTAGGTAGCTCAGAAAATCCCATGCTGGCCACCCCATTTCCCGTATTGGCCACTGGTTCCTTAGCAGAGATATCCCCAGAAGGACAATTTTGTTGGAGAATGATATTCGATCTATTCCATAGTGGGTTTCGTGCATCTATAGATAACAGGCCATAAACCAAGTCAGGAGTTGCTAATACTAACTCAACTGTATCCACATGGCCTGTTTTGCCCATATGATGCTTTCCCAAGGATAACATCTGAATGAATAATAGAAGCACAATTCCTGACGTGTCTAATCCAATGGATAGCCATATTTGTTAATGAAAGGCTGTCTTCATATGAGTTTGATGGTAGTTTCTGAACATTGTACATATATATATAGAATACCATATTTATGGTTATGGATTTTCCCTGTACGTTGCCTGATGGTAGTATTCCGTAGATCTCCTGTATGAGGGCTAAACTGGGGGATACAGTTACTGTAGCTGGATGCTCTAGGGATTTCTATATGACCCACAAATGGGCCTTCACTAGATGATAATTTTCCAGCCCCCAAGTCAGATTCCTTACTTTCATCCTTGGCTCTTGGTAGAGGGGATTTAAAACTTCCCCTATCCGCCGACACCACAACCCTCTTTATGGCCTCCGGGTGAAGTAAAGTAAGAGCATCAGTCAACATCCGATTAAGGACCTTTATCTCTTGCTTTAGATCTACAATTAGATTGACCACTTCTGCCTGAAAATTTTCACCCATAGGCTGACTAGCAGACATTCGTAAGTTGAAATTGGGGGGATATTTTTCTATATTTGGATTGAGGTCTTCTAGGATAGAGAAACGATTTGAACAGGCTGTGTCATGGACTGTATTGCTTCCATCAGCAACACCCATAGCTGCAGTTTGGGGAAGGTCTTTACTTGGAGCCACTTGGTCGACTACACCACCCGGCCGGTTTTAAATACCAAGTTTGGGGCAGGGTCTATGGAGCCCACTGCAGTGGGTCTTTTTGGTACTCTAGGTACAAAAAAGATGAAGAGGGGACTCTGGATTGTTCTTTGGAAACTTGCCTCTCTTTCCCATTTAGCAGTGATTCCACTTCCTCGATTAAAGTATACATTTATTATTAGCGCAATTTGTTAGTCTTTTTGGAATTTTTCAAGACTTGGGAATTTAAGATGATGTAGCTGCCACCGCAGAACTGCCTTGCGATTTGTGCTTTCCCATCTTATAGAAGTTAACGAAGGAGCTGGTAAGTATATACAAAAACAGTTGAAGAATTAAACAAGAAAGCGGCTACCTCTGGCCCAAGAGATGTAGCCTGGCCCAGGCTCTTCCGGTTTCTGACGGGCTTCTCCCGGGCGCGGCCCACGCATGTCCTGTGTTGCAGTGGGGGCACGATGCGCTATGTAGCGCTCGCGCCTAGGCTCCGCTCTCTTTGGAGGTCCGATGTATTGTGGGACGCCGAGTCCCCAGCAGGCAGCACAGGTGTGGCAAGAAAGATACCTGTGTTGCGGGGGCATGATGCTCTATGCAGCGCTAGCGCCTAGGCTCTGCCCCCTTTGGAGGTCCGATGCGTTGTGGGATGCCGAGTCCCCAGCAGGCAGCACCAGTGTGGCAAGAAAGATCCCCGCGTTGCGGGGGAATGCAATGCGCTATGTAGCGCTCGCGCCTAGGCTCCGCCTCCTTTGGAGGTCCGATGCATTGTGGGACGCCGAGTCCCCAGCAGGCAGCACATGTGTGGCAAGAAAGATCCCCCTTTTCAATAATTGGGCCAAGAGCCTCGTTCGTGGGGAAGAAGTTCGCTGGGAGCAAGGAGAGCAGCGTTGGTGGTGGTCTGTGGGCACAAAGTGTCGGCTGGCCGTCTTGGGTCGGGGGGCTGGAGATTCGCATTGTGAGTGGCCATATTTGCTGTGGGAAGAGATGAACGCACAGAACTCACACTGGTTCTTCCTGTGCGCGGCACGATTCTAGTGCGAGCAGGCCTGTTTGCAGCATGAAAAGCCCATAAGCTTGATTTCAGCAGCCAAAAAGCACTTCTAAGGGCCCAGGACTGTATAGGGGCCTCTTGGGGCTCAGGAGTTGGTTGGTTGAGGGGTTGGCCCATGTGCTGTAGCAAGTGAGTTGGAAGTCTTTTGGGTCCCTAAGACCTCAGATAACAGAAGGCAAGCACTTGGAGTCACTTTGCTGCTGGGATTTAGAGATGCAGGTCCAGTCCTTCTCACTACCAGGCCAGAAGTCAGATGGTCAGCTCAGCAAAGCAGGAGTCCAGCAGAGTATCAGCTCAGCAGAGTGGCAGATTTTGTAGCAGCACAGCAATACTTATTCCTGGAAGAGTATCCACAGATCCAGAACTATCCTTAGTTTATGGTGTCAGAGGTCCAGTACGAATAGCTAGTTGTCATTTTAAGTGGGAGGCACCTCAAAGTAACATCTTTGAAGTGCACAGAAACCCTCCCTTCCTGCCCTCGCTCCAGACTTACTACAAGTTGGTATGCAGTCCTTTGTTTAGGGCAGGACCCTGTCCATTCAGGTGTGTCATTCCCTCCCTCCCATCCTGCCCAGGATGGCCCATCTGGAGGTGAATGGTCCATAAGTCACACCTAAGCTATACTTGTGTGTGGCCGTCTAGAGGAAATGCACAAGCCCATATGTCACCCCACCCCAGGTGACTATTGGAGGCAGGCAGTAGGCATCAAACGGCCAAAGTAAGAAAATGCCAGCTTTCTAAAAGTGGCATTTGCAGAACTGCACATTATAATCTGACTTCACCATAGGATGTGATTTTAAATCATGAGTACAGTGAAACTCCAAACTTGACAAACAAATCTCTTCTAGATTGTGAAGTACATGTATAAAATGTATTAAGATAATCCCAATATTATCCTATGAGAGAGATAAGCCTTTCAGAATTGAAAATTAATTTGGGAGTTTTTCACTACCAGGACATGTAAAACGTACAAGTACATGTCCTGTCTTTTAAATACACAATACTCTGCCACATGGGTCATATAGAGCTTACCTTAAGGGTGCCACATATGTATAAAAATGGATGGTTTAGGCTTGGCAAGAAGTTTATCTTGCATCTCATATTTAATGCTTCCACCACCATGGGGAAGGTACACTTTTGTTTCAAAGAAGTTGGATCTGACTCTGTTAGCATGCTACAGACTGTTGTTTGGAGTGATACCGCCCTTCATGCAGTCTTTGTTTACTAGTGTATTTTAAGGCATACCACTTGTGTTATTCCTGATCATTGGTATTTTGGTTCTATTTTTCCTGCTCCACATGGATGTCCCACCTCGACACCAAATAGTGATGGAACTATTGCACATTCAGCTGTGACGTGAATGCATGATACAGTACTTTGGAGTGTCTTTCCTTGAGGAACTGACAAAAACTGGTTCCTGTCCTTTAGTCTGGTGTGGTTACATTGTGTGCAGCCTCTCTTCCACTGTCATAGATGCCATTTTGAGTGTACACTCAACATTTATCTTGCAACGCCATTGGTACAATCTATGGCCAAGGGATCCTGTTTAGGGCACATAACCGGTGTTGTCCCATGAGACTGCCTTTACTACAGGATGATTTATGTGAGCCATTCTTCTCATTCAATATGGATGCTACAGCTCCTAGATCCTAGTTCTTCTAATGCGGACACAATACAGTATGCCACACCTTAGGCATCGGCTGAATGTGATGTCCTTGTCTGTTTCTCTGACTTAATTGCGGAGGCCATTGTGGCTCTGTCATCTGCAGATGCAGGTTCCATTCTGGATCCCATTGACACTGAGAATATGGAAAACAACTTGGAAGCCTCCTTTGATCTTTAATTTAGCCCCTATTGGTATGAAATTGTTATTAATTCATCATATTTTTATCCATACATTTTAATTGGCATTTGTTTGCTCTGACTGTTAGGGTAAATGTTTTATTAAATGTTGTGATTAGTACTTTATTATGAAGCTTTTTCTCCTACAATCAGTGGAGGGTTTTGTGAGGCCTTTTTGGACCGACTCTGGTTCTCCATTTTAGTTTTACATTTTACACGTTTTTAGGTGACAATGGCCCTCATTCTGACCTTGGCGGGCGGCGGAGGCCGCCCGCCAAAGTCCCGCCGTCAGGTTACCGTTCCGCGGTCGAAAGACCGCGGCGGTAATTCTGACTTTCCCGCTGGGCTGGCGGGCGGTCGCCTTCAGACCGCCCGCCAGCCCAGCGGGAAAGAGGCTTCCACGATGAAGCCGGCTCGGAATCGAGCCGGCGGAGTGGAAGCTGTGCGACGGGTGCAGTTGCACCCGTCGCGTATTTCACTGTCTGCGCAGCAGACAGTGAAATACATGTAGGGGCCCTCTTACGGGGGCCCCTGCAATGCCCATGCCAGTGGCATGGGCACTGCAGGGGCCCCCAGGGGCCCCGCGACCCCCCCTACCGCCATCCAGATCCCGGCGGTCGGACCGCCGGGATCTGGATGGCGGTAGGGGGGGTCGGAATCCCCGCGGCGGTGCAGCAAGCTGCGCCGCCGTGGAGGATTCAATGGGGCGGCGGTACACTGGCGGGAGCCCGCCAGTGGTGCCGGTCCGACCGCGGCTTTACCGCCGCGGTCGGAATCCCCATTGGAGCACCGCCGGCCTGTCGGCGGTGCTCCCGCGGTCCTCCGCCCTGGCGGTCTTTGACCGCCAGGGTCAGAATGAGGGCCTTTGTCTCTTAGTTTAGCAGATAGCAGAGCGCAGTGCTCCACTTAAATTTATGACCCATGTGGATCACAGAGGTTCAGAACTGAAGCACTGAGGTATTTTACTCTTAAGTGGTTCTCAACTCAATATTGGAGCATGAGAATAAAATTATATTGCTGAATGGTTTTAAATAAGAGAAATTTAAAATGAAGTGTTTACTTAATGATTAAGTTAACTCTTTATTTTAATTTTCTACCTTTTCAAAGTGCCACATTTACTAACAGCAGGCATCTTTCTCCCAGTGGCTGA
This sequence comes from Pleurodeles waltl, assembly GCF_031143425.1. NCBI lineage: Eukaryota > Metazoa > Chordata > Amphibia > Caudata > Salamandridae > Pleurodeles > Pleurodeles waltl. The sequence continues at coordinate 895,171,215 of NC_090438.1, read as the reverse complement.
TAGACAGGCTGCCATATTTATAACTGAAAAATATAGCCATTTTATATTTAAAGGGATACATTTTAAGTGCAGAAAAATGTTCCAATAAAGAGCAGAAAAATGTTCCTTATTGTGAAAATTGTTGCAGAACATTTTTTGCAATTTAAATTTCTCCCATTTAAAAAAATGGTTTTATTCTTCTGTTCTACATGTAACGGTGCCACATATGTCAAAAGGTATGTCCTGTGCCACAAGTGCATACAACACCGGCTGTCAGTTGGGATAGACACATCACACATACACACATGTTCATACATCCCCATAGACCATGTGCTCACTGACGCACATAACAACCCTATTATAGCCCCCTATTCACAGTATTTTGTTCAAACCATAGTATTGGGTTTTATGGACAGTATGTGTAAAGTCTATGAAGCTGGGCATGGCGGTGGTAACAATGTGTGAGTTACTTGGCCTTCCCTAGCGCACAATGATTTTCACTGATCAGAAGTGGCTCTCATTACAGACAAGGTTGGAGACTCCTGGTGTAGATGCACTCAGTCCCCACATCCTGAAGTTCTGTCGTCCTAAAACACAATCGTACTTCTAGTGGGAACCGTATAACAGAATTTACTTTATTTATTTCATGTTAGGCTTGAGAATTACAGCTACAGCACGTAGGTTCCTCTAGGGCTCCATTCTCCCTTCAGATTCCTATCTCTTAGCTTCCCCTAGAATCCATACAAAAGCATTCAATTACTACACTTACTCTCAGCATTCCAAACACCAGCTCGGAGATATAGAGAATGGGAACTCATGGGATACTGCAATTAGTTTGTCCAATAAAGTCACAGGGCAGAAACAATGCATGTGATGAGGTGGAGTGAGATGGCCACTCCAGGAGTCCGATAGTACACAGGGCCTCAAGTCTTGCTCTGTTTGGAGGGATGTAAGCACTTGATTGAACTTTGAAAACGTGCAAGGTCAAGTGTGAGTAGGTCACTTAGTCCTGATTTTAGCCAAGATTACTGGTACTGTAAAGTTTCTTTTTCTTTATGACTGCTGGACAACAGATATCAAAATGCAAGTGAAAAAGAGGACTTGGTGAGCTTCTAGCACTTCACATTGGTTAACCTCAGAGTTCTGGCTGCATCCAGCAGTGCACTCTAATGAGATACAGATATCTGCCACTCTTTCTCGCATGAATTGTAAGTGTTATTTCATTCAGGCAAACCATCTACAATCTCTTTGTATTTAATTCTGTATATCATAAATCAATCTTCGATTTCACAATACAAATGATTCTATATTGCCATCATCCTGCATCTCATCTAGTCGGGTTCCAATAACGTATTTAAATTATGCAAATGTAAACACAATTGTTAGCCAGACGTGATGAAAGCCATCACTAGTTTTTCCCCATGACTTTTACATGTCCATGATTTCACAACACACATTAGTTATTATTATTTTGAGTAATACAGTGATGCAGTCCAAGCCCCCAAAATATAAAAATAGACACCTTTCCTTTAATAGTTATTTCTTTCACAAACTCGAAAAAAGAATAGTCTGTGATTGAAAATTGACACACGTCAATGACAACCACAGATAAGACTTTTGTTGAAAAGCCTTAATGCCAATATTTGAGTGCAAGTTAAAGGAGTGCACACATTAAAACAAAGTGAAAACAATGGAGGCACTGTCATTTCCCCCTTGGCTGAGGTAACGCAGAAGCTTCAGGGCGCATTGTGGGGTTGCTAAATGGCAAGACAAGTCCCAAAATTGTCTTTTAATAGGAGCCAGAGAATGTTCAATGGCAAAATGCTCTTTTGTCTCTTAACTAGAAGAATTCCAAGTGGTTACGAACTATTGTTTCAATAATTTTCTTCCGTCACTTTTGTATTGTCTCAGTCAGCATGTCCAGATCTGGACATGGGAATGCTGAATTTGGGCACTCAGGCTGTCTTCCTTGTAACTTTGCTCCTGTGCATAGAATGCAGTCACGCGCGGTAGCATCAATGGAATGGTGCCAGGAGGAATTCCTTATGATGAAGAAGCAATGATCCAAAGATGTCCAATAATCACTTTGTTTGTTGCCTGTGTGGCAGGACTCAGCTTTTCAGTGAGTTACAGAAAGGGCTTTCTGTAGGATGTTTATGCAAAAAAAGTGGGCCAACAAAGCAGATTAACATGGTGTAAGCAAAATACTGATGGAACCTATCATGGGCAGCAATATTTGCTAGTGTGAAAGGTTAAAACGTCTTGTCCTGTCTTAGTGTAACTGTAACATGCTGCAGCCTTGTTTACATGCTCATGCTGACTTTGCTACTGGCTGTGTCAGTCTCTAAGACTAAGATGCTATGTGTCTCAGCACCCAAGACATGAACTTTGCAAACCAAATTTGCAGAGCAGAAACTTAACATTATCTTTACTCATGAAGGTCATCTTCTAATTCTCACAAGGTTAGCTAGGCACCTGCTTATCCTGTTGGAGAAAAGTTAGTCATGTAACTGATACTTGTAACTGCATATACCTTAAAGTATATACTTGGCTCTTGCCTTCTCCTAGGGAGCTTAATTTCATTGCCTGTATATGGGGGATCCCCTTCTTGTTAATTTCTGTAAATCACAGACTAATCATTTTTGCAATCAACATTGTAGAGACAATCAAAATGGGCAAGTGAGTTTTCAATGACATTAGTAAAGAGTTGCATGAAGGAAGGGGATTGAGAGAAAAACAAAACTTCACACCTGCAGTGTGTCCCAGTGTACGGGATTGGTCACTATTTTGTGATTGAAACATTGACCTACAAAAATATAAAACCTACAATAGCTAGTGCTAGCGCGCCTGGTCCTTAGTAAGTAAACTTACAAGGGGGCGCGTATAAGCCGATGAACCTATGGATCGCATGAAGCATCCTAGCTATGTGGTAATCGATGAACATCAATTATCAATGTAATCAATCACCAACCGCTAAGAGAATCATTAAGCGAGACAATATATCAAAATTTCATGAATAACCACAACTCAATTATATGTTTTATCAATTTTATTTCCTTATTAGTTACAATACTAGGTCATCAGGTTAGATCAAACTTTATTTAATCAGCTCAGAACTAGTTCATTAATGACCGCCAATAAAATATTCTTATCAGAACTTGAGAAAACATATGCTCGAATGCTTCAGCATAAACCAACAAGGATAACAGCATTAATAGCAAAGTTCAGCAATCAGTCCGTCAATCATTTGTCACTGTCAACGTCTCCCAAAGAATCCTACCTAACCCAAATTAGCATTTAGCATGTTGGACTTCATGCGAAAACAATTTAGAAACATGAATTTGGAAATACATCTAGCTAGTACATAACCTATAAAAACAGCACAGTTGGTACCTAGAAAGAAAGGCACAAAAGCTAATCAGTCACATTGTCATAGCTACCTATCCACGGAAAGGATCAGCAACAAAGTCAGTCTTCGTCCTCAGGTCATTAATCGATCAGCAACGCATCAGGCTCTAAAGAGCATGAGCCCAAAGACAGAATCTCGAATCGCGTCTTCTGGCTTCATCAATTCACCCCTCGCATCTCTCCTCACGTCACCCGCATCTGCCCTCGCCTCTGAAGTTTTAGCCCCTTGTCATGATTTTTTATTAGAATTTTTCAGTCCATCCCCCTAATTCCTAATTGGTCAGTCAATCAGTAGATATGACTCTAACCTATAATATTAATTTTACAAATCTATGAGTTCTAATATTTCCCCAGCCCCAATTAGTTGATTGGTTCGCTATACGATGTCCTCATCATCCGGCTCATCAGGTATCGAAAATGTTGCATCTTCTTCTCCAGTCAGTGCTTCTATTGTTCGAGTCCTGGGAAAGTACATCTCGTCTACTCTACACATAATTGTTTCAATCTGATTCCATCATCTCCTGTCCGTCGGTACATTGCAGAAAATTCTAGCTAAGCAAACTTTAACATCAGGTGGTTCAAGGTCAGTTTAGCCTCTCAACTTCTCGCCAGCATGCTCTAATAATTCAGCTTCTGCATGAGGCCTGGCTAAACTAGGCCACAACTTCGGCTAAGTTAATTCTAAAATATAATGCAAAACATAGGTTATGCATCTTAATATGACATATTACTACATTATTATTATACATTTTCATGATTTCACACATTTTTAGTTCTTTTAATACAAGTTCGTATAAGTGGCTGACATACCCCATTGGCACATTTACAAACATGCACATTAATCTTTCTCTACGATTAATTTCTCTATGAACTTTTATAAACCATAACATATAAGCATTTATTAATAAGTTTTAATTAGCAAATATGCTTCAACAGTCCCTCCTCTGATGACTAAATATGTCATAACACCATTCCTTACCAACGTTTTACAAGTCGGTTTCTGCTGTATTTTGTCTCCTTCTCAAATCTTCCCTAGAAATTCCTTCCCTGTTTTCCTCCTCTGATTATTTTTAGAGCTTTTCAGTTTTATCTTTTGACATAATTTACATGAACCCCATAATCATAATATGCAAGCAATCACAATTAATATTCCCTGTATGATTTTTAATAACACCCCATTCCAAATTTGACTAAGCCAATTTCCCACTGAAGCAAATCCTTTTCCAACCTTTTCCCAAACACATGGTTCCTTTAATTCTTTTAAATCCTTCCTTGAGTTAGTCAGGTTAGTGAGTAAGTCTATTATCTCTTTACTATTGTTAGGGATATATGAACAAAATTAATCATCTTACAGACTCCGCCGTCTTTCGATAAAAGAATGTCTAAAGCAAGCCTATTTTGAAGCGCCATAGCTCTATCCGCGGCTAATTCAGTATCTATCAGGAGTATTGCCCCTGTATAATTTGTCAGCATGTTATCCACAATAGTAGACAACTTTCGTATCTTGTTCGAATTCAGAATGACTCCCACTGAAGGAATCACTGCACCAAAGATATCTCCCACAATTGCAGAAGAGGTTTCCCTCCTCTGTCTCTTATAATGTAATTCAGTCAATTTCGGAAACTTCTTTAAGTCATCTATTTGATAAATCTTTAGGAAAACTATCCCCAAATAACATGTCCCATACCATCCTCTTGGAAGACGGTAATAAGCATTAAGTCCACAAATATGATAGATCCCATGAATAGCAGGGTCCTGACCATTCAGCAAAAAAGTCCACTCACTCTGAAACACAAACACATGCCTACATTCACTCGTTCCCACAAATAAAGTGTCAGTGCGTGATTTTGGACTATATATACAAAGCTTCCCTATATATAGTGCATCTAAAGCTAATTTCCCTTGTGTTTGAAAAGCAGTGTAAGCATAATCATTTTTATAAGTCCTTTTCTCTCAACCTTTTTCTAGTTTTTCTCTTAATGCTTTTCTCCTAACATCAGTATGCCCTATAAAGCTCTTTTCTAAAGGTGTAAGCAAGCATGTAAGATTATTACGATGAGCATAGGCTGTCCCACTATATCATGCTCTTTAGCTACTCTACTCAGATATCTAGTAATAGGAACAATGAAAACACCATGTCATAGTTAGAATAAAAATACTGTATATACTCTTGGTTATAGAATCTTGTTAGTAGCAAGCTACAGCTTATTCCATGTTAGCAGAAGACTATGGTACGTAACCCCTTCTTCTACTGACAAAGGAATTTGCGAACACACAAAACAATTTCTCGCATCCATTGTCTCAACATACTCACTCAATAAGCGATAAAAAACGTTAGAAAAAAGCTCTCCTTGTACATTAGTATAATCATGCAAGTATTTCTCATCTAGCTTAAACCTCTTTAAAGCTGTTAGTGTAGTAGTTTCAGGAGCAGAATTAATAGTAGTTCATTTTATATCATTAACGGACATTCCCACAATCATTATTATAAACATTATTCCACACATAACTGCCAATCCAACACTCATAGGTCTACAGTGCCTAGCAACTCTATCTTGATTATTTAGCTCAGCCATGATCTGTAAAGAATCAGAAAGTAGAAGTAACTCCTATATAAAGTGCAGTAAAATCAAAAATCAAAAATTGTTTTCTTACGGTTCAGTTTCACATCCAGGAACCCTTTTCTTTTGTCAAAATCGATTAGCAGCTTGTCACATCCGGTTTTTAATGTCAAATCAGGTTATCAATGTCTCTTTCAGTTTATTTTCCACAGTCTCTTTTAAGTTTTTCAGATTGGCTCAACAATTCAACTTCTTGTTTCCCTTCAGGTTACATCAAAGTACCGACTCGGAACCTCTCTATCAAAACAAAAAGACATAAACTCGTGTTGCCATTCATTAGTAGTTGCATATGCCCATTCAGGACATGCGTACCATCGACTTGCTATTCTCTTTCTTTTCAACCTTCGATGACCACTTAATTCTCCTTCACTCAATTCTTCTTTTCTCGTAGTATCCACTTCTTCCTCTATTGTTTCATTTATGACCAGTTCCTTTTTCTTCCCTATCTGCGATTCAGGCCAATTATCTCCTTTTCTCAATCCTTCTGTTAATATTCTTCTAAAGATTGGACTCTTCTCCTTCTCTTTCTCTGTGGTGTTTTTTCTTGATGGACCTGCAACGGGCTCAGGAGGAGTCGAATCACTTTGACTTTGATCCGTCTTAACTCTTTCCCCCTCTTGGTCTGGCACTTGCTCTGTCTGCTTTTCAGCACCGTCTGCTTCTGGGAGAACCTCTGCTGAGCTAGGCTCTCCCGCTGTCTCTGTTGAGATTGGTTCTTGCGCATCCTCCTGTAATTCTTCACTTTCGTCTCTTACACCGGTAATAGAACCATCTTCCACGAGTTCTGGTTCAACTTCAGGCTCTATTGGCTCCTTTTCTGACTCAGGTGCGGCAACCTGATTTGCTGTTGTTGGTGCTTTCAATAACTCTTCTACATGATCAGGTGGACATACCACTCTCTTAGTGTGGCTTGTGTGTATCCAGTTTGGATGTCCTGCACACTTCACAGCTGTCGTAGTTGTTAACACCCCCTGATAAGGACCCCTCCAACGTGGTTCCAAATAGGTCTTGCGAACACGCTTTCTGACAACAACCCAGTCACCAGCTCTCAGGTTGTGCCCTGGATTGTGTATGGGTGGCAGGGTGGTGGCCTGCACCTGTTGAGAGAAAGAGAAAACCACATCAGCCAGACCCTTGCAGTAGTCTAACACCATATCATCTGTAATGTTTACAAGCACATTGGCTGGAACTGCTGTTAATCTCATTGCTCTGCCCATGAGAATTTAATGGGGTGACGGCCCTGTCTTCCTGTCAGGTGTGTTTCTCATTGACATCAACACCAAAAGCAATGCATCTGGCCATTTCAGATTCGTAGCTGCACACATCTTTGCAATTCTTGATTTCAATGTACCATTCATCTGTTCCACCAGTCCTGATGCTTCAGGGCGGTAACTACAATGCAACTTTTGCTTGATGTTTAATGCTGCACATAAGAGTTTAATAACCTCGTTATTGAAGTGAGTTCCCTTATATGATTCTTAAGATATCGGAAACCCGAAATGTGGTATCAATTCTCTAAGTAACAATTTTGCTACTGTGAGACTGTCATTCCTGCTTGTGGGGTATGCTTCAATCCAGTGACTAAAAACACACACTATCACCAGCATGTACTTCAAACCTCCACACGCAGGCATCTCAATGAAATCCAGTTGCATTCTGCTGAATGAACCTCCTGCTCTTCCAATGTGGCTCAAGTTCACCACTGTCCCTTTTCCCCCGTTTAGCTGCTGACAAATTATACAGCAATGACATACTGCCTCTGCTACCTGCCTGAACTTAGGGTTAAACTAGTCGATCTTGAACAATCTAACCATGGCATCTCTCCCAATATGTGCCTGTCTGTGGTAGTATCGGGCCATTTGCAACAACAAACTATTTGGCAGGACCATTTGACCCTCCTCAGAAACCAAAATCTCAATAGGTCGTTGAACACATTTCAATTTAGCCCAGAGATGTTTTTCTTCCTTGTTAACATTACTGTGCAATGTTTTCAACTCTTGCAGAGTATCAATCACTTTCAATGCAAAACTTATACATGTGTTGTCTTCTTCTGACATCAACTCCCATTTGTCTTTGAACGATATACAGTTCAATGCGCAAAACCTTGCTCCTTGATCTGCATATCCATTTCCCAGTGAGATGTAATCCTGTGCCTTTTGATGTGCACTACATTTCACCACAGCAATTTCTTCAGGTAACTGTATCGCATACAACAACTCTTTTATCTTGTAGTCATTTCTTACTGGTGTACCAGTAGAGGTCAGAAACCCTCTTTGCGACCACAATTGACCAAAATCATGAACAATTCCAAATCCATATTGGCTGTCAGGATAGATTGTGACTCTGTCTCGCAGAAACATGGCATGCTCTAGTAAGAGCTACCAATTCTGCTACTTGCGCAGAATATACACCTCGAAGCCAGGAAGCTTCTAATGTACCTGTGATTGTGCATACAGCATGTCCTGCTCTTAATGTCCCTGTACCATCTCTGAGACATGAGCCATCAACAAAGAGAATTTGGTCATTTTCTTCCAATCGAGTATCTCTGTTATCAGGCCTTGGTTTTGTACACAGTTCAGTTACCTCACGGTAATCATGCTCGATGTCTTCCTCCTTGAGAAAGGCTTTGGCCAACTGTGGCAACAGCACGCAGACAACCTGGTAAAGCTGCTGCGACTGGGTCCAAGGTAGCTGAAAAATAGGCTACTGGTCAATAAGCACCTCCAGGGACCTGTGTCAAAACAGAGAAAGAACAAGCATCATGTTCATGATAAAACAATGTGAATGGCTTCGTGTAGTCAGGAATTCCCAATGCTGGAGCTCTGCACAAACTCTCTCTCAACTCAGTAAACGCTTTCATCTGATCTTCATCTAAAAATGTGGGATCTGTAACATTTTTGTGTGTCAGCTGCTGCAATGGTTTGGCAATCTCAGCAAAATTTGGAATCCACTGTCGACACTAACCTACCATTCCCAGAAACATTCTGACATCTCTCTGTGAAGTCGGAGGACTTCTCTGCAATATCATTGTAATCCTCTCTCTGGAAATTCTCCTTGACCCTTTCTCAATCTGGTGTCCCAAGTATTTCACTGACTTCTGACAGTACTGCAATTTCAAAGGTGACACTTTATGTCCAAATTTTCCCAAGTGATTCAACAGGGCAATCGAGTCATATTTACACTCGTCCCTTGTCTTGGACGCAATCAGCAAATCATCAATGCACTGCACCAGAGTCGATTGGTATGGTAATTCCAATGACTCCAGATTATTTTTCAGGATCTGATTGACCAGAGACGGTGACTCCATATACCCTTGTGGATGTCTGCACCAGCTGTAGACTCTGTCTAGGAATTTGACACTAAAAAGAAACTGACTGTCCTCATGAAGAGGCACAGAAAAGAAAGCTTGTGACAAATCAACCACTGTGAACCACTTAGCATCGCAAGGAATCTGAAACAGAATCACTGCTGGGTTTGGCACTACAGGACAACACTTGACCACCAGGTCATTCACTTTTTGCAAGTCCTGCACAATGCGTACTTTCCCACACGGCTTCTTTAAGCCCATTGTAGCTGAATTACATGGACTGCTCAACACTTCTTTCAAAACTCCTTGTTTCAGAAAATATCCAATTATCTGCGTCACTTTCATCAGAACATCTTGTGCCATGATGTACTGTGGAAGCTGCGGAAACACTACATTCGGCTTCAAAGTGTTCTTAATTGGTTCTACTCCCTTGATCAAACCCACTTCTTTACCTGTCAGGTCCCACACGTTCTCCTGTACTGTTCCCTGCAAGTCTGCATGCAATTCTTTCACAGTAAACATCGGGAAAAACTCAATCAACGGGTACTCTTCGTTGACGTTTTCAGTCTCAGTTTCAGGTGCCTGTTCTTCTTCAACATCACTATTAGTCTGAACCTCTCTTCCTGCAGTCGACCAACTAATTGAACATTTGGTCTTGCACAACAAGCCCCTTCCCAGTCGAGATACTGGACTTGAGTCACATACTACAAACTTATGCAGTCCCTGGAAGTTGCCAATCTCAACCTGTACTGGGTCTGTGATCGGATGTGTCAATTGTCTGTTTGCTACCCCCACAACCTGAACTGTCCTACCTGAAAGAGGTAAAGTCTGAACTTCTGCACTTCACACTGTAGAGCGTGTAGCTCCTGTGTCCACTAAGAATGTGATTTGGTTACCCATCACCTTTCCTTTCACAAAAGGTCCTCTCTGATCTACCTCTAAGGAAGCTGCAAGCATACATGGCTCTTCATTCGAACTAAAACTCATCCATTCATCATTTATTTCATTCTCACTATGTAATGGGAATTGGTGCACTGTGTCATTACTTCTAGCTTGTCTCTGACCTGTGACCTGCGGAGTAAGCATCATCCTTTGCTGTTCCATCAGGACTTGAGGTATCTGCATTTGCTTTCTAGGTACCATAGGAACCTGCTGCTGCATTGGTGGCAACTGTGTCACTTGTGCACACAGCTCTTGTACCTGCTGCATGGGTATAAAATTCTGCACTTGATTCTGCAAATTCAAATTAAGTCCTCTCATTCTAGTTACTTTTACAGTTTGAAATGTATTGACATCACCACTTTGCTGAACAACACCATCCTGCACCATTAACGGACACTCCCACTTCCAGTGTCCCACGTTTCCACACAGATGACACGGTAACATCTTTTTCATCCTTTGCACATCATTTTGAACCACTACAGTACTCAAATCTGGACCGCAATTCATATTGATTCCTCGACCCTACCTCTCATCTGAGGTTGGAACATGACAGTTCCCTGCTGCTGTGGTATCTGTTGCACTAAAGCTCCCTGCACTACTGTCTGAGCTGCCTTGATTTGCATCACCATCACCTTCTCCGTCAGCTTTTTCTGCTTCAACTCAATCTCATCACTACAGTATTTTGCATACTACAATACCTCATCAATTGGCTTTGCTTGCCAGCAAATCAAATGACTTGTAATCATCTGCCCTATTTCAGGTCTCAATCCTTCGACGAACCTGAACACAAAGAACAACATGTCTTTTGGCTCAATTGCTTCTTTACCACTGTACTCCTTGAATGCCTTCAGTAATCTCTCATAAAGGTATGTATTGACTCTTTCGCCTCCTGCACTGTTCTGTCAGTCCTCTGCCAGTCATTATTCTTAGGCGAGATTCTCGTCTTCAGGAACTCAATCACCTTATAGTAATGTTTAATCACTTCAGGTGTTGGTGCACCTGTTACTCTATTCCTTTCCGGTTCACTCGTTGGCCAATCCACTGCTCTTTTGCACTCAACCCATAAGTCAGCTGGAACCACTATTTCCAACAAGGTATTCAAATCTTCCGCAGACATTTAGAAAGCTTCACAAATCTATCTGTCTGGTTTCTCTCTCAGTTTTGGATAATCATTTGTGAATGACAGAATATCACTCCTGTGCCATGGAACATGAACAAACTGCCCTCCTGGAATTTCCCTCATCGGCAAAAATTTAACTGGATCCTTTTCTTTCTGAGCACCTTCAGACCCTTCTTGTGAATCTCATTTTCATTTATCCTTCTTTGCCCATCTGCCTTCCCACTTCTCTAATGCTCCCCAAATCTGAGCACTCTGCAATAATTCTTTAAGGTGCGCCTTCATTCCTACTGACCTCATATGCTTAAAATCCTTTGCCTCAAAGTCTAACCTGCAGCTTTGTTTCAAGTGCTTTGTTTTCTCAATTTCTATGTCATGTTTATCTGCTAGGTCTGCCAATTTCTGATGTATCTTGCCCACTTTTCTCGTGATCCTCGGACACAAGTATCTCAGCTCTTCTTCCATATAGGATTCTAACTTATTCACTCCCATCGTTCCCTCAACTAAGCTCTGTTATTTCGGTAGGCAACCTTACACAGTTTATCTGCTCTTCACCCTTGGAAGTGTTTCGAGGAGTGTTCAAACTATCCAACCATTCATTCAGTTGCTGTGCTGTCAATCCCTGTAATGAGATGTTATTCGCATTCGGCAATGGTACCTGCTGTACTACTGCACCTAGAGTCTGCGGTGTCAAAAGCTTTAGGCTCTGACTTGCACTCAGGCCATTTACCACATCTGGAAGTGCAACAAGTGGACTAAGATCCATTAACGGTCTAGATCCATCAAAGGTCTGACCCATAGATGATATCACCTGCACATGATCACTCACTCCCCTCCTCATGAGGCTCTGTGACATTTCACCCTGTTCTCCTGTAATCGTTTTCTTTTGCACAAACAATGCCACTGCTTGACCAACAGTAATCGGCAGTGATATTGCATTTGGTGCTGCTCTGACACTCGTATTTTGTGGAAAGGCTACTCCCATAGTCTGATTCATCACCAGTGTCACATCTGACTGTGTCCCTGTCATTGGTGTGAACTTCGGCAAACCCTGTTTCTGTGCCTGAGGCAACAACATTGGAGTCGGCTCATTCTGAGCTAGCATTGGCTTCAGAACCACTTGCTCCGATGGCACCACTAAGACCGAAGTTGTCTCAAGAACTGGTACATCTGGATATATCCTCTGTATCAATGGTGGGTGCAACTGCGCTTGGACCACTGAAGTAGTCACTACATTAGGAGTACTATGCACTACCCCTTGCGTCTGTCTATTATCTGTCTGCACTGGTCCCATTGTTCCTGTCACTTGTGCTCTAGCAGTCAGAACAGAACTAGTACTTGGACCCCCTTCATGCGCCGGATATGACAGAGGTCGATCCCTCAATATCTGTGTGATAAGATCCTCATCTGAATCTTCTTCGTCTACATAAGTCTTTTTCTTCTTCTTATCTCTTGAACCCTTATGACTCTTGTCATTCATCTGACTTCTCTTCCTCTGCAATTGCAAGAAACAACCTAACACCCTGTAACGTTGTCATTCTCCACTTCTTCTGTTCCCAATCCCACCTTGCTTCTGCCAAGGACTTTTCTACCTTCCTTATTCTCCTTTGGAACTTCATCTCTTGCTGCTGTCTGGCTACGAGTTCCCAAACTGCTAAAGCCTTATACTGTGCTGGTCTCGGAAGTGGCTTTGTCTCATATAATATGTCATTCGCAACTAATACAAAATTCTCAAATTAAATGTTCCATGCTCTGGAAACGCTAAAGCTCCCTGTTTCTCTGTCAACTTACACCACTGCTTTAACCAAAGATATGGTGTGACACCTCGCTCCTCCATCATAATAAATGCTGGAGATTGTTCCGGTGGGGTAGGCTCCACAACTGTCGCCTTAATGTATGAATCACCTTTCATGGCACTTCTGAACGCTTTGAAAAACTTCATCTTGCTATCTAAATTACTTTTTACTCCTTGCTATAATTCGAAGGGGGCTTTTGACATTCTAACTAGAGGCACCATATTGAAGTTAATAAATGCGATTTTGCCCCTGGCTCACATTTCAACAACAGAATTGATGACTGTGGACTTCACTCCACATCCAAACAATAAAGACAAAGAGGCAACGCTGACCTCCTGGGCCATGTCCACCATTATTGATCAAATTCTAGTACATCAAGATACGTTTAGCGCATGGGGCATCGTCCTGCAAAAACTAGAACCGCCCAGATACCCTAAACTTTTGGTACCGCAACAAAAGAAGGGGGGCTCAATCTTAAAAGGGGCCGTGGGAGTAGAAACCTCCCCAAGCAGTTGGGACCACATAACAATTGTAAAGCACCAAAGCATGCTCCATCCTGGAATGCACCAACAGATCTTCGTTGATACTTCCTCAACAGTCAAACAGACTGGAAGGCAAAATCTAAAAAACAACAATCATAAATGGTCCTGATGAAAACCAAGAATATCTCCATATTTGCTCCTGGCGCATTCACGGTTTAAAAAAATTGGTCACCGACAGGGCGGCTCTGAGTTTCCTTCAGCAGTTTGAAATCGTCATGTTGCAGGAAACATGGTGCCTGGAGCCAATACAAATTTCGGGTTTTTCTGGGTTAGACATCTCTGCCAATCAACCTCAAAAACATGGACACACCATGGGGGGCCTCACAATGTATTGCTCCACAAAAATCAACTGGGTGATCAAACAGATTGACTTGGGAATCGACTGGCTGCTACCAATACAATTGGAACACCTGGCACCACTTGGCAACAACAGAACTTTGCTATTGATTAACACATACATACACCCTAACAAAACCCAAAACAGTGGAAACATTGAAACATTGACCAGTATTTTAAAAATGCTGCAGAAACAAAACAAGGATGCAATCCTCATTTTGTCTGGCGACTTAAATTTTGATTTGAGAAAAGGCAGCACAAAATACCCTAACAGAATATGCACATATACAAAGTTTGAAACCCTGGGCTTGCGTTGCCTGACGCCTCTCCCTGAGGATGCCTCATCCGCACAAGTAACCTTTTCAAGTGGCACAAAAAAATCCAATATTGATTTACATTAATAAATGAAATCGCATTGTCACTGGTCTCAGCATATAGGATCCAACAACGCACAGAGAGCGATCAGTTTCCACAACTTATTAAGATCCAGAATGAATGGAATCGGCTCCCCACCGCCAACATCATAATTTCATCCCCAGTGACTTATGATACAAAAAAACTGAAATGGAAGGGGCCGGGACTCGACAAAGTAATGGAAGAAGTGTACCGCAGGCACAACTAAAGAGCTCAAAGAGTCGCTAAGAGAGCAGGAACTAGAAGTCCTCCCCCAAGGAGAACGAGTGATCGCTTGGACGTACTTGTGTGACTCCTTAATAAATACATTTTCCATCAAAAAACGTCTCCCAATTTCGGTCATAGAGTCAACAAATAAAGTCAAGAGTCGCACAGAAGAAAAGCTATGGTTCAACAGGACATTGCGCAATCAGAAAAATCAAGTCGCTAGAGAATTAAAAAAAGTCCTAAAGGACGTACACTGGGAGAGGAAATCTGATGACACAAGGCTTTCTGAGCTAAGAACCAAATATAAGAAAAACTGCTGGATGGCAAAACAGAGTTATCACGAGGATCTGTGGACCAAGCTGCTTATGTCCAACAAACTGAAAAATAACAAAAAGTTCTGGGAAAGAATCGACACACGAATGCAGGTATTGATGCAGCCACATGGGAAGCCCACGTACAGACAATGTTCTCACTTCAGAGCACCATGTGAAGGAGGAGGCCACACAGATAGCCAACGACTTAAGTAAGATTAATTTTGGCTTCAGAGTAACAACGCAAACAGACTCATCACCAAACGGAAACGAAGGAAAGCACGCATTAATGACCATTGACATAGAAACGCTGATAAACCTTATCAAGAAATTAAAAATGGAAGGGGCAGCTGGTCAGAACGGTATTACGAATGCCTTGTTTAGAGGAGACCCTTCATTCTGGGCTCACTATTTGGCGTTGCTTTTTAACGAGCTCCGAGGCTCAACGGGTCTTCCAGATGCATGGAAAGGCAGCATTATCCACCCTATATACAAAGCAGGTAACCCCACAAATCCTTCAAACTACAGGCTAATTGCATTGATAGTTGTGGAAGCAAAACTCTACGCATCCTGTCTACTGCAACAACTAGCAGAACGGATTCCTGACAGACAACTAATTCCACAATGCCAGACAGGTTTCAAAGCTGGTATGGGTGCTTCCACCAACCTGGCAACCCTGGCTCTTCTGGGAAACAAAGCCAGGCTTCAGAAAAAAGGTTCCTTGCATGCTTTATTGATCTAAAGGCAGCTTTTGATTGCGTACCAAGAACCCGCCTATGGGAGAAATTGAAAGGTTGTGGCCTACCATGCAGCCTTCTTGGCGCAATGATGGACTTGTACACAGGTACTTGGGCGCAAGTAAAAATCAGAGAGGGCAGCCACCTCACCAACAGAACATTAACAGCAAAAGGACTTAAACAGGGGTGTGTATTGGCACCCACGCTGTTCAACTTATATCTTGCAGACCTAGCCAAGGCTCTAGCTCCCGTAAAAAGCCATCCGCCAGTGTTGGCCAAGAACGGAATCGCATGGCTGCAGTACGCAGACGACATAGTTCTACTCAGCCAAACACCTATTGGGCTACAGCATAGTACTGATGCATTTTATACTTACATAACAATATAAGGCCTAGAATTAAATTTGAGTAAAACTAAGGTTGTCTGCCTAGTTGACAGGAAGTTTACATCTGCTTCATGGTTCATAAATGGATCCCGGGTGGAGGTTGCACCCACATATAAGTACTTGGGATTCACTATGGACCATCTCTTGTCTTTCAAGCCGCAGCTTGCTGTCGCTCAAGCAAAAGCTCTCTCATTGACCTATGGCTTTAAAGTTCTAAAACAAAAACTGAGCTGCCCCTCATACACTCACCTGCTTTCTGTCATGGCAGAGCAGCTAATGCCCACCATCACTTATGGTGCCGAAATCATGCTGGGGAAGGAGGCAGTTTTTATCAATCGAGTCCAGACGAAGGCTTATAAAACAGTCACGAGCAGTATCTCCAGCTCAGGTTCGTTTAGAATTGGGTCTGAAAAACTATGAATTTCAGAGTAGATGTGCCTTCATTAAACTATGCTGGAGGATGCGTGCAGCTGAGACTGGTACACTAAACAACCTATGTTGGATGGAAATTGAGGAGCAACAGCGTCATAATGATAAAATCACCTGGGGTCATCACTTAAATAACCTCATTTTAGCACTAGGTTTGCTAGAAGCCTGGGACCTGAACTCGGACAAAAAGGAGTTTTTTCGAAAGGCAAACGCTGTCACTAAGAATAAATCTTTAAATTCTGACAAACAAAAACTGGCAAGTAGACAGCACGCCTGGACTATAATAACATCATACAAAACTTTACGGGCACAGGAATATCTAGCAGCAACCTTCAACCAGTCGCTGAAACATCGGTTCATGCTTTCCCGCTTTGGGTTGATGGAAACGAAGGATATGGTCCCTTCATGGAAACAGCAGGACCTGACACACTCCTGTCGACTGTGTGGGCACAGTAAAGAGTCATTAGAACATATTTTTTGTGTGTGCCCGGCTTTGCAAAACCACAGGACATTTTATCTGAAAAACATTTTTAAGACACTGAACTTACGCTCATGTAGACCGGCCATTATTAGCTGGCTCAGCGGACTTTCAATCCTGTTTTCTTGTTTAGGGACCAAATTCATGGTACAGGCCCAGAAAGAATTAGTGAACAAAGTTGAAGCCGAGTGTGCAAGGGCCATCATTTTATGATTAGTAAAGCTCCGAAAGCTTTGTTCTAGCCAGAAAACAGCCCTAGGTACTATTTAAGATGCTCGATCAGCTTCCCTCATCTACTATTATAGTGTTCGTAAGGGAGCAAGAAAGTTCTAAAGTTAAGTTTAAGACAAAGTTTTGGAATCAGTGGAGAACATTTTAGTTATGCACAACTCTTTATCATGCCATGTTTAAGTTTTAAGCTTTTATGTTTTTATGGGTCTCCATTGACATAATGAGAAGGCAAAGTTTTATGTCATTATGTATTTTGGAATTGCAATGGTTTTAATTAACTGTGTCAATAAAAATAAACTTTCACTTTCACATCTTGCTATCTTTTGTGAATTCAATTCTATAAGGAAATGACTTTTACTCCCAAGATTCCTTTCACCCTCTTACTCACCCAATTGCCTCTTACGGACGCTGCCAATTCGCTCGCAACTCTTCTCACTAACCAACCTATCCCAGCGCGGCTCACTCTGACGTCACACTCACATACTTCGTCTGACAAAGTCTTGCGGCTTGTCCTCTAATCTTCGATTCACACAAACTAATGCAAATTATTGCAAACACTAACCAAAAAAAAACCAATAACCAAAACAAACCTGCTGGTTTTCTACAGGGAAGGTACACAATTGCTTCAGAGACCTTATGGATTTTTGCTAATGGCCCTTTCACTCATGCAGCTATTCCTCTTTCTCAATCTCCCACATTCGCAAGCAAAATTCGACCTGCGAATTTCACTCTCAACTGATCAATGGGGCTGTCCTGGTGCACATAGGACTCGCCAAATCTCAGTCGAAAAATTTCCCTTACCCACTTAACTCACACACCGACTTGTCGACCACGCCCGATCAACCTACTAAACCAGACAGATTACAACATGTAACTAAGTGTCTCCTACACTTGTCAATATACTCCGGAATCTTAGACCACGCAGGGTCCGTACATCACCAACAACCACGTGGTCAATTTTTTAGCACAAAGCGCCACACACATCTGAAATTCGATGACATCCCTACTCTCATACTGCGGAGTATGCACACTCCTACTAAACCTCTACTGGAGTACGCAAACTCCCTACTTCCCTCACATACATCACAATTCACCTGCGATTTGCAGAAGCCTTTGCAAGCACAACCTACCACTTTCATACTATCACAAATACGTCAGGAACATACTCAACTTTACTAACAGGATGCAGGATCTGGGAAAGTCATTTCTGGGCTTAAGCGGACATCATCTTCGCTACAATTGCCATGTGAAAGGGTCACCATATCCCCACCTTCCGAAAGTCCTTCGGGCCGCCCAACCTATGCCCCAGGGGTACCGTGAAGTATATCAAACAGGAAATTGATCAACCGGATATCCGACCGGGAAGGACTGGAGGAGAGACGAGCAGAGAGGAGAGCGGAGAAGCGAGAGGAGAGACGAGCAGAGAGGAGAGCGGAGAAGCAGGAGGAGAGATGAGCAGAGAGGAGAGTGGAGGAGGGAGAAGAGAGGCGAGCAGAGAGGAGAGTGGAGGAGCGAGAGGAGAGACGAGCAGAGAGAAGAGTGGAGGAGCGAGAGGAGAGACGAGCAGAGAGGAGAGCGGAGGAGCAGGAGGAGAAACGAATGAAGTGGGACAGGAGCCGGAGTTATTGGCAGAGGAGCATGATGAGTTAACAGCCCTCGTTGAATACGCCAACAGATCCAGCCACGTACCCCGAGGGACGTGGCTATCCCAGGTGGGTACACGCATCTCCGGCACTTGGGGATACTGGTGGGCGTAGGAAGGTGGGAGAAGGGGCTAAGAGCACAAAAGGGTGAGACTTTTGATCACTCTGGAGTGCAGCAGGATATTGAGCACAAACCACGGCTCACTTTTTCGGGAGCTAATTTTGCTTGGTGTGTATAGTACGATTCTCCACAGGCATTATCCCTCACAGTCCCTGGTTCATCTTCCCTTCCTCCCTAGTCCTTAAGTATAAACGGTCACAGATAAAAGACAACAATCCACTTACCGTGTGGTTCCGATTCTTTTTCCCTCCTCCCCCGGCGGTGTAATCACAAGGGACGAAATCATGAAGGTCACTGACCTAGAAATTAAGAAGGGAAGACGCTGTTATAGAGAGACAGACTGGGAAACAAAGATCAACTAACAAGGAGAACATTAAAGAAATAATACAAAGAAGAGAAGAAAAAAATAGTGGACAAAAGTACAATAGAAGAATGTAAATAAAAATAAAATACTCCAGAGAAATTTCAATTTAACAAAGAGGTTTGGCATCTTTCTTTTCCCGGGAACCCACCACATGCCATTTCAGAAAAACGAAATTCAAACCTCATAAAAATGAACAACTAACCCTAACTTAAACTACCACCATAACCACCAATCACCACATAACTAGTTCTCCAAGGAAACTAACCATCAAGCTGCCACCAAAAACTGCTGGCGAGCCTGGTCCTTAGTAAATAAACTTACAAGGGGACGCGTACAGGCCGATGAACCTTTTGGATCGCATGGTGTATCCTAGCTATGTAGTAATCGATGAGCATCAATTATCAGTCACCAACCACTAAGAGAATCATTAAGCACAAGACGATATATCAACATTTCATGAATAACCACAACTCAATTATACGTTTTCTCAGTTTTATTTCCCTATTAGTTACAATACTAGGTCATTAGGTTAGATCAAACTTTATCAATCAGCTCAGAACTAGTTCATTAATGACCACCAATGACATGAACTTGAGAAAACATATGCTTGAATGCTTCAGCATAAACCAACAAGGATGAATATAACAGCATTAATTGCAGAGTTCAGCAATCAGTCCGTCAATCATTTGTCACTGTCAACGTCTCCCAGAGAATCCTATCTAACCCAAATTAGTATTTAGCATGTTCGACTTCATGCAAAAACAATTTAGAAACATGAATTTGGAAAAACATCTAGCTGGTAGACAACCTATAAAAACAGCGCAGTTGGTACCTAGAAAGAAAGGCACAAAAGTTAATCAGTCACATTGTCATAGCTACCTAAGTCAGTCTTCGTCCTCAGGTCATCAATCGATCAGCAACGCATCAGGCTCTAAAGAGCATGAGCCCAATGACAGAATCTTGAATCGTGTCTTGTGGCTTCATCAATTCACCCCTCGCATCTCTTCTCACATCACCCACATCTGCCCTCGCATCTAAAGTTTTAGCCCATTGTCATGACTTTTTATTAGAGTTTTTCAGTACATCCCCCTAATTCCTAATTGGTCAGTCAATCGGCAGATATGACTCTAACCTATAATATTAATTTTACAAATCTATGAGTTCTAATATTTCCCCATCCCCAATTAGTTGATTGGTTCACTGTAGGATGTCCTCATCAGCCGTCTCATCAGGTATCGAAAATGTTGCATCTTCTTTTCCAGTCAGTGCTTCTATTGTTCGAGTCCTGGGAAAGTACATCTCGTCTACTCTACACATAATTGTTTCAGTTTGATTCCATCATCTCCTGTCCGTCTGTACATTGCAGAAAATTCTAGCTAAGAAAACTTTAACATCGGGTAATTCAAGGTCAGTTTAGCCTCTCAACTTCTCTCCAGCATGCTCTTATAATTCAGCTTTTGCATGAGACCTGGCAAAACTAGGCCACAACTTCGGCTAAGTTAATTCTACAATATAATGCAAAACATAGGTTCTACATCTTAATATGACATATTACTACATTATAATTATACATTTTCATTAGTTCACACATTCTTAGTTCTTTAGTACAAGTTCGTATAAGTGGCTGACATGCCATGTGGGAACATTTACAAACATGCACTTTCATTTTTCTCTATGATTAATTTCTCTAAGAACTTTTATAAACCAGAACATATAAGCATTTATTAATAATTTCTAATTAGCATATCTGTGTCAACACTAGTATCAATATATTGTAAAGAAAAGTAGATGTGGAGTTGAGAATAGTAAATACATAGTTTCTTATACTTACATTGACAATACAGTTGTAGTAAGTGATGCATATGCATTATTTGTGGAGGTCGATATTTCAACCACAATATAATTATATACAACTGTGTGTCCCACCCCATTCACAAGAGGCTGATACTTTTCACTGAATTTATGCATGCCACATGTGTTTTGTAGTTCTAATTCAATGTGCCCAGAGGAGTAACAAGGGGAACACTGATGAATATAATCAAACATGCCAATAAAGTCCAACAAGCAATAGGAACTGGTGCCAAGATTATGGTCGAATCAACTCAATTTTTCTCGATAGCAATTGTGTAAATGCCCAAAATCCCTTATGCGAAAACAAAATGATAACTTTCTTAAGAATTGCAGCTGGTCAACTGGAATTATCTGCCTCGCCCCTTTCCTCCTCTTCCCAGTTGACAAGTAACCAAGGTTTATGGCTTGACTGCACTAATCCTACCCCCCTTAGGTCAATGCGGTTGACAGCTCATGCTTTAGTCACGTATGGATCCTAAACAAAGTCTATCTGTTCCTTAATGGAGAAATCTATTATGAAGAAGAAACTAGACTACTGATCTTTGACCTTGATGAAAAGTCTAAGTGCCAAAAAGAACACAAAAAAAGCTTACAAAAGTTTCTGAAATGATAGTAATCAAAACTGGAAAAGTAAAATAGATCATTAACAAAGAACACAGGTTGCAGTAGTCTGTTTATCATTTCCACTTTTATAGTGCTGAGAGTAGGAATATAGGACTGCGGCAAATAAATGAAAAGAGGAATAAGCAAAAGTTAGCAGTCAAGGCCAAATGTTAAAGAAGGTGCTGGATGGAAAGCACTTTTCATGAAACAAGATTAATAAAAAACATGAAAATACTTTGCAGCGTAGCAAGGTGTTTGGGAAAGGAAGGACATGGGAGGCAGTTGGGATATTGGATTACTAGGAGGCGATACAAAGAGGGGTTTAGGTCTGCTGCCAGTGAAAGAAAACAAGGACTGGATAAAGGAACTATAGGTCTAGAAGTGACATTGTGGATGGAAGGTCTAGGAAGAAAGACACCTAGTAGGGTGTTTGGAGGGGGGGTAAGTGGTGGATCATTCAACAGAAGAACAAACACAGGATTTTTAAATAGGGACGTTCTGATATCATAAGAGTTTTATGTGACATCATTATGATGTCTTCAGATTTTGTTTACTGCATGACTAGTGCGTGTCAGAGTCAGTTACTTACTGGCGCTCTGTGGGAATGTATTATTGACTTGTCTTCTTTGTCTTCTTCTTGATATCTATCAAAGTCCATCCAAAATCAAATAATCAATAGATTATGGCTACACAAATATCAGAGGTTCAGCCCTTACACAACAGTAGTATCCTATGCATGACAAAGATCCACAGACTCTGACATTATACTGCACTGCTATTCCACCAGTGACACAGTACTTCCAAGCTCTGGCATCACATAGTTCAGCCATTCCTATGAATACAGAGATCTTAAGTGCATTCTGTTTCCACAGAACAATATTTCAGAATTTACAAACTTACAGGTTCAGGCTTCACACAGCACAGATCCCCCTCAAGTGACTTGAAATTTACCCTTGGTATGAGAACTGTCTCACAGGCTACATAGAACTTAAAGTATTTGTAGACAGCAGAGTTATCTATTGACCTGTACTTAGTTTACAGGTGCAGGACGTAGATAGCAGAGGTATGGTTCAAATGTTACATAATGTGCAAGGTGCAATCTCAGATCTCTGCCAGCAAAGCGTTCTTATAGGCTCACACGTCTGGCAGCATAGAAATCTCTCAGGTTAGACAAACCGGGCAGTCTACGGCCTTAGATAGCAAGACTACATGACATGTTGCCTTGCCAAAAAAGCTCAGAACTTAGACAGGAGAACTATCTCTTGGAAGACATAGAAATCACAAGTGCTGGTCTGGAAAAGCAGATCTTTCTTTCAAGTTATACACATCTGACAATATCAGGTCTTTGCTAGCAGAGCTATCCCTCAGGTAACATCGACTCAATTACATACCTTACTGTCTAACAGGGATCAGTTGAGTTGCTCAACATCATACAGCATGAATGCAAGGATCTGTATCATTTGCAGCCCACCCATGTGTTGCCCGCCACTCTTAATACTACTCTTCCTTCCTCTGATGGCAGCTGCATCATGGAATTTCATTATTTACATTTCACTTTGGTTATTTAGGTTTTTTGTTTTAATTCCAATAATACTGCAAATCCGACTCTTGCACAGTACACGTACTCTAACTCAATGTACATTACCACATTTGCCAATCTTTCTTTTTAAATACCTTTCCACCCTATTTCCCCCTCTTTTTTATTATCTCTGTCTTTGTCTCTCTCTCATACATCTCACATATTGATTCAGCATCACTATTAAGTAGATTATGATGTCAAAAGAGGTTCATTTGCACCTTGAACTTACTGAAGCTCCTCCCAGTAACAGAGAGGGAGTTCATGGGGACTACCTCCAAAATAGGATCCAAGTGATTATGTTGTAAGATAGCCCAGAGTGCTCAGCTTTGTCAAGAAAGGCAATGTTACATACATCTACTTGGAAAATGCCAATCATTCATACAATTAGCCAACATGGATTAGTTAGGAAATAATTGTCAGCATGGAACTCATCATGGTTGTTTTATATCAAGTTCACATAGAACCACTGTCCACACCGCAATGGTCTAAAGAATGGCCCACAGAAACAGCTTCTATTTTGGATATACTGAACATCTTATCATAAGATCTCTGGGTAGCTGTGGCTTTGCACAGTAAGGCTTTGTCAAAAGAGCAAGTACAAAGCATTTAGAAATCCCAAAACTGTTGAAAGAGAAAGAAACATGAGACAAATAAACTCCTACACCAATTTATAAAAATAGCTCTTATTCTTAGGAATTGTTTAGACACCAAAATGAACAAAATCCACTGGAAGGTTCAGGAGATATGAATTATTATGCAAATAATTAATCACTGCTTTTCATTCAAATTGCAAAGAAGCAGTTATCGGTTACTTGGAAAACTTTTGAAAACTTTTGGAAAGTTGTGTTCGGTTACTCCGGGTCACTTTGGGCGACCAGTTCTGGCAGGGAGCAAGTCACAGTAGCCAATGATGCTTGGCAGGACAGATACCTTGCAGTCAAAGCAGTCTCCAATCCAGTTCCAGGATTGTGGGCGAACCGCAATAGATATCATTGGAATAGCCCTGATGCAAGAGATTCAGGATGCTGAAGGATGCTCAAGATGCTGATCTGGTGACTGGATCTTCCTGGGGCCACCCCTTGGTCTACAAACATGGTGGGCTACTTTGGGCACAAAGGTCGATGTCCCTCGAAGTACAGTTGAAGTTCAGCTAAAAAACAGTTGCCAGTGGTCTACTGGCCTCCAATTATGGCCAAATCAGCTGGTTCCTTTAACTGACACTAGTGTCCGCCCTGAGAAAAAAAGCTGTACTCCGACTGCTCTCACGGGTCCAACAGTCTCATGTGCAACTTTTTGGCATTGAGACTCAGGCCCTCATTCTGACCTTGGCGGGCGGCGGAGGCCGCCCGCCAAAGTCCCGCCGTCAGGTTACCGTTCCGCGGTCGAAAGACCGCGGTGGTAATTCTGACTTTCCCGCTGGGCTGGCGGGCGGTCGCCTTCAGACCGCCAGCCAGCCCAGCGGGAAAGAGGCTTC
Organism: Pleurodeles waltl; assembly: GCF_031143425.1. NCBI lineage: Eukaryota > Metazoa > Chordata > Amphibia > Caudata > Salamandridae > Pleurodeles > Pleurodeles waltl. Next base: position 895,146,340 of record NC_090438.1, on the reverse strand, counting down.
CACGATGAAGCCGGCTCGGAATCGAGCCGGCGGAGTGGAAGCTGTGCGACGGGTGCAGTTGCACCCGTCGCGTATTTCACTGTCTGCGCAGCAGACAGTGAAATACATGTAGGGGCCCTCTTACGGGGGCCCCTGCAATGCCCATGCCAGTGGCATGGTCACTGCAGGGGCCTCCAGGGGCCCCGCGACCCCCCCCTACCGCCATCCAGATCCCGGCGGTCCGACCGCCGGGATCTGGATGGCGGTAGGGGGGGGTCGGAATCCCCGCGGCGGTGCAGCAAGCTGCGCCGCCGCGGAGGATTAAATGGGGCGGCGGTACACTGGCGGGACCCCGCCAGTGGTGCCGGTCCGACCGCGGCTTTACCGCCGTGGTCGGAATCCCCATTGGAGCACCGCCGGCCTGTCGGCGGTGCTCCCGCGGTCCTCCGCCCTGGCGGTCAAAGACCGCCAGGGTCAGAATGACCACCTCAGTCTCTTAGTCTGTGCTTCAGTGCTCAATGGCAATCACGCAATTGTGGCTATCAATTTGCCAAGGCAAGCTTATTCAGTTTTTGTGGCCCAGCAGCTGTAACAGGAAATCAGCCAAATGACTCTTGCAGTCACTTCCTCTATCTGGGGCTCGCAATGACATTTCTTCAAGCAGGACATCACAAGCACAGTCCTCTCTTTCCTAACCCAAGGATTAGCAGGTGTTGGCCAGTCTTTAGAGCAGCCTCTCTTTGCCAGGTACAGGGAATAGCAGGACAGTCCTTTGGTACGCTACCCAGCACAAACGTGATCTTAGGTCTGGGTGGTGGGGGTCCCACTTTTATGCCCAGACCTTGCCCTTAAGGGATGTGGTGGCTACTAGCCAATGGGTTACCAGGTCCCCTCCTGCCTGATGAAAACTTCCCACGAAGTGTGGCATCTAGCTATTTGAGGGTGCACTATTTTGCTGACTTGCAACATGGCAGGACCCTTCTCTTGATTTCTGGAGCTTCCAAGCCAATTCCAAAGGTGTGGCTACTTGGAGGCTTTACCACCCATGAAAAAACGGTTAGATGACTTATTTTCCCTCGCTGCCAAATATGCCAGCCTGTTTGAAAAAACAAAAGAGCAGCCCTTCCTCTGCTGTGTGATCACTTTTTGCCCTTCAAAGACAGCTTCCCCTTTGAAACGCACCTTTTGGGCTCACACCTTGTTTGGCCTTCCCGCTGGGGGGAGGTCACACCTCCTGCCTTGACAGATCCTTTCCTTCCCGAGAGTCCCAGGAGGGCATCAGCCTGTCTCAAGGACAGTAGTTTCTGTGCAAATGTAGACAGTCATTGGAATACATCGGCAACAAAGCAGAAACTTTCTGAAGTTGCCATTTGTGCATATTTTACATTTGAATTAAATTCAACTTGAGCAACAGGTTGACTCTGATATCATGATTCTTTTGATACCTTGAAGTATCATATTTAGTAGTCCTATACGGTGGTTAGCGCTGCTGGGAAATGAGTAGGTAACCCTATACTCTCAAATGGGGCTCCTAGCCTTTCAACAGTAAAAACGACAATGTGGGTTTTTGCAGTCAGAACATGTTAAAACATATGTCCTACTTTTTAGTATATAGCACCCTGCCTTAAGGATTCATTTGGCCTACCTTGGGGGTTACTTATATATATTAAAAAAGAAGGTTTGGGCTTTGCCATTACTTTAAGTGACAAAGCAAGCTAGCAGTTTAAAACTGCTCTACCAGTCTGCAGTGTCAGGCTGGGAGACATGCTTCAATTTTGTCACACTTAGTGTAGCACAATAAGTGCTGCTGCCCAAGAGAGGCTCTTTAACATAACAGTCTTGGGTACTGGGCGCCACAGAATACAGACTGCTTGTGATTGTCTGTAGGGAGGGAGTATTCTTCTCAGGGTGGCTTGGGCACAATGCCTTAGAGCACTCAGCAGGTCTTAGTGTTGTCTGACTTACGCGAGACACTAATTGGAGGATATACACCACTCTACAGAATGACTGCTTTAAATACCCAAGGATAATAAATCAAATGGTGCTTTGCATACTATTGGGAGAATGTGCTCCTACTCAATAATCATAAATTGAGCTCACCAAAGACAACAAACTTAACCAACATAACTGGCTTAACAAGTAAACTTTTTAAAAGTTGAATGTGCTGAGAGATCCCAGAGGCACAGTCAATGAGATACTAGGTTGGCCCACCTCTCCTGAAGCATTGTTAGCTGAAGGTGTTGCTGTGGAGGAATCTAGATCTTCTCTGGAGGAGAACACCAGAACAGTCTTAGCATAAGTCAATTTTGTGAGGGCTGATTTGAGGGAAATGTTGGAAAGAGGTGGTGTTTGTTGAGCAATCAAAACTTGGTGAACAACTTCAGTTGAATCTAAGAAAGTGATTTCTGGAATGGAAGATTCAGAAAACAAAGCAAGAAAAAATAGGGTAGGATGTTTGGGAAATCCTAAATCATTGGAAGACCCAAGTGTTTATTTTTTTATAGAAGTATTGATAATGAAAGTGTTTAAACTCAAGGGCCTACCATCATTCTTCAGGTTTAAGAGGGTGCATAGGCCTCCAGTGTTACTTGTTGGGTCTCTCCTACTGGGCCAAGATTGAAAGTTGTGATAAAGCATGAAAACGTTAACACTTTACAGTTCCCTGAATTTCAAATGTATGTTCACAAACAGAGAAGAAGCTTCGAAGCAATGAACGAAGGGTTAAGAGAGAGAGACACGAAATACATGATGTTATTCCCTGCCCATCTCCGAGTTACTGCACAGGGGAAAACATGACAGAGAATGTGTGGGAATGGCTGGGTGGTTGGCATGAGGTGCTACCAAAGAGAGGTGGCATCCTTGTGGGAAATGAACAAAGATGGAGGTGGCAGCCAGCACAGGAACCACTTGGACCCACAGCGATTCGAACCTCACTGGAGCAGATTGTCCACACTCTGCAGTTGCCACTGTTGCTGCCATAGTGGAGGACAGAGGAGCCTGTGGATATGCACATTCAAACGTGTACTGCTTAATGTCGGGCAGTCAGCTGCGATGTTGGCAACAAAGAACGATTAATGGAGGATGTCTCACAATTATAGAGGTCGTGGCTGTACCCAGTAAGTCCTTAGTTTCTCATTTATTGTAATATGCTGAACTTATGAATACACTGCAGCTTATTAGTAAGTGTTAGATATATGGGTTGCAATAAAGCTGACGATTTAAAATAGTATTTTGGAATTTTAGACATATGATCATTACATATCTTATGAAACCGGGAGGGAGAGCGAATGCTGAATGCAGATCTTGAATACACTGATGTCTGCTGTCTTTAGAAATACAGATTTTAATAATTTCTTACGGGGATGGCGAGACAGACACGTTCAGCATTGCGGAGGTGAGAAATCCAGAACTCAAAAATATATAAATAAAATACATACCACGGTAAACGAACCCCGAAGAACACGCTAGTTTTCCACCTCGAATGTCTTTTCCAAATTAAGACAAATATTTGATTTCCTAACCAATACATACTACTTCCATTGAAATGTCACATTTAATTATCAAGAAACCACAGTTTATTTCAGTGAGAATTTTGACAACGTGGTCGTTTTGTACTTTAATTTTTTCAACTCTTAATGTTGTTATTGTTTCAAGCATGTCACAATTCTCGGCTTGGTAGAACCGCCTGGGGGTGAGAGTACATTTAATAATTCATTCTCCTCTATGCCGGAGGACAGATGAAGAGACTAGTTCAATTTTCAGGTTTCCTTTTGGGCTGTTCTGTAAATACTTTATACGCCCTCAACTTACCATAAATAAATGTAACGTGGCGGCTTTTACTCTAAGCATAAAGTGAGGAAATGAATCGTTAATATTAAATTAAAAGACTCCAAAGTCGATTGTAAATACATCACAATAAAATTCACAGGAACTCCTCTTTGTTTATTTGTCCCCTTTGTGTCAGGACTACCTTGACGTCCTCCACAGGGTTCAGGAAATGACAAAAGGTTTGCCAAACCCCCCTCGTTCTAAACAAAGAGGACTCTTCTGGTTCCAAGGAGGTTTTGCAACGTCAGCTAGTTTCGCTGCTGCAGATAACCAATGCTCCTGGTCACAATGACAGGCTCTGAAGTTTCAATATATTCACAAAGTCAAAAGATGTGGCTTTTAAATTGTTTATGCTTACAGAAAGACACAAGATCCAAGGATACACTGACAGGTTAAATACACAAATGCGGACCGAGCAACATACGAACAGATATTAATACACAGGCACAGAAAACATGGAGACATCTATATAAACAGATCCCGAGCCGTACATCATACAGGTGCCCTGGCACACATATGAGCAGACATGCAGCTACTCTTGCATACAAATCAATACATAGATAAACATATGTACCCTGAGTCAACAAAGCACTTGACTACAAAATATGAACATATTTGCAGGTAATGCTCACCATTCTCTAGCTCACAAAGACACAATGCTAAATTCTAGCAAATTAGCTTGCACACAGACCAATGCACATCTATCTATCTATCTATCTATCTATCTATCTGTCTGTCTGTCTGTCTGTCTGTCTGTCTGTCTGTCTGTCTGTCTGTCTATCTATCTATCTCTCTATCCAGCTTATGTAGTGGCGGTTGGCATAGGTAGTTATAGTTAGGACCATGTTTCCATAGAACAAACGTTTTTTGACTTGCCTATATCTTTGGCACCGTTTGACAAATCTTCACAAAATTTTCCAAAATTTGTATATCTCTGGCTGTGATGACTTCACAAATAATGACAAGCTCATGCAGGGAAATGTACAGCTCTGATTGGCTGCCAACACTTCAACCAGGAAGTGTAAGCAACCATCCTGGGACTCGAGTACCTCATAAAAAAGTGTAGAAAAAAGGGGACCAGAGTAGAGACACCCTAGCCACCCCCCAGTGCCTACTCATACTATGTCTCAGGTCGGCCACCCCCAGGACATAGCTGTTTGCTGTGGCTTGGCAGCAGCCATCCGTGATGTCCTTTGAGATGTCATCAGTGATGTCACTGACCCTGTCATGAGTGATGTAATATGAGAGGTCTAAGTAATGCATTCTGGGTGCGTAAGTTATAGTTAATTTAGATTAACATAACTACTGAATTTCTATGGTTTTGTACGAGTAAATTTTTAACCTAACTATAATGTCCGTGTAACGTTTGCATATATATATATATATATATATATAATAATGTCATCTATCTATCTATCTATCTATCTATCTATCTATCTATCTATCTATCTATCTATCTATCTATCTGGGTGTGTATCTGTTTGTGTGTATGTACAGTCCCACACAATTTACTTACATAGACAGATAAGGAGACTCTTGGGGCGGTGGATGCATACAGATTTCATGTCTTCTTCACCTTTAGCTCTTCTAACAAATCAAATCTGATGTAAAGAGTGAATTGACAGTGCCCAATAATGAATTTGCCCCACCTGAGAGGAAATACCTCTACTGTTGTGATAGAATATATCAATCTGTATATCCAGTGGCCTAAATCTACAAAGGTCTATATTGTGGTTGGTACGGTATTGAGGCTACCTCACAGTTACTGTGTCTGTTGCCAGATTACAGTCAGATCATGCCCATGAAAGACTTTCTCCTCCTCCTTTAGAGTCCAATGAGCGTAAATAGGGGCATGTGTTAGTAGTGGGTGGGAAATCTGTGAATCCCCTGTAGATTGCTAAATGATAGAAAGGGCTTAGAATGTATTTTAGATAATAAAAGTTATTTACATTTGGTTTTGCAATGAATCACAAGAACAATATTCCTGAAAAGATAAGGGGGAAGCTTATTACTGTGTCCCCAAAGCTGAGATGTGTAGAGCGGAATTCCCACGCGAAATTCCTCTCTACACAATTATAACTGGACCAATGTTCCCTGGAACCAGTTTTACTGGCTGAATAACACAGCTGGTAAATCACATTGAGAATGAACTGCACTGCAACCAAATTCCGATCCACGACCACCGCCTGACCCTCTTCCAAGTCACAGGACAAGGCAACTTTCTTCTCTTCGTCTGCCCACCTTTCCCACTCCACCTCCACCAGCCACCTTTGCAGACCTTTACCACCTGCTTAGAGCATTAAACCCCAAAGATGTGGGAATTTAGTGGGAAATCTGGGTCTACATAGTTATTCACCATTCTGTAAGATTTAACTTATAATCGGTGGCCTTATGTGTGGAGATTCTGGTCTGTAATGATAATTCCAGCAAACTGCAATTGCCACATATAATTCTTTCCCAGTAATAATCGTGCCCTAAATAGGACCTGTCTGTCATCATCAGACAGGAAATGGGCAGACTAGACGGGCAGTGAAGTAGTGAAAATTAAGGTCTCCAAAAGTACTGGTAGAGAAGCACTTGGGATCAACAGTACCCAGAAAAGGTAAAGGGTGCGCTGAAGAGCAAGCATGGTTCCGATGCAGGCAGGCGAGATGGGGCTAGATTCTGCTGTCATGTTCTTGTGTGACCTTAATATATGATTAGAAAATATATTTGCTTTGCATCAGAAAATGTAAAGTAATCCTTTAATGTATTCAGACAGCAGACAGGTTTCTAACCGTTCCTAAAAAAGAAATAATACCCCCTGGGCCTGATCACGAGTGCCCCAGTAAATTACGATTTCTGCACAATCACGTGTTTGTGTAGGGATCGCAATTATAAGAGGTGCGATGTTTACTGTACCTGGTAATTACCTAGTGCGGTAACGTCCTCAACCCCATTAAATTTCAGCAGGTTAAGTCTGTTGGATTTTAAGAGATGAAAACTACTTGGGAAATAGCAGGACATGTGAATGTTGGTGCATTGAGCACCGACACCTGCATGTATGTCCTGTGCTGAAGTGGGAATGAGGTGCCAAACACCTCGGTGTTGAATTGTATCCAGGGTGATAATTATTGTATTTGGCACCTGGGCACTCATTTTCATGCCCATAATATACATCTTCATGTTGATCCTTTAAGATGGATTTGAGAGGCCCAATATACTAATATCCATTCACAAACTAGGATGTGGAATTTGTACACTAACTGGTTTGGGGAAAGAATGCATTTTGCGATGAGACCTATGCTCTAGGAGATTGCAAGCATCACTCATTCTGTATTTGTAGGGAGTCGCAAAACCACCTGCCTAATGAACATTCATTAGGCAAGTCACAATTTGAGTCCAAGTGATGTTTGGTTGTGAATGCAGACATGCAGGCTGACAAAGCGTAGTATACCCCCATCTCTGCATTTTAATTCCCAACCCGGAAACTTTTTTCAAATCAGTTCTTTTCTATTAAAGGGAGAGATGTTTGTTTTAAAAAAAGTTTCCTATTTGGGAAAGCTTCAGGGAAGATGCTCCCATTAAGTCCCTTTACTCATTTTCTGACTGGCAAAAGGGCTATGATACATTTTAAACAAGGTACAGATATTTTTCAGGCACAACCCCTGTATTTTTTCAAATGTCAGGCTTTACGAAAGATTTTGTACTCGGGCCAAGTAAGACTCAAAATGTGCTCTGCAAGTTGGAAAAGTATTTCCGACTCGCAGTATAACTTTTGCAAGTCCTCCTAAATCACAGCTGGGAGGGAGGCACGAAAGGGGTGCCTGTTCCTGCTAGTGTTTCAGTATTCTATGTAACAATGGATTGCGACTTCAATGTAGTCGCAAACCATTGCTCAATTACTGACCCTTGACTTGGGCATGGTAACAGATTCGCAAAGGGTAAGCTGTACCCGTCGCACAGTCTTTTCTTTGATAGTTTGGGTGGCCTCCAGAGGGAGTACGAGACAGTGGTTCAGAGGACCTCTGCACGTGCTCCCAATTACGTTTATTCCTTTGAGAGACTAGTGATGCTTTAAAAAATGCTCCCCTGGAGTGAAATTGAATGCAATGACAGAGGCCCTCTGTCCCTTAAAGGTCTCCATCACTATGGTTGCAAGCATTTGCAAGAAGGGGTTGAAGAATGCCTAATTCATATTTGTTAGATAGGTGATTTGTGACATCCTGTGAGTCTACATTTTGTGATGCAACTGATTAGTATACCAGTTGTGTAGCAAAATGAAGCTCAGGTTGCAAACCAGTTGGAGTGAAATTTGCTCATGCTGGTTTGCCATTTGGTGGCTACCTCACTCGATCTCAGCACGAACAGTGTTTGTAGGTCTCACTTTCAGCCTTCAAGTGATTTCTATGAGGTGTATTACATAACTAGTTCAATGGAAACAGAACAAAACTGCAAATTCCAAGTTTCTTTAGCAAATCACATGAAAACTTAGTGGCTTTACATAATGACATGAAGTTAGGTGGTCTCCCTGCGAAGTATGTTACCGTCATACATCGTACCCTAGGTTTAGTCGTGCATGTGTGCTAGACGCTAGAAAGTTTGGGGCACGTTGAGTGTTCCGCTCAGGTGCAATAGGTTATTGCAGCCCTAAGACCTAAGCTCTTCCTTTTGAATGATTGCAGATTTGCTACCCTTAGAGTACTGCTCATTTGACAATCAAATATACAGGTCAAGCAACGTGGCTTGTGAATTGTGTTGTTAAATCACGTAGGTAGTACATAATACACATGCATTGAGACAACCACACACAGGCCCATCACACGCTGATACAAATACACATGGACACACACAGTAAGAGACACACTATCAGACACTATCTTTCACTCACACACATAGACACACAATTACATGTGCTCACTCTCAAATAAACAGAGACTAAAAGGACAGCCAACGAGAGAAGGTGACACAAAAGAGTGTCATTGGGGCATGGTGTGCAAAGACGGCGTGAATGGAAGAGAGGGCCAGAGAAAAATGGGTGCGCACTATTGAGAACGAACATCAGAGTCTAGAGGGGGAAAGAAAGCAGCTATCAGAAACTAGAGAAAGAGATAAAATACTAGACACGTGAAAGAAGGGTGGGGTGTAGCAGGAGAGATACTCATAGGAAATAGAGGAACTTGGGAATAGGTAAATGGAAGGAGAGAAAATGAGAGAGAGAAAGAAGTCGAAGTTGAAGCACGAGAACAAAAAGCAAGCTGTATGTTTGTATGTGTTGTCACAATACTGGGAGAGCACGATTGCTGCGGATTGGGAATTAGGTGCATTGGTAGAGCCACCTGCAATGCTTAATTTGTAAATAAAAATGTGCCGGTACCCAAAGCCCTCCTCTTAAACATGCAGCTGCTTCAATTAAATGTGTGAACACGGAATACTGAGGCAGCGTAATCCTGATGCCATCTCGGGCCTCTTCAATACATTTACAGACTCTTTCTGGCCCTTCAGATCACTCTTGCAGCTTTCAGCTTTCAGCTTTCTCCCATTGTGACACTTTTTTGTTTTTCTCTTCCTCCATCTTTCCCATATGTGGCTTTTGCTCTCAGTAAATGCTTGAGGCAGAAATATAATTGCCGGCCCTCAAAAATAAGTGCCGGTGCCACGCACCGGAAACAACAAGCACAAATTAAGCACTGGCCATCTGTCAATCAGACAGCTGGCATCATATTGATAGTCGTGTGTACTTCAAGAGCAATAATGATTCAATGCAGGATTGTGCTATACTGGCAGACAGGTGTGGCTCCTCCGCTAGGGTGGAGGAGCATTGCCCCCTGCAAGCAGCAGCAGCTGCCAAACTTCTACAATAAAACAATAATAAACTATGTTATTATCGTGTCATTGTAGAAGGGGCGGGGCCACTGTCAAGGCGACGAGCACAGAGCTTGGGCCGACCAAACATACATGCGCACTAAGGTCTGTCCATCCCGGCAATGCAGTGCTAGGTTGGAGCGAGCTGGCAGACTTCCCCAGTCTGCCTGGGAGCTCCCTGGGTGGGCACTTTGACCAATTCCAACGCTGCTGTCATGCCAGCAGTGCTCAGATTGGCCGCAGGGCAGGGTGGGATCCTGTGCCTGCAGGAAAGGAAAGAAGAGCTGTGAGGTGGCAGTGGTGGATTCAGGTAAGTTTTTTAAAATTATTATTATTTTTCTTCCCTCCCCCTACCAACCCCGGCGCTGCCCCGCCACACGTTGCAAGCCGCTCCTGCTGACAAAACTGTACTAAAATGCAGTCTGTACTTCATGCCAAGATTGCAAGAAGCTGACACATGTAAGGGTCACATGACCGCACAGACAGTCCAAGATATACTCATTTAACGTGGGTGTGGGTGCAAGGTTGTAAAACTTGAATCCCCTGCAGGAACTTTACTGCAGGGAAAACCCAGCCCCACCCCATGCTCTCTCATCTTGACCAGGGTTTGACTGAGGACACTTCTTTTGCAGTGCACCCGCCCATATATAGAGATGCAGAAAGGGTCTGAATTAAAAAATGTTAAGGGGCATATTTATACTCCGTTTGTGCCGAATTTGCGTCGTTTTGTTCGACGCAAATTCGACGCAAAACTAACTCCATATTTATACTTTGGCGTTAGACGCGTCTAGCGCCAAAGTTCCTGGAATTAGCATCATTTTTTTGCGTGAACACCTTCCTTGCGTTAATGATATGCAAGGTAGGCGTTCCCGTCTTAAAAAATGACTGCGATGCTATTGCGTCGGATTTATACTCCCGGGCAAAAATGACGCCCGGGAGTGGGCGGGTCTAAAAAACCCGCATTTGCGCTGGATTTTAGCGCCTGGGTCAGGGCAGGCGTTAAGGGACTTGTGGGCTCAGAATGAGCCCAGAGGTGCCCTCCTCTGCCCCCAGGGACACCCCCTGCCACCCTTGCCCACCCCAGGAGGACACCCAAGGATGGAGGGACCCACCCCAGGGACATTAAGGTAAGTCCAGGTAAGTATTTTTTTTATATTTTTTTTGTGGCATAGGGGGGCCTGATTTGTGACCCCCTACATGCCACTATGCCCAATGACCATGCCCAGGGGACAGAAGTCCCCTGGGCCTGGCCATTGGGCAAGGGGGCATGACTCCTGTCTTTGCTAAGACAGGAGTCATTTCAATGGGGGATGGGCGTCGTAAAACAATGGCGCAGATCGGGTTAAGACGTTTTTTTTGCCTCAGCCTGACTTGCCCCATTTTTAGACGCCCAAACAGCATTTTTCCCTACGCCGGCGCTGCCTGGTGTACGTGTTTTTTTTTCACGCACACCAGGCAGCGCCGGTCGGCTAACGCCGGCTAACGCCATTCAATAAATACGGCGCCCGCATGGCGCTTCAGAATGGCGTTAGCCGGCGCAAATTTTTTTGGCGCAAAACTGCGTTAGCGCAGTTTTGCATCAAAAAGTATAAATATGGGCCTAAGACACCAAAAAAAAGTTTAATGTGCGCTATAATCAGGGGCACTGAAATTATGGGATTCCACTGCAACCGCGTTTCCCACTTAATTTTGCATGTGTGGCATTTGCCACATAATCCATCATCTGCTTCATAATCTGCAGATTTTAACAAAACATTGTTTCTACTTCAAACGGATCAAACGTTATTTAAAATACAGCTACACATGACGCCAGACAGTGGAGAGTCCTTCCCAAAGTTTGATTAGTCACCTTTCAGTTGCTTATTTCTGTATTTGAATCTTAAACCGATGCTAATGAGTCGAAAACTTTGACCAGACAGTCTCAACATGCGTACAAATATCAAAATAATGAAGTAATACTAAAATAAGTGCCTCATTACCTCACACAATTTGTCATTTCTTGCCTCATAATTTAGTTCAGCCTGCCGCATACTTTGGATACCCCCTGCGGTATTATTTCAGTGGCCCTGGCTATGGTAAAAAAAACTGCCTAACATAAAACACCATAAGAGCAGCAGGCGCTACAAGGCAGATTTAATAGAGCTGTGAGTGGATCTCAATGTTGGAAAAGCAGGGGGCTCCAGGGACACTTGGTTCAGAAACGAGGCACATCTGTAGACTTTCCTAGTTCCTTCTAATGCGACACCAGTGGGGATGCAATCAGAAAGCAAGTGCTTTATCAGAAATCCCAAACCATTTTCACAGTGAGAAAATACTAAAAGTAGGAATGTGGCACACGAGAATGCAGCCTTTTGTGGCAGTGTGGTTAAGGCTTCCCAATGCCAACTATACATCTCCTTTCTTTTGCGCACACAAAAGTCACATCCCCGCTTCAGTCTTCAAAATTACACAGATCAGAAAATGAGACAGAATAGAATTAAACAGACATTTAAAATCAACACATTTCACAATTACGAATTACAAATGTAGATTTCTTAGGGGAGAAACCCGTTGTTGCCAACTTCAATCCGCGTTGCAGCTTCCATCATGGTATTTTTAACAATATAACAAAGAGTCACAAAAATAGTCATCTCTGATGTTCACTTGTACAATTATGTATTTTTCAACCACTTCTGTCATTTTTGATGTGCTATTGTATAACACGTCACAATGCTTATTCTTTAAGTACAAGGCTAATCGAATACAAATCTTACAATGCATTCTTTCAAATACTATTGTGTGAATACAATAGTTTTTTCGTGGCGCATGCTTTATTGTAGATTATAAATCATTTTAATAATTGTGAGCACCACTGGAATTATGTAGTCGCAGATGATATTTATTGGGCAAGGTTGAATAAAGATGCGGTAAATGAAAGGTGAATTTGGTGGCAGACAATGCAAATTGTGTATAGTTGTATGAAGTTAAAAGCAACTTATGTGCCATATTTTATGATATTATTAACATTATTATCCAACAATTTTGACCTTATTACCCCTCACTGATACAAATGATTTAGAAAATACATATTTTTCTTAAGAAAGGAACAAGACACGTTTAGTGCCTCCTACTCAAAATAGAAAAATAGTGTGACTGGAAGTAGGGAAACACCATTTGACCCTGGCAGAAAACGAGCCTATCTGTGCACATTTCTTGCAATACAAAATGGCTCCTCTAGTTCAATATGCATCCTAGTAATGTTTTAGAACTTTTCTTCAGAATTTGATCTATTCTGTGTTTAGCTTATAGAGCCCCATAAAGCATTTCCGTCCTTTAACAAACAGCCGTTTACAAAAGCATTACACGTTTAATATTCATCTAGTTCTTCACCTAGAGCCATCTCAGGATTCAAGACACCAGACATTAAAATATCATGTAACCTATGTGAGATTCTTCTAAACTCTGAAATAATCACTGCTTGGAGAATAGTGTATGGGAAATTAGTACTGCTTCGACAAAATTGTATGTAATATAAACATGAATTGCCACGAATAGTGAAACTAAACATTTTCATGATAAAGGCATTGGATCATTTTGTTTCAATTTGATTGAAATACTTTGGTGTATAGCAGCTTTGTACTACTGCAGACAAACTCTTCTCCTGGTCGATACATTGGAGCCACTAACAATAAATGGAGAAACTGTTGACTCCTTTAAATATCTCAATTCGACAATCAACAGCTAAAAGATGAACTTGAGGCAACTGTCTTGTGTGGTATTGTGTTCTTTATCCAGAGGTTTTAATGGCCTTAGATCTATTTCAGTTGAACAATAATTTTATTAAACCCCCATTTATGCAGAAACTGGTGGTTTATATGGCATCGTTAGAAATTACAAATCTATATTTAACCATAATTCACAGAGGATTAATGAACCAACATCAATAAAATAGCTGAACAAATTCGCCAAATATTACAGGTGATTGGCAAAAAATGGAACGAGGATGATTTTTTTATGTTTCACTTCCTTGTCATATTTTTTTACATTTAGAGGTGATCATCCTTACAGGCAAGGGCCCTTTAACACAGCTCTTGTGATATAACACAGCAACTATACCAAACCTATAGAGAGATGCTATTAAGGGGTCATTACTCAACCCATGACCTGTATATATCACTCCATTTGCTGCAGTTGGGGTGAAAGTCCAGACAGGGAGGGGGAGTGCCTTAAGGAATGGGATGAGGAAGAATCCCCCAGGAATAATGAGGATTACAGGAAATTAATCAAACCCACACATTCTGGGACCACTTCCACATCCCCGACAAGCCATAGCATTCATAATTTACGTGTGTAACCACATTATGATCATTTGGCTGTTACATGTTAGAATGTGCTATAAATATGACCATCTTAGTATCAGATACTACGAATGATGACTATCATGCATATGTATTCTGACTTATTGTCTGCTATATGCCTCACTTTTAGGTGTAGTTGATATATGTGACATCCACAGGGGTACCCAATCTGCAGCACAAAGTAGTTCTCTAAAGGTTGCCATGTATCTTTAAAATATGAGGAATTACAGAGCAAGTGATGAGTGATGACCCCAACGAACCTTTCAGCATTACTCATCAGCGAGCGCTATGATCAGTGACTTAACGAAATCTGAGGGGGTCTACCTGCAAGGTAAATGGTGGGGCCCTCTCCCCCCGCCACACTCAGTCAGAGATCTAGTGCCAGGGGTCGCTCCGCTCATGCACGAAGACAGTCAGTTCCAGGTGCGTGACTGTAAACTGCTGCGGGGTATCCTGGAGCTTACCCCCCCCCCCCCACCACCTGCACATCGGGGGCTGTGGGGGCTATTGTTATACCACTGGATATGATTGTTAATGATTTTCATTTGTACTCCAGTGTGGGTGTATTTCCAGTCTTTGTTTGAAGGAATAGTGTGTAATGTCCATCAGGCTCACGTGCTTTGTGCCATTGCTATGTGAAAGGCAGATAGGTTGAAGTTCTATGTGGTCCATTATTTGGTGCTACTCTCTTCTTATTGACATGTGAAAACGTGTTTTTTGTGTATAATTGTTTGACAAGTTATGAGACCGGGAATTGTTAATAAACATATGGGCCTGCAAATGACAGAAACACACCAACGAATAATTAGATGGTCTACACAGCTGTTGATCATCAATCCCTGCAGCAGTAATGATTGTATGTTTACTACACAAAATATTTGAAAATAAAATAAATACGAATTTGATGTTAATGACTCCTTTGATTGTGATTTTTTTATTGTTTTCTATTGACCTATGCTTCTGGGTGAATAAATAAGCAGCCCATGTTTTGATGTAGATTTTAGGGCCCTTGCATTAGTTTCAAAAGTGCTTGATGTGGAAGGTCTATAGACTATATCAAAGAACCACCTTTTTAAGGAAGAGGTTCAATACAGTCAAATAACAATGGTTGTAAAGAATTAGGTAAATGCAAAAAAAAAAAAAAAAAAAAAATTACTTCAGATCTTCATGCTAAATTTGTAACATACTATGAACAGTCTGCCCCAAGCCAATATACAACCAGTGACCCTACAGTTAAAAATACACCCATTATTTTTGTGGAAGATTCCATTTTTAAGGCACTCTATGAAATGCACTCTAATCACGTGTAGAGGTACAAACAGTTCCTTGGTTTGGTTTCCAGACTTCCCACTCGTTTGACAAGCTTGGCAGGCTCTACACAGCCTCTCTACATTTTGCACCATTCCTGACCAATAGAACATAGGCTATAACCTGGCACCTTGATGCCTAGGTGTTCTGCTAAAGGTACCTCATGGGGTAGTGACAACAGAAAATGTGAGTGTGCATGCGGAACCACATAGAGTTGCTGTTTCTGGGTTCAGCATTTACTGCTTTACTAAACAGCAGCACAACCTCCCAGACAATCATATTTCCCAACCATTCCCGTGGCAAATTGTTTTTGGGGCTCCTTACATAGGCCCATAAAAGTAGCAAACTCTTCCTGTGCCCGGTGAAACTATTCCAGGGATGGTCCTCCAGTACCTAACAAGTCTTATAGGTCTGGTAGTGACCCAGACTACAACACCCAGTCCATTTTGTGTAGGGGCTTCCCTTCCCCTCCATCAGGAGCCGGGCTGAAAGACACCAAGGCTGTTGTCTCCTCAGAGACTGCACTTATTTGCACATCTTTACTCTTTCCTGGCCCTTCCACTTTGTTAGGGATCAAAGCCCCCTCTTGAGGCTAATGTGTAGCTTGTGCACTGGGCAGCACAACTGATGGTATCCAGGTTATGTGGGCATCTTGCCCTTGCTCTAGTCTGGCACTGTCCAGACATTGTCAGCAGGCAACGACCCCCCTCCTCTTCTACACCTACAAAGCTGGCTCTCCATGTTGTCCCCAATGGTTCCAAGGCCATTGTCAATAGTACCAAGGATAATTTCCTCAGGATTGAGATACTTCAATTGAACCACAATAGGTGCTGTTATCCCTGAGGGCAGGGACCTTCCTCCTACTGATAACTACCTCACCAACAAACCCACAGTGTTTGGGTTAATGTGCATTGGGGCATATGGATCCCTTTTCCACATGTCCATTGAGGCTAGGTTGAGTCCCACTGAGCCCGCACTGATACCCATCCCTAATGGCATCATACTTCCTATCAGCTGGCAAAGCATCCTTACCTTGATAATACTTATTTTCATGTCCTTCCTTGTGGTACCTATATCAGACTAACACCTTTGGCAGGGAGGGTACCTCTTTCCCTCCCTTTTCTTCCTGGTTCTGACTAGGACCCCAGTTCCCTTTAGGCATCTTACCTGCCTGGAACCCTTGCGGCGTATTCTGTCACATCTCTTTCAGTCTGGAGCCATTCTACTGGGAGCTATGCTCCCCTTTTGACTTGAAGTCATGCTGCTTAAGCCCCTTGTTCATCCTGTTTACTAACCTCTTGTCTGCCTACACAACAACATTATCTGCTTCCTTCTCGCTAAGGTCACACTAGATAAGACGAGTAATTCCTGAGTAGGTTGCAGCACTGTCCCTCAGTAACTGCATTACCATTAACCCATTTAGGGTCTGGCAAACCTTTGGTTCCATCTTTACACCCTTCCACTCAAGCACTATATTGTGGATTACATTCTCAAACAGATCTCCAATTGTATTTTTGTTCGAGGACAATCTTTTCAAGTGCTAGGTTAGCTTCAATACCAATCCCCTAAATATAGTATTCTTCATGCAAACATGTCAGATTATTATTCTCAGACAATGATTCCAGTCCCTTAGAAAGTGAAACAACTAAGTAGAGTCACTGCCATGGACTTATTCAGTCTTTGTGTCTTTCATGCAATCTCAAAACTTCACTGGAATGAAAGTGCCTGGCACACACATGTATATTAAATCTTTAGATTCATTAGCGGTGTATTACTTGGACTTCAAGTGAGAATTGCTATAACCATAGATAACCCCCCTCTCTGCTGTTAATCTGAGCTCCTCACCTCCCAGGACTATTAGCACCTTCTCCACTTCTCCTGTTCCTTATCTCTTTTCCCATTCTCTTCTTTTTTCTCTTTCTCTCTTCAAACCCTCACTTATTTAGCCTATCATGTTGTTGCTCATCTTCTTCCTCGTGGGCTAACCTGAGTTTCTTCTTCTCAAAGTCCCTAGCTTTATCCTTCCTGTCGTCCTTAGCTTTCTGAACTGCTAGTTTATGTTTCAGGGTCCTAGCAAAATGTAACCCCCTAAAGGGAATACTTCATGGGACAGGGGACATGGACACCCTAGAGTTAGGTGAAGGAAACAGACTCATGTAAACTTTAGAGTACAATCTAGTGAATGCTGTGGAAGTCATTCTAGGGAACACCTGCACTCAGGGACTCTGCAAGCCAATATCAAGAATACTTTCCTCTTGGGTGTGTCTACTATTGAGTGTTGCACAATGTTTCTGGCAACCATTCCCTTCTTTGGAAGAGTTTATTTCTCTCATGTGCCCATCATGAAATCTATATTGATCTCCTTATCCTTGAGCATAGCAGCACTCCACCTCCTACTCCAACACCCCTCTTTCAACTCCTCTCCGGACACATTTTTCAAGCTTGCACCTTACCATTTCCCAAACTCCATTCTTAAGTGCAGGTTAAAACTGCAAAAACTGCACTTATTAGCTTCTACTAGTGCTTATTGGTCCCAAACTCAATTTTTAAGTGCAGGTTAAAACTGCAAAAACTGCACTTCTTAGCTTCTACTAGTGCTTATTGGTACTGGGATCAAGTGATCCACATTGCATGCCACAACTTGGGAGAGATTTTGCAGGGATCCCAGGTCAGGCAGGTGATACTGGGCACAGATAGTGTCAATCAGAATCTTTTACACTGATGTCCTGGGGCTTAACCTTACTATTGAGCTGAAAACTGAACACCAACTATACCCCTTTTAGCACTTGGCCACTAGGGTAGGGAACTGAAGCAAACAAAAGGCCTGGTGTAGTGTGGGTTAGAGACCATCAGCAATTCATGGGATGATAGCATAGGTTGTTCTCATATGATGTCCTGTTATGATACTCCTTGTGCAACAGTGCATGATTGAGTTCTGTTATTCTCCCCTGTAGGTGTATGGAATGTGATAAATCTTTAGGGAGGCCGACCTGAGCAAGTTGCAGCAGTGGCAATTATCTCTTTCACTTCTAAAGTCTCCTGGGTTGCACAGTTCTTTTTTCTGTTCATTTGAACATCAAGTAGAGTAGGAAGAATGTGCATTTTCTGGTGTTTCAGAAGGTCGGAGCCACTCTGTGGCGTGCACCAGATGGTTTATGAAGCAAAGAGCATGGGGTCTGCACCTAGCCCAGCCGACTGGGGTGGTTGTTGAGTTCATTATGCTGGGCGATGTTATAGGTAGTGGGGGGCAGTTTCAGCTTCTGCACCAGTTGAGAAGGTTACAGCAGAGCACCTGTGTTGGCAGCTTGGTGAATCTTTCTTGTGGCTTATGATCTTCTTCAGATCCAAACGCAATATTCACCATCCCAACAGGCTAGGTTTCCACCCCTAGTTGTAATGGTGAGTACTTATATTCTGATGTAGGCCTCTCTGCCGACGAGGTTCTCCTCTGGCCCGTTTGATTATTCTTTGTGGGGTTTGAGTAGTGTGGTCTGGTTTCTCTTAGTGCTTGATAACTTTTAGGCACTCATCTGTTGCAATGGAACTTGGACAAGACTTGAGTTCCTCAGTAACAACCATCCAGGGGGGCACTCTGTCTGCTTACAATGCGGAGACACTTCAGGAACTCATGGGCCTCACCATCTGAGAATGGTGCAGGTTCTTCCTTGGTGCTGCAGTGGAAGTTTTTGGCTCATCTAGTCCATCTCCTTCTGAGCAGCTTTAATGCCCATCCCGAGCAGTAGGCTGTCTCTGTCCATTATCCAGACAACACCTCCTGGCAGTATTAGTCAAAATATCCAGGTTTTTGCTCTCGAACATGGCAAGGGGATGTGGAGTTGAATAAGTCAACCCAGCAGCACACAGAGATTTTATAATGCTATGGATGTGGGCACCTCAGATTCTGGTAGAGAAATCATAGCACACTGGCTGGAATGTTTCTGTCCCATCTTTAAACTAAAGTTGCAGACACTACTTATGTTTTCCTGTATTATGATTTCAGACCAATTTTGAGCAGTTCTGCCTCCTTTGCTCATTTCATTCTGACTAGTGCAGTTAAGTTCTTTGTTAAAAACTTCCAGCAGGAAGATGAGGTGCAGCTGGAGTTTCCTAGCAGAAGAGACCCAAAATGAGGGTATAACACAAAGGGAGGCTGTTTCATGTAACTACCTGCTAATGTGTTGGGGACAGTGGGAGTTGAATGGGTAGGCCTCACAAAAGTCTTTTAGCTTCAAAGGCTTCCTCTGTCTCCCCTTCTCCACATCCAAAACTGACCCACTACAGAGGATCCATGAAGAATCCCGGGAATTTCTTTAAGGAAAACAGATTTCATGGAGAAATAGGGGATATCTTTGGCCTATTTCATTGCCTCTGCTCACCTGCAGGATGTCAAGAAAATGTCTTCCCTTGAAAACAGGAAAAAGAACTAAGGATCTATGCCCAATTAGGAAAGTGCATAATCATGTGTGCCGTGTACCACAGGCCCCTTAGTTACACCCACGGAGTGTATTAGCTAGGGATCATTATCCCCTTTTTTATCTATTTTTGTTCTGAGAAAAGCAATTTGACCCAAACAGGCTGGGAAAGATCCGGAACAATGCATCCGGAACCACGCCTGCGTTATTCACGCAAGTGGAACAACGCTTGCCTGAACAATGTAGGCCTTTTTCTCTGCCGTAACCACGCATGTGCTGAACAACGCACATGCATGGTTAAGGCAGAGAAAAAGGAAAGTCCATTTGGAGAGGATGCGGTCAGTTAAGTAGGGCTGGGGAAGGGCTGGCGGTAGTTTTTAGGGGTGGGGTGAATTGGTTTGGGAGTGTTAGATTTTTTTTTTTAAGGGGTGGGCGTGGCAGGGTTTGTACTACGGTTTTTCGGGTGGGTGGGTGGTTGGGGTTATTTTGTTTTTGGGGGCAGTGGTGGAGGGGTCAGGGTAATTTGTATTTTTGGGGGGTTGAGGTAGTTATGTTTTTAGGGCAGCTGGGGCAGGTTTTTAGGGGTGGGGGTAATTTTGTATTTTGAGCAGGTGGGGGGTCGGGTTTTTACGATCGGGGTGGAGGGTTGGGGTAATTTTGTATTTAGGGTGGGCAAGGGCAGGTTATTAGGGAAGGGAGTGCGTGGGGCGGGGTAATTTTGTATTTAGGGTGGGTGGGTGGTTGGGTTTTTAGGGTCGGGGCAGGGAGGTTGGTGTAATTTTGTATTCAGGACAGGTGGGGGATTGGGTTTTTAGGGGTGGGGGTGGGGGATCGGAGTAATTTTGTTTTTAGGGGTGAGGGTCAGGTTTAGGGCTCAGGGTGGGTGCGTGGTATCAGGGTAGTTTTTAAAGGTGGGGGATTGTGGTACTTCTGTTTTTAGGGGCAGGGGTGGGAGTTGGGGGTAATTTTGTTTTTAGGGGTTGGGTTGTTTTATTTTTGGGGTGAGGTCGGTTTTAGGGCTCAGGGTGGGTGGGAGTATCGGGGTAGTTTTTAACGGTGGGGGGGTCGGGTACTTCTGTTTTTAGGGTGGGGGTGTATAGGCTTGTGTGATAAAGGCATACGTGGAAACAATGCACCTTTGGTTGCAACACGTTGACACTAAAAATATTGATTTATGGATGTACCAGTAAATCTGTTATTTAATTTAGCCTCTCGTTAATTTTTAAAATACGTATGCTTATGATATGATTTGATTCCAGCGTATGCTATCAAGAACTCCCAAGGTTTTGTGAGCCCGTCCTAGGATAAATGTTGATGTATGCCATGATATGTGAATGAGGATTTTTATCTTAAAATCCTTGTTTGCTTTGGGTGATTTTCCTAGAGCCTAACATTAATTCAAATTAAACTAAAATGTATTCATTTGTGACTTGCTGGCTCACTTTGTGTGTCCAGATTGCAACGTTAGGAAGGATGGACCAGCGGTGTTTGCATTTCTTTCTCCCTGCTCTCTCCTTTTTGCACAGGTTGGGTTTGGAATCTTATCAAGACAGGTTATAAGGAGCCTCATCCATGGAAGTCAAGACTGGGTTGGCTAGGATATTCAGCTCCAATTTCAGGTTTGTTCCTACAATACTCTTGCAACAGCTGCACTGTTTTAGGGAGGGTGTGCCAAAGGAGAAAGGGGTGACTAAAATTATATGTGCCCATTGTATGTAAATGTGAGCAACATTTTTTTTGCACAATTGTCTACAATCAGGAGTGTATTTTTAAGGGGCATGTGGAGTGTCACACCCTTGAATAAATGTAATTCTCGCGTCAGTAGTCCGGTCTAAGGGCTCCGAGTTGGATGCTGCAGTTCCTATGCTGGGATTCATCAGCAGTTATGGCACAAGTTCTCGTGTGTTAATCTAAACCTTAAAAGTATTTGCTAAGACCAACCCATCCTCCTCCCTCTCAAATACAACAGACCCTAAGAGACTGGAGAGTCTATGCAAATGTCCTGCGGTTTCAAAGTTATCAAACGCAACCATACCAGCCACGAAATCTCTTTGCATTTGGACATGCCGCAATAAAGTACATAGAGGCTCCTGAACTGAGCATTAACTTTTTATTAGGATGCAAGACACATACACAGATTAGGGAGAAGACATGAGTGTATTGAATTCTACATTACATAATACGCTGTTACTCTCTGGTGGTTCCTCGTGCCCTTCTGGTACCTGGAATCCTGTATGCACTACAAGTCAGTGTGTTAATGTTTAGTTGTTTATGTTAAACAAACAATAAAACCATTGTTAAACCAAGCCTTGACAAACCTTATTAGTCTGGCAATTCACATAACTACAGTAACTCGGGTATTTTCTAGATTACTTTCATGAGTCAGAGTAACACCTTGAAACCTTTAACAAGGCTGTAGACCTTCAAAACCTTACTAGATGTCCATCCCAAGTCAAAAACATCTACTTAACAAATATAAAACAAAGTTAAAATAACTCAAGTTGGTACTAAATGTCCCTCTTGAATCAGAATCTGCTCCTTCAAATGTTCTTCACAAAACTGGTGGTGTGTGGCCTCAACATAAAAATGTACATATACACTTTTGCTACTCTAATGAATTGAGCTTACTTTGCAAAGAATGAACAAAAATGGCAATACTGGTATATGCTGAAGAATCAATATTACAACTTTCAATTCATGTTTTGATTTTTATGGAGCAATTGGGACCACAACCTATCGCATGTAGGTACTAGCAGTCACTGGTTAAGGTCTATTCTTAGCAAACTGTTTTTGATTGGCACTATAGTTGTATGCCAGTAAAATAGTTACTGCCTTCTGCTATGGGCTTTGGTAGGCAGAAGGAAAATGCAAACCAAGAGATAAAGGTATCTGGTCAAAGGAATGGAGGGGGAAAGATGATTGAATGAATGAAGGAATGGGGAGAAAAGAAGGGAAATCCATGAGGAAGAAATGAAGAGAATATGAAAAAGGAAATAAAGAAAGAATTAAATGAAGCAATGAGAAAAGGATGATGGGTAGAAGGAGGATGAATTGTCACAAATGTAGACACAAACGAAGAAAGAAACAAAGACTGACAGGACAAGGAGATGAAAGAAATCAAGAAGGAAATTATGAACGCATGCTAGAAACAAAGCATGGAAACAGGTAAAAATAGAAAAGGAATGATGAAATTAAAGTTTGAAGAAGCAAATAAACAAAAGAAGAGAGGATGAAAGGAAGTAAGAAAGGAAGAAAAAAGAAATAGAAAGGGGCAACATATAATAGGGCAGAGGAGGGGAAGGAAGAAGAAATATAAAATGAAAAGGAGACAAAAGAAAACGAGAAAATGAAAAAGCTAACAAGAAAATGAAAGTAAGGGATGCAAAATGAACAAGACTGAGAAACCAACAAAGATTAATTGAAAGAAAAAGAGAAAAGTTAAGAGTTTGAAGAAAAAAGTGTGAGAATCCAGAAAAAGAACAAAAGAAATAGCAGCAAGAAGAAAAAGAGAAAGAGAAAAGAAAGATATAGCGAGAGTAAGAAAGAAGAGAGGAAGAACAATTATACTGACCATCTCTCGTTTAACGGTGACTTCCTAGGCATTTCTTCAGGCTTCTTGGCATTATCTAGGTCAGCTCATGTCATCGATGCAATATGGTATCGAATGGCCTCTGATTCTGGCAATAGGTATGCGCCTGTTACATTTAGGGGACCGCTAGCATGTGGCGTGCAGCACCAGACTGTATTTGCAGTAAGTTGTCTTGTGAGACAGATTTTACCGATGTGGGCAATTAAACATTTGCGTGTTTGGTGTGAATGTCCATTTGGAGACTAAACCTGTGAGTTTTTTGAAACAGGAAATCTGCCAGTTGGGTGACTGGAAGTTATTTTTTTAAATATGTACTGGTTTTTCTCTGGAGGGGTTTACTTTCTGTTCCTATAGCTGACACTTGAAAACAAAACGTGTTTTTTTCAGAAAATATGACACTGAAGTTTGGGGACAGCATTTTCTGAACGATCGAAGTGAATATTCATGTTGAATTGCAGGCAATTAATACCTATGCTGTCCCTGATGTGAGAGGCCTTTTGCTGCTAACTTAATGTACACTTTAGGTGTAGACATTGCCTAATCTATATTGATAATTATTTTATGACATTATAATTTTCCCACTCCAAAATCATTCGCACTCACAGTATATCACGTGAAAGCCTAATTTCAAAGATAACACGTTGAAAGGAGGTGGAAGGGGGAAGGTTGTACTGAAAAAAATAAAGTATTCCGAATACTTTGGCCTGACTATCGGCTGACAAGAATATCATATCCCTATATAGTTTACAACATTATTGGCCCATTGGAGTAAATAATAGAAACTCTACCCCCAATGGAGAGATATTTTTTGTAAACGGTACTGAACCACAATGATTGCTTAAGATAATATTTTAGTTATTGGTGTTGAGACATACAACCGGCATATACAATGTTGCATACGTGTCACTCTACATACACAAGTTACTGAAACCAACTCTAAATTTTGTTGCTTTTGATAGAGCGTTCCGACCTAATAAATTACCTGTATCTGAACGCTCTTAGGCCGATGAATCTTTTGACCAAGTGGGGCTCTCCTCACCCGAGAGTAATCAATTCGATCAAATCAATAATCAATAACGAACATAAGCAATGCCCTGATCAACATAACACTTCACAATTAATCCAGAATACATTTCGACGAAACCATGACCTTTCGGTCATGAATAATCACACCAGTTTATTGCAAAGTTAGTGAATTTATTTCCCTATATTAACAAAGCTAGCACAATATAAACATGTCTCAACACCAAATGATATATGTAAATGAACATTAATAGCTGTCCATAACGACGAAACAGATTCAATCTATGCAGCATTTGAATAACAATGCATTCAATAATAGCAATGCAAATCACTAAAACTATAATCTGTAATGAGCTAATAGCATACATTGGTCAGCATAACAAGGTCTCAAATTGCATCGTGCGACAGATGAATCCTCATCTATCCTCAAATTAGCATCGGCATGTGGGACTTCATGCAAAAACAATTTAGCAACATTAATTTGGAAAACTCCTAACTAGGGCTCTTATCAAAAATCAGCAGTTAGTTACCTAAAAAGAACACAATGCAATTGTACAATTTCCTTTCATATTTACCAAATCCAATCAGCATTCAAGGAAGTCTTCGTCTCACAGGTACCAGTTTCGATCAGCATGGGACGGGGCAAAGGGGCAGGGTGGACGGGGCAATTGCCTCTCAGCGGCAAAAGGACAAAACTATTACTTCATGCAAAGGGACGAATCAAAGTTAAAGTCTCTAGGGCGAGAATTACTTAAAGTCTCTTTCTCTCGATTAGAGAAAGCATCAAAGTCTCTTTCAAAATGGCGTCGCAGCAAAGTGGGTCATAATGGCTGCAATGTCCTGCAAAATGGCGGGTATGGGCGATGTCCAATAATAGCCGCTTTCCTCTCGTGCACCTGGTTTAAATAGACAACAGTTCAAATCCAGTAGGGTCTTCCATTGGAGGGTTCATAGGTTGGCTTCAAATTGTCCAATCAAAAACTACAGTTCACAAGCTTCTACCTAAGCATACATTATCCTTGGAGTCGGGAACGTAAGTTGCAACATATTTTACCAATTAACTCACTTTCAGAGCGTCCATTGTCTGCACCTGCAGATTGACCTTGGAGCAAAGAAGAAGATGCCAGGCTGGCACGAAACCTTAAAGATAAGCATGTGAACGATCCCACTGGAAAAGTACAGCTTCAAGCAAGAATACACTTTTATTAGCACGTTGGAAAAATACGAGCATCTAAATCGTGAGACAGGCAACTAGGCCAAAGCCTCTACTAAAGTTATGCTAAGCTAAAACATTTCTAACAAGCAAATCATAGCACACGTTTACGATTATGTCAGATTCGGACAATTCTAATACATCACGTTATATAAAGCACGCTTATAAATGTTGGCAAACTACTCTGAGGGCACATTTGTCCCCGTACAATCTTTATTAGTTTGGTTAAAGTCACACTTGATTATTGCAATACTACGTTTAAGCGCTAATAAATGTAAAACCTTCATTTCTGCGTCATCAATCCCTCCTCTGATGACTACTTGTCATCACACAAAACTATTCCCACAAATTTTATTCCATTAAAATTCTGTCAGTTCTCTTTGCCTTTTAGTTCCCCTTGTTCTTGCTTTGTATTCTTCTGCCATTCTTTTCATCATTTTCTCTTCCTTCCTTCTTTTAATTCTTGCCATGATCATTATTATTCCTCTTTTTATTCCCCAAATTCCAAAAATACAAATCAGTACTATTAATATTCCCTGTATTATTTTTAGTAATATTCCATTCCAAATGCCACCAAGCCAATTTCCCACTGAAGCAATTCCCTTTCCAACCTTCTCCCACACTCCTGGTTCTTTCAATTCCTTCAAGTCTGCACTCTCTTTTGTTAGATTTGCAAGCATAGTTTTAATTTTCACTGTTGTCTGGAATATACGTACAACAGTGACGCGCACCAAGCATTTTGCAAACGCCGCCATCCTTTGCTAAAAGAATGTCTAAGGCAAGCCTGTTTTGAAGAGTCATAGCTCTTTCTGCTGCAAGTTCAGCATCTATCAGGATTATAGCACCTGAAAACTTTGTCAACATGTTATCCACTATAGTAGACAACTTTCTTATTTTGATGGAATTCAACACAACTCCCAATGAAGGAATCATGGCTCCAAATATATCTCCTACCACATCAGCTGCGGTCTCTCTTTTCTGGATACGATGAGATCCAGGCGTCTTTGGAATTACCGATAGGTCATCCAGTTGATAAACCTTTGGGAACACTATACCCAAATAACATCTCCCCCACCATCCCTTTGGAAGACGATAATAGGCATTATGCCCACAAATGGAATATACACCCGGTATGACAGGGTCAAGTCCGTTCAGCATGAATGTCCATTTGGCCTTAAAGATAAACGTATGTTTACATTCACTCGCTCCTACAAAAATGTTGTCATAGTAAGATTCACCTCGATATATACAAAACTTCCCTACATGCCAAGCATCTAAAGCTATTCTCCCTTGTGTTTTTATTGCGGCAAAATCATAATGATCTACTGAAGTCCTCTTACTTAGCTCTTTTTCTAATTTCGCATTCATTTGTGCCCTTCTATCATCTGTGCGATCTAAAAAGCTTATTTCTACTGCAGTGAGCGAGCAGGTAAGATTTTCCCTATGAGCGTGAGCTGTTTCAAAAGGTTGCATTGGCTCGAAAAATTCCCTCATTATTTTAGCATCCCAATCTTTAGCAATCTGGCTTAGCTGCGTGATTATAGGAACATATGCAAAAGTAACATCATAATTTGAGTAAAAATACTGTATGTTGGTTTGACCATAAAATCTAGAAGTTACTATACTACATGTAATCCCATATGTAAGAGGCATGTGATGATAAGTCACCCCTTCCTTTACCGATGTCGGTATCTGTGTACACACATAACAATCTTTCGCATCCATAGTCTCAACATATTCTGTTAGCAAGCGATAGAAAACATTATACGAAAGCTCCTTCTTATCATGCAAGTGTCTCTCATCTAATTCTAGTCTTTTCAATGCAGTTAGTTCAGTGACAGCAATAGGAACAGAAGTAGAAGCATCAATTTTCTCATTCTCACCCTTACCATGCATTCCAAGCACTATTGCCATTATTATTAGTACACATGCAGTTATCAAGCCTATACACACATATTTACAATATTTCATTCTACTGTTTTGTGTCATGATCTGTATAGAATCAGAGAGCTAGAAGCACCTATAAAAGAAACTATTTAGCAATCCAGTTACAAAGCTGAACGAGCGCAATGCAATGTTCACACAGTTTTCTTCAGGAGGCCAAGTCACTTATCGGTTAGCAGCATTTGTCCCAATTCGGCAATGACTCAGTCTTTTTTTTTTCTTTTCAAAGTTCAATAACTCACTCTCTCTTTTTTTTTTTTCAGTTAGCAACGTCGTCTCAAATCGGGTTTTAGAGTCAATCAGGTTTTCAAAGTCTTATCAAGTTAGCAAATGTCTCATCCGGTTTAGCAATGTCTCAGCTGGTTGTGTCACGTTATATTATATCAAGAAATGTCATTTACCAGTTTTTCAATCAACAGTGTCCATAAAACTTTTCTTTTCTATTGGTATCTCTTCTTCTTCGTTCTCGAGGCTAAGAGATACAAATTCATCAGTCCAATCGTCATTGACTACATATGCCCATTCTGGACCGGAATATCTCCTGTTTGGTATCCTTTTCCTTTTCAATTTCGCCTCTCTCTTTGATTCTGCCTCACTGGTACTTTCCTCTTTGGCAAAGTCTTTTTCTTCACTTGTTGTTGGTAACACGACAGACACTTCCTTTCTTTTCTCTTTCACTTTTGGCCCTTCACTGTCATTCAACTTTTCTCTAGTCTTTACTTTTACTGGTGATATACTTGGTCTTTTCTTTGCACTGTGTCCACTTGATGGACCTGCGATCTCCCCTGATGAAGTTTGAACAGTTTCGTTCTGTTCTGCCTTGTCCCCTCCTCCTGGGGAGTCAATCACGTTTTCCTTTTCTTTCTCTGTACCGTCTGCTTCTGGGAAAGCCCTCCTCTGATCAGGCTCTCCTGCTTCTTCACCTCTTTCGAGCCCTTTGTCACCGCTACTTTCGTCAGGCTCTTTGTCACTTTCAGCTGCTTCAGGCTCTTGGTTACCTTCAGCTGCTTCAGGCTCTTTGTTACCTTCAGCTGCTTCAGGCTCTTTGTTGCCTTCAGCTTCTTCGTCACTGTCTGAGGTTTCTCCTTGGTCTTCCCCAAGTGAATCAGTTGCTTCGTCCTCAGAGAATATCTCTCTCTCCTCTATTTCTGCCTGTTCGCTTCTAGTTCTGTTTTGCTCTGTCTCAGCGCTTTGCACTTTGTTATCAGGAACTGGCAGTTTCAGCGCTTCAACTTCCTCATCTGTGGGACACAACACTTTCTTTGTATGACTGGCGTGAATCCAGTTGGGAACTCCCGCACACTTCACAGCGGTAGTGGTCGTCAGGATCACTTGGAAAGGGCCTTTCCAACGGGGTTCCAGACACGACCTCCTCACGTGCTTCTTTACCACGACCCAGTCACCTGCTTTCAGTGTGTGTCCTGGACCTTGGATCGGTGGAAAGGTGGTTGCTTCCACCTGGTGAGAAAAAGAGCGAACCACGTCAGCCAGACCTTTGCAGTAGTCTAACACCATATCATCTGTAATATTCAAAAGCGCGTTTGCGGGAACTGCAGGAAGTCTCATGGCCCTGCCCATGAGAATTTCGTGCGGGGACAATCCAGTCTTTCTGTCAGGGGTGTTTCTCATTGACATTAACACCAAAGGCAATGCGTCAGGCCATTTCAAATTTGTCGATGCACATATTTTCGCCATTCTTGATTTCAGTGTACCATTCATTTGTTCCACCAGTCCTGATGCTTCAGGGCGATAGCTACAATGCAGTTTTTGCTCAATGTTCAGCGCTGCGCAAAGTAACTTTATCACATCGTTATTGAAGTGACTTCCCCTATCTGATTCTAAAGAGATCGGGAATCCGAAACGTGGTATCAACTCCCTCAACAATAGTTTTGCAACTGTAAGGCTGTCATTTCTACGTGTGGGGTATGCCTCAATCCAGTGACTAAAAATGCACACAATCACCAACACATACTTCAGACCTCCATGCACAGGCATCTCAATAAAGTCCATCTGCATTCGGCTGAACGGGCCACCGGCCCTGCCAATGTGGCTCACGTTCACAACTGTTCCCTTCCCTGGGTTCATCTGTTGACAAATGACACATCGGTGGCAGACTGCTTCTGCAACTTGACGAAATCTGGGGTTAAACCAATCAGTTTTGAACAATCTTATCATGGCATCTCTCCCTAGGTGAGCCTGCCCATGATAGAACCGCGCAAGCTGCGATAAGAGACAATTTGGTAAGACAAATTTTCCCTCACTAGAAACCCATATCTCATCTGGTCTCTTTGTGCATTGTGCCTTAATCCAGGAAACTCTTTCATCCTCCCTGACGCTATTCTGTAATGTTTTTAGTTCATCCATTGTATCCACGACCTTCAAGGCAAAAGCTTCAGCTGGTTCGAGCTCTGGCTCATTTATCGAATTCCATTCATCCCTGAGCAATATACAGTTCAAGGCACAAAATCTTGCGACTTGATCTGCATATGCATTTCCCAGGGAAACATAGTCCTGTCCTTTTGTATGAGCACTACACTTTACCACTGCAATTTCGGCTGGCATTTGAATGGCATGTAACAATTCCCTTATTCTCTCCCCGTTTTTCACTGGGGACCCTGAAGAAGTCAGGAAACCTCTCTGTGACCATAGTTGCCCAAAGTCGTGCACAATTCCAAACCCATACTGACTATCAGTGTAAATGGTAACCTTCATCAATGCAGACAGTTGACATGCTCTTGTAAGGGCTACAAGCTCTGCTACTTGTGCGGAATAGACTCCTTGAAGCCAGGACGCTTCCAAGACACCTGTGACAGTACATACAGCATATCCTGCTTTCAATATTCCCAATGCATCTCTTAAACATGACCCATCAACAAAAACAATTTGGTCATTTTCATCAAGCTTAGTATCCTTGATGTCAGGTCGAGGTTTTGTGCAAAATTCAGTCACCTGAAGGCAGTCATGCTCGACGTCTTCAGCGTTCTCAACTTCAGCATTTTCACCAGGAAGCAAGGTTGCTGGATTCAACGTAGTGCACCTTTTCAGCTGCACATTCGGTGAGCCCAGAATTATTGTTTCATACCTTGTGAGTCTTGCTCCAGTCATGTGTTGCGTTCGGGAGCGGGTCAAAAGTATCTCAACTGAGTGAGGGACCATGACTGTTACTGGATGTCCCATCACTATTCCTTCACTCTGAGTGAGGCTGATACCAACTGCTGCTACAGCGCGCAAACACCCAGGAAGTGCTGCTGCGACCGGATCCAAAGTAGCTGAAAAATACGCTACTGGTCTGTTTATGCCACCATGGGCTTGAGTCAAGACAGACAGAGAACATGCATCACGTTCATGACAAAACAATGTGAAAGGCTTTGTGTAATCAGGCATACCTAAAGCTGGAGCCCTGCACATGCATTCTTTTAATTCAATAAAAGCATCCATCTCATCTCCTTTCAGCTCAATTTCATCCAAAGCATCCTTCTGGGTCAGTTTCAGTAAAGGCTTTGCTAGAGTTGAGAAGTTGGGAATCCACTGGCGACAGTAGCTCACCATCCCCAAAAACTTCCTCACCTCCCTCCTCGTCTTTGGTGGACTCATTTGAAGTACACTTGTTATTCTTTCCTTCATTATTCTCCGTGACCCTTTCTCTATTTGGTGACCCAAGTAATTCACTTTCTTCTGACAGAACTGCAACTTTGAAGGAGACACCTTGTGTCCATTCCTTCCCAAATGGTTCAGTAGGGCAATGGTGTCGGCTGTGCAGCCACTTTCTGTCTTAGATGCAATCAGTAAGTCATCGATGTACTGTACTAGAGTAGACTCGAATGGCAATTCTAACGCTTCCAAGTCTTTCTTTAGAATCTGGTTGAAAATTGACGGTGAATCGGAAAACCCTTGAGGAATTCGACACCAACTGTAAACTCTGTCTAAGAATTTGAAACAAAAGAGAAATTGGCTGTCCTCGTGAAGAGGCACCGAAAAGAATGCTTGTGACAAGTCGATGACCGAGAACCACTCGGCATCGCAAGGGATTTGAAACATTATCACAGCTGGATTCGGTACTACGGGGCAGCATTTGATCACAATGTCATTTATTTTCCTCAAGTCCTGCACTATTCGGACCTTTCCACTCGGCTTTATTAGTCCCATGATTGGTAAATTACATGGACTGCTTAACACTTCTTTCAGTACTCCCTGTTTTACAAACTCGTCAATGAGTTGGGCGACTTTCATGAGGGTGTCTTGTGCCATGTGGTATTGTGGGGTCTGGGGAAAGGTTGCATTGGGTTTTACTGTCACTTTCACTGGTTCCACTCCTTTCACCAATCCCACCTCTTTTCCTGTCATATCCCACACTTCTTTTCCGACTGTTTCCCGTAATTCAGCTGGAATATCTTCTTCAGTTATCATCGGAAGAAGGTTAATCAGAGGATGTTTTTCATCGACAATTTCCATCTCATCCCCTTCTACACTGTCCTCTTCTTCCCCATCACTGCTCGTCTGAATTCTGATTCCATCGTACGAACACATAATCGAACATCCCAATTTGCACAATAGGTCTCTCCCTAACAGTGCTATTGGGCTTGAGTCACATACCACAAAATTATGTACCCCTTGATAGTTACCAATGCTGACTGGTACTGGATCTGTGATTGGGTTTGTCAGGTACCTGTTTGCTACTCCCACTACCTGAACTGTTCTCCCTGAGAGTGGCAAATTTGGTACTTCAATGCTCCTAACAGTTGAACGTGTGGCTCCTGTGTCAACCAAGAATGAAACTCGATGACCCATGACTCTTCCCTCTACATATGGACCCTTTTGATCAACTTCCAAGGATGCTGCAAGCACACAATTTCCTTCCTCATCTGAACTTTCACTCTCCCATGCATCGTTTATTCCATTCTCACTGTGTAATGGGAACTGTTGTACTGTGCCATTTGTACTCATCACCTGACTCGAGACCTGTGGAGGAAGCATCACTTGCTGCTGACCCATTGGTGCCAAAGGTATTTGCATTTGCTGATTAGGTATCATTGGTAACTGCTTTTGCATTGGCTGCATTTGCGTCATCTGCATACGGGGCATCTGCATCTGCTGCGGCTGCATAGGCTGTAATCCCTGCAGCTGATTTATGGTCTGAAAATTTGGGTTTGGACCTCTCATTTTCGGTCCCCTCATTGTCTGGAATGCATTGACATCATTGTTCTGCTGACCAACACCTGCACCTTCCTGCACCACCATCGGGCACTCGCGTTTCCAATGTCCGACGATTCCGCACACGTGACACGGCATCACCTTTTTCATTGCCTGCACACCATTCGGAACCACAACAGTGTTCAAATCCGGACCATTACTCCCAAAACCTCCTCTGCCTCTGCCTCTCGCCTGTGGCTGAAACACCATATTTCCCTGCGGTTGCGGCTGCGGTATCTGCTGTTGGAACCCTTGCAACCCTTGCAAACCTTGCAGACCTGTCTGAGCTGCTTTAAGTTGCATCACCATCACTTTCTCTTTCAACCTTTTCTGTTTCACCTCAATTTCGTCGCTACAGTATTTCGCATAATTCAACACCTCATCAATCGGTTTCGACTGCCAACAAATCAAATGCGACTTTATCATCTGACTTATCTCTGGTCTCAGCCCTTCCACAAATCTGAACACAAAATGTAGCATGTCCTTCGCCTCTATTGTTTCCGTGCCACTGTAGTTCTTAAACGCCTTCAACAACCTCTCGTAGTAACTATGAATCGACTCTTTAGCCTCTTGGGCAGTTCGATCAATCTTCTGCCAATCCACATTTTTCGCGGCAACCTTCGTCTTCAAATGCTCAATCACCTTATAGTACAAGCTCATCACCATAGGTGCTGGTGCACCCGTATCCCTGTCTCTCTCTGGTTCACTTGTCGGCCAACCTACAGCCCTTTTGCAGTCTTCCCACAAATCTGCCGGAACCACAATCTCAAAGAGGGTGTTCAGGTCTTCCCAAAGGCATTTTGCAAGCTTTACAAACCTATCAGTCTGTTGATACCATTCAATCGGCTTCTCTCTCAGTTTGGGAAAATCATCCGTAAAAGACTGAATGTCGCTTCTGTGCCACAGTACATGTATTAATTTTCCCCCTGCTGTCTCCCTCATTGGTAACATGGTTATTGCATCACTACTCTGTGGTCTTTTCTCGTTGTGCTCTGGGACACTGTCTTTCTTCTTTTCCTTTTTCTTTGTCCACCTGCTTTCCCATTTGTCTAAGCACCTCCACACTTGTGCACTCTGCAGCAATTCTCTAAGGAGCGTTTTCATGCCTGCTGACCTCATGTGTTCAAAGTCTGTGGACCTGAAATCCAATCTATAGCTCCTGCTCAAGTGTTTTGTCTTGTCTATCTCAATCCCGTTTTTGTCAGCTATTTCTTGCAAGCTTCCATGTACCTTGTTCACTTCTCTCGTAATCCTGGGACATAGATACCTCAGCTCTTCTTCCGAGTAGGACTCTAACCTATTCACACCCATAGTCCCTTCCACCAATTCTTCTGCTTCCATGTTCAACCTGATCCTATTCAGATAGTCCTCTTCTCCCTTCCCACTGGCTGAGCTTTGTGTGGAATTTAGACTGTTGAACCACTGTGTCAGCTGTTGCGCATTCAGCCCCATCAGTGTAGCATTCACATCGACTGCCATCGATGGTTGCGGCAACTTTTCAGTGTGCGATGATAGCGGTATCATCAATGGGGGACTCGACCTCACCACTGTTGACTGAGCACATATGGGACTAAACTCCATCAAGGACCCAGATCCAATTGGCTGAGCCGCTATCGGAGTTATCTCTGGAGTGTGTTCTATGCACCTCCTTTCCGTCCCATTCTGCACCATTGATCCTTGACCGCTCATACCTGAGTTAGGCTGAACGTACAAAGGTACCGGTGGACCTACAGTAATGGGTAGGGATATCGCATCTGGGTTCTGTCCATTCCCTATGTTCTGAGGCATGTTCATTCCTACACTATGGGTCATCATTGCCGGCATGCCCGTCTGACTCCCTGTCATCTGAGCATGTGCGGTTCCCCCCTGCATCTGCTTTTGAGGCATCAAAAACTGAGTTGATTCAGCTTGTGCCAATGTTGGGTTGCGACCATTCTGTACTCCCATCACGTTTGGATCTAGAATCATTCCCGTACCATTGTCACTGCTGTAGTACCTTGGGACCTGCGGCTGATAATTTTCTGCTGCTTTCAATGTAGGCACATCTGGATATATTCTCCTGACCTGCGGTATCTGCGGGGTGAACAGTAAACTCTGGTCCTTAGATCCCGATGGCGCTTCTGAACTCTGAGTTTCATTATTCTGTACCGGTGCCGGAGGGGCAGAACTGGTACTTGGACCTTGTCCATTCTCTGCATAAGGCGGTGGACGGTCGTTCAGCAATTGCATGATGAACTCCTCATCATCGGACTCGTCCTCCCTATCTTTGGAACACCTCCTGTTTGTCTTACAGGTAGCTTTCTTGCCTGTCGCCTCCTCTTCCTTAGTAATTGCGGGAAACAATTTTATCCCCTGCAATATATCTGACCTCCACACCTTCTGTGCATTGTCCCACCTAGCGTCCGCTAGTGTCTTTTCTGCCTTTCTTATCCTGGTCTCGAACTTCTTTTGCTGTTGCTGTCTAGCCATTAGTTCCCAAATCGCTAGAGCCTCAAACTGTGCTGGCCTTGGAGGTACCTTCATGTCGTACATCGCGAATTCTCTAGAATCCTTATATTGAATGTCCCATGGATCGGGAACGCTACGCTCCCATGTTTCTCTGTCAGCTTGTGCCATTGCTTTAACCAAAGGCACAGAGCTACCCCCCTTTCCTCCATTACAATGTAAGCTGGTGTACCTTCGGGTGGCGTCTCCTCTCCTACGCTCGCTTTAATGTAAGACTCCCCCTTCATCGCGCTCTTTAATGCTTTAAAAAATTTCATTTTCTCGTCTTTTATTTCCCAAAATTTGTAATCAGTAGGTGACTTTAATTCCCAGAATACTCTTCGCTTGCCTTTCCCCTTCCAATCGAGTCCCACGGACTGCGTCCAATCCGTGCGCGACCCTTCTCTGCAACCAACCTATCCCAGCGCGGCTCCTAGTGACGTCACACTCACACACACTGCGGCTGACAAAGCCTCGCGGCTTGTCCTCCTTCACTCAGCTCCTCTCGTAACAACTTCTAGCATGTATCGCGAGCAACCAAAATAATAATAAAACAGATCTGTCGGTTTACTACAGGAAGGGTAACACAATTGCTTCAGGACCTTAGGGATTTTTCGCTAGCCTCGGCAGTTATTCCATCTTTCTCGGTCCCCACTTTCGCAAGCAAATCTGACCCGCAGACCTACTCTCAACTTGTCAATGATCTATTCTAGTGCACTTAGAATTTGTCAAAGCCCGAAGTCGAAGTTTCTTTCACTCCCTTAACACACGTACCGACTAGTTGACCACGCCCGATCAACCTACTAAACCGCCCAGACCACAACATAAAACAAGTGTCTCATACACTTTTCATCATACTCCGGAGTCTCTTGACCTCGCAGGGCCCGTCTCAACAACAGCAACCACGTGGACCTTTTTCTGCACAAAGCGCCACACGCACATGAAGTTCGACGACTTCCCTACTCTCACACTCGGAGTCGCACCTCCGCTATTTTCTATGAAGTTCGACGACTTCTCTACTCCTACACCCGGAGTCGCACCTCCGCTATTCTCTAAAATCCTCGCAACCTTTTCACACAATCTGCGGCAATAAGCTATGCAAGCGCAAAATTCTAACTTCACTCATACCATCACTAGTACCGCCAACGCCGATTCCACACCTCCATTCTCTCCATTCGCAAGCTCCGAGATCCCGGGAAAGTCGCGGGGGACTTAGCCCATCATCATTCTCTCAATCTGTTTTACCCAAGAAAATCTAATTCAACTTCTCGAGTGGGGTCTCAAAGAGCGTAACCGTTAATTCAACACCATATACCTCTCGAATGGGGTCCCAAAGGGCGAAACCGTTAATTCAACACCATATACTTTAAGAGTGAGGGGTCCCAAAAGGGCGTAACCGTTAATTCAACACCATATACTTTAAGAGTGAGGGGTCCCAAAGGGCGTAACCGTCCTCTGCTACCATCTACTGATAGAGCGTTCCGACCTAATAAATTACCTGTATCTGAACGCTCTTAGGCCGATGAATCTTTTGACCAAGTGGGGCTCTCCTCACCCGAGAGTAATCAATTAGATCAAATCAATAATCAATAACGAACATAAGCAATGCCCTGATCAACATAACACTTCACAATGAATCCAGAATACATTTCGACGAAACCATGACCTTTCGGTCATGAATAATCACACCAGTTTATTGCAAAGTTAGTGAATTTATTTCCCTATATTAACAAAGCTAGCACAATATAAACATGTCTCAACACCAAATGATATATGTAAATGAACATTAATAGCTGTCCATAACGACGAAACAGATTCAATCTATGCAGCATTTGAATAACAATGCATTCAATAATAGCAATGCAAATCACTAAAACTATAATCTGTAATGAGCTAATAGCATACATTGGTCAGCATAACAAGGTCTCAAATTGCATCGTGCGACAGATGAATCCTCATCTATCCTCAAATTAGCATCGGCATGTGGGACTTCATGCAAAAACAATTTAGCAACATTAATTTGGGAAAACTCCTAACTAGGGCTCTTATCAAAAATCAGCAGTTGGTTACCTAAAAAGAACACAATGCAATTGTACAATTTCCTTTCATATTTACCAAATCCAATCAGCATTCAAGGAAGTCTTCGTCTCACAGGTACCAGTTTCGATCAGCATGGGACGGGGCAAAGGGGCAGGGTGGACGGGGCAATTGCCTCTCAGCGGCAAAAGGACAAAACTATTACTTCATGCAAAGGGACGAATCAAAGTTAAAGTCTTTAGGGCGAGAATTACTTAAAGTCTCTTTCTCTCGATTAGAGAAAGCATCAAAGTCTCTTTCAAAATGGCGTCGCAGCAAAGTGGGTCATAATGGCTGCAATGTCCTGCAAAATGGCGGGTATGGGCGATGTCCAATAATAGCCGCTTTCCTCTCGTGCACCTGGTTTAAATAGACAACAGTTCAAATCCAGTAGGGTCTTCCATTGGAGGGTTCATAGGTTGGCTTCAAATTGTCCAATCAAAAACTACAGTTCACAAGCTTCTACCTAAGCATACATTATCCTTGGAGTCGGGAATGTAAATTGCAACATATTTTACCAATTAACTCACTTTCAGAGCGTCCATTGTCTGCACCTGCAGATTGACCTTGGAGCAAAGAAGAAGATGCCAGGCTGGCACGAAACCTTAAAGATAAGCATGTGAACGATCCCACTGGAAAAGTACAGCTTCAAGCAAGAATACACTTTTATTAGCACGTTGGAAAAATACGAGCATCTAAATCGTGAGACAGGCAACTAGGCCAAAGCCTCCACTAAAGTTATGCTAAGCTAAAACATTTCTAACAAGCAAATCATAGCACACGTTTACGATTATGTCAGATTCGGACAATTCTAATACATCACGTTATATAAAGCACGCTTATAAATGTTGGCAAACTACTCTGAGGGCACATTTGTCCCCGTACAATCTTTATTAGTTTGGTTAAAGTCACACTTGATTATTGCAATACTACGTTTAAGCGCTAATAAATGTAAAACCTTCATTTCTGCGTCATCACTTTCTAACTACGTTTTAGGTAAAGTGGACCCAAGAATGCTTCGTTTTACCGCAAGGTTTTATCAACTTTTTCTTGGAAATGGGTGCCCTGCAGCATACCTTAGGAGAATCAGGCTTGTCTGGCTCATCAGGAGAGTATAGAAATGTTTCAAGATTGCCCCTTCACAACTTCGACTAAACCTGGTGTTTTATGACCTGTATATTCGAAAGTTGTCATGTAAGATATTATTTGTCAAGCACTCTACTATGGATTGTTATTGTGTTCAGGTGTTATAAAATACCCATCATACAAACCCATTGAGGTTCCACACACAGACACACAAAACCACCTTTGTACAGGAGTTGCGATCAACCACCATGGTATCTCATTTGCTTTTCAGACTGTAATCTGTGAGTTAAGTACTACACTTCAGCAAGCATTCAGCATCAACTGTTGTCTCTATAGGAATGGGCCCTGAGAAGGTTTCTGTGGAATAGGGTCAACACACTGGTCTGAGTAGTGTCAGTGACTCTCAAGATATTTTTATATAACACAAATGTCTGAAAGATTGGACAGATTTAAAGGCCATATAGATGTCATGTTAATTTAAGAAAATAATCCCCCCGCTAGGATTGCTAAAACAACTAATCCTTGACCCACTTCCTGAAACACCACCCCGTGTCCTAGCTCACTTTTTCCCACTAGCCCCTGCTCATTGCACTTTATATTTCTATATGGCCTAACGTGGGGATTATAGGGAAATCTCAGCCTCTCCT
The DNA here is from genome assembly GCF_031143425.1 of Pleurodeles waltl. Taxonomy (NCBI): domain Eukaryota; kingdom Metazoa; phylum Chordata; class Amphibia; order Caudata; family Salamandridae; genus Pleurodeles; species Pleurodeles waltl. The sequence goes on along the minus strand of NC_090438.1, from coordinate 895,107,380 downwards.
CTATACTGCCCCCCACCACCTCCAGTCCAAAGGACTATGGTGGTCATTCTAACCCTGGCGGTAAAAACCGCCAGGGCGAATGACCACGGGAGCACCGCCAACAGCCTGGCGGTGCCCCTTAGGGCATTCTGACCGCGGCGCTTTGGCCGCGGTCAGTGCAGGAAAACCGGCGGTCTCCCGCCGGTTTTCCGCTGCCCGTCAGAATCCTCCAAGGCGGCGCAGCATGCTGCGCCGCCTTGGGGATTCTGACACCCCCTACCGCCATCCTGTTCCTGGCGGTTCGCCCGCCAGGAACAGGATGGCGGTAGGGGGTGTCGCGGGGCCCCTGGGGGCCCCTGCAGTGCCCATGCCAATAGCATGGGCACTGCAGGGGCCCCCGTAAGAGGGCCCGCTAGTATTTCACTGTCTGCATAGCAGACAGTGAAATACGCGACGGGTGCAGTAGCACCCGTCGCACCTTCCCACTCCGCCGGCTCGATTACGAGCCGGCTTCATGGTGGGAAGGTCGTTTTCCCCTGGGCTGGCGGGCGGCCTTTCGGCGGCCGCCCGCCAGCCCAGGGGAAAACTCAAAATACCCGCCGCGGTTCTCCCGACCGCGGTACGGTATTTTGGCGGCTCCCGCCGGGCGCGCGGTGACCGCGTCCGGCGGGAGTCAGAATGACCCCCTATGATTTCTCCCTTCTGGATCCAATGGCATTGTGGTTATACTCCACTTCGGATGGTAAGCATATGACCTACTATTCATCTTACAACTCTTCTGCATTTCAGAAATGATTTGCTTGCTATGCAAATTATGTTAATAATTGTTTGGTGGCATTTGAAGACTGTAAACAATAATACAGAGCTGGCCACAACTAAATACATTTTACATTTCTCTAATTTTATTTCACACAGAGTGAAAACAGATAGCGAGTTATACACATATTGAGGTCTGAGCTAGCCTTCTGTAATTGAAAAATAATAAATACAAATTAAATTCACGAATATATACATAGGGGTTAGGGGGCTTTAGGTCATCCTTTTCATCTGTCTGTTCAGCTGTCATTCACATTTTGCTTCTGCCCGCCACAGCATGCAGCAATACATTAGCCACTCCATCCATTAGCTCTATTGCACTGCAACAGCATTTTATAAGTGTATAGTTACCTACAACATAGCATAGTTCAGTTGCACGGCTGGTGGGCCAATAATTTATTCAAACAATCCTTTTTTTACTTTCCTCTCTGCATCCTTTTTTAAATTATATTTGTATTCATGTTTGTCTTTAGTTTACAGTAATTTAAAGCTGATAGTCCCCTTTGTTTGCACCAGTAAGGATCATATTTTCTTGTGATATGCATTAAAAAAAGAATGTTTTCCTTATCTGTTCTAAGTACACCTGCTTTACAGAAAGCACAGGCAAAGGTAAATAAAAGTATATGTAATTGTTATTATTATTTTTAATTGATGTGTTCTATGACAAGCATATGGTCACCACATTTAGGAAGCAGCATATTTTCTTTTATGTCTCGCTTAGCTCTTAGATGTAGACCTATGGTTTCCAATACTATAGAATATATTTACAATGGGTTTTGGCCAGCCCCTTGCTCATGATTGGATAGTTTTGCTTTCTATCATAGGTCAAAGTTGGAAGTGTGATAGCTGAGTTCTTGAGGTGCAGCCTTCCACCACTGACATTAGATAACTATTTGGTACTGGTGAGTGATTAGCATTTGATTGACTGTTGTTTTGCCAGGTCTGCATTTTGCGACTCAGTAAACAGCTGACCCAAATCCACGATCTACAACTCAAAAGTAAGAAATCGTCACTATTACAAAGGTATAAAGATACACCTTTCTACATCCTTGTGCTTTCCCTTACTTGAGAATGTTAGTGTGACTTCTTCCAAAACATATAGAGATGCATTTAGAGCCATGAAAATGAAAATCACTAGTATTATCACAACCCAGAAGTAGAATATTTAGACGGTCATTCTGACCGCGGCGGGCGGCGGTAGCCGCCCGCCATGCGGTCACCGCCATTTGGCCGCTCCGCGGTCCAAAGGTCGCAGAGGCCATTCTGGCTTTACCGCTGGGCCGGCGGGCGCCCGCCAAAGGAGCCAAAGGAGCCAAAGGAGCGCCCGCCGGCCCAGCGGGAAAGGCCCTGCAACATAGAAGCCGGCTCCGAATGGAGCCGGCGGTGTTGCAGGGGTGCGATGGGTGCAGTTGCACCCGTCACGATTTTCACTGTCTGCTCAGCAGTGAAAATCATGCTGGGGCCCCCAGGGGCCCCACGACACCCGTTCCCGCCATCCTGTTCCTGGCAGTAAAAACCGCCAGAAACAGGATGGCGGGAAGGGGGTCGGAAACCGCCGGATCCCCTTTTCTGACCGCGGCTTTACCGCCGCGGTCAGAATGGGCAGGGAAGCACCGCCAGCCTGTTGGCGGTGCTTCCGTGGTCCTCCACCCTGGCGGTCGATGACTGCCAGGGTTGGAATGACCCCCTTAGTTTGTATATTGGACATGAGCAACATTTTTAGACATGTAAAAGTAAATATGCACATTTTCTTAGAAGCCACACCCCTGTCTTCTGGCCTGCTGAAAACAAAAGCACAGCCAAATATTTGCCATTGTTTCTACTTTCAACAAAAGACATTCAAGGGCACCTAGTCTAGTCATACCTTTTCTTGTATTTTTACAGATTGAAGGGATTGAGATGGACACCTGTGGGATCTTGGATCTTGGATAACTGCATAAAGCACTGGAGCCTGAATATTGAAAGACCTATGTTTGACTCCAGGGACCTCTAGTAACAGTTACAAATACTGCAGCTTGGAAAAGGTTTGCTACTGACTCCAGGAGACCCCAATAATAACCTAATGTACAGCAGCATCTTCTAATAAAGCACTGGTGTGCGTGTCCAGCGACAGTGTTTTGAGTAGACAAGTTATATCTTTCTACTGCTGAGAGCACAGAATATTCTTCTTTTCACAAATTACACCCTCATTTTATTTTTAGAAAATGGAAATGCATATAACTGTTTGTTCTATTATTAACACTAGAGAAATATTTGTTGGGGTATTTACAAGGAACTTTTGCCGCCGGTGCATACTTTTTTTTTGACACAGCAGTGGTGCTCTGTTAGCATCATACTTACAATGTGATGCATTTGGCCAAATGCATAATTTTTTCTCTGGGCCTTCATCAAAAAAACATGCACAGGATCCAGCTCCTTTACTCTGATATTAATTATGCAGATTGGGCGTTCCATTGGAAAAAGTCACTTACAACTGAGGCAGTGATATTTCCAAGATTTTGCTCATTCGACTCATCTGTCAGTTGTGCCTCGCAAACCCAGCAATGTGTCAAAATCCCTAACCTCCTAAAACCAGGATTATGACTTAAAATGGATTTGAGGTCACTTCACACACTGAATGATGTCTGTTTACCACCTCCTCACTAGTTGTGGTAGCTCTGCACATGTGACAGTCATGTTGTTGGACCCTCTGACTAACCTGGGGCCATGGCACCTATGATTTCATCATCCTCTGAAGCAAGGATCTGTGACATTGTGTATTGTTTGCTAGGGACATGCCAGAATTGTCACTTTTCCATGGAAGAAGGGGTCCCTAAGTCCATGTCTGCACACTCCAAAGGACAACAGATAAGTACACAATACTGTATGCGGTATATGTATTTCCACATTATATAACACCATATACTTGTATTCACTCACATAACAATGTCACTCACCATGTCGCACATACTCAGGTCTCAACCTACACATAAGTAAACCATGCCCACTGTTATATGACACATAGCCATACTTCTCACACTATATCCAGACCCAACGTGATATTGTACAAGGTGCCTAATTTTTCAGTCTTTCACATTGGTCCTGACACATTAGGCTACTTGTGTCAATTAAAACTGATGCAGCACCTCAAAATTTTGAAGCATTTTTTGAAGTTGTGTCATTTCTGAGGTCAACTTCAGCGATACACCACTGTTGGGGCTGATTCGTTTTCCGCAAAATTCCCACAGATGCATCAGAATTTCTGACTCATCCTGGGTCCTTGTGCCATGGTGCCTCATATTGTAAATATGCCACATCCATGGCGTCATAACATGCATCATAAGTATTTTTGACGCATTGCTGCTGCAATGCAGCAAAGTGTAATTTCTTGCAGAAAAGCCCCCTTGTTCTTAAAAAATTATTTCTTTAGAATTAGAACATAACATACATATTATTGCCCCTTTAAACCTCCACTGACTTTCTACAACTTTCTAGCTTGTTGGTGTCTACATCTAACACCCTGATAATTATTAGCTTAAAATATTAGGATGACGTTTTGAATAACATATAAGAATGCATTAAGACCTTTGCTCATGAAAATTACTACAACAACTCTATATTAGCATATTTAGTTAGCAAGGAAACCATGTATGAAAATCAATAGACCTGCAAAGCTAAATATGAAAATGTATTTTGAAGCTACGCCTCCCTTCTTGCCCCCAATTAGACCTGCGGAAAACAAAATAACAATCAACCTTTTGCCACTGTTTCTTTCAACAAAAGATGTTGAAGGACATTTTCTCCAATTATAATTCTCTGTTATCCGCAGATTAAAGTGACAACAGTTGATACCTGTGGAACCTCCAGAAATTGCATATGATACCGCAGCCAGATTACAGTTAAAGGAACAAGAATGACATATGCGTGAATCCAGGGGCCTCTAGTATCAACCCAAAGTACTGCAGGCTACTATGAAAAGATTTGTTTTGACTCCGTGGACCTATGCAAAATGGGAAATTATACTGCAGCCCTATAATAGGAAGGACCATGTCTGACTCCAGAGATCTCTAATAATGGCCACGGTACTGCACTCTGTACTGAAAAGATTATAGTGTGACTCCAGAGACTGTATTTTGATTGGATGAGTTATGTACTACTGCTGCTGACATCACAAATTATTTTTCTTTTTGTAAATCACTGTCTCATTTTACTTTTAGGAGATGGCAGTGCATCTAATTGTTCCGCTTCACTTCTTCACTCCCGCTGCTCTGCTCTCACTTTCTATCAATTGCTCACTTGCCCGTTGCTGCATACAAGGGCCTGATAGTAGGTAAGAATGTTAGGGGCAGAGTGAATATATTTTTGTGCAGCGCAGAGCAGCAACACAACCAAAGATCTGTGCAGAGCCATATTTACTAAAAATGTCCATCTTCTGCTCTCGATCCCTGCACTGGAACACAGACAGGCTGCCTGGGGTCACATATACATCTTTGTGTGATGTCTAGGACAGGTTTTGTACTGGAATTGTATAATTCCAGTACAACATTTTAGGCCTAGACAATTTTTAAAACAATCTACACATTGGATGTGTGCTGTACCATGCACACACATGACATATGTGAAACCTTAATGGAAAAAAAAAAAAACGTTTTTCCAACTTTGCACCTGCTTCTAGATGATATTTTATTTTGATGCAAAGCCTGCTGTGACAACCACAGTAGACTAGACAATGCATTAAAACCGTGAATACTTGCACTGTAATTTTAAGTGGCACCCGTGCTATGTCCTCTTCTTTGAAAGTGGCGCAAGTAGCGCAATGTGTAATTTGTATCAAAAAGGGTACTAGAAAGTAAATACACTTCCCAGATTTTGCATTAATGTGGCCCACTTTGCATGACTTTGTGGTGGTGAAAAGTCTTAGTAAAGCTGCCCCTTAGGTTGAGAAACAGCCTAAGATACTGCTCCTTTCTTCAGAAAAGAATGTGTTTCTGACTCCAGGGAACTCCAGTTATAAACTACGGTACTGAACAGGATTACTCAAGGACATATGTATAACTCCAGGGGCCTCAAGTAGCATGCCAAAGCACAGCATCATGCTTCAGAAACCATGTTTTTTTAACTCCACTAATCTAGTGACCTCTGATATCAATTGTTAGACCTGGCATTGTGGCTTGGTTTCCCCTGTCTTTTGCCTCTGCTTCCTGTATTTATGACTGTGTGCTAGACTTCGTTTTTGCTGGTTTTGGTACTCTGGGCACTTTATCTCTGCTGACCAGTGCTAAAGTGCAAGTGGTTCCTTTTTAAATTGTGATTATGATTGGTTATCCCTGATTGGCACATTTGATTTACTAGTAAGCTCCTACTAAAGTGCACTAGAGGTGCCCTGGGCCTGTAAATCAAATGCTACTAGTGGGCCCAGGCCCGGCGCTAACGTTGATGGCGCCCTGTGCGACAGTCTTTTTTGTCACCACCACCTCCTCGGATTCCCTCACTAATACCCGGCAAATGTTCCCCTCATCTCTCCATACTCTCCCTTTCACATACATTAATTTGTTTTAAAAGCGCTTGTAAAGCCTGGCCTTACTAATCCACTCAGCTACCCACATAAAATATAGTTCTGTTCTTTGCAGCTGGCATATTCATCCTCTACTGTGCTACTTTATGCCAAGTCAAAGACAAACTCCCATCTCTCCTCCTATCAGGAACATTAATCACAAGAGGTATCTTGACATTTTAATTTCTTCCTGAAGGCTGGACACACAAGGAACTTTTCAGAAGGTGCTTTTAAATCACAAGTTTCTAGGTTATTGCTAAACACAGTGCCCCCCAATCCAGGTCAGCACCCAGTGCAGCTGCACCAATCTCACCGCCCTAAAGCTGGCCCTGAGTGGGCCTGTAGCACTGATTGTCCCACCCAGATGAGTAGCCCTGTAAATATGTCTCAGACTGCAGTGTCTGTGTGTAGTTTTGCACTGCCAATGTGACCTGGCAAGTGTACACAGTTGCCAGGCCCTAACCTTCGCTTTTACTACATGTTCATCACCCCTAAGGTAGGCCCTAGGTAGACCCATGGGCAGGGTGCAGTGTATGTAAGAGGTAGGGCATGTATTTGTGTGATTTACATGTCCTAATAGTGGAATACTACCAAATTCGTTTTTCACTATTGCAAAGCCTATAATTCCCATAGGTTAACATGGGGACTGCCTTTATATAACTTTTATGTGCAGTTTCCCATTGAGAGCAGATAGAGAGTTTGAGTTTGGGGTCTTTGAACTTACAATTTAAAAAGACATCTTTTGGTATAGTTGGTTTTCAGATTGCCTGTTTGAAAATGCCACATTTAGAAAGTGGACATTTTCTTCCTTAACCATTCTGTGCCTCAACCTGCTTGTGGAATCCATGTCTGGGTCAGACTCAAGTGATCACAGGAGGGAGGGAGAGTGGGGGGGAGGCTCTGGCCAAAAGAAGCGTTACACATGTAACAGTGTTTTGTTTTAAGCAGAAACATGTTATTGCATTAAAAAGAAAGCAGTACCTAACTGCAATGTTTAAATACATCTAGACATATTTAAACATTGCCATCTTTATAAAATATTTGTGAAAAATCCTGAGGGGGGGGCCCAATGATTTTTATTTTTCAACTGGGTGGGCACAGCATTAAAACGTTTGGAGACCACTGCTCTAGAGAGTGACACAAAGGGAGCTGAGGTATGCCATGCACATCCTGATGAGTCTCCTGGGCTAGATTGGAGAAGGAGGAGCTGACACCTGCACCTGAAAGGGCTGTGCCAGTCCTTCCACAATGCAAGCTCCAATCCCCTGGAGTGTGTCTGGGGCCAGGCCTGGGCAAGGCAGGATCTGGTGAACAACAGAGACTATCCTTTAAAAGTTTAAAGTTTGCCTACTCATAGGAGTACTGCCCCTTTGTGTGCTTTGCTGGGTAAGCATGCAGTTGCTGCTTCTGCCTTAAAGAGGACAAAGACTGGACTTTCTCCAAGGGATTGAATGGAGCTTGCCCCCTGTTCTGAAGTCTCAGGGCCATCATCTGCCAGTACCTGGGCTCACTTGCTGCCAAATAGTGCCAAATCCAATCCCTGGGCACTTGAAAGGAAAAGCTGATGAACCCAAGGTGAAAATTCACGCACCGGAGCCGAGCAGCAGAAAAAATGATGCAGTGCCTGCACCACAGCTGAAAAATCGACACAACACTAGAAAAATCGACGCATCACCAGCTCAGCAAGGGTTCATCGCTGCTATGCGTCCATATTCTCCATGCATTGTCCCTAAGCGTCAAAACCTTAAACATCAGCACGCAGACCTTGGGCTGCTTGTCTGGAAATCAATGCATCTCTTCCCTGCAAGGAAAGAATCAACGCATTGCTTACTCGGTGGAGAAAGAATCAACATATCGCTTCACTTGTGAGTAAGGAATCAACGCATTGCTTGCTTTTCCGATGCACGCTTGCCCATGCGGCTTTATTTTCAACACATACCAGATACTTTGTGCTAAAACAGCACATCCATGGATTTCTATGGATTAAGGCTCTTTTTAGTTTAACAATTCATATCTTAGCTTGTGTATTTTAGATTTTTGTTGTTTAGGTCTTGTTTGAGTTAAATAAATATTGGCATGGAGTCCTTGTGTGGTGTTTTCACTGTGTTACTTTGTGTGTTGGTATAAATACTTTACACATTGCCTCTGAGATGAGCCTAAATGCTTGTGCCAAGCTAACAAGGGGGTGAGCAGGGGTTATCCTAGGTGTGTATCTCCCTTACCCTGACTAGAGTGAGGGTCCCTGCTTGGACAGAGTGCAGACTGACTGCCAACCAGAGACCCCATTTCTAACACCAATCTGAGCTACTGCAGCTGATTTTGAGATGATTATATGGGATTTCTATCTGAATGTCACAAAATGAGGGGGTTCTCAAAGAGCTCAAAGGAAGGTGCATTCACAGAGTGGAATAAGCATGATAACCCCAGAATATTAAAACATATATGTGTTTATATATTTTCTCTCCTCTTCACATCTCAGTCACATTGTTCTCTCTTTCTTTTTCTCTCATTTCTCCCTCCTTATTTTCTTATCTAATTCCTCTCTTCTCTGTCACTATTCTCTATCGCATCTCTATCACTCTTTTTTCACAATTTCTTTACTTGGCCCCTTCTCTCTCACTGTCATTCTCGCTCCTACTTTCTACTCCGGAATCCCAATCAGAGAGAGAGGCTATGTCAGATGCTAACCACTGCCACATAATAAGAGATGGTGATTGGTATTGAGTCCCCACAGACGTTCAGTGTTTACATTGCTGGAATAAATACTGCAAAAGCTCAACTCCACCTATAAACAGGCTCAACACAATCTATGAATTAACATGATTCCTTGTGTGAAGGGACTCAGCTATATGTAGACAGGCGCTCTGCTCTGGCTCAGTGCAAGAAATAAACTGTCTTCAAAGAAATTCAACATTATATCTGGAGGAGTTCAGCTCCATCTTTTGATAAACTCTGCTGTATCTGTGCAGTGGTTCAGCACTATGTATGCAGGCTTTGGAACTGAGGAACCAGGTTTGAGTCTCGGCACCAGCTCAACATCCTCTGGTGGTGCGTAAATCCCTTAATCTGCCCATGCCCAAAAAACTGAAAGTGACCTTGTGTAATTTCAATGGCTTTCCTGTAAAGCGCTGCATGACCTTCCAGTGGAGTTTGTGCTATATAGAACTGAGAAAAAAGGTCAACTGTATCTGTGAATGAGCTTCACTCTTCAAAACAATGGAGTCTGTTCATGGCTGAGTCCTACTTTATCTGCATGTGCAGGAACTAATTTAATCTGTGTTGGAGCTCACATACATCTTCTAGGTATTCCAGTTCATTTCTAGAAGCAACCAACTTTATGTTCCTTGGAGCAGGAAAAAAAGAAGGAGTATGTGGAGAACGTGACAACAGGTACAGAAAGTAATATGAAAGTATGAACAGTGCTGAAACCCAGGTGACTGCCTGGGGATGATGTGGTAGAAGTCAAAATATACTGGAATGCATGGGAAGGAAAAAGTGGACCTGGACAGAAAAGCAAAAGACCAAGACAAAGAAGTAATATGATCAAAGGGGGTTCCATGTTGGGGGCACCGGCATTCAGGCATCGACCAGTGGGAGGTGGTGCCCAGTGGCTGTTTTGGCTATTGTGTGTGAATATTCAGACTTTCAGCAGGAGCCAAAGAGCGGGCCACAGAGCTTGCAAAACAGTACCCCTATAAGGTCAAATTCTGGATTTGGCTCTAATTATTACCCTTTGAAAAGTAGTGTAGCAGCAGTCTGCAGGCTGCTGCAGTTTGTGAGCTACAGTAATTATTATGGCTGCCGATGGGTGCCTCTTTAGCAATGCCTGAGCGTGATTTAGGAGAAAGTCAAGCACCAGGGGACCAAGATATAGGCAGGTTACCCAGGTCCATCTTCCAAAGGGTGCCAGGGGTATCCAATTTTGGGTTGCTCTGAAATACGTTAGGGTCTAACTTACTGGTTGACCCATGGGAGCTCCTCTGGTATGAGGGATTGGCTGAGTTCACCTTGTTGAGTACTAAGTAGAAGTGACAGTTGAAATTCGAGGGTACCAAATTACATTTTCTTGGGAATGGTGCTTGAAGAGCCAGCAATGATTTTGAGAACTAATTTTCAGACAAACAGAAATTTTTATGTCTAGCCTTGTAGTGATATGGATGTTCATTATACATGAATATTTTGAAGTGTGTCAATAGAAAGATATTTTATTTATGTTCCTTTAGGAAAATAATTATAGTCCAAGAATGTTTAATTCTCAAAAACAAGCTTTGTGGCCTCAGGCTGCTTCATTCCTTTAATTGGGAATGGAGCTAGTTTAGTGTATTCTCCCAGATGCGGTGTTCATGGAACCTTGGAGAGTTCCTCTCTTGTGAACTGTTATTTGTGGAACCAAGATTGAGCTTTAAAATCCCCTCTTCAGGAAGACATTCAAATAAGGGCAGATATCTGTACAGTGTCTGGGGCAGGACAGGCAGCCAGGAGCATTTTACTTAGAGGCTGCCCACAGGACCATCCCTGACCCCACTAATAAGTGCTGTTGCTACCAACCAGTAACATTTAAAAAAATACTTTCTCCCCTTTTTTGCATGTATGTAGCACTTGCTATCTCTTGTCAAGAGTAGTAAGTGCTATATAAATTCAATTACATACAGTCAGGGCCATTGGAATTATGGGACAGGGGAAGGCCAAATTATGCAGCAGGAAAAGGCAAAATATGCAGCACAATGTGGCATGTGGCACATTGTGTGACACTATTACTTCATTATTTTGTCATTTTTACAGTTATTAACACTGTAGGCCATTAGTTGTATTTCATTAGTACCAGTATTACACCCATATAAAGCAATAAGCAACAGATACGTGGCCAGTCAAACTTTGTAAAGGGTCTTCCACTGCCCAGTAAACAGTATTGCTCCATATTTAGTAACTTTTGAACCTTTTGAGCTAGAAACAATTGTTTTGTTAAAATCTGCAGATTATACAGCAGAAGGTGGATTATGTGGCAAATGTGGTAAATGTATGGTTATCCAAATAACACCACAGCCTCACAATTGAATTATTTCAGTAGCCCTGCATACAATATAATTTGTCATTTGTACCTTCTTTGCTTGAAAGGACTCAGGTTAACAGTCAGGTTGGGAACAGGGCAGAGATTGCCATTTAAGTGCAAATGTTTCCTCTGTCATCACAGTGTTAATGGGCAATCATCGTCTCAATGAGGAATGCTAAAGCACTTGGATGTGCACAGTGAAAGCCCCCACCATGAGATCTGTGAACAAGCATTGTATAAATTACTGGAGCCCTTCACCCCTCCTTTGAAGGCACTATCCAGCAGGAGGAAAAGCTGAACTTTCCTCTCTTAAAAACAAAATATTTAATCCGACTCGGCTTCTCAAGCAGTGCCCTGACCAGGCATTCCCTGAGACAAGCACCCACGAAGCTGCCGGCCACGCTACGGCACATGACAGGGGAATGGTGGGGTGAGCTGTAGCCTTTTTAGCTCAATGGGCATTGCATGCCTGCACTCCAGAGAGACTGTTACAAAATGAGGTTGTGTCTGACTTCAGGGACCTCTGGTGACTAGCTAAGGTATTCAAGTCTGCTACTACAAGGACTTATGCCTGGTTGGAGGGCCCTTTAGTGACAAGCATCAGCAAAGCTGATAGTACAAGCCAGTCCTTTTGGATTTGGCAATACTTGTTTAGAAAAGTGAGACCCACTGGCTTTGTCAATGCTTGTTTTCTGTATTTTTTTTGTCGTACATGCATTAAATAAAACAAGAAGAAAAACTGATGTACTGGCTTGCCTAGTACAGACCAAATGGCTTTGTCAACGCTGTTTTCAATGAAGGACAACGACAACAATATAAAAATAGACCGGAAACTCCATGCTGAATTTAGAATTTAATCTAGTTTTGGGGAAGTTCAGTTGACTGTTACCACATTCACCCCCTAATTATTTTACCAACCAAGTGTAGGCTTGCACAAGCAATCAAAATGTTAGAACGTGATTTTTGGCTGCAGAGATAGTTCAGTTATAGCAGATACTCTATTTTACAGATATCCCTGATGTGGGTGTGCCCAGTAGACAGATTTTTGAAGTGTAAAGCCTGCTTGGCATTCATCACACAAGGAAACACGCACTCATGTTTTTTGTCCCACACTTACTGAGTGAAGCCCCTTTTAGTACCAAACTCGGACTTCTTTTATACACGGGTGAGCAGAAACCCTAAGACCATGTATTTGTTTAGTCACATCTAATGATGAGAGATGACGTACATTTTCCAGGTTTCAAAAACACGTCTTTGGGCTTGAAACTGGGGCTGAAGTTTTGGCGGATGAGGAGGGACTTGGAACTTCTACTGGGTCTGAACAGTGAAAAAAACGCAACCAAATCTGTTTTGTTTCTGCGCAAACATCTGTTTTCTTTGCTTTGTGCCTACTGTGGCGTGTTACTGGAAATGATCCATCTTTGTGACTTTGTAAATAAACAAAGGTGCCTCGTTACGGAAGTGGTTGTTTAATCTTACACAGCGTGTCCTTTGCATGAACTGATTCTTGTGGACGCAAGCAGTTTTCATTTTAATTTCTTTAATGGTATTTTATAGAGAGAACAGGACCCCTGGTTCTTGAGGGCCCTCCAGGTGCATGAGAACGGCTCTTTGAGGAACCTTCTGCTCTAAGGTTACATACCCATGGCCAGCTTTAGCGTTGGTTACGCCCGCTGCGACAATGTTTGTTGGTGGGCCACGCAATTACCACCTTTAACACAATTTCCCTCACTACCACCCTTTAACAGTGCCGGCAAGTCTACATAACCACTATTTCTCAGATGCACTTAATTAGTTTTATAGCGCCATCCATAATAATGTAGCGTTTCAGAGCACTTTACCTCACAAACACATTATAAGGAGGTAACTCAATCATACATGTGTAAATTAGTGTATAGGAAATGTTGTAGAAGACAGAAGACTACAAGGGGTAGGAGTCACATTATCCATACAGGTAGGCAGTATAATTTCAGTGCTTGATCTGGCGAAGCACAAACTCAGAATGTGAAAAGTACAGCCATAGTTGGGGGTTGTCTTTACTAATAAGAATTGATTTCTACCCAAATGAACCCTTTTTGCAACATTAGGATAATGAAGACTAGAGAAAAAATCAAAACGCTGTAACCTATATCTGTCACGTTTTGCACGCTTCTTACAGCTGTAGTCTGCCAGTCTCCGGGCACCACCTGGTTTTTTGCTTGTTCTGGATCGGCCAAAGTAAGTGTAACCTCTTCCAGTAGCCATGGTGTTGCTGAAAATACAACACCTAGCAGGCTGTAACCTCCAGAAGGAGTCCCAGAGGAAAAACCCAAATTTTGGGAAAAAACCTTAGATCACAGGAACTCCTGAGAAGAAGCAAAAAGAAAAGCTGAAAAGAATAAAACAATTTCTAGCTTTCGCGTCAAGAATTTTCAATTCTATTAAGGACATGGAGGCGAGGATTATGCTATCTCTTTCTTTACTGAGCTAAACACAGCAGCAAATTAAACATCAGTAAACAAAAAACTTCACATCCCAAGATGCTCTATACCCCAGTCACGTGCACCAATCACCTATCGTGACCTTAATCCATGTGAAACATGACCCCCAACGTAATATCCTCTTTCTTTGTCCAAACAGATAACCATAACATTTCTTTCCAAACTTCTCTGTAGATGCTGTTTCACCAAATCTTCTCATCCAACGCAAACGTCTGTCGACAACTCAACCGGAGTAGTAAGTCGAATCCAACATCTTGTGAGCTGAAACCAAAAGTCGTCCTCCATCAATATCCTTATGATCACAAGTCATGAATTCTTCTGATCGGATCCTAGGATAAACAATAATAGAAAATAATACATCATACTGCCAGGTTATTGAGTATAACGTTCTTTAAACAATTCTCTAAGGATAATACAGGGAGGGCATAAAAATTATCATGTTTGAAAACTGAATATATCAAAGTATAGCATCAATAAATAATATCTGGGTGGGATACTCCTCGCCTCCGTGTCCTTAATAGAATTGAAAATTCTTGACGCGAAAGCTAGACATTTTTTTATTTTATGGCAGGACCGAAGGCTCAGATTATGCTATTTCAAAGCTGATCAATAACAACAGAGGCAACATCAACAACAGGTTTAAAATAAAACTTACGAAAAGTACATTCAGAAGACCAGTCTGCTGTCTTCATAATATCTTCTAAACTTGAGCCTAGAGTATAAGATTTAGAGGCCATAGCTCCCCTAACAGAATGGGCTCCAAATTGACTGGTATCAATACCGGCTTCACTCATTAAACATTTAATCCATTTCGAAAGAGTGGCTGAGGAAACTGGCTTACATGGTTTCTTCAAAGTAATCAATAATTGACCATCCATGGTCTGTCTAAACTCCTCTATAACCATTTCATAATCTTTCAAACATTGTACCACACATAATTTCGAGTTGTCCGGGTACCAAGAGTAAGTTACTGACCTGCAATTGGTTTTAGTCCTTCTGGCAATATTAAAAGTAACATCATTAGGAGAGTAAACTCTACCAGATAAATCCAAAGCCTTGACATCTGAAACTCGCTTACAGGAAATTAAGCATAGCAACATAGTCAATTTTACTGAAATCTGTTTACGGGATAAAAACCTGTTACTCGGCCGTGAATCTAAAAATGTTAACACAACGTTCACATCCCATAACACCGAATATTTGGCTTGAGGAGGCTTGGAAAATCGAAAACCTCTCAGTAATTTACAAACAAGGGGATGTTCACCCACTGGTTCACCATCAATATGTTTATGTCCAGCTGAAATAGCCGATCTAAAATGATTAATAGTCCTATATGCCAGCACTGAGGAAGCTAATTCTGCCAGAAAATGAAGAATGAGTCAATATTTGACTCCAAGGGATTGATACTCCTTCCATTACACCAATCATCCCATCTACGCCATGCTGATGCATATCTCTTGTGAGTGCTAGAGGCCCAGGCTTGTTTGATAAAGTTCTCAGCTTGTTGCGAAAGGCCTGGGGTTTTCCATTTTGTCCTGAAACCATCCATGCCATCAACGTAAGAGTCCCTGATGTAATCAGTGGATGTTGAAGGCCCTCCGGACTCAATAATAGATTAGGTCGTGGAGGAATGAACAACAGACGAGCACAAGCTAACTGCAGTGCAACAGGGAACCAGGGTTGAGACCTCCAAACTGGAGTCACTAAGACTAGGTCCGATTTCTGTCTCCGGACCTGAGACAGGACCCTGGGAATCAATAGAAACAGAGGGAATGCATAACCCTGAAACTGGGACCAATTCTGTAGAAAGGCATCTGTCGCTAAGGCTAGAGGGTCCGGTCTCCAGCTGAAGAATTTTGGAATCTGAGTATTGAGGCAAGATGCAAAAAGATCTATCTTGCAAGGGCCCCATTCCTGGACTATCTGTTGGAAGATAATTGGATCCAGCCTCCAATCGCTGGTGTCTGTCAGATATCTGGAGTTCCAGTCTGCAATAGTGTTCTGAACTCCCAGGAGATATTCGGCCAGAATTACCAACCTGTGACTTAGGCAATAATGCCAAAACTCCTTGGCTATCTCTGCAAGAATCCTGGATTTCATTCCCTCCAGCTTTTTGACATAACATACTGCTGAGATGTTGTCCATTCTCAGAAGGATGCAGCAGTCTGTCTTGAGAGGGGACAAGCTCTTTATCGCAAAAGACCCCGCTAGGAGTTCCAAGCAATTTATGTGGAGATTTTGCTCCGTCATGGACCACCGACCCCCAGTCACTACAGACCCGCAGCGGGCTCCCCATCCCCATTGACTGGTGTCTGATTCTATCACTACCTCTGGATGGGACCCGAATAGGGCTCTGCCATTCCATGCCTCCATGTGATGGAGCCACCACTGGATTTCCTCCTTGACCTCTGTGGATAACGGAATCAAGGCAGAGTAACTCAGACCCTGTCTTAAGTACCTGATCTTCAATCTCTGCAGTGCTCGATAGTGCAGAGGGGCAGGAAAAATTGCCTGAATGGAGGATGCTAAAAGACCCACCAATCGGGCAATGCTCCTTAGGGAAATGGTTGGACTGGCCAAAGCTGAACGTAATTCCCTCTTGATATTGCGGATCTTTGATGAGGGGAGAATCAACTGTGCTTGAAAAGAGTCGATCTTGAAACCCAAAAACTCTATCACTTGGGTCGGATTCAACAATGACTTCTGCGCATTGATAAGGAAACCCAAATCCTGCAACAGACTGATTGCCCAGTTCAAATGTATCTCCAATGTCTGTGGATCCTGCACCATCAACAAAATGTCATCCAAATAAATGATTAGGCGTACTCCCTTCGATCTCAACCTTTCCATCACTGGTCTCAACAATTTTGTGAAACACCGGGGTGCTGAGGACAGGCCGAACGGGAGAGCTGTGAATTCCAAACAATGACCTTTCCACAGAAATTGGAGAAACCTCCTGTGAGGGGGAAAAATTGGAATCGAAAGGTATGCGTCCTTCAGATCCAATCTCGCCATCCAGTCGATTTGCAGCAGGAGATCTCTTAACATGTGAATCCCCTCCATCTTGAAGTGTCTGTACACAATCCAAGAATTGAAGTCTTTTAGATTCCGAACTAACTGATGACCCCCTCCTTTCTTGTCCACCACAAAAATGGGACTGCAAAATCCAGAGGGGTGAGGGGTTGAGAAAACTACCGCTCCTTTGTCTAATAACGCTTGCACTTCTGTATCTATAAACCTCTGACTTTCTTGGGAAAAAGTAATTTGTACCGGGGGAGCTAACTGAAATGGAGTGTTGATAAACTCCAGGTGAAAACCTGCCACCGTCTGAAGAATCCAAGGGTCTCCAGAAATCTTTCTCCAGTTTTCCATACACAAACCCACTCTTCCCCCAAGAATAACTTGAGAAGGTTGAAGGAGACTTACCAGAGTAGGAAGAGTCCTGAATCGCTCCTTGCTGACTTCTGCGATGCCCCCGTCGGAATCTAGGTCAACCACCTCTGGAACGAGTGGGATAGAAGGTGGCGTCGGATTGGTCTCCAGACCAATTACCTCGACCTCTGGGATAGTAGTTTTGGGGACTTCCAAAAGAGCCCCGGCCAGGCATTCATCCACCATAACACCTGACAAAAAGGCCTCGCTTAAAAACTATTTTAAGGGACATTTGCGCTTTGTAGAGTGTGGACAAAGTGGAGCAAAATTTTGCCAGTTCTTTAATAAATGATGATCCAAACAGAAGACATTCAGCGGCTGGACCCGCTTCTGAAGAGGCTAAGTCGACTAGTTTAGGATCCATACGCATTAGAATGGACTTTCTGTGTTCAGCAGAAATAGCACAGTTGGTGTTACCTAACTGGCAGACAGCTCTCTGCGCCCAACCTAAGATGATATTGGTATCCACAGGGGTGCCTGATTCCTTGGAGACGACAGCCAAGTCTAGAATCTTAGTCAGGGGGCCTGACATATCTAGCAGTTTGTCCTGGCACAAACGCCACAACCTATCTAATCCTTTTTTAGGATCCTTTGAATTTTTTTTCAGGAAGGTGACCATTGTAGGGTCAATCTCAGGAGTGTCAGCCATGCTATTATCTAGATCGGGTCTAGGGCATTCTGCTCTGAGATGAGAGCGGACCTCTTTATCAAAACTTCTCCTTAGATTAGCGTGCACATACTGTGCGACTTCTGAGGATGGAAGCCAATTAGAAGACCTAGGGTGTACAATCTCAGAAGGATCGAAATCTAACAAGTGGGGAGTGGAATGCTTCTTCGTCTTCTTACTAGGGTTAGAATTATTTAGATTGTCTGAATCCTGATCTGAAGAGTCACCTGAAGATGAGGAATTATCTAAAGTGCTGTAATTATGCTCTGAAATGCGTTTATATCACGATAGGTGCGTTATATCACGATAGGTGATTGGTGCATGTGAGTGGGGTATAGAGCATCTTGGGATGTGAAGTTTTTTGTTTACTGATGTTTAATTGGCTGCTGTGTTTGGCTCAGTAAAGAAAGAGATAGCATAATCTGAGCCTCCGGTCCTGCCATAGAATTAAGAATTAGGAACAACAAAACTGCAGGCAAAAAACTGGATAGGTCCATAAACACAGGAACCAGGAGCGAGGAGCACCACCAGGACGGAAGTGTTTGCAATGCAATAAAAAGAAGACCTTCTGTGCTTTTATACTGACAAATAGGAAGTGACATGCAGGAACAAGTAAAGATACAGGTGAATGGAAAAACTGCCATTGTAGAAAAGGTAGTAAGCAATGCATGCAGAGAAGGAAACACAGACACCTGGGAAGAAGAAAATATGGCCACAAGAAGAAAAAGGAAAAAGAAGAAAGAAAAAAGAAAAAGAAGTCCAGCAAGCAGGTAAGGAAAACTATGGGGCTGCAAGCGAACGCAGTGTGACCCAGAGCCCAAGAGAGGATTGCCGAGCCACGCTGCGGTCGAGAAAACAGGTTGCGGTCCAAAAAACGGCCCACAGCAGGATAGGCCACCTGAAACGCGGACCGCAGACATGAACGCCGCCAGAGGGGGGGACGCCACAGGTACCGGCAGCATCACAATACTTTGCAATTTCCACACAGCTCCTTGATGACAGTTTCTAGCTCACTGATCAATGTTAGGATATTAAGGTATAAACTTCAAATAACTAAAGGAAATCGCCAATAAAATTAGTAACCCACAGACCTTGTTACATTATATGCACTTTGTGATCTGCATGGTACACCTTCTTTGCAGCAAGCATTTTAACCCTCTGAGCTACCTTTTGATGAGTTAGAACTTCAACTAGACAACGCTCAGCCTCTCTCCAGAAAGTCCATTAATCACTGGAGTTATCTTGACATTTTAATTGTTGAAAATTGCTGTTGGCAAGGAACGTGGCAGCAGGTGCTTTTAAAACCATAACAGGCACCCCAACCTGAAGTCAATGCCTGGTGTGGTGGCGCTGGGGGCACCACCCTAGAGCCAGCCCTGTACATGCCCTTAAAGGTCAGCTGCCTACAGAGTTGGTAAGATCTGTGACCATTTGGCCCCACTAAGTACCCTGTGAATATTAGAAGAGGAAATACATAGCTACTATTTTTCCCTCTGAGTGTCATTGAAGGGGTCCCATTCACCATTCCCCTTTCCACGAAGGCTAAGATTCTAAAGCCCTCATTATAAGACAGCTCAGGTCATTCTGAGTAACCTGGCGTATCTGGGCACAGGATTACCAGGTCTGTACAGGGGCGTAGCTGGGCCAGTAAGACTACGGGTGTGAGATTCAGATTTTCCAGCAATCACGCTGGCATATGATATTAAAATACATTATGTCACAAGCAGGGTGCAGGAGGGGGCTAAAGGGGCAGTGGAAAGGGAGAGGATTGTGGACTGGTAAGAGTACTAAGTGAGAGAAAACAATATTTTGTAAAATAACTAACATTTTTTAGGACTTTCAAAACAGAAAGAGGGAGAGGGTGTATATGCATTTTTGTCTGTGTGTATGTAAAAATTCCTTTAGAAATCTGACAGAAACCTCAGTATACCTGAATGAAAACCATTTCATCCAACTATTTATCAGAAAATACAACTAGTAGAGGGGTGTAACACCTCACGCCCCTGGACCTGTAAATACCAGAGCTAGTAATCTTGGACCCAAAAACACCAGACTCTATGGATAACTGCTACATCTGCCATAAGTCACACTGCTCCTGCGCACAGGAGGGATTGTAGCTTTCCTTCCACCTGCTCTGGAGCAGTGGCATAACATTAACCCCTGCAGCCCATGTGGTGCAGGGGGGCCTGATCTCCAGAGATCCCCTCAGCAGAGTATGCTGAGTGGCAGGCCCCTGGCCTGAGAGCTCCTGACTGGGTCGGAGAGGAGGGGGCCTTCTCTATGTACTTTGCGTTGGGGTCTCCAAAAGTTTTGTTACGCCACTGCTCTGCAGTGATTCCAGCCCCTGTTTTTCCCACACTAAAGTAAGGGGAACTCCTGAGGTGACTCTAAGGATCATTATACAAAGCAGTTTCTGTTAAGGTGTGAAAGATAAACACTTTGTGAATAGAAATTCCCAGTCTTTATCCACCCAATAAATAATGGTGGAATTTTCCGTTTTAAAATATCGTCTACAAGACACAGGATGGAATGCCTGCAGAGACAAACAAACCTTTAGTCTCTCAGGTTTTGTCCTTTACATATGACCCTTTCGAATGTTGTTTTTTTGTTTTATGTATAATGTACTTTGTAAATGCACTTTTATTTTTGTTTCTTAAAATCGAATAACGGTTTTCAAGTTGAAACTGCAACTTAGGTGTCAATGCGATACATGGTCAGATTCTGCCTATCAGGTCCATATGTTACCAGCATCTCCTAGGAATTCATATCAAATTCCAAGGAATTACACCACTACTATCCAAGGAATTGGCAACATCAGACTGAGGTAGGTGAAATCCCTACGCGGAAAGCAAAATTTGAGAATTTCAAATGACATTTTTGCCCTTTGAACAAAATTGTGATTGATGTTGTTGGAGTGTTTTAAACTGTTGAAAAAACTTAATGCAGTTTTAAACTAATATTCAGAATTGATGCGTAGACCTTAATGAAAAATAAATGCTTTAAATGCAAAATTTACAGTAGGCAACCATATTTACTCATACTAGGCCTGAATAGCTGAAGTAGCATTTTCTGACAAACTGACCTGACTAAAAATGTTAACCTCATACAAAATATTTATTTCCTGACCTTTCTATTAACATATTTTTCATAATGAATAATAGCTACATAAAATGTTTTCATTTAACTCTGGAAGTGTTTCTACTTACACAAAGACTGCTGTTAACTAATGAATAAATATTAGTCATTTAGTGAAGTAATGAAGAGGTTCACACATGAAAATGCAGCATTTTAAAGGCAATGAATAGTGTTAACAGACTAAGATAACAACTTTGTATTTGATAAGAAATGTTTCACTCGACATTGCTATCTGTGGACTATTGTCTTCTTCATGAGATGACGGAAAGTGATCCTGTTCCTATGAAGACATTGAAAGCTGATTAGCTGACTGAAGAAAGAAGCAGCAGCAACATGTTGCAAAAGCTCAGAATGTGATGTCTTTAGGAGTGTGTGTTCCTAGAGTATGTCATCTCATCCCCCTTATGATCCTGCTAAAACATTTTCCTTCTCAGGATTATGCTTAAAAAAAAGGTCAATAAAACTTATCACCCAGCAGAAGGTTGTGGAGACACAGGCATCAAACTTCACAACCAATCATTTTAAAATGACAGTGTGACCAACATCGGCACAGAAGGAAAACTTCAGGCTCAAATAAGGTTAAGGGTTTTATTGCAAACTCAGACTCAAAGTCATGTAGGCAATTCTCAAGACAAAGTTATAAAGATACAGAATCGCCATTAGTTGTCAAGGGTGAAGGAAAAGGTTCAAACAAATTAACATTGAAAGGACTAAACATTCCACAAAAACAATGCCTTTTTTTTCCTTAGGGGAGCAGACAAAGATTGTTTATTTTGTGTTTGCTTAGAGTTGTACAATTGTGTGTCGGAGAACATTGTAAAGGAGGCTGAACCCCTGCAAGCAGTGAGTAGATGTGTCATATTGTGCCACCCTGAAATTGGTCAATTGGTGTGAAATGCCCCATAGTGATTGGATGGTCTGTCTGTAGAACAGTCCTGATATTGGAAGACCAGCTTTTTCAGAAACAAAAACATTTGAGAACTGAATTATGTTGTTTACCATTTGTTGAATAATCTGAAACATGAAATGTTTTTTGAAGCTTTTAAATGTATTGTAAGAAGTGATGTGACAATTCCAGTAAGGGAAGGTGAAGAGGCATCTCCTGAAAGGTACATCAGCGCACTATGTGGCAAAGAATGTAGGATTACATACATGTTTGTGGCTTCGTTAATGGTGAAAGATCACTGATAATGGGGGGCCATTGAATTTTCCAAAATATCGTACATTTGACTTAAGAAACATTGAAAGACTGATAGATACGCTGTATGATATGAAGCCACCTCCACAACACAAATCATTAAATGCTTGAGAGAGGATGGCTCATACTAGAGAAAGGTAGAAATATCAGAACAGGGCAAAGAGAGTAGTGCATAATTTTGCAGATTCTAGATGGGATGAGCAACAGTACAGGTGGAAGAAAGCCATAGTTGAAGGAGATAGAGTGTACCCAGCAATTACTACTGAAAAACATGAGAAGTCGAAAAAGAATAAAGCACATGGAAAATAAGATGAAAAAGATGGGAAGAAATCAGATGGCAATTTTATTTAGGGGTGATATTTTGGCTACATTAATAGCTGCACGTCCGCCACCTCATGTGACCACTGTAATAAAAACTGAAGGTGATTCAACTTCTAAAGCAACAATCACTACAGCCCGTGTTTACCTGTATAAAATTCAGATTGAGAGACCAGTACAGATAACACAGCCTTTTATGACATAGGTGGTCATTATGAACATGGCGGGAAAGACCGCTGACTGCTGTGTCGGCGGTGAACAGAATCCCGCCGGTGGCGGTGAATGGAAACCCGCCATGTAATGATAAAAAAAAAAAACAGCCAAAAAATCCCAGACCACCACTCCCTGCCAGGACACTGTCAGCAGGAAGCCTGGCCCCCCCACCCCACCTCCGCCAAGCACACCCACATCCCGCCCTCAAAATAATGATGCACAATTCACCTCGGCGGACAGTGGTGTCCGGACGAACATTGGCGGCTGCGACCGCCACGGGCGGCAAGTGGGCTCAACAGCAAGAAGTGCACACATTGGATAGGCCTAACACCCACACACCTGACACACATCCTGAACACCATAAAACACCCCCATACACACCCCACAATCCCTTGCAATGAAACCAGGACCAGAAGATGGAGAGAACCAGAGCCAGACAGCGAACGGCAGCATATAGGACACGCATATCGACCCACACAGGAGCACCCATACCCCGTCCCCAGTCCTGATGCCATCCACCACCCTCACCATGTCCCCCCCAAAAAATCCACGCTTCACCGAAAGGGAGCTAAGGACTATGGTGGATGAGATCCTGAAGGTGGAGCCACAAATATTTGGCTCTGAGGTGCAGCACACACCCATTGCACGGAAATTGGAGCTGTGGCAGACCATTGTCAACAGGGTGAATGTAGTGGGACACCATCCACGCACCAGGGACGACATCCGAAAGAGATGGAACGACCTGCGGGAGAAAGTCAGGGCCATGGCATCCAGGCACCACATCGCAGTGCAGAAGACTGGGGGAGGACCGCCAACCAACACCACCCGACTACATCGACTGGGAGGAGAAGGTACTCGCCATCCTGCACCCAGAGGGACTCATTGTACTCACTGGAGGCATGGACTCGGGTAAGTCATCTACAATTACCTCATATACAACACATCTGCAATGCATGCACCACCCCACCCCACCCACACCCACCAGGAACAACACCCCACCCAGGCATCAGCCACCACATCCACCACCCTGCATTACCCACAACTCACTACCAGGCCCACATCACTCCCGCTGTGCACAACCACCTAGCCCTGCACATACCCACAATGGAATAATACCCCCCACCACAATGTAAGCCCACCACTGCCACTAAATGCAATGTCCACCTCACAAAGGCACCCTGGAAGGCCAGTGAAAGTCACACCAGCACAAAATTGCACAGTTCTGTACACCTCAAACCCTCATGCATATGTAACAGACATGTCTATGTCCCCCAACAGGCACCACCACCCATGCAACCCTAATGGAGGGGACAAGGAGTGCCACAGCACTCCAGGGAGACAAAGGCACCTCACAGGACACTGGTGAAGGATCCCTGGACACTGATGGGCAGGCAGGCCCCTCACACAGCCATGGATGCTCACCATGCAGCAGCCCCACCCAGGAAACCAGTGTCACCCCTAACACCCAGTCAAGACCAGCAGGCCAGGGGAGGCGTACCCACACCAGTGGACCCAGGGCACAGACAGGTGGAACACAGCAACAGAGGCCACAGTCTCCCACTCCCAACATGCAGGAAGGCGAGGGCTCCAGTACAAGTGGCACGTCAAGACCTGCGCAGGGAACACAGGCACAGGGGGCTATGGCAAGGTCAAGTGCCCCAGTGGGTCAGGGGGTAGGGCACCAGATGGATGCAGCAGCCCAGGACGTCAGTGCAGAGGTATTGGGGGCCTACCAACATACCCAAGACAGGTTGGCACAGATTGTGTCCACCCTGAAACAAAGTCAGAGGATGCATCTGGAACAACACCAACAGGCCATGGAGCAGTGGAAAGAACACAATGCCACAATGGCCACCATTGCTGGAGCACTGCTTCAATTGGTCAACAAACAGTCTGACACCCACACTGGACAAGAGGCCCCCACACCAGCCCTGGACAACCAGCAACAGATGACCCAAGCAACAGAAACGGCACAGGAAAACCCCTCCCAGGAATCACAATGGCCAACCATGCCACCCCAAGAAGCTCCACAGCAGGCGCCCAAATGTAGTCTCAGGCCAGGATATGGCACTGGAAACCCAGCTAAAAACAATCCCCACTCCAACAATTGACACTGCTACTACTGCAAAGCAACCATCCCACCCATTCACCAACTACACTCAGCTGAGGGCAAAATGAAGTACTATACTACAAATAGGACCCACCTATGACATCCAACAGGGCTGCCCCCAAGTCGGTTTTGAGGACACCCAACCCTTACAACTTCCATCACTGTATGTAGCACAATTCACTGTATTCGACCAATACAACACAATTCTCACCTGTAACACTGTCCCCTCTCTTCAATGTTGAACAAATTGGAGTATGGATGCAACTGGCAGACAACAACTTTATTGTCAATTTGTGCTTGGTGGTGGTAATGTGTGTTTCAAATTAGGCAAGGAGGGAATGCATATATTGTCTGTCAGTACCATGCTTAAGAGGTCCATGTCCCACCTATCATGACCAATCCCTCCTATATGACATGGCCCACTGACAGCATCAGTCACTAACCACAATTACAGGCTTAAGTCCCAGACAGTTATTAGAAGTAGAGTTGTATCAGTTGGTTCCTGGAATTGACATCTTCCCCTTCCTCATCCTCACCATCACTCTCCTCACCTCTCTGAGGTAACTGATCAGGACCTATAGCACCCTCCACCTCCTAAAGGGGGATAGAATGTCTCACAGTCACGTTGTGCAGCATGCAGCAGGCCACCACTATTCTACACACCTTTTCAGGACCATAGGCCAGGGACCCCCCAGAGATATGTAGACACCGGAATCTAGCCTTCAGGAGACCTATAGTACGCTCTATCACCCTCCTAGTACGTCCATGGGCCTCATTGTATTTCCTCTCTGCATCCGTCCTGGGATTCCTCACTGGTGTCAGGAACCAACGCAAGTTTGGGTAGCCAGAATCACCTAGAAAAAGGGTCAGTACAGAGTTGTCATTGTAATGTCCCTTAGTCAGACAGGCAGGTTCTCTGCAATGTGTCAGTTAGTAACAGGCAAACTTACCTATGATCAACCCTCTGTCCTCTTGTAGTTGTTTCATTTTCTGTGGCACACTACTGTTCCTCAAAACAAATGAATCATGGACTGACACCAGGAACATGGCATTCAGATGGGAAATGTACTGGTCTGCAGAACATACCAATTGGATGTTCATGGAGTGAAAGTTCTTTCTGTTTCTGTACATCTGTTCACTGACTCTTGGGGGGATGATAGCTATGTGGGTGCCATCAATAGCACCTATGACATGGGGAATGTTTGCAAAGGCATAGAAGTCAGACTTGATGGCAGGGAGGTCAGCACTTTGGGGGAATCGCACATAGGATTGCAGATGTTGTACAAATGCATTCAGAAACCTTGTCAGTACCAGGCTGAACATTGGCTGTGAGAAACCAGCACCCATGCCCACTGTCACTTGAAATGAGCCTGTGGCCAGGAAATGGAGTGCGGAGAGCACCTGCACCTCACTTGGAATGGCATGCTGATTACGATTTCCGGGAGTCAGTGCAGGATCCAGTGATGCACATAGGTCCTGAATAGGTGCACATGTGAGTCTGTAAGTGATAATAATCTGACACCCCACCATCGTCCCCATATCCACAAGTGGTCTGTACACCCATGGTGCCCTTCCTCGCCACAAGGGTCGGTACCTATGAGGGGTTACAAAAAGGAGTGATGTGCACACATAAATTGGCTTATTTGATAAATACGTGCAGTGCATTGTTCATAGTAGTGTCTGTACAATTACAGCAACCTGACAGATGTACATGTACATCACTAGGAGTGAACATAGTAAATCATGTGTGCTAATATACACAATGGATAGAGGCCTAGGCGCTTCATATGGCTAGTAGGCCCTGCATTGTGAGTATTAAGAATTGTAAGATGCGTAGGTGATGGCAAAATGTCTGCCCACTGTAGTACTGCCCCTTCATTCTGAAAGTGACCTAATATCGCTAGCGGTTGACGTCACAACGTACAGCGGTGTTGACCGATGTTCACACCCTCATTGGCTAACATGGATGCCAATGGGGAATCCTGGCGTATCATGATCGCCACAGGTGGTGACGGTGCATACCGTCGGGGAACGTACGTGCGTTCGTTTGATCACTTGACTCCCTGATCTCGTGCGGACAGGTACTCCACTCTGTGTACTGCTGTCGCATGCCTCTGGCTATGAATGTTCCATGTGGTGCAGGGGAAAGGGCCTCGGCCTTCACCCAAGAAGAACTGGAGAAGCTAGTGGAAGGGGTCCTGCCCCTGTACGACACACTCTATCGCCGGCCAGAGGTGCAGGTGAGTCCGGGTTTGGGGGTCACTGTGTGAGTAATGGATGGAGTGAATTGCACATATGTGTGCTCCTGTGAGCCAGGATGGGCCATGGTGCATGGAATGCTGCATGCCACTGTCCTGCATGTCTGAGAGTACTGTCAGTCCTATGTTTGACAATCTGCCAGCTGTTGCCATAGTGCAGGTGCCTGACCTCTTTGTTCCATTTCTGTGTCACCCTACTAGGTCAGCGCCCACCAGAAGAGGGAACATTGGCATGCCATCACCAAGGAGGTACGGACCCTGGGGTTCTACAACCGGTGGATCACCCACTGTCGAAAGATCAGTGAGTCCCAGCTGGGGAAGTCCTCCCGATGTGGAAGGGGTGCCCGTTGGGCATTGACCCCCCTCATGCGAAGAATCCTGGCTGTGGCGTACCCAGACCTGGATGGGCACTTGAAGGCTGCACAGCAGTCACAAGGGGGTGAGTACTCACAGACCATACTTCAGCCTGGAAGGATGAGTGTGTGTGCGATAGGGCTCATGGTGCTTAGAGCAGGGATTTTGACTGGTGTCCATTTACTGTATGTTCCCCAAAGGGTGTAGGGGTGTCCCTGTCAGGTTTCACCTACCTCAGCTCCAATACTCTTTCAGGGGATGGGTGTAGGTCAATATTCTGCTCAGTAATCAGGTGCATGGCCATGGGCATAGTGTACGGTGCTAGCTGTTGGGTGTGTTTGCTGGGTGGGTGTATGTCTGGTAATTGTGTATCAGCATTCAGCTATTTACAAGTGTCTCTCCTGTTTTGTTTCCCCATCCCTGTTCTCTTGTGTTGGTTTGGTACAGCATCAAAATCAGGCGAGGGATCTGAGGCACCGGCCAGTGGGGAGGCATCGGCCCACGGATCCTCCGAGGCAGAGACAACGGACGCCCAGGGGACCAGTGGGGGCGAGGGCGAGGGCGAGGGGACTTCCACGGGGGAGGCTATTACCACAGGAGGTAGTGACTCTGAGATTTCCTCCGATGGGGGTCCTCCAGCGGTGGCGGACCCTAATGGACACACCACTACTGTAAGATCTTCCACCACCACCCATACCATCACTGCCCTCCCTTCAGCTCCCCACCGGGTTCCCCGTGCCCGCCCACCCAGAAAGGTGGGCGTCTCCTTCGCCCCAGGCACTCCCTCCCCTGCCCCAGTCAGCCCTGCTGCCCTCACAGAGGAGGCTATTGACCTCCTGAGAACCATCTCTGTAGGGCAGACAACCATCGTCAATGTCATCCAGGGTCTAGCATCAGAGGTGCAGCAGACCAATGCCTATCTGGATGGCATTCATGGTGCTGTGTCTGCCCAACAGAGATCTTTTCAGGCTCTGGCCTCCTCTTGGACGGCAGCCAGTTTCCCTGGCCATTCTGTCCCCCCTCCAACCTCCTCTACCCCTTCCAGCACCCCACTCCCTTTATCCGTCCAAAGCACACAACCAGACCCGTTTGCAGGCACATCAACACACAAGAAGCACACTTCCAAACACAAGCACCACACCTCCCACCACAAGCATTCACACAGCCAACAGACACCTGCACACACAACAACATCCACTTCCCCCAGTGTGCCCGCCTCTTCCACCTCCCTGTCTGTCCCCTCTACATGCACACCCTCATGCACCGCACCCTCATTCACTGTTACTGTTCCTCTTCCTGCAGTCACCACGATAGCAGACAGCCATACATGCACCCCATACACCACATCTGCACTCACCACCTCTACTGTAGTTGACACATGCAGCACACTCACCAGACTTGCAGACACCCACCCAACATACATCCACACTAGCTGTCTGTCTTCCCCCACTGTTTCCAACCCCCCACCTCCCAAAACACACAAACGCACCAAGACACCCACCCATCAGACATCCACCACACCACAGCATACTGAGCAGTCACCTGCACCCACTACACACACACCTACACCCCATACATCAACTCCCTCTGCCTCCACTCCCACGCCCTCATCCACACCCACCCCAATTGCTCCCCAAAAACTTTTCCTCTCCCGTGCAGACCTTTTCCAACCCACTGGCCCACCCCGTCTCGTCCCCAAACGTGCCCACCTCCTTGCCCTTTCCGCTCCTTCCACATCACAGCCCACCCCGGTCCCACCTTCGCATTCTCGTGCCCCTTCCCCGGTGAAGAAGAAGGCCCATATGAGCCAAGACCACCCAGCTCCACCCGAGACAAACAGCCGTCACCCCCTTCAAAGGAGAAGCCCAACCTCCTCAAGCAAGTCAAAGTCCCACGCCCATCAGAAATCCCCACCCCCCCTACCCCTTTCCATGAGGTGCCTGAATCCCCATATGGTGCCCCATTCAGTGGAGTACCCAGCACTTGTGGGAGTCAGGTGTGGCCAGTAGTGGCCAAGGACAATTTTCATTTTATGGACTGGCCATTGGCCCTGTTGGCACTGTTTTGCTCAGTGAGCTACAAATTAAAGTTTCTGTGTGGCCTGTGTTTGGGCTGCACGCAGTTCCACCCTGGTGTTTGTTTGAATTTTTAATGGATGTGGGGCTATTGTATGTACTATGGTCAAGTTGCTTTTGCCTTCGGTTGGGTACGTACCTCTTGGTGTGGGGTGTCTGACTTGTGCTGCTCGGAAGGGTTGGGGGCTTTGCAGAGTGGGTGGAGTGGGTGGGTATGTAACTGTGCCCTTTCCTCCCTTGTGTCGTAGGTTGCGGTACTTACCGTCATCGTCTTCGTCGGCGGCCTCGGTTGTGTAGGTATACGGCAAAGAGCTGGGCTGGCATGATCAGCAGCTCTCTGTCCATGGCTGCCGCTGCACGTTTTGTGGAACTCCGGTGAGTGTTTCCTTCTATTTGTTTCATTTCCGCCTGGCTTTGTGTAGCAGTGGTTCCCGCCCCGGAACTGGCGGCGGAATGGTGGTTCATAATTTGATGGGAGGGTTGGGCCTTGCCGACGGCCTGTGGGTGGACTCTGCCATCGTCAGCGGGACTCCTTTCCTGGTGGTGGGTGGTTTGGTTCATTATTTGGCAGTCCGGACCGCTCCTCTGTTGGCGGTTTCTACTGCCAACGCCGGTGGAGTGGAACGGACCGCCATGTTCATAATGAGGGCCATAGTCTGTTGTACAACCTGTTATATCAAATGCTGTGTCTACCCAAGTTGAGACTGCAATGGTAGTGTACTTTCCAGGTGTTACTTCTTCTATTGTGATGGTATCAGCACCTGCTACTATAGTTAAAACTGCACAGCCATTAGAGACTTGCACAGCAACTGCTCCAATTAATATTATCCCAAATGCTGCAGTTCAAGGAGCTGTTGGAGGAGCACCTGTGACAGGGTTCATTTCAACATCACAGAATTCACAAATTGTTGCTTGGACACCCCCACAAACTGTTCAGCCGTAGAGGGAGGGGAGAATAATTGTCTTTATGACACCAATAGCAAGGGGCGAGACTAATTTATTTGAAGATCCGGAAACATAGAAAATCAGGTGGTCATTACACAGGATACAGAGATGGAATGGCCATTAAATGTCCCAAGATTAAAAATAGGGCCGGGAGAAATAATTAGAGGATGTTTAAATCTTCAACATGTGAATCAATACCAAGAAAAAGAGCTGATTTATTTGTGCAAAGAAATTAGTAGTCGTGTAGCAGATACACATGATAAAATAACTGAATTTGCCCGAAAATATGAAGTCAATCTTTCACAAAGTGTTCCATTGCTGAAAGGTGTCAGGGCACAATGGAAGATGAAGCTACTGAGACAAAGCGTTATTCAAGAATGTGATTACACATTACTGAATTGGTAAAATGCATTCATAAATGGAGAAATTTTGAGACATTAGAGTGTAAATGGGCACACAGAAACATGAAAAAAGAAACAATCTGTTGCAGTTGAAGTAAATAGTAAGTCACTGTGAGGTCCCCTAGATGACGGAGAAACCTCCGCTTTTCCAATGAGAGAAATACTGAGTGGAGTGTATGTTCATGTATCGTGGAGTAGAGGAGAGCTTGCAGTATTTATGATTAATTTTCCAAAATGGAGAGAGAATCCTGTACAGTGGTAGATACAAGTTGATAGATATGCAAATAATTCAAAGGTGCTGTATACACAAGTTGATAGATATTCAAATAATTCAAAAGTGCAGACTATTCAAAGGTGTAGAAGTAGTCCGCATTACAGTAAAGTCCAATGCAGTCTTTCTGAGAACACCAACATACAATCTGGCCCCAGAGAAAGTGGAAAATAAAACACCAGTAAATTGAAAACCTGTTTAGGCAAGAAATTCTGAAAGAAATTGTTGGGGGCCCTTGCAACTATCCGATCATGGGCTTGCAGAAGCCTAATGGTAAATATCGGATTGTTCAAGATCTCCAAAAGGTTAATAATATTGTTGTTCTATGTTGTCCTGTGGTACCAAATCTGAATATGTTCTTTGATATTGTAGTGCCAAGTGCCATTGTGGTACCAAATCCAGCCATCACCCTTTTCCAAATTCCATGCACTACCGAATGTTTTACCGTTGTGGATTAGTGCCAAGGCTTCTTCTGTATTCCATTGCATGAGGACAGCCAGCTCTTTTGCTCTATTGCATTCCGAGAGAGAGTTTTGGCATAGTGCTAAGTTTCCCAAGGGTATACTGAGAGTCCTTCCATATTTATTCAAATCCTGAAAAAAAAATCTTGAGTCTCTGCAGATGCCTTGCGATTCAGTTTTTGGGCAGTATATTGATGACCCACTTGTGGCATCGAGCACAGAAGACGTTTACAGGCAGGATACGATTGCATTGTTGAATCATTTGGAGGAGAATGGACATAAAGCGTCTCAGAATAAACTGCAATACTATCAGAAGGAAGTCCATTTTGGGACATATCTTTGAGAAAGGAATAAAATTTACAAGGTAATCAAACCATTAAAACCTATTTCTGGATGAATAAAATCTTAAAGAAAGTTCTACTTTTTCTCCCCTAAGGATCTTAGGATTTCTGTTGTACTTGCTTTAGTTATGTCAAGACTCGATTATTGCAATGCATTATTGCTGAATATTAATCGCGGCTCTCTACACAAGCTACAGCTCATACAGAACACTGCAGCTTGCCTGGTGCTGGGTCTCCCAAGGGCGACATCTGCAAGTGAGAGCTTCAGACAGCTACACTGGTTTCCCATTGGAAAGCGTATATCTTTTATGGCTTTTGTAGTACATACAAGGCTCTGCATTCCCAGGGATCTGAACATCTTCGTTCCACGCTAAGGTGGTAAATGCCTAGCCGGCGTCTAAGCTCAGCCAGCCTTTACAATGCCCTTGTTCCCCGCTGTAGGAAAGCCAGTTGGGGAGACAAGGCATTTTCTGTTACTGCAGCTGAGTTGTGGTATTCTTTTCCTTTATATATTAGGAAGCTGGAAGCATTTCTGTCATTTCAGAAACAGCTTAAAACCTGGCTCTTTGTCCAATAACCTGCCCGTGTTCTATCTTATTGCATTGTTGTGCTTCTCTCACTGGCTAGAGCTTCGATGCTATGGCCTGAATGCACTTTACAAATCTGCAAATACAACTTTTAGCAGACGGAAGACCAGTTTTGCCAGGCAATTTATTGTTTCCCACACAACATTTGCATGGTCCAACACACCTAGGGAGAGACGCAATGGTGAGATTGTTTAAACAGAATTGGGTTAACCCCAGGTCCAGGATGCTTGCAGAGGAACTGTACCACCACTGTGTAACATGTCAACAGATGAATGTAGGGAAAAGTACACCAGTTACATTGAGCCACGTAGGACAATCAGGGGGTCCTTTCAACAAAATGCTGATGGACTTCATCAAGATGCCTTGTAACTGGGCGTCTATTGCCACGGTTACGAATCATAACCCCGAGCCGATACGCTCATACCCCAGGGGTACAGGAGAGCGAATCATCAAACCGGAAGTGACGTTGGAGGAGGAGTTCCGAGTCACAGAGACTGAAATAGAGAGAGACGTAGGACAACGTTGCTGGAGGTCCGACAATCCGGAAGGAGACTTGTGGACAGAGACTGGAGAGAAGGAGATGCCCGGAATCCCAGGAGAACAGCGAGACGGGGAAACGGGAGAGAGGAAAACCTCCAACAAGGAACGACGGAGACTGGAGACAGGGGAACAGCTGCGGGAGGAGCCGAAGATCCCCAGAGAGACGCTGAGGAAAAACGAAGGTAGCCGCCACGTCCCAGGAGTGGCGTGGCATACTCAGGTACGATCGTACCTCACATTTAAACTTCTACCCAAATGGCTGAAGGGTGGGAAAAGCCTAGACGGAGTGGAGGGAGGATTGGGGGAGAGGTGTTTTAAGGAAGGCGATAACATTTAACCCACGGACAAGGTGGTGAAAAGAACCATCCACCTATAGAAAATTACTAAAAGAGAGAGAGAAAGAGAGATTATACATGGGAAGGTGAAACCACTATAAGTCTAGTTCCCACGCACAACCCTGCACCCCTACCCCCCAACAACCGTACTAACCATATACAAACCCTAAAGCCAACATCTACACTTACCTTTTGTCCCGTTATTTCTATTTTTGGGGGGAAACCGGTCCACCTCTACTGGAACGAGTTCCAGACCCTACTCCACCATCAGACGGGCGGGGTTCAGTCATCCACCGGAAATGCCCTAAAGGAAAGCAAATACATCACATCACACTTATGAACTAAAAAGGAAGACAAACAGAATTCCCAAGAAAGAGATAAGAAAGAGTCTGGAATAAGAATACAAATAAAGGAAATATCAACCTAGCTCGGTGCCTATAGAGTTATTTCAATATCCATCACGTGTAGACCCAGAACCCATTACATGCCTGTTTGTAATGTAGTGAGATGCCATACTTATAGTGTGCATCTACTCTCAATGGGTAGAACACAGAGAAATGACACAGAGAAATGACAGTCTTACTGTAGCTAAACTGCTGTTAGGAGAGTTAATACTTAGATACGGCTTGCCGGTTTCTCTGGCATCAGCTCGTGGGACTCATTTCAACAATGAAGTCCTGAAGATGCTGTGTGCAGCTTTACAAGTAGAGCAGATATTACATTGTAATGATCATCTACAAGCATCTGGGACTTTTGAAAAGCTAACCAAAACCATAAAATCCAGATTGCAAAAGTCTGTGCATACACTTCACTAGAATGGGCTGATGATTTGCCTTTGGTGTTGCTGAACCTCCGAAGTATCCCTGACTGGGAGAAAGGATTATCGCTGCATGAATTCCTCAAGGGGCATGCAATGAGATTGCCTGCTGTACCTGGAAATGCATTTGTGAAGATTACAGATGACATGATACTCGGTTACTGCAAAGGATTGTCTGATGTGGTGGATTCTATTTCTCAACAGGTTGAAGCTGTCACCCCAAATCCCTATCAAGAGCAATGCCATTACCTTAGTCCTGGTGACTGGGTCCTTATCAAGAAGCAGGTGCCGTAGTTGTGCTTGGAAATGAGATGGAAAGAGCCCTTCCAGGTGATTCCTATAACAAATACTGCTGATAAATGTGCTAGAGTATCAACCTAGGTGCATGCATCAGATAACCAGTGAACAAGAGATCCATATGAAGAAATAGTGTTCTTTGAGCATGATCCAACATCACTGGCTGACCACAAGCTGTACAACTGCAAGGAGCACAGCTGCAAGAGGCACAACAGTAAGAAATAGAAATGGGTGAAGAACTACAGACAGTCGCACCAATCCAGTTTATAGGCAAGAACACTCTGAATATTATTGTTTTAATTTTGACACGATTTTTGTGAAAGTTTCTTTACTGGAAGGCATGAATCTACATTGACAAGCAAAAGAAATGAAGACAGCTTGGCATTAGTTTAGACCATTCTTCTCTAGAGAATTTGTTCAGACATACAAAAACTATTCGCCCGTCTAATGAGACCATTAGAAAAGACATTTAACATGATGTTAGAAGAAAGGAGGACACGCATTTCACAAAGTAAAAGCAGAGAAGAAGATGTTTAGAAAAATGTTTGGAAGAAGGAAAACAATGAATAAAATGAATATAAAAAGAATATGAACTATCCTAATTTGAAATTAAACAGAAGACTCAAGGGTATAAAATATGTGTTTTCTGAAGAAGAAATCATCTTAAAAAGGGACCAGTAGGAAATAGCGATTGTGAACATGCATCTAAAATATCAGGAGGTTCATGGCAAATTTTGTAAGAAGAAGAATCATTCATTCCAGGACTTCATTTAGTTGTGGACAGGGTACCTATTTTCAATTACTAGATGTTTTTTAATTATCTTTGCTGTTTCCTAAGATGTATTATGTATGTAGTATAGAAGCTTTGACAATGACATCAGCACATAGACACACGTAGTATAAGTGTTGTAATGCAATTAGTGGGGGACATTTTTGGAGCAAATATCCCATCATTAGGAGTGATTTTGAATGATGAGAACATTAGAAAGCTTTCAACAGTAGTAGACACATTGGCAACCAGTACATCTGGAGCTTTATTACTTGTTATCACAGAATTAATGGCTGTTGGAATAATGGTTTTACAAAATCTCTTAGCTTTAGAAATTTTGCTTGCAGAGAAATCCATAGTGTGCAAAATGCTGAAAGCTAAGCAGTGCCGCACCTATATTCTTGACGAAAGTAAGAACATTTTAGAATTAACAAAGAACATTTAGGTGCAATAGTGCAGGTATTACCAACAGGCTGACGGTACATACCTCTACTATTATGCCATTGGTGGTTTGGTCAAAGCCAAACCGCCAAGTTAACACACCGACCACCACTACAGTCTCCAGCCTGGCGGCCATCACTAGGCCGCCCATGGCATTTTGACCCCGCCCACCACCATGGTTTCCGTGGTTTCTGGCGGAATTCCTTCCCTAGCACTGATAGGGGTCTCCCCCACTCCCTCCCCAGAGTCCTCCCGCGCCCTCTCACCACCCCACCAACATTAACACACATACACGCACATACATACACACCCATACACACACGCATACACACAGTCACCCACGCATGCATACATTCATACACACTCACAGCAACACTCACGAACATACATCCAGGCAACCATACAATCACATGACACAACATGCACGTACACACACACACGCACACACTGACGTACACATGCATTACACACACATGCACGCATTCAAACACAGTCACACACACCCATGCATACAACACCCCCACCCCTCTCTCCTGTTCGAGAACCTGACTTACCTGCTTGCAGAGGGTCCTCCGGTAGGAGATGGGACGCGGAGCTGCTGCCAGCAGCAGAGATTGCCAGCAAAACAGCGCTGGCCGTATCATGGAACATGATACGGTAGGCAGTGTTTTGCTGTGCCACCTTACAGCTGACCGCCGCCATGACCATCGTCGGAATTCCGCCAGCCTTGTGGCAGAATTCCGGCTAGGGTCATAATTCCATGGACGGTTGGTAGCTACGGCGACGATATGTTTGTGGGCGTCGCCGTGGCGGTAGGTGGCATTTGCCGCCAACGTCATAATGAGGGCCTAAGTCTAATTGGAATTATTTATGGGTTCTAACTTACACCCTTTTCATTCTCATTCCGAGAATCGGGACTCTTTCCTTTGTGGAACCTGCTCAATGCACTTATTATGCATTATTGATTGCTTATTGATTATTGACACAACTAATGATTGATATTGATGAATTTATATGCTGATTCCAATAAAGATGCACTGCTAAAATATTTGGTCAAATAAAACCCTTAAAAGTCACAATAAACTCTCACTATTGACTGAAAATAAAAAATTAGATTGAGATGACAATTTAATTTGATGGACAAGTCCTGGTTAATCTCAGCCAATGTCAAAGATATATTGGCCCAGAGAAACAGTGGGGATTTCTCTCCAATGTGTGGTAAACTCTTCTCGTAAACCAATAACTTAACTGAGATCCCCACTCCAGCAATAAGTTAATGCAAAGGGTGTACAAAAAAATCCCAAAAAGGGCAGTTGGTTTTTGAAACACTGTGAGGTGTTGAGCAATGTGTTTACCTTAATTGTTAACTGCATTGCCTTCAAAACATTCTTCTATGAACTTCAGTGGCCATCTCAGTCAGAAAACCCATTAACAACTGGAGTTTTCCCAGACTACTTAAAATAAATCCCAAATATGCTGTTAATGGAAAACTAACCTGGACAATCAATGCCACAAGAGCTACAGACCCAAAGCAAGCAGACCATTCCTGGGAAAATGCACATAAAGAGCAGCGTTCACCCAGATGTCACAATTCATTGAAGATATTTCCATACTTTCTGACTTCCAAAATGGATTCCATCAGTTTACCATGACACACTAATCCAAACATTTGAGGAAGCCGGAATAGAAGGCACAGCTCTCATTTGGATCACATTGTATAAACACAGTAAAACAAATATTATACATACTCCTCCATTCTCCTCTAAACTATACATACATCAAATCAGGAGTCCTTCAAGGCTTAATCACGTCACATATGCTTTTCAACATTTGCCTGAAATAATTATCAGATCCCATTAGTGGCTTTGATTTCACCTGCTATAACTACGCAGATTACACACAGATACTTATGAAATTGGAAAGACTAAAGGATATTGTAAATTCAAAAATCTTTCAGTTGCCTCCGGTCTTTTGACCAATGCATGACATGGAGCCACCTCAATTTAAATGCCTCCAAAACCAAAATACCTTTGGTTATTGGAAAACCTATGACCTTTTCTGCACCTGGCCTGACAATCTGGGACCACTGCCAAAAAATATCTAAAGAGGTAGGAGACCTCGGATTTACCTTGAACACCAAGCTGTCAATGAATGCACAAGTGGATAAGGTTGCCTAATCAAGCTTCCTCACAATTAAAAACATGCAACGCATCTTCTCGCACCTAGGATTCCCCCACAAGTTTCAAGCTACTATCTTATATTATGGAAACTGGACTACACTAATGAACATTATCATGGCTCACTTTTATAAACTATGAGAACATTACAGAGAGTTCAGAATACTTCCTGTAGACTCCTCCTACACATAAAGCCACAATCATGCATCTCCTCTGCCTTGAAAGCCACAAACTGGCTCCCAATTGCCAGAAGATGCACCTTCAAGCTACTTTGTACCACACACAAAGCAACAGAACCATTCTTGATCAGGAAGGAAATCACCAAATACATACAACAAAGGAATCTATGACCCAGAATCTTTTCCCACCTCAAAATTCCTACACACATGAAAAAAAACATGGCTGGACATCATTCTATGTTCAAGTAGCCAAACTATGAAATTCGCCACCCACAAACATAAGATCCACTGACAAACATCTCAGCTTCAGTAGATTACTCAAAAGCTAGCTCTTTCCCACACAGTCACTATACTCACAACACAACAGTGTATCACAACTGTATACTCAAACATGACAAACTATGCTTCTCATGCTATGGAAATGAGGTTGTCATTATACATGTGTTATTGTACATTGAGCTATGTTTCCGGTTATAAACTTTTACATAAGGGGGAAAATATATATCACACTACATGATACACGTGTATATCAGACCATGTCATAACTGCCGCTTCTTTGCACATATAGGGGCACATATAGAGAGATGTATACCTGCTACTAAAACTTTTAGAAATGTTACGTGTACATATGTATGTCCTAGTTATTTACAGTTATTTGAAAAAAAAAGTGCAGGCTTCACCACAAGTTAAATGTGCACATCAGGCCATGCAATATTGTTGCTTCCATGTGCATATGTATATTTATATAGAGGGGGGTTACCCCAGCCTGTAAATGTTTACCAAATGTCATGTGTATATTTGTGTGTATAAGTAAATTTCAGTTTTGTTATTAAAAAAATACTGTCTTCAACTTTTGTTCCATCCCTCCTCCCTCCAACTTATCCCAAACCTTTCTGGCTACTTTGCCCTCCTTTTATAGCCATATCACCTAACTAACCAGCACACACAACCACTGCTTACAAAAACAACTTACTACATCCCATTTTGAAATCCATTCCCATCATTCTAAACTCTGCTAAACACACAACAAATACACAACAGTCCATAGTCTTTTCTTTTTTCTGAAATATTTTTTATTCAAATCATAGTTTATATATACAGCCAACATATGTTTCGAGGGAAGAGCCTCTTCCCCAGGGCTAAAAAAAATGAAACATTGAATGATTGTGAGCCCAGAGGAAAAGGGCCTTTCCTCGAAACATGAGTTGTCTGTGCATACGGACTACTATTTGAATGACAGATTTCTGAAAAAAAGAGAAAACTATATGATGTTGTGTATTTATGGTAAACAAGGAAGGAATTTACTAGAACAACATTTGAAGGTGTACCTCCTCCTTATGAAATTGAAGTAAAACTAAACCACTGGGGACTGGGTTGGAGGTGAAGATGCCAGTCTACCTATTCTTAATCCCCAAATTGTTTGTTTCTATAAAAACGAAAGAAATCAAGAGCATAAACCTAGCACAACTAAAGCAAACGGAAATAAAACAAAAACACTTAGCATTAATCTACTAACTATTAACTCTAATCTTGAGTTTTGGAGTAGTGTGCTTCTCACTGCAACACACGTCAATGCTTTGTCTGGGGTTGAAAGTGCTATGTAAGTATAACTTACAATTACAAGTCAATTACATTGCTCGGGCCTCCAAGGTGCACTTCAAAGCAACTTCTGCAGCGCAGACGTCTGTTTGAAGTCTGTTGCAGGGCTTTCCTGGCAAGCAGATACCTCATTCAAGTTCCCCTACAGGGAAAGTATCTTTGAAGAGCATTGTAGTGACTAGCCATTGTAATTAATGTAATGTATTTACCAATAATTTAATTACAATTGCTGGCCCATGACAGTGCCAGACAGCACTAGAGTTTCTTGTTTCCTGTTCTCCCCATTCTGGTTTTGCAGGGCATTTTTTACAATCCACTGCAGGCAGATGCAGAAGCTTGCCTGCAGTCACCATAGGGGCAAGACTGTTAATATGCCAGGATGAGCAGTATCAAGCTGTGGATGGCACCCATGTGCCAATAATAACAACCATAAAGCCAACCAGTATTGTGCAATGGTGGACAACATCAAGCGTAGATGCCCACAATATACGAAGAAATATTAGCACAATGCAGGTTCTGGCATTATACCAGGTGAGGACACCACTGTGGCATGGAGGCCCACAGTATACTAAGAATTATAACTAATCTGCCTGGAACAACATTATGACAGAGATTGGCAAGCTCATGCAAGGGATGTCCAAAATATTTCAGGAATTTCCACCAGTAAGCGAGGCACAGGCTTAGGCCAAAATGCCAAGAATTACCTCCACATAACAGGGGCAAGCATTTTATCAGGTGTGGTTAAAATTGTGCAATGGATGCCCTAACATGTAAAGGAATACCACCATTCTGTTAGAACCAGCATTGTTCTTGAAATGGTCACCATATGCTACAAAGTATGCCACAATATATTACAAATATGCACCACTCTACCAGGACCAGCGGTGTACCGCCATCTTTATTGCATCATAACCACCACACAACAATACATTTACTGATTATTTTCTCTGTGTTCTTATTCCAGCCTGCTACAGTTTCCTATGGTTTCCTAGTGACTACACTCATTAGGCAGGGTATGACAGATCCAAGCGTGGCCCTGCCATTGCCAGCCACCACAAATACTGTTGTGTTTTTTCCTATTAAAGCAAGATACACATTTCTTTCTAGGCTCACCCCACATCCATACAAATTGGCAACACAGGAAGTAACTCGTTGATGGTATCAATCACACACTAAGGCCTGCATAGGAGTGCCCTGAAATGGTCTGCAGTATTTACTGCACCTGTTAAATATCATTACTCTGAGGTGAGGGATATGCAGTAAATACTTAGGCCCAGATTTATACTTGCTTTGCGCTGAATTTGTGGCATTTTTTTAATGCAACTTCCGCACAAACCTAACTCCAGATTTATACTTTGGTGCTAGACCTGTCTCGCGCCAAAGTTTTGGATTTAAAGTCTTTTTTTGCTAGCGGGAAACTACCTTGCTTTAATGAGATGCAAGGTAGGCTTTCCCGAGCAAAAAATGACAATATGGCCTTAGCACCATATCTATCCCCCAGTGCTAAAATCAAGCACAGGGGGAAGGGGGCCTTAAATAATGGTGCTAAGCTTGCTTAGCGCCATTATTTAACGCCTGGATCAGGGCAAGCGTTATGGGACCTGTAAGCCTATTTCCAAGGTCAGAGACCATGGAATGTGCCCACAGGTGGCCTTCCCTAGCCCCATGGACACCTCCACCCACACCAGAGGGATGCCAGATGATGGTGAGGGGGCCATACTAGGTGATTACAGGTAAGTATTGTTAATTGTTTTGTTAAAGAGCCATAGTGGGGCTAACTTGGGCCCCCCCTACATGGCACTGGGCCCAATGGCCCTGCCCAGGGGACATATGTCCCCTGGGCAGGGCCACTGGGGTGGTGGGCATGACTCCTGTCAAAGACAGGAGTCATGTCGATGGGGGTTTTACATAAAAAAATGATGCTAGTCTGGTTAGAGGCATTTTTATGCCTCTGCCCATACTAGCATCTTCATTTGACGCACAACCTCCTGTCCCCCCTACACCTCCCCATCCGGCTAGCATCAATTTTTGTGACGCTAGCCAGGGCACACCACCGGCTACCGTCATTCCATAACTATGATGCCCAGCCGGCGTCTTGGAATGGCATTAGCGGGCAGTATACTTTTTCACACAAAACTGCATTAGCGCAGTTTTACGTGAAAAAGTATAAATATGCCGCTATGAAAATGAGTAATAAAATGCGGAACATGTGTTTTTCACACCAAATTAGGCATGTGTCATAATTTGCGTGGTTTGTTTGCCGTAGTATATTTCGACAAGTTTTACTTGGTGAAAATATGGAGATGTGCTTATTACAGCAGTACTTAGCAAATCTGAAATGCCTGGTATCGGGTTACTCCGCCTTGTTCTGGTTGGCTGCTGGCAAACTCTTCTGTAGGGAGCAAGGTACTCTAAATTAAGGGTCAAGCGAAGGCTGCAAAGGCTGCTTTTCCTAATGCCTACAACACCTTCTGTACAATCAGAGATTTCGTCTAATGGATTGAGTAAGAGGGCCTAAGGTGAAGCTGTCATGGACTATACAATTTTCAGACTCTAAACAATGTAAATGTCAAATGCAAATAAAAGGTAGGCAGTGTTTTTGATGACACATTAATTTCAGGAACTTGTAGCAGCAAAAATAAGAAATATTTTCAAGTAGATCTTGAGCCTTCTGCACAGGAAAGTGAATGACTCTAAAGATGACTTCTTCAGCAGCATGTTAACCAGTGCAGACACATTGAGCACGGTTCACAAAAGTACTTGATCAGTAAAGGTACGAGTGCGGACTCTCTGCAGTAGGGCCGAGTCTCTGCACTGAGATTCTGCCTCGTGTGTGGAGGGTTCGCACTTGCACCTTTACTATTCTTAAGTACCTTTGTGAATAGGGCGCATTCTGTTTGCAAGGTGAACGTTCTAGTTCTTTATTAGAACTCTGTGGTCTTCACAGGCAGCTGTTACGGGAAGAGAGCATAGGGATATTTGGTTTGTAATTGTAGTGAGACTTGGCTCATGTACTAGCTATGAATATCCTGAGTAGATATGGACAGGCAAAGAGTCAATAAAAATGCTGAATTCTTGAAGGCATACAGCTCTCTCATTTACAATATGCAAAATGCCCCTAGTATCACTTGCACCTTCATAATGCCCTACAATGTGTGTGGTCTTCTACCAAACTATTTATTGTTTTGGAAGTCCACTTTTGCTTGCACTGTTGATTCCAGGGCCAAACTGAGAACCCAAAGCAGCCTGTCAGTCTTCTCTGCCCAGCCCTCATGGGACGCGGGGTGGGGGCACAGGGAGTCGACTGGGGGGTTAGTGGGAGGGAGCACTGCCTTGTCCTGGAGAACCACTGCCTGTCCCTGGGAGGCTGGAAACGCTTGCTTGCTGCTTTTGTTACTGAGGGCCGATATTGCAGTACTGCTGCAAAACTGCCCCAGTACCAAATCTAACCCCCACCACTGCAAAACCACCGCCACCCTTTCAGCATCCCGGGGAAACACCCGAACTAGCCAGTCCTGCCCAAGTTGATTCCTCCCTCCTGATACTGGATCTGTCCAGCGTGCTTGTGAATTTGTGTCCTTGATATCATGCACATCTACTTGCTGAATTTTCCCCTTGCCTTCCACCTTCAGCTCTGAATAATTTATTTGCTGGTTCGAAATAGAGACACTTGTACACCACTATATTGTACGTTCTATTTTGTTCCACACCATACGATGTACCCAGTTGTCTACACTTCCGGCTCTCTGGAGCTTCTTT
This sequence comes from Pleurodeles waltl, assembly GCF_031143425.1. NCBI lineage: Eukaryota > Metazoa > Chordata > Amphibia > Caudata > Salamandridae > Pleurodeles > Pleurodeles waltl. The sequence goes on along the minus strand of NC_090438.1, from coordinate 895,063,843 downwards.
GTAAGTCCATGCACCATAAAATACAATTTCTATAAAATATATGCAAATATGACTAGGCACACAGCTCTCCCATCCGAGAACAAATAGGAATGCAATGTCTGAAATTTGGATTGGACGTCCGACTTGACAATAGTACTTACACATTGTCATTGTAATTATTTATTCAGTTAATTATTTAACTATAAAAGACACAAAGACAGTATAAAACACAGTGATACAACGACAGCATAACAATTCAGTCCATTGCACAAACAGTATTAAAATATTTAAATAAATAAAACATACATGTAATAAAAATCAGCATAAAAAGTGCAGGTCATCTTTGCACAGTTCTCACTCTAATAGCGCAGGGCAAATACTTGGCTCCCACCCAACAGACATAAATGGAACTTAAAGATTGGATAAAGAACATGTTTTTTTTTGCATTGTCTAAGGTTAACATGTCTCGAAATTGAAACCAAAAACCAAAACAGCAGAAAATGCATGGGGAGAACTAAGATCACAAGGACAGGGTGGTAAAATCACAGCATAATCAACAGGTACAGGAGAAGCAACCATAAAGTGCACAGCATTCTGTCTTAATCGTGTCAACTAATACTTTTGTGGCTGTTTAGAAACCCAGACAAGATAGGATGGTATCCCAGGGCTTGTAGCTATTAACACGTGATGACTAATTGTGGGTTTCAATGATTCGAGTTGTTCTCTATTGGTTTCACACATCTCAAAAAAGTGATCTTTTATGACCTTCTTACACGAGAGGGGCACATCGTTCCCCAGGATTATAAAACAATTCTGCCATGATCAGACTTCCTCTAAGTTTCTCTGCATAAACTAACACAGGATCTTGTTGCAGCTGACATGCTAATATGAGAATATTCTAATGATTTGTGTATACTTACTAATGAGAAAATTTGACATTTGAATATCAGTAATTGAAAATAACGTGTAATGTGCAAAATGTGCGCACGGGGAGTGGTCACCATCTGTGTTAACAGTACTAAATATTGTGAAAGTCTCATATTATGCATTAATATGTTATAATCAATGATACAAATTTATGTTATGATGCTTCGTATTCTTAATTTAGCCAAACTGAGGGCCTGGTCGGCACTGTGCCATGCTTGCTAAAACATGGAGACGCGATGAGCTGCCGAAGACTGGAACTGGAGAAAAGAACCTTGAACTGTACATAGTTCGGTGACGAGCTCTGCTAGAGAAATCTGCAAACTCACCAGATTCTCATTGACAGAAGAACCAATCATGTTAATGGAACTTGACTCTCAAAATAATGTAGACAAATGGTAAATAAAAACTATAGGTTAGAGTCATAACCCCTGATAAGGTTGACCAATTGGCAAATTGTGGGACGGAATGAGAAACCCTAATAAAAAGTCATGGCATGGGAGGAGAAATCAGAGCGGAGAGGCGAAAGTTGATGATGTCAGGAGGCACTGTCCGAAGTGCTGAAATTTGGGCTTGCTCCCTGTGAGCCCGAGCCTAGCTGATGACCTGGAGACGAAGCCTGACTCGTTGCTGATCTATCTTGGATAGGTAGCTATAACTAGACTGACTAACGTGTGCTTTTCCTTCTAGGTACCAACTGCGCTGCTTTAAAATGTTTTTCTCTTTTAGTTAGATTTTTTTCCAAATTATTGGTTTTGACTAAATTGTTTTTCGCATGAAGACCCACATGCTGATGCTAATCTGGCATAGGTAGGCTGAAAAGGGTGAATAATGGTGACTTTGACTTAGACTGACTGACTCTCATTGCTGAATTGTTCAATGCTCAAGAATTGGCTACACCTAGATTAATGTTTGTTTTGCATATTAATAAAGTCTTGATAAATCATTGCTCATGTTGCTAATAAAGTTTTGAAATCAATGGATAGTTTTGAAAGAAATTGTTTTTTGATTAGGATTGTAACTAATAGGGAATAAACAAACTAACCTTCTGATGAGTGACGGTATTTTCTTATTAGACTAATTTTTGGTATTATGTTCTGAGTGGAATTGTTAATGTTGATGTTTTCTACTACCACCACTTCGCTGGGATACCCTATGCGATCCAAAAGATTCATCGATCTAGACGCATCCCCTTGTAAGTTTACCTACTAAAGCCAAGGCACGCTAACAATCTTCCTCATATTATCCGATCTAAAACAATCTTTCAGTAACATTTTGAGTAAAACAAGTTTGAGTCTTCTTTTTTAAATAGTAAACTATAAAAGAATGAAACGTTGCTTGATGTGACCAACTGAATAATCCAGCTCTAACTCAAAGGCCCAAGAAAGTGGATGTAGACGGGGGACCTGCCAGGCATCTTTTCAGAATCCTGTTCTCATTTTTATGAATAGCATCATAATGCAGTAGTCCCCAAGCCCCGCACTGTAGGTTGCAATTGAACAGTCCTTTGACATGCAGACCATCAGCATTTTTAATAGACGTGAAACACAGCTTTATGGCAATGTTAAACAATGCCTCTATGCTCCTCCCAAAATTGGTCGCCCTAGTGCGACCCAAGGAGCCCAACTACAGATATCATCAAATAGGATCCCCAAATAAAGAAAAGTAGGACTGAGGAAATCTTCAGATAGAAAAAGGTTAAGTTGTCTCACCATTTGTGCCATATTTGATGTTGGCTGTCACCTCATTTACACATCTATTTAGACCTCGTTGAAAATTATTCGGTGGTCTTCTTTGGTAAAGATTGTGTACATTGCCTCATGATACCAATTACAAAGATGGGGCAGTTGTAGGATCCTGCTAACCTCCCCTGTTCAGGAGGTCATCAAACCCCTTCTGTATCTAAATTGGGTAGCTTTACCTGCTGTCTTATATGGCCTGATAGTGAGTATGATGGCAATGGGGCACAAGTGAAACCCTTCAGTCTGGACTGTTGCTATTGGCCTGTTGCTATTGGAGTAAGACAATGACGAGTATGACTTGCTTTCGGTACATCTGTCTGAGCTGCCATAGTGGGAGAAAGCAATGGACTTGAACGTGACCCAAATGATTGCCATTGTTAAGATCTTTGCAAGCATTCCATCCTCCACCTTTGTGCTTTTCACAGTGAGATGGCCTATCATGACGAGTGTGTTCTGCCTGGTTACCGTGATTTCCATAGCACAGGCCTCAAACTATGCTAAAGAGGCCTAACTAGACCTGAACCAGTCTGTCGTCAATTGTGTTTCTGTTCAGAAAAGTCCTGGCTTTGTTGTTAGGGCTGTAATGTACCTATTGGAGCACAAACAAGGATGATTTGCAAATGGCTAGTCTGTCTCATGTGGCATAGTGGACAAAAATGATGGCCTAAAACGTGACCAGAGTGATTGTCAGTGTCTGAACGTTTGCAAGCATTCCGCCAATATCCTTTGTGTTTTTCTCACTGACAGTGGGGTGCTCTAGCATTAATCTACCCTTTGCCCTTCCATGACGCTCAGGATGTTCCTGAGATATGTATATTAGCTTGAAGAAAAAGGCAGCTAAAATAGACTGTTCACTCAGAGGCCCACTGTAACCCTTAGGATTACCTTCCTGGGAGGTGAAAACACATTTAGAATAAGTATATTTCCAATGCGTCTCTATAGCAGAAGGCCCTAATGACTACTATGGTTCCTCGCAATTGGGAATCCCTGGGATTGCTAATCGCAGTGCTGCGTTTCAATTTGGTGAAGTAATCCTGGGGATTCCTCAGGGTCCCAAATGGTTGTCTGCAGGTACAGATTCCACTATGCATGGTTGCCACATGGAGATTAGCATGGTTTACTGCAAATTAATGTGTGGCAGTACTCTTCTATTCAGTTGCTATGTCAAGGCTGGCTCTTAACTGCTAAGACTTAAATGATCAACAACACAACTAGGGTTAACCTGATAGTAGAAATTGTACTGAAAGCAGTTCATTCACTATACATTAAATGAGATAAATAAACAAAGTAGGTGATCCATTTGACAGTGAGGTAGAAGTGACCAGTGAAACAAAATGCGAATGTGCACAGAGGGACAATAAAAAAAATTTGACACAGTATAGGCTGAGAAAAACAGGTTTTGGATTAGTGCTGTCAGTTCTGAACTGCTTTTAATTCAGGTTCTTCTTGTAAAAAGTGTTCCTTTATATGTTTTCTTCGGGGTTAGCACATTTGGCTCCTCACTGAAGCCATTCACTGTTACCTTCAGCTAATCTTAGGAACCACTGTTATTCAGGTCTAGCTGATGACATTGGGCTTTATTGAGAGTGTGTTGGTGACACAACCACAATCCTCCAGTTTCTAGAAGAAGTGCTAAATATGAAGGAGAATCTACAGGTGGAATACACCCCACCTCAGAGAATGTGGAGTGGAGGAAATTCTACCAGTGTATTATGAACTTGGAATAAAGAATGTATTCAAGATATTGAAGAATTGTCCTTAACATTTAACTCTAAACCAGACCCTTCACCTTGTTGCCAATGACCCCAAATCCTGTAATGTATTCTAGATGCACAAGTGAGGGAAGTTGTGTACATTTAGGCATGGATTTATGATGGTAACGATCAACGTAGTGTACTTGTCTGCAAAGTGCTACTACTCCAAAGGCATTGTGGTTTATTGTACCCTGTGGGACCAACGTAAGTTACCTCATGCTTTATTTACCAGGAGGTCTAAGCTTTGTGTAGCACACATTTTCCTGTACTGCTCTGGTCTCATAACTGTGAGCATTTTCAAACTGGAAATTTGAAGAAATGTATGCTGAAAATGTTAAAGTGCCTCAATGAAGTTTTGACATCAATTTATTCCCGGTTCCCTTTATCTCTCCCCATTTGATAAAGTGCACAAATAGAGTATGTTTTAAGTACAATTGGTTGGGGGATGAAGCTGTGCTAGTGTACATATTTAGATGGCCTCTCAGGCATCGAAAACTATAATATTTGGTCCAGTTACACACTTAGGCCTCATTACAACCCTGGTGGCTGGTGATAAAACGGCGGTAATACCGCCAACAGTCTGACGGTAACAAAAATGGAATTATGACCACGCCGAAACCTCTCAGACAAGCAGCCACTTTAACACACTGACGGCCACAGCCGAATAAACAAGCACCACAGCGGTAACTGCCAACAGCTAGGCGGAAGACAGTGTACCGCCCACACTATTATGCTCAGCCTATCCGTCACCTTTTCTGGGGTGGTACCAATGATATCAAAAGCCTGGTGGAAACAGATCTCAGAAGTCAAAGGGCTCCCCTGTGGAGACTTAGGGAACAACCACGACTCCATGGAGCCCGAGTTGCACATGTTCCCTATGCTCGTGTACCTTCTGCTGCATTGTGAACACGACCATGGTGAGTACTGCCGCCTAGCACACAAGGGAGTGGGGAGGAAAAAGAGAGTGAAACACACACGCAACACGCAACACCCTCAACACCATACACACAAACAGATGCAGTAACATTACATCTTCTCCCCGTACCCCTCAGGAATAATGCAAGGACAAAATTATTTTAAGAAAGTGAGTGTAATACGACAAAATACTAGGAAAAAGTGCATAAAAATCCAAACGTATATACATATTTACAGATGTAGGTACACTGCCCAGTCCTCAATGTCCGTGAGCCACAGGGTCACATCAGATAGGCCAAGGCCCCACCTCACTCCTGCAACAACACGGAGAGCACACTGCAGGGACATCAGGTCAAAAATACACAGGCACCTCAGGGGGACGGGGTTTAGGGAGGCACCTCAGCCAGAAGATGGCACAACGCCACTGGTCCTCGATGGGGCTACATGTCCACTGCTTGGTTCTGGTGAGTGCAAGGCCACAGTCTCTCAAGTGGGTGGTTTGCCCACTGCTTGGTCCAGGGGAGTGCAAGGCCACAGTCTCTCAAATGGGTGTTTTACCCACTGCTTGGTCCTGGGGAGTGCAAGGCCACAGTCTCTCAAGTGAGTGGTTTGCCCACTGCTTGGTCCTGGGGAGTGCAAGGCCACAGTCTCTCAAGTGGGTGGTTTGCATACTGCTTGGTCTTGGGGAGTTCAAGGCCACAGTCACTCAAGTGGGTGGTTTGCCCACTGCTTGGTCCTGGGTAGTGCAAGGACACAGTCTCTCAAGTGGGTGATTTGCCCACTGCTTGGTCCTGGGGAGTGCAAGGCCACAGTCTCTCAAGTGGGTGGTTTGCATACTGCTTGGTCTTGGGGAGTTCAAGGCCACAGTCACTCAAGTGCGTGGTTTGCCCACTGCTTGGTCCTGGGTAGTGCAAGGACATAGTCTCTCAAGTGGGTGATTTGCCCACTGCTTGGTCCTGGGGAGTGCAAGGCCACAGTCTCTCAAGTGGGTGGTTTGCATACTGCTTGGTCTTGGGGAGTTCAAGGCCACAGTCACTCAAGTGGGTGGTTTGCCCACTGCTTGGTCCTGGGTAGTGCAAGGACACAGTCTCTCAAGTGAGTGGTTTGCCCACTGCTTGGTCCTGGGGAGTGCAAGGCCACAGTCTCTCAAGTGGGTGGTTTGCATACTGCTTGGTCTTGGGGAGTTCAAGGCCACAGTCACTCAAGTGGGTGGTTTGCCCACTGCTTGGTCCTGGGTAGTGCAAGGACACAGTCTCTCAAGTGGGTGATTTGCCCACTGCTTGGTCCTGGGGAGTGCAAGGCCACTGTCTCTCAAGTGGGTGGTTTGCCCACATGCTCTGGAGGGGACAACATGCCCTGTGCTTGGTCCTGGGGTGTGCAAGGCCACAGTCTCTCGAGTGGGTGGCTACTTCTACTGGTTCTGGAGGGGGCATTGTGCCCAGTGTGCTTCATCCTGAGAAGGATGGGGTGAGTGGATGGCTTCTTCCACTGGTTCTTGAGGGAGCATTGTGCCCAGTGTGCTTCATCCTGGGAAGGATGGGGTGAGTGGATGGCTTCTTCCACTGGTTCTGGGGGGGGGGGGCATTGTGCCCAGTGTGCTTCATCCTGAGAAGGATGGGGTGCGCTGTGCCCAGTGATTCAGATCTTTGGGAGTGCAAGATCACAGTCTCTCACTTGGGTGTCAGGCCCACATGATTTGCATGGCCCATGCCGCACAACAGCCCATGGATGCAGGACTACACACTGCCCGCTGGCGGTGACGGCTGCTCAGTGGTGGCAGTGGCGGTGCAGGTGTCGGTGCTGGCAGTGGTGGGGGGAGGCTCCAGCCCATCCCCTGCACCCTCAGATGGCTGGCCACTGGGGCTGCTAATGCTGGTGGCAGTGCTGTTGGCGGTGCTGGCAGTGGTGGTGGGAGGCTCCAGCCCTTCCCCTGCAGCTTCGGATGGGTGGCCACTGGGGCTGCTGCTGCTGGTGGCGGTGCTGGTGGCGGTGCTGGCAGCGATGGGGGGAGGCTCCAGCCCTTCCCCTGCAACCTCGGATGTCTGCCCACTGGGGCTGCTGCTGCTGGTGGCAGTGCTGATGGAAGTGCTGGCAGTGGTGGGGGGAGGCCAAGCCCATCCCCTGCAGCCTCAGACGGCTGGTGGTGGTGGTGCTGGTGGGGGTGTGGGGAGGCTCCAGCCCTTCCCCTGCAGCCTCGGAAGGCTGCCCACTGGGGCTGCTGGTGGCGATGCTGGCAGTGGTGGAGGGGAGGCTCCAGCCCTTTCCCTGCAGCCTCAGAAGGCTGAACCACCATGGTTGTTGATGGGGTCTCCGACTCAGTCCCATCACCAGGCCTTTTGTCCTTTTTGCCTGCTAGTGCAGGCCCCTTGCCCTTACTGTCAGCAGACAGGGATTGCCCCTTGCCCTTCCCTGTAGCAGCTGGTGGTGCCTCCTGGCCCTTCCTAGACGCAGCTGGGGGTGCCTCCTTGCCCTTCTTAGACGCAGCTAGTGGTGCCTCCTTGCCCTTCCTAGACGCAGCTGGTGGTGCCTCCTTGCCCTTCCTAGATGCAGCTGGTGGTGCCTCCTTGCCCTTCCTAGACGCTGCTGGTGCAGGCACCCTTTCAGTGTGGCTGCCTGGTGATTGGGATCCTCTCCCACCTGCAGTAGCTGTCGACACTACTGTGGCCCTGGACTGGGTGCTCGTCTGAGTTCGAACCGCCCTGGCCCCGTGTGAAGGACGGGGGGAATGGTAGGGAAGAGGTCAACGGTGGAGAGGAAAAACTTCTTAGGGACATTGGGGTGGGAAGAGGGGGAAGGTTTGGAAGTGGAGGAAGAAGAAGTGAATGTAGGAGGTGTCTGTCTGCTGATTTTGGATGCAGGTGCATGGGCTGGATGCTGTTGTGAGGTGGATGGCTGTTGGGTGTCTGAGTGCTTACGTATGTGTACTTTGGGAGAAGGGGGCACAGACACAGTGGGAGAGGACACAGGGGACGTGTGCATGGATGTGTGGGTGGTGACTGCCAGTGAGGGGTGTGTAGTGATAGGCGTGATGGTGATGGGGGTAGTGGATGAGGATGTAGTGTATGCAGGTGTGAGTGGAGACGCTACTGGGAGGGTGGTGGAGGACGAGGAGGAGGGGGACACAGTAGAGGCAGTGAATGTTGTTATGTCTGCATCTGGATGGTGTTTGTGTGAGCACCTGTGGGATGATGTGTGGTGCTTGTGTTTGCATGAGCCTGTGTGTTGTCCTGGGTGCATGCTGGTCTGAATGTGTGCTTGGGATAGGTTGTGGTTGAGGGGAATGGGACTGGGTAGAGGAAGATGGAGAGGGGAGGCTAGAGACAAGGACAATGGCTGCCATCAGGGAGGAGGCCAGGGCCTGGATTGATCTCAGTTGGCTGCCATTCCAGAGTGAATGCCCTCCAGGAATGCATTTGTTTGTTTCAAATGGCCTGCCAGCCCCACGATGGCATTCACTATGATTGACTGCCCAACAGAGATGGATCGCAGGAGGTCAATTGCCTCCTCACTCAGGGCAGCAGGGCTAACTGTGGCAGGGCCTGAGGTGCCTGGGGCGAAGGAGATGCCCACCCTCCTGGGTGAGTGGGCATGAGAAACTCGCTGAGGGGCTGCTGGGAGGGCGGTCCTGGTACAGGGGTGGTGGCTGTACCTGTAGTTGGGGTGGGCACGGAGTTGTCCGCCACCAGCAGGGAGCTTCCATCGGAGGAGGTATCACTGTCCAAACTGTCCCCACCTGTCTCCGCTGGGGTGCTCCCCTGGCCCTCCATCCCACTGTGCCCTCACCGTCAGTAGATTCGGCCTCCTGGGCCCTGTGGGATGCAACTCCCTCCATTGCCGGTGCCTCTGCTCCTCTGCCAGATTATGCTAATGCACAGAAGGACAGGGTGACAAAACAAAAAGGGGGGGAGAGACAAAGGATACACTTGGTCAATGGCGGCAACAACATCACCGCTGGCGTTTACAGCACCCTCACACAAGGAACAGCCCTACGCCCTAGGCAATGCTAGTCACCAGCCCATGGACATGGACACCTAATGCCAATTGCAGCATACCTGAGACCCACAGACCCCTGCCCAGTAGTGGATGCCTACTAGCTTGCTTGGAGGTATTTTACATCAGGACCCTGCCCAACATGGGACCTACCCTGCAATGTCCAGCCTGGCCTAGGGGGACCCACAGGCCCACATCCCCCACCGGGATGCCACCCCATCAGGCGCAAGTAGTAATTGGGGCACTGTACTCACACCCTTGTGGCTGCTGTGATGCCCCACGCGCCCATCCAGCTCCGGAGAGGCCACTGGCAGTATGTGGGCCATCAGGGGGGTCAGGGTTCGACGGGCACCCCTTCCTCGTTGGGAGGCCATCCCCAACTGGGCCTCGGCTGTCTTACGTGCCCAGCATCTCAGGTCCTCCCACCGTTTCCGACAGTGGGTGCTCCGCCTGTTGTAGACCCCCATGGTCCACACGTCCTTGGTGATGGCACGCCATATACCCTTTTTTTCTGATGGGCACTGACCTGCAGAGAAATACACATCTGAAAAGATATCAGTCAGACTGTCCTGCCTGTTACACTCATGGCCCACCATAGCCCTCACATCCTCTTACGCACAGACATGGCCCACCATACATGCAACACGCTGCCCAGTGCCCTTCCACCAACCTCCCCTCACATGAGGCCTTCACACACACTACTCCATGCATTCGTGCCCCATGCATGGTACTCACAGTGTACTCACCTGTTGGTCTGGAGGCCCATACAGCATTCGGTACTGGGGTAGGACCCCCCATCCACCAGTTGCTCCATCTCCACCGCAGTGAAGGCAGGGGCCCTTTCCCCAGTGACACGAGCCATGGTAGGTTCCAGACACAGGACACAGCAGCACATGCAGTGTAGGTCCTCTCCTGTTGAAGGTCAGGTAGCCAGTGAGTGAACAGATAGAAAATGGAGGTCACATCCACGGCAGTGCGTACCATCACAGCTGGGGTACATCACCACTGGCCACTGTAACCCATAGGGCCCAATGTTAACCAATGAGGAGTTGCACTGTTGTTTTCGACCGCATCTCGCAATGGCGCACAACGTCTGCAGAATTACCTAATTTCCACATGTCCCTCCTAACAGGACAGGCGGATGCCATTTCCGGAGTGGGGCAGGCCATGGCACCTAACTGCGTCACAGTACACATATGCACCATTTTGGCCTATCCAACAATATACTGTTACAGTCACAACATGCAATGAAGTGTAGTGTTTGGAAATATGGGATACTGACCGGCTGCTCACCGTTTTGCCCCCTAGATTGCAACCACTGCGGATGAATAGGAGATGGAGACATCCCTGTGTACAGGCCACTGGTGGCCTTGGCCACAATGGAGGACAGGCACATTATCCTCACCTATAGACTGGACAGGGCCACAATCACAGAGCTGTGTGCACAATTAGAGCCTGACCTGATATCTGCTATCCGTCACCCTACGAGGCTCCCCCCTCTTGTGCAAGTGCTATCAGTGCTCCCTTTCTTGGCAACTGGTTCTTTCCAAGTGACAGTGGGCTTGGAAGCAGGAATCTCACAGCCAATGCCCTCAATAGTGCTGACCAGAGTGTTGTCTGCCCTGATTAAACACATGCGCAGCTACATTGTTTTCTCTCAGGTGGAGGACTTGGCCTCAGTGAAAGCAGATTTCTCTGCAATGGGACATATCCCCAACATTATTGGGGCTATTGATGGTCCACATTTTGCATTTGTCCCCCCAACCCCTGGAGAAATGAACAGGTGTTCAGAAATCGAAAGAGCTTTCACTCTATGAATGTGTAGATAGTGTGCCTGGCGGACCAGTACATCTCCCATGTGAATGAAAAGTATCGTGGGTCTGTGCATGATGCCTTTATCCTGAGGAATAGTAGTATGCCATATGTGATGGCTCAACTCCAGAGACACAGGGTGTTGCTAATAGGTGAGCCCTGGTTCCCGCCCAGTGGATGTTGGTGTATGGGTTTGGTGTGGGCCCTAAGGGTGAGTGTGTGGCTAACAGTTGTCCCTCGATATTTGCAGGTGACTCTGGTTACCCCAAACTCTCATGGCTACAGACCCCTGTGAGGAATGCCAGGACAAGGGCAGAGGGACATTACAATGAGGCACATGGGCGAACAAGAAGAATCATAGAGAGGACATTCAGCCTCCTGAAGGCTAGGTTTCTTTGCTTCCATCTGACAGGTGGTTCCCTGTGCTACTCACCCAAGAAGGTCTGCCAGATCATCGTGGCATGCTGCATGTTGCACAACTTTGCTTTACGTTGCCAGGTGCCTTTTCTGCAGGAGGATGAGGCTGGAGATGGCCGTGTGGCAGCAGTGGACCCTGTGGACAGTGAAGATGGGGAGGCAGAGGATGAGGACAACAGAAGTGCAATAATTTGACAATACTTCCAATGACACACAGGTAAGACAGTGTAACTTCACATTTAAATGACTGTTTTGTGTTAGACATTGTCACTGGCAGGCTGATTTTCCCACTTCTATGGCCACTCACTGTACCCTTTGGCATCTTTATTTGCAGATATTTGTGGCCCACTATCGCTCCTGGTGTGTTGACTGCAGCCAACTACAGGTCATTCCTATGTATACAATAGTGTACAGTTGTATTGCAGTGTTTATACCTTGTTAAATGAATACATAGTTCAATCATTTGACAGACTCCATACTTGTATTTTTTTTTCAAATGGTGTTTATTTAAGTGCTAATAAGTAGAGGGGGATGTGCAATGTGCTGGGTTGATGGTGGACGAAAGTCCAGGATAGATTTCAGTCTACGTGGATCACAGATGCATTGTCCAAGGGGGCATAGGAAATGGAGCAATGGCAGTTCAAGGTTGACAGGGTGACTGTGGGACACAAGGGTGACAATCAGGAGAGTTTTATTTCCTGGTGGGGTCTTGGAAATAGTATCTGGCTTCTGCCTGGATCGCAGGGACCGTTTGCGGGGTGGTTTGAGGGGTGCTGGTGGCCTGTTGGTCCTGTGGCGGCCCCTCCTGTCCACTAGCGGCAGCAGAGGTGGAGGGCTGGTCATCGGTTTGGCTAGTGGTAGGGGACCGGTGGGGTGCCACTGCCTCCCTCATAGTGTTGGCCATGTCTGCCGGCACCCCTGCAATGGAGACCAGGGTGGTGTTAATGGACTTCAAGTCCTCCCTGATCCCCAGGTACTGTCCCTCCTGCAGCCGCTGGTTATCCTTCAACTTGTCCAGTATCTGGCCTGTCGTCTCCTGGGAATGGTGATATGCTCCCAGGATCTTGGTGAGTGCCTCCTGGAGAGTGGGTTCCCTGGGCCTGTCCTCCCGCTGTCGCACAGCAGTCCTCCCAGCTTCCCTGTTGTCCTGTGCCTCTGTCCCCTGAACCATGTGCCCACTGCCACTGACTCCAGGTCTCTGATCATCCTGTGTTTGTGGTGTGGCCTAGAGGCCCTGTAGTGGTGGACACACTGCTGATTGACGTGTCCTGGGGACAGAGGTATGGGCCCGCTGGGTGGGTACTGTGGTGGTGTTTCCTGAGAGGGGGGCTCTGTGTTAGTATGGGACTGTGTCTGGGTAACCGACTGTCTGGAGATCCCTGAGGGGCCCGGTTGGTCATCCAGATCCAGGTGTCCAGAGCTGCTGTCATCAATGTGGGCCTCTTCTGAGGGGGGACTGGATGCTGTTGGCACCTCCTCTCTGGTGACGTTGGCTGGGGACTTGTGGGGATGTAAATGCAGTGTTATTGTTTCTGCGTGTGACATCTTGTGCATGGGTGTGTTGACCTCTGAGGTTGTTATTGCCCTAACAGCTTTGCCTTGTGTGAATAGTTATTTGGTGGGCTTGCTGCTTCCCTCTAGTGTGCATGCTTTAGTGATAAGTGTCCATGCAGGTCTGTGATGGGGGTCCATGCATTGGTGTTGCATCAAGGGCTTGGTATTGGGAGGGGTGGGTTGTGATGGTGGGTGCGTTGGAGGTGGTGGAGTGATGGAAGTGTGGGTAAAAGTGGGGTTTTGTGATTGCAAGCAGGTAGGAAGAGTGATAGTAGTAAAGAGTTGACTTACCAGAGTCCAGTCCTCCTCCTACTCCTGCCAGGCCCTCATGATGCATGATTGCATCACAAAGGGTCCTCTCTGATCTACCTCTAAGGAGACTGCAAGCATACATGGCTCCTCGTCTGAGCTATCACTCATCCATTCACCATTTATTTCATTCTCACTGTATAATGGGAATTGGTACAGTGTGTCACTACTTCTGTCTTGTCTCTCACCCGTGACCTGTGTAGCAAGCATCATCTGTTGCTGCTCCATAGGGGCTTGAGGTATCTGCATTTGCTGTCTAGGTACCATATAAACCTGCTGCTGCACTGGTTGTAACTGTGTCATTTGTGCACAAGGCATTTGCACCTGCTGCATGGGTTGGAAATTCTGCATCTGATTAATGTTAGTCTGAAAATTATGATTAGGACCTCTCATTCTTGGTACTCTTGCAATTTGAAATGTACTGGCATCACCACTTTGCTGAACGACACCTTCCAGCACCATTGTCGGACACTCCAGCTTCCAATGTCCCACGGCTCCGCAAATGTGACACAGTAACATCTTCTTCATCCTTTGAACATCAGTCTGAACCACTACAGTAAGCAGATCCTACCATGATTTATATTGACTCCATGACCCCTACCTCTCATCTGAGGTTGGAACATGACAGTTCCCTGCTGTTGTGGTATCTGTTGAACAAAAGTTCCTTGCACTCCTGTTTGAGCTGCCTTAATCTGCATCACCATCGCTTTCTCTCACAGCTTTTTCTGCTTCAACTCAATTTCATCACTGCAGTATTTCGCATACTGCAACCTCATCAATCAGCTTCGCTTGCCAGCAAATCAAGTGACTCTTAATTATCTGACCTTTTTCAGGTCTCAGTCCTTCCACAAACCTGAACACAAAATGCAACATGTCTTTCGGCTCAATCGCTTCATTGCCCTTCCACAAACCTGAACACAAAATGCAACATGTCTTTCGGCTCAATCGCTTCATTGCCACTGTACTACTTGAACGCCGTCAACAATCTCTAATAGTATGCATGTATTGTCTCCTTTACCTCCTGCACTGTCCTGTCAGTTCTTTGCCAATCAATACAACTCTATTCTATTCAAACCACAAATCAGCTGGAACCACTATCTCCAATAAAGTATTCAGGTCTTCCCACAGACATTTCGAAAGCTTCACAAACCTATCTGTCTGCTAGTACCATTCGACTGGTTTCTCCCTCAATTTTGGATAATCGTTTGTGAATGACAGAATATCACTCCTGTGCCAGGGTACATGAACTGATTGCCCTCCTGGAATTTCCCTCATTGGTAAAATTTTACTGGATCCTTTTCTTTCTGAGTACTCTCAGACCCTTCTTGTGAATCTCGTTTCCTTTTATCCTTCTTCTTCGCCCATCTGCCTTCCCACTTCTCTAATACTCCCCAAATCTGAGCACTCTGCAATAATTCTCTGAGGTGCGCTTTCATCCCTGCTGACCTCATGTGTTCAAAATCTTTTGCCTCGAAATCTAACTTGTAACTCCTTTTCAAGTGCTTTGTTTTCTCAATTTCTATGTCATGTTTATCTGCCAGATCTGCCAATTTCTGATGTATCTTCCTCACTTCTCTCGTAATTCTCGGACACAACTATCTCAGCTCTTCTTCAGTATAGGATTCTAACCTATTCACCCCATTGGTCCTTCAACTAATTCAGTTATTTCCGTACTCAACCTGACACAATTAATCGGCTCCTCACTCCTAGACATATTCTGTGGAGTGTTCAGACTATCTAACTACTTATTCAGCTGCTGTGCTGTGATTCCCTGTAAAGTAATGTTACTCGCATTTGGTGATGGCACCTGCTGCACTACTGCACCTGGGGGTTGCGGTGTCAAGAGCTTCAAGCTCTGACTTATACTCGGGCCATTTACAGCATTGGGAAGAGCGACTAGTGGACTGCGATCCATTAGTGACCTGGATCCACCAAAGGTCTGACCCATGGAAGAGACTACCTGCACATGTTCTCTCACCCCCCTCCTTACGAGGCTCTGTGACATCTCACCCTGTTCTCCTGTGATTGACTTCTTCTGCACAAACAATGGTACTGATGGACCAACAGTAATCGGCAACTGTAGTGCATCTGGGGCTGCTCCAACTCCTGCATTCTGTGGAAGAGGTATTCCCATACTGTGATTCACTACTGGAGTAAAATCTGACTGTGTCCCTGTCAATGGTGTAAACCTCGGCATACCCTGTGGCTGTGTCTGGGGCATCAATATCGGAGTCAGCTCAGTCTGGACCAAGAATGGTCTTGGAACCACTTGTTCCGTAGGCACCACTAAGTTTGAAGTTGTCTCAAGAATCAGCACTTCAGGATAAATTCTCTGTATCAGTGGCAGATGCATCTGTGCCTGGACTACCGAAGCAGTCAACACGTTAGGATTACTCTGCACCACACCTTGTACCTGTCCATTATCAACCTGTACTGGACTCACTGTCCCCATTGCCTGTGCCGGGGTAGTTGGAGCAGATCTGGTACGTGGACCCCCCTCATGCACCGCATATGGTGGAGGTCGTTCCATCAGTTTCTGAGTAATAAGATCCTCATCATCTGAGTCTTCTATTATGCAAGCCTTTTTTGCCTCCTTACTCCCAGACAAACTCATCACTTTTGCTAGTCTCCTTTTTCCCTTCTGTTTCATCTTCCTCTGTGATAGCAGGAAACAACTTAACATCCTGCAATGTCACTGTTCTCCACCTCATCTGTTCCCAATCCCATCTCGCTTCCGCTAGAGACTTCTCTACTTTTCTTACTCTCCTTTGGAACTTTATTTCTTACTGCTGTCTCACTATCACCTCCCAAACTGCTAACGCCTAAAACTGTGCCGGTGTCAGAAGGGGCCTTGTTTCAGATAGCGCCATCCGCAACTGATCTCAAATTAAACATTCCATGCTCAGGAAACGCTAAAGCTCCCTGTTTCTCTGCCAATTTGCACAATTGCTTTAACCAAAGACACGGTGCAACACCTCGCTCCCCCATCACAATAGAAGTTGGAGAATTTTCCTGTGGGATAGGCTCCCCCACAGACGCCTTAATGTATGTATCTCCCTTCAGAGCGCTCTTAAATGCTTTGAAAAACTTCATCTTTTCTACTTTTGGATATTCGAATCAAATCAGGAAATAACTTTTACTTTCAAGATTCCTTTCACCCACTTTCTCAACCAATTGCCTCTCACGGATGGCTGCCAATCCGTGCGTGACCCTTCTCACTAACCAACCTATCCCAGCGTGGCTCCAATGACGTCACACCTCTGCGTACTGCGGCTGACAAAGTCTTGCGGCTCGTCCTCCTAAGCTTCAATTCACACAAAACTAATGGAAATTATTGCAAGCACTAACCAAAAACCAATAACCAAAAACAAATCTGCTGGTTTACTACAGGAAGGTAACACGATCGCTTCAGAGACCGTACGGATTTTCACTGATGGCCCTTTTGCTCATGCAGCTGTTCCTCTTTCTCAGTCTCCCAGATTCGCAAGCAAAATTCAACCCGCAAATTTTACTCTCAACTGATCAATGGGTCTGTCCGGGTGCACATAGGACTCACCAAACCTCACTAAAAAAATGTCTCTCACCCACCTTTACATACACACCGACTTGTTGACCACGCCCTATCAACCTAGTAAACCAGACAGATTACAACATATAACCAAGTGTCTCCTACACTTGTCAATAAACTCCGGAGTCTTAGACCACGCAGGGTCCATACATCAACAACCACGTTGACAATTTTTGAGCACAAAGCGTCACACACATGTGAAGTTCGATGACTTCTCTACTCTCATACTGCAGAGTATGCACACTCCTACTAAAACTTCATCTGGAGTACGCAGACTCCCTATTTCCCTCACATACCTCACAATTCACTTGCAATTTGCATAAGCTGTGCAAATGCAACCTATCACTCTCACACTATCACTAGAACGCCAAGAACATACCCAACTCTACTAGCAGGATCGAGAATCTGGGAAAGTCATTTCTGGTGTGAAGGGAACATAATTCTTGCTGCAATTGCCATGTCGAAAAACAAAATCCAAATCTCAATAATGATGAATGACTTATCTCAAGCTACCACCATAATCATCAGTCACCACATAACTAGTTCTCCAAGGAAACTAACCATCAAGCTGCTACCAAAATCTGCCAGCGCGCCTGGTCCTTAATAAGTAAACCTGCAAGGGGACGTGCATAGGTCGATGAACCTTTTGCTACACATGGAGTATCCAAGCTATGGTATGGCCGATGTTCCCCAATAACCAATACACAAAATTGAATAACCATTAGACAAGTCATTAATCAATAATCAATAAACATCACACCATGACCCTTCAGTCATGTATAACCACAACTCAGTATACGTTTTAGTAATTTTATTTCCCTCTTAGTTACAATACTAAATCATGAGATTTATTCATTAGAAGGCGCCAAAAACATAACCTAATCAAAGCTTGCATCAGAGTACATTCTAAAGCATTAGCATAAGTCAACAAATGAATTAACGGTAATACATCAAATTGTGTCATGGAGTTCAGCAGTTTAGTCTGTAAACCGTTTGTCTTTTCAATCTGTCAACCGTCATGGAAAGAAAACCCTCACCTGACCCAGATTAGCATCAGCATGTGGGACTTCATGTAAAACAATTTAGAAACAAGAATTTTGGAAAACACCTAACTAAAAAGACTATTTAAACAGCGCAGTTGGCACCTAGAAAGAAAAGTCACAAAAAGATAATTCAGTCACATTGTCACATGTACCTATCCTTGGTATGGGTCAGCAACAGAGTCAGTCTTCGTCCTCAGGTCATCAGTCGATCAGCATCACATCAGGCTCTCAGAGAGTATGAGCCCAATGACAGAATCTCAAATCACCTCTATGATCTCGCAGTCTCGCCCCCCTAGCTTTTTCTGAACTCCCTTCTCTCTGTCACGTTGTTGTAGCGAAGTTACACAGACTATCCCCCAATTTCCAATTGGTCAATTAATCACAAGTTATGACTCAACCCAATAGTTGTACTATTCCAAATCTATGTATTCTAATATTCCACAGTTCACATGTTGTTGATTGGTCTGCTTTACAATGTTCTCATCATCCGGCTCGTCAGGTATCAAAAATGTTGCATCTTCTTCTCCAGTCAGTGTCTTCATTGTTCGAGTCCTGGGAAAGTACATCTCATGTACATAACACATTAATAGTTACACTACTAGAGACATCATCTCCTGTCCGTCGTTTCTCACAGTAGCTCCAGTTAAGCATTTTATCAAAACAATGAGCAGTTCATGGTCAGTTCATTTTGTCAGCATTTTCCATTAGACGCTAAGAAATTCAGCTTCTGCATGAGGCCTGGCAAGACAAGGCCAAGACACTCGCTAATTATTGTAGGAAAGTACCATCTTGCCTTGTATGTTACCCCCATTTTTACTTGTGTGTCTGTTTTTGCCTGTGTTACTGGGATCCTGCTAGCCAGGACCCTAGTGCTCATAATTTGTGGCCTATATGTGTTCCCTGTGTGGTGCCTAACTGTATCACTGAGGCTCTGCCAACCAGAACCTCAGTGTTTATGCTCTCTCTTCTTTTAAAATTGTCACTGCAGGCTAGTGACCATTTTCAACAATTCTGATTGGCACACTGGAACACCCTTATAATTCCCTAATATATGGTACCTAGGTACCCACGGTATTGGGGTTCCAGGAGATCCCTATGGGCTGCAGCATTTCTTTTGCCACCCATAGGGAGCTCAGACAATTCTTACACAGGACTGCAGCCTGAGTGAAATAACATCCACGTTATTTCACAGCCATTTTACACTGCACTTAAGTAACTTATAAGTCACCTATATGTCTAACCCTCACTTGGTGAAGGTTAGGTGCAAAGTTACAAAGTGTGAGGGCACCCTGGCACTACCCAAGGTGCCCCCACATTGTTCAGGGCAATTTACCTGGACTTTGTGAGTGCGGGGACACCATTACACGTGTGCACTACATATAGGTCAATACCTATATGTAGTTTCACAATGGTAACTCTGAACATGGCCCCGAAGCCAAATTTGGTATTGGGGTGCCAATCCCATGCATCCCCAGGTATCGAGCATGAACCCTGTATACTGCCAAACTAGCTCTCTGGGGATTTCTCTGCAGCTACCACTGCTGCCAACCCTCAGACAGGTTTCTGCCCTCTGGGGTCTGGGCAGCCCAGTCCCAGGAAGGAAGAATTAAGGATTTTTTCTGAGAGAGGGTGTTACACCCTCTCCCTTTGGAAATAGGTGTTAAGGGCCTGAGAGGAGTAGCCTCTCCTGGCCTATGGGAATGCTTTGAAGGGCACAGGTGGTGCCCTCCTTGCATAAACCAGTCTACACTGGTTCAGGGATCCCCAGCCCCCGCTCTGGTGCAAAACTGGACAAAGGAAAGGGGAGTGACCACTCCCCTGTCCATCACCACCCCAGGGGTGGTTCCCAGAGCTCCTCCAGTGTATCCCAGACCTCTGCCATCTTGAATGCAGAGGTGTGAGGGCACAATGGAGACCTCTGAGTGGCCAGTGCCAGCAGGTGACATCAGAGACCCCTCCTGATAGGCTCTTACCTGGTTAGGTAGCCAATTCTCCTCTGAGGGCTATTTAGGGTCTCTCCTGTGGGTTTCTCTTCAGATAACGAATGCAAGAGATCACCAGAGTTCCTCTGCATCTCTCTCTCTGACTTCTGTCAAGGATCGACCGCTGACTGCTCCAGGAGCACCTAATCCTGCCGGCTTTCTCGACTGTTTCCTGGTGGTGCATGCTCTGAGGGCTGTCTGCCTTCACCCTGCACTGGAAGCCAAGAAGAAATCTCCAGTGGGTCGACGGAATCTTCCCCCTGCTAATGCAGGCACCAAACTTCTGCATCGCCGGTCCTCTGGGTCCCCTCTCATCTTGACGAGCGTGGTCCCTGGAACACAGGAACTGGATCCAAGTGACCCCGACAGTCCAGTGGTCCTTCTGTCCAAATTAGGTGGAGGTAAGTCCTTGCCTCCCCACGCTAGACAGTAATCCTGTGTACTGCGTGATCTGCAGCTGCTAGTGCTTCTGTGCACTTTTGCAAGGATCCCTTTGTGCACAGCACAGCCCAGGACCCCAGCACACCATCCAGCGTTGCTCAACTCGCTGAGTTAACCACCGGCTTCGTGGGACCCTCTTTTGTTGTGTTGAGCTAACCGCCATGCACAGATTACTTGAACGCCTGTTCAAGTGCTTCTGCGGGTGCTGCCTGCTTCTGCGTGAGCTTTCTCTGTTGCTGAGCACCTCCTCTTTCTCCTCCTCCAAGGGGCGACCTCCTGGTCCTTCCTGGGCCCTGGCAGCACCCATTATCTTCATTTGCAACTCTTGCAGCTAGCAAGGCTTGGTTGCAGTCTTTCTGCGTGGAAACAACTCTGCATCCTCCAGCACGCCATCGAACATCTTGTGACAAAAGGAGAAGTTCCTGGCACCTTCCGTTGTTGCAGAATCTTTGGCTTCTTCCACCCAGAGGCAGGCCTTTTGCACCTTCATCCAGGGTTTAGTAGGCTCCTGCCCCCCCTGGACACTTGCGTGACTCTTGGACTTGGTCCTCTTCCTTTGCAGGTCCTCAGGTCCAGGAATCCGTCTTCAGTGCTTTGCAGTCAGTTGTTGCCTTTTCAGAATCCCCTATCTCGACTTTACTGTCTTCCTGGGGTAGTAGGGTAACTTTACTCCTACTTTTCAGGGTCTTGGGGTGGGGTATCTTAGACACCCTTAGTGTTTTCTTACACTCCCAGCAACCCTGTACACTCTCCACTAGGTCTGCGGTTCATTCGTGGTTCGCATTCCAGTTTTAGAGCATATGGTTTGTGTTGCCCCTAGGCCTAATGTCTCATATTGCATTCTATTGTGTTCCACAGTGTTTGCACTACTTTTCTAACTGTTTACTTACCTGATTTTGGTTTGTGTGTATATTTTGTGTATATTACTTACCTCCTAAGGGAGTATATCCTCTGAGATACTTTTGGTATACTGTCACTAAAAGAAAGTACCTTTATTTTTAGTAACTCTGAGTATTGCATTTTTTATGATATAGCGCTATATGATATAAGTGGTGTTAGAAATGGGGTCTTTGGTTGGCAGTCAGGTTACTCTCTGTCCAAACAAGGACCCTCACTCTAGTCAGGGTAAGTCACACACAATCCAAATTATCCTGTGCCCACCCTCTGGTAGCTTGGCACTGAGCAGTCAAGCTTAACTTAGAAGGCAATGTGTAAAGTATTTGTGCAATAAATCATACAATAACACCATATAGCACCACAAAAATACACCACACAGTGTTTAGAAAAATATAGGACATTTATCTGGATATTTGTAGGTCAAAAACGATCAAAGATGCAATAAGAAAATGTAAAGATATCACTGAAAAGTGACATAAAGGGGGTCATTCTGACCCTGGCGGTCACCGACCGCCAGGGCCAACGACCGCGGAAGCACCGCCAACAGGCTGGCGGTGCTTCCTGGGCCATTCTGACCGCGGCGGTAAAGCCGCGGTCAGAAAAGGGGAACCGGCGTTTTCCCGCCGGTTTTCCCCTAGCCCAGGGAATCCGCCATGGCGGCGCTGCTTGCAGCGCCGCCTTGGGGATTCCGACCCCCTTCCCGCCATCCCGTTCCTGGCGGTTTCTACCGCCAGGAACAGGATGGCGGGAAGGGGTGTCGTGGGGCCCCTGGGGGCCCCTGCACTGCCCATGCCACTGGCATGGGCAGTGCAGTGGCCCCCTAACAGGGCCCCATAAAGATTTTCAGTGTCTGCTTTGCAGACACTGAAAATCGCGACGGGTGCCACTGCACCCGTCGCACCCCTTCAACTCCGCCGGCTCCATCCGGAGCCGGCTTCATTGTTGAAGGGGCTTTCCCGCTGGGCCGGCGGGCGGCCTTCTGGTGGTCGCCCGCCGACCCAGCGGGAAAGTCAGAATGACCGCCGCGGTCATTTGACCGCGGTACGGTCATTTGGCGGGGTCGGTATGACCCCCAAAGTGTCTGAAGTCTTTTAAAAGCCAACAAAGAGGGTCATTCTGACCCTGGCGGTCATCAACCGCCAGGGTCAACGACCACGGAAGCACCGCCAACAGGCTGGCGGTGCTTCCTGGGCTATTCTGACCGCGGCGGTAAAGCCGCGGTCAGAAAAGGGGAACCGGCGGTTTCCTGCCGGTTTTCCCCTGGCCCAGGGAATCCTCCTTGGCGGCGCTGCTTGCAGCGCTGCCATGGGGATTCCGACCCCCTTCCTGCCACTCTGTTCCTGACGGTTTTTACCGCCAGGAACAGGATGGCGGGAACGGGTGTCGTGGGGCCCCCTAACAGGGCCCCACAAAGATTTTCACTGTCTGCTATGCAGACAGTGAAAATCGCGACGGGTGCCACTGCACCCGTCGCACCCCAACAACTCCGCCGGCTCCATTCGAAGCCGGCTTCATTGTTGTAGGGGGTTTCCCGCTGGGCAGGCGGGCGGCCTTTTGGCGGTCGCCCGCCGGCCCAGCGGGAAAGCCAGAATGGCCGCCGCAGTCTTTTGACCGCGGTGCGGTCATTCGGTGGCTCCCGCCGCCCGCCAGGGTCAGAATGACCCTCAAAGTCTCTTTCAAGCACAAAGTACCTGGTTTGAGGGAAAAATCTCCGCAAAGGGCCGCAGAGGAGGAGATGTGTGGAAAATGGTGTGTGCGTCGGTTTTGCCCCTTCACACACAGACTTGCGTCGTAATTTTCCGGCGCGCGGGCGGGCCTCCTCTTCGGGTTGCGGGGTTTTCAGACACCCCGTGGTCTGTGCGTGGAATCCTGGGCTTGTTGGCAAGCTCTGCATCGTTCCGGTGGGTGATGCGGGGACATTTCTCCCTCACGGCAGGCGCTGCGTCGATTTCCCCTCTGGCAGTCGGGCGGTGTTGTCCCAGGTCGGCTGTGCGTCGATCTGGTGGGCCGTGCGTTGAAGTTCCGGTCGCACGGCAGGCGCCGCGTTGATCTTTTCCTTGCAAAGTCTAGCGTCGTCCCCCTGGTGTGCGGTGAATTTTTCCCCGCGAAGGAAGCTGTGCGTCGAATTTTTCGCCGCACAAGGAGTCCAGTTGCAAGAGAGAAGTGTTTTTGGTCCTAAGACTTCAGGGAACAGGAGGCAAGCTCTATCCAAGCCCTTGGAGAGCACTTCTTCACCACAGCCAGGGAACAGCAAGGCAGCAGGGCAACAGCAAGGCAGCAGTCCTTCAGAGAAAGCAGTCAGGTGAGCCCTTTGGGCAGCCAGGCAGTTCTTCTTGGGAGGATGCAGGTTCTGGTTACAAGTTTCTTCTCCAGGAAGTGTCTGAGGTGGTAGGGCAGAGGCCCTGTTTTATACCCAAATGTGCCTTTGAAGTGGGGGAGACTTCAAAGAGTGGCTTAGAAGTGCACCAGGTCTCCTTTCAGTTCAATTCTGTCTGCCAGGGTCCCAGTAGGGGGTGTGGCAGTCCTTTGTGTTAGAGCTGGCCCTCCACCCTCCCAGCCCAGGAAGACCCATTCAAAATGCAGATGTATGCAAGTGAGGCTGAGTACCCTGTGTTTGGGGTGTGTCTGAGTGAATGCACAAGGAGCTGTCAACTAAACCCAGCCAGACGTGGATTGTAAGGCACAGAAAGATTTAAGTGCAGAGAAATGCTCACTTTCTAAAAGTGGCATTTCTACAATAGTAATATTAAATCCAACTTCACCAGTCAGCAGGATTTTGTATTACCATTCTGGCCATACTAAATATGACCTTCATACTCCTTTCAGATCAGCAGCTATCACTTCAATACTGTACGAGGGCAGCCCCAATGTTAGCCTCTGAAGGGAGCAGGCCTCACAGTACTGTAAAAACGAATTTGGGAGTTTTACATTACTAGGACATGCAAACTACACAGGTACATGTCCTGCCTTTTACCCACACAGCACCCTGCCCTAGGGGTTACCTAGGGCACACCTTAGGGGTGACATATGTAGAAAAAGGGAAGTTTTAGGCTTGGCGAGTACTTTTAAATGCCAAGTCGAAGTGGCAGTGAAACTGCACACACAGGCCTTGCAATGGCAGGCCTGAGAGAAGGTTAAGGAGCTACTTAAGTGGGTGGCAAAACCAGTGCTACAGGCCCACTTGTAGCATTTAGGGGGTTATTACAACTTTGGAGGTGGTGTTAATCCGTCCCAAAAGTGACGGTAAAATGACGGATATACCACCAGCCGTATTACGAGTCCATTATATCCTATGGAACTCGTAATATGGCTGGTGGTATATCTGTCACTTTACCGTCACTTTTGGGACGGATTAACACCTCCTCCAAAGTTGTAATAACCCCCTTAATCTACAAGCCCTGAGCACATATAGGGGGTCATTCCAACCTTGGCGGGCGGCTACTGCCGCCCGCCAGGCGGAAACCGCCATTTGGCCGCCATGCGGCCAAATATACGCTGCCCCCATTCTGACATTCCCGCTGGGCCGGCGGGCGCAAACCAAGTTAGCGCCCGCCGGCCCAGCGGGAATGAGGCCGCAACACAGGAGCCGGCTCCGAATGGAGCCGGAAGTGTTGCGGCCGTGCGACGGGTGCAGTTGCACCCGTCGCGCTTTTCACTGTCTGCTAGGCAGACAGTGAAAAGCTGGCCAGGTCCCTGGTGGGGGCCCCTGCACTGCCCATGCCAATGGCATGGGCAGTGCAGGGGCCCCCAGGTGCCCCAGGACACCCCTTACCGCCAGCCTCTTCCTGGCGGTGAAAACCGCCAGAAACAGGCTGGCGGTAAGCGGGTCAGAATCCCCAGGGCAGCGCTGCTTGCAGCGCTGCCCTGGCGGATTCTCCCAGCCGGAGCAAAAACGGCGGAAAACCACCGGCCCCGGCGGGGCGACCGTGGCTTTACCGCCGCGGTCGGAATGGGATTTGAAGCACCGCCAGCCTGTTGGCGTGTGGTTCTAAAAATTCTGGACCCATGTAATTTACTTTGCCACAGCAGTACGATTTTAGTATCAAAAGACCGATAATGACTAGTACACTAAGCATGAGCATTTTCGTTCAATTCCAGCAGCGTTTTCACCTCGAAATCGCAATTTTCGTCCTGCACTCGTGGCTCCCATTTTATACACGGTAGCCATTTTTAAAAGTTGCCCTCACATAGGCTTATAATACAGTCAGATTTGATTCCAAGGACACGTACACCTTGATTGACTTTTCTCTGACCTGGGCAAGCTGGAACCATTGCCTCAGGCCAAACCTGTTTAGTCAGTCCCTCTCCCAGTGGCCGAATCAGATAGCATCAAGGCACACCATGCCATAAAACCCTTATTATCGCTCACACACCCTGCCTAATCTTGCTCACACCTGCACCTGCTCTTTTCTTCTTCTTACTTTACGAGGGGGAGGTGCCCGTTTTTATTGGGGGTCCACACTTATCTGATGTAAAATACTAGGCCTTGCCGGGTAATTTATTATGGGTTGGATGACATGAAATATGAGGTTTCATCATGACACTGTTTTTTTCTTTGTAGTGAAAACATGTGAATGACCAACCAAAATGTCAAGAATGTTTGCCTGAAGCTTAAAAAACTGTATATAAGGAAACCTGACTTTGCATTGAAACACAGTCTCCTGAGAACATACAAACCGTGCTGTTGTACTTCTAGGACGCTTGTTACTTGGTTGCAGCCAATAAATTCGATCTTTGACTTCACCTAGAAGACTCTGAGTTTCTGTGGTCTGAATCAGGAAAGTACCCGAGGTCTTTGGGTGTACCCTGGCACCACTGGGTTACCGGATCAGTACCGGTTCTGAAAAACCCAGTACCTCAGTTGGCGCCCAAGGTGGGGTGATACCAGCAGTACCGGTCCAAGCCTGAGGTCCGTGAGGAGCTTCGTGTGAAAATTCTGGAGGAAGGCCGCCACTTCATCGACCCCTGCATGTCGACGTGGTCCGAAAGTCTTTGCTGCGAGGTTCCCCGCTTCCCGACGGCTACGAAGGACTGCTGCCCTGGCTATCGCCCTGATTTGGATCCTTGATGTTTGGTAGAGCGAAACGATAAGACGAGTCTTCTGGTGACGTCATCGATATTTTCAGTTAAGTATAAGTGGAGCGTCTCCCAGTCCTTAGTTGGACACTTGGTTTGGTCCTTAGTTGGACATTTGGTTTGGTATCCCTTCGGGATCACTTTGATTTGGAACTTGCAAGTACCAAAGCCGAAGTACTCGTGTATTCACGAGACTATCGTAAACAATAATCCTTTGAAGTTTGAAGCTAGACTAGTGAGCGAAGATGCCTGGTCTTAGCAGACTTGGAAATTTGTTTTGTCTTGGTTGTAAAAGGGACTCCCGGTTGGAGGACTCATGTCCGGTTCCTCCGATTGGAACTCCAACCTATGAACTATATGTGAAGCACGGAGTAGGCCCCATCACATATAATGAAGTATGGATCCGTTACACCAGAAAAGATGGTGTTTTAAAATGGCCCCAAAATGGTAGCTTTGACACAGAAATCTTAGATAACCTCGAAGTTAGACTTCTTAAGAAGAAAGCCCGGCCGGCAATGTTTGATTCTTTCCGCTCATGGCGTAAGGAAGCCAAGCAAAAGGAAATTAAATTATCTAAGAAAAATAAGAGAGAAAAAGGTATTTCGATTATGCAAGCTGCTATACAGTTTAAAGATAACGAAGTAGAACAGTTGAATGAGCAGTTGCATAGGCGACATAAAATGACAGTAGATAAATGCTATCCAGTTTTGCCGCCTCTTCAGCAAGATGCAGCAAAAGACTCTGAAAAAGATCCCCTAATGTCGCATTTGCTAAGTTCGCCACCACCCTATGCGCAGAATGCCACGGCACCTCCGCAACCTCTAGTTGCACAACCAGTGGTTGCATTGCCTCCTGCTCCTCCACAGCACCCACCAGCTATTCTTCAGTTGGTTCCTATTCCTCCGGTGCAGCCTCCTCAAGGGCCACCGGCTTTGACATCTGCTCTGCCTTTACTTCCTACAACTTTGACTACTATAGCGACTACCACTCCTGGTATTGTTTCTGACACTGCTTCTGTCTCTGCCTTGTCTCATTCTGTTTTTCCTCCTGTTCATTTGTCAACCTCTCCCTCTATCTGTCAGAGAATGACAAACACTATGACTAGTCTTTTATCCCCTCTCTTTGGGTCATTAGCTACGACCCCAGTTTCAGAGCGTAAACAATTGTGTAGCCAATTGCCTGATGGTAGGGAGAAAGAGACACTGAATTATTTGGCGCATAAATGGGTTTCTGAACCAGCGAGATATGAACTAGAGTCTGTTATGGATGTCTTCCATCAGTGGGAAGAACCGAAACAGAGATACGTTTTTGAGAAAATGTGTACTTTTCTTTCTGAGGATTTAGAGGAAAATGGTTTGGAGCCCAATCCGCCTAAGTTGTGTCGTGTACGGTTCGATTTTGCGACAGGTTTGATTGTGGGTTCAGATGTCGAGAAAGCAGTTGCGATGTTATTGTCGTTTAGGACTGAAGGTGTTTCCAGGTTATTGTTTAAATATGATTTTTCTGCTAAAAAGAAAAGGAAACAGTACCCCATGAGAGAAGTTCCCCCACAATGGAGGGAAGGGGACCCAAATGCTAATCCACCTGTCCTGCCTCATTTCCAGCGTGTATGGGTACACGTTCCATGGAAGCGAGCTGAAGTTTTAGCCCTTAAGCAGACATTGCCTGATCCCCGTAAGAATACTACAGGGTATTAGGAATTGTCACAGACTGCGGGGTCTTGCATTACGAATTTAGCTGACATAGACATGTTGTTTGGGAATGTTGTTCCACAGCCTTTATGGGGAAAGATTCGCCATACAGACCATGCTCAAGAGTTAGGTGACACATGGGCTAATATTGCTGCTGCAGATGCCCGACAAATTGGTGGTGCTAAACCTGAGCCTTTAGTGACAGAGCTTCCTGGTAGGATTATTGATTACATGAAAACTATAATGCCTGCGATGCGTGTAAACTGGGATAAATTGTCTGCATGTAAGCAAAAGAAAGAAGAAACTGTATCAGATTTCTTCACCAGGTTTGAAGAAACGTTTGTGGACCACAGTGGTCAAGATATGAGCACGGAAGGTGGTCAACGTTTGTTCGTCGATAAATTTGTGCATAATCTGCTTGCTGAGTTGTGTAAAAAGTTAAAAGATTCAGAAAGTTCTTGGGCAGTTTCCTCTTCAGCGCAGATATTGGCTACTGCACAGTACTACGAAAATAGAGATAAAGATGAGAGAGATAGAGTAGAGAAGAAAACTAAAGAATTGAAAACGAAGTTTCTGTTACAACAAGCGTACCCGCCACGTGGTGGTCAAAATAGTGGTGCACAGAGTAACTATCAGAACAACTATCAGAATAACTATCAGCCCCAACCGTTTCAGAGAAACTCGCAAAGAGCCGAGTATGCTCAACCACGTATCCCAGTAGGTCCCAATCAGTGTTCATATTGCAAGGAAGAGGGTCATTTCAAGTATAGTTGCCCTGCTTTGCTACAGCGCGCAAATGGTACTTCTGGTTTAAGAGGTCGAGGTGTTCCACAAGCATCTAGAGGAAGAGGACGTGGATATGTTCCCCAGAGCGCGCGCCCATTCCTCCCTCAAAACTCAATGAACAGATTTAATCAACAGGTTAATGCATCTGGTAGGACGGCTCAGTACTATACTGATGATTAATATACAGAGGATGAGCATTTGGACAGTAATTATTGCTAGGATAGCCATAGACAAAGAGAGGGAGTTGTTTGAGTTCCAGTAGATCAGAGTGGGCCTTATGTTAAGGTGATTGCATCAGGTGTGTCAGAACCTTTTCTGTTGGATACTGGTGCTACCAAGAGTTCTATTATGCACTCAAAACTCCCTGGCGAACCTTTGTCTGGCGAAACAAATGTATCAGTAGGGTTTTCCGGCGCCCCAGTTAGAAATCCGATTTCTAACCCTATATCTCTTTCTGTTGGACCTTGTAAATTTGAAACACCCCTAATTTTGACGACAGGTTGTGGCAAGAACTTGTTAGGATTAGATCTGTTAAAGAGATTGTATGCGACATTGGATTGCTCTCCTTCTGGAGTGCAACTCACATTGGGTAAGAAAGTGGTTTCACCAATGTATTTGTCAAAGGACAGATTTCCACCAGAATTTTCGTCTCTTCCTAATACTCTTTGGGCTACTGGACCTAATGATGTAGGTCTTTTGGAAATTCAGCCATATGTGATAACATTAAAAGCCAATGTTAAAATGCCACGTATTCCCCAATACAAGACCTCTAGTGAAGGGGAAAAAGCGTTGTTAGCAATTATTTGTGATCTGATTGAGAAGGATGTAATTGAAGAGACAAGAGGCAACGTTTGCAATAGTCCTGTTTTGCCTGTCTTGAAGCATACTGACCCTACTCAGCCACATGTTTATAGGTTTGTAATTGATCTTAGAGAGGTGAACAAAATAGTTGTGCCACAGTTTCCAGTCGTCCCCGATATCACTGCATTGTTGACAATGATTCCAGCTTCAGCCACTTGGTTTTCAGTGATAGACCTGAAAAATGCTTTCTTCAGCATCCCTATTGCAGAAGAGAGCAGGGACATTTTTGGCTTCAATTTGGGAGGACGAAGCTTCAGATTTAAGAGAGCTCCTCAAGGCTATTGTGAAAGTCCATCTATCTATAGTCAGGCTTTGAAAGCACAACTTGACACTCTTATGTTACCTGATGGCGCCACTCTCATTCAATATGTCGATGATTTGCTAGTTGCTGCAGATACTAAGGAGATCTGCAAAGAAGCAACATTGTCATTATTGCGTCATTTGTCTGATTTACACCACAAAGTGTCCCTTTCAAAGTTACAGTATTGTCAAAAAGAAGTAACCTATTTAGGTCATCTCTTTTCGAAGGAGGGAAGGCAACTGACCCCAGAGAGAATCAGGGCTGTTGCAGCAATGAGTGTGCCAAGAACACAGAGAGAAGTGCGTGCTTTCTTGGGTATTAACATCATATTGCAGACAATGGATACCTAATTTTTCGTTAATAGCCAAACCCTTGGTGGCATTAACTTGTAAAGATACACCAAATCCCGTCCCATGGTCTGAAGATTGTCAGAAAAGTTTTGTCGAATTACGTGATGCATTATGTTCAGCTCCTGTGTTGGGTACCCCCAACTACAGCAAGCCTTTTACATTGTATGTCCATGAGAAAGAAGGTTGTGTGTTAGCAGTTTTGACACAACAGTTTGGAGACAGGGAGCGTCCATGCGCCTATTTCTCTTCAACCTTAGACCCAGTAGCTAAGGCACTACCAAGCTGCTTAAGAGTGGCAGCGGCAACTGCTGTTTCTATCCGACAGTCTGCTGGTTTAGTGATGAATAACACATTAATCGTAATGGTTCCACATGCAGTGGACACGTTGTTAAACAGAACCAAGACACAGCATTTAACTAGTGCTCGATTGTCAGGTTACGAGTTGACATTGTTAGCAAGCCATGTACATATAAAAAGATGCACTACACTTAACCCAGCTACGTTATTGCCAATTGTGACGGAGTTAGATACTTCTGAACAACATGATTGTCTCCATAGAACAGAAGATGAAACGAAAGGGAGAATAGACCTTCTGGACACTCCCCTTGCAAAGAGTGATGGTACTTTGTGGGTGGATGGTTCATGCTTTAAGCTCACGAATGGTGACACGACTGCGGCGTATGCTGTGACAACTTTGTGTACGATTGTTGAAGCTGCACGTATCCCACACAATTCAGCCCAAGCAGCTGAGTTAATAGCCCTAACAAGAGCATGTACAGTATCAAAAGGAATGAAAGTGACTATCTATACCGATAGCCAATATGCGTTTGGTGTGGCCCATAGTTTTGGGCGTTTGTGGAAGGAACGTGGGTTCCTGACCTCGCATGGAACTAAAATACAGCATGGTCAGTTGGTAAATGAGCTCCTTGATTCACTTACTTTACCGTTGCAAGTTGCGATTGAGAAGTGTAGCGCACATAAAAAGGTGACTGATGATGTTGGTCGTGGGAATGCATTTGCTGACGAGGTCGCAAAAGAAACGGCAAGGAATGTGATGAGCCGAATGTATGTCGCGGGCCCTGCAAGATGGATTGGTGATGTTGGAATGTGTGAAGACACGATAGAAAGCGTGAAATCGATTCAAGCTGAAGCCACAGAGAGAGAATTGAGTGTGTGGAGAGAAAGTACGGGTAAATTGGATGCGAATGGTTGTTGGGTCGAGTTGTCAGAACATCAAAGATGGTTGCTACCCGATGCGTATGTGCTTACAGTAGTTACAATGGCTCATGGAATGGCTCACATCAGTGTGAAAGGGATTTGTAAGTTGTTGGCCCCAGTATGGCAAAATGCAGGAATTCCCAAGTGCGCAGAAAATGTGGTTAAAAATTGCATGGTATGCCTGAAACACAACCCTGGTAGAGGAACCCCAACTCCAGCTGGTCATTTTGCACCTCCTACGTATCCGTTTGAGGTTTTGCAGCTAGATTTCATCCACATGGAGAGGTGCAACAACTTAAAATACGTACTTGTTGTTGTTTGTGCCTTTTCAAGATGGGTGGAAGCCTATCCCCTAAAAGACAATACTGCGCTATCCACAGCCAAAGCCCTTGTGAAAGAGTTCTTCCCTAGATACGGAATGCCGAGAGTGTCTGGAGTGACAATGGAAGTGAATTTGTGGGTCAAGTGATGAAGAAAGTATGTGAAGGGCTAGGCATAAACCAAAAATTTCACGCTGCAAATCACCCCCAATCAGCTGGATTAGTGGAGTGCTATAATGGCACTCTAAAGCTAAAATTGGCCAAGATACAAGCGAGCTCTGGTCTTAAATGGCCTGACGCTCTACCCCTAGCACTCCTATCAACCAGAATGACTGTGCATTCACGAGTGAAACTTAGTCCTTATGAAATAGTCTTTGGCCGCCCGGCCAATATATGGGGAGTGCCCAGGCCCAAGAAGTTTAGCGAGATAGAGCATCCTGTTTTGCTTGACTATCTGTATGAATTGACGGCTAAATTGCGTGTTTTACATCAACAGGTCCACGACACCCTGCCTCCGGTCTCTGAATCTCCAGGTCATCCCATTGAGCCTGGATCCTGGGTTTTAATAAAGAACTTTCAGCGAACCAAAAACGAGCAGCCCAGGTGGACCGGACCGCACCTCGTTCTTCTCTCCACAAGATCAGCTGTTCGAGTAGAAGGGAAGAAACACTGGATCCATGGGACCCATTGCAAAAGAGTACCCCTACCTCTGCCATATGACCGGTGGGTCCAGGAAGGTGTCGCCGACTCAGAGACTGAAACCGTGCCACGGTTTCTGCCTTTCAGCGATGCACAAATAAAAGGAACACTCACTGAGAAAGAAAGTGATGACATTTTACAATCATCAGTATCACCGTCAGTTCGATTGGACACTACAGAACCTGAACTCCTTTTTCAGGACCACACGATACCTGGGACTAACCGTTATAATCTACGACCAAGAATGAAGGACAAATAAAACAGTTTACTTTTCTTCCCTTTAGCAAAGTTCTCCAATATGGAAAATTATTTTTGAATGACTTTTTGGTTTTTTTTTGTGTTTTTCGAACCTCCATCTGGGTTCAGCTGTAGGATCGTGGCTTAAAAGACTTAGGAGGGTAACCTGTGGACACAAGGTCTACAGGTCTGGTTTGTTCTAGGGCAGCCTGGAACATTCAGAACACTCCTAAGTGAAGTAAACCAACCGCCACGAACGGCAACGGTTAGAGGATGGAATCTTTCCAAAATGGAGAACATGTTGAAAGACTGAGTTACAAGAAGAGAATATGTGAAACGATAACCAGGAAACGGTTTTTGCTGCTGTGCATTTTTATATTATTTAGTATACTTATGTTTTTTATAGGATATGTTTTATTCTGTTTTAACGTGATATTGGCACCCACTACCTCGTCTACACCTCCTCCTTCCACTGTTTCCCCACATTCTTTTCAACTCCTCCCTAAACATGAATCTGCTAGGAGACTAGAGTTCATTAATAACTCCTTCATCCAGCTTTTGCACCAACACCAACTAGTGATAAAGACAACTAACTGTTGGGTGTGTGGCCTTATGCCTCACACAGCAGATAAAGGTATCCCTTATCTGATCCTGCCTTTCAGCCACAATGGTTCCGTGTGGGCATTCAGAACGATATTCATCTATGCACACTACCCCTTAAGTTTTGCGGAAGACAACCCTAAGAAAAATGCTTTAGTCAAAGGTATCATAGACATGATGAAGGACAATATCTTCTACGAGACTATCCCCAGAGATGAGACAATAGCATATATAGGATGGAACATGACTGGATATGAAGCCACAATGAGTGAGAAACAGCAAGCTAAGATATCTTCCCTGATTTGGGTTGTACCCCATCAGGGTCACCTGTGTCTGCAAGGTACTGGCAAGAATCCCAGAGCTCAGCAAGGGGAAAGCGTCTGCACTGAGACATATGTCTTCGCATCTCAGACCTCCCCTCCGCTCTTGGCAGCTAAGGGTACCTATTTCATCTGCCATGATAGAGCCTTTACATGGTTGCCCCCTGACTTTTCGGGCACATGCTTCGTTTCGTTCCTGTTGCCCCCTACCTACACAGCAGCGGCAGATTACCACAAGACAAGGATAGTTAGAGGCGTCTTCAGTGAAGAAGACACTGCAGGACAAGAATTTGGGGACTTCGTAAAGGGTTTTCTGCCGTTCTGGGGACAAATAGGTAACAGCAGGAGCATAAGGCAATTGATAAGAGTGGTTGAATCCACCGTGGCTGAAACCGCTGGTGCCCTTGGTAACTTCACTGCTGAGCTCCAGTCGGATCGTCTTATGACCCTTCAGAACAGGGTCGCATTAGATGTCATACTTGCAGACCGGGGTGGAGTATGTACATTGATCCAATCGAGTTGCTGTGTTTTTGTCCCAGATAACGCTCCAACAGTATACCAGGCCATCTCCAAACTGCATAGAATTTCCGAATCTATTCATTTAGATAGAGGAGATTGGTCATTAATGGGATGGTTCTGGGAACTGATATCAGCATGGGGATGGAAGATACTGATGGTCATTGGGATGATCTTGGCCATTCTTTTCCTGTTCTGTCTATGCGTGCAGTGTGCTCCTGCGATATGTGGCCTCTGTGTTACATCATGCATAAGGAAACCTGCACCAAGAGACGAGCTAAATACTAGGATGATGTTACAGCAACATCTCAACGACTTTAGAAACATAGACCTGGACTCAGATTAGCATGAGAATAGGTTTATTGCCTATGTAAGGGCAAAAGGAGGGTTTGTGGATCTAAAAATTCTGGACCCATGTAATTTACTTTGCCACAGCAGTACGATTTTAGTATCAAAAGACCGATAATGACTAGTACACTAAGCATGAGCATTTTCGCTCAATTCCAGCAGCGTTTTCACCTCGAAATCGCAATTTTCGTCCTGCACTCGTGGCTCCCATTTTATACACGGTAGCCATTTTTAAAAGTTGCCCTCACATAGGCTTATAATACAGTCAGATTTGATTCCAAGGACACGTACACCTTGATTGACTTTTCTCTGACCTGGGCAAGCTGGAACCATTGCCTCAGGCCAAACCTGTTTGGTCAGTCCCTCTCCCAGTGGCCGAATCAGATAGCATCAAGGCACACCATGCCATAAAACCCTTATTATCGCTCACACACCCTGCCTAATCTTGCTCACACCTGCACCTGCTCTTTTCTTCTTCTTACTTTACGAGGGGGAGGTGCCCGTTTTTATTGGGGGTCCACACTTATCTGATGTAAAATACTAGGCCTTGCCGGGTAATTTATTATGGGTTGGATGACATGAAATATGAGGTTTCATCATGACACTGTTTTTTTCTTTGTAGTGAAAACATGTGAATGACCAACCAAAATGTCAAGAATGTTTGCCTGAAGCTTAAAAAACTGTATATAAGGAAACCTGACTTTGCATTGAAACACAGTCTCCTGAGAACATACAAACCGTGCTGTTGTACTTCTAGGACGCTTGTTACTTGGTTGCAGCCAATAAATTCGATCTTTGACTTCACCTAGAAGACTCTGAGTTTCTGTGGTCTGAATCAGGAAAGTACCCGAGGTCTTTGGGTGTACCCTGGCACCACTGGGTTACCGGATCAGTACCGGTTCTGAAAAACCCAGTACCTCAGGCGGTGCTTCCGTCATTCTTGCCCTGGCGGTCCAAGACCGCCAGGGTCAGAATGACCCCCATAGTGCCTTCTACTAGGGACTTATAAGTCAATTAAATAGTCCAATTGGGTATGATCCAATGTTACCATGTTTAAAGGGAGAGAGCATATGCACTTTAGCACTGGTTAGCAGTGGTAAAGTGCGCAGAGTCTAAAAACCAGCAACAATGAAGTCAGAAAAAGAGAAGGAGGAAAGCAAAAAGCCTGGGGATATCCTTGCAGAAGAGCCATTTCCAAGCTTTGCATGTCTGCTAGTTCATCCTAAGCTGCTGTGCTATAGCTACCTCTATCAGCCTAAACTGCTAGAACACTACTAATCTACTAATAAGGGATAACTGGGCCTGGCACAAGGTGTAAGTACCATCAGGTACCCACTGTAATCCAGGCAAGCTTCCTACAATTATCGCCTACAATTATTGCAAGACTTAGGTTATAACTCCCAATATGACATATTACTACATAAATCTAATATGTTTTCAATATTTCATGTGTATTAATCACTCATTTAGTACAGTTCGTTAATCCTAATGGCCATTCTTCGAGGTCACAATTTCAAATGTGCACATTTTTTTTTTTTTTACATTAATCATTTTCTACTAATTCCGTTTATTCAAAATATATAGACATTCATTAATATTTTCTAATTAAGTCATTTGCGTTAACAGGTTCATATGCAAGGAAGCAGTTGCTTGAAATCATCTGCACTGTATAATGAACTTTCTAGTCTTTGATGGGTACTGGAAACTTCTGAATGTTAAACATAGCCTCTGTATTGAAGGAATTACACTACCTCCCACTCCAGGCCCACTCCCATTCCCTGAAGACCATAAGGAATAGCATCTTTTCATATCTCACAAAAATATAAGCTTCCCAGGTTAACAGTGCCATACTAGGTACCAGCTTATTGCCAGAATGGAGACAAAAATCTTGAAAAAAAGAAAAAAACTGAATACAGGCCACCTTCATGTGTGGTCCAGGACATGGAACAACATTCCCCATATATGTTAGAATTTCTCCAACCATCCTCCAATTCAGAAACAATCTGAAAACTCATCTCTTCAAGGAATGATCAACCTTACCAATCGAACCCCATCCATTACATGCTACCATGAAACTTATCAGGAATCGTACCAGGGGCTTCACCCACTATTCAGCGCTCCTTTGCTTCCTTGTAAGGCTTGCATAATGCAAATACCTTTATGAACATAAATACATACATACAAGCCTATAGACATGCTGTTCCCAAAGGTTTTTGCCCGTTTAAACCTCACTCAGAAACCTAGGACATACGTCCTACTGATTTTACAGAGTTGATTTCAGCAAGTTGCGAGTCTCAAACATGTAGGGCAGGCGCGCAACAACCATTTGGCTGAAAAGGCATTAGAACGCCCGTCCCCCCCGTCCCCGATCAGGTTCCCTGTCTTCGACTGCTTGGGCTAAGGCTGTTCCTTTGACCTTCAGCTACATCTAGAGTATTCCCTACAATGACGCTTCCTGACAAGCCACAGGGTGTTTTTATTACTGTACAAAATCTCTGCTGCCTTTCTGACTCTTATTATATAACATCGTTTCAATGCCATAACAGCAAGCAAAGATAGGTGCAGGGGTCCAAAATGCCATTATCACTTCCGATACCCATCAACAAGTAAATTACAGGGGTAACCAGCAACACTTTCACTTCAACATGTGAACCCCAATAAATACCCATCACATGGCAGGTAAATGACTGTGCTGTACCATAGGAATTTTGCCTTCCAAAAGAAAAAGTCAATTAAATTAGACCAGTGTATTGAATTATAGCACTCATCCTAGTAGAGTTTTGTTATTTCTTGGGTCTGTGAAGCCAGTGGTATAGCACAGCACAATTAGAAGTAAAATACACAAAAGAAAGATTATGCTTTGGCATAAAAAACAAGCATTTGCAATGCAATAGGTCTTGCATTTGCGAGAGTTAAAGCTATTGGCACTGTAAATGATGTTTTTACGTATGTGTTTCGGTTTGGTTTCAGTCAAAGACCTCGTTGTGAAGAAATGGTTTTGGCGCTCACCTATTGCACATTTTGAGACAAGTAAATTGCAGATCCTTTATAGGGCTCTCTGACCAGTACAGATCCAGAAGGCTAATCTAGTTGCAGAGGTGTTTCAGGTGAGGAAGGGACAATACCTTAGCTGTTAGTCTTTTGACGAAAGATCGCAACATTATAATGAGACATACAAACTGGTCAGCATTATATGACAAGAAAGTGCGTGCTCTTGATCAAACAGCACTAAAAAAATAAAATGAATCGGAAAATTCATATAATTTGACGTGGTTTTGTTCAAGGAACCGAAAGAATGACATTGCATGAGGCAATAGCCCAGTTATTTGACAATTAGCACAATGAAGGGATTATATGGCTTTCAGAAGAAGGGCTGCTGGTGGGAGTTGGGGTTGAACCAGAACCTGAATGCGAAGCACGCCCAGTGTCTTCGAAAGGATCTACAGGCCTAGAAGTAGGAAGATCAGATACAACAAGCCCCTATCT
This sequence comes from Pleurodeles waltl, assembly GCF_031143425.1. Lineage (NCBI taxonomy): Eukaryota > Metazoa > Chordata > Amphibia > Caudata > Salamandridae > Pleurodeles > Pleurodeles waltl. The sequence goes on along the minus strand of NC_090438.1, from coordinate 895,025,707 downwards.
ATTCAGAGAGTCAGACTCCATGTTAATCATATGCACAGACACTTGAGGCAACAATTGCGTGCAGTACCTAATCCAGATGAGAAGATAGCAGCAGGCTTTGTCATAAGCTATGCAGTGGGTGTGACATGAATTGAAAACGGGTGTGTGCCTCTGACAGGACTTGCCATAAACCGGTCAGTTCAACAGCCATAATCTTGCTGGTGAAGTATGCCCAAGTTCGCCTTCCTCCTCTCGTCCCTTTCAATAGTTCCTATATTTCAGGGTCTATTTTAACCTTGTCTTTTGTGAGGCAACAATTTCTTGTGTTTATTCATGCTTGGTAAATTGTGTTGTGATGCCAGGCCAGGTGGCTACAGAGAACAAAGATAAAATCAACTGGTTCAAAATGGTGCACATTCACAAATTAATCCACAGAGATGTTTGTGAGTGTGGTTCTGATACCGAGGGTTATAGAGCAACCAACTGCTGACAAGAAAGGAAAACATAAAAATAAAACATGCAGTACATTACATTGGCAGATGGAATATACCATAACTGACATTGTGCACCCAATGGTGACCCCCTAGAAGGGTCACCCAAATATGGGAAAAGTGTTCAGCCATAGTGTAATAAGGATGTTAGGTTGGCATGAATCATGATCATAATTGTAATAAGGAGAGATCAATAAAACATGTGCAATCATCATGTAAACCCAATAAAAACCTTTGAGAAAAATAAACTTTGTGTTTGTGCATTCCTTCATACACTTGGCATTAGCCTGTATTGCTCAGAACAGCCCCTAGAGGGAACCACAACAAAAATAGCATTTGAAAGAAATATGGTCATGTACCATGTAGTCAGTCCCTAGAGGGCATAACCACGTGAAAAGAGAATGGCAGAAAGTAATGCAGTGCAACTATATATTTAGCCCCTAGAGGACGTAGTGTGTTACACATTTTTCAGGTATAGCAGGCCGAGCAGGCAGGCCTACTAAACACATTATTACAAACAAGGCCCATAAAACACAAACTACTTCCACTTGTAAATCAAAAGGTACAACCACAGGAGAGCTTAAAAAGACATTAAATGGTGGGAGAGGTTATTAGTTTGGGATCCCCCCCAACCTAGTGAGGGGCCCCAGAGATGATCTAGACAGAAATCGCACATCATGTTGAACGTTTTGAAGATGGTCCCATTGTCCTAAGACCACGGGACAGTGAGTTATGGACAAAAAATGTTTTCTAAAAACATTTCCCCAAACCATTATCAGGTGAGTTTCTGGAATGCAGTAAATATTATAGTATCAGATCTCCCACTGTGCTGGGAAAGCCATGTTGAGGAAACTAGTTTCCCAACTATTTCCTTTATTGATCGTGCCCTAGTAATAACTGGGTATTGAGTGTCACTTATGGGGGTATTAATTATAATTTAAGTACCAGTGACAAACGAGTGTATATGTGAACTGATAGCAATTGTTATCTAAAGCTCTTAGAAATGTCAGAAGGCGCAATAAAGCACTACCTAAAATGTATTATTGGCTGTTTAATGAATTTCCTAATCTTTCGTTAAACATTACTGAGACACAGCATGAATCTGGGTGAAATTTGGCCTCCAAGGCGATGATTGTCGGTGCTTTGTCTTGTACAATGACTCGGCAGGTCATGAGTTCCTGTCGAGACAGAGCCAACTCCACCTTTCATTTTCCTCACGCCATAACTTGAAGCTGCTTCATTAGCCAATTCTAACACCCGTTGTGCATGGGGTCTACAAACATCAAAACCTTTGCTGTTAACCGGTTAAGCATCCTGATGGAGCCAAAAATAACTGTCCATTTCAGTGACACCTCAAGTTAAAGATGTATAACATGATTTTTAGAAACAAAATGAATGTGACGCTGACCGTGGATGTCTTTCTATTGTCATAGCATTACTCTCTTGCAACAGGATATGAGCATGAGGATCACCTTTGACCTATATGAATCTTCAAACCGCCATTGCCACCATGGAGCGCAAAGGGGAGAGACAAAATAAACAAGTTAAAGATGTTTAACATGATTTTTAGAATCAAAATTAATGAGATGCTAACCGCGCATGTCTTTGTATTGTCAAAGTGTTACTGTCTTGCAACGAGATATGGGCATGAGGATCGAGTTTGTGTTATATGAAACTTCAGACTGCCATGGCTGCCATGGAGGGTGAAGGGGAGAGACAAAAGAAAGAAACTGCTATGGCTGCCATAAAACGGGACGGAGAGAGACAAAAGAAAAAAGTAGTGCACCCACACTAACGCATATGGCCAATTGTGCAATAATCCATGAAACAGGGTCTGTCTGCAAGGCATAGCAAAACAGCCTCAAGGCGGGACAAATGTACAATATCAAGGGAATTACGGAAGGCAGTCGCAAATGAAAGAGATGGGCGTGGGTAAAGCCCACAGAGCAGATTAGCTGCTAACTATCGAACTCAAAATAAATCTTCCATTTATAAAACTGCTTACTCCTCATTATATGCAGCTAGGTGTATGTATATGTGCTATATTTGTGCCATCTACAGACATCTATGTGCACCCTGAAGAGATTTAGAATTCAAGCAGGGGCATCCAATCTATTTTCAGAGGCTGATAAATGGATTTCACTGAGTTAAGGGTAGAACACATTATTTAATGTGATGCAGAAATTGGAGCAAGACCAGGGTTGATTTACATATGGCTGGTACTTGTCAGAGGTGGCATGGTGGACAAAATAATAATGGACTGGAATCCAGTCTCATGCTGTTACCAGTGGTAGAGATTGAGGCCCTCATTATGAACACAGTGGGAAATACTGCACCACCGGCGGTAAAAACCACCAACAGAGGAGCGGTCTGGACCGCCAAATGATGAACCAACTGAAACACAGGCATCCTGAAAACCACCCACCGCCAGCAGAGGAGTGTCGACAATGACGGCAGAGTCCGCCCACAGGCCAACGGAAAGGCCCAACCCACCCCTCAAATAATGAACCACTAGACCGCCGTTAGTTCCGGGGCGAGAACCACCGCCACGCAAAACCAGGTGGAAACAAACCCAATATAAGGAAGCACTCACCGGAAGCTCACACAACAAGCCGAAGCAGACATGGATAGAGAGCTGCAGATCATGCCAGCCCTGCTCCTTGTCATAGACCTCCACGACCGAGACCGCAGATGAAGACGACGATGGTAAGTACTGCAACCTACGAAACAAGGGAGGAAAGGGCACAGTTACATACCCACCCACTCCACCGACCCTGCAGTGCTCCCACAACCCTTCACAACAGCACAACCCATAAATCCTACAGGGAGGTACTTACCCGACACAAGGCAAAACCAACCTGACCATAGTACCTACAAATGCCCCACACCCACAAACAATGAAACGAGAGACCAGGGTTCAAGAGTGTGCCACCAAAACACAGGCCACACATAAACTTTTAATACAGCTCACTGAGCAAACTATTCACATTAAGGCCAATGGCCAGTCCATAGTGCCAGACGTTTTTGGGCTACAATGGCCCCAACCTGACTCGCAAAAGTGCTATGGTACTCCACCTTATGGGGCAACAATGGGGCATCCAGGCACCTCAGGGAACAGGGGCAGGGGGTTGTGGGGGTGGAGATTTACGATGATGGGGGTGGGGTTTGGATTTGCGTTCAGAAGGTGGAGGGGATTTGGGTTTGGCCTTGGAAGGTGGGGGAGTGTGGAATTGGAATTGGCTCTGCACAGAGCTTCTTCCTTTCTGGGGAAGGGGCTTGGGAATGTGAAGGGCGGACAGGGGCGTGCTGTGAAGTGGAAGGAGTGGAAAGGGCAAGGAGGTGCGCATGTTTAGTGACAAGAAGGGGGTGGGCCAGTGGGTTGGAACAGGTCAGCATGGGAGAGGAAACGTTTTTTGGGAGCAATTGGGTTGGACCTGGAGGAGGGTGTGAGAGTGGAGGCATAGGGCGTGGACGTAAGTGGTGTAGGAGTGCGTGTTGTGGGTGCAGGTGACTGGACATTATGATGAGGTGTGGTGGATGTGTAATGGGTGGTTGTTTTGGTGCTTTTGTGTGTTTTTGGAGGAGGAGGTGGACACAGTGGGAGATGACAGGCTGCAAGTGTGGATGTATGTTGTGTGGGTGTCTGCAAGTCTGGTGAGTGTGCTTCATGTGTCAACTACAGTAGTTGTCGTGAGTGCAGGTGTGGTGTCTGGGGTGCCTGTCTGGATGTCTGCTCTTGTGGTGAGTGCTGGAATAGGCTCCGCAACAGTGACTGAAGGTGCAGTGCCTGGGGGTTTGCATGTAGAGGGGACAGACAGGGAGGTGGAAGAGGCGGGCACACTAGGGGAAGTGGATGTTGCTGTGTGTGCATGTGTATGTTGGCTGTGTGAATGCTTGTGGTGGGAGGTGTGGTGCTTGTGTTTAGAAGTATGCTTCTTGTGTGTTGAGGTGTTTGACTGCGTGTCAGATTGTGTGCTTTGGACGGGTGAAGGGAGTGGGGTGCTGGATGGGGTAGAGGAGGTTGGAGGGGGGATGGAATGACCAGGGACACGCTGCCATCCAAGAGGAGGCCAGAGCCTGAAAAGATCTCTGTAGGCCAGACATGGCACCGTGAATGCCATCCAGATAGGCATTTGTCTGCTGCATCTCTGTTGCTAGCCCCTGGATGGCATTGACAATGGTTGTCTGCCCTACAGAGATGGTTCTCAGGAGGTCAATAGCCTCCTCCATGAGGGCAACAGGGCTGACTGGGGCAGGGGAGGAGGTGCCTGGGGCGAAGGAGACGCCCACCCTTCTGGGTGAGCACGCACGGGCAACTCAGTGGGGAGCAAATGGGAGGGCGGTGATGGCATGGGGGTGGTGGAAGATGATACTGTAGGGGTGTGCCCACTAGGGTCAGCCACTGCCAGGGAGCCCCCATCGGAAGAGGTATCGGAGTCACTACCTCCAGTGGTAGTTGCCTCCCCGTGGTACTCCCCTCACCCTCCAACCCATTAGTTACCTTGGCGTCGGATGACTCTGCCTCCGAGGATCCGTGGGTGGCTGCATCCCCACTCGCCAGTGCCTCAGCTCCCTCGCCAGATGATGCTGATGTACACAAACAACACAAGAGAACAGGGATGGGGAGACAAAACAGGATAGACACTTGTAAATAGCTGAAAGGAGTGAACATAGTGGCCATACATACACCCACCCAGAAGCCCCTCCAACAGGCAGCACGTTCCACTATGCCCATGTCCATGCCCCTGACTAGTGACCAGAACCCTGCTCTACACCCACCTCCTGAACTACCTAAGGACCCGACGTGTAGGAGACCTGACCCAAACACCCCTACACCCTACGGGGGCCATCCTGTAGATGGACATCAGTCAGAGTCCCTGCAACTAAGCAGCATAAACCCTAATGCACACACAGACATCCATCAAGGGTTAAGATTGTGATATGTGTACTCACCCCCTTGTGACTGCTGTGCAGCCTTCAAGTGCCCATGCAGGTCTGGGTACGCCGCCGCCAGGATGCATAGCATGAGGAGGGTCAGTGCCCGACGGGCACCCCTTCCCCGTTGGGAGGACTTCCCCAGCTGGGCCTCACAGATTTTTCACGCCCAGCGCTGCAGGTCCTCCCACCTCTTCCTGCAGTGGGTGCTCCGCCGGTTGTAGACCCCCAGGGTCCGCTCCTCCTTGCCGATGGCATGCCAATGTGCACTGTTCTGGTGGGCGCTGACCTAAAAGGGACACACAGAAATGTAACATTGAGGTCAGGCACATTGAAAATATGTACAGCTGGCTATACGTCCACTATGGGATGGACAGTACAAACATACTAACAGAACATACGCACTCAGCATGTCATGAACCATGGCCCACGCAGGGTCAGAGGTACACACATATGTACCGTCAACACCATCCATTACACACAACCATTGCCCACAATCCCCCGACTCACCTGTACCTCTAGCCAGCCGTATAGCTTGGCGTACAGGGGCAGGACCCCGTCCACTAGCCTCTCCAATTCCACCTGGGTGAAGGCCGGGGCCCCTTCCCCTGCAACAGGTGCCACTTCCATGACCAGAGGCAGGACACAGCAGTACACTCAGTGGAGTACCTGCTTGCAGGAGATTAGGGAGTCAAGTGAAGTTGGGGTGCCGAATTCGGGTACATACCGCGGCAGTGTGCACCGTCACCGCCAGCGGCGATCATGATACTCCAGGGTTCCCCATTGGCATTCATGTTAACCAATGACTGTGCGAACGGTGTTAAATACCGCCTTACGCTGTTACGTCAACTGCTAGCGGTATGAGGTCACTTCCACGATGACAGTTCTGGACTACAGGGGGCAGACATTTTGATCTTAACTAGGCATTAATAATAATGATTTCGGCACATTGCAGGCCCTATTGTTCACCTAACACACCTATGCATGTGACCATTAACAATACAACACATGTCAAACCCTGAGCAATCATTATGGTCTAGATGAATTTCTGTCAAAAACATTTAGCATTTGAGTCCCTACAATGACGTCAGCAGTGCTCATTGACTGACAATGTGTGCCTATGTATGTGTGTGCCTCACGCGTGTTTCAAATCCCCCCTAGGTACCGACCATTGTGGCGAGGAAGGGCCCCATTTTTGTACAGACCACTTGTGGATATGCGGACCATGGTGGAACGTCACAACATAATTACAGACTCACCAGTGCAACTATTTTCAAACTTTGTGCAGTACTGGATCCTGCACTGACTCTGGCAAATTGTAATCAGCATGCCATCCCTACTGAAGTGCAGGTGCGCTCTGCACTCCATTTCCTGGCCACAGGCTCATTTCAAGTGACAGTGAGCATGGGTGCTGGATTTTCACATTCAATGTTCAGCATGATACTGACAAGAATTCTGAATGCATTTGTATGACACCTGCAGTCCTATGTGAGGTTTCCACAAAGTACTGACCTTCCTGCCATCAAGTCGGACTTCTATACATTTGCAAACATACCCCATGTGATATGTGCCATCGATGGCACCCACATACCTATAATACCCCCAAGAGTCAGTGAACAGGTGTACAGAAACAGAAAGAACTTTCACTCCATGAACATTCAATTGGTATGTGCTGCAGACCAGTACATCTCACATGTGAATGCCATGTTCCCCGGTTCAGTCCATGATTCCTTTGTGCTGAGAACAGTAGTGTGCCACACAAGATGGGACAACTACAAGAGGACAGAGGGTGGATCATAGGTAGGTGTTTCTGTAACTAACTGCCACCTAGCAGACAGCCAGACTGTCTGACTCAAAGGCTTGACACTGACTGCTCTGTTTTGCACCTTTGTCTAGGTGATTCTGGCTATCCCAAATTACGTTGGCTCCTGACACCAGTGAGGATGCAGAGAGGAATTACAATGAGGCCCATGGACGTACTAGGAGGGTGATTGAGCGCACAATAGGTCTCCCGAAGGCTAGATTTCATTGTCTACATATCTCTGGGCCTATGGGCCTGAAAATGTGTGTAGAATAGTGGTGGCCTGCTGCATGCTGCACAACGCGACAGTGAGAAATTCTATCCCGCTCTTGGAGGTGGATGGTGCTGTATATCCTGACCAGCTTCCTCAGAGAGGGGACGAGTGTGATGGTGATGATGAGGAAGGGGAAGATGTCAATTCCAGGACCCAACTGATACAACTCTACTTCCAGTAACTATGTGGGACTAAGGGCTGACATTGGTGTTTGTGAAACATACTGTCGGTGTGCCTTGTTATCTAGGGGGGGTTTGAATGTACTGATTGCAACTGTGTCCAGGTCTGCATAGGACAGAATACAATTTAGTGGTCATTTTTGTTAACATATTTAGGCACAACGACATGTAAGGTGAGTGTTTACTTTCATGCTACGCAGGTACAAATAAAGTAGCTATCAGCCAGTTGCATCCATACTTCACTTTGATCACACATTAGGAGAGGTTATGTTACAGGTGTGATATGTGTTTTATTTGGTACAGGGATTGAATAGTGCGATTTACAGTGATGGCAGATGGTTATGGGTGGTTGGCCTCAATGCCAACATGGTGGCAGCCTTGTTGTAAGTATTGATGGGTCCATCAATGCTTACATGAGCTCTTAATGGTTTTTAGCACTGTTTGGTGGTTGATTGTGTGGGATAGTTGGTGGATAGGTTGTTGAAGAGTCACGTCTTTGAGGGGGCCTTGTTTTTAGCAGGGGTTTCCAGTCCTATATCTTGGCCTGAGGGTCCGTTTGTGCGCCTGCTGTTGACCTATAGGGGATGACATGGTTGTTCCATGTGTTTCCTCTGAGGGTAGTTCGTGGAATGTTGCTGCTGATGCTGTCATTGTCCGGTCTGTCTCCTGTGCTGTATTGGGGGCCTCCTGTACTGTGTGGGTCTCACACTGGGTTTGTACAAACTGCAGCAGTGCTCCTGCTATACTGGCCATTGTGACGTTGTGCAGTTTCCACTGCTCCATGGCCTCTTGGTGGTGTTCCTGCTGCATCCTCTGACTATGGTCCAGGGTGGATGCTGTCTGGGCCAATCTGTCAGGGGTTTGATGGTAGGCCCTCAGGACCTCAGAGATCATGTCCTGGGCTGCAGCATCCATCCTGTGGCCTCCCCCCTGGGCCACTGATGCCCTCCCACTGGGTCTAGCCCTGTGCCTGTGTCCCCTGCACAGGTCTGGCGGTGCCACTTGTACTGGGGCCATCGTCGTCCTGCCTGTTGGTAGGGGGTGACTGTGGCCTCTGTACTTGTGTTCCACCAGTCTGTGGCCTGAATACACAGGTGTGTGGACGGTTGCCCTGGGCTGTTTTTCTTGCCGGGGTGGTAGGGGTGTCAGTGGTATCCTGGGTGGGGCTGCTAGATGGTGACAGTCCAGGACTGTGTGAGGGGCCATCCTGCTCATCAGTGTCCAGGGTTCCATCACGAGTGTCCTGTGAGGTGCCTCTGTCTCCCTGGGGGGCACTGCTACTCCTTGTCCTGTCCGTCAAGGTGGCATGGGTGGCGGTGCCTGTTGGGGGAAATGGACATGTCTGTTACAAATGCATGATCGGATGGGGTACACAGGGCAGGGCTGTTTTCGTGCAGGTTTTACAATTTGGGGCCATGCAGGGAGTCTTTGTGAGGTTTGCACTGCATTTTTCTTAGGATGTGGAGTTGCATTGTGGGTGGTGTAGTGCTATTGTGATTCCTTGCAGTGGTGGGTGGCTGTGCACAGGGGAGGGATGTGGGCCTGTTAGTGGGTTCGTGGGCATGCAGGGTGACTGGATGTTTTCAATGTGGGCTGGGTGGGGTAGTGCTCCTGGTGGGTGATGGAGGGGTGGAGTGGTGCATGCATTCCAGGTGTGATGGCTATGGGGTAATTGTAGACGACTTACCCGAATCCATTCCTCCAGTGAGTCCAGTGAGTCACTCAGGGTGCAGGATGGCCAGTACCTTTTCCTCCCAGTCAGTGTAGTCGGGTTGTGTTGGTGAAGGTCCTCCCCCAGTCTTCTGGACTGCAATGTGGTGCCTGTATGCCATGGCCCTGACCTTCCCCCGCAGGTCATTCTATCTCTTGCGGATGTCATCCCTAGTGCGTGGATGGTGTCCCACTGCATTGACCCTGTTGACAATGGTCTGCCATAGCTCCATCTTTCTGGCGATGGGTGCGTGCTGCACCTGTCCACTGAATAGTCGTGGCTCCACCTTCAGGATCTCGTCCACCAAGGTCCTTAGCTCCCTTTCTGTGAAGCATGGATGTTTGGGGGGTGACATGTTGAGTGTGGTGAATGGTGTCAGGGGTGGAATCGCAGTGAGGGTGCTCTTCTGTGGTTCGGTGTGAGTCTCGTGTATAGTGGCGTTCGGTGTCTGCTTCTGGTATTCTCTGTCTTCATCGGCCTACTTTCGTTGCAAAGGATTGTGGGGTGTGTCTGTGAGTGTTTTATGGTGTTGTGGATGTTGGTCAGGTGTGTGGGTTTCTAACTTATCCAATGTGTGCACTTCTTGCTGTTAGGTCCACTTGCTGCCCGTGGCGGTCTGCACCGCCAATGGTTGTTCGTCTTCCACTAACCGCCAAGGTGATTTCTGCATCATTATTTGGAGGGCGGGATGTGGGTGTGCTCGGCGGTGGCGGGGTGGGAGATCCAGCATTTCCGCCGACAGGGTCCTAGCAGTGACTGGTGGACTGGTGAATTTTGGTGGATTCTGGATTTTGGTTCATTATATGACCGGTTTCTATTCACCACTAATGGCGGTCTTCTGTTCACCGTCGCCACGGCGGTCAGCGGTGTTTACTGCCGTGTTCATAATGACCGCCTAAATCTAGCATTCCACCCATTGCTTTTTCCAGTGTCACTCACTAAGAGCCCATACCTAGTCTCCTCTCTACATCATAGGACTCAATCACCCGACTGACCAGACCAAATGGGGCAAAACCAGTTTAGGGTTGCTTGTGCTCTTGTTGAGGTGCTTGTTTCTCTCTGGGGTGGTATGGTGGGCAAAATGATTATCCAATGGAGTGTGGTCCTGAATATTTATTTACTAATGGTTGAGATTAATTCAAACATTCTACACAGAACTTTTCTGCATTTTGCATAATCTGCTATAGCAATCACTATGTAGACAACAACATTATATATTTGTTAAATGGCAACGGTTTGATGACTTATGCCGGAATCTGTACACTGGCCTTCCTGGTGCATGTGTGACTATCATGACATTCTGGCCCTTTACATGTTCAGGCCTTCGTTCAACTCCTAACACACAGTGAGAAATGTGTGCTGATTGTAGAGTCTTTACCATCTGCTATGGGCTGGCTCGTTTAGCTCCTACTTTGTTGCTTTGTCTGAGCCTTGTAACATTCACTCCCTGACTGCCTTTACCACCGTAACTATATACCATCCAACAATCTTCCTTTGTTTTCTTGCTTTGGGATATACCATTACGCCACCCAGCTGGCTGATAATCTCCTAGGGGACATAATGAAAACATTTAATGGGCTAGGTATTTTGCAGATCAGCACTAAGGGAAAACAGGAGTTCTGGGAAATGACAGATGTGTCCACTGACCCAATACTTTGAGCTGGCATGTACCCATACTCTCCTCTTCTGCGAGTATTGCTGGGTACCTAGAAGTAGACTTCATCACTTACCCCATCTTCAAACACTGGCTTTAATGCAGGGCAGATACCTATAGTGTAAACCTGTCCCTCACATCAGCCTTCACATATTGTTGGTGTCAGGAGGCCCTAGGGTCTTCTTTTTGCTGCCCATGCTGCCCTGTCCTGTTTGTGGGGTAAATGTGTATTGTTCTTGCCAATTAAGTACATGTTTTGTGTAGGAGAAAAACATGCATAAATGGTACTCATGCTGTGCCTATTTAGTGTGTTTTTTTGGAGGTGCAATGCTGTGACTGCCTTTGAAGTGACATTTCATGTTTGGAAGGTGGAGTGTGGTACATAATACTGTGGTTGTACCACTACCTTTGATTTTAGACCCAACTGCTGGCAAGAGGCATGGTGACCATCCGGCAACAAGCATCCACGCTTGCTGGGTTGTTTATAATACTGCCTTTGTCGGACATCTATTCGATGAAAATATCCCTTGCAGCTCACCTGAGAGAAACCTTCCCCTAGGATGTTTTGTAGCAAGCCCACTAGGCAAATATGGTGGAGGTCTGAAGGAGAATTTTGGTGAAAAGAGCAAAATGTGTTTGCAGTCGAGAAGAGGTATGGAGAAAAGTAAGAGGGGAGATGAATACAAGGAAATGTGGCGGAGGAACAAAACACGATGAAGTTGATAAGGATGTAAATAGTGATGGGATGGGATGGGAATGGGGAGGAGGAAGGACTCAAGTGGATCTAAAGAAGGGAAACTGAATAGGTCAATAGAAAGTGGGGATTGAAAATGGGAGAGGAAGTGCTAAGTGGCTGCAGGATGACAGCAGAGGAGAAATTCATACTATTAATGTCCAAATATGTGATGCATGCTTTGGTCTTGGTTCTGTGCAGTTATGTTCTTCCAATGATGAAAGTACTACACTAGACCTGACATTACATGCCCTGTGACCATAAATGTCAATACGTTGTTGATCATTTGACCCTCCTTGAGACTCTCAGCCCTCTTTTTTATTGATCAGTGTAGGGGTTTTGGAGCTTTGTTTAGTTAATGATCCAGCATCTGCCTTGATGAACCCTAAAAGCTGCAATACCAAAGAAACAGAGTTTGCAAATGCCCTGACAGCTGATACATCTGGATACTATTTTTTTGGGGCTGTAGATGCATCATGGTTAATCATACTTTATGCTCTGTTTTTGTGCTTCATCGTGTGATGTTAGTGCCAACTGGCTATGCCCCCATTGATCAAAGCATTAGCTCTCCCCCCCGAACTCGGAGTCTAGTTGCACCCCTGCCGTAGGGGCATGTTTGTTTTGCAAAGTAATCTGATGGCCATTGGTCATTATGCAAAGAGAGACCTTGTTGGACCCCCCTTACCTTGCCCAGCTCTACAATGGCGAAGCACAAGAACATGAAGCACAGGAATTGATGTTGAATACCAAATATATATTGCCCCAGTGTGTGACTCTACAATGAGAGAAGCCTCGAGCATACCACCTCTAGTTGTTCGAAATTAATATTTGCTATCAGATAAATTGCTTGTTTCCTCTGCTTGTTTACTTCCTTGCCATGTTCCAAGTTTGCTCATTCTGTAGGTATACTTTGCTATTTGCATAGTCATGACCCTCTTTGAAATGCACATTTTCAAGACACTGAAATGTAATCTGGACGGAGAGAGTGGTTTGAAAATGATTTGCATTCCTTTGCTCAATCCACAAATCACCCTTTTTCGCTTTTCTGTCTTTTAAATCAGACAAAGTGAAGCAAATGTTATTTAAAGGTGATTTAAATGCGAATTTGACCTTGCTGTTTTGTACGCTGCCTGATTTAAACAGCTAAGTAGATACCGTATTTACAAATGTAAAGTTATTTACTTCTATGTTTTCACAACTTCTTGTTGGAATATTTTCAACACCCGCAGTCCCCAAACATTTTTTTAAACATAGCAATAGAAAAACAAAGTCACCATTTTATGCTGCAAAAATGCGACTCGTTGTATTACAATATTGTTCCTAAAAGAAGCTATTGTGTATGAATACACATATCTGCAAGTGAAAGAAGCACTAACAAAGCCAATAGGCCCACCTTTGGGCGAATGTGAGAAAAAGTCAAAGGTTACGTTAGTGAGTGCATGAATGTATGAACAGGTGAATGACTAAGTGAATGAATGGATGAGCAAATGGATTAATGTATGGATGAATAGGCAAGTCTTTACCAAGATCAGCTCGTGGGGCTTTGTCGGGGCAGGGTGGGAGGGCACTGGGTTGGTGGCAAGGGGTGCGAGAAAAAATGAATAGAAGATTTTTTTTTAAATCACTTACCTGCTCTTCTCCCACACTGCTCCGCCCCCATCGCTGCTGCAGGCACAGGCTCCCAGCCTGCCCTGCGGCCTATCCTGATGCTCAGCCAGGGTGCTCCCAGGCAGACTGGGAGCCTGTGCAGACTCTCTGGGCTGGAGAGAGCCCTGTGTGCATGTGTGTTTGTCTGGTCCGAGACGGTCGGCCAAATACACATGCACTATGAAGGGAGTCCACAGTGCACTCCCCTCTGCTCGTCACCCCCAATGCCCCGCCCCTTTCACAAGGAAAGGATAATAAACAGTGTTTAATATCCTTTCCTTGTGAAAGGATTCGCAGCAGTTGCTGCTGGCAGGGGGCGAAGCTCCTCCGCCCAAACGGAGGAGCCGCGCCCGGTCTTTACTAAATGAATAGTTGAGTGCATGGATTGATTAAGGGGGTAAGGGCGGCGTCTGGGAGAATGGCACTCTATGGGGATAATAGCAGAGTGTGATTGGTACAGGGCAGTGTATAGGGCAAAGGCAGTGTGTGATGGAGTATTGTGTGCAAAATATTTTGGGTTTGAGAGCATTTTGTAGTTAAGCGCTCGGGAGCAAGGGGCTGTAGGGATAAGTGCCATATGCACATTGTAGGTGCAGAGTGCTTGTGCAAGATGCAAGGCCTGGGGTGGCTCTGTATACATGGGTTCTATAGGAGGCGTGTAGCCTGCTATGGTCAAGCCTGCTAACCTGGAGAGGAAAGACAGGTCATCTGTAGACGTCACATTTCTTGAAATTTACTATAAAATACACATAAACTAATTACATATTCCCTCTTGCGAACATTGGTGTGTTTTCCACAGGGGTTTATGCTTAATTGTGTTTCACTTGAATTTGACTGCATTCTCCATGAGGATGTCCAGCATTGTTGGGTATCTGGTCTGGGATGGGGAGATTCTGGTAGACCTCACCAGTGCACAGCCCCCCAGCTAATTTGGTGTTACTTGACATATGGGGAGCTTTAACCCTGCAGCAATACCCCAAAATTCTAAATAGATTGGTTCTCATGGTTGCTAGGAGAAATGTTGTCCAGTGGTGGAGCACAATATCTCCACTGGACCTGGACCAATGTAAAGTCGGCATGGATTGGTGCTCACTGGTGAAAAACAGATCTAGGGAATCAAAGCTTGACCAAAAAAATGGGAAAAGAGCTGGCAACCATGCATATCAATGAAGGAGGTACCTTAATTACAATTAACTTGTGTGCCTTGGCTGGATCGGGAGATGATGTTTCCGCAAGAAAGTTATAGCAGTCGATTGCTATGTGTATGATCAACATGAAGTGATGGGTTGCTGCAATGTATAGCGGGCTATGGGTTATTCTTTGTTGAAAATTTTCCGTAAAACGTTTTAAAATGTTTCCCTTCTTGGCAACAGTGCAAAGTGGGACTGCTGACTGTCAACTGAGAGTTTTTATCACTTCAGTGACTCATCTTGTACAGTCTTGGCTCAAATTACAAAACAGTGGCACCCAGATGGTTTTAAAGAACAGAGGCTAAGGGACAAATATTCTTCACTTCACAGTGGGACCTGCCCACAATTTACTGCAACATCTGGAGTATAGGGTGGCCAACTGTCCCATATGTTCTGGCACTGACCTGTTAAAAATGAGAGCAAATGAGCCAGGAAATGCACAGCCCTACTGAGTATCCTGATATTTCCATTGAGCAGTCCAATTAGGTCTCCATTTAATCCTCTTTGTGTAAATGATTTTTAGATTCAGACATACTTTGACTCAATTAGATGTTAAAGAGTCAAAACAGTGTGCTATGATTTCTTCCTGATGTCTTAATTCCATTGACCACTCTTTTGATTTACATGGGGAAATATACTGAAAACACATTGTAGGTTCTTGCTTTTTTCTTGTAATTATATTTAATCTGTTATTTGTAATCTACTAAGTCTGTGAGCCAGCACACGACTAGGAAGTGAGGCCATGCATAGTAGCAATCCATAGACAATGATATCTTCTCACTCCCTCATTTAGAAGGCCAACATTTTATTTTATAGAATCAAAAAAGAGCTTGGAAAGAGGTTTGCAGACTGACTGGCCATAATTAATCCTTTCTTGATCCTTAAAGCCCTCCTCAATGACTTCCAGTTTCCAGTTATGTTTGAATTATCTGATATAGGCTTGATATCTGAAAGGTTAAGGCAAAGATTCAATGACTTCCTATCTACAGGCATGAAAATAATATTTTCTGCTGCATTATTTTTTCTAAGTGTGGACCTAACTAATTAATAGTCATGATAAACAATAATTCATGATAACCAATCATTGTTGAACAAGTCTATTTCAAGAGATAGAAGAATTAATGATATAGTTTACACTTGGGACTGTGAAGATAGAAGGGCTAGGGAAACCAAGACCTGTGTAACTAGCACCAAAAGACTCAATATATTAAGGCCAGGCAAAGGAGTACCAAACTTAAGACCAGGACTACATGGACCAAGCTGACCAGGATCAGAAGGATTAGGTACAGGCATAAAAGGGAACTAGATAAACCAAGTCAGCAGGGCAGGAGAACTGATTGATGAGAATTAGGGTGAGGAGGATGAACAGGTCCTTGACCTGGAGCCTGTGAAACAGGAAACCCAGGGTCAAAGTACTAGGGGCAGGAGTACATGGGAATGATGACCAGTCAAACCAGAAAATACAGGGCCAGGAAGTTCTTAAAATAGCATGAACAGGAGGTCAAAGGATATCATAACTAGAAACAGCAAGTATGATCTGTGGCAGAACAAGTTATTGCAGAACCATGCAGGTCAGGAGCAGGAGGACAAGGTACAAGAGTATCAAGACCAGATTGAAGAGGTCTACAAAGATCAGGACCTAATACAAGGATTAGCAGCACAGGGTTGGGAAGACCAAGGGGCGCAGTACCTAAACTAAAAGGATCATGACCAGGAGGACAGGAACTAGGGCTAAGGGGGGTCATGAAGATTAGGGCCTAGGGGACCAGGGTTAGGATTACTAAGTGGGGCAGAGCAGTCATCACAAATAGCAGGACCAGGGTGAGGAGGATCTGAGGTGAGAAGCCAACCAGCATTTGGAAGACCAAGTGGAATGGACTGTGGCAGGAGGACCAGGACCAAAATGACGAGGTTCAGGAGGACCCGAACAAGGAGAACCTGGATCAAAAGAACTTAGATTAATGAATGGAGTACCATTAGGACTAAATAGGCAAGGACCAGATCTAGAAGAACATGGAAAACCCAAACCAGGAGGACACAAAGACTATGGGCCATATTTATACTTTTTGATGCAAAACTGCTCCAAAGCAGTTTTGCTTCAAAAAGTTTAACGCGGCTAACGCCATTTCTTTGCGCCACCCGGGCTTCAAATTTATACTTTGGCACACTGTGGCGCAAACCACAGGTTAGAATATTTTTTTTTACTCTAACCATTGCGCAAACGTCGTAAAGCAAATTGACGTTAATGCAGAGAAAATGACTCTAATCCGGTTTACGACATCACAAACCGGATACGTGGCATTTTTCCCCGCAATAGCATCAAAAAGCGGCGCAAACGCAACAAACAGTGCTAAGGAGCACCAAAATGGATCCCAGAAGCCAGGAGAGACCCCATGGAGACCACAATCGACCAGGAACCAGACAGGAAGAACCAGGCAAGACCCAGGAGAGGGAGAAGAAGAAAAGGAAGTATCGTTTCAGTGCAGAGGAGCAGGAAATACTGGTCAGAGAGGTGACGGAACACCAGCATCAACTTTTTGCCACCGCAAAATTGCCAATTGAGAGGAGAGAGGCAATTTGGCAACAAATTGTCGACAAGATAAACAGTGTGACAGAGGTACGGAGAACAGTCACGGAGTGCAGGAAACACTGGCATGACTGCAAGTGCAGGACCAAGGAAAAAATGGCAAAGAACAGGAAGGCAGCTCTGCAGACTGGAGGTGGGAGTCCAGCACCGCAGGAGGCCCTGGACCAGATGGAGGAGATGGTGGCAGCCGTCATCCCAGAGGAGATCGTCACAGGAATTCAAGGACAGGACAGCGCCTACTACCAGGAAACAACACAGATGCAGGGTAAGTTGCATGGGGGACATAAATGTTAACTGCAAGCAGGAGGACTTGCATACCTACTACACAATGCATGTCAGCCATGGAAATCAGGCAGTGGAAAGGGCAAAGGGGCACAGCACGGGTGCATGGGCTGTGCAGGGGAAACCAGGGGCACAGCACAACACTACACCAACAACCTTTGCATGGGGGTACTCTGCCATGCCAAGGCTGTTGGAAAGGCAAAGCCAGTCCAGGAGGGTAGGGTAGGGTAGAACGTAAAACTGACCTGCTGTCACAGGACAGCTGGTATTTTCACAACATGAACTAGGGCTCAATTTCCAGTCTGAGGCCATATCCACAAGTGGCATGTACCATTGACAACAGTTGCATTACCACCTGTGCTGTGTATGCTGGTCAAGTAGGAAATGGCAGTTAGGTGCCCATGGATCAAACACACCCAAAATAGAGGGTTCAGGATGACAACATTATCAATCCCCTTTAATTCCTACCAAAGTGTAAATCCTGTCAAATGCTCATGTCTATAGGTGCAATAAACATCAGGTATTGTTACTTACATTATGAAGTACACAACAGTAATGTCATACCCATGCAGCCCATTCCAGGGTCCACCCCATGCCTGTGTTACAATAGCTGCAATGCCACCTTGCAACATCCCAACTGTCATACTGCTAAGACAACAGCATTGAGGGGGAGGACCTATGTGTCTAGCTAGTTAAACACACCTGCACATTCATAAGAGGAAATGGAACACTGCCAGGCCCATCAGTGCAATGCAATGTAGCACACATTTGCAAACATCAACATGACACACTACCAATGCTGACACCTGTATCATGCCATGCCAATGCTATACATAGTATGTGCTAGGTCTCAGCAACGTATAGGTGTATGTCAAATATCAGAGACTGGGTCAGTCCCATATTGTTAAGTGTGGTGCAAGTGGCATCAGAACACCCACAATTATTGTAAGGCCTCACCATGCTAATGGAAGTAGAGGGAGGGTTGAGTAGGACAAGAAGGTGGTAACACACAATTTGGACAGAACCTACACCTAGAGGATTTGACGCAGACAATTCCCCAAACTGCCCACATTATATGTGACATGCAGGTGGGGCATAGTCCTGTGAGAATGCTAATATTAATGACAGGAACAATGAACAGGAACCAAGATTACAATGTCTCACTAATAGGAAGTCAGTGGCGTCATATTACCACAACACAAACACACTAATTGTGCAATATCTCATTGCAGAGGACGATGGCTCTCCTGTGGATATGCCTGTCCTGGACTTCCCTGATGACATGGATGACGAGCTGAAAACCATTAGCCAGCAAACCCTCTAAGATATCCTTGAAACCCTCCATATCCCACTTTCGGTTGCAGGGAGGAGCACAGATGCAGGAGCCATCACAGAGGACCCACCCACCACCCCAATAGTACAACCTGCCAGCTCCAACCCAGCTGAGGACTCTGATGACACTGGTACCACTTTTGAGAGGACAGTAGTAGGAGTACAGCAGGAGCTGCCCAAGGAGGTGCGGGTGGGGATGCAAAATATGGCAGCCAGCCTTGAGGGGATGCGCATTATGCATGATGTCATCTGCAGAACAGTCAGCAGCCATGCAAATGCAACAATCCCTACTGCAAGGACTACAACAATGTGTGAGGGATTTCACCACAGCAGTTAGGGAGTTGCTGCAACACCTGGCATTCTAAACATTTCACTGGGTGCACAACTGCAATCATGACCCCCTCAGGGCCAACCTGGCTGCCTACCACAGCAATGCAGGTGCTATACTCAAGAACCAGCAGCTCCTCCTTGCTGCAGTAATGCCCTTAATAGTCCCTTAGTTGGCAGCTACCGTGAATTCTGACTCCATGTCTTCAAACACTGAAGTGTGTGTTGCCCCTTCAAACCCACCACCACCAAGGGCAGAGGAGACAACACACACATCAGAAGATGAAGCCGTGGAACAGATCACCTTCACCCATAGGAGTACCCGCTAGCACCAGTCTATGTCACATGGGCACTGATTTCCTATGTCCTGTGCTTGTTAACATGCCAGTCTTGCTACAGTTGGTAACACACTTTTCTCCAGCACACTGTTACCTTACCACTATGCACTGCAATTGTCTCTCACTACCTCATTGGCAATTAATGTTTCTCTGCACTGAATGACATTTCACCACAGCATGTCCATTGACAAGTCCCTCACCATTGCACTTGTGTTGCGTCACAATAGAAGGTGTCACACTAATGGACTTACAATCCTGGACTATGTAAATATTGCACTACAGCAGTTCAAAATAAATAGCACTTACACAACCACTTTGTCTCTGTGTAATGTGACACATCAACTGTGTAGGAGATTTGTGATGTATGTAACATGTAAATAGCCACAGAATGTCAATACAACAGTGTAGAAAGAATGTGGGCTGATAACTAGGCACACGGGTCTGGATTTTATCATCATCTGTGCTTCCTTAGGCTTATGTCCGAAGTTAAAAGATCACAAACAGTATAATGCTGTGTAGAACTGAATATGTCAGGTCCAAAGTATGTACAAGATGAAACTCAATGTGGCCCACATTCCCTTCAAGACAATTATTATGTATGTGACACCTGACTCTAAACTTTCATCACACACGCACACACCATACAGCAGGAATGGATGTGTAGGGGTGTATGGACAATTATGTAACCTGGGAGTACAATGTAAGAAACAATAGGTGTGAGTTATGTATACAGAACTTCATAAGATTATGACATCACTCAGCTTGTCAGGGTTCACATGAACATCAGGCTGCAGGCAGATGTCCCACTGTGCCCAAGATTCCAACACAGTACTCGAACGATGACAGATTTAAAACCACACCAACCTTTACAACACATTGGGAACCATAGTTACCTTCATTGGTGGGTGCAATGGATGGCAGATGCATAGAGAAGTAGCTTTGTTGTAGCTGCCAATGTGACAGCTCATTTGGAAGTGGGAATACCATGTCAAGATTGGGATTTGGATGCAAGATGGAACACAAATGCAAATACTAAATTGACCCTGTACACTCATGCAAAGGCCCTGATCCCCAAGCATATGACACATACTGTAAAGGAGTACATAAATCTTTATTATATTAGTATGAAAGGAAACTTACACTGTGTTAAACACCTAAACTAACCTAACCTATCCTAACTATACCTTACCCACAACTGGTCCTAACTACCCTAAGCTAAACTTACACATTTAACTAAACACTCTAAACATCAACCCCCACCCCTCGTATATGACGGGACACGTGTAGGACAACATATACTAAACTAAACACATAATAACTGATCCTAAACAAATTTTAAAAAATGTATATTTTATTTTATATATATATATACTTTTATTTTTATACACATAAACCCCAACATCATCCCCCACCCACCCACCCACCCACAAAAAACATGTAATGATATAACACCCACCACCCCCAACCCAACTATATTAACTAAACTAACAGCCTACTCTAACCTAACGCTAAGCCCCCTTCACCCACTAAAGAAAAGAACGAGGAAAGAGGAGGGAGGGGAGGGAATTATGGGTGAGGATCAAAAAGTCACAAATTGGCCCTCCGCAAGATCTTCTTAATCCCCTGTAGTCTCCTGCTATTGCAGGCCATTTCCTGCTGCAGCCTGTCCATACTGCGCAACATACGTTGCATGTCACGTTTTAGTGTCTGGAATTCTGTCATGCCCAATACAGCAGCTCGGGTTGTCTGGGTACCACTTGTAGAAGCTGGTGCTGGTGCCGTGGTTGGAGGGGGAGGTGCAGGAGGTGCTGCTTGTTGGCCCTGGGCTGACGAGGTCGAGGGACCTGTTGGAGTGGCTGTCATCCCTGGGGCCACTGTGGTCTGAGCTGTGGTGGTTGTGGCTTTTGTGGGCAATGCTGGCACCCCTTGGCTAAATGCCCTCCTTACCCCTGTGGCTCTCTCATGTCGATATCTCCGTGCCATATTGCGGAACCCAGCCTCCACATCAAGTATGTGGCGGTAGCGCACTGCCTGCCTCTGAAAGTCCTGTATCTCCTGGGCATTCATGTTGGCAGTTTCAAAATAGAGGCAGGCAAACATTAGTGACATCATTGTGTGATACATCTACAGATGATATTCTAACACTTCCTCAAAAATAGCACATATAGTCAAAATCACAGTAAAGATGATAGAATGTCCCTGAGGAATGACATGCCAACGCAGCCTACCCATCAACTATCTAACAGCACAGCAATGCACAACAAGGTGTGTGCTTAATTAAATGATCTGTACATATTTGTACTGCTATTAGTCACATAACAAATGCTGCAAGTACTCAACATGTGCCAGGCCGACTAATAACTATCTTCAGGATCAAAATCAAGGCACACTAGACCTGTGATTTGTATATGGAACTGCCAGGACGGTATGCAGTTGGTAATCATGAGGGGGCATTGTAGTTTGGAACACATGAATGCTTGAATTACATGTTTGTCATCTACACTGTGATCATCACACCTAAGTACACATATTTTCTAGCCCTGACCCTGTGCCTCGGGGGTGGACATGCAACACATACTTTCAAACATCAAGGGCAACCACAAAGCTATGGACAGCTGTACATGGGTTTAGTCAGTCCAACACAGGTAAGGAGGCCTGCCAACTAGGACTAAGACAGCCACTGGACAATCATTGTTCTAATTGTGGACAATTGTCAACATCATTAGATCTCACTGACACCTTTCCAAAATCAAGCACATTGATGCAAGCATCACTGGTCTGTGTGAATTAGGGTATGACTTGCTGACTAAATTATGACACTGGCCACCTACAAATTAATTATTGGCATATATGTAGCAACAAATCACCTTGTTCACCTGCTCATGCCTATTGCGCAGCACTCGACTCCCAATATATGACTCTCCGCCGCAGAATGTCTAACTCTACAATGGAACAAAATGTCAACCTCCAGTCAAGTCACATATCAGATCACGTGCCAGCACATCATACCTTGCAATGAGTCCAACACACAGGAGTCAATCACACAACAGCTCCAAACACAACACAGGACAAACATATAAACACTTACTGGATAAGTCTGGGTCCGCAAATCGAGCCACTTCACCAATTGTGTAGGGGGCTGGTCCACCTGTAAAACATGGAAGGGTGATATGTGCTCAATGTCTGCTCACTGTACAAAACTTGGAACAACAAATCACTGTGTATGACATTTTATATGATAGAGCTGCACATCAGGCATGTAGACACTCCAACAGACATACTACTGCAAACATGCATTGACACTGTCACTCCAGTGAGTGATAGACACACATATGCACATATGTACTGTCGCTAACAATCATGTGGTGCCAAACATGATTGCTCAATTTTGTGCTTAATTAATTCCAGAGGGTACTCCATTTCATCATTTGTAATTGGGAGACACATGCAATGCCACATTCCTGGTGCACTGCAATACCAGTGACTCAGGGATTGTGGCTTGTGCATCAAGGGACAATGAGTAACTGTGTGATGCTCATGTGGGTTGATTTGCGTTTGGGAATTACTGTTCTTTCAGTGGTCCATTATATGTATGCCAGTGTTGTATGTAGGTTACATATGTCACATTGACAGTATACCCAGATCCGTATATGCCCCCTATGACAACATGATGGCAGGGATCCTTTGTGTTATTTGAATGACAATGTTACGCTAAACATGGATTGGCCACTTTTCTGATTCAAAACAACAAAGAGATGTATGCTGACAGTGTCTAATTTGATCATCCTTGACAGAATGCATGGGCACAGGTGTTGTCATTGCACATGAAATGTGTTACTCTGGGCCCTGTGTTCCTATATCAGGTATTGTAAATCACACTTTGCCAGATTCATTAACTTAGAATTGCCAAGTTGGGTGATCAGTGGTAGTACAACCGAACTGACACTGTTCACTAATTAAAACATGTGTTAGCAAATGTCCTAGTTCTGCAATCATGATGAGGTAGGTCTCTATTTGTAAGCACCTTGAGAACTGCTTATCTTAGCATACCACCATGTCTGTGACAGCCTTCATACTGAGAAGTTAATAATTGTACATATGCTGCACTATATCAGCAGGGGTGTACCAAAAGTAAAATAACAACCTATTTTGTCACTTAAATGGTATAATTGAAGCAGTCAGTGGTCCCTTGTACAACATCATGCTAATAAATAGTTTGTGACCATGCATTCACAAAGAGCAGGGATCCCATGATGAACCATTCACGTTACAAAATAGTTTGGCTATAAAGTGACACAGATGGTAACTGCACTAGCTCAGTACCAGCAATTGCACCCAAGCCAAAAATTTTGTTGGGCCCTGCTACTCAATGATAGGATTTCAACGCCTACTCCGAAAAGCCACGAGATGAACCTGTTATGTGCTACTGCAATCTGGTAGCATCCTGGCACATTTGGGTTTGGCAATGTGAAAGATTTTCTGTCCAGACGTAAACACACAGAAACAATGAACTTAGGGCCAGATGTGTCTTTTTTTTGTGTTGCATTTGCTTCATTTGTTTACGCTACAGCTATGGAAATTAGCAAAATAAATTTAATTGTAGCAAGTGTGCTATACTTTTGCATCCAGAAATAACACAAATGCAGCACAAACAAAGTACAAATATGGGCCTAAGATATCAGCAGAGGTTAGGAAGAGCTTTGTACGTATGGCCATGAATACTGTTCAGACATTGTTTAAAAAAACTGGGGACTACATTGGTTTCTTGTCTTAGCATGTGAAATACATCCCATTCCTGGTAAACTCACAGGCCCTGATTCATAATTTTGTTTGGGCTGCATTACCATCATCTATTGATGCAAAAGCAGCACTAATTTCCAAGATAAATTTGTCTTTTGTATGTTTGCCCATTCTTTGCGTCAACAAATGACGGTAATGCTTTTAACACAAATTAGGGGTCAAGGCAAATGGTACCGCACTCTTGTGTTAGTATTGTATACAAGTATTATTGCACTCGGTGCTCGGGTCTGAAGGAACAACCCCCTAGGCCACAAATGAACCAGACTAACTGGCTGGTTTACATTTTAGAATAGAGGACCCAGCACTCGATTATATTTGTGAAAAAGGCAAAGACATTATTTTCCCAATATCATAAATCATGTAGTTCCATAGTACGGTCTTGTAAAAATGATGGTAATTTATTAATGCATTTCAGAAATCAAACAGTCATGATCTCATAAACATTCCTAGCCAATTGACATTGGTAGTAGTATACGTAGTTTAAAGATAAGAGTGATGGAACATGTAAGAGCAATAAAAAAAGGGGATGTCAGATATCCTGTAGCAACACACATACAACGGACTCACCCCATCAATACACAAATGTGGTTTCATGGGGTGGAACATGTACCCTGTTATGAAAAGGGGGGAAATAGAGAATTGTCATTAAGACAAGTGGAGGCAGAATGGATAAGTTGCCTATGCACAGTACAGGAGGGATTGAATGTAAACAATGAATTTCGTTATTCTTTGGGGACCCAAATATATAAAGAATGAATGAAATTTTCAATAAAAACTAATTGATGGCCGCCATAGAGCTATGTGATGATTGTAATAGTTAAGAAAAGCTTTTTTAGAAATGGACGCTAACTAAATATAAACTTATCACATATCCTCATCTATAAAAGATGGTTGCCAAAAAAACACGAACTGGAATGCGATCTCTTTTTTTGATTGTAACGTGTAGGTTGGGGTTTCCTAAAAAAACCTAAAATTTGGATTTAAAAACAGATGTATGGAATCTAATAATATACAAAGATGGCTGCCGCTTAATATTGCGATAGTCATAATGAAGAAAAAACAGGCCCTCATTTCAACCTCGGCAGTCTTTTTCTAAGACCGCTGAGGTTCCTCCGGGCCGAAGACCACCAATGGTGGCGGTCTTCCGCCAACCATATTATGACTGCTGGCAGCCCTCCGCCCTTTTTCGGATGGAGAGCCACCAGCAGCCATACTGGCGGTTGGCGGTGAAGTGGAGGCTGTCCGCCTTCACCGCCATGTCATCAGAACACCGCCCACCGAATTACGTCCCAGCATTCGGCGTGGCGGTGTTCTGGTGACAGGGTGCTGGCGGCGGAGCAGCCCCCATGGATCTCGTTCCCTCCCAGATGATCACCGGAACAGGTAAGGTGATCATCCGTTAGGGGAGGGGGGTGCTGTGTGGTGTGTGCGTGCATGGGGGTGTGCGTGTGAGTGTGTAGATGGGTTGTGTAAGTGCGTGTATGTATGCGGGGTGTATTGTGTGTATGGAAAATGTGACGTATATGTCTGTGTGCATGTGTGCATGTATCTGTGTGTGTATGTGTGCGTGTATGAGTGGTGTGAGCATGCGCGTAGGTGGTGGTGGAAGGTGTGTGGTTGAGTTTCTGTGGGTGTGAGGGGGCAGGTGGCGGGGCTGGGGAGGGGGTCCTACCACCTTTGGGGGCAGTAGGGGGGTCATGGGTGTTGGGGGGAAGAGACCCCAATCAGTGTCAGGGAACAAATTCCCTGGCACTGATAGTGCCTACCGCCATGGATTTTGTGGCAGTACAGAACCCCACGAAATCCATGGCGGTATGCGGGGTCCTGATACCGCCGGCGGTCTAGTGACTACCCTGGCGGTCGTGTGTAAAAGTGGCGGTTTTGCATGGCGGTAACCGCCATGGTCATAATTCCTTTTTTTTCCCGCAGGCCTGTTGCCGTTATTACCGCCGCTTTTACACCGACCGCCATCATTGTAATGAGGGCCACAGTGATGTAGTGTCAAAAAGTTATGAAGAAGAATAGGCATGTTGAAAAATAAACAATAAATAAAATGAATTTAAGTAGTGATCAATATACAAACTGATATTTGATGTATTACATTATATGATAGACCGAAAACACCATTCCAATATGGCTGCCATAGAGGTATGTGATGGTTTTAACAGTTAAGAAAAGCTTTTTTAGAAATATATGCTAGCTAAATACAAACCTATCACGTATTCTCATCTATGAAAGATGGTTGCCAAAAGACACGATTGAAATGTGATCTCTTTTTTTTTTTTTTATTGTAACATGTAGGTTGGGGTATCCTAAAAAACACAAAAAATTTAGATCTAAAAATAGATATATGGAATTTAATAATATACAAAGATGGCTGCCGCGTAATATTGCGATAGTCGTAACGAAGAAAAAAACAGTGATGTAGTCCCAAAAAGTTATGAAGAAGAATATGCATGTTGAAAAATGAATGGTAGGCGAGGAGAATGTAGGTGGTGACCAATGTACAAATTGATATTCGATCTACTACATTATAGGATAGACCAAAACGCCATACCAATATGGCCGCCACAAATGCATGAACAGACACGAAGCTCAGCTTGAGTCTTACAAGTGTGAGCCGGTAATTACCACAAGTTTATAAGCGGCGTTCTGACACGAGGGAAGGT
The DNA here is from genome assembly GCF_031143425.1 of Pleurodeles waltl. Lineage (NCBI taxonomy): Eukaryota > Metazoa > Chordata > Amphibia > Caudata > Salamandridae > Pleurodeles > Pleurodeles waltl. Next base: position 894,998,778 of record NC_090438.1, on the reverse strand, counting down.
TTGGATGAACACTGCTGAAGTGAGTTGAGCCATGGAACACACCACACAATGGGGGTTATTACAACTTTGGAGGAGGTGTTAATCCGTCCCAAAAGTGACGGTAAAGTGACGGATATACCACCAGCCGTATTACGAGTCCATCGTATCTTATGGAACTCGTAATACGGCTGGTGGTATATCCGTCACTTTACCGTCACTTTTGGGATGGATTAACACCTCCTCCAAAGTTGTAATAACCCCCAATATCATTAAGAAGAATGGGGGGTGTTTAACAGGACATTGAATTAGAATATAGAACATTAATATGTAAGGATATGATTTGGATTTTTTTACAATTTATGTTTAACGGAAAATACGATGAACCTATGGAAAATGTAAAAAAAGATGAACCAACATAAATTGATTAACATATAACAAGTGGAAAGCCACTACTTATTCCATAAACTTAGCAAATTGGCCATACTTATTTAATTACGAAGATTGCGTAAGATGGTATAACATTTCAGTTACCATATGAAGCCTAATAACAAAAAATCTTTTTCAAACTTGATTTGATGTAAGGTATGCCTATAGATGTGCCAACATTTTGCATCTGCCTTTTGATCACACGTGTGCCACTTAAGTACAACTATTAAGGGTGATGACAGCTAAAAAAAAAACGGTATGGATATATTGATTGTTTGCCCATGATGTGGGGTTCGATATTGATAGCTTTGGCGACGCTCATATGTAACTTCAACATGCTTAATGGTATGTTTAATGATTTGGATGCCGATAATTTTGTCTTGTAATATAGTCAATTGGCTAGGAATGTTTATGAGATCATGACTGTTTGATTTCTGAAATGAATTAATGAGATACCTTCATTTTTACAATACTGGACTATGGAACTACATGATTTATTATATTGGGAAAATAATGTCTTTGCCTTTTTCACAAATGACGGTAATGCGTTGCACAATTTGTATAAATTAGGGCCACAGTTTGTTCAACTTGCATTCCACATGTCCACAAACATTGCATGCAGCATGTCACAAAATCTGCTACTGTCATTCCAAGGCATTGTACTGTACACATTAGTCAAATTTGTACTCACCAACAGGGCCACCAATCACCACACCCAGGTGGTCCAGCAGGTCCTGCTCTCTGGCCACCAGGTCAACCCAGCGATGCTTCAGCTGGTGTTCGTTGCGCTGACTGTTGAATATGCGCCGCAGGAGGAACAGCACCTTTGCCCACCTGAGCCTTCTTGCCTCCATGTGATACCCCTGTATCACCCGGCCTCCAGCCTCCAACATCAGGGGTATGAAGTGGCACACCAGCCACACAAATGCCCCTAGGTCCTCCTCACCCGTTTGCCAAGACGTGGCCTTCCCAACATATCAACAAAAATAGGAGAGAAAAGGGTAAAGGGGGAAAAACAGGGAAAGGAGGTAGGTAAAGGAAACTTAACTAACCCACAGACAGCCCAACAATACCCCAACTAACAATACCCACAAATAGACTCCCAACAGTACAAAGACAAATCTAATTACAATAGATGACAAAAAACACTTACACAGATTACCACAGTCACTTACAAAACACCAATATACATTATCAATAGCACACAGGAGACAAATTCACAATATTCACAGAGACAACTCAAGACACTGCCACACAGTCTAGAATAATCAAAGACTGCAAAGTGAAAGTGAAAGTACACCCACCGTACCATTTATGTAAACAGGATGTCCTATTACATCACTTCCTGCCTCAATTGCGGGCCGTTTTTTTTGTCTTGCATGTAATTTTATGATGCTTACAGGGTTTGCATCAATATTATTTTGGCACATATGCACGAAAATTTCCCCCCATTCAAGGATCAGTACATTTTAAATGGATAACCGCTTTCATGGGGTGCGGTGTTGGAATTAAAGCTAGGGACCAATTGATGTATAATGTGTGTGAGCGTCATTTTTTTACGCATGTGCATTATATTTTGATACATATGTGTCTTTTTTGACGCGTTTGCGTCAGAAAATCTGTCTTAAACTGTGTTTGTGTGATTTTTCAATTTTTTACATGCATGCAGCCTGTAACTATAAGAAGGTGGGATGGTATGACCTGCAGTGTGTGTTCTAGTGTTTGGACACATGTGGCAGACCATACTACTGCAGAAGATTATACTCATGTTGTTGTGCAGGATGAGCTCTCCTAACTGACGCAACAGCAACACAAACTTTGGAAATAAAATAGGTATTTTCTAGTTAGAGCAGGTGTTGCATCAATAGAGGACAGCAAGGCTACGCAACTAAACAAATAGACTCATGGCCTGTGTGTTTATGTCTGTGAATTGGCTGTTCAAATTATTGTTGTGCCTCTGTGGGAATGTCATCAGAAAATGTTGGCGTAATGCACATGTATGAATGTGTTTTAAAAGTGTATAACCATCAAATGCCATTCATTGAGGTACATCAGTCATGATATGTGTTTGTTATTTCTGTTGCATCTTATGCTGTGTGTACTTCCTTGACTTTGGGGACAAAACATTTCCCACGACTAACTATACACAGGATAGATTGAGGACGGTTGATAATGGCATTGTCAGATATGTTACCCCTCACATGTAATGAAATGTTGGATACCACTTCAGGGTCACTTGTGTGTATACTACCCATGAATCAATCATTTGAACACGCTAGGTAGGTACAGTGTTTGTGACACAGAGTCTCAAATCCAATCCTAAAATTGTTATGTACATCACAGTTTGAGTCATGTAAATGACCTATGTTTCTTCTGTGGCTGTGGAGGACCAGCAGACCATGCTGCATGTGTTCATATATTTCCAGTGTTTCATTGCACAAAGGTGTCCAGTTCAAGTGTGTGGCCATGTGTACCCTGTGTCAGTATTGGCCTCCATGTTGTCACAGTTACGTGCAGATCTAGTCATGAGTCTGTGGAGCCAACCCTTGAATTGACAGAGTATCCTTCAAAGCAGATTTGACCAAAAGCCAAAGATCAACTAACGACACACATGGGGATAGTCCAGCTATGGCACTGCAGAACTTTTAGAAGGCTGACAACAGAGCAACCTTGGTTCGCTCAAATACGTTATGGATCAGTAATAAGAAACAGGCAGGTTTCATCACAACATTTGTACATAGGGTGGGCTCTAAAATTCCCACTGCAACAGGGAACATCAGTGCCTCTGTGCTGATTACTATCACAGCTAGTCACCACACAAGCCCCATCAAAATGTGGCAGCATAGGTGAATCTGTGTCTCGACCATCGGGGCACAAACATGTTTTGTCCTTACATACACATTAGCAACCCTTGTTTGTTGTGCTGGAGGCACCATACCAAATCCATGCATACAGCCATAGCACACTGTCACTGTTTGGCATTAATGAATACATGCAAAACCCTACAAGGGATGGGGACTGGATTAGGCCATTTGAATACATGTCCCAGAACAGAATACGGTAAGTAAACTGATTAAACTATACTATACATTTGAGGATTCATCGTAGACTTACCAGACACAATACCCCAGGAGGAAAGAGAGGGCATGGAAAGCAACTATGAGACAAATGTAGCCACAGGGAACCTCTATGGTTAACGCAAAGACTGGAACCAGCCTGGCTAACAGGATGCAGGCTCTGTCAAGAACAAACATGAACAAGGTAAATACACAGTGAGCAGACTCTGACTGGGACAAGCAGGAACAACACTGTGGGAACAAAAAACAGTACCTGCTGTGGTCTGCACTGTTACACAATCCCCCAAGGGCTCTGGTATACAAGTGATTTGTATGCCAATGCACAAGGAGATTCAGAAAATGGCAGCTTCTAAGCAGTTCCAGGCAGCAGCAAGGGCAGGGCAGGTTCAAATGGCTGGTCTGCATGGAAGTACTCACAGGTGTGTGCAGCTTCAGTCTCTCACAAGTCCTGGAGTTGAGAATCAAGTTCAAAGGGCCAACTGGACCTTTCACATGGGAAGCAATTAACAGCTGATTACAGGTCTTACCGACTACCAGGCAGTGCATTATCGGACCTGAAGTTCATGCAGACTGATGAACTATGACTATGGCATGTCATACTGAAGAGGGAAGCACACAGGAGTCAGAATGGGAGTCTGGGTGAGTGTAGATGAAGATTCTCAGGGTACAGATAGCCCATTTACAGCACCCCCTAGAGAAGGGTGGGTACAGACTTAAAACATGGCAGTGGCAGGACTTATTACCTTGATGGACTGCGGAGGGCATGTCTTGTGAGCAATGCTTGTCATAAGTGGGGCACTTGTGCTATCCATTTTCAGGTTTGATGCACTTCTTGTCACACATGCTCCTTGCAGAGATAGCTGATGTCACAGTTACTGCTGTCAATGGTCTGGTCATACATTCCTGTTACCAATGCAATTGCACATCCACTGCCTCATGTATGAAGCACTTTTTAACCTTATGATTGATGGTGTCTTAGTTGTGTGTCATATGCTGCAATGGACCATGTTGGCAACACAGATGTGTCTCATAGCTGGGGTCCTCTGATATTGCCCTTCAAATGTGAACTAGACAGGATATATGTCATTAACACTGTGTGTGATGTTTGCTGTACATTCATACCCATCAAATGTGATGTGGCTTTTTCAGTATGCAAATTTGTATTTCTGTAATGCTCCATGAGGCAAAACTCTGATTATGATTCCTGGAGATCATGTGATGCATAAATAATTACCCAGAGCATGATTGAGTGATGAAGTGAGGTGTTTAATCACATATGATAACAAAGTGGTGATGGTGAATATAGTTAGAAGAAGTTTTGTACGATGTGTTGTCTCCGACGCAATCCTGCAGCTGTGTTTAGATGTTACCCCTAATTTTCACAGACAGCATCCTCCTCTTGTTCCTCTTCAGGCATTTGTTGATCCGGTTCATAGAGGGGAATGTTCCTCCTCACACAAATGTTGTGCAGGATGGCACAGGTCAGAATGATCTTGCAGACCATTTCAGGGGAATATAGGAAGCTGCCTGAGATCCCAGCAACCAGGGCACCTGTGGTTTGAAAAGAGCCACTTGCCAACATGTGCAGGACAGCTAGCAGCTTCGTCTCCAGTGGAATGATGTGGGGTGTCTGCAAGCTGGCTGCCAACTGTGGCTCAATGTGGCGCAGCAGCTGCTGTATGGCTTGCCAGTTTAGTCTGTACCTCTGGATGATGTCATGTTCCCTGAGGCACTGAAGGGTTGCCCTGGTCCTGAATATCCTCTCCTGCCTTCTGCGTTGCCTTTGGGGTCCATGTTGGTGTGGTGGTAGCTGCTGCTGTTGCTCCTGTGTTCTGCGTCTTCGTGCATGCTGCATGACTATCACCTCTATGTCTTCCTTTTTGAGCAATTATGTTGTTTTTGTGAGTTTTCCTTAAGTAGTGGTGTGTTTGCCCCATTTTAACGCCTGCCATGACCCAGGTGTTAAAATTTGGCGCAAATTGGGATTTGCGCCATTTTCTCACGTGTCATTTTTGCGCAGTTGGATAAATATGGCGGACTAGTGTTTAAGTCATTTTTTGGATGGGAACGCCTACCTTGCAGCTCATTGACGTGTAGAGTAGCCATTTTTAATATAGCTTCATGCACGTTAGTTTAGCATACTAGGCCGTTGTGCACTTTGCCCTAGATATATTTTATTCAACTTCGTACTGTTATTTTACAATAACCAGTTTTAAGGTCTTGTTTTAATTTCTTCTATCGCACTGTTTAGCTTAGTTCAGCACTGTGTTCTCAAATAATGCATTCTTGATCGCCCTGTGCTTCAGTCAAGGTTACAGTCTGGTACATTGCCGGTAAACGTGGTAGAAGTTTAGTCTCCAGTATTCATAGAAAATACACATCCTTACGTAGGGACATTTTCTTAGAACATCTGCGTGTTAGTATAAAAACACTTCCTAGTCCTAGTACACGTCAAGAGGGAGATTCCGGCCAGGAACCTACAACTAGAAGCTGAATGCCCCATTGCAGATGCTGATGCAGATTACAGGCCTTTGCTCATGTATGAGGGATGATGTCCTCCCGGGGGAACCTGAAAGGTAGGCTTAGAGCTTCACATGCTGTGCTCGAAATATAACTTATAGAGAAAATAATCTAGCGGCACTATGATAACTTTATTCTTGTGCTTCACTCTCATCGTTACTATTTTAATCCTACTGTGTTGTGTAGTTCTGGTTATTGCAGGTCACGCTTTGCTATCTAAAATGCAGTTGTTTTATTAAACCAATCTTTAAAACTTAAACTGCCTTTGTCATTTATATATGAGACCGTACTGTGTATGAGAGAACCGGTTGTGACCTGAGTGACCACAACTTCCCTGGGAAGTGCTAAGATGTCATGCGCTCGGCTGTCCAATTGTCTCTCCCATTTGGGAGAGATGAGGCACTGCCAGTTAGCCGGAGCAAAACCCGGTGTCAGACTTAGTCCCCCACACAGTGAACGTTCTTGCCGCTCAAAATCCAGTAGTCTCATTAGGATAATGAGAGCCTGCGCGACATGGCGCCGCCAACATTTGGCCAGAGTCTAATTTTCGGGTGCACCGACATATCTAGGTCTCATTTTTATATAATGAGCCCTCAGTTCCGTATACGGAGACGTCCGTGGTACTGAGGATTTCCACCACCGCCTTATAGGTAACCCTATTTTACAGCGGTTGGTTGTTCAAGCTTGAACCTTAAAAGGAAAAAAAAACATCTTTGTGTGCCTTCTCTGAACTCTGTGTGGCATATTTATACTCCGTTTGCACCGGATTTGCGTCGTTTTTTTTTTACGCAAATTTGATGCAAAACTAACTCCATATTTATACTCTGGCGTTAGACTCGTCTAGCGCCAAAGTCCATGGAGTTTGCGTCACTTTTTAGCGTGGACACCTACTTTGCGTTAATGATATGCAAGGTAGGCGTTCCCGTCTAAAAAATTGACTCCGAGGCATGTGCACCGTATTTACACTCCCGGGCAAAAATCACGCCCGGGAGTGGGCGGGTCCAAAAAAATGACGTCCAGCCGCTTTTGCGTCGTTTTTTAGCGCCTGGTCAGGGCAGGCGTTAAGGGACCTGTGGGCTCGGAAGGAGCCCAGAGGTGCCCTCCCATGCCCCCTGGGGCCCCCCCCTGTCACCCTTGCCCACCCCAGGAGGACGCCTAAGTATGGAGGGACCCATCCCAGGGAACATAAGGTAAGTTCAGGTAAGTAATTTTTAAAAAAAGAATTGTGGCATAGGGGGGCCTGATTTGTGCCCCCCTACATGCCACTATGCCCAAAGACCATGCCCAGGGGACAGAAGTCCCCTGGGCATGGCCATTGGGCAAGGGGGCATGACTCCTGTCTTTGCTAAGACAGGAGTCATTTCAATGGGGGTTGGGAGTCGAAAAAAATGGCGCAAATCGGGTTGAGGCGATAATTTTGCCTCAGCCTGACTTGCCCCATTTTTTGGCACCCAAGCTCCATATTCCCCTACGCCGGCGCTGCCTGGTGTACGTCATTTATTTTCACGCACACCAGGCAGCGCCGCCGGCTAACGCCGGCTAACGTCATTGTATAAATACGGCGTCCGCATGGCGCTTCAGAATAGCGTTAGCCGGCGTTAACTTTTTCAACGCACAAATGCGTTGGAGCAGTTGTGCGAAAAAAAGTATAAATATGGCCCTTAGTGCCTTTATAATGGTGAATCCCCAGGCTGTACAAATAGCTCTAACCATGAGACAACCACTTACAACACATTTACTAGCACATGGTCTTACAGCACAGGGAGGTCCAGTCACATTTGTGGTGGATGCTCACGCAGCCTATAGAACAGAGCTGTTTTACTCTTGGGTCACATTTCCAGCAGTTGATGGGAACACAAATACATTTCATACATATACAGTTGCGAACGCGCCTGGGTAATACGTGGCGTACGCATACTTAGAGATACCTCTATCTTGTCACGAACATAATAATTGGCTTGATGGTGCCCTACCCCATACAATATTACCAGTAAGGTTAGGTCCACTAAGAAATGATGGTCCGACCTGGCCTTTATTGGCCACATATACACCTCATCCTGCGGTTGCGAATATGGCGGTAGCTGAGGTTCGATGCTTATATATTGAATTAACAGCAATATATAGATGATTAGTACAATTTGTGATGCAGACACTAAATACAAACCCAGCACGTGTTCTCCAGCACAACCACATGCAGTAACACCAGGTATAAATCTGGTGACTGTACACTCTATTATGGGTAAGGTCCCAGCCAAACGAGAGGAGACTCCGTTTTGGGTAGCGCAAAAAATTAATCCGCTGGAGGCAGTATTTCCCCATACGGGACCTCAGGATAACATAGAATATTAACTATGTGCTTGCCCTTTGGGATGGTTCCTACAGTTGAACACTGTAATACATGGGGCACAGTATTTGCCGTGCTCTATACAACGGCACACGGTACACCGACGTTAGCCAACCTACCGGAAGTGCTTAAACAAATTCAAGATGAATACGGGGCTGCCCCGGCCCTAGACTTGGGAATGCAACTGATGGGCAATTTTGCCACACTTTCTTCAATTATCCTACATAACCTTAAAGGGAAAGCAGTTGCACTTGCAGTGCGCATGCGTCTTCGTGACGTTCCGCAACAAGATCAGGAGCGAGAACTGCCTAAAATAATAATGGAAACATATTCCAGTATCGGTCGAGATAGCCTTGGGGCTAGACCACAAAAACCTAAATTTCAGGGTAAAATTAATAAAGAAAATACTAAACAGCAACCTGAGGGTAATAAGAAACACTGGGAGAAAAAACAACAAACGCCTAAAAAAGAAAGGGGAGAATCTCCACGCACAGAGACCCCACAGAATAGGTATAATCTCAGAAATATAGAGAATATAAAAACGCCTGATAGATATCAATATACTGATACACGCCAATCTCGTCCCTTTCAGGACTCATCGGAAAAGAGAAATGAGAGAGGTGGGCGATCAGAGCGGAGAACAGAGTACGTGAAACCGAGACAGGAATCACAACGCTCTTCGAAGGTTTCTGTTAAGAAGGAAGAGAAACTGGTACAACAGAAACAACAATTTAAAAAGAAAAAAGTGGCAGCTGTCTCAGACATGCCACTCAGGAAGAGGGTTCTCTTGAAGAACAAGAAATGGGCTCTAGCACTGCTAACCAGCGCGGCAGAGGTCACAATAGTTCGCCGGAATCTTCTAGAGCATCTGGAGGTGAAAGCAACTGATGACTTCATACAAGTAGAAACAGCAAATATGCGTGTCTCCGAACCCGATAGGGAGTTTGAGTAACTCTACAATTAGAAGGAGACATTGAACGCACCATACACGCAATCTTCTGGGATCGTGTAGTAAAAATATATGACATTTTGTTGGCTGAATAAGATTGGCCGCCTGATTTTGTCCGCACCTGCCCATATGGGGTTGTATGTCGGAACGCTGCCTGCCGAAACAACGAGTGCCTGAACAACAAGGTCAGAACACCGACCTCGTTGTTACCACTAATGACTTTACCACGAATGCCTTAACAACGATATTTTGTTGTATAGGCATTCCTGGTAAAGGCATTAGTAATAGGCACCCATTGATCCAGCATGCGTCACCCCGACCCCCCAAGCCCACCCCAAAACCTAAAACGCCCCACCCCCAACCCCACCCCAAAACCTAAAACAACCCCCCACTTACCTGAGTCGTCACCTTGTCATCCGCGTCGTCGTCCTCAGCCGACTCCCTTGTTTGTGCCTTAACCACACATGTTCGTTGTTCAGGACAAGCGTGGTTTAGGCACAAAATAACGAAGTAGTGGGTAAAGAAAGCGTTGTTCCGCTTTTGTTAACCAGGACTTCGTTATTAAAGAGTCGGCGTGGAGGACGTTTCCCCCCATATGGAGTGGAGGTTATTAGACCTTTCTTCTCGCCCCTTGTTCCGGAGGAACTCACTGAGTCCTATTCTATAGAATGGGCTCTAGCACAAGCACCTGCGTTATATAGAAATCACGTAGGGAGGGATAGGGATTCTCCATACCATGTAATTCCCATTAAAGTGAACCTCAGCCACAACCGCAGTATCCCATAAAACATGAAGCAAGGGCACTGGTGAGAGAAATACTTACGGAATTAGAATACCAGGGGGTGATTGAACCCTGTGCCTCTCCGATTAATAATCCCTTGTTTCCTGTAGCTAAACCGGACCATTCATACAGAATGGTTTTAGACTGCATACATTTAAACGGACATACACGTACATTTGCTATACAAAATTAGCATAGCACTGCACTAATGAGCAACATTGTGCAGAAAAAATATAAAACGACTTTAGATATCTCGAATGGATTCTTCTGCCATAATATAGCACTTGAAAGTAGAGAATTAACAAGCTTTAGCGCACTAGGCTCCCAGAAAAATTCTGACGTTTGCCTCAAGGGTATAAAAACAGCCCAGGACTGTTTGCAGCTCGTGTGACTGCTATTTTACACGAGATAGACCCTGAAGCATTGTCATACGTGGACGATATATATCTCACGGATGACGAGTTACTACAACATTTAAGACGGGTAACCTGCATTGTTGTAGGGTTTGCTGAAATCGGCGACAAATTTAATTTAAAAAAATCAAAAATTGCCTTCCTCAGCGTCCTGTTCCTGGGATATGAGCTGTCGAATGAAGGGAAAAGCCTAGCGCCACAAATTTTAGAAAAATGTGCACAATTGCAACCACCAAATACGATTAAAAAACTACAAGTATTGTTGGGCTTTCTAAATTTTGGCAGAACATACATTCCTGATTATGCTACATGCATAAAATCTTTATATGAATTGATATGTCCTGATTTTTCAAGCAAATACTGGACAATTGAACACACACATACTCTTCGAGAGTTACAGGCAGACAAGCTAGCAGCAAAACATTTACACACACAGGACAATTAGACACATTTGGTTCTCAGGGTGATAGCTGGGGCCATTGGTTTTACATATGTCACCTTTAATGAAGGTGAGACAGTCCCGATTGCATACAAATCACATCTGTATTCCGCTGCAGAACAACGCTTTGCACCCACAGAGAAAATTCTCACTGCTGTCCAAATGGCTGTTATTAAAGAAAGACCTCTTGCCCAAGGAAAATGCATCATTGTCGTTTCTCCTATTCCGGCCCTTGAGGCTGTTACAAAAGCTAGCGTCCCGCACGCAAAAGCACTTCATCCACGTTGGATACAATGGGCTACGTCTTTTACAGCCACTGATGTAGACTACATCTTTGACCCAAAGTTACAAACTCAAGAAATTCTACAATATGAAGTAGAATATACAGTTCCCGCTGACACCTTGCCTATTGATCAATATCATGTAGTCATGTACACCGATGGCTCTGCGCAACCAGCGATTGGAACCAAACATCAATATTCTGCTGCATGTGCGGTCGTGAGCGACTATATGGAGGGGGAGAAATTCTGTCCCCAACATACCTATACAAAGACCTTAGTGGATTGTACAGCACAATTGGCTGAGCTAAAGGCTCTACTAATGGCACTAGAACACACAGATCCAACACAGTTTACACAGATTGTTTGTGATTCTTATTATTGCATCCAGTCTTTTAATGAATACCTACATTACTGGTGCTTGAGTGGGTTCAGAGATTCGAAAGGCAACACAATAAAACACAGACTCCTGTGGGGGAAGGTAGCAGACCTGAAAGAGACGCTACCCAAAGCCCATGTTGTGCATACACTTGGACACCAGCACGTTGGGATACACGTTGCTGGAAATACTTTGGCTGATGAAGCCGCAAAGTCGGCAGTGGCAGTTGCCACTGTAGTTGCAGTGACTCGTTCGAGTTCCAAACCAGACACAGACATTATGACTGCCATAAAAGCTACGGTTGATGGTACGCCTTATCCTAAAGGATTTCCTAATAAATATCAATACTTGATGGGAAGTATGCTGAACGCTGAAGTTAAAATTCCAGGCGTAGGCGAACGCCACATCCCCACTAAAGATGTAAGATCACAATTGATTAAAGCAGCGCATGAGGGAGTGGCATCTGCACATGCTGGCTTGGCGGTTACAATATCACTCTTGCAGGCCTGTTACTGGTGGCCTGGTCTCTATAAAGAGACTAAGCAGTATGTCCTTTGTTGTGCCATCTGTCAACAAATTGAAGTTTCCACAGCTAAGCGCCCGCCACAGACACCCCTCTTAATCTCAAATAGACCATTACGATGTGTGTACTTGGATCACTGTGGTCCATTAACACCTGATAGTGCATACAAATATATACTAGTCGTTGTTGATTCTTGCTCCAGATTTGTGTGGGTGGGGCCACAACGCTCGGCTGACGCTCGGACTGTTCTTAAAGATTTGCAAGTCTTTGTCGGTACATATGCAGTTGCGGCATTCCATTCGGACCAGTGCCCTGCTTTTGCCTCAAGGGTATTCAGGGACACCATGGCTTCGTTGTGGGTCCAGCTCCAGTACTCGTCTCTATTTCATCCCGAGGGAAATTCTGTCGTGGTGCGATTAAACCGCGATTTAAAGCAATCCTTAACGGCCAGAGTCTTAGGTACGGGTCGTAGTTGGCTAACCCACCTGTATGGAGTTCAGAGAGCACTAAATAACCTGCCTAGAAGGTCCCTGGGGGGTCGTACTTCATATGAGTGCCTGTTCGGAACACGAATGTTTGTTCCGGATCTTGATGGTCCTGGTGTGGAGGCGACGGAAACACCTTTTGACATAAATGAACGTATCACTGTTTTACGGGAATTACAGCAGTTCCGTGAAGATAACTCTTCTAAAAGTGCTGCCTCCACAGGAATTAAGGATGTGCCAGTAACACCTACCGGCTGGATTCCCAGAGTTGGAGATCTTGTGCGTGGAAAGGTCGCAGTGAAAAAAGAATTTGGCCCTTCTTATCGAGCACCAGTCCCTGTGTTGCGGATACACGGTACCAGAACTGATATTCTACCACCGTTGCCAGGTGCCAAAGAAAACCTCTTTGTTTCCATTGACAATGTCAAGCTACAACATGTGGCCAATTCTACACAGCCGACCAAGAGGAACATCCAGTAGTTCCCGAATCCCTCTCACTACTGGAGAAGAAGTTCCGCTTCAAGTTGTTTATACCAACACTGATGCCTCTCTGAGCTTGGGGAGGGTGGATGATGATGATCTTGCATTGGTTCCACTAACAACAAGCAACTTGGAAACATTTGATCAAGTCACTATGACTACAAGCCAGACGGATGGTGCTATTTACAGTGTACAACCACAGGAAACACCAACTCCTCCATTGACTACGGCAACGCCTTTTGCACGAACTGCCTCTGGTTACTTTGCCGACTACAACGACGGTCTATCGGACTCGTTTGCCTCCTCGACTGCTGAACTGTCAGGTGCACGTAAGCTGATACATTGGCTTAAAGATACATATTTCATTTTTCCATGGAACTATGTGTGGCTTTCCTTGACTGTCCTAGCGTTTTTTCTTTGGATTGGGTTTGTTATTACCTTTTTTCTGTCAATACATGGTCATTTTCTTTCCGAGAGATCAGCGGTTGAACAGGTGGAGGAGGTATTGAAACCACATTTTTCATCACATAAGGTTCGAAGAGACTTGTCCTTTGTGAACATTTCTGCAGTGCCAATTCCGGATGGGATTGTGTGGGATAAAGTATTGTTTGATATATATGGTCCCAATGAAATAATTCAAATACTGTATGTGTTAAAGTTATCTATGAATGATATAGTAATACCAGGCATTGTATCTGATGATTGGGATGTGAAAACAGTTGATTCAATGATGACAGAATTGCAATATTATACTGTCTATGAAAACGAAGATGTTTACCAGTTTAAAGACAATTATGGTGACATGTTTCGCTATAATTATTATGGGCACCACTTCATACATAAAGTGAACAGTCCAAAAACGATATTTGATTATGCACAATGGGAACATTGTCCAACTCCCCCGCAAGGGAGTTAGAAAACTTATTTTGAAAAATGTGCGTATTTTTCTGGGCATCATCAAAAAAATGCAGAGTCATATTAATTTTAAGATAACTCCGACTAGGGATAAACAAATGTTGTTGACCAACACAAAATTTATATATTCGGACTCCTTTGTTTCCCGGTTATCAATTGAAGATTATGAATATTGGTCAAAAAATGCCGATTTGAAAAGTGTTTGGGGAACAAAAAATTGGCAGACCATGGGTAGAGAAACATTGTTTAGAGCATGTCTCATCTCCGTTCAAATGATTTTTTTAAATGAAACAGTACAACAGACCAGTTGCTTAGGCTTAGCTACAATTAGAGAATTAAACATGCCCAGTATACCTGCCCCTGCAAAATTTAATAACTGGCAAAAATACACGAATGCAACTTTTAGTGAGCTTAATGAGAGGGTCCAGAATTATACGTTTAATGCTTCATTGACACGTCCAGGCGGGTGGTTATTGTGGCCAATAGATACCAACGGGTGTCATCAACGTTTTGTCACCTCCTTGGGGGGTTTCCGAAGAAGTAGGTCAGACCCTTGCTATATATCACCAGAACATGCTGAAATAATTACAACATATAGTGTAGGAAAATTGTGCCAACAGTGGCTAAAATCATCCTCACTAGATGCGGTTAAGACACACCTCAGTCTCCTGTCTAACGACACTGACTTACAAGATTTTTTGTCAGGCCCAGATACTACGTAGGAAGCGTTTCTTGTATGAGGTATACAATGAAATATGGAAACTTTCCCAAAAAGAGGCTGCAGCCCGGTTAAGGCAGATAGATCAGGAAAATCTGATAAAGGCATTAGCTGTTGTGGATAATGGGACTCACACCTTGTCCGACCGGATATACACAATTAACAACATTGTTTCAGTTGGGTTGGACACTTCAGACATTAAAGGCAGGTCGCATTCCGTGGCAGCACATCAGTGCCAGGGAAATATTTTTTTCCTTTAATTTGACGTGACAACAACAACTAATGGCTAAAAAGGATGCGACTTATGTAATGCTTAACATTGAAAAGATAGAAAGATTGCCTTTTACCGTGGCCGAGATTCCCTCAGCAGAGTAGTTGATACACAGGGTTATTAATCTGCCTATTTCTACATTACAATTCACTTCTTGTTTGAAACATGTTCAGGTAGGCAGATATGAAAAGTTAGGAGATAGTTACATCCATGAGGTGTGGGAGCTTCCCTTCTCGTACAAATGCCTCAATGGTATGATAGAGGTCTTTCTTAGCGGTATTGAATGCGAGACTTCAGTCAGCCATTCGATGATTTGTAAGCAGCTGTCCTTGCATGGGGCGTGTAATGCCTCGGTTGTGAACTTGGTTTGCTATCTGAAGGGAGTTCCAGTCCCCTTGATTAAACTCACGTTCCAGGTGCTTTCAAACGGCAGCTACGTCCTTCTCAATAGTGAAGACTGTTGTGGCATGTGGGCCAGAATAGTTTACGTTGTTTCGGTCAATAAGGTCGTTACATGCTGCAGGAACGTGTTGTTTCCCCCCACTAAAATTAGGGAGGTAGCAGATATTTGGCCTCACATTGCTACTTCCAAGGTGAATTTTGACAAGTTAAGTAGACTGAAGGCTTTATTGTTTCAGAAGCATGTGGCCCTTACATCTGCACGCGAGACCTACGCACTTCAGGTGGCAAGGTCATCGGGGGAAATACAGTCCCTGTTAAATACAAACTTTCCGAGACACTTTGGTGAACTCGTGGGACGTATATTTAATGCGTCCAGCATGGCTGGATTAGCACATTTTTTCAAAGCTGTTGGTAATGGTTTTATTCACACCTTTTCCTCCATATTCAGTTTAATACCTTCGGCTATTCATTCAATTTTCGGAAGCATTTTTGGGGGATTTCCGATAACTTTGGCTTTATTAGCCGGCATTTTGCTGTTGCTGTTGTTTTTCCGCAATGGCTGTCCTGCCGCAACAAGGACAAATGAGGGCGCTCCCACCAGCACAGCTGTGTCGTGAACGCATTATGCAGCACTTTGGAGCAACACTCCTGGAACATTTGAGGTGTGACTGGTCTCTGTCATTCAGACCGGTTTTGGAGTGTGTGCAGCCCGTGTTTCGATGCCGTTGGTGCTCTTTTGAACAGGCACTAGAAGTTTGTCTCTCACAGCAACGCCCCTCAGTGATTGATGCTGATCTGTTGATGTTCTCGTTGAGGGTTCATTACCAGACATGCTCGCTGCGGCTGCGTTTTGCTCAGAGAAGCCACTTACGAGCTACCCTTCCTGGAGGAAGTTACCATTCTCTCGTTCACAGGCACTGCACGGGATGCCACCTTGGTTGACAATGGGGCTATGGAACACACCTGCTCCTTGATAGTTTTTGGAGTGGATTTACCGGTTTTGTCATCTGCCGAGGTGGAGAATCTCCTGCTTTCCATGACTGATGCTTGATTTGGAACGGTCCTAAATTGACATTTTCCTTTGAATTCGGCTTTTTGGCCGCATGCTCATTTTAAAATCACCAAATAGTATGCTTGTGTGTCCTCCTAACTTGTTAAAATTAAGTAGGGTTTTAAATATATTTTAGCTTATGGCATTTTAGCTTAGGCTTAAACCACTTTCTACCGAAAATGGGGGGGTGTAGTGTAGCCATTTTTAATATAGCTTCATGCACGTTAGTTTAGCACACTAGGCCATTGTGCACTTTGCCCTAGATATATTTTATTCAACTTTGTAATGTTATTTTACAATAACCAGTTTAACGGTCTTGTTTTAATTTCTTCTATCGCACTGTTTAGCTTAGTTCAGCACTGTGTTCTCAAACAATGCATTCTTGATCGCCCTATGCTTCAGTCAAGGTTACAGTCTGGTATATTGCCGGTAAACGTGGTAGAAGTTTAGTCTCCAGTATTCATAGAAAATACACATCCTTACGTAGGGACATTTTATTAGAACATCTGCATGTTAGTATAAAAACACTTCCTAGTCCTAGTACACGTCAACAGGGAGGTTCCGGTCAGGAACCTACAACTAGAAGCTGAATGCCCTGTTGCAGATGCTGATGCAGATTACAGGGCTTTGCTCAGGTATGAGGGTTGATGTCCTCCCGGGGGAACCTGAAAGGCAGGCTTAGAGCTTCTCATGCTGTGCTCGAAATATAACTCAGAGAGAAAATAATCTAGCAGCACTATGATAGCCTTATTTTTGTCCTTCACTATCATTGTTACTATTTTAATCCTACTGTGTTGTGTAGTTCTGGTTATTGCAGCTCACGCTTTGCTATCTAAAATGCAGTTGTTTTATTAAACCAATCTTCAAAACTTAAACTGCCTTTGTCATTTATATATGAGACTGTACTGTGTATGAGAGAACCGGTTGTGACCTGAGTGACCACGACTTCCCTGGGAAGTGCTAAGATGTAATGCGCTCGGCTGCCCAATTGTCTCTCCCATTTGGGTGAGATGAGGCACTGCCAGTTGGCCGGAGCAAAACCCGGATTTAGAGTAACAAGGGTCCTTCACAGTGGGTCAGACTTAGTCCCCCACACTGTGAACGATCTTGCCACTCAAAATCCAGTAGTCTCATTAGGATAATGAGAGCCTACGCGACAGATGCAAAGCAGTTTCACGCATCCAGAAAATGGTGCACACTAGGATATTTTGATGTTAGACGGGTCTAGCCTCAAAGTATAAATATGGTGTTAAGTTTGCACCGGAATAGCGTAAAAAAAAAATGACGCTAATCTGGCACAAAGGGAGTATAAATATGGGCCTGAGAGTGCAAGGACACGAGAAGCAAGATGGAACAGGACCGGGGGACGAGGGTTAGGCGAGGAAAGCCAAGACAAGGAGCAAGAAGACCATAAAGGAACAGGGCCAGATGGGTCAAGACTGTGGGAACCAGGAAGGGCCATGATGGTCAAAAGGCAAAGTTTATGATAACAAGCACAATAGGGCATAAAGGGTGAGGTCAACCATGATCAAGGAGACCAAGACTAAGAAAGCAGGTGGGTCAGGTCCAGGAGAACTAGGTCCAGAAGAACTCAACTTATAACATACAGGACAAATACGAATCAGGGACAATGAACACAAAATCTTGAAAAAGAACAAAGACAATGAAAAACAAGTACAGCGTGATCTTTACAGGTGTGCCAGGTAGCTGACAACAGGGATCCAGGCAGCCAGAGTCAATCAGAAAAGTTTCAAGAGGACCAAGAATCAAACGACTAACGGGACCAGGACGAGCAGGACAAAGGGATCAGGACCTTGAGTATCAGGGCCAGGAGGACCAGGTTGAGAAGGAGCATCAGAAGGAGCAGGATCAGGAACATCAGGAACAGGATGATCACAGCCTGGGAGTCCAGGCCGCAGAGCCAGGAACGGGATGGGCAGGAAGATGAGCAACAGGGGGGCCAGGTCTAGGAGGATCAGATAAAGAAGGTCAATAATTAGTTTGTGTAGCACATTGAGGACAAGCAGCAGGAAGACCAAGTCCAAAAGGAGCAGAAACAGCTCCAAGAAGACAAGATCCAGGTGCCAGAATAAGCAAGGAAGACGAGCAGGTCAGTACTAAAAATGCAAGATGGACCAGAGCTAGGAGGACCAGGACCAGAGCAAGGAGGGTTAAAAAGACTAGCACCAATAGGATGAGGAACAGACCATAGGACCAGGACCCAGAGTACCAAGTGGAGCTGAAAGACCAAGACCTGTGGGTAGCAGGACAAGGACAAGGGAGATCAGGAGGACCAGAACATCCAAAGCCAAGCTAAGGGGACTTGACCTGTATGTCTAGGAGGACTAGAACCAAAATGACAAGGCTCAGAAGGACCCAAACACAGAGAACCAGGACCAAGAGGGCACATAACATTGCACTGGAGTTACAGAAAGTCCTTGAGTACAAGGCACAGGGTCAGGAGAACAAAGTACGAAGACAAGATCCAAGAGGGCAAGGCCCAATAAGGTCCGGACACAAGAGGCCATGTAGAATGAGGGGACCAGCAGCACCAAGAACTGATGTACTGGGTGAGAGGGAACAGAAGGACCAGGGTAAATAGGCAAGGTTCAAGAGGATCAGGAAATGAAAGAAATAGCTCTGAGAAGGGGTCCTGAAAGAACCAGGATGGCCAGGAGGAACAGAAACAAGAGGAGTAGACATACAAAGACACAAACAAGGAGGACCAGAAACAAAAGAAGCAAGACTAGTTGGCACGAAGCCAAGAAGAGAACACAGACTGTTAAAACCAGGTACCTGAAGACCATTGCTAGCCAAACAGATTGAGGGTGAGGAATACAAGAACATGACCTTGAAATTAAAAAGGAGATTCCTGGTAACCAGCACCAACAGGACAAGAGCTAAGAGGACCAGGGCAATGAGGACCAGTGGGACCACAACCAAGGAGGTAAGAAAGCTCAATGTGCAGAGGTTACGCAATTCCGACGCAAAACTAACTCCATATTTATACTTTGGCGTTAGACGCGTCTAGCGCCAAAGTCCATGGAGTTTGCGTCATTTTTTAGCGTGGACACCTACTTTGCGTTAATGATATGCAAGGTAGGCGTTCCCGTCTAAAAAATTGACTCCGAGGCATGTGCGCCATATTTACACTCCCGGGCAAAATTCACGCCCGGGAGTGGGCGGGTCAAAAAAAATGACGTCCAGCCGCTTTTGCGCCGTTTTTTAGCGCCTGGTCAGGGCAGGCGTTAAGGGACCTGTGGGCTCGGAAGGAGCCCAGAGGTGCCCTCCAATGCCCCCAGGGACACCCCTGCCACCCTTGCGCACCCCAGGAGGACTCCCAAGGCTGGAGGGACCCATCCCAGGGACATTAAGGTAAGTTCAGGTAAGTATGTTTTTTAAATATTTTTGTGGCATAGGGGGGCCTGATTTGTGCCCCCCTACATGCCACTATGCCCAATGACCATGCCCAGGGGACAGAAGTCCTCTGGGCATGGCCATTGGGCAAGGGGGCATGACTCCTGTCTTTGCTAAGACAGGAGTCATTTCAATGGGGGTTGGGAGTCGAAAAAAATGGCGCAAATCGGGTTGAGGCGAAAAATTTGACTCAGCCTGACTTGCCCCATTTTTTGGCACCCAAGCTCCATATCCCCCTACGCCGGTGCTGCCTGGTGTACGTCATTTTTTTTCACGCAAACCAGGCAGCGCCGGCGGCTAACGCCGGCTAACGTCATTGAATAAATACGGCGCCCGCATGGCGCTTCAGAATGGCGTTAGCCGGCGCTAATTTTTTTGACGCAAAACTGTATAAATATGGCCCTTAGTACATTAGAGATGTCACTACAGTCATTTGAACAATACAGTAGTCCAGCCACACACCAGAGTAGATCAGTAATCTAATCTGAAAAAAGCACAAATCAGCATGTGAGGCATGGTAGCACTCTAAGCACACATGCAGTCCATAATTTTGGTGGCCATTGTGAATTTGCAAGCCAACAAGGCACAACTGATTACACTTCTACATCAACAAACACAATACGCACATGACTAATTAGCTGTAGCTGACAGCTGTAATGTGGTCAACACAACAACTTCAACTGTTAGCAAAGGCAACTTGATATGAATGGTTCAGGCAACTGCTGGGAGAGGAAAGAATACACTGCACACAGTCCATAGCTGGATTCACATCTGGACATGAGATGACAGGAGACATGACCCACTTCAGACTGTCCTCAGAAGATGTCTACCTAGCAATCTGCAGAGGGGACATATGGCTGAGTTGAGACCAATTACACGGCTCCTGACATACAATCAGTCATCTATCACCACCCACAGATAAGTATGCGAAAATGGTACATTGGCCCTGATGTCAGTGGCCAGAAGGGGCATTGTCATTAATCCAAGTGCAAGTATATCACCTGATATAAAACACACAACATATTTCTGTGTCACTGGAAGTACTGATTGATCACTGCCATCCTAGAGTGTGCTGCACCATCCTCATCTCCCTCCTCATCACTTTCCATGTCACCATCACCACCCACTGGACCAGTGCCCACCTCCTCATTTGCCAGCAATGGGATGTGACGTCACAGGGCCAGATTGTGGAGCATGAAGCAGACAACTAGGATCTAGCACACCTTTTAGGGACTGTAGAGGGGGGCGCCTCCAGAAACTTGGGGACATCGTAATTGTGCCTTAAGTAGGCTAAAAGTCCTTTCAATCACATGACACGTCCTGCCGTGGGCCTCATTGTAACATGTCTCTGCATCCGTGGCAGGGAACATCACTGGTGTTAAAAGCCAGGGCAGGTTAGGATTGCCTGAGTCACCTGCACAAATAAAGGCAGGACATGTAACAAACCAGGGACCACCACAGAGATTAATGTGTTGACAGGTGCTACAAACAAAGACACACATCCATATTAATACCTACCAGTGAGCCAGGCCCTCTCTCTCTGTAGACGTGCTATCATATGTGGGACTTTGCTGTTCCTCATTATGTAGGCGTCACACACAGATCCCTGAATCTTGACAGTCACTTGGGTGATGTACTGGTCCACCCAACACACCACCTGCACGTTAGTAGAGTGAAAGTTTTGGTGTTGCTATATACTTGTTTGTTTACAGTGGGAGGAACCAAAGCAATATAGGTGCCATCAATTGCTCCTATGACGTGAGGAATGTGTCCAAGGTCATAGAAGTCTGCCGTTACAGTGGCCAAATCCGATGTTTGGGGGATCCTGATGAAGCTGTCCATGTGTTTTAGGAAAGCAGACAGTATATCATTCAAATCGAAACTGAACATGGGCTGTGGCATCCCTGCAGCTATGCCCACTGTGACCTGAAAGGACCCTGTGGTAAGGAAGTGTATTACCGTCAAGATTTGTACTGTGTGAGGGATGGCATAGTGTTTGCGCATGGGAGGCAGTAGATGTGGCCCCAGCTGGGTACAGAGCTCCATGATTGTGACACAATTCAGACGATAGGTACTCGGTCTTCCAGTGTAGCAAAGTCGACTAGCGGACGGAACACCAGTGCATTTCTCCTTCTTCTTATTACATGATATCAAGGATGGAGAGAAGAGAATGTAGAATGTGATTAGCACTCCACACATATTAGCTGTACAATAGCCCTCATTACAACCCTGGCGGTCGGTGATAAAGCCGTGGTAATACCGCCAACAGCCTGATGGTAAAGAAAAAGGAAATATGACCACACCACGGTGGTAGCAACAAGCACCACGGCGATAACCACCAACAGCCAGGCGGAAGACAATGTACCACCCACTATATTAAGACAGGCCTATCCTCCACCTTTTCCGGGGCGGTACCAACGACATCAAAACATTGGCGGAAACAGAACACAGAAGTCAAAGGACTCACCTTTGGACACTCAGGGAACAACCACGAGGCCATGGAGCCCGAGTTGCACATTTTCCCCATGCTCGTCTACCTCTTCCTGCATTATGAACATCAACGCCAGCGAAGACGACCAAGATGAGTACTGCCCCCTAGCACACAAGGGAGGGGAGAGGAAAAAGAGAGTGACACACACATGCAACATACTCACCCCACCACCCCCAACACCATACACACAATTAGATGCAGTAACATTACATATTCCCCCTACCCCTCAGGAATAATGCAAAGACAAAAATATTGGAAGAAAGTGAGTGTAATACGATAAAATACCATGAATAAATGCATCGAAATACAAATGTATATACATATTTACAAATGGAGGGACACTGCCCAGTTCTCAATGTCCGTGGGCCCAGGGCCACAACACATAGGCCAAGGCCCCACCTCACTCCTGCAACAACACAGAGAGAACACTGCAGGGGCATCAGGTCGAAAATACACAGGCACCTCAGGGGGACAGGGAATGGGGGGGCACCTCAGCCGGAAGATGGTACAGCACTACTGGTCCTGGAGGGGGCTACATGTTCGATGTCCTGGGGAGTGCAAGGCCACAGTCTCTCACGTGGGTGACTTGCCACTGCTTTGTCCTGGGGAGTGAAAGGCCACAGTCTCTCAAGTGGGTGGATTGCCCACTGCTTGGTTCTGGGGAGTGCAAGGCCACAGTCTCTTTAGTGGATGGCTTCTCCACTGGTTCTGGAGGGGGCATTGTGCCCAGTGTGCATCATCCTGGGAAGGATGGGGTGAGTGGATGGCTTCTTCCACTGGTTCTGGAGGGGGCATTGTGCCCAGTGTGCTTCATCCTGGGAATGATGAGATGAGTGGATGGCTTCCTCTTCTGGTTCTGGAGGGGGCATTGTGCCCAGTGTGCTTCATCCTTGGAAGGAAGGGGTGAGTGGATGGCTTCTTCCACTGGTTCTGGCGGGGGCATTGTGCCCAGTGTGCTTCATCCTGGGAAGGATGAGGTGAGTGGATGGCTTCCTCCACTGGTTCTGGAGCGGGCCTTGTGCCCAGTGTGCTTCATTCTGGGAAGGAAGGGGTGAGTGGATTGCTTCCTTCACTGGTTCTGGAGGGGGCATTGGGCCCTGTGATGCAGATCTTGGGGAGTGCAAAGTCAAAGACTCTCACCTGGGTGTCACACCTACAGGATTAGCAGGGGCCAGGACGCACTACAGCCCATGGAGGCAGGACTGCACACTGCCTGCCGGCGGTGATGGCTGCTCAGTGGTGGCAGTGGCGGGTCTGGTGTTGGGGCTGGCAGTGGTGCTGGGGGCGGTGCTGGCAGTGGTGCTAGTGGTGGGCTGGTAGTGGGGGGGGGTAGGCTCCAGCCCTTCCCCTGCAGCCTCAGATGGCTGAACCGCCATGGTTGGTGGTGGGAGCTCCGAATGAGTCCCAGCACCAGGCCTCCTGTCCTTCCTGCCTGCAGGTGCTGGCCTCTTGCCCTTCACTTTTGCAGCTGGTGGTGTCTCCTTCCCTTCCCTTTCACAGCTGGTGGTGCCTCCTTGCCCTTCCCTTTTGCAGCTGCTGGTGCCTCCTTGCCCTTCCTTGATGCACCTGGTGCATGCACATTTTCAGAACTGCTGGCTGGTTCCCGGGATCCTCTCCCACCTGCAGTAGCTGTCGACACTACTGTGGCTGTGGACTGGGTGGCTTAGGTGCTCGCCTGGGTTATGACCACCCTGGCCCGAAGTGAAGGATGGGGGAGGGGTAGGGAAGAGGTCAACAGTGGAGAGGAAAACCTTCTTAGGGACATTGGGATAGGAAGAGGGTGAAGGTTTGGGAGTGGAGGAAGAGGAAGTGGTTGTAGGAGGTGTCTGCTGTGTTTGGATGCAGGTGCATGGGCTGGATGCTGTTGTGAGGTGGATGGCTGTTAGGTGTCTGAGTGCTTGCGCTTGTGTACTATGGGAGGAGGGGCACAGACACAGTGGGAGAGGACACAGGGGACGTGTGCATGGATGTGGGGGTGGTGACTGCCAGTGAGGGGTGTGTAGTGATAGGCGTGCTGGTGATGGAGTTAGTGGATGAGAATGTAGTGGATGGAGGTGTGTGTGTAGACGATACTGGGAGAGTGGTGGACGAGGAGGAGGAGGGGGACACAGTGGAGGCAGTGGATGTTGGTATGTCTGCGTCTGAATGGTGTTTGTGTGAGTGCCTGTGGGATGATGTGTGGTGCTTGTGTGTTGCCTGTGTGTTGTCTTGTGTGCATGCTGGTCTGCCTGTGTGCTTGGGATAGGTTGGGGTTGAGGGGAACGGGACTGGGTAGAGGAAGTTGGAGGGGGGAGGCTAGAAGCAGGGACAATGGCTGCCATTAAAGAGGAGGCCAGAGCTTGAATTGATCTCTTTTGGGCTGCCATGCCAGAGTAAATGCCCTCCAGGAATGCATTTGTTTGTTGCAAATGAGCTGCCAGCCCCTGGATGGCATTCACAATGCTTGACTCGTTAACAGAGATGGATTGCAGGAGGTCAATAACCTCCTCACTCAGGGCAGCAGGGCTAACTGGAGCAGGGCCTGAGGTGCCTGGGGCAAACGAGATGCCCACCCTCCTGGGTGAGCGGGCACGGGAAACTCGATAAGGGGCTGCTGGGAGGGCGGTGCTGGTACAGGGGTGGCGGTTCTACCTGTAGTTGGGGTGGCCACAGAGGTGTCCACCACCACCAGGGAGCTTCCATCGGAGGAGATATCACTGTCCAAACTGTCCACTCCTGTCTCTGCCGTGGTGCTCCCCTCGCCCTCCATCCCACTGGTGCCCTTACCGTCGGTGGATTCGGCATCCTGGCCCTGTGGGATGCAGCTCCCTCCATCGCCGGTGCCTCAGCTCCTCTGCCAGAAGATGCTAATGCACAGAAGGACAGGGTGACAAAAGAAAAAGGGGGAGAGACAAAGGATACACTGAGTCAATGGCTGCTCCAACACCACCGTTGGCGTACACAACACACACACACACACAAGGAATGGCCCTACGCATTAGGCAATGCACTACCAGTCACAATGCTAGTCACCAGCCCATGGACAATAATACCTAACACCACTAACAGCATACCAGAGACCCACAGACACCTGCCCAGTAGTGGATGCCTACTAGCTTGGTTGGAGGTGGTTCTCATCCTACCCTGCCCAACATGGGACCTACCCTGCAATGTCCGGCCTGGCCTAGGGGCACCTACAGGCCCACATCCCCCACCCTCAGGCCACCGCACCATGCGCAAGTAGTATATTTGGAAACTGTGCTCACCCCCTTGTGGCTGCTGTGCTCTGGATAGGCCACCGCCAGTATGCAGGCCATCGGGGGGTCAGGGTTCGACGGGCACCCCTTCCTCGTTGGGAGGCCATCCCCAGCTGGGCCTCTGCCGTCTTCCTTGCCCAGCATCTCAGGTCCTCCCACTGTTTCCGACAGTGGGTGCTCTGCCTGCCATAGACTGCCAGAGTCCGCACGTCCTTGGCGATGGCACTCTAAACCCTTTTTCTGCAGAAAAATCACATAGAAAAAAGTTATCAGTCAGACCGTCCGGCCTGTTACACTCATGTCCCACCATAGCCTTCCCATCCCCCTACGCACAGACATTGCCCACCATACATGCAGCACGTTGCCCAGGACCCTTCCACCAACCCTCCCTTACACTAGGCCCTCACACACAGCACTCCATGCATTCATGCCACATGCATCGTGCTCACAGTGTACTCACCTGTTGGTCTGGAGGCCCATACAGCATTTGGTACTGGGGTAGGACCCCATCCACCAGTCTCTCCAACTCTGCAGTGGTGAAGGCAGGGGCCCTTTCCCCAGTCACACGAGCCAAGGTCGGTTCCAGACACAGGTCACAGCAGCGCTTGCCGTGCAGGTCCTCTCCTGTTGAAGGTCAGAGAGCAAGTGGGTGAACAGATAGAAAATGGCGATCACATCCGCGGCGGTACGTACCATCACCACCGGCGTACATCGCCATTGGCCACTGTAACCAACAGGGCCCAATGGGATCCAATGAGGAGTTGCACAGTGGTTTTAGACCGCCTCCCGCAACGGCGCACAACGTCAGTGGAATTACCTCCTTTCCACCTGTCCTGCCATACAGGACAGGCGGACGCCATTTCAAGGGGGAGGTGCAGGCCATGGCTCCTAGCTGCATCACAGTACACATATGCACCATTTGGACCTCTCCAACAAAATACTGTTACAATCATGACACGCATTTAAGTGTAGTGGTTTGAAATAAGAGATACTGACCAGCTTTCACCATTTTGCCCCATAGATTGCAACCGCAGCGGATGAATAGGAGATGGAGACATCTCCCCGTGTACAGACCCCTGGTGGACTTGGCAACAATGGAGGACAGGCACATTATCCTCACCTATAGACTTGACAGGGCCACAATCACAGAGGTGTGTGCCCAATTGGAACCTGACCTGATATCTGCCAATCGTCACCCCACCGGGATCCCCCCTCTTGTGCAAGTCCTATCTGTGCTCCAATTCCTGGCAAGTGGCTCCTTCAAGTGGCAGTGGGCTTGGCAGCAGGAATGTCTCAGCCAATGTTCTCAATACTGCTGACCAGAGTGTTGTCTGCCCTGATTAAACACATGCACAGCTACATCGTTTTCTCCCAGGTGGAGGATTTGGCCACAGTGAAAGCTGATTTCTACGCAATGGGACATACCCCCTAAATTATTGGGCTATTGAAGATACACATTTTGCATTTGTCGCCTCCTGGAGAAATGAACAGGTGTTCAGAAATCAAAAGAGCTTTCACTCCATGAATGTACAGATAGTGTGCCTGGTGGACCAATACATCTCCCATGTCAGTGCAAAGTATCCTGGGTCTGTACATGATGCCTTTATCCTGAGAAATAGCAAAATCCCATATGTGATGGCTCAACTCTAGAGGCACCGGGTGTGGCTAATAGGTGAGCCCTGGTTCCCACCCAGGGGTGTTGGTGTATGAGTATGGTGTGGGCCCTAAGGGTTAGTGTGTGTCTAACAGTTGTCCCTCAATATTTGCAAGTGACTCTGGTTACCCCAACCTCTCATGGCTACTGACCCCTGTGAGGAATCCCAGGACAAGGGCAGAGGAACGTTACAATGAGGCACATGGGTGAACAAGAAGAATTATAGAAAGGACATTCGGCCTCCTGAAGGCCAGGTTTCGTTGCCTCCATCTAACAGGTGGATCCGTGTACTGCTCACCCAAGAAGGTGTGCCAGATCATCGTGGTATGCTGTATGTTGCACAACCTTGCCTTACATCGCCAGGTGCCTTTTCTGCAGGAGGATGAGGCGTGTGGCAGCAGTGGACCCTGATGACAGTGAAGATGAGGCAGAGGATGAGGATGTGGACAACAGAAGTGCTATTATAAGACAGTACTTCCAATGACACACAAGTAAGACACTGTAATTACACTTTATATTGACAGTTTTGTATTTAACATTGTCACTGGCAGGCTGATTTTCCATATTCTATGCCCAC
The DNA here is from genome assembly GCF_031143425.1 of Pleurodeles waltl. NCBI lineage: Eukaryota > Metazoa > Chordata > Amphibia > Caudata > Salamandridae > Pleurodeles > Pleurodeles waltl. The sequence continues at coordinate 894,970,973 of NC_090438.1, read as the reverse complement.
TTACTGTACCCTTTGGCATCTCTATTTTCACTTATTTGTGTCCCACTTTCGCTCCTGGAGTGTTGACTGCAGCCAACTACAGGTCATTCCTATGTATACAATACTGTACAGTTATATTGCAGTGTTTAAAGCTTGTTGAACAAATACATGGTTAAATGATTTGAGGGACTCCATACATGTATATTTTCAAATGGTGTTTATTTAAGTGCTAATGATTAGAGAGGGATGTGCATGGGGTGATGATGGAGGAAAGTCCAGGTTGTAGTCTAGTCTATTTGTATCGCAGGTGCATTGTCCTTGGGGGCATAGAAAGGGGAGCAATGGCAGTTCAAGGTGGACAGGGTGATAGAGTGGGACACAAAGGTGACATTCAGGAGAGTCTTATTTCCTGGTGGGGGTCTTGGAAATGTTCTTTGGCTTCTGCCTGGGTCTCAGGCACCGTTTGCAGGGTGGTTCTCCTTCTGCAGGGGGTGGGGTGCTGATGGCCTGTTGGTCCTGTGGCGGTGCCTCCTGTCCACCAGTGGCTGCGGAGGTAGAAGGCTGTTCATCGGTTTGGCTAGTGTCAGGGGCCCGGTGGTGTGCCACTGCCTCCCTCATGGTGTTGGCAATGTTAGCCAGCAACCCTGCAATGGTGACCAGGGTGGTGTTTGTGGTCTTCAAGTCCTCCCTGATCCACAGGTACTGTCCCTCCTGCAGCAGCTAGGTCTCCTGCAACCTGTCCAGTATCTGGCCCATCATCTCCTGGGAATGATGGTATGCTCCCAGGATGTTGTTAAGTGCCTCCTGGAGAGTCGGTTCCCTGGGTCTGTCCTCCCCCTGTCGAACAGCAGTCCTCCTAGCTTCCCTGTAGTCCTGTGCCTCATTCCCCTGAACCGTGTGTCCACTACCACTGACCCCAGGTCCCTGATCATCCTCTGTTTTGGGGTTTCATTGGGTCCCTGTAGTGGTGGACACACTGCTGATTGACGTGTCCTGGGGACAGAGGTATGGGCCTGCTGGGTGGCTACTGTGCAGGTGTTTCCTGAGGGGGAGTCTCTGTGGTGGTACGGGACTGTGCCTGGGTAACCAACTGTCCGGAGATCCCTGATGGGCCAGGTTAGTCAACCAGATCCAGGTGTCCAGAGCTGCTGTCATCACTGTGGGGCTCTTCTGGGGGTGGACTGGAAGTTGCTGGCACCTCTCCTCCGGTGACGTTGGGTGGGAGACCTGAGGGGATGTAAATGCAGTGTTATTGTTTCTGTGTGTGTCATCTTGTGCATGGGTTTGTTGCCCAGTATGGTTGTTATTGCCCTGGCAGCTTTGCCTTGTGCGCGTAGTGATTTTCTGGGCTAGGTGCATGCTTTAGTGATGGGTGTCCATGCAGGTCTGTGAGGGTGTCCATGCATTAGTGTTGCATGCAGGGCTTGGTATTGGGATGAGTGTGTTGTGATGGTGGGGTATGTGGGAGGTGGTGAAGTGATGGGAGTGAGGGTATGGGTGGGGGTTTGTGATGGCATGCAGGTAGGGGGGGGTGATAGTAATAGAGATTTGACTTACCAGAGTTCAGTCCTCCTCCCATTACTGCCAGGCCCTCAAGATGCATGATCATCAAGACTTGCTCCTCCCATGTTGTTAGTTGTCGGGGAGGAGGTGGGGGTTCACCACCAGTCCTCTATACAGCTATTTCGTACTTGTGGTCCTTCCCCCATGGGTCGTTCCACCTCTTCCTGATACCATCCCTTGTTCTGGGGTGCTGTTCCATGGCTTTGACCCTGTCCACGATTCTCCGCCATAGTTCCATCTTCCTTGGAATGGACGCCTACTGCACCTGTGATCCGAATGGCTGTGGCTCTACCCGGATGATTTCCGCCGCCATAACCCTTAGCTCCTCCTCTGAGAACCTGGGGTGTCGTTGTGGTGCTATGGGTGTAGTGTGAGTGGTATGGGTGGGGATGTGTGGGGTAATGTGTTGCAGTGTGTGATGTAAAGTGCGTGGATGGTGTTTAAGTGATGGTGCTGTGTGTCTGAAGTCTTGTCTGTGGTCTTGCTGTCTCTCTTATGGCAATTGTTTTTAGTCGTAAAGGGTTGTGGGTAATGTGTGTGTGTTTTATAGTGGTGTGTGAGTGGTGTGTATATGTGCGTCAGGTGTGTGTTATTCAAATTGTCCAATGTGTGTAGTTTTGTTTGAGTGTGTATATTTTGAGCGTGGCGGTATGTACCACCAATGGTTTAGTGCCATTGAATGTCCGCCACAGTGATTCATGGGTCATAGTGCTGTGGACGTAGTTCTGTTGGAGTAATGGTGTGAGTTTTGGTACCACCAGATTATCACTGACCTTTGGGCTACGGACTTGAGTGTGTGGCTGTATAGTGACGGATTGCTCTGTGTGGATCATAATATGGGTGGCGGTAATCCGCTGTTGCGGCGGTATGTTGGCAGCAGTCAGCATGGTGGTAAGTGGGATTTAGTGCCAAGGTCATAATGAGGGCCAATATGTTGTGCAACATACAAACTAGGCATACACGCCTGCAAAGGTGACACGCAATACATCGTGTTTGTAGGAGGGCCATTTCTACTATCGTGCTGGCCATTGTTGGCCCTCTACATTGTTTGTGCCACACAACACATGTGTTATGTCCCATGTTGTGTACACATATGGGTCCTGTATGTAGATGTTACAGTGATCTAGGGTGCAACACTGCCTATGAGGCAGCTCATAGCTGAACATGCAGTTCATGTGACCTCTGCCCATATTACAGCACTGTGCGCTGAATGTGACATGTATATGTCCTGAGGTGGATGGGCTCCTGAGGTCAGCACAGAAGCCACAATGGGGTAAGTACTGACTGTGACCTTGCCCTTGGCAGGCCTTGGGTGGGATCGGGTGGGCTAAAACTGGACTACTGTGATTGTGGACAATGGTAGACGCACAACGACAATGGGTATTAGTGACCCAGCCAGGGTAAATATGATTTATGTGTGACAAGACAATGCTGTCACTAGATTGAAATGTCACATTTCCCAAGGTTGGGGTGGTTTTGCCAACTTAAGCGTTGTGTCTTTCCAGCTCCAACCATCGGCATCAGTGTATCAGAGGTGTAAGTGCAATCTAATCTGTGTTAGCCTCCTACATGAACTAAGAATATCTTGGTTTTGTACAGTTGCTGCCAGGGACTGACTGTGGGTCTGGCTCCACATTTCCACCACAAGAAGGGCCTCATTGAAACAGGAGTATTGCCCTGATAGGTGACTGTTAGATTTGGCATCCTTGGCGTGGTCTCCCCTAACTTTTTGCCTCTGTTCCCGAGGTTCTTGATGTGTGCTGGACTCTGTTTTTGTTGTTTTTGATACTCTGGGCGCGTTGCCACTGCTATCCAGTGCTAAAGTGCAAGTGCTCCTATGCAAAATGCATGTGTAATTGGCTTTCCATGATTCGCATACTTGTGTGCGCAGTTTTGAACTACTAATTCAACTTGGCAAGTGTACACACTTGCCAGGCCTAAACCTTTTTCTTACATGTAAGGCACCCCTAAGGTAGGCCCTAGGTACCCCCATAGGCAGGGTGCAATGTATGTTCAAGGTAGGACATATACTAATGTGTTTTAGATGTCCTAACAGTAAAATACTGCCAAGTTCAGTTTTCACTGTGCAAGGCCTATCTCTCTCACAGGTGAACATGGGAGCTGTCTTTAACTATTATTCAAGTGCAGATTCCCTTTGGGAGCAGATAGAAATGTGGAGTTTGGGGTCTCCGAACTCACATTTTAAACATACATCTTTTGGTAAAGTTTGTTCTTAGATTGTGTGTTTGAATATGCAACTTTTAGAAAGTAGGCATTTTCTTGCTTAAACTATTCTGTGACTCTGCTTGTTTGTGGATTCCCTGTCTGGGTCAGTTTGATAGTTGGGCTGGTTGCACCTTTCCTCTAGACTGTGTCACAAAGGGAGCTGGGGTGTAGGCTGCATATCCTAAAGAGCCATCTGTGCTGGCAGGGAGGGGAGAAGTGGTCACTCACACCTAAAAGGGCTGTCCTTGCCCTCACACAATGCAGTCTCCACCCCCCTCGTGTGTGTCTGGGGCCAGGCCTGGGCAAGGCAGGATCATACAAACAAGAGATACTTTTCTTTGAAGTTTGCCTACTTCAAAGGCAGAAAGGGGTAGAAGTAGTGGACCCAAACACCCTGAAAATTAGAATACTTCAAGATCACTTCTGGAATCAAGAGGAACCTCTGCCAAGGAGAAGAGCTGAAGAGCTGAGGAGAAGTGCTGCCCCTGCCTGTGACTGTGCTTTGTTGGGTTATCCTGCAGTTACTGCTTCTGCCTGTGAAAGGGAACAAAGGCCCTAATTATTACATTGGCGGTACTTACCGCCTACCACCGCGGTGATGGCCGCCAACATACAGCCACCGCGGCTACTATCCGTCCTCCAAATTATGAGCACTGCCTGATTTCTATCGCAATAAGGGAGGAAATCCGGCAGTGCTCATCGTGGTGGATGGTGGTAAGCTGGCGCTGCTACCACCAGCACCGCCACACCAGTTGAACGCTGCCAGCTATATTATGTCCAGTAATACGGCCTGGCGGTGTTCTGCTGGCGGTAGCAGTGCCCCTTCTCTGCTGGAAGACCTCCTCGACCAAGGTAAGTCAGACTTCCGACAGGGGATGTGGGTCAGAGGGTGGGGGTGTTTTGTGTGTATCTGAGTATGTGCATGAATGTCTGAGTATGTCTGTGAATGCGTCTGTGTGTGTTGTTTGTGTGGGTGTATGCGTATGAGTGAAGGTGTGTAAGAATGGTGAAGTGAGTGCATGTCTGCCTGTGATTGTGTGTTAGAATGTGTGTTAGTACGCCTGGAAGTATGCGTGAATGAATGTGTGTATGCCAGTGTGTGAATGAATGCGTGTATGTCTAAGTGAATGGGTGTATGCCTGGTGCATGTGGGTGTCTTTTTGTGTGTATGTGGGGAGGAGGGTGTGGTGTGAGGGGTGCTGTGACTGTAGTGGGGGTGAGGGCGGGGGGATGTGTGCGAGTGTGGCTGTGGGGCTAGTTGTGTGGTATGTGCGTGTGTGGGGGGGTGAGTGGATCGGCATGGGTGAGGGGGTGAGTGGATGGGGGGAAGCTGGGGGGCGTTAGGTGAGTGTTGGGTGGGTGGGTGAGCTGCCTACCGGTGACAGGGAAGGAATTCCCTGTCATTGGTAGGGCCTACCGCCATGGTTTTCGTCGCGTTGCTAACGCCACGAAAACCATGGTGGTAGGCCAGCTCCTAATGCCATAGGTGGTACTATGTCACAGCCGGGCTGAAGATAGATATCTCCAGTGGCTCATACTGCCATGGTGGTATGAGTGGAGAAGTGGTGGGTTGGCTGCAGCCAACCCGCCAATGTCATAATGTGGTGGTATACACCATCTGCCTGTTGGTGATGATACCGCCACATTAACCCTAGCAGTCAAAAGAATGCCAGGGTTAAAATGAGGGCCAAAGAATGAACTTTGTTGTGCATTCCTGCTTGAGAAGAATCTCCAAGTGCTTGAACTGAGATTGCTTCCTTTTCAAGTCTCAAGGCCATCAAATACTTCTCCTGCCAGCACCTGGACTCTCTGCTGAGAATCCTGCCCTGCCAAGTGGTGCCCTATCCAGACCCTGGGCCCTTGAAAGGTGAAGCTGGTAGACAAGAACTGAAAATCCACGCACAGAAAACCCTGTGGGGAAATTTACTATGCACCTTCCGCAACGCGGCTGATAAATGATGCACCAAGGGTTCGCAGCTGAAATCAATGCTCCACCCTCATTGCGACTGAGAGATCAATGCAACGCAGCCGGAGAAATGATGTGGAACACCCACTTACCGAAGCTGATAACGACGCAAACCCCACTCATCGCAGTTTTCTAGCACCGTGCGACTGGATTTTCCACGCATCGTCCCTAGGCGTCAAAGTCAACCGGACTCTGAACAGATCTGATGTGCCCCCATCTAGAAATCGACGCATCACTCTCTTGCAAGGGAGAAAAACAACCCATTGCCGACCTGACTGGAGAAGGAAATGGCGCACGGCCTCACTTGCAAGTAAGGAATCGATGCATAGCTAACCTTTTCCGACGCACGCTCGCCCGTGCGGCTTTATTTTTTACCCTAACCAGGTACTTTGTGTAACAACAGCATTCTCACTGTTTTCTAGGATTATGACTCATAGGGTCTCATTATGACATTGGCTGCAAATGCCGCCTACCACCACGTCGATGGACGCCAACATACCGTCGCCGTGGCTACCGACTGTCCATGGAATTATGACCGTAGCTGGAATTCCACTAGAAGGCTGGCGGAATTCCAGCGACGGTCATGGCAGCGGACGGCAGTAAGTTGGCGCTGTTGCCAGCAGGAGCGCCATGTTCCATGATACGGCCTGGCAGTGTTTTGCTGGCAGACGCTGTTGCTGGCATCAGCAGTGCATCCCATCTCCTGCTGGAGGACCCCCTGCAAGCAGGTAAGTCGGGTTCTCCAACAGGAGAGGGGGGTATTGTGTGGGGGTGTGTGTAACTGTGTGTGAATGCTTGCATGCGTGTATAATGTATGTTCGTGAGTGTTGCTGTGAGTGTGTATGAATGTATGCATGTGTGGGTGAATGTGTGTATTGGTGTGTATGTATGTGCGTGTATGTGTGTATAATTGGGAGGGGGTGGGGGAGACACCTATCAGTGCCAGGGAAGGAATTCCCTGGCACTGATAGTGCCTACCACCATGATTTCCGTGGAGGTACAGAAACCACGGAAACCATGGAGATGGGCGGGGTCAAAATACCATGAGTGGCCTAGTGACGCGGCCGAGCTGGAGACTGTAGTCCCCAGCCCGGTGGTCGTTACCGCTGTGGCGGTCGGTGTGTTAACTTGGCGGTCATAATAGTGGAGGTATGTACCGCCAGCCTGTTGGCGGTAATACCTCCACTGTTACACTGACCACTGGGGTCATAATGACCCCCTTATTCTTTTGAAAATTCATACCTTGACTTGTGTATATTGGAATTGTGTCCTTTTGGTCTTGTTTTGTTTAGATAAATATTACCTATTTTTCTAAACCTGTGTTGTATCATTTTGTATTGTTTGCACTGTATTACTGCGAGTGTTGGTACAAATACTTTACACATTGCTTCTGAAGCCAAGCCTGCCTGCACATGCCAAGCTACCAAGGGGATGAGCGGGAGTTAACTGAGGTGATTCTTCTTTACCCTGACTAGAGTGAGGGTCCTTGCTTGAACAGGGGGTAACCTGAACGCCAACCATAGACCCAGTTTCTAACAGTGACTATGCAAACATATGTCACCTTCAGAGTGTAGGGATGTGTAGGGAAACAGCAATGGGATACTGCTACAGGAGATTACATGAGGGCAGATTATACAGCAATCGCTGCTATTGTAGATATCATTGTGTGGGCTTGGGCTTACAACTATGGAATGGTACTTCGATGTGGTAAGTGCCCTGATAGGTCCCTGAGTACCAACATTGTGTATTCATGTAATTTTTTAGCTGTCCCAGCCAATTCCTCTGCTACAATGGTGAGTCACTGCCTTTTTCATGTCCATATCTGTACTTGTGTGCACAGCTGATGTTAACTGTCCAATACAGCTTTTCATGGTCAATAGGTATTATCAGACTTGGAGTGCAATTGCAATGGCATGTCCGGCCATGAACTGTAATGTGAGGTATGCACATGTTTATATGAGTTTATGGAAGTTAGTTCCTGACTCTTTTCTACACTTTCCTCTCTCTCCCTTCCTCTCTTTCTCTCCCTTTGTGTGCATTAGCTTCATCTGGCGAAGGAGAAGGGGCACAGGCGAGTGGGGAAGCGGCAGCCTACAGGACCCAGGAGGTTGATTCCAATGAAGTCGAGGGACCCAGTGGGACAGAGGGTGAGGAGAATGCCACGAGGGAGACCAGATTGTCTACATCATCCTTGGAAGCCCCCTCCTGTGGACACTCCCTGGATGTCGCGGACCCATCTGGGACCACCCCAGCAGCATTATTGGCCACCACCTCCCTTACTATTTTTTTTTTTTTTAATTATATTTTATTAACTTTTATTATCTTACATCTGTTTACTCTCTCATTGCAACATTTTGTATTCACTGTACATTTCTCTCAGACAGTTTGTATTTACAATTCGTACTGCTTTTAATTCTCTACTCAAATCCTGGACCTCGTATGTTTCCTTAATGCTTTCATCAAGCCCTGACTCTGGTGTGATTATCATATTTACATTTAGCGTTACATTACTCGCCGGCCTGTGTTGCCTTTTGGGATCCCGTAAGTCAGTGGTCAACTTAGTTCTGTTCTGACCCATAGCTTGGATGAGAAACTAACACCAAGGGAGAGAGAGTGAAAATGTAAAAAGGAAAGTAACGGAGTTGAGAGGGCAAAAGAACAAAAATTAAGGTAAATAGACCAACGAACTAATGGTCAACATAGCGGCATTGTGTGGGTGGGACTTATTACTGATACCATAAGAAGGCACGGGAACATAGGAGCATGAGAGGGAGGGCCAAGCCCCGGGTGCACCAGCGTGCAGATAGGCAGGCCTCCACCTACTTTATCCCTCCCCTCTATTGGTGGTGTATAAAGTTGCTATTCGCGTGCTTCTGTACTACCTCAGTCAGTGCATTTTGATTGTGTAAGTATTCGTCTTCAGGCCCCCACTCGGGAACTTCCCCTTGTGTCAGCTTCATGGGGTGTGCTACTCATCCCTTATTTCTACCTCGGGTGCTGTTGCCCTCTTACATAGACCTTCCCAGTGTGAGACCAGGTCTTCCCATTCTGGGGCAATGGGGACCTGTGGGATTCCTCTTGCTTCTTCTGCCCTCAAAACCTGCAGTTCGGCCCTGGACCATTTCAAAACGTCACCTTTCCAGTCAGTCTGTGAGGGGCTGCTCGGGGCCTTCCAGCCCTTCGTGATTAATCTTTTATAAAGTGCCAGGGCTAAGTCAAGGAATCTCCCTCTCACCCTCCCTTGCAGCGCAGCCGCCCTGAGGCCCAGTAAGCACAGATCAGGTGTAGGCAATAATTCTATCCCTAGTAACTGGGCCAAAATGGCCATCGTCTCTCTCCAACCCGATTGAAGCTCCGGGCACCCCCACACCATGTGGTCAAAGTCAGCATCTCCCCCCCGACATCTCGGGCACGTCCTTGGGGTCTCCCCGTATATCCGGAACAGTCGATGTGGTGTCAGATATGTCCTATGAAGGTAGTTGTACTGAATGTACCTTAACCGTGTGTTACGCGAGACCACTCGGGGATAAGCCAGTGCTTTATTCATTCTGAGTCAGTTAATTCCCTCCCTATCGTGTTTCCCCACCTTTCTCTCAACGATCGTAGAGGGTCCAGCATGGCCTCCACCTGGGCCCGGTATATCCTGGCAACCCCATGTGGTTGTCAGCAGTAGGTGGAGCACCCCGTGCGTGGCTGGCTCTGCGTTTATCGTATCCCAATGGCTTTTCAGGGTGCGTATTATCTTAGCGAAGAGTAAGAACTGACCCCGGGGGACCCCCTCCAACAGTATGTCAGCGAATCCCTTCAGCACCCCCTCCTCGAAGAGTCCTCCCACTGTCTCAATCTCGCGCCAGTCCAGGGGCCCAACCCCAGTTCTTCCGAATCCTTCCCCCCGGGCCCCACCACCAGTGCCACCAACGGCAGTGCTGGAGAATATGGTGGGCCCACTCCCACTCTTTTTGTGCATTTTTTCCAGCATGCCAATGCGATCTTTACCATTGCGCTGTTCTCAGGAAGGGCTATCTTCCTGCCTGTCATATGTGCCACTATCCTTGCCATACCTATTACTCCCTGTGCAGTACAACGGTCTAGGTGTCCCTTGCCCGCTTGCCAGCCGGCCACCCACTGTAGCTGGGCCGCTAGGTAGTATGCCTCGAAGTCAGGAGCGCCCAGACCGCCCATACGGGTTGGTCTACAAAGGGTCGTCAAGGCCGTTCGTCTGCGTCCGTCGTCCCACACTAGTTCCCTGAGCAGAGTATTCAGGTCGCGAAACCATGTCGGTGGGATCAGTAATGGTAGGTTGGCGAAGTAATAGAGGAGTCGGGGAAGCATAATCATTTTTGGCCAGTGCTACTCTGGCCATTATTGAAAGTTTTAGTGAACGCCAAAACCCAACCGATGATCGTAGGGATCTGAGTACCTTACCTAGGTTACCGTCTCTGAGATCGCTCATCTCGTGAAATATTTGGATACCCAGATACTTGAAGGTCCGTGGAGCCCAGCTCACATCCAGCAGGCACTCCACCGGGCGCGCGGATCCCTGCTTCATGGGGAACACGTATGTCTTGCCGCGGTTAAGGCATAGTCCTGAAACCTCCCCAAAGTCCTCTAACGCATCCAAAGCCCAGGGAAGACCGCTAGCTCCGTCCCTGAGGTAGATCAGGATGTCATCCGCATACAGGGAGACAATATGCTCGTCCGGGCCCCATTCAATCCCCTTACCCACCCCCTCTCCCCGCAGCTGGGCCGCCAGGGGTTCAATCGCTAATGCAAACAGCAGCGGGGACAGAGGGCACCCTGTCGGGTTCCGCGAAACACTGGGTACGCGCCCGAGATTGTCCCGCCCGCCCTCACTCTAGCCATTGGAGACGAGTACAGCAGGTCCACCCATTTAACCCATTTCTCCCCAAGGCCCATTTTTAACATAGCTGCCTTCAGGTAGTCCCACCTAATCGAGTCAAAAGCCTTTTCGAAATCCACCGCTAGTAAGACCCCGGCAGGGGGCTTCAGCTCATCGGGCATGTACAGTATAGAGAAAAGCCGCCTGAGGTTCAGGGAGGTGCTGCGTCCAGGGATAAAACCATTCTGGTCAGGATGTTTCAATGTGGTCATGAGGGGGAGCAGCCGGTTGGCCATAATCTTGCTAAGTATCTTAAAATCACTGTTTAGCATCGATAACGCGCAGTAGTCAGTCACTGATGCTTTCCTATTGTTGGTTTTGGGGAGTGGCACTACCAGTGCCTCACGCAGTGTATTAGGTAGTTCTCCACAATTCCACGCCTCTGCGTACATGTCTGCCAGCTCAGGAATCAGCAGGGTTTTATATTTTTTGTAGAAATCCATAGGGAGCCCGTCCGTACCGGGGGTCTTCCCAGGGGCCAGTTGTGTTATTGCCTCATCTATTTCTTCCCTAGTCACTGGCTCCCCCAGGCTGTCTCTGGCCACCGGGTCTAGCACTGCTAGAGGGATCTGTATTAGGAAATCATCTAGAGACCGTGTCTCCAGTTCGTTAGGTCTTCTGTACAGGTACGTATAATAATCCCTGAATGCGTCATTAATAGGGCCTGGGTTAAGTCTGCGGTTCCCCCCTCTGTCCAATACATTCGTGATAGGCTCATTTTCTCCGCTCGGACGCACCAGCTATGCCAAGAGCTTCCCCGATCTGCCCTCCTCTGATTGTAGGGATGCTAGGTATCTTTGCATATCATGGCATCTAAGCCTTTCCTCAGTTTGGGAGTGTTCTCTGCGGGCGCGGTCGTATTGTTCATCACCTTGTGTTGTTGGGCCTTGTCTCAGTTCCCCTTCGTGTATAAACTTCTCTAGGGCGGTTAGCTCCCTCTCTAGTGTATGCCTCACTCCTGTTGACTGCCCAAGGCAGAAACCCCTCGTCACCACTTTAAGCGTCTCCCATTCCACGGCCCTAGAAGAGGTGGATCCCTTATTAGTCTCAATGTGTTCTGTCAGGTGGCAACGGAGCGCTTCCCTGTACGCCTGGTCCTCCAGTGCCGCAGGGGCCAACTTCCAAGAAGGTATAGGGGGTCTGTCCTGTTGCACCCTCAGTGTTAACAGTAGTGGGTTGTGATCAGATATTGTGCGGGCCAGGTACTCAGAGTGGGTCACGCCTCGAGCCAGACCCGCAGTGCAGACTACCCTATCAATTCTGGTGTGTACCCGATGGAGGCCTGAGTAAAATGAGTAGTCCCTAAGGTCCGGGTGTCGCATCCGCCAGACATCCACTAAACCCCAGGTGCTCATCCACTCCACCAGCCTTTGAGCTATCTTAATTGATGTCGCCCCTTGTAGCGGCGGGGTGGATCTATCCATATCTATGTCCAATACTGCGTTGAAGTCCCCGCCTATTAGTACTTCCCCAGTGCGTTGTCGGGTGAGGTGTCTTGATAGGCCTGTCATGAATGAAGTCTGGTCCTGATTAGGGGCATAGATGCAACCCAACACTAATGGGGTCCCATGCAGTTTCCCCTCCAATATCACGAACCTACCATCTTTGTCTATGTTGGAAGAATCAACCGTTAGGGGGACACCCGCTCTTATCCAAACTAGTACGCCTCTTGCATAGGCTGAACATTCTGTGGCGAACACCTGCCCCCTCCATCTACGCCTTAGTTTCTCACCCTGCCCCGGTGCCAGGTGGGTCTCCTGTAGCATTGCTATCTGCACTTTCCTTCTTTTAAGGAAGGACAGGATTCTGTGTCTTTTGGCTGGAGTGCCCATCCCCCTGACATTCCAGGTTATGAAATTGTAGTCAGCCATTTTAATCCTGTACTCTGGTGAGAACGGGCCCGGTACACCCGGGGCACCGGCCGAAGTCTCCCCACGCCCGCACCCCTATAGTGTACTGACGTCACCACCCATCTTGCCGACTGAACTCGTATCTGTAAACCCCAACTCCCCATCCCCAGGGCGCCTCCGGAACTGCAGGTGGCCCAGCAAACTGTGCAACAGTGCAACTTGTTCAAAAACATAACTGTCCTATTCGCCAGCCAAATCTGCAGACGAAAGTCAAGTCTAGGGGGGTGGCCAGGTACGGAGGGGCCACATGTTTACTCACGATGTGCCAAGTCCCCAGGTGCTGCTACTGGACTATCAGAGTTCGTCTGCCGTTTGAGGTGTCACTCTCGGGGCACAGGCCAAGCTCCCCGAATCTCCGGCAGAGGACATCATCGTGTCGTCAGACTCCATCTCAGAGCCATCTTGGGGGGACGCCTCTCCACCCACTCGGGCCGCCGCCTCGAGGGCTGCTTTCCTGCTCGTTTCTCTTTGCGTTTGTGTTGGCGCTAGTTGAGGGCGATCCCTGGGTCTCTTCCCCCTCGGGGCTCGGCGGGGCCTTCCCGCACTGGATTTCCCACGAGCGGATTGATCTGTGTGGGACCCGTGCCTCTCGAGCCATTCCCATGCCTCCTCTGGGGATTGGAAAAATGTGGATTTCCCATCCATAATCACTCTTAGTCATGCTGGGAATAGCAACGAGTACTGGATCCCTTCGTCTCGCAAGGCTCTTTTTACCGCTAAAAATGAAGCTCGTTTGTTTTGGACTTCTAGTGTAAAGTCTGGGAACAGTGTCACTTCTCCGTTTGCCACTCTGAATGGGCCCGTCTCTCTGGCTTTCTGTAGAAGGATGTCCCTGTCTCTGTAGTGTAGGAGCTTAGCGATTACCGCACGGGGCGGCCCGCCAGAGGCAAGGGGCCTCGCCGGTACTCGGTGCGCTCGTTCCAGTGCGTAGAAAGGAGTCAGGCATCCAGGTGCGACCACCGTGCTGAGCCACTTCTCCAGAAATTCCACCATGTTTGACCCCTCTGACCCCTCCAGGAGGCCCACCACTCGCACATTGTTCCTTCTGTTTCTTCCCTCTGCATCTTCAGCCCGTTGTTCGAGTCTTGTCACTCTGTCAGTCAGGGAAGCAACCTCAGCCGTCGTGTCTTTCTGTCTTGGCGCGATGTCTGTCAGTGAAGCTTCTGTCGCTTTGACTCTGTCCACCAGCTTATGGTGTTCCGCCCTTAGGAGCCCCACCTCAATTGCCACTTGGTTGATGTCGTGCTGCAATGTCGACTTTGTGTCCTCTATTGCTCCCAGTATCTTGTCTAGGGTGTCTTGTACTTTGGTTTGTGACTGACTCTGTGCGTCCGCATCTTTGCCCCCAGCAGGCGTCATGTGGTCCATGGCTCTGTTCTTGTGGCGGCCCTTGGGGGGCATCAGACCGGCAGGGGGGTGTACCACGGTGGGCACGGCCAGCAGTCCGGTCTTCTTCGTGCGTTCTGCTATTGGTCTGTCCCTCCGCTTTGGTCTCCAAAGGTTTAGTTCCTGTTCGCAGATATCCCCAGATCGAGTTCCAAGCGCCCCGCCGGCTAGTTCCGGCGTCCAGTCGTGGAGACAGTGGGTTCCATGCCCGTCTACGGTTGCCAGTTGTCACCCCCTTCAATGGCGTGTCCCTTGCTCATTACTCCTGCCGGGCGTATCCTTTTTGCAAGCAGGATCGGGCGCTCGCCTCAGCCTCCGTCCGACCGTCTCCCTGTGCAGGGCATTCGTTTGTTCCCCAGCGCTTCGTCCTTTGCTGTAGACTTGTCTAGGTTCGCGCACAGTGGCCCCATTCAGGGGTCGGTGGTGCTCCCGGGCGTTCAGCCGCTTTCTTGGTTTCTCATTTTGGGCGGACGCTTTCTCCTATTTTGTTGAGTGAGCCCCTTTCAAAGCGGAACTTCTGTGGCCCCAGCCCCCCTTCGGGGGACCTCTTAATTGGCCCACACGGGAGCCGGGGTGCCGCGGGTTCAATTTTGCTCTCCAAAGTTCTGATCGGGCCCAGTGCGTCCCGCTCCAATCAGGGCTGGAAGCCTATGACCGTGTCTGTTTCCCTGCCTCCAGATAGGCATTGTTCTTTGGGGTGGGGCCCCCCTGTGGCCTCCTGCCCTTGCCAGGCATCTCGGGGGTCCTTACCCCGGCTGTTGGGCCCAGGCGCGGTCGCCGCCACACACGGGCCGCCCGATCCGATCCCAGGGCGGCCCGCCGCTTCACGCAAGGCCGCGGTCTCCCAAAGGGGGATGGGCCGCAAACCTCTTCCCGCGTCGGGCGGCCCGCCTCTGTTACTCGCTCACCTCCGTCCCGCGGTGAAGGATCGTTCGCGCCGGCAACCCGTCGGCAGTCCGCTGCTCGTGCTCCGGTGAGAAACAGCCCGGGCTGGCGCGCTTAATAGGATTTTTGGCGCCGGCCCCTCCGGAGCCCGAGAATTAGACTTGCGCCATGCTCGGCACTTTGGCCATGCCCCGAAACCACCACCTCCCTTACTAGCACCACCCTCCCTGAGCTCCCAACCAGTTGCCTGCTCTGGCCTCCTCCCTGATGGCAGCCAGTGCGCCTTTGTCCACCGTTCCCTTCCACCTACCTCTTCCCAATCCCAATGCCCTCTCCCCACACCCATCCAAAGCACACCTTCACACACACATGCATCCACTGCAACCGACACGGTTGCACAAGATAAACACAAGCAACACAGAACCCACCATCAGCATGCACACAGATAAATCCCACCTGCAGACACAACAACATCTACTGCCTTACACCTGCACCACCCCCTCCATCATAGACACTTCACCACTCATACCTGCTGGTCCAACATCAACACTCCCTGATCCAGCCATAACTCCCATATTACCCACAGTCACCACAATAGCTGACCCGCAGACATCCACCCTAGTCACCATATCTGCACTAACCACAACCACAAGCAGCACATCCACCATTCCTGCTGCCGCCACCCCAACACACAGCCACCCATCCAGCCTGGGAATTTCCAGCATCTTCTCCCTCCATCCTCTCAAAACACCTAAACACCTGCACTCACGCACCCAACAGACACCGAGCATTCACAAGCATTCCACTCACGCACCTGCAACCATGACACACACAAAGACACCTGACAACCATTCCCACTCCCTCCACTCCCAAATGCTTTTCCCATGACTGCCCTTGTGTCCTTAAGAAACATTTAATTTATTAGTTTACCTAGCTCGCTGACTCTCTCCTACCCTGTCAGTCCCTGAAGTGCCCTACGTCACTGCCCAGTTCCAGCCCTTCCACCTCTGCCTTTGCCTGTGCCCCCCCAGGTGCTGCCAATGCTCCTTCCCCTGCCAAGAGGTCCACCCCCCAACCCAAAGTCCCCCCTCCCATGGCCAAACCTAGAGAGCCTCCACCAAAACCCAAACCAAAGTCCAAATCCAAGGACCCCCCTCCCAAGCCCAAACACCCCCTACCATCAATCCCTCACTGCTGAGGTACCTGCCTGCCCCCTTGATGCCCCAACTATGTGGAGGTGAATTTGCAGTCATTAGTCAAATTGGGGCACTGAGACGTGCCCTTTGTGTCATGGCATGGAGACACATGGACTGACCAATGGCCTTTTGCCTGTGTATAGTTATTTATTCCTATTTAAGTTTTAACACATCAGGGCCAACCTGCCATTGGTGTCAATGATGGCGTACTTGTCCTGCCTTTCAATCAACATGTCTGGTTTGTGTATGTGGGCTTTGATTTGTGGGTGTTTGAGTTGTGTGTGTTGGTTGTGCTGGCTGTTGTGCCTGGAATGCATGTGTTTGTGTGGCCTGTCAGTGGTCCAGCTGCTACTGATGTGTTTTATGTGTGTGATATAATTGGGTGGTTCCCTGCATGTGTGTAGCTGAGTTGAGCATTGTCCATGGTGTGATGTGTTGTGGTGGTGTTCTGTGCCAATGCATGGTTGTTGTGAGTGCACCAGTATGTGTGATGATGGCTATGCCTTCTGTGTTGTGTGTTGTGTGAGTGTGGTGTGACATTTGGTACGTTGTGTGGGTGTGTTGTTGCTGATTGGTTCTGTGTTGTCTTTGCGTGTTGTTGTCAGTATGTGTTGTCATGTGTAGGTGTGCAGTGCAATGTGTTGGCAAGAGCTTGTGTAGCTGCGGTTGTGATGTTGTGTGACTCAGCGGTGTTGTGTATATGTGTGTTAGCTGTGGCAGTGATGTGTGTGTGCAGGGTAGTATGTGTATGGCACATGTGTTGTGCGTGGTGTGTGTATTGTTTGTGTGCATGTGTGTGTTTTGTGTGTGAGAGTGTGTGTGTGTGTGTTGGTATGGATGTGTGGTTGTGGTTGTGTATCTATGTGTCCATCACTATCCGTACCAGTTGTGTGTGCGTGTGTTCTAATATCTTTCCCTCTAGTATGTGTTAGGTGTGTGTACTTACGGTTGTTGTCCTCTTTGTCATCACTGTTGTTGGTTCCCCTAGACGCAGGGCAAGCAAGAGCATTCAGAAGACTTCAAGCTCTGAATCCGTGGTGGCTCCGGACGTGTCTGTCTTCCTGAAGATGAGTGTCTCCTTTTAGATGGTTCTTTTCTGCCAGGGTTTTGGTGGCTGTGCAACTGCGGCGGAAATCTTGGCAGTGTGCAAACTCGTATGATGCTCGGCAGGGCCTGGAGATGCGTACCGTCGTCTGCCACGGTCCATCCGCACTGGTGCTACTGGCGGTGGATTGGCTGTGTTTGGGTCAGAAGCCTACCATGGTCATAATATGGTGGTTTTCTTCAGCAGCCCGGTGGTGGTGCGACCGCCATTGCCACCATGGCGATCTTTACACCGCCAAACTTGTAATGAGGGCTAAACATTAGGTGACCCGATGTTACTGGGGTACATTTCAATTTCAGTTTTTAAGGTTTTTTAAAAATGTTTTTTTTAATAAATCTTTTTAATTGATTTTTAACAGGTGCATATGATACCCAAATAAGTTTTACACAGTGATACATCACCACAATACCAATATTAAAGAAAAATGAGCAACAATCTCCCCAGCACCCCCAACAGCCCACAGACACTTGATACAATTACACATAACAGTAATTGGTCTCATCCCCCAATCATAGGCATCCCAGTCCATATGTCTTGCAATATTCGTCAGTTTGTGGTCCACACCACATTCCGTTGGACCCATATTTGACATGTTTCTACATCATCCACTGAGGGTATGCCATCCAGGCCCCACAAACCCTCCCAAACTTTTGAGGGCAGCCTCTATTTCCATAAGTTACCTTCACTGCCATCATAAATACATCCATCCCTCTTCTCCACGTATCCACCGTTGGGCACAGCTTCGATCCCCAAAGACGAGCAATATCCCTCTTGGCGACAAACATCCCCAGGCTGCAGAATATAAGCCTAGCCCGGGGCAAGGCAATGTCATTGGGGATTCCCAGAAGAATACATTTGTGATCCAATCTTGGAGATGCCAATATGGTTCAAGGCCTCAAAGCGTGTCAGTTTTCTGATTTCTGGCAACCAGCATCCCTCCCAAACAGGGGGTCATCTTGGTGGACCACTGCAACCATTAATAACTCTAGCCCACGCCCCAAGAGCCTCCAGGGTGGCTGATAAAAGGTGCCTCTTCCCCCCACCTCCCTATGAATAGAGGAGATATGATTTCTCCTCCCATTACAGTCTCTCCAGTTGAAACGTAGGATGGTCCCCAGGGGCATACATACAATTGTTAATATTGATCAGGTGAGCGGCCCAATAGTATGCCTCCAGATCCGGCAGAGACAAGCCCCCCACTATACTGATTATGATGCAGCGGTTTGAGGGCAATATGAGGATGTTTCCCCTCCGGGAGGAAGAGCTGCATATCTCATGCCAGGCTCTGGAAGAATTCTGGGGGGATCCGGGAATATGTATTTTGTAAGACATATAGCAGCTACGGGAGAGGGATCATTTTAAACATACCTACATGACACATCAGAGTAAGTCGGATAACTCCCCAATACTCCATATCAGTTTGACAAGCTGTTGTCACCTTCCCTAAGTTACAAGTGTAGCAGAGAGCTGCCTTTTGTGTCATGAATATACCAAGATATTTGAATCCCTCACGCAAATATTTCAAATGATTTGGGAGGGAGTGGATAAGCGTATCCTCCTTTGAGGCATACACCAAAGTTTTATCCCAGTTAATCTGGTACCCAGAAAAGCTCCCATATTCTTTAACTACTTGGAAAAGTCTTGAAAAAGATTTGAGGGGCCTTGCAACATATAAAAGTATGTCATCAGCATATAATGAAATGCGTTCCTCCTCAATCTCCTCCTCTCTCAGCCTGAACTAATGCAACTCAGGATGAACACGGATCATGCATGCCAGTGATTCTATGGTGAGGGCAAACAACAAGGGGGGCAGAGGACATCCCTGCCTGGTACCCCTTGCAATGGGGAACTCAGATGAAAGTGTCCCATTCACCCTAACTGCTGCCACTGGGTTACACTAGAACAGTCTCACCCACTCCCAGTATCTGGGGCTGAATCCAAATCTCTCCAAAGTAACTTCCAGAAAAGGTCAGTGAACTGGGTCAAATGCTTTCTCAGCATAAATATGTGTGGATCTGGGCATTGCAAGATAGCATGTAGCCAATTATGTGTGCGCCTCAGATTGTAGTTTGTGGAGCGCCCCAGCATGAAGCCGGATTGATCCCTGTGGACTAGGGGAGTGATAACGCCGTGGAGGCATGTTGTTAAGACTGTGGCTAAAACTTTCACCTCTACATTGAGGAGGGAAATTGGTCAATAGGATGCACAAGACATTTTCGGCCTTCCTCCTTTGTGAATTACGACTATTTCGGCCTACCTCAAGTCTGGAATTATGGCTCCTTGACGTCTCGCCTCCAGGAACATATTAAGGAGATGGAGGGGTTAGATATTGTTAAATCTTTTAAATAGTTCTGCTGTGAACCCATTAGGGCCAGGGACTTTCCCCAAGTGCAGCCTCATCATGGCCGGTTTAATCTCTTCCAAGATGATAGCTCCTTCTAAAGCTGCATGAGCCTCTGTGCCCAGCAATGGGACGACTATGCCCTGTAAGTATTCCCTAATCTGTTGGGCATCCTGCAGCGGACGTGCCTTGAATAAATAACAGTAGTAACCGGCAAAGGCCTTAGCAAATTCTTTATTTGAGTCTCCCTATCTCCCTCTGGGGGCACTATCTCATCTATCCACCTCGCTTCCATTTCCTTCTTTCCCAGCCAAGCCAGGAGTTTCCCTACTTTATTTCCCATTTCATATAGTCTGTGTTGGGTGGTGTCCCCCTCTTCCCTGCTTCCCTGTACTCAGCCCTCACTAGCTCCAGTTGGCGGAGGGCTGGAGGGGCCGGTGCCCATCCAAAATCCTCCTTATGCTCATACTTTCTCAAGGTTTCTGATGCCATCCTTCTCTTCCGTGCCACTAAATTCTGAGCGCCATCACAAAGCACTGTCTTATATGCTTCCCAGAGCACTACTGGAGACTCGACCAACCCCATCTTTTCTCTGAAATATAACTCAGTGTCTACACGAAGCCCAGGAGCCACCTCTTGGTCCTGTCGGTCCTAGGTCCCCAGCCTCCATCTTTGTGTTCCCCCTCCTCGACTTCCAAACTGCACCATCAGGGCAGCGCTGGCCAGAGGATTACGAGTCCCCCTACTGCCAGCCTTTTCCTGGCGGTTTGAACCGCCAGGAAAAGGCTGGCGGTACGGGAAGCCGCGGGGCCCCTGGGGTCACCTGCACTGCCCATGCCACTGGCATGGGCAGTGCAGGGGCCTCCTGCCACGGCCCCGTGCAGCTTTTCACTGTCTGCTATGCAGACAGTGAAAAGTGCGACGGGTGCAACTGCACCCGTCGCACGGCCGCAACACCACCGGCTCCATTTGGAGCCGGCTCCTGTGTTGCGGCTGAGATCCCCGCTGGGCCGTCGGGCGGAAACCAGGTTTCCGCCCGCCGGCCCAGCGGGGATCTCCTGATGGCCGTGGCGGGAGTGTAGCTGCATTGGCGGCCGCCCGGCGGTCAGACCTTGGCAGGCGGCTTCAGCCGTCTGCCAAGGTCGTAATGAGGGCCATAATCTAGTCTAGAAAAGACCTTCTGACCCCACAAAAATAAGAGTATTTCCTGTCAGTGGTGTGGGCATGCTGCCACAGGTCCGACAATCACAGGGCTGCTGTGACACGTGAACTGATACAACGGAGTAGGGGGGCCAGACCACCCAGACACCCTAGGTCGGTCCACATCCATCACCATCACATCAGTAAAATCGCCCCCTAAAACATGGAGCAGGGAGTCAGCCTCCAGTAAAATCTCTGCTAGTTTCTCCAGCAAGGGAGTCTGGAGTCTGGGTGGGGCAAAAGTGCTCATGAACAAGACTTCCTGTCTGCCCCAAAACCCCTGCACCCTCCCATGTCTACCTGCCGGGTCTGTCCACTGCCTTGTGAGGCGGAAGAGGAGGGACCTGCGGATCAGAATTGCTACCCCCCTAGAACCGGAAGTGAAGCCCACATGTGCCAGTGTAACATAGGGCCTCCTGCCCAGGAATTTACACTTTGTGCCCTTAAAATACATTTCTTGCAAAAGTCCAACACCAGGGTGCAGCCTCTTTACATATTGGGACACCAAACCTCACTTAACCTTATAACCCAATCCATTCACATTCCAAGATAAGACAGAGATGGACTGTGGGTCCACCAAGGGAGGCCCTGATTCACTTGTAGAGGTCATCTTTGGTGAAAGGAAAAGTGTAGTAAGAGGATGCACACCTCCCACCTGAGATACCTAGGAATGCAACTAGGACACCTGGGCCCATATTTATACTCCGTTTGCGCCGAATTAGCGTAGTTTTTTTCGACGCAAATTCGGCGCAAAACTAACGCCATATTTATACTTTGGCGTTAGACGCGTCTAGCGCCAAAGTATGGGCAAATAGCGTCATTTTTTTGCGTGAACGCCTTCCTTGCGTTAATGAGATGCAAGGAAGGCGTTCCCGTCTAAAAAAATGACGGCGACGCAAATGCGTCGTATTTATACTCCCGGGCAAAAATCACGCCCGGGAGGTGGCGGGTCAAAAAACCCCGCATTTGCGCCACTATTTAACGCCTGGGTCAGGGTAGGCGTTAAGGGGCCTGTGGGCTCAAAATGAGCCCACAGGTGCCCTCCCCTGCCCCCAGGGACCCCCCCTGCCACCCCTGCCCACCCCAGGAGGACACCCAAGGATGGAGGGACCCACCCCAGGGACATTCAGGTAAGTTCAGGTAAGTATAATTTTTTACATTTTTTTTTTTTTTTGGGTGGCATAGGGGGGCCTTATTTGTGCCCCCCTACATGCCACTATGCCCAATGACCATGCCCAGGGGACATAAGTCCCCTGGGCATGGCCATTGGGCAAGGGGGCATGACTCCTGTCTTTACTAAGACAGGAGTCATTTAAATGGCGTCTGGGCGTCGAAAATAATGGCGCAAATCGGGTTGAGGCGATTTTTTTGCCTCAACCTGACTTGCCCCATTTTAAGACGCCCTAACGCCATTTTCCCCCTACGCCGGCGCTGCCTGGTCTACGTGGTTTTTTTCCACGCACACCAGGCAGCGCCGGTCAGCTAGCGCCGGCTAACGCCATTCCATAAATACGGCGCCCGCATGGCGCTTCAGAATGGCGTTAGACGGCGCTAAATTTTTTGACGCTAAACTGCGTTAGCGCAGTTTAGCGTCAAAAAGTATAAATATGGGCCCTGGAGTCCAATATCTCATTAGGATAGACCTATTAGGTGCATGTGTAAGTAAAAAACAACCCCCCCAAAACAGATGTCAAACCAACTCCCTCCCCACCTCCCACATGGCCCTTTGAGTACTAGACCCCAAACACCATCTTGGCAGGAGTCGAGATGTCTGTAGTCCCCATCCGCCCTCCCTATACCTTCAATTCAAAACTTCAAGTTTTTAAGGTGTTTTATTCTGATTTGTTTCAATGAACTGAACCAGCGTTAATAATTACAGAATGCACTGATTTGCTGCAGAAAAAGAGGTGTTCTCATTACAGGAGCCTTTTGGTAATCCTATATCTGAAACTTGAACGTTTCGAATGGCTTTGTGAGTAAGAGTGAGTATATATAGCTTTAGAAAAGTAAACAGCTTTAACCAGTCTTTCAAAGGTTCAAATCATCTTTGTCATTAGTCACATCTGCAGATAAGTGTAAAGGAGTAGGATCATTTGTGGATTTACAAGACAGCTCCGTAAAGGGGCTTCCAAGTCACTATGGGGGGGATTCTAACCCTGGCGGTCGGTGATAAAGCGGCGGCCAACCCGCCAACAGGCCGGCGGTCCAAAAAATGGAATTCTGACCCTGGTGGGAACCGCCAACACAGCCCGCCACATTAACACTCCGACCGCCACGGCGGTACAAACAAACAGCGCGGCGTTCACCGCCAACAGACAGGCGGCAGACAATATACCGCCCACACTAATATGACCGGCCAATCCGCCACCTTTTCCGGGGCGGGAGCACCGCCGATAAAAACACGGCGGAAACAGACTACGAACGGGAAACTGCACATCTAACGAAATTCCAAGTGTCCGTGGGCCAAAGTGTATCAACACAAGGGCAAAGCCCACACAGGAGACCTGAGTCCTTTGGAGAGAACACTGCAGGGGCATCTGATGAAAAAACTACAGGCACCTCAGAGGGAAGGGAAGGGGGGGGCACCACAGCCACATGAGTCCACGACGCCAGATCCACGAAGGGGCCACCATGCCCACTGTGCCATCCTGGGGAGTGCAAAGCCACAGTCTCTCAAGTCTCTACAGTGGGTGGCTTGCCCACTGTGCCATCCTGGGGAGTGCAAAGCCACAGTCTCTCAAGTCTCTACAGTGTGTGGCTTGCCCACTCTGCCATCCTGGGGAGTGCAAAGCCACAGTCTCTCAAGTCTCTACAGTGGGTGGCTTGCCCACTGTGCCATCCTGGGGAGTGCAAAGCCACAGTCTCTCAAGTCTCTACAGTGGGTGGCTTGCCAACTCTGCCATCCTGGGGAGTGCAAAGCCACAGTCCATCAGGTGGATAACAGTCTCCACCGGTCAAGGAGGAGGCATGGTGGGCACAGTGAACCGTGAACAGTAGCTCGAGACAGATCCGGCACTGTCATTGTGCCAGTGGTGCATGAGACGGCGGGGCCCAGCGGAGCGGTGCTTGACAGGAAGGGCCCAGCGGAGCGGTGCTTGAGACGGCGGGGCCCAGCGGAGCGGTGCTTGAGACGGCGGGGCCCAGCGGAGCGGTGCTTGACAGGAAGGGCCCAGCGGAGCGGTGCTTGACAGGAAGGGCCCAGGGGAGCGGTGCTTGACAGGAAGGGCCCAGCGGAGCGGTGCTTGAGACGGCGGGGCCCAGCGGAGCGGTGCTTGAGACGGCGGGGCCCAGCGGAGCGGTGCTTGACAGGAAGGGCCCAGCGGAGCGGTGCTTGAGACGGCGGGGCCCAGCGGAGCGGTGCTTGAGACGGCGGGGCCCAGCGGAGCGGTGCTTGACAGGAAGGGCCCAGCGGAGCGGTGCTTGAGACGGCGGGGCCCAGCGGAGCGGTGCTTGAGACGGCGGGGCCCAGCGGAGTGGTGCTTGACAGGAAGGGCCCAGCGGAGCGGTGCTCCTCTGCACGGCGGGGCCCTCTTCAGCGGTGCTCTTCTGCACGGCGGGGCCCTCTTCAGCGGTGCTCTTCTGCACGGCGGGGCCCTCTTCAGCGGTGCTCGTCCAGTAGGTCAAGGGAGCCAGACCTGGCCTGGACTCCCTGCTCAGTCGCCCTCCGACCGTGCTGTTGCTGGACCCTTCGGTGACGGAGTCCTGGGCCCTTTGGTGTTCTTCCTAACACCCGGGATGGGGCTTGTGGGCCCCTCCTGCTCCGCGCTCCTGCTGGCTGACTTCTCCGCCCTGCTGCCCTTTCGCTCCTTAGATGGGGCTCTCGGGCCCTTGCCTCCCCTAGATGTTGTGGCTGGTGAAGTGGGCGAACTTTACTCCTTGGGAGCAGCCGTGTCAGTCCTCTCACGGCGGCCCTTTAGCTTCCTGGTCCTCTTGCCTGGTGGGGGGCTGGCTGTCCCCTTGCTGCTGATTGAAGTGTCACTGCTGGCAAAGGGTGGACTCCAGAACCCATGCACCACAGTGACACTTGAAGCTGGGCTGGTGGTGGCTGAGGTGCTCTTGGGACTCTTTGCAGATGGATGGGGTGGGTCAGTGGAGGGAAAGAGGTCAAGATTAGCGAGGAAAACTTTCTTAGGACCAAGGTAAAAGGTAGGAGAAGTGGTGATGGGAGTGGAGGAAGAGGATGTGGTTGTAGGAGAGTCAGGTGTGCTGTCTTTGGGTGCAGGTGCTTGTGCTGGAGGCTGTCGTGAGGTGGATGGCTGTTGGGTGGGTGTCTGCCTGCGTTTGTGTGTCTTGGAAGAGGGGGTGACAGACACAGTGGGAGAGGACACAGGTGACGTGTAAATGGTAGTGGGGGTGGTGACTGCACGTGTGCGGACTGGACTGGAGGGTGTGCTGGTGATGGAAGCACTGGCTGATGGTGGTGTGCATGCAGGTGTGAGTGTAGACGTCACAGGGAGGGAGGAGGGAGACAAGGAGGAGGGGGACACAGAGGTGGTAGTGACTGTTGGAATGTCTGCATCTGGGTGTTGCTTGCGTGAATGCTTGTGGGTTCTGTGGTGCTTGTGTCTGGATGAGCTGCCCTTGGGTGTTGAGGTGTGTGCAGGCTGGTCTGATGGTGTGGATGGGATAGGCTGAGGAACAGGAGACAGAGACAGGGTGGAGGCAGTCAGAAGAGGGAGGCTGGAAACAGGGACAATGGCTGCCGTCAGTGCTGAGGCCAGAGCATTGAACGATCGTTGATGGGCAGCCTGACCCGAATGAATGCCCTCCAGGTAGGCATTGCTTCGATGCACCTCCCTTTCTACCCCCTGGATGGCATTCAAAAGGGTAGTCTGCCCAACAATGATGGTCTGAAGGAGGTCAATGACCTCCTCACTGAGGGCAGCAGGGGTAACAGGGGCAGGGGCTGAGGTGCCTGGGGCGAAGGAGACGCCCGCCTTCCTGGGCGAGCGGGCATGGAGCGTAGGCTGAGGGGCTGCTGGGAGGGCGGGGCTGGTGCGCTGGGTGGCGGCTGTACCTGTAGAGGCGGGGGGCCCGGATGTTGCTGCCACCGCTAGGGAGCTCCCATCCGAGGACGTGTCGCTGTCGCTGGTGTCACCACCGGTCCCCGTTGTGGTGCTCCCCTCGCCCTCCGGATCACTGGTGCCCTCGGTGTCTGTTCCTGGTCCCACCGGGGCCTTGTGACTTGCAGCTCCCTCGTGCTCCGATGCCAATTCTCCTCCGCCTGATGATGCTAATGCACACATGCACAAGAAGATGAAGAAGAAGGGTGGGGGGAGAAAAACGAAGACCAGGTTGAGTGCATGCAATGTCAACACCGTTGGCGGAGAGGACAGACACAGGAGCCTCATGCACTAAGCCGCGCATTCGGGGTACACTACTCAGTACTTCTGACTAGGACAACAGGTCTAGAGACGACAAACGCGCACATGTGTGATGCTGGACCATCGATAGCTGTACTTGTCACCCTACAGAGGTGGGGGCCGGGAGCACAGGGCCATGCCTAAAGGAGAGGACTACACTACAGAAAGCGCCCTGGCCTAATGTCACCCACAACCCTCCTCCCCCACCCAGACGCCTCCACTGCGCAGAGAGATAGCAGAATGTGCTGATACTCACCCCCTTGTGTCTGCTGTGATGTCCTCAAGCGCCCATCCAAATCAGGGTAGGCCACCGCCAGGATCCGGGACATCAGGGGGTCAGGATACGACTGGCACCCCTCCTAGGTTGGGAGGCCATCCCCAGCAGTGACTTGGCGGTCTTCCTGGTCCTGCGGCGGATGTCCTCCCACCTCTTGCGGCAGTGGGTGCCCCGTCTTGTGTGGACCCCCAGGGCCCGGACTTCCTTGGCGATGGCACGCCAAATGTCCACTTTCTGATGGGCGCTGACCTATTTGACATGTACAGGGTGGGAAGGAAAAAATCATCAATTTTCTGCATGTTAGATGCGATTGGCCCCCCCTCCCCAACCTTGCCATATGGCACATGCTCTCATCTGTCGTGCGTTGCACTCCTCATTCGCCCCCCACCCCACCAACTTACATCCACCCCACTCCACACAGGCATAGCCCATTCAATGTGCACCCAGTGTACTTACCTGTTGGTCTGGAGGACCGTAGAGTAACGCATACTGGGGGAGGACCCCATCCACAAGTTTCTCCAACTCCTCAGACGTGAAGGCAGGGGCCCTTTCCCCAGTCGCAGCAGCCATTGTCACTTCCAGACCGAGGTCACAGCAGCACTTGCAGTATAGGTCCTCTCCTGTGGATGATCAGGTCTCGAGTGATTAAGCAGATAGAAAATGGCGGTCACGCCCGCGGCGGTGCGTACCGCGACCGCCGGCGCACCTCGTCATTGGCTCCTGAAACCCATAGGCTTCAATGTTAGCCAATGCGGCTTCGTATAGCGGTCTTCGACCGCCTACCGCCACGGTGTGCCACGCCAGCGCATTGACCTCACATCCCATTGTCCCACTTCACAGGTCAGGCAGCCACCATTTCAAGGGCCCACATGGCATAATTTGTACTGCGTCCCACAGGCCTAGGCCTTGCATTGCCACACATACACGCCTTTCAATACATAGATAATCGTGTGCTATGCATGCTGTGGTGAACGTACCTGTGATTTGCTTGACTCTGTGCTCCATGTTGTCCTTCCTAGGCACCGTCCGCTGGGACTTGCGAGGAGACGGATGAATCCTCGCGTGTACCGACCGCTGGTGGACCTGTCGACAATGGAAGAACGCCATATCATACTACGATACCGACTTGACCGAGCCACTATACATGAACTGTGTGCCCAGCTGGAGCCAGCCCTGATGTCCCCCATCCGCCAACCCACAGGAATTCCCCCTCTAGTGCAGGTTCTGTCAGTCCTCCATTTTTTGGCAAGTGGCTCATTCCAGACAACAGTGGCCATGTCATCTGGAATGTCTCAGCCTATGTTTTCAAAAATCTTGTCTAGAGTGTTATCTGCCCTGACGAAACACATGCGGAGCTACATTGTATTCCCTGAGGAGGTTGATTTGGCCACTGTGAAGGGTGATTTTTATGCCCTTGGACATATCCCCAACATAATTGGTGCCATTGATGGGACCCATGTGGCTTTAGTACCCCCAAAAGACGATGAGCAGGTGTACAGAAACAGGAAAAGTTACCATTCTATGAACGTCCAGGTGGTCTGTTTGGCTGACCAGTACATCCCCCATGTGAATGCCAAGTTCCCTGGGTCAGTGCATGACGCGTATGTGATGCGAAATAGCAGCATCCCTTATGTGATGGAGCAGCTACAGAGACACCGTGTGTGGCTAATTGGTGACCCTGGTTACCCCAACCTGCCTTGGCTATTTACCCCAGTGAGGAATCCCCGGACCAGGGCAGAGGAACGGTACAATGAGGCCCATGGGCGAACTAGGAGGATCATAGAAAGAACCTTTGGCCTCCTGAAGGCCAGGTTTAGGTGCCTGCATATGACAGGGGGATCCCTGATGTACTCACCAAAGAAGGTGTGCCAGATCATCGTGGCCTGCTGTATGCTTCACAATCTGGCATTGCGACGTCAGGTGCCTTTCCTGCAGGAGGATGGTCCAGATGGTGTTGTTGAAGCAGCTGTGGAGCCTGCGGAGAGTGAAGAGGAGGAAGACGAAGAGGACGACCCAGACAACAGGGACAGAGTTATCCAACAGTATTTTCAGTAGCACACAGGTAAGAATCACCCACACCATTTAACATTTACTGAAAGCCCCCTGCATCTTTACATTGTGTACTTCCCCCCAGTTCCTTTAAACTGATGTTTGATTTTCCCTTCCCTTTTCAGTGCTGTATGACCCACTGCGTGACTTCTGCTTGGTTAGCCCATGGACTAATGCTTATTGACACTGGTATGTTGTCATCACAAAAATAACAGAACATTATTGATCAGTAATGTGTTATACATTTGTAAATAATACA
Organism: Pleurodeles waltl; assembly: GCF_031143425.1. Classification (NCBI taxonomy): domain Eukaryota; kingdom Metazoa; phylum Chordata; class Amphibia; order Caudata; family Salamandridae; genus Pleurodeles; species Pleurodeles waltl. The sequence goes on along the minus strand of NC_090438.1, from coordinate 894,942,368 downwards.
GGCTGACTCCTGAATGATTTCAGTGCAATGAGTGATTTATTTGTAGTGCTGGATATTGGTACATGATATTAAAACGGTGATGGGTGAGGGTGGAGTTATGTCCATGGCAGAGTCCAGTTCTCGGTCGCACAGGTGCATTGTCCATATGCCTGTGGAAGGATGGAGCAGGGGCAGTTCAAGGTTGGACAGGGTGACACTGTGGGACAGTGAAATGACATCCGGGGGGATATTAGGCTGGCGGGGGTCTTGGCATCCTACTCTGTCTTCCTTTGAGATCTCAGGTTCCTCTTGCGGGGTGGTTGTTCTTCAGCAGGAGGTGGGGTTCTGGTGGCCCGTCGGTCTGTGGGGGCCTCCTGACCACTAGCGCCGGCGGAGGTGGTAGGCTGTTCCTGGCTAGTGACAGGGGCCCTTTGCGGTGCCACATGGTCCCGCAATGTGGTTTCTATCCGGTTGAGGGCCTGGACTATGGTCCCCATAGCGGTAGCGATGTTCCTGAGTTCATTGCTGAACCCCATGTACCGTTCCTCCTGCTGTGCCTGGATCTCGGTGAACCTGGCCAGTACCGTCGCCATCGTCTCCTGGGAGTGATGGTATGCTCCCATGATGGTGGTGAGGGCCTCTTGGAGAGTCGGTTCCCTGGGCCTGTCCTCCCCCCCTGTCGCACAGCAGCCCTCCCAGTTGCCCTGTTTCCCCGGGCCTCTGTCCCCTGGACGGTGTGCCCACTACCACTGCCCCCAGGTCCCTGTTGTTGTTGGGGTGTTGGGTCAGCCTGGGTGCCCTGTAGTGGCGGACACACCGCTGATTGACGCGTCCGCGAGACAGAGGCATGGGCCAGCTGGGTGGGAGCTGTGCTGGTGTTCCCAGAGGGGTTTGGGTCTGCTGTGGCCTGTTTCTGTGTGTGGGGAACCGACTGTCCAGAGGTCCCCGATGGTCCGGGCTGGTCATCAGGTTCTAGGTCGACAGAGCTGCTGTCCACGCTGGGGGCCTGTTCTGGGGGTGGGATGGACAAATCTGGACCCTCCGTGACGGTGTGTTGGCGTTCGGGCCCTGCAGGGGTAAAGGAGTATGGTTATTGTTTCTGTGTGTGCCATGGCGTGCATTTTGAGTGCCCTTGTCCCCCAGTGCTGGCATTCCCTTGTGGGAGGTGTTGTGAGGGTGGTGGGGGGGGGTGTATGGGTATGTGCAATGGTCATGCTTTGGTGGTGGCTGTCTATGGTTTGTGTTGGCATTCAGGGGTTGGTGTTGTTTAGGGTGGGTTGTGCTGGTGAGACATTGGCAGGGAGGTTGTGTGCTGGGGGGTTGAGATTGGGGGTGAGGGGGGGGTTGGCATGCTGGTGGTTGGGGGGGGTGAAGTAGTTGAGATTCGACTTACCAGAATCCATTCCTCCGTGTACTCCAGCGAGGCCATCAGGATGCAGGATGTTTACCACCTCTTGCTCCCATGCTGTGAATTGGGGTGGAGTGGGTGGGGGTCCGCCGCCAGTCTTCTGCACAGCGATGTTGTGCCTGGAGATCATCGAGCGCACCTTCCCCCGTAGGTCGTTCCATCGCTTTCTGATATCTTTCCGATTTCTGGGATGCTGTCCCACAGCGTTGACCCTGTCTACGATCCTTTGCCATAGCTCAGCCTTCCTTGCTATGGTGGTGTGCAGCACCTGTGTGCCGAAGAGCTGGGGCTCAACCCTCATAATTTCCTCCACCATGACCCGGAGTTCTTGGTCCGAAAACCTTGGGTGTCTTTGGGGTGCCATGGGGTGGTGTGGATGAGGTGTGGGGTGGTGTTTGTGGTGATGTGCGTGGTGATATGTGGTGATGTGTGCGTAGATGTGGTGTGGGTGATGAAGTTGGGTTCCTGTGTGTGTTGGGGTTTTCTATTGCTGTGCTCGCTCTCTCTATCTCTATCTCTATCGCCTTCGCTCCGATTTCCAACTAGTGGGGGTTTGTGGGTGATGTGGGTGTGTGTTTTATAGTTGATTGGATGTGTGGGAGTGTTGTTTGTATGTGTCTCAGGTGTGCGTATTTCAAATTGTCCAATGTGGCTGTGTTTTGGAGCTGTGTGTGTATTTTGAGCGCGGCGGTGTGTACCGCCAATGGAATACCGCAGTTGAAAGACCGCCGCGTGGATTCGTGGGTCAGAATGGCATGGGCGTGTTTGTGTTGGCGTGACGGTGGAGGTTTGGTCATCTCCAGTTTTCCGCGGCCCGCTGATGAGGCGGCCTTCCTTGGATGTCGGATTGTTGGCGGTTTCACAGTTGGTGGTCAGAATGACCGTGGCGGTTTACCGCGGCGGTAGAATGGCGGACTTCTGACCGGCGGTAAGGGCCTTTTACCGCCGAGGTCAGAATGACCCCCTATATCTTGTCCGGTGTAATGGAGTGACATTCTGTGCTATGTCTGTCAAAATAGCTTGGAAACATTAAGGCCAAGATTTATACTTTTTGATGCAAAACTGCGCTAGCGCAGTTTTGCATCAAAAAGTTTACCACTGACTAGTGCCATTTTAAAACGCCACCCGGGTGTCATATTTATACTATGACGGTGGGTGGTGCTAAACATAGGTTAGAGTAAAAAATTTTGACGTTAACCATTGCGCTTTGTAATAAGGCAAATGTATGTTAACGCCAGAAAAATGACTGTAACCAGTTTAAAAACACTTAAACATGTAGCAAAAGGGAAATGCACCATGTTTACCCGCATTAGCATCAAATACAGACGCTAACGGAGAAAACAGTGCAAATCAGAGGCAAAATGGGCCCAGTAAGCCAGGAGAGACCCCAGGGGGACCCCAATCAACCAGGAACAAGCCAGGAGGACACGGACAAGACCCAAGGGAGGGAGAAGAAAAAGAGATAGGGGGTCATTCTGACCCCGGCGGTCTAAGACCGCCGGGGGCAGGGTCGGCGGGAGCACCGCCGACAGGCCGGCGGTGCCCCGCAGGGCATTCTGACCGCGGCGGTTCGGCCGCGGTCAGAAGAGGCAAACCGGCGGTCTCCCGCCGGTTTACCGCTGCCCTTAGAATCTCCCATGGCGGCGCAGCTTGCTGCGCCGCCATGGGGGATTCTGACACCCCCTACCGCCATCCTGTTCCTGGCGGTTCGCCCGCCAGGAACAGGATGGCGGTAGGGGGTGCCGCGGGGCCCCTGGGGGCCCCTGCCGTGCCCATGCCAATGGCATGGGCACGGCAGGGGCCCCCGTAAAAGAGGGCCCCGCAAAGTATTTCAGTGTCTGCTAAGCAGACACTGAAATACGCGACAGGTGCAACTGCACCCGTCGCACCCCTGCAACTCCGCCGGCTCAATTCTGAGCCGGCGTCCTCGTTGCAGGGGCATTTCCTCTGGGCCGGCGGGCGCTCTTTTGGAGAGCGCCCGCCGGCCCAGAGGAAATGTCTAAATGGCCGCCGCGGTCAATGCGGTCATTCAGCGGCGGTACCTTGGCGGACGGCCTCCGCCGTCCGCCAGGGTCATAATCAGGCCCATAGTGTTGTTACAGTGTGGAGGAGCATGAAATACTAATGAGAGACGTGACGGAGCCTCAACATCAACTCTTCGTCACCTCTAAATTGCCAATTGGCAGGAGAGAGCCAATTTGGCTGCAGATAGTAGACAAAATTAACAGTGTGGGAGAGGTCAGGAGAACCATAAAATAGTGCAAGAAACGCTGGCATGATCGTCAGTGAAGGACAAAGGAAAAAATGGCAAGGAACAGGAAGGTAGCACTGCAAACTGGAGGTGGTAGTCCAGCACCACAAGAGGACTTGGACGAGATGGAGAAGATGGTTGCAGCGGTCATCCCGGAGGAACTGGTCCCTGGAATCGCAGGACAGGACAGCGCAGACTACCAGGAAACACCACAAATGCAGGGTAAGTTGCGTGGGGGAAATTAATGTCAAATTGTCAAGTGCTAGAAGGGGGAGCCACATAGTACTCACACAGTGCATGTCAAAGGAGCGCAGAGGGACACATTGCACATTTAGCAAGTTGCACCATGCTGACGTAAGCTACCCATGTACCTACACCTTGGTAGTGCTTTGCACCATAACACATACACAACTTGTACATATCAAATCAAATCAAATCAAATCATTAGCATTTATAAAGCGCGCTACTCACCCGTGCGGGTCTCAAGGCGCTAGGGACAAAGGGGGTGGTTATCGCTGCTCGAACAGCCAGGTCTTTAGGAGTCTCCGGAAAGCGGAGTGGTCCTGGGTGGTCCTGAGGCTGGTGGGGAGGGAGTTCCAGGTCTTGGCCGCCAGGAACGAGAAAGATCTCCCACCCGCCGTGGAGCGTCGGATGCGAGGGACGGCGGCGAGTGCGAGGCCAGAGGAGCGGAGGGGGCGGGTGGGGACGTAGAAGTTGAGGCGTCTGTTGAGGTATTCCGGTCCCTTGTCGTGGAGGGCTTTGTGTGCGTGGGTGAGAAGTCGGAAGGTGATCCTTTTGCTGACTGGGAGCCAATGCAGGTGTCTCAGGTGTGCGGAGATGTGGCTGTTGCGGGGTACGTCGAGGATGAGGCGGGCTGAGGCGTTTTGAATGTGTTGCAGGCGATTTTGGAGTTTGGCGGTGGTCCCAGCGTAGAGGTTGTTGCCGTAGTCCAGGCGGCTCGTGACGAGGGCGTGGGTCACGGTTTTTCTGGTGTCGGCGGGGATCCAGCGGAAGATCTTGCGGAGCATGTGGAGGGTGAGGAAGCAGGCGGATGTCAATCACATATGTACATATGTCAATCACCAGGCCTAAATACTTACATGTACATATGCAGCACATGGGATGGATGGCATGTATAATGACTGTGCCTCTGGTTCTGTCATCACAACATCCCTTGCATATAGTCATAGTAACCCTACAAACATGACCAAGACTTCAGAGACTAGGTAGTCAGTCAATGCCATAACTGGGGTCACGTCATGGTGGTGTCCCTTGCAGTAACACCTTGCAACTGCATTGCCATCTTGCCCAAACACATGTGTGCTTCATCTTACAGCACACAATTCATTGCAACTGTCCCAGACACCATCATCCCGCACAATGACAACACATCCTCAAAAGGCAGCCACCACTCTATCATGCAGTGGAGATGCCCCCTGGGTGAGGGGGAACAATAATCTGAGTAGGCGCTGGGGGAATAGCAGGGTGGTCCTGTATCACTAGAAACATGCCACCACTGAGACCAACTAAACTGGTGTAGTGTGAAACCACACATCTTGATGCTAAACAGAAATGTGCCACTACAGAAAATATGTAGTACAGATAGCAAACTGTAAGTCACAACAGTTACAGGCTGAGCCCACAGCTGCTCTGACACAACTATGTGATACACATAGGAATGGGAAAATAAACACACACATACAACACACGGGGGCATATTTATACTCCGTTTGCGCCGAATTTGCGTCATTTTTTTCGACGCAAATTCGACGCAAAACTAACTCCATATTTATACTTTGGCGTTAGACGCGTCTAGCGCCAAAGTTCATGGAGTTAGCGTCATTTTTTGGCGTGAACACCTTCCTTGCGTTAATGATATGCAAGGTAGGCGTTCCCGTCTAAAAAAATGACTGCAATGCTATTGCGTCGGATTTATACTCCCGGGCAAAAATGACACCCGGGAGTGGGCGGGTCAAAAAAACCCGCATTTGCGCCGGATTTTAGCGCCTGTGTCAGGGCAGGCGTTAAGGGACCTGTGGGCTCAGAATGAGCCCAGAGGTGCCCTCCCAAGCCCCCAGGGACACCCCCTGCCACCCTTGCCCACCCCAGGAGGACACCAAAGGATGGAGGGACCCACCCCAGGGAAGAGAAGGTAAGTTGTGGTAAGTATTTAAAAAAAAAAAAAATTGTGGCATAGGGGGGCCTGATTTGTGCCCCCCTACATGCCACTATGCCCAATGACCATGCCCAGGGGACAGAAGTCCCCTGGGCATGGCCATTGGGCAAGGGGGCATGACTCCTGTCTTTGCTAAGACAGGAGTCATTTCAATGGGGGATGGGCGTCGTAAAAAAATGGCGCAAATCGGGTTAAGACGTTTTTTTTGCCTCAGCCTGACTTGCCCCATTTTTAGATGCCCAAACGCCATTTTTCCCTACGCCGGCGCTGCCTGGTGTACGTGTTTTTTTTTTCACGCACACCAGGCAGCGCCGGTCGGCTAATGCCATTCAATAAATACGGCGCCCGCATGGCGCTTCAGAATGGCGTTAGCCGGCGCTAATTTTTTTGGCGCAAAACTGCGTTAGCGCAGTTTTGCGTCAAAAAGTATAAATATGGGCCATAGAGTATGACTGTGACCATAATGGTGTATAATTCTACATTGACAGGTGGGGGATGGTGCATGGCTAAGTCTGGTGTTGGTAAGACTGCCAGTGCAATGTACCCTTTGCAGTTGCCATGATTAGTCACACGTTGGGATGGCAGGTGGAAATCTGTCTGCCGATGGTAGCTCTGTGGGGCACTTAGCACAACATTATGGATGGATCAAATTGAGTCAGTGTCAGTCTTGGGGTGCATTTGGTGTGACAGGACACACTGCACTTAGCTCTGCAAATAAGGCAGTGGGAAGGGCAAAGGGGTAGGGCATTGCCCCCCTGCACTGCCCATGCCAGGTGCATCCCCTACAAGCAATTCACTGAGTATGTAAAAAATCTAGAACACATGTATGCTTCGACAACTACATATGGTAGGAATGGCTGTGAAACAGTTCTCAGGCAATATCGCCAGCTGGGAGTACCAGCAGAACACATTGGTGTGAAACAGAGGTACTACACCTCATCTGTAATTGCCATTGATCAGTTTTGCAGGATAGATATTAAATGTAGGCGGTTGTCAGATGTGCCACAGTGCCCAACATTCCTATACAGGACTTTAACACTGACAGCTGAATTACCACACCTACCTCTCCAATACAAAGTATACATGGTCACCTTGAGTGGTGTGTACATTGGATGGCAGATGCATAGCCAATGTGACAGCTCAGTTGTAAACAGTTGATGAACATGTCAAGAGAGAGATTTGGAGGCAGAATGGAATCCCCAGGACAACATACATTTTTCATTGTGTACTCATGGGAAGACCCTGAGACACAAGAACAGGACACATGAAGTAAGGGAGTACCCAATTTATTTTAATAACAATGAAACTAAACTAAAAAAATCATGGCAACCTATCCCAACCTAACCTATTCTATACTTAACAAACAACTAACCCTAACTACCCATATGCTAAACTTACCGAACACATTTAACAACACACTCTAAACATTGCCACCCCACTCCCTCTATGTTACAAGACACATGCAGGACAACATATACTAAACTACACATTTACTAACTATATCTAAACAAATATATATATTTTTGGTTTAAAAAAAAATGTTTTTTTAAAACACATATATACCCCAACATTACCCCCACCAACCCACAAAGTAGCATATAAAAAGTAGAAAACCCACCCCCTAAACCCACTTATCCTAAATAAACTACATACCTACTCTAACCTAACACTGACCCCCTAAAACCCACAACAAAACTTTAATACAAATGAGGAGTGAGGGGACAGAACTGCGGGTGAGAGTAGCAAAGCTAATCACAACTTTTCCCTCTTGAGGTTTTTTTGATGTACTTTAGTCTCTGCGTATTGGCTGCCACCTCCTTCTCCAAACTGTCCAACATTTTCAAGGCTAGTGTCACGCCCCTCTGCAGATCTTGCAGCATTTTCTGGTCCATGGCAGCAGGTGGAGTGGGCTGATGCACGGATGTGGAAGGTGTTGCAGCTGGGCCTGTAGTTGTGGTGGCAGCTGTGACCTCTGCACAGCTGTGGAGCTTGGTCTCCTCTGTGTGGCCACTGCCAGTGTGGGGCTACCTTGTGTGAATGCTTGCCATTCACTGGTTGATCTCTCTGCACAATAGCGGCATGTCATCCTCTGGAACCCAGATTCCACTGCCAAGATATGTCTGTAGCGGACTGCCCTTTTCTAGAATGCTCGCAGTTCCTCATTGCTCATGTTGGCAGCGGTTAAATTGAGACAGGCAACCATCAGTATCAGCATTGTGTGGAGTATGGACAGATTATTGGCTTACACTCTACATCTCATTACACATGCACTCCAACTCACATTCTGGAAAAGACAATGGCCCTGATAAATGCAACAACAACGCTGCCTTAGCATCATTTCATTGACACCACAGTGGCGCACAGCAAGATTAGGAACCAGACCAAATGAGGTGTGCATTGCTTTTGTGCAAACTGTAGTGATGCAAGGACAACGTAAACTTCACATAGATCAGACCAATATTTCCTCATCATCTGTGTCAACTGTCAACCATACATCACCAGTAACTTGAATATGTTATTGGGAGGATGGGATGCAGTTGGTAACCGTAATGGGTCAGTGCTAATAGGTACACATGCAAGCCTGGTCAATATGACTGTCACCTACACTGTGAGCCTCACATCTACCTACAAATGTGGTATTCCTCTCCCCTTGTGCCTACGGGAAATGGCCATGCAATCCATCATCTCAACTGTCTTGGTCATCCACCAAGGCATGCCCACTCATACATGGAGTCAGGGAGTGGACAATATGATAAGAGGGCTGCCAACTAGGAAGCTGGTATCCCTAGCTCTATCACATCTGCATTCATGTGTCCAGGTGTAGACACCCATCTAAACTATTCCTGATCTACCAATACTATCCCTTACACACCATATCCATGCCAACACACATTTGGCCTTGACCTGAATGCACACCTATTACATTCCACACAAGTGTTACGTACATGGATTGCAAAATACAGAGCACCATGCTAGGGGACAAATGCCAGCGCAGTCCTCCATATATATTACAATACAGGGATAGACCAAATTGTGTTCAATATGGTGCATCCCTGTGTTGTGAGAGTGATGGAGTGCCCCAGTGCCAATATTCTTATAGCATTGTACTTCTTAGTCACATATGGCCCTTCATGTGGCTTCTCATCACCTTGTCACCTTGTTTACACAATGCTGCCCGTTGAGCACCACGAGCCTCACAATATATGACCCTCTGGTGGTGCATGGAAAACCTTAAATGGGACACAATGCCACCATCCAGCCTACTTTGATATCTGATCATTTGACAGCTTATCATATCTAGCATTGTGTGCAGCACACATGACTCACTCACACCAAACCCTGGATTACTTCACAGGACACACATTATCATACTTACTGTATATATCTGGGTCCTCAAAACAAAACCACTTCGCCAATTGTGTAGGGGGCAGGTCCACCTGTACGATATGATTGGAAAACCATGCTTAGGCCCTCATTACAACATTGGCGGTGAGTGCCGCTTACCGCCATGCTGACTGCCGCCAACATACCGCAACCGAGGTGGTATTCCACTACGGGTATTATGACCCACCCATAGAAATCCGCCACAATACAGACACAAACACAAGTCTGCCAGCCAAAGGTCAGGGATAAAATGACAGTACCAAAACCCACACCGTTATGCCACCAAAAATATGCCCACAGCATCATGACCCATGAATCACCGTGGCGGTCATTCAACCGTGGTAAACCATTGGCGGAACACACTGCCACGCTAAAAAAACACACCCACTAACAAAACTACACCACATTGGCCAATTCAAAATACAGACACCTGACACACATACACACACCACAACCACACACCCACAACACTATGAAACACACACCCACAATACCCACAACCCCTTACAACAAAATAAATATTGCCAACTCAGAGAGAGACAGGCCACGAGCACCCACTGAATCTGAGCCACACCATCACTCATACACCATCCACGCACCTCACAGCACACACCCCAACATATCACCCCACACACCCTCCAAACACCACTCACACTACACCCATGGCACCACAACAACACCCCAGATTCTGTGAGGAGGAGCTAAGAGTCATGGTGGAGGAAATCATCTGGGTAGAGCCACAGCTATTCGGATCACAGGTGCAGCAGACGTCCATTGCAAGGAAGATGGAGCTATGGCGGAGAGTTGTGGACAGGGTCAACGCCGTGGGACAGCACCCGAGAACAAGGGATGACATCAGGAAGAGGTGGAACGACCTACAGGGGAAGGTGTGTTCTGTGGGTGCAAGACACCAGGTAGCTGTACAGAGGACTGGCGGTGGACCCCCACCTCCTCCCCTACAACTAACAACATGGGAGGAGCAAATCTTGGTGATCATGCATCCTGAGGGCCTGGCAGGAGTAGCAGGAGGACCGGACTCTGGTAAATCAAATCTCTATTACTATCACCCCCCTTCTTGCATGCCATCACAACCCCAACCCCTGCCCTCACCCCCATCACTCCACCACCTCACATATACTCCACCATCACAACCCACCCATCCCAATACCAAGCCCTGTATGCAACACAAATGCATGGACACCCATCACAGACCTGCATGGACACCCATCATCACAGCATGCACACTAGTGACAATCATTTAGCCAAACCAATAACATCTCACACAACCCAAAGGTGCCTTGCTAATAACAACCATAGAGGGAAACATATCCATGCACAAGATGGCACACGCAGAAACAAGAACCCTGCATTTACATCCCCACAGACCCCCACTCAACGTCACTGGAGAGGAGGTGCCAGTCACATCCAGTCCCCCCCCAGAAGAGGCCCACAGTGATGACAGCAGCTCTGGACTCCTGGATCACGATGACCAACCTGGCTCATCAGGGACCTCTGGACAGTCGGTGACCCAGCCACAGTCCCAAACCACCACAGAGCCTCCCCCCTCAGGAAACACCAGCAGAGCACCCACCCAGCGGGCCCATCCCTCTGTCCCCAGGACACGTCAATCAGAAGTGGGTCCACCACTACAGGGACCCCAGCCAACTCCACAAACACAGGACGATCAGGGACCTGAGGTCAGTGGGCACACGGTTCAGGTGACAGAGGCACAGGACACCAGGGAGGCTGGGAGGACAGCTGTGCAAGAGGGGGAGGACAGGCCCAGGGAACCGACTCTCCACGAGGCACTCACCAACATCCTGGGAGCATACCACCATTCCCAGGAGACGATGGGCCAGATACTGGCCCAGTGGCAGGAGACCCAGTGGCTGCAGGAGGGACAGTACCTGGGGATCAGGGAGGACCTGAGGGACATCCACACTACCCTGGTCACCATTGCAGGGGTGCTGGAAGACATGGCCAACACCATGAGGGAGGCAGTGGCACACCGCTGGGCCCCTGACACTAGCCACACCGGAGAACAGCCCTCCACCTCTGCCGACGCTAGTGGACAGGAGGCTCCGCCACTGAATCAACAGGCCACCAGCACCCCACCCCCTGCAGAAGGAGAACCACCACACAAACGGTCCCTGCAATCCAGGCAGAAGCCAGAGAACATTGCCAAGACCCCCACCAGGAAATAAGACTCTCCTGTTTGTCACCCTTTTGTCCCACTCTGTCACCCTGTCCACCTTGAACTGCCATTGCTCCTCTTCCTATGCTCCCTTGGACAATGCACAAGTGATACAAATAGACTGGACTCTACGCTGGACTTTCCTCCATCATCAAACCAGCCCATTGCAATGTCCCCTCCACTTATCAGCACCTAAGTAAACACACTTGGACCAAAATCAAATATGGAGTCTGTTAGTTGTGTCACAAATATATTAGTTACACAAACTGTAAACACTGCAATTCAAATGTACTGTAATATTTACATAGGTATGACCTGTAGTGGGCAGCAATAAACACACCAGGAGCCAGAGTGGGGCACAGAGATCTGAAAATAGAGATGCCAAAGGATACAGTAAGTGGCCATAAAAAAAGGGAACTCAGGCTGCCATGTTCAATGTCAAACACAAAACTGCAATGGAAGGTGAAGTTACTGTGTTTTACCTTTGTGTCACTGGAAGTACTGCTGAATTAGTGTAGTTCTGTTGTCCACATCTTCTTCCTCTGCCTCCTCTTCGTCACTGTCCACAGGCTCCACCGCTGCCACACGACCATCCCCAGGCTCATCCTCCTGCAGAAAAGGCACCTGGCGTCTCAAGGCCAGGTAATGTAACATGCAACATGCAACAAGCAACGATGATCTGGCACCCCTTTTTGGGTGAGTAGTACAGAGATCCACCAGTCAGATGGAGGCACCAGAATCTGGCCTTCAGGAGGCCAAAGGTGCACTCAATGATCCTCCTTGTTCGCCCATGTGCCTCATTGTAACGTTCCTCTGCCCTTGTCCTGGCATTCCTCACTGGGGTCAGTAGCTAGGAGAGGTTGGGGTAACCAGAGTCACCTGCAAAATCGAGGGATACCTGTTAGCTACACACTCACCCCTAGGGCCAACCCCACACCCATATACCTACATCAACTGGGTGGGTACCATGGGCTCACCTATTAGCCATACCCGGTGCCTCTGGAGTTGAGCAATCACATGTGGGATGCTGCTATTCCTAAAGATAAAGGCATCATGCACAGAGCCAGTATACTTGACATGGGAGATGTACTGGTCTGCCAAACACACCATCTGCACATTCAGGGAGTGAAACACTTGTTCAGTTCTCTGGGGGGGGACAAATGCAATATGTGTACCATCAGTGGCACCATTGATGTTGGGGATATGTACCAGTGCATAGAAGTCAGCCTTCACTGTGGCCAAATCCTCCACCAGGGGGAATACGATGTAGCTGCGTATGTGTTTCAGCAGGGCAGTCAACACTTGCCAGCACATTGGAGAACATAAGCTGTGACATCCCTGATGCCATGGCCACTGTCGCTTGGAGGGAGCCACATGCTATGAAATGGAGCACTGACAGAACCTGCACTAGAGGGGGTATACCTGTGGGGTGGCGGATAGTTGAGATCAGGTCTGGCTACAATTGGGCACACAGTTCTTGGATTGTGGCCCCATCAAGTCTGTAGGTCAGGATAATGTGCCTGTCCTCCATTGTCGCAAGGTCCACCAGGGGTCTGTACACGGGGGGATGTCACCATCGCCTATTCATCCTTAGTGATTGAACTCTAGAGTGAAAAATGGTGAGCAGATGGTCATATTCAAACATATTTCAACCGTAATATCCTTTTTTTCCTTCACAGAAACGGAATGTGAACCCTAAAGTCAGTTGATGTGCCAATGTCTGCTGTGACGCAGTTAGGTGCCATGGCCTGTGCCCCCTGAAATGGCATCTGCCTGACCTGTGAGGAGGGACAAGTGGAAATGAGGTAATTCCGCTGGCGTTGTGTGCCGTTGCGGTCGGCGATCGACGACCACTGTGCAACACTGCATTGGTTATTATTGGGCCCTATGGGTTCCACGAGCCAATGGCGATGTACGCCAGCAATGACGGCACGCACCACCGTGGACGTGACCGCCATTTTCTACCTGTGCACTCACTTGCTGCCTGACCTTTAACAGGAGAGGACCTACACTTCAAGTGCTGCTGTGACCTGTGTCTGGAAGCGACAATGGCTCAAGTGTGAGGGGAAAGGGCCCCTGCCTTCACTTCGGAGGAGCTGGAGAGACTGGTGGATGGGGTCCTACCCCAGTACACTTTACTCTATGGTCATCCAGACAAACAGGTGAGTACACTGTGAGCATGATGCGTGGGCCATGAATGTATGGATTGCTGTGCATGTAAGCCTCGTGTAGGGGGGTGTCTGAGGGGTCCTGGGCAGAGTGCTGCATGTACGGTGGTCAAGGTATGTGCGTAAGGGGATGGGAGGGATATGGTGGGCCATGAGTATAACAGTCCGGACTGTATGACTAATACCTTTTCTGCTGTTTTTTTTCTGCAGGTCAGCGCCCATCAGAAAAAGGGTATTTGGTGTGCCATCGCCAAGGAGGTGCGAACCTTGGGGGTCTTTGACAGGCGGAGCACCCACTGCCGCAAACAGTGGGAGGACCTGCGCCGCTGGGCAAGGAAGACGGTGGAGGCCCAGCTGAGGCTGGCCTCCCAACGAGGAAAGGGTGCCTGTCGTACCCTGACCCCCCTGATGTTCTGCATCCTGGCGGTGGCGTATCCGGAGTTGGATGGGCGCTTGAAGGCATCACAGCAGCCACAAGGGGGTGTGTACAGATTCAGATTCATTACTTTGCACCCGTTAAGGTAGTACCTGGGTGGGGCAAACATGGCAGGATATGTTCAATGATGGGCAAGCTCAGATGCACTCCAACCCCAATAATGTTAGTGGACATCCACTACTTGGCAGGGTCCTGTGGGTTTCAGGTGTGCAGCTAATGGCGTTAGGCATTGTACCCCATGGGCTGGTGACTAGCATTGTAACTGGTAGTGCATGGCCTAGTGCTTGGGGCTGCACCCTGTGAATTGTGTATGCCAATGGTAGTGTTGTTGCTGGCATTGACCAAGTGTATTCTCTGTCTCTCCCCCCCTTTTTGTTTTGTCACCCTGTCCTTGTGTGCATTACCATCATCTGGTGGAGGAGCAGAGGCACCGGCGACAGAGGGAGCTGCATCCCACATGGGCCTGGAGGCCTGCATCCCACCAACGGTGAGGGTACCAGTGGGATGGAGGGCGAGAGAGGACCACCCCAGCGGAGAAAGTAGGGGAGAGTTCTGAAAGTGATACCTCCTCCGATGGAAGCTCCCTGGCGGTGGCCGACACCTCTGTGACCACCCCAACTACAGGTACAGCCACCACCCCTGCACCAGCACGGCCCTCCCAGCAGCCCCTAAGCGAGTTTCCCGTGCCCGCTCACCCAGGAGAGTGGGCATATTTTTCGCCCCAGGCACCTCAGGCCCTGCCCCAGTGAGCCATGCTGCCCTCAGTGAGTAGACTATTGACCTCCTGAGAGCCCTCTCTGTTGGGCAGTCAACCATACTGAATGCCATCCAGGCTGTAGCAGGGCATTTGCAACAAACAAATGCATACCTGGAGGGCATTCACTCTGGCGTGGCGGCCCAACAGAGAGCATTCCAGGCTTTGGCCAACGCACTGATGGCAGCCATTGTCCCTGTCTCCAGCCTCCCCCCTCCAACTTCCACTACCTAGTCCCAATCCCCTCAACTCCAGCCTATCCCAAGCATACCTTCAGACCAGCAATCACCCAAATCAGCAAACAGAAGTGGCTTAGGCAAACACAAGCACCACACTTCATCTCACAAGCACTCACAGAAGCACCATCCACATGCAGACACACCAACATCCACTGCCTCCACCATGTCCCCTCCTCCTCGTCGTCCACCTCCCTCCCAATAGCGTCCCCACTCACACCTGCATATACCACATCCTCATCCACTACCTCATCACCAGCACACATATCACTACACACCGCTCACTGGCAGTCACCACCCCCACATCCATGCACACGTCCCCTGTGTCCTCTCCCACTGTTTCTGTGCCCCTTCCTCACAAAGTACCCAAATGCAAGCACACAGACACCCAACAGCCATCCACCTCACAAAAGCATCCAGTCCATGCACCTGCACCCAAACACAGCAGACAGACACCTCCTACATCCACTCCCTCTTCCTCCACTCCCAAACCTTCACCCTCTTCCCGCCCCAGTGTCCCTAAGAAGCTTTTCCTCGCCCACATTGACCTATTCCCTGCCCCCTCCCCCACATCCTTCCCCTCGGGCCAGGGTGGCCAGAACCCAGCCCAGCACATTAGCCACCTAGTCCACGGCCACTGTGGTTTCTGCAGCTGCTGCAGGTGTGAGAGGCTCCCAGGTGATACCCGTCAGCCCAGCCAGTGTGCCAGCACCACCTGCCAAGCCCAAGAAGGTTCCACCACCTAGCAAGGGCAAGAAGGGGACACCAACGAGCAAGGGGAAGGAGGCACCACCAGCCAGCAAGAAGAAGACACCTGCTGGCAGAAGCAAGGAGGCACCACCATCTGCCAGGTGCAGGAAGGAGCACACAACACAAGCCATGGCACTTCAATCGTCCGAGGCTGCAGGTGAAAACCTGGAGGCTACCACCACCACTGCCAGCACCACCACCTGCACCACGGCCAGCACCACCACCTGCACTGCAGCCAGCACTGCCACATTCACCGCCGCCAACAGCAGCACTGCCAGAAGCAGCAGCCCCAGTGAGCAGCCATCCGAGGCTGCAGGTGAAGGCCTGGAGGCTACCACCACCACTGCCAGCACCGCCACCTGCAGCGCAACTGGCATCCACTGAGCAGCCATCACTGCTGGCGAGCAGTGTATAGTGGTGACTACATGGGATGCAGTGTGTCCTGGCCCCTGCAACACCTTTCGGTGTGACATACAGGGGAGAGACTGTGACCTTGCCCCATCCAGGATGAAGCACACTGGGCACAATGCCCCCTCCAGAACCAGTGGAAGGAGGCATCCACTCAGCACCTCCTTGCCAGGATGAAGCACACTGGGCACAAAGTCCCCTCCAGAACCATTGGAAGAAGGCATCCACTCAGCCCCACCTTGCCAGGATGAAGCACACTGGGCACAAGGCCCCCTCTAGAACCAGTGGAAGAAGGCATCCACTCAGCCCCTCCTTGCCAGGATGAAGCACACTGGGCACAAGGCCCCCTCCAGAACCAGTGGAGAAACCATCCACTTGAGAGACTGTGGCTTTGCACTCCTCAGGTCCAAGCAGTGGGCAAACCACCCACTTGAGAGACTGTGGCTTTTCACTCCCCAGGACCAAGCAGTGAGCAAACCACCCACTTGAGAGACTGTGGCCTTGCACTCCCCAGGACCAAGCAGTGGGCAAACCACCTACTTGAGAGACTGTGGCCTTGCACTCCCCAGGATGAAGCAGTGGGCAAACCACCCACTTGAGAGATTGTGGCTTTTTCACTCCCGAGAACCAAGCAGTGGGCAAACCACCCACTTGAGAGACTGTGGCCTTGCAAGACTGTGGCCTTGCACTCCCCAGGAGCAAGCAGTGGGCATGGAGCCCCCTCCAGGCAAGTGGCATTGTACCATCTTCCGGCTGAGGTGCCCCCCCCATTCCCCACCCCCTTGAGGTGCCTGTGTGTTTTCGACCTGAAGCCCCTGCAGTGTTCTCTCCGTATGGAGGCAGGAGCCAAGTGTGGCCTTGGCCTATGTGTTTTGGGCCAGTGGGCTACAGACATTTTAGAGTGGGCATTGTCCCTCCTTTTGTATATCTTGTATATATTGTACATACTGTTTCTTGATTGAAGTATGTATTTTTCTAAGAATTTACTATTACACTCATTTTACTCCATTCCTTTTGTCCTTGCGTTATTCTTGAGGGTTACGGGGTGTTTATGTAATATTGCTGCATCTGTTTGTGTGTATGGTGCTGGGGATGAGGGTGGGGGTGTTGCATGTTGCATGTGTGTGTGTCACTCTCTTTTTCCTCCGCCCCTCCCTTGTGTGCTAGGTGCAGTACTTACCGTGGTTGTGTTTGCCGGCGTTCATGTTCTTGGTGTATGAGAAGGTAAACCAGCATTGGGAACACCTTCAGCTCGTGCTCCATGGTGTTGTGGTTCTTCCTTGAGTGTCGAGAGGTGAGTCGTTTCCATTCAGAGTAGTGTTTCTGCCGTGCTTTTGATGGCATTGGTACCGCCACGGAAAAGCTGGCGGATAGGCGTGTTGTGATGCAGTGGGCGGTACATTGTCTTCCACCTGGCTGTTAGCGGTTACCGCTGCAGTGTTTGTTGCTACCGCCATGGCGGTCGGTGTACTAAAGTGGCTGTTTGTGTTGGCGGTTTCCGCCGTGGTCATGATTCTGATTTTCTTACCGTGGTCTGTTGGCGGTTTTACTGCTGCTTTATCACCGACCGCCAGAGTTGTAATGAGGGCCTTATTGTCATATCACTGTCACTACCAGTGGACAACAAATTACAATGGGGGTCATTTTGACCCTGGCGGTACGAGACCGCCAGGGCTAAAATGACGGAAGCACCACCAACAGCCTGGCGGTGCTTCCAGGAGTATTACGACCGCGGCAGAACCGCTGTGGTCGCACCGCCGGGGCCAGCGGTATTCCGCCACTTTTGCCCCGGCGGTTGTAATCCGCCAGGGCAGCGCTGCTTGCAGCGCTGCCCAGGGGTTTACGAGTCCCCGACCGCCAGCCTTTTTCTGGCGGTTTGCACCGCCAGGAAAAGGCTGGTGGAACGGGGAGTCGTGGGGCCCCTGGGGGCCCCTGCACTGCCCATGCCAGTGGCATGGGCAGTGCAGGGCCCCCCTGACAGGACCGCATGCAGCTTTTCACTGTCTGCTATGCAATTGCTATGCAAAAGCGCAACGGGTGCAACTGCACCTGTCGCACGGCCACAACACCGCCGGCTCCATTTGGAGTCGGCTCCTATGTTGCGGCCGTGATCCCCGCTGGGCCAGCAGGCTGAAACCAGGTTTCCGCCCGCCAGCCCAGCGGGGATCTCCAAATGGCCGCGGCGGGGGTGCGGCCGCATTGGCGGCCGCACGGCAGTCAGATCTTGGCGGGCGGCTGATGCCGTCCGCCAAGGTCGTAATGACCCCCAGTGTGTACTATTTTAGAGGCATGAGTTACTTATCCTGGTGTAAAACAATGCAACAGATACACCACCACAAACACACAATGACACTGACACTCAGGTGAGTAAAAGCCACACATTTGCACGCTTACACCGGGCCTGAGACTCATGTAGTGCTATACCCTGCAACAACCATATGTGGGCAATCTATAGAAGATGGAACTCCATGGTATAAGGGGGGGTTGTGTAACAAATACCTGACACTACTCAGGTGCTTTGCAAGGCAATTGACTCAGATATTCAAGCGTGTCCTGCAAGCACCCAGAGGCACTTTGTGATAGACATGTGGCTAAATTATTAGTCTGCAATGATCATGTGTTGAGTAATCCATGACTGATGTGGCAAAGTTGTATGATGGTATCAAATGCCCCATTTTCATTGCCCCCTAAGACAAGTAAGCCCTCTTTGCTAACATTATGGCAGAGATCATGTGTGTGAAATGATGACAAAGTAGTGCTATACATGCATTGCCCTACTTTGTTGACCCAATCCAGGCAAATATGGTAGGCTGGCGGTGTCTTGGTGTATCATATCATATATGACACTATGCTGGGGCACAGGTGTCGCCCTGGCCCCTGAAATGTGTGACTTAGTGTTGGTTGTGCATGACTCACCAGACATCTGACCTGCATTGGTATAATGGTAGGACATGTGAACTCCATGTCTAGACTGGTGCAGTTACACTTCATTCTGGTTGCATGCAGCACTCCAACACATCTGCTACTGTTATTCAAGAGCAGTGAACAGTAAATAGAATGCCAATGGGAGATTCACCAACAGGGCCACCGATCTCTACACCAAGATGATCGAGCAGATTCTGCTCCCTGACCACCAGATCTCCCCAGCGATGCTTCAGCTGGTGCTCATTCCTGGTGCTCTGAAATACCATCTTCAGGTGGTGGAGCACCTTGCCCCACCTCAGCTGCCTTGCCTCGGTGCGGTAGCCCTGTATGACCCGGCACCCCATCTCCAACATCAACGGCAGGTAGTGGGCTACCAGCCACACAAGGCCAGTCAACTCTTCCTCTCTCATCCTGGTCAACTTCCCCCTACCAGACATATTATGACAGTAAAGGTTGACCACAACTAATTTGAAAAAAAATGAAATGAATATAAAGGAAACTTAAGCCCAATGACTAATTCCATCTATCCCAACTTAACAACTATCCCGAACAGACACCCCACTGTGCAAATGCAATTATACACAAAAAACACACAAATGTACAAATACTGGGACAGAATACAGACAATAATTAACAAAACACGACAGGAGGGACACCGCAAGATACAATACGCAAGGAAATCACACCACCAACTCCAGAATACAACCACACAGTCAAAATAGACACAGACTGTAAAGAGAAAGTGAAAGTGCACCCACTGTACCATGTTTGTAAACAGGATTTCCTATTACATCACTTCCTGTCCCCGTGCGTCATGTTTTCTGTGATGCGTGCATTTATATGACGCATGTGATATTTGTGTGGCTATTTTAGACGCATGACATATGTGGGTCAAATTCACTGAAAATCATGATTTAGAAGAGGAAAGGTGGAATTCACGCTAAGGGCCCATGTGTCATATACTTTGCGTTTGTAGATGTTTTACATGCATTTGCGTCAATTGTTTTGACTTAATTCCTGATTGCGTGTTTTTTTTCCATTGTCTATTGATGCACCCTGTATCAACATACAAATGACATGGGCTGTGCTGCAGAGTGGCATATTGTGTATGCCCACATGTGGTAGTCCATGCAACAATGTAACAAGGGTGTAATTGGTCTGTTACACCGATGTGTGTGTTACAGAGTCAACAGCATGCAAATAGTTGCACGTTGTGCAAATGTATGCATGTGTGACAACAGGGTATTCACATATGTATGACAGTCTGTACAATGCAAGAGTTCTGGTTTGTGACTGTGAATTATGTTTTTGTATGTGATGGGTGAAGTTGTCTTACAGAGCATAATACTTAAGACAACATACACACCTCAGGCATTGTTGATGATGGCTGAACAATGCTATATAGGAAATGTTACCCGACAACTGTCTCTATGTAGATTTGGAGTTTATGGTGACTTGTGTGTGGCCCACACATATGTCTGACATGTGTACATCTTTGGTACCTACTCTGTATGACACACTCTGCCTACAAATGTTTGATTAAACTCATTACATTTAGCAATGGTTGTTGTTTTTGAGTAGTGGACCCACAGCCCTAGCTGCATAGGTTATCATCCATACTGATGTGCATTCCACAGACGTGTCCATGCAAATTGTGAGGTCATGTTTACCCTGTGTCAGGATTGGTCCCCATGGCAGTGGTAGGACTGATTACCATGGATGTACTGTGCAGGCGCAACTTCCTCCATTGCTTGTCATACCTGGGCTAATCATGATGACCATTGTTACCAACGATGTCCCCCCCTTGTCACAAATGTTCAATGCAGCCATTTCAACTCTCACACTGAGTTGTGACAGTGTTCTGTTTCAACATTACTGTCTTTCTAATTTTGGACATCCACTACCTCATGTGTGGGCCCTTTGCTTACCTCCTATTTGGACATGTTATAGTTGTGTGTGATGAGCTACTGATGAATAAGTTGGCAACATGGATGTAATATATATATTGTGGTCCATAGATTGTGTCCTTCAGTTGTCACATACCAGTGATAAGGCTATTAGTGATGTATGTGATGGTAGCAGTAGAATCTTACCCATCACATGTGATGTTGCAACAGTGCTTTTCAGATTAGTATTTGTAACATGCTCCCTGAGGTTAGACTCACAATCCTAAGGTATGTGTTGTGGGGATTGAAGATACCAAAGCAGGATTGTTTGAATAAGTGAGGTGTTTATTTACAAAATGTACAAGGTGAGTTAAGTGATTTTTAAGTGAAGAAGTTATCAACTATGGCCCTCATTATGACATTGGCGGTAAATCCCACTTACCGCCATGCTGACTGCCGCCAACATACTGCCGCCGCGGCGGATATCCGCTAACCATATTATGACACACACACACCACTCCGTCACTATACAGCCACAGACACAAATCCACCAGCCCAAAGGTCAGTGATAAACTGGCGGTATCAAAACCCACACCGTTACGCCAACAGAACAATGCCCACAACAGTATAACCTACAAATCTGTCATGGCCCAATTCCTCGGGATCTGTACGTTGCTGATCAAGGGCCCACCTCCCGGCAACACCAACTCAGATGCCGTTATAGCGCTGATGATTGGAGTGGCCAGGCGGGGGGAAGGGAGAATAGGAAGGGAACACCGAGGAGGGAGATCTGAAAAGGAAGATTGTTATTTGCAAAGAAAACAAAGTTCAATAATAATTATTATATATGTATGTATAAACGTCTTCCAGTGGAGCACTCTTGCTCGTTTTAGTATTAGCAATTTAACTGCAACAATTCAACATTTCCTAGAAATCCAAATAATGGCACTCCAGACCAAAACCATTATTGTAAATTATAATCACGAAGCATTGTTGTCAAGAGCGTATGCCAGAAGCTCAAAAGGAAGAAAGCAATCCTTCCTTTAGTGGAAACCAAATTAGCAACTTAGACATAAAATAACATTCGTTTTTTTTTTCTTTCAGAAAGTAACTTGCGATCTTCTTAATGTGCAAAATATCATTCAAAACAAACATTCAACAATGTTCCGTGATTTCTTCAAAAGTACACACTCGCACACACGCACTCTCAACTTCTGAGTCCGATAATAAATGGTTAACCTCACAACCGTAATAATGAAAGTTATCACCAAGTAAATGCAGCGGAACATTCAGGAAACAAAATTAAAGTATCCTCAATGCTTATTGTCTCCAATGAAACCGCTAATCTCCTGAATCACAGGAGAAGCGGAACTAAGTATCATCAAGCCGCCCGCCTCAGCCGATCACAGTAGAAGCGGAAACAAAGTATCTTTAGACAACAAAGAACTTGAAAAGGCCGGCGGGGGAAGCCCCGTCGGAACAAACTCACTGGGATCCACTCGCTAACACAGGAATCCAACGATGATCTTACCGAACAGGAAGGTTCCAAAATAGTAAGCACTGGAACCTGGGTGTGGCTGGTATTTATAGAGCAGCCACACCCTAGAAATGGCTACCGCTGGAGGCTTCTGGGAATTGAAGTCCCAGTAAATGAAAGTGCTTTTAAATGGGGGGAATGCAACCCAATCGAGTACTGCCTCCAGGCAGATGAGACTTACCACATAGATGATTAGTAGAGCGCGATCTGTGATAAGAGATGGCACCACATAAACAAACCTTTTTCAGGAGATCTGCATGGGGGGCATTGCTGGAACCGCTCCAAATTGTGCCACTGCGTTTGCAACCGTGCTGGTTCCAAATCCTGACAGTACACCCCCTCCCGGAACGCGGTCGAGAGCCAGGTTTGGTTGGGTGAAGAAGGTGTAAACGTCGCACTAAGCGAGGAGCATGAACATGTATTGTGGGTTCCCAGGAGTTTTCTTTGGGTCCATATCCCTTCCATGCAACCAGGTACCACAATGAAGAACCACGGAGTCGAGAGTCTAGAATGGCCGCACTTCATATTCCCATTGTCCTTGTATCAGTAATGGTGCTGGTCGAGGTGTACTAGATGAGTTAGCAGGTTTTAACAAAGATGTATGAAAAACTGGGTGTATTTTCAATGAAGAGGGTAATAGTAACTTATAAGTTACTGGATTGACTTGATGGAAAACCTCGTAAGGGCCAATAAATTTAGGATTAAACATGTTTTTGTTTTTAAATATGATTTTTTTTGTAGATAACCAGACTTTGGCCCTCATTCTGACCTTGGCGGTCTTTTCGCAAGACCGCTGAGTTACCGCCGCGGTGAAGACCGCCGACCGCGGCGGTGTGCCGCTGTGCGCATTCTGACCGCTGGGAGCGTTCCGCCGGAAAACCGCCAACAGCCACACTGGCGGTCGGCGGGAAAGTGGAGACTGGTCAACCTCCACCGCCACGCCAGCAGAACACCGCCCACAGAATTACGACCCACATTTCCGTGTGGCGGTCTTCTGTTGGCGGTCTTCTGTTGGCGGTCACGTCCCTATGGTTCCCGTCGCCTCCCGGAGGACCAACGCACAAGGTAAGTTGATCGTCCGTGAGGGGAGGGGGTGGGGGGGTGTTGTGTGATGTGGGCGTGCATGGGGGTGTGCGTGTGAGTGTGTAGAGGGGGTGTGTGAGTGCGTGTATGCGGGCGGGGGGTGCTGCTGTGTCTATGGGTAATGTGTGCTGTTCGGCAGGTGCGCATGTCGGCATGTATGTGTGCGGGTATGTGTCCCCGTTGTGTATGTGTGTGTAGGGGGTGTGTATATGTGCATGTTGGGGGTGTGTGCATGTCGGGGTACATGTATGTGCATGTCGGGGTGGGGGTGGGGAGGGGGTTCGTACCACCTCTGGGGGGTGGCAGGGGGGTGGAGGGTGTGGGGGGAGGACTCGGGTGGGTAGTGGGGGGTGGGGGAGACCCCTATCAGTGCCAGGGAAGGAATTCCCTGGCCCCGATAGTGCTTACCGCCATGGTTTGCACGGCGGTTCCCGCCCGCAAGAAACCGCGGCGGTAGGCAGGGTCATAATACCCTTGGCGGTCTTGGGACGACCGCCGGGCCGGAGTGCGCAAACTCCAGCCCCGCGGTCATGACCGCCGCGGCGGTCGGAGTGGAGAAGTAGCGGTCGGTCGCGGCGGGGACCGCCGCGGTCAGAATGCCATTTTTAATACCGCCGGTCTGTTCGCGGTCCGACCGCCGTCTCTCCGCCGACCGCCAGGGTCAGAATGAGGGCCTTTATCTTTTTCTTTATATAAGGGACCAGGCTGATGTTTCTTATCATACTGCAGTTTGTAGTTAGCCTTTGCTTGTCGTAAATTGGTTTGTAGCTGTGAGTGTATTTTCTGCATATGAGATAATATGTCTTGGACCGCAGGCATGGCGTGAGTCGAGATTGATAAATGGACCGGTAAGACTTGAGGATGTCGACCGTATAACCCATAAAAAGGAGTGTTTTTTGTTGATGAGTGGTAAGAATTATTGTATGCAAGTTCAGCGAGCCAAAGGAGATCAAGCCATGTTGTTGGAGTGTCGGATGCATAACATCTTAAATATTGTTTTAAAGTTTGATTCAGTCTTTCGGTTTGGCCATCCGTTTGCGGATGACAACTGGTGGATAGGTTAGAATCTATTTGCAAGGCTTGCCACCATGTTTGCCAAAAGCGGGCAGAAAACTGAGTTCCCTGATTGGATAGAATGGTGTTTGGGAGTCCATGAAGGCGGACAATGTTTTGAAGAATGATGTTGGCTAAAGTACTAGATGTTGGAAGTCCTTTGCAGGCTATAAAATGAGAGTATTTTGTAAGGCTGTCAATTACCACTAGGATTGTATTTAAACGATGTACTTCGGGGATACCAGTAATGAAATCCATAGTGATGTGTTCCCAAGGATGGTTTGGAGTTGGTAGAGGAATTAGTAGCCCCTTCGGCTTGTTATGTGAGCTCTTGCATTGGGCACATACTTCACACGATTGAACTAATTGTTTTACGTCCTTAGAGAAAGTGGGCCACCAGAAATATCTTTTCATTAGTTCTATCGTCTTCTGGGGGCCTGGGTGTCCTGCCACGGGGTGAGTGTGCAACCAATGGAAAGCTGTTTGTCTTAAATCTGAGGTTGGAAGGAAGACACGAGATTCGTATAGTGGCAGACCTTGCTGAATGGAATGTTTGGTATCTTGCTGTAAGCAGTTTTGCCACTCAGTGATATGGAAGTGAGAGCGAATAAGATCAAGGAATTTATCCGCAGCTATAAGACATAAAACCTTTTATGGGTCTATGATTGACTGTGGCTTAACTTCTTCGTGTGAAAGTGAAGAATCCTGTCTTGTCAAAGCGTCCGCTTTTCTATTTTCTATGCCTGGTCTGAAAGTTACAATGAAGTCAAATTCGGCAAAGAACAGCATCCATCTCAGTTGTCGGGGAGTTAGTACTCTAGCGGCACTCATGAATTGTAAATTCCTATGATCAGAATATACTGTAATAGTGTGTTTTGTTCCTGAGAGATAGTGTCTCCATTCCTTGAAGGCATCGCGGATCGCTAATAGTTCCTTTTCAGCGATGGTGTAATTTTGTTCAGCGTTATTTAATTTTCTGTACATATATGTGACTGGATGTAATTGTCCGGTACAAGGATGACGTTGAGATAGTATAGCCCCTACGGCTACATCTGAGGCATCTGCTTCCACAATAAAAGGTTCTGTGATTTTTGGATGTGCTAAAATAGGTGCAGTTGTAAAAGCCTTTTTTTAAAAAGAAAATGCTTTGTCGGCTTCTGTAGACCAGCAAAAGGAAGAGTTTTTTCGTAACAGTCTAGTGATTGGTGCAACTTTTTGAGAGAAGTGATCAATGAATGGTAAAAATTCGCGAAACCCAAGAAACATTGTACATCTCGGACAGTTTTGGGTGTAGGCCATTCAATCACTGCTTGAATTGTTTGCTCGGTCATCTGCATTCCATTAGGAGTTAAAGTGACCCCTAGGAATTCCACTGTTTTAATGTGAAATTCGCATTTACTTAGTTTGCAGTATAAACGGTGGGTTCGTAAGGTATGTAGTATTTTGGTTACATGTTCTTCATGAAGCTCTTCTGAATTAGAATAAATCAAGATATCATCAATGTAAACAAACACGAATATATCTAAATATTCTCTTAATACTTCATTAAAGAAGTACTCAAATGCAGAGGGAGCATTACACAAACCGAAGGGCATTACTTGGTATTCAAATAACCCATAGCAGGTTTTAAATGCTGTTTTCCATTCATCTCCTTCTCGTATGCAAACTAAATGTTGTGCTCCACGTAGATCAAGTTTGATATATATGACTGCGTTTTTGACTTGGTCTAATAGTACTGGGATTAATGGCAAAGGATTTTTATTTTTGACAGTGATCTTGTTTATTGCTCTATAATCTATGCAAGGTCTTAACTCACCGTTTGCTTTATGTACGAAGAATAACGGAGAGGCAGCTGGGGATCGTGAAGGACGGATTAAGTCATTTGCTAAACATTGGTCAAGATACTCAAGTAGATGCAGATTTTCCTTCTCTGATAAAGCGTCAATTCTACAGTTAGGTATGTTAGCACCGGGTATGAGGTCAATCTGACAATAGTATGGTCTATGAGGAGGCAAGGTACTTGCTGCTTGCTCACTAAACACATCTGCATATTCATTATACATTTTTGTCAAAGTAATAGCTTTTTCTGCTGCAGTAGCTATATGTTGATGGGATCTTTCCTTTAAACAGTTCTGCAAACAATATTCTGAGGAAAATTACGTTTGTTGTTGCCAGTATATGTGTGGGTTATGCAGCATTAACCAAGGCATACCCAATATGAAACCGTATTGGGGTGCCTGAATGACGTCGAAAAAGAGTCTTTCTTGGTGTTCATGATTATTGGTATCCTGACCGAATATGAATTTGTGAGGTACACATGGTGACTGGACCTCCGGACAACTCACTGCCATCTACTGCTTGAACAATTTCTGGGAATTTTTTTTTACACACATGAGGGGGGATGTCCTGGCAGTCTGTGAGTCTACGAAATTTCCGGTTGCACCAGAGTCTATTAGAGCTTGGACCTTTTTCCACTTTCCTAAAACCATAATTTGTATGGAAAGTTGAAGATGTCTAAAATGTTGTACTAAATTAGATCGTACTGAAGGGATTTTTGAAATACCCAAGAGGTCCCCTTCTTTGTTTCTTGGGCCTTCTAGTTTTCCTCAGGATTTTCGAGCATTGCGATTTGTTTCTTTGGAGCAACAGGGTATGGTTTACCTTGTGTATTGTCTAAGCAATCCCTCACAAAATGTCCTTTCTTTCCACATTAAAGACATTGACCCTTCTGATGTCGTAGATCCTTTTCCTCTTTGGTCAAAGGCTGTCTAAGAGTTCCGATTTCCATAGGTTCACCAGCAGTTTCAGAAGACGTATGGCGGACAAGGTTTCGATATCTATCCGTACGCCAATTACTACGCTCAGGACGTTTCTTGTCGCCTTATCTTTCTGTAAGCCTGTGATCAAGTCGTAACGTGAGATTTATCAAATCTGTACAGATTTTGGGTTGAGGATCAATTTGTGCTAAAATATCTTTCAATTCTTCTTTGAGCCCCTGATAGAAGAGTGCAGATCTTTTTTCTTCAGGCCAAGATGTTTCTACCACGAGTCGATTAAAATGGGACAATTATGAAATGAGATCTTTGTTAACTTGTCGCAATTCCAAAAGTTCTTTATCTGCTGACATAGTAACGGCACGTCGATCAAAAACTTTTTCAAACTCTTCTACAAAGAGGTGCCAGTTATACAATAACCGGCTGTCCTGACGTACCAGAGGAACTGCCCAAGTAGCAGCATTGCCTGTCAATTATGAAATAAGGAAGGCTATCCTAGATTGTGGGTCTGGAAAGGCGGCTGGGCGACAAGTGAAATGTAACTCCACCTGAGTAAGGAAGATTTGTACCTTAGCAGGGTCTCTGGAAAACCGTTCAGGAGCTGCGAGGGGAATTTGCGTAGGAACATTCACAGAGATATTACTGAGAAGAGAAGGTGAGCGTGGCAGAGGTGTGGTTCCTGTACCTTCAACTTTAGCCTGCAATTGTGTCATTTTAGTAACTAAAGCTGCCGTATTGTTTTTGGAATCCTGTAATTCCTTTAGTAATTGAGTGATAGTTTGCATTACAGTATCCAGGGTGGCCATCTTCACCAGCACCTGTACAGACCAAGAGGAATGTAACAATCGTGGGCTTACTATTCTGTCACGGCCCAATTCCTCGGGATCTGTACGTCGCTGATCAAGGGCTCACCTCGTTGCAACACCAACTCAGATGCCGTTATAGCACTGATGATTGGAGTGGCCAGTCGGGGGGAAGGGAGAATAGGAAGGGAACACCGAGGAGGGAGAGCTGAAAAGGAAGATTGTTATTTGCAAAGAAAACAAAGTTCAATAATAATTATTATATATGAATATATAAACGTCTTCCAGTGGAGCACTCTTGCTCATTTTAGTATTAGCAATTTAACTGCAACAATTCAACATTTCCTAGAAATCCAAATAATGGCACTCCAGACCAAAACCATTATTGTAAATTATAATCACGAAGCATTGTTGTCAAGAGCGTATGCCAGAAGCTCAAAAGGAAGAAAGCAATCCTTCCTTTAGCGGAAACCAAATTAGCAACTTAGACATAAAATAACATTCGTTTTTTTCTTTCAGAAAGTAATTCGCGATCTTCTTAATGTGCAAAATATTGTTCAAAACAAACATTCAACAATGTTCCGTGATTTCTTCAAAAGGACACACTCGCACACACACATTCTCAACTTCTGAGTCCAATAATAAATGGTTAACCTCACAACCGTAATAATGAAAGTTATCACCAAGTAAATGCAGCAGAATATTAATGAAACAAAATTAAAGTATCCTCAATACTTATTGTCTCCAATGAAACCGCTAATCTCCTGAATCACAGGAGAAGCGGAACTAAGTATCAACAAGCCGCTCGCCTCAGCCGATCACAGTAGAAGCGGAAACAAAGTATCTTTAGACAACAAAGAACTTGAAAAGGCCGGCGAGGGAAGCCCCGTCGGAACGAACTCACCGGGAGACAGTTAGTCCAACTTTCTAACACAGGAATCCAACGATGATCTTACCAAACAGGAAGGTTCCAAAATAGTGAGCACTGGAACCTGGGTGTGGCTGGTATTTATAGAGCAGCCACACCCTAGAAATGGCTACTGCTGGAGGCTTCTGGGAATTGAAGTCCCAGTAAATTAGAGTGCTTTTAAATGGGAGCAATGCAACCACCATCGAGTACTGCCTCCAGGCAGATGAGACTTACCACATAGATGATTAGTAGAGCGCGATCTGTGATGAGAGATGGCGCCACATAAGCAAACCTTTTTCAGGAGATCTGCATGGGAGGCATTGCTGGAACTGCTCCAAATTGTGCGACCGCGTTTGTGACCGTGCTGGTTCCAAATCCTGACAGAATCACCACGGCGGACATTCAATTGTGGTAAACCATTGGCGGTATATACTGCAGCGCTCAAAATACACACACTCAAACAAAACAACACCACATTAGACAATTCAAGCGACACACACCTGTCACCTATACACACACCACACACCCCCACACACACCACTCTAAAACACACCCACATTACCCACAGCCATTTACGAATACCAATAATTGCCAGCAGAGAGAGACAGCAAGAGCACTCTCACAACCAAAGCCACATACCACGATCACCTATACACACCCATGCACCTTACATCACACACCCCAACACATCACCCTACACATCCTCACCCACACCACTCACACTACACTTATGGCACCACAACGACACCCCAGATTCTCTGAGGAGCTAAGGGTCATGGTGGAGGAAATCATCCGGGTAGAACCACAGCTATTTGGATCACAGGTGCAGCAGATATCCATTGCTAGGAAGATGGAGCTATGGCAGAGAATCGTGGACAGGGTCAACGCCGTGAGACAGCACCCCAGAACAAGGGATGACATCAGGAAGAGGTGCAACGACCTACCGGGGAAGGTGCGTTCCATGGTAGCAAGACACCAGATAGCAGTACAGAGGACTGGGGTGGACCCCTACCTCCTCCCCAACAACTAACAATATGGGAGGAGCAAGTCTTGGCAATCATGCATCCTGAGGGCCTGGCAGGAGTAGCAGGAGGACTGGACTATGGTAAGTCAATTCTCTATTACTATCATCCCCCCCTACCTGCATGCCATCACATACCCCTGCCCTTACCCTCGCTCCCATCACTCCACCACCTCCCACACACCCCACCATCACAACCCACTCATCCCAATGCCAAGCCCTGCATGCCATACCAATGCATGGACACTCATCACTACAGCATGCACACTAGAGACAATCAGCTAGCCCACCAAATAACAACTCACACAAGGCAAAGCTGCCAGGGCAATAACAACCATAGAGGGCAACCCACTCATGCATAATATGTCACACACAGAAACAATAACACTGTATTTACATCCTCACAGGTATCCCAGGTATCCCAGGTATCCCAGCCAATATCGCCGGAGAAGAGGTGCTAGCAACTTCCAATCCCCCCACAGAAGAGGCCCACAGTGATGACAGCAGCTCTGGTCACCTGGATCTGGATGACCAACCTGGCTCATCAGGTACCTCCGGACAGTCAGTTACCCAGGCACAGTCTCACACCACCACAGAGCCTCCCCCTCAGGAAACACCACCACAGCCCCCACTCAGTGGGCCCATTCCTCTGTCCCGAGGACACGTCAATCAGCAGTGTGTCCACCACTACAAGGACCTCAGGGCACCCCATAAGCACAGGACAATCAGGGACCTAGGGTCAGTGGCAGTGGGCACACCGTTCAGGGGACAGAAGCACAGGACAACAGGGAAGCTGGGAGGACTGCTGTGCTCCAGGGGGAGGACAGGCCCAGGGAACTGACTCTCCAGGAGGCACTTACCGTGATCCTGGGATTATACCAACATTCCCAGGATATGCTGGGCCAGATCGTGGACAGAATGCAGGAGAACATGCGGCTGCAGGAGGGACAGTGCCTGGGGATCAGCGAGGAATTGAAGTCCATTAACACCACCCTGGTCTCTATTGCAGGGGTGATAGCAGACATGGCCAACAGTATCAGGGAGGCAGTGGCACACCAGAAAGCCCCTGACACTAGCCAGACTATTGAACAGCCCTCCACCTCCGCTGCCGCTAGTGGACAGGAGGCCCACCACAAGACCAACAGGCCACCAGCACCCATTCCCCTGAAGAAGGAGAAGCACCCTGCAAACGTTCCTTGCAATCCAGGCAGAAGCCAGAGACTATTGCCAAGACCCCTGCCAGGAAATAAGACTCTCCTGATTGTCACCCTTGTGTCCCACTCTGTCACCCTGTCACCTTGGACTGCCATTGCTCCCCTTTCTATGCGCCCTTGGACAATGCACCTGTACTACAAATAGACTGGAATCTAACCTGGACTTACATCATCACCCCAGCCCATTGCACTTCCCCCTTTTCATCAGAGCACTGCAATAAACACACTTAGAAAAAATACAAGTATGGAGTATGTCAAATTATTTCAAAATGTATTTGTTTAACAAGGTTCATAAATTGCAATTTAACTGTATAGTAATGTTTACATAGGAAAGACCTGTAGTTGACTGCAGTAAACACACCAGGAGCAATAGTGGGGCACCAACATCTGCAAAAAGAGATGCCAATGGGTACAGTGAGTTACCATAGAAGTAGGAATTCACAGCCTGACAGTGACAATGTCACACATCAGACTGTCAATGAAATGTGAAATAACACTGTCTTACCTGCATATCATTGGAAGTACTGACAAATGACTGCACTTGTTGTCCTCATCCTCTGCCTCCTCATCTTCACTGTCCACAGGGTCCACTGCTGCCACACGGCCATCTCCAGCCTCCTCCTCCTGCAGAAAAGGCTCATGGCATCTCAAGGCAAGGTTACACCATACGCATACACAAACATCCACTGGGTGGGAACCAGGGCTCACCTATTAGCCACACCCGGTGCCTCTGGAGTTGGGCCATCACATTTGGGATGCTGCTATTCCTCAGGATAAAAGCATCATTCACTGACCCAAGATACTTAGCATTGACATGGGAGAAGTACTGGTCCGCCAAACACACCATCTGCACATTCCTCGAGTGATAACTTTTATGATTTCTGAAGACCTGTTCATTTTGCAGGGGGGGACAAATGCAATATGTGTCCCATCAATCGCACCAATGATGTTGGGGATATGTCCCATTGCATAGAAGTCAGGCTTCACAGTGGCCAAATCCTCCACTTGGGGGAAAACAATGTAGCTGCACATGTGTTTAATCAGGGCAGCCAATACTCTTGTCAGCACTATTGAGACCATTGGCTGTGATATTCCTGCAGCCAAGCCCACTGTCACTTGAAAAGAACCTGTTGCCAAACAATGGAGCACTGATAGAACTTGCACAAGAGGGGAGATATCAGTGGCGTGATGGATAGCAGATATCAGGTCAGGCTCCATTTGGGCACACAGCTCTGTGATTGTGGCCCTGTCAAGTCTATAGGTGAGGATAATGTGCCCGTCCTCCATTGTTGTCAAGTCCACCAGGGGTCTGTACACGGGGGGATGTCTCCATCTCCTATTCATCTGCAGCGGTTGCAATCTATGGGGTAAAATAGTGAGCCGCTGGTCATTATATGTACATTGTAACCACTACAGTTCAATGCATTTTGTGATTGTTACAATATTTTGGTGACATATGTCCAGATTGTGAAATTGTGAACTGTGACGCAGTTTGGATCCATGGCTTAGCCCCCCCCCCCCGAAATGGCGTCCACCTGTCCAGTATGGCAGGACAGGTGGAAATAAGGTAATTCCGCTGATGTTGTGCGCCGTGCAAATCTTAATTGGTTATCATTGGGCCCTAGGGGGTACAGTGGCCAATGGTGATCTACGCCGGTGGTGAAGGTACGCACTGCCGCGGACGTGACCGCCATTTTCTCTCTTTTCACTCACTTGCTACCTGTCCTTCACAGGAGAGGATCTACACTGCATGTGCTGCTGTGACCTGTGTCTGGAACATACCATGGCCCGTCTGACTGGGGAAAGGGCCCCTGCTTTCACCTCAGCGGAGTTGGAGCGATTAGTGGATGGGGTTCTATCCCAGTACCGACTGCTGTATCGGCCTCCAGACCAACGGGTGAATACACTGTAAGTACAATGCATGGGGCATGAATGCATGGAGTGCTGTGTGTGAAGGCCTCGTGTAGGGGGGGTGTTGGTGGATGGGCCCTGGGCAGCGTGCAGCATGTATGCTGGGCCAGGTCTGTGCTAATGGGGATGGGAAGGGGCATGGTGGGCCATGAGTGTAACAGGCAGGACGGTCTGACTGATACCTTTCCTTGTGTGTATTATCTCTGCATGTCAGCGCCCATCAAAAGAAGGGTATATGGCGTGCCATCGTCAAGGACGTGCGGACCTAGGGGGTCTACTGCAGGCGGAGCACCCACTGTTGGAAACGGTGGGAGGACCTGAGATGCTGGGCACTAAAGACGGTGGATGGCCTCCCATCGAGGAAGTGGTGCCCGTCGAACCCTAACCCACCTGATGGCCCGCCTACTGGCAGTGGCCTATCTGGAGCTGGATGGGTGCTTGGGGGCATCACAGCAGCAAGAAGAGGGTGAGTACAGTGCCCTTCATTTCTACTTACGCCTGGTGGGGTGGTATACAGGTGGGGGATGTGGGCCTGTGGGTGCCCCTAGGCCAGGGCTGACATTGGAGAGTAGGTCCCATGTTGGGCAGGGTTCTGATGTAAAATTCCTCCAACCTAGCTAGTAGGCATACACTACTGGGCAGGGGTGTGTGTGTCTCAGGTATGCTGCAGTTGGCTGTATGTGTCCCTACCCATGGCCTGGTGACTAGCATTGTAACTGGTAGTGCATTGCCTAGTGCGTAGGGCTGTTCCCTGTGTGTGAGTGTGTTGTGTACGCCAACTGTAATGTTGGTGCCGCCACTGACCAAGTGTATCCTTTGTCTGCCCCCCTCCTTTTTGTTTTGTCATCCTGTCATTATGTGGATTACCATCATCTGGCGGAGGAACAGAGGCACCGGTGTTGGAGGGAGCTGCATCACACAGGACCCAGGAGGCAGAGTCCACTGACAATGAGGACACCAGTGGGATGGAGGGTGAAGGGAGCACCACGGCGGAGACTAGAGGTGACAGTTCGGACAAGAATACCTCCTCTAATAGAAGCTCCCTGGTGGTGGCAGACACCTCCATGACCACACCAGCTACAGGTACAGCTGCCATCCCCGTACCAGGACCACCCTCCCAGCAGCCCAGCAGCCCCTCAGTGTGATTTCCGTGTCCGCTCACCCAGTAGGGTGGCCATCTCCTTCGCCCCAGGCACCTCAGGCCCTGCCCCGGTTAGCCCTGCTGCCCTGAGTGAGGAGGCTATTGACCTCCTGCGATCCATCTCTGTTGGGCAGTCAACCATTGTGAATGACATCCAGGGGCTGGCAGCCTAAATTCAACAGTCCAATGCATTTCTGGAGGGCATTCACACTGGCCTGGTTGCCCAACAGAGATCAATCCAGGCTCTGGCCTCCTCCATGATGGCAGCTATTGTCCCTGTTTCCACCCTCCCACCTCCAACTTCCTCTACACAATCCCATTCCCCATTCCCCTCAACCCCAACCTATCCCAAGCGCACAGGCAGACGAGCACACACACAGGACAACACACAAGTGTACATGGCAAACACAAGCACCACACTTCATCCCACAGGCATTCACACAAACACCATCTAAATGCAGACATACCAACATCCACTGCCTCCACTGTGGCCCCCTCCTCCTCGATGTCTACTTCCCTCCCAGTTGCGTCTCCACTCACACCTGCATGCACTACTTTCTCATCCACTGCCCCCATCACCAGCACACCTATCAGAACACACACCTCACTGAAAGTCACCTCCCTCACATCCATGCACACGTCCCCTGTGTCCTCTCCCACTGCATCTGTGCCCCCTCCTCCCAAAGTACACAAACGCAAGCACTCAGACACCCAACAGCCATCCACCTCACAACAGCATCCAGCCCTTGCACCTGCACCCAAACACAGCAGGCTGACACCTTCTACAAACACTCCCTCTTCCTCCACTACCAAACCTATTCCTCCTCCTGCCCCAATGTCCCTAAGAAGCTTTTCCTCGCTACCGTTGACCTCTTCCCTACCCCTCCCCCCCATCCTCCATGTCAGGCCAGGGTGGTCAAAACCCAGGCAAGCACCTCAGCCACCCAGTCCACAGGCACAGTATTGCCCCCAGCAACTCCAGGTGGGAAAGGATACCGGCCACCAGCCAGCCAGACGGAAAGGGTGCCTGCCCCAAGTGCTGCAGGAAGAAAGGGCAAGGAGCCAACCCCAAGTGCTGCAGGAAGGAAGGGCACGGAGCCAGCCCCAAGTATTGCAGGAAGGAAGGGCAAACAGCCAGCCTCAAGTGCTGCAGGAAGGAAGGGCAAGGAGCCAGTCCCAAGTGCTGCAGGAAGGAAGGGCAAGGAGCCAGCCCCAAGTGCTGCAGGAAAGAAGTGCAAGGAGCCAGCCCCAGGAGCTGCAGGAAGGAAAGGCAAAGGGCCTGCACCAGCAGGCAGTAAGGACAAGGGGCCTGGTGCTGGGACTCAGTCAGAGACCCCACCACCAACCTTGGTGATGCAGCCATCTGAGGCTGCAGGGGATGGGCTGGAGCCTCCCCCAACACCACCACCAGCTCCGCCAGCAGCCCCACCACCAGCAGCAGCACCAGTGGACAGCCGTCTGAGGCTGCAGGGGATGGGCTGGAGACTCCCCCCCACCACCACCAGCACCACCACCAGCAATGGACAGCCATCCGAGGCTGCAGGGGATAGGCTGGAGCCTCCCCCCTCCACCACCAGCACTGCCACCACCAGCACTGGTGAGCAGCCATCCGAGGCTGCAGGAGATGGGCTGGAGCCTCCCCCCCACCACCACCAGCACCGCCAACACCAGCAGTAGGCAACCGTCCGAGGCTGCAGGGGATGGGCTGAAGCCTCCCCACCCACCACCAGCAGCAGCAGCACCAGTGGTCAGCCATCCGAGGCTGCAGGGGATGGGCTGGAGCCTCCCCCCACCAGCAGCAGCAGCACCACTGCCACCACTGAACAGCCATCACCGCCGGCAGACATTCTGTAGACCTGCATCCATGGGCTGTTGTGCGGCATGCCCCCTGCAAATCCAGTGGGTATGACACCCACCAGAGAGACTGTGACCTGGCACTCCCCAAGATCTACATCATAGGGAGATGCCATCCATTCATCCCATCCTCCCCAGGATGAAGATCAAAGGGCACGTTTCCCCCTCCAGAACCAGTGGAGATGCCATCCACTCACCCCATCCTCCCCAGGATGAAGATCACATGGCACGATACCCCCTCCAGAGCCCGTGGGCAAGTCACCCACTTGAGAGACTGTGGCCTTGCACTCCCCAGGACAGACTAATGGGTATGTTGTCCCCTCAAGGACCAGTTGCGTTGTACCATCTTCCGGCTGAGGTGCCCCATGTTCCCCGTCCCCCTGAGGTGCCTGCCTATTTACGACCTGATGCCCCTGCAGTGTTCTCTCCATGTTGTTGCAGGAGTGAAGTGGGGCCTTGGACTTTGTAATGTGGCCCTGTGGCCCACGAACATTGAGGACTGGGCAGTGTCCCAAAATTTGTAAATATGGATATACTTTATGATTTGGATGCTTTGTCCTTGCATTATTCCTGAGGGGTATGGGGTAAATATGTTATGTTACTGCATCTGCTTGTGTGTATGGTGTTGTGGGTGGGGGTGTTGTGTGTGTGTGTGTCACTCTCTTTTTCCTCCCCTGTGTGCTAGGTGGCTGTGCTCACTGTGGTCGTCTTCGCCGTCATTGGTGTTACTAGTGGAGCAGCACGTAGAAGAGCATGGGGAAGAGAAGCAGCTCGGGTTTTATGGTGGGGTGGTTCTTCCCTGAGTCTCCACAGGTGAGTCCTTTCACTTCTGAGCTCTGTTTCTGCCAGGCTTTTGATGTCACTGGTACCTCCCCAAAAAAGGTGGCGGATTGGCCTGTCTTAATACAGTGGGCGGAACATTGTCTTCTACCTGGCTGTAGGCAGTTACTGCTGTGGTGCCTGTTGATTCCGCCCTGGCGGTGGGTGTGTTAAAGTGGCTCTCTGTCTAAGCTGTTTCCGTCATGGTCATAATTTGGCAGTATTTACCCCAGCCTGTTGGCGGTATTACCGCCACTTTATCACCAACCGTCAGGTTTTTAATGACCCCTTATGTGCTGTTTGTGGCGTATCCCAGCAGCTGTGTTGTGGTGTTCCCCATCCATTTCTTCACCACCATCCTCCTCCTCCTCAGGCAGGTCATCAACCAGCTCATGCAACCTGCTCATACAAGGGGACGGTCATCAGCACACATATATTGTGCTGGATAGTACATGTCATTATGATGTTGCAGACAATGTGTGGGCCATATAGGAGGCTGCCTCCTGTGAGGTCCAGGCACCTGAATCTTGACTTCAGGATGCCAAATATCCCGGCCATGATATTCCGTGTCTTCCGATGTCCCTCATTATCTGCACACTCTACTGCTGTGCTTGGGTTGGCAAATGGGGTCATAATCCATGGCTGTATTCCATAACTCTGGTCAGCTGCAAAAGATAAAAGGAGTAAGTTGTTGTTAAGGCTTGTAACAGGTTTGTCATGTAGCCTGGCAGTTGATATTTTGAGTTGGTTGTGATTCATATGTGTTTGTGGTATGGTATGAGTTCCTGGCATTGTGCAAGGCTTTCTCAGCACTGTGTTGTTGGACATGACAGTCTTGACTTTGGCTCAAGGACCTGGAGATATGATTTGAAATCCTAACTGATGGTCAGTATGTATGTACTGTGCGTTGTGTAGTACACCTTTGTACCAGTGTGCTATCACTAGAGGGGACATAACACATCCTCACAACACAATGGGGTCAGATGTGGTGGTAACATGGTAGCACTACAGAGCCTGGACATCCCATCCATTTTGACATGTGTCATTACAGGTGATGTGCAACACTTAGGTCCATTGAAATGAGTAAGTGACAATGCACAACACGTCTCCAACATTGGCAGAACTGTCCTGCAGCATTTTAACAATGCAAACATGCCCCATGTGTGACATGTTACAAGGCAACCCTTTGTTGTCCCCTGCGCCAGTGGCTAATATGAAGCCGTGCACCTACACTACCAACATTGCACCAGGGTGTATGGCTAGCTGCCCTGTGGAGGTGGATGTATCTGTGCAGGAAGGGGCACCACCCTATACATATGCTGTTTTGATGGACAATTGGCTCTTTCTGTGTGTGCAGCAGTATGCAGCATGCATTGCTGGCACATTCATATGAGTTCAAATCACAGTCTACTTCCTTCTTACATCCTGCAAATGGCACCCCTGGGGTGGTGTTTGATGTTGACACTGCCTCAGGATTTAGGTGACACCTACATCTGAGTCAGCATCATCATGCTATGTATCTTGTGGTGACTGACCTGCAGCAACACACATTGCACGCCCCTTCCAAGCTACATATTGCATGGGAGGGCATCAGATTTCCAATGTAGCTCCAAAACACAAAAGAGTGGTCATCTGCCAAGTTGTATATACAGTGCAGGCCATGACAATGGCACTGGGGGCTTTTACATAAGTCCCTTGGTGATCCTGAGTGACAGCTAATGTTTGTGGCAGCCATCAGGTGTCCAAGGGTGTGCATCCCATTGTTTCAGGATGATCAACATTACTACCACTGTCCATCCTATCTTCTAGCACATGAGTCAGCATTTATAATGTCAACACATGCACAATGCAGGCTATGGGATGGAGCTCAGCTCCTTAGCAAATGTGTCCCTTATCACAGTTCATGTGAGGTCAGTGATGTCCTGTATTCTCCTACAGTGTCCCACTATGGCATCCATGATCTGCACTGTCTAACAGTGATGCTGCCCCATCGTGGGCCATTTATTATTGATGGTACTGACATGATGGTGTTGTGGGTCAGTAAGTGGTGCATGTGAGATGGCACCACAGTAGGTGTGGTGCCACTTATCACAAATCTGGCACATGGTATGTGATGGGCATTGCTTTTGTATTCCTAATGCGTCAGGCAGATGTCTCTGCACACTACATGTAAGTCAGGTATGTGTTGATGAGATGTAGTTGGTATTGGCAGCAGTTGTCTGGCATTTGACGTTAGTTCTGGCAGTGACATGCACGGCAGGATTTGAGGGATCTGTGCCCACATGAGACTTACGTAACATGAGCATGGTGTATGCCATTGACATGGCTGTGCTATTCTTTGTTTGGTGAACTGTGTGTGAAGTGTACGTAGTAGGCAAACTGTGGGCACTCGTAGTGGTCTGTGTGGTTCATCTATTAGCAAAGGGTACTTATCTGCACCTGTCCTTCACGTGGTGTGCCTGTCAAGTTGTGGGTTTGTTACGTACATGTGGATGTATGTGTTTGTGGTGTGCACTGATTGTGCTGTACTGCAGCATGGTGCATAATTGTTGTTACCTGCACAT
Source organism: Pleurodeles waltl (assembly GCF_031143425.1). Taxonomy (NCBI): domain Eukaryota; kingdom Metazoa; phylum Chordata; class Amphibia; order Caudata; family Salamandridae; genus Pleurodeles; species Pleurodeles waltl. The sequence continues at coordinate 894,902,729 of NC_090438.1, read as the reverse complement.
CTGTGTTACCCTGACCATGTGTTTATGTGGTGGTGTATGTCTTGTATGTCCTACAGAGTTGGTGTGTTATGTGTATATTGCTAGGTTTGTTGACTTACCCAAAAGTAAGCAATTTCCATATTGTCCATCCTGGAAGTGTTCATTGATCCTGCTGTGCCAGAAAATGAAGGCGTCATAGACACGCCCACGATGCTTGACCAAAATGTTTATGAATAGTCCCCGGTGGTCCACTATGCCCTCTACTTAATGGAATGCGTGTGCTTGCGATTCCAGTATAAGTGCTCTGTTGCTGCAGGTGGAATGAGTCGGACATGGGTGCAGTCAGTTCCACCGAGCACATGCGGGAAGCGATGGATTTGGTCGAACCCCTGTTTTGTCTCCTGCTGCTTTTGCTGGGTGTTGGGGAAGCTGATGTGGCGGGTGTCAGGGAGATTATAGCGTCTAACACCTTTGTCAGGAACACAGAAAATGATGGCTGTGAGACACCAGCAACCAGGACACCCGTTGTTTGGAATGAGCCACTTGCCAGCATGTGCAGGACAGCTAGCAGCTTTGCCATAGGTGGTATGTTGTGTGGGGTCTGCAGACTGGGTGTGATTAGTGACTCCTTATGATGTCCTGGTCCATGAGGCCAAGGAGGGTTGTTCTGGTTCTGAAGACCCTCTCGTGTCTTCTGCGTTGCCATAGTTGGCTGCGTTTGTGGTGGTGGTGATTGCTGTAGTTATTGCTGTCCTTTGTGTCGTCTCGCAAGCTAGATCAGTAGCACCTCCATCTCCTCCTGTTGGTGGTAATATTGCTTCTGTGTGTTTTCCTCAAGTAGTGATGAGTTTTCCTCATTTTAATGCCTGGTCTGACCCAGGTGTTAAAATTTGACGCAAATCGGAGTTAACGTAATTTTTTGGGTTCGCCTCCCACCTGTGCGTCATTGTTGCCCGGGCGATAAATATGGCGCTAGGGGCTTACAGTCATTTTTTGGATGGGAACACCTACCTTGCATCTTATTGACACAAGGAGGTCTCACACATCGCAAAAATTATGTTAACTGCAACATTTTGACGGAAAAGAATTGACGCTAATTAAGCCAAACAGAGTATAAATATGACCCTCAAACAGCCTGCAACTAAGCAAAGGTTAGCACTGAGTCGCATGTCACAAAATCACAAGATTATGGGATGGAAACTTCTTTAAACTAGTAAAAGAACATTTGCAATCATTACTGCTGTGCAAATAGGAGGATTCATGAATGGAGTTTCCTCCCCTTTCCAGTTTGGAAAAAAAGTGATTGATAATTTGTGACTGCAATTGCTGTCGGAAACCACTGGTGAGCTAACACCCCCTGAATTGGGGTGATTACTAATTTGCAAAGGGGAAGAGGTCCCCTTAGGACAGGTTATTGGCAGCCTCAGGGGGTAAAAGGTTTGCAAAAACTGCTGGCCGCACAGTGCAGAATCTCTAGTATTTTGACAGCAACTGGGTAAATAGTGAGGTTTTTCTGATTTTTGCATGCTGCTGTTGGTCAAAGGGTACAGAATCTCTTCTGTTTAGCCAGTGGCTGGATAAATAGTGAAGATATTTGCTGTTCAGACAAATGCCAGCATGACAGGTCAAAATTTCTACTTTGTGGTCAGCAGCCAGGTAAATATTTACATTTTCCTTTATATGGCCAACAGTTGGACAGTGCAGAATCTCTACTATTTAACCAGTGTTTGGGTAAAAAAAGTGTAAACGATGCCAAAGAAATCTTCACCATTGTGAAGGAATTAGCCTTCCCACCACAAACTCTATATCCATCATTCCTTTGTAAGCCCTTTGCACTTAGCTCTCCCATAATTTCAGCAACATGGTCAACCACAAAAAAGGGAGAGTTACTCTTCCATGCCTAAAGGAACAGCATTATAATGTCAATAAATAAATATATTTCCTTCTTGTGCTTATTTCTGTATTAAATAATTCCTCAATATATTCAAGCAGCTTCCATAAATAAAGTTTGAACATCTAGATCAACATAAAGTCACTTTCTGTCTCACTACATTTAAAAAAGCAGTACTGTTTGTTAAACAATATAAAATAATCACTCTATGTAGAAATCTCTACCTAACTAACCAGAAAATTTAAAACCATACAAAACAAAGTGACCAGACTCACGCTTAGGCTTCTAAACTGCACATACATCACTTTGCACGTCAGAAACCTTCACTGACTCCCCATCCACACACATATAGGGCCTCATTACGAGGCTGGGCGACATGAGACCGCCAGCCTCACTGTTGCGGTCCTGGCAGTCACACACCCGGCGACAGGAATCTCCATTCCTATCACTGGCACACACATGCAAACATGTCCCCACACATCCACACATCCCCCCCACCCATCCACACACTCACAAACACCCCCACCCCTTTACACATGCATGCATTCACATACACACCCATTCAGCATACGCACACATGTACACAGACACCCACACTCACTCACATTCATCAACAGACACCCCCACTCACTCACATTCATCCACACAGACACCCCCATACACGTGCACCTACACATTCACATCCACTCACATACATGCACGCATTCACCACCCCTCCAGAGACACGCAGACACGCACACACACACACATGAGCACCCCACTCCCCTTTCAGATGCCCACTTACCTTCTCCATTGAGGAGGACGTCCGGGAGGGGATGGGTTGTGGCGGTCTTGCATCAACAGCACCACCGCACCAGCAGGACTCCGCCAAGGCATACTGTATTATGGCTTGTGATACGGCGGGTGGAGTCCTGCTGCTGTGGCGATGCTGGTGATGCACCCGCCTCTGCACCACAGGCCACCACCACGAATGCTGGTGACTTTCCACCACAGAGATGGCAGACAGCTGCCAGCATTCGTAGTATGGTGGTCTGCAGACCGCCAGCACTGTCAGTCTGGTGGCAGATTTGGCTTTGGTGGTCAGGGAACTTGACCGCCAAAGTCAAAATTAGGGCCACCTTCTGCAAGCTCCTCACCTACCCCTTAAAGCCCTGCACAAAGTAGGCCCCTCCTACCTCATTAGCTGAATCAACTTCAACATTCTGACCAGGAACCTCTGCTCAGCAGCCTATGGTTTGCACATATCACCCACACATGCACATACCAGACAAAGTTGATATACCTTCTCAAACCTCACTCTCAAAGCCTAGAACAACCTCCTCATTCACATCAGAGCTGCCTCCTCAGTATTTGAGTTCTGCAACAAACTGAAAACATGGCTCTTCATCTAGACTTCATTCTTAGCCAGTTAGTCCACTCGTTCCTAGTGCTGGGAGACCATTCTGGGTGAGTCATGTGCTTTACAAATTAACATAACATAACATAATATAGTATAACATAACTACCCTACATCGTCCAAGACTGCCATGCGTGCTTTCCACAAGGCTTCTGAGTATCAGGATACATCAATATGGATTGCCTGCAAGTGCCTGCAGGCTGCTGCAGTTGGCCACACCAAAACCTCACACTACTCTAGCACAATGTCAGTTTCATTTTGTTAAGTTTTATTTCATTGACATGGGAATCACATTAAATTCATACTCAGGTGAAATGTCAAAAAAGATAGAGCAGTCAGTTTGCATGATCCTCCCTGTAGTTTATCAAATATTTTAATTAACATCTCGTTTGCTTGCTCTGTTGTCTGAAGTAGTGTTAATATATTCATGTTGGAAGTGATTGAGCTGTGTCATGTCATGTTGTTTTGTAGAGCACTGTGGCAGTGGGGTGGCGATAATAAGAACTAGAATACTCGGGTGGTTTTAAAATGGGATGTTTTATTTTTAGTTCCTTAAAGAAATTACCTAGGCTGCAGTATTTATGTGAGTTTTGGTTCTCCGTAATAAAATGTTTCTTCTTCTTCTTCTCAGATTTCCCCTTGACCGGCGTAGATGTTCTCCGTGGGATTCTCAGATGCACCGGAAAACAAGAGGAATGGAGATATGGGTAAGTCTGGGGTTTTGTAACTAAACGGTCAGTATTAACACAACAAGAGGGAAAAAGGAGAGCGAGACAGGGAGAGAGAGAGAGAGAGATAGCTAGATATGTGTCCCCTGGGAAATTATGAAGGATGTGGTAGTTAGCATGCATAGGACGAGTCACCTAGGGTGTCTTTGTGGTTGTAGGTCTTTATCTCTGGTGCTCTTAATTTATAGTGCTCTTATTTCTTCCCTTGTAGTGCTCTTAGTATTTCAGTCTCAGGTTTCTCTTCTTTTTATATCGATCTTGTTCCTTCAAGATCTTTTCTCCTTCTTTTTACCGTTACCCTCCTCCTCCTCCTCCATTTCTTCCTACTCCTCTTCCCCTCCCTGTATTCTCACTCCTCTCCCCCCCTCCCGGTGTCCCTTTTCCCTTTAACCAGAAAGTGTCCTTTATATAGGACCGTACCTGGTTAAGCCACGTCCCTCCTGGGACGTGGCAGAATTCTCGCCTTTCTGGATTCCTCTCTGACGTACTCCGAGCTTGGGCATTGGTTCCTCGGGCTTCTCTTCTGCTCCGGTCTTCGTTTTCTGCCTCCGGTCGTATGTTCTGCGTCTTCTCTTCTCTGTCGACGTCTTTCCCTTCCTCGTCCTCCCCACGCGCGAGCAGTCCTTCGTCGCATTCGACCTTTTCGGGGACCCGGATTTCCGGGTTCCCTGAGCTGTTAGTGACGTGGTCATTGCTGAAACGCCCGGGCGGGGTGTTGTCATGGAGAGCAGATCGGAACTCTGTTCCCGATTCCGCTGTGGGAGTAGCCGGTACCTCCGTCAGCCGGCTACACACCCCATCCCAAGATCGGGACTGATATAGTTCCGAAGAACCGGGGAATCGAGACAAGTAGTCAGCCGGACCTTGTAGGGTACCCGGAATATGACGGACCTGGAAAGAGAAGGGTTGAAGCTCCATAAACCACCTAAGAACACGGGAGTTGGAGTCTTTATGGGATGCCAACCAAGTCAGGGGAGCATGGCCGGTAAACAGAATAAAAGGGTGCCCCAGGAGATAGTACCACAGGTTCTCGACAGCCCATTTAATTGCAAGACACTCCCGTTCAATAATGGGATAGTGACATTCCCTAGGTAACAATTTCCTGCTCATAAAGACAATGGGGTGGTCATGACCGTCATCGTCAGGTTGGGAAAGTACTGCCCCTAACCCCAAATCCGAGGCGTCCGTATACAGATGGAAGGTTTTAGTGAAATTGGGACAGCGTAAGAGGGGCTCAGTAGTGAGGTAGGACTTCAATTGATTAAAACTAGTTAGTTGTTTTTCGGATAGGGATGTTATCTTAGATGGTAAGTTTTTCTTAAGGAGGTCCGTGAGGGGTGCGGCCAGGGTGGAATATTAAGGTATAAAACGTCTATAATATCCGATTAACCCCAAGAAGGAGCAAAGTTCTCTTTTCGTTGTGGGGGTAGGGACTTGCTGGATGGCTTCTATCTTATTCTTTTGTGGTCGGAGCTGGCCCTGACCTATAAAATACCCCAAATAAGCAATGTGGTCGTAACCCAAATGACATTTTTATGGATTGGCTGTGAGCCCAGCTGCATGTAATGCCTGACATATTTCATGGAGATGGATAAGATGGTCTTCCCAGGTGTTGCTGAAAACCACAATAACGTCTAAGTACGCGGCGGCATATTTACGAAAAGGTCTTAAAAGGTGGTGTAGGAAAGTACCATCTTGCCTGGCATGTTACCCCCATATTTCACTGTATATATGTTGTTTTAGTGTATGTGTCACTGAGACCCTGCCAGCCAGGGCCCCAATGCTCATAAGTGTGCCCTGTATGTGTTCCCTGTGTGATGACTAACTGTCTCACTGAGGCTCTGCTAACCAGAACCTTAGTGGTTATGCTCTCTCTGCTTTCCAAATTGTCACTCACAGGCTAGTGACCAATTTCACCAATTCACATTGGCATACTGGAACACCCTTATAATTCCCTAGTATATGGTACTGAGGTACTCAGGGTATTGGGGTTCCAGGAGATCCCTATGGGCTGCAGCATTTCTTTTGCCACCCATAGGGAGATCTGACAATTCTTACACAGGCCTGCCAGTGCAGCCTGAGTGAAATAACGTCCACGTTATTTCGTAGCCATTTACCACTGCACTTAAGTAACTTATAAGTCACCTATATGTCTAACCTTCACCTGGTGGAGGTTGGGTGCAAAGTTACTTAGTGTGTGGGCACCCTGGCACTAGCCAAGGTGCCCCCACATCGTCCAGGGCAAATTCCCCGGACTTTGTGAGTGCGGGGACACCATTTCACGCGTGCACTATACATAGGTCATTACCTATGTTTAGCGCCACAATGGTAACTCCGATCTGGCATTGGGGAGACAATTCCATGATCCCCCGAGTCTCTAGCACAGAACCCGGGTACTGCCAAAATGCCATTCCCGGGGTTTCACTGCAGCTGCTGCTGCTGCCAACCCCGCAGACAGGTTTCTGCCCTCCTGGGGTCCAGCCAGGCCTGGCCCAGGAAGGCAGAACAAAGGACTTCCTCAGAGAGAGGGTGTTACACCCTCTCCCTTTGGAAATAGGTGACAGGGCTGGGGAGGAGTAGCCTCCCCCAGCCCCTGGAAATGCTTTGATGGGCACAGATGGTGCCCATCTCTGCATAAGCCAGTCTACACCAGTTCAGGGATCCCCCAGCCCTGCTCTGGTGCGAAACTGGACAAAGAAAAGGGGAGTGACCACTGCCCTGACCTGCACCTCCCAGGGGAGGTGCCCAGAGCTCCTCCAGCGTGCCCCAGACCTCTGGCATCTTGGATTCAGAGGTGTGCTGGCACACTGGACTGCTCTGAGTGGCCAGGGCCAGCAGGTGACGTCAGAGACTCCTTCTGATAGGCTCTTACCTTTCTTACTAGCCTATCCTCCTTCCTAGGTAGCCAAACCTCCTTTTCTGGCTATTTAGGGTCTCTGCTTTGAGGAATTCTTCAGATACTGAATGCAAGAGATCACCAGAGTTCCTCTGCATCTCCCTCTTCACCTTCTGCCAAAGGATCGACCGCTGACTGCTCAGGACGCCTGCAAAACCGCAACAAAGTAGCAAAGATGACTACTGCAACCTTGTATCGCTTTATCCTGCTGGCTTTCTCGCCTGTTTTCTGGTGGTGCATGCTCTGGGGGTAGCCTGCCTCCTTCTTGCACCAGGAGCTCTGAAGAAATCTCCTGTGGGTATATGGAATCTTCCCCCTGCAACCGCAGGCAACAAAAGACTGCATCACCGGTCCTCTGGGTCCCCTCTCAGCATGACGAGCATGGTCCCTGGAACTCAGCAACTCTGTCCAAGTGACTCCCACAGTCCAGTGACTCTTCAGTCCAAGTTTGGTGGAGGCAAGTCCTTGCCTCCCCACGCTAGACTGCATTACTGGGTACCACGTGATTTGCAGCTGATCCGGCTCCTGTGCACTCTTCCAGGATTTCCTTCGTGCACAGCTAAGCCTGGGTACCCAACACTCTAACCTACAGTGCACAACCTCCTGAGTTGTCCTCCAGCGTCGTGGGACTCCCTTTTCTGACTTCGGGTGGATGCCGGTTCACTCCTCTTCTAAGTGCCTGTTCCAGTACTTCTGCGGGAGCTGCCTGCTTCTGTGAGGCTCCCTGACTTGCTGGGCGCCCCCTCTGTCTCCTCATCCAAGTGGCGACATCCTGGCCCCTCCTGGGCCCCAGCAGCATCCAAAAATCCTAACCGCGACCCTTGCAGCTAGCAAGGCTTGTTTGCATTTTTTCTGCATGGGAACACCTCTGCAAGCTTCTTCACGATGTGGGACATCCATCCTCCAAAGGGGAAGTTCCTAGTCCTCTTTGTTCTTGCAAAACACCAAGCTTCTTCCATCCGGTGGCAGCTCCTTTGCACCCTCAGCTGGCATTTCCTGGGCATCTGCCCACTCTCGACACTGTCGCGACTCTTGGACTTAGTCCCCTTGTTTCACAGGTACTCAGGTCTGGAAATCCACTGTTGTTGGTTTGCTGGTGTTGGTTTTCCTTGCAGAATCCCCCTATCACGACTTCTGTGCTCTCTGGGGATTGTAGGTGCACTTTACACCTACCTTACAGGGTCTTGGGGTGGGCTATTTTTCTAACCCTCACTGTTTTCTTACAGTCCCAGCGACCCTCTACAAGCTCACATAGGTTTGGGGTCCATTCGTGGTTCGCATTCCACTTTTGGAGTATATGGTTTGTGTTGCCCCTATACCTATGTGCTCCTATTGCAATCTATTGTAACTTTACACTGCTTGCATTACTTCCTTTTGCTATTACTGCATATTTTTGGTTTTGTGTACATATATCTTGTGTATATTTGGCATCCTCATACTGAGGGTACTCACTGAGATACTTTTGGCATATTGTCATAAAAATAAAGTACCTTTATTTTTAGTATATCTGTGTATTGTGTTTTCTTATGATATTGTGCATATGACACCAGTGGTATAGTAGGAGCTTTGCATGTCTCCTAGCTCAGCCTAAGCTGCTCTGCTATAGCTACCTTCTATCAGCTTAAGCTGCTAGAAACACCTCTTCTACACTAATAAGGGATAACTGGACCTGGTACAGAGTGTAAGTACCACCTGGTACCCACTACAAGCCAGGCCAGCCTCCTACAGGTGGTCCATTAGTCTTTTGAATGTGGCTGGAGCTCCGTGGAGTCCAAATGGGAGTACCGTAAAATGGTAGAGCCCTGAGTGAGTGGAGAAAGCCGTTTTCTCCCTATCGGCTGGTGCTAGTGGTATTTGCCAATACCCTTTTGTTAAATCGAGCGTTTACATATATTGGGCTTTGCCCAGTTGCTCGAGCAGGTCATCCACCCTGGGAATTGGGTATGTATCGAAGAGGGAAATTTCATTTAGACGGCGGAAGTCAATACAGAATCTTATCGAACCATCCGGTTTTGGGACGAGAACAACGGGGGAGCACCAAGCACTTGGAGATGGCTCTATGACCTTCAGTTTTAATATTGCTTGAACCTCTTCTTCTATTAAATGTCGTCGGGCTTCTGGGATACGATAAGGGCGTAGTCTTATTATTTTTCCCTCAGGGGTTCTGATGTGATGTTGGATCAGATGAGTTTTTCCCGGTATTCCCGAGAAAAAACTGTCATGTCTCTTTACTAGATTCTTTAGTTGATTCATCTGCTTTTCCGTGATGTTTGCATTAATGTGGGGTATCTCTGTGTCTACCTTAGTGTTAGTGGGATACAGCTCAATGTCTTAGGGTTCTCCAGCGGTTATTAGGAGTCCGTTAGCTGATTGGTTATGCACTGTCGTGGGTTCTTCCCATTTTTTAAACAGATTTATATGCTAAATTTGAGTTCTATTGGGATGTTTGGATATTTCTACCAGGTAAGTAACAGGGGAAATAGGTTTTAATATTGTACATGGACCTTGCCACTTGGCCAGAAGTTTACTGTCAGAACAAGGTTTTAATATAAGAACCTTATCATTAGGTTTCAAATAACGTGGTTTTTCTCCCTTGTCATAATATTTCTTTTGGGTACTCTGAGCGTTCTCTAGGTGGTTACGTACGTCTTCCCACACTGTTTGTAGGTGGGATTTTAGGTTGTATACATAGTCTAATAGATGTTTTTCTTCCTTTCCCTCTTCTTCCCACATTTCTGCTGCCATGTCTAGCAGACTACGGGGTTGTCGTCCGAAGACAAGTTCGAAGGGGCTATGTCCAGTGGAGGCCTGTTCATGTGTTCTGATGGCATATAGGACTAATGGCAATTTCCGGTCCCAATCCCGTCCCGATTCGGAGACTGTTTTCCTTAATAACGTTTTTATAGTGTGGTTATACCGTTCTACCAAGCCATCCGTCTGGGGGTGATAGACGGAAGTCTTGATTTGTTTGATCCCAAGGGTCTTACAAATATCCTTCATTAGTGACAACATAAAAGGAGTCCCTTGATCTGTCAAGATTTCATTGGGAAACCCTACTCTAGCAAAGAAAGTGATCATAGCTTGTGCTACATTTTTAGAGGTCATGCTCGAAAGGGGTATAGCCTCAGGGTACCGGGTAGCATAGTCCACTATAACTAGAATATAGGTATGACCTTTGGTTGAAGGGAGAAGTGGGCCTACTAAGTCCATACCGATCCTGGAGAAGGGGACGTCAATGATGGGTAAGGGTTGGAGGGGTGCTTTCCTATGGGGGCCCGTGTCTATAAGTTGGCACCGGGGACACTGGGCACAGTATTGACGGATTTGCGCATATATCCCGGGCCAATAAAATCTTCTTAGCAAATATTCTTCAGTCTTTTTCCTACCATAGTGTCCCCCTCCCGGCTGATTGTGAGCCAAAAAGCGTACCTGTACACGATAGGGCTCGGGAACTACTAACTGTCGTTTCTCGATATTGTCACGTTTAACGACTCGGTAGAGGAGATTGTTTTGGACAATGAAGTATGGACCCACCTCATTAGTAGACTCTGATTTGGCTACTTTCCAAGCATGACGGAGAGAGGGATCTTCTCGCTGGCTGACTCTGAAGGAAGGAAGGGGAGTTGTAATATTGGCCACTACCTTTCCTGTATTTTTTTCTCTTTAAGGATTCCAGTACTGTTGTTTTATTTGTCTTTTTTCTCGTCTGGAGGGTTTAGGTCGACATGGTTTTCCCTCTATAGGGCTATCGTAAAACGGTGCCTCCTCCCACCAGGAATCAGGCGCAATTCAAGATCTTACCCTTTTTAACAGTTCGGGGAATTGTGGGTAGTCAGTTCCTAATATACAGTCTTCCACCAAGCGATCCGTAACCCCTACTCGTAACAGGTCATGTCTTCCTTCACACTCTATTCTCACCATGGATAGGGGATAGTTGTCTTTGTCCCCATGTTTGCAGCAGATCGATACCCATTGGTGGGTGGGTTGTCCTGATAGGTTTATCACATCAGCTCTTACAACGGATTGGCTACATCCAGAGTCTACCAAGGCTAGAAGCACTTTTCCATTTACCCTAAGTTCTTGTCTGTATCTAGGATCACCCCCTCCTGTGCACAAGACTCTTCCCCTCATGATCCCAATGTCCACAGGTTCAGGTTTTTCCTCTTTCCGGGGGCATAGTCGAGCTATATGCCCCCATTCACCGCAGCTATAACACTGTGGTTGCTGCATCGGAGGACTGTCCCCCAGTTTGGGGAGCCCTGTGTCTTCCGAGGCTTTCCTGGAAAAGTTTCTTAATGGTATGGCTGGGGGTCTTGGGGTTGAAGCTCTTGAAGTCGGTTGACCGGTGATAAGCGCATGCTAAATCTACGGCCATGTCTGTGTTGACATTAGGGTGTTGGCGTATCCAACTCTGAGTGGATGGAGGAAGGGACTCTAAATATTGCTCCAAGATCACCGCCTTTATAATGTCTTCTCTCTCAGTTCCTATAAGTCCCAGCCATTCAACTGTGAATAAAACTGAAGAGTATTTTAATGAACATGCACCAGCAATGAAAAAGGAAAAGATCTACTTCCAAGTCTTTGACTGGAGTATCATGTTAACTCGATCAAGGTTGAATTTCCCCAGCCAAATGCTTTACAAGCACCATAGAACATTAAGTTTTGCTTTGTAAATAATTAGCTTGTCCTGAAAATGTCCATGACAATTAATGCATAAATCATTGATGCGCACTGGTGCTGAAAAAGGCAGCCGAAATGTCAGAAGAGAAGTGTGGTCAGATCTGCTGCTCCAAAGACCAGCTGGACAACATCAGTCTGCATCACTTGGATCTGTTTCTGAGATATTCATCCAAATCCAGATCAAAGAAAGTTACCTAACAAATTTTAAAATCAAGAGTTTTTACACAACTGATCAGCCTGTGATGCAAGGTTATATTCAAAAGTCAGGAAGAGAAGCCAAACTATAATCAGCCCACTCTCCCGCATGATCATTATCTCCTTCATCTTGTCATTTTACGTATGCCAATCGTGGCTGATACAGTCACAGGCCTCCGCAATGTAGTGTTGAAGTTTTCCTGCTATGGCACCCAGAACTCTGATGATTGTTGTTAATCTGGATGTAATCATTGTTAATACAGAATCAGAAGCTCATGAACTGGAAAAATAAGGAGGGGTGAGTGATGATTCCTGAGGAACCACCTCAAAAGAATCAGAAGTATCGGGACCAGGAAGATTATCTTGTCTTCCTGGAATATTAGGACCAGAACCATCCTTTAAGTTTCCTACCAAGACCGCTGTCCTTGAGGTGGGTCAGTAAGACTGAGCAGTCAACTGTGTCAAATGCATCCAATATGTCTATCAAAGTTAAAGCCAAGATAGTGTCCTCTTTGGTACCATCCTTCATGGCTTTGGTGTGGTTAAAAGCCCTTCAGGAACTCGTACAGAGAGTGGGAGGGAGAGTGGGTGGCTTCTACAAAATGTTTATGTTGACCTTTTAGAGTGCTTATAAGAACCCACCGTTAAATAAGTGAGGTGGCTTGAACATTAAGTTATTCAAAAAGGTCTAGGGTTGCTTTTAATAGAGCAGAATGCTCTTTTGTAACCATTTTCAGCACAGCATCCACAGCCAGCAAGATGTTGAAAAGACAGCTGCCACCAACAAATATGGCCTCAGTGAACGATACAAGATCAAGTCCCCTGTGGCAAATGCCAAATGACTGGTTAGTTGATCTCCCAAGAATCTTTTCGTTGTACTGGAAGAGGTTTCAAGATGAAATCTTCCTTAGCACTCCCACAAAATGGAAAACTGTTTCCAGCAAAAACACCCTGCATTCCAAGACCCTTTTCAACACCCAAAGAACATTCAAATGGCAGGTGCTGAGCTTGATAGATAATATGCAAGTTCCAGTTAATCAATACCTGTAGAAAAACAAGGGGTACCTCAACAGGTAGCCACAACTGGGGTTAGACCCTGATGTGGCCAACTAAGGGTGATGCAAAACTATAAAGAAATTGCAGAAAAATTACCCTTTTTAGTGTCTTGGGAGATATCAAGCAGACACATTTCTATTTTTTCTAGAGCGCTGAAAATCCTTGGACCGTTCCTGCTATTGTTGGACTTATTTTGTTGGGAACAATCCACTTGCCTTAGTTACAAATATGGCATTACCAGTGAAAGGATCTTAATTCTACCACCTTTTGATTTAGCATTTTTATCACCCTACATTTTTGAGATCTCACAGTTTACAATTAAAATATTTGTGTGTGTTTATTATATCCTACAGATTTGCAGCAAATGTGTCTGTACAGCAGCTCTAAAAAAAGATAGAACTGAATGGTTCATCTTTTGGAGCACCTGTAACATTAATGTCCTCTTCCAGTGTACTTTATTGCTACAGATTTGATATTTTACCAGCATTGGCTATTTGCAGTTTGACAATCTTGGCATCTGTTAATCTGTGTATAGTGAAGTTTGATCCTCCCAATTAATAAGGTTTTATCATGACTAATTTACCTATCTCAATTATAGTCAGTTTCATTTAAAGAGAAACCTAAAGATGACGACATAATGTACTCATCAAATTTCTTCCCCTCTCTTTTTAACCTGGAATCTTAGGTATACCTCTAGCTGTGGTCTATATATATAAACGCATTGCCTCTTTTCTTTTTATATTTGTAGGTGTGTATTACAAATCTATCTGCTAGTGGTAAACTTACATTATCATTCATGTTCAACTGCTTTATATTTATAATTTCAGTGACTGGCTTTCCTTTGAAACTAGAAAAGGGGAGCTGGGTATATTAGTAGGTCTGTAAAGTGTGATATTACTTAGAACCCCTCAGCACAAACCAGACTCATTATTACAACCCATTAATAATTCCATATATCTCTGCATATCAATCAATGAAGCCACCAACAGAAGTAGAATGTAGTACAAGACAATCAAGCACTCCATCAACTGCCTGCCAGACGCAGTTATTCCTCACGCCACAGAAACGTGTGATGCCATCAACCTCCTTTTCTCTGAAAACAATACACAAGGTCTGACAGCACATCGTGATACCGAGCCTGCTTCATCTCTACACCCTCCTCCCCTATGTGTGATCTGAAGTCTGACTTCAGATCACACTGCAGCATGAAGGCTGCCATCTCACACATTATAGACAATACCCACTTGACCACAGATGAAGATGACCCCTGCTTCCTCATATTGCTGGACCTTTCAGCTGCATTCAACACAGTCAACCATGCTACCCTCACATACCCTTGAGTCGCAAATGGGATTCACAGCAACTGGCTCTCCTCCTACCTTTCTAACTGACACCATTTTGTTCACTTAGGAACTACCAGGTTACAAAAGATCCCTATTACGTGTGGAATCCCCCAGGTTTCTATGCTGTCTCCTGTCATCTTCAACTCTTACATTAAGCTGCTTGGTGCTTTACTCACAGATAACAGCATCAAATGTCACCAAAATTCCCATGATACACAATTCTACTTGAAATACTACTCTTCCACACAAATCCAATGCCTCAAACACTGCTTGCATGCCCAGGTCATACCTGAAGTTCATCCCAACCATGCCAGGATTGCTGTCATGAACAACAAACTAGATTAGATATAGTATAAACCTGGCTCAATGAAATTAACCTTGACGACTTCAAACCCCAACTCACATTGAAAGCAAGGGCACTTGGAGTAACCCTGTACACCAGCCTCACCCTCAAGGAACACATTGACAAAACACAAAGACGACTTGCTACCAGCTCTCTCTTCTAAAGAAAGTCAAGTTGTCTCTTCCAGAAAGCAGCTTAAGAAATGATGTTCAAACCCTCCTTGTTCTCTTGCATATGGATGGTGGTAATGCCTATGGTACAAACCAGAAATCTGGGATTAATCCCAGCTTTCCTATTTCCCACTTTACCAAATTGTGTGATCCTAGGCAATTGTTTTATTCCACTTTCCCTTTTTCTTTTTTATCACATATAAAAACACCTCAAAATACATGACTTCAGAATGTACATTGCACAATCCCTTCTCTCCCTTGTTTCATTTAGAAAATTATAATGTTGTTCAAGTATAATAGAAGCTCAGGCCACCCAAAGAGTGCTCATAACAACTGACTTGCCTCTTAGTTCAGTGTTGACATTGTTGTCAGGGTGGGCGAAAGAATTAATGTTTGTAAACTCATGTTTGTAACCTATCACTTTTCAAAAATAATTCTCAATTTACTTATATAATCTGATGTACTAAGGTGAAATGGTTTTGCATGTCAATGAAATACACGTATTGAATTTTGAAGAGACTTTGGGGGTCATTCTGACCCCGGCGGTCAGAGACCGCCGGGGCCAGGGTCGGCGGGAGCACCGCTGACAGACCAGGAACAGGATGGCGGTAGGGGGTGCCACGGGGCCCCTGGGGGCCCCTGCAGTGCCCATGCCAATAAGAGGCAATAAGAGGGCCCCACAAAGTATTTCAGTGTCTGCTATGCAGACACTGAAATACGCGACGGGTGCCACTGCACCCGTCGCACCTTCCCACTACGCCGGCTCAATTCTGAGCCGGCGTCCTCGTGGGAAGGTTGATTTGCCCTGGGCTGGCGGGCGGCCTTTTGGCGGCCGCCCGCCAGCCCAGGGCAAATCCCAAAATACCCTCGGCGGTCTTTCGACCGCGGAGCGGTATTTTGGTGGGGGAACTTTGGCGGGCGGCCTCCGCCGCCCGCCGAAGTTAGAATCACCCCCTTTATATTTTTACTCTTTAGTGCAAGCATGTCTTTAAAAATAAGAATCTTCTCAAAGTTAAGGGGTGCACGATAACCTAGTATCTTCCTTTCTTTAACTTCAGTCAACCTTTAAAAAAAGGCTTGCCTGTTTATTTTACATCTTAGTAATGGGTCGAGTAAGCATCAGCCCAGTGCTGCTGTTGACGAGGAGGCCGTGTTATCAGGGGGCCACATGCAAAGGTCAGGGTGGCCACATGCGTCCACCAGGCCGTACTTTCAGTGTCAATGCCCTTCTCTATTGCCTTGCAGATTCCACATTGGCACACTTTCGGGTGACCCTTAGTGTGTCTGCAAGTCTTATCCAGGGCCTGAAGAAATATGATCACACCACCCCCATCCTGATTGGACTCAATTGGCTCACCTTGCTAGCCTACACCATCTTTAAAACCAGTCGCATTGTTTACAAAGCCCTCACGACGAGCACCCACTACAATCTTGCACCTCTGGTGATTCTCAGCACACCCGTAGAAAGGACACCATCAGACTGCAGACTAAGAAGTGTAAAAAAGGAAAACAAAACAACAAACCTTTTCTGTTAGAAATGGGGTCTTTGGTTGGCAGTCAGGTTACTCCCTGTCCAATCAAAGACCCTCACTCTAGTCAGGGTAAAAGAGAATCACCCTCAGCTAACCCCTGCTTACCCCATTGGTAGCTTGGCACAAGCAGTAGGCTTAACTTCAGAGTGCTAGGTGTAAATTATGTGTACCAACACACAGTAACTTAATGAAAACACTACAAAATGACAAAACACAGGTGTAGAAAAATAGAAAATATTTACCTAAACAAAACAAGACCAAAATGAAAAAAATCCACAGTACACAAGTCAAGTTCTCACTAAAAATGAAAAAAAAGTCTTCATGTAATTTTAAACACACACTAATGTTGTTAGCCTAAAAATGTACTTTGGGCGCGTCAAAAATAATCCAGCACGGGTGAGTGTGTGTCAAAAAGGGCTTGATTTCACTCACGAGCGAGACCTTATATCGTTTCTCCTTTCGTTGGGTTGGCGTGCGTCGTTTCTTCTCTCTGCAGGAGAGCGATGCGTCGATCTGGTCAGCACTCTCGGGTCCGGTCAGGGCTTGTGTCATTTTTACACGCCCAGCGGTGTTTGCATCGGAAATCCAGCTGTACGATGATCCGAAAACCACTCAGCGCGGTTTGCGATCTCCCAGCCTCCGTCAGCAATGCTGTGGGTCGTTTCTCCAGCCATGGGTGTCGAGCTTCGGGTCGCGTTGCAGGCGAGCATCGATTTTCAGCTGTGAAGCGTTGATTTTTCAGCTGCAGATCGGAGTCACTTTGATCTTTTCCCCGCACGGCGTTCTGTGCGTGGATTTCTCACTCTTGGGCTACCAGCTGCTCTTCTCAGGGTTCCAGGAACTGGAAGGGCACCACTTGGCAGAGTAAGAGTCTTACCAGAGGCTCAGGGTGCGGCAGAGAGAAGTCTTTGCTGTCCCTGAGACTTCAAATAACAGGAGGCAAGCTCTAAATCAAGCCCTTGGAGGTCTCCACAAGAAGGAAGGCAACACAACGTCCAGTCTTTGTCCTCTAGCACAGGCAGAAGCAGCAACTGCAGGATAGCTCCACAAAGCACAGTCACAGGCAGGACAGCTCTTTTTCCTCAGCTCTTCTCCAGGCAGAGGTTCCTCTTGGTTTCCAGAAGTGTTCTAAAGTCTGTGGTTTTGGGTGGCCTTCTTATACCCATTTTGCCCTTTGAAGTAGGCTTACTTCAAAGGAAAGTCTCTCTTGATTGTGAAATCCTGCCTTGCCCAGACCAGGCCCCAGACACACCAGGGGGGTTGGAGACTGCATTGTGTGAGGGCAGGCACAGCCCTTTCAGGTGTGAGTGACCACTCCTCCCCTCCCTCCTAGCACAGATGGCTCATCAGGAAATGCAGACTGAACCCCAGCTCCCTTTGTGTCGCTGACTAGTGAGAGGTGCAACCAGCCAAACTGTCAAACTGACCCAGACAGGGAATCCACAAAGAGGCACAGTCACAGAAATGGTATAAGCAAGAAATTGCTCACTTTCTAAAAGTGGTATTTTCAAACACACAATCTTAAAATCAACTTTATTAAAAGATGTATTTTTAAGTTGTGAGCTCAGAGACCCCAAACTCCACATGTCTATCCGCTCCCAAAGGGAATCTACACTTTAATCATATTTAAAGGTAGTCCGCATGTTAACCTTTGAGAGGGACAGGCCTTGCAACAGTGAAAAACAAATTAAGCAGTATTTCACTGTCAGGACATATAAAACACATTACTATATGTCCTACCTTAACTATACACTGCACCCTGCCCTTGGGGCTATCTAGGGCCTACCTTAGGGGTGTCTTGCCTGTAAGAAAAGGGAAGGTTTAGGCCTGGCAAGTGGGTACACTTGCCAAGTTGAATTTAAAGTTAAAACTGCACACACAGACACTGCAGTGGCAGGTCTGAGACATGATTACAGAGCTACTTAGGTGGATGGCACAACCAGTGCTGCAGGCCCACTAGTAGTATTTGGTTTACAGGCCCTGGGCACCTCTAGTGCACTTTAATAGGGACCTACTAGTCAATCAAATAGGCCAATCATGGATAAACCAATTAACCATACAATTTACACAGAGAGCATATGCACTTTAGCACTGTTTAGCAGTGGTAAAGTGCTCAGAGTTCAAAAGCCAACAGCAACAGTTCAGAAAAAATAGGAGGCAGGAGGCAAAAAGATTGGGGATGTCCCTGCATAAGCAAAAAAGTCCAACACGACCCTCTACCAGCCTAAAGCCAGGGGAGAACAATCAATACCTTGATGTACTTCCCTGATTGGGAGGGCGATAGAACAGGGACCCTGGCCCACAACAGCAGGGGCATGTTCCAGTTCTATGCCTTCCTGACTCCAGTTGGATCCCTCTTTCTATACTCTCAGGGCCCACTAAGCTAACCCATGGGGAACCCTTCTCCACATCTTCAGATACTATCTGTGCAGCACCTAACTTTACTTTGCTCACAGATGTATCCCAATGGGCAGATAGTACCACCAGGGCCAACACATTGGTGTTGCACACTCCGCCCACGGGGTGTGACTCTTGTCCCCCCCAGGGTCAACTCTGTACACCAGGACAGTAAGCCACAGTGGCCACTGATAGCTGTCAGGGATGAGAGCCAAACCTCAGGCCTCTCCAACCACTGTGACTGTGGAGAGTGGGGTACCATGTTGGCTTCTGGGGGAGCACACCTAGTTGGGGAGTGCAGGACCCCAGAAGGGAGGGCAGGGGGAGGGGAGCCTCACCACTGGCCCTGGTCTAACCTGAAGGTACAGGCCCCAGGTTGGAAGACCAGTTGCAGGTTAACATCCCTGCACTGGTGGAAGAATAGTGCAGGACTGCTTCTACAAGCACCCTGACAATTTTGAACTCTGAGGGTGCCGCTCCAGGAGGGAGGGTACAGAGCCCCAGAGGGGAGGACCAGGGGCAGGCTTTCATCCCTGACCTGGTGGAAGGGAGAGTGGTCAATGTCAGGAGGGACACCCTGAACCTGGCCTTCCAATCCAAGGACTGTACCCTTAGATTGAACTGGGGTCAGGGGTGAGTCTATCATTCCCCTGCCCCTACTCTCAGGGTTCTGCACCCCCCCTCAGGGAGATCACACCAGGGGTGTGATCGGCAAACCGCCCCCCCTTCAGGCCAGGGTTTTCCCCCTGCACCTGAACCTCCAGTTCAGGGTCTGTACCCTCAGACTGGACCACTGCCTGGCAACCCAGGACTTCCTGCAGGGCATACCTACCCTCCACAAGGGACACATCGTCCCCAAGGGCCACACAAGAGTCTGGCTGGCGCAGGTCTCCTGAACGCTGCCCATCTGGCAGAGTCTGGATTCCCCCCAAGCCAGAAATGGTCTCACCAAGGTCATTCCTGGGGGCTCTGCTCTCAGAGCTGACTCCTGACCCTCCAGGTTCTCCACTGGGGTCCGCAACCCCCTCTCAACCATCTGTCTTGGCTTCTGCGCCCCCTTACTAGGAGTGGTACTGCCAGACACCAGGACTGGTGGCACACTGGCTACAGCCGTGTTTTATAAAATTCTAAAGGGATCGCATCAGGGCCAGTAGCTTTCCCTGTGGGCAGATTACTCATTGCCATTTCTATTTCTGAAATATCTATCTGTTTTCCCAGGCATAACCTGTCACTCTTATCTAGTTTCTCCCTCTTAATGGGATATAAAAATTCAGAAATATCTTTATCCGAGTAAACTGATGTTTCATCATAAAGTTCTTGATAATATCCATGAAACACTTTCCTGATTCCACCCACTTCTGATACTATCTGTCCTTGCCGATCGGTGATCTCCCGAATAACCCCAGCCGCTATTTTCTGGGTTGTCCGTATTGCTAGCAGCCGCCCCACTTTTTCACCAAACTCAAACCCTTGTGCACGCTGTGTTAAATATTTCTCTGCTATTCTTTGGGCTGTAACCTCATTAACTGCCGCTTTTACTATGGCGACTTCTTCCTGTGCTTTCCTTATATCCACTCCAGTTTCTATAGCTATAGCCAGTTGTCTTTCTGCAAACCACACCTTTGCTTGGGAATCTATTATTCTCCCTCGAGCATCCTTCTGCCTTTTAATACTAAAACTTAGGGGCATATTTATACTCTGTTTGTGCCGGAATTGCGTCGTTTTTTTTTACGCAATTCCGACGCAAAACTAATTCCATATTTATACATTGGCGTTAGACGCGTCTAGCGCCAAAGTCCATGGAGTTAGCGTCATTTTTTAGCGTGGACACCTACTTTGCGTTAATTATATGCAAGGTAGGCGTTCCCGTCTAAAAAATCGACTCTGAGGCATGTGCGCCGTATTTACACTCCCGGGCAAAATTCACGCCCGGGAGTGGGCGGGTCAAAAAAAATGACGTCCGGCCGCTTTTGCGCCGTTTTTTAGCGCCTGGTCAGGGCAGGCGTTAAGGGACCTGTGGGCTCAGAAGGAGCCCAGAGGTGCCCTCCCATGCCCCCAGGGACACCCCCTGCCACCCTTGCCCACCCCAGGAGGACACCCAAGGATGGAGGGACCCATCCCAGGGAAGTTAAGGTAAGTTCAGGTAAGTTATTATTTTATTTTTTTTGTGGCATAGGGGGGCCTGATTTGTGCCCCCCTACATGCCACTATGCCCAATGACCATGCCCAGGGGACATAAGTCCCCTGGGCATGGCCATTGGGCAAGGGGGCATGACTCCTGTCTTTGCTAAGACAGGAGTCATGTCAATGGAGGTTGGGAGTAAAAAGAAAATGGCGCAAATCGGGTTGCGGCGCAAATTTTGCCTCAGCCTGACTTGCCCCATTTTTTGGCGCCCAAGCTCCATTTTCCCCTACGCCAGCGCTGCCTGGTGTACGTCATTTTTTTTAACGCACACCAGACAGCGCCGGCGGCTAACGCCGGCTAACGTCATTGAATAAATACGGCGCCCGCATGGCGCTTCTGAATGGCGTTAGCCGGTGCTAATTTTTTTGACGCAAAACTGCGTTGGCGCAGTTTTGCGTCAAAAAGTTTAAATATGGCCCCTAGTGTTTCTCCACGAATACCTGCTTTGAGAGTGTCCCAAACTATCTCTACTGAGGCTGACCCCTGATTAAACCCCAAAAATTCAGTTATCCACTTGCTCATGTGCTCACAGTATCCTGGATCTTTTAGAAGTCCCCTTTCAAATGTCCATCTACTAATTCTGGATTCTAACCCATCCAGCTCCACATCCAGGACTATAGGATTATGATCTGACACCATCCGTGAATATAACTCAATCCTGGCTTGTTTTAGAAATATAGGAGAGATTAAAAAATAATCAAGTCGCGCTAATTTCGCATGAGGAGCCGAATAATAAGTATATCCGGGGTCGGGCTTACGCAATTTGACCCAGGCATCCACTAGCCCTAGCTCTTGCTGAATAGCGCCCATTGCCTTATATACCCGAGGTTTGCGCCCCTGATACTTCTTAGTCGTGGATGTTAATAGATCCTGTAGTCCCTCCCATGATCCATTAAAGTTAAAATCACCACATATGATATAGGGGGGGGCCCAGCCTGTTAATTCGATAGCGAGAGTGTCAAGAACTATGGGGTCGTCCATGACTAGCCCATATATGGAACATAATGTAAAGCTGTTATGACCGTGACTACATTCTACTATTACCCATCTTCCACCTGTATCCGCCTTCTGCCGAGTAAATTTTAATTTATTAGTCCGATCTAGGATTGCCACTCCTTTAGTTCTAGTTTCTTGTTTGGACCAAACAACTACCTTCATACCAAGTGAGCTGAGGATCCCAGAATTTTTATATTCCACATGTTTTTCTTGTAGGCAAAAAATATCTGCCTTGAAAGTTTTTAATTCTTCGGCAACTCTCCTTCTTTTACGGGGATCGTTCAGTCCACATATATTTATTGACACAATTCTAAGTCTAGCCATAGCCCGTTCTTATTGAAATTTCCAATCTTTTCTCTTTGAGATCCCTCAGTTTAACATATTTAACTGCATCATCTCTTAAATTTTCTTTCCTTCCTTTTCCACCTTTTCGACCCATATCTCTCACCTCCATTAGTTGTTTCCTTTCCATTTTCTCCCCATGATTTGCCCCTGTCCCTCCCCCCTGCCCCCTCCTCCTTGCCCCTGACCATCCCCCCTTCCCCCACCCAGGACCAGTCTCCCCTTCACCCTTCCCCAAACACCTCCCTCCCCTCCTGTGACTGGCCCCCCAGCCTGTTGAGCAATCAGACCCCTAGTGGCCTGTATGTTGGTGTCGTGTATGCATCAACCTGCCCACCCACCGGTATACCAAGCGTCACCCTACTGTGTTTCCCTATACTTCTATACTCTATTGTTGAACCCCCATCAAATATTCTTTGGCCTTGATTTCTGAGGTAAAAACTTTTACTTTTCTGTTCATTATTGTTTTAAGCCTGGCAGGAGCCAATAAATAGGCTTCCCCTCCTTTCTCTGAAAACGGCTTAATAAGCTGTCGGAGCCGCCACGTCCGCTCTACTGTGGCGTGACAAAAATCGGGGCGGGTAAAAAAAGTAACCCCGTCAAAAGAACGTAGGGTATTAGGGGGAGTTTTGTCCGATATTTCCTATCTTAATAAATAGTTCCCAAAATATACCAAAATCGCTCTTGGGTATTTAGCATTTGCCCGTTGACCCCCCTCCGGTCGAGTTGTCGGGAACCGATGGACCCGCTGCAGCTCATTACCCCAATCCCTGTCCCCCAGTTCTGGAAAAGCCCCACGCAAAAGATTAACCATATATGCCTGTATATTGTTTCCTTCTAGTCCTTCTGGTATACCCAGAAATCGTAAATTGTTCCTTCTTTGTCTATTTTCCAAATCTTCCATCTTCCACATCACATCTGTCATTTGCCCATCTCTTGCCGCACTCTGCTCCTTGAGAGTATCCATATCCTCCTCGACTGCCACTATCCGATCTTCCATAGAACTTAGCTTAGCTTCGATTTCCATACATGACTTTACGAACCGACCCCTGGAATTTTTTTGTTGCGATCCTCGCACGCCGGCTTTCTATCCTGGTTTCAGTTTGTAGTTCTTTAATAGAGTTGTATATTGACTGCAGGATCCCTGCTTCAGTGCCATTCACATGGTTATTAGCCAAATTCCCGATATCTCCAGCAGAGGCTCCCATATCACTTTCATTCCTGTCGTTTACGGAGCCCTGGTTGCCCGCGGTTGATGTGTCTGCTAAGCTGATGCCAGAATAATCCCACCTTAAGGTCCTGCCACTCATTGATGTCGCATTTTCATGACATTCTTGGGAGTCGGAGTGTGGTTTAGCAGATCTCCGTTGCCGGATCTGCTGTACTGTAAATTCACAATTTAGAGATTTGTTGCCAGCCTCGTATGACTCACTCTCATCAGAATCACTATGGCTGTGATCAGCACTGCTGAGGTCGGATTCTTCAGTCAAGGAGTAAAACTTATCACTGTTATCTTTGCCCCAGTCCGTAAGCAAAGAAATGTTATCCTGTTTTTTGGGGCTCTCTATAGGATTGGTAGAGCTGTCGTTTTTTACTGCAGATCCTGTTATGCTTATGGTTTCTTCTTCCCTTTGATCACCCCAATGCTTGCTTCGATCTGATTGTTGAATTTGAAGCTGCCCACTTCCGGGAGGGCCATACACCTTCTCTCTTACTACCCTGTTTATGTCTTGAGTGTCTGACAAGTTATCTATGTATTGTGCAGATTTAGCAGGAAGATCTTTATTTTCAATACATGGCTCTTTATCGCTAATATATAAAGGAGTGGTTTCTTTTCCTTGCACATTACTTTCAGGGGAGGGGGTTACGTGTGTGGAAGAGCTGTCCTGCCCCCCACCTGAAAGAAAAGCCGTAATAGTAGATTGACTTTTACTTTTCACATTCATTTCCAGTGGGGGGGTGGTATTGTCATTCATCTTGGCATCTTTCGACAGTCCTGACGTGTTCTTCCCAACTGCTTTACCAGTTGTTGAAGCCAGGTGCTTACTTAACCCGGCTGCCTCTCCTTTATCCCTACCAATACGCACCCTCGCTTTTATCTCCATAATTCCTGATAGTTTTGGGCGCCATACTTATTGTGTGAGGTAACAGTCGGATAAATCTTATTAAACATGCTGCCACAGCCAGTACATCCGATATTGTTTGTTCAATCACACTCCTCGTGGCCATAGGAGAGTAGGTAAATGCCAAGATGTAGTGCTATACACAACCGGGAGCATTGACGCCTCCCAGGGTTCCTCTTTCCCCTTACAGGTAAGAAAAAACTAAAATAAAAAGCCCCTCTCCTCTATTCTATGACGATAAAAGGAAAAAGGGGGAAACAGATAAAGTTAGCACATTCAGAGACTGCTAGTCAATAGCATTTTCTCGGTATTTGAGATATTTCCCAGCTTCCATCTACTGAATGCCGTTCTATCAGTGATCAAAGGGACCCCAGGTTCCTTAGCTCCTCCTCCTCAAAAAGAAAGTCAAAGTGAGTTTTATTGTCCTGCTTTCTTGAGTAGCCATAAGCCTTTAATTCACCAGTACTCTACCAGCGCTTTTCTTGCTTTTTGATTGTTAAACACCCCCCGCACCCCCTTTACCAGCGTGAGTATTCAGCGTCGTATCTCCAATACTGCCTGATTCGGCGTTCTCTGCTGTAGGGGGGGGGGTCCTCATAATAGTTGCACAGCTGGATTTTCTCCGGGGGGGGTCTTCCATGCGAGGTGCGCGAAATTGCAAGCTGCTGAGACGGGTTATCACCCTGCGCCCAACATCTACTTTTATCGCCGTGCAGGAAAGGAGGCAGTACACCTATGCCTCCACTATGCTGGTCCTCGGGCTCCCTCTGCAATGCCCGCCGTGAAAAGAGAGGCAGGGCGGCAACGGCCGTGGCGTTAATCCTCGGGCGGGCTCCCTCTCCACTGCCCGCCGTAGTAGAGAAGCGGCGGCAGCGGTAGGAGTACAGTACGAGGCGGCCGCACAGCTATGCCTCCGCGATGTTGACCCTCGTGTTCCCTCTATGCTGCCCGCCGTGAAAAGGGAGGCGGCAGCAACAACGGCCGCAGCGTTAATCCTCAAGCGGGCCCTACACACGGGCCGCCGTGGTAGGAGAAGCGGCGGCAGCAGCGGCCGGGGCAGCGGCGGTAGGATTCCCAGCGCTTGGTTTCCGGTGGGTGTGGCTTGTGGGTCTCACCACTACGCCGACACCATGTTGCTCTCTAGTGGTTTGGTACTTCCGCAAAAAGAGTCTTCATGTAATTTTAAACAAGCACTAACGCTGTTTGCATGAAAATGTACCTTGGGTGCATCAAAAATAACCCCGTGAGGGCGAGTGTGCATCAAAAAGGGCTTGCGATGCAACGATTTCACTCATGCGCGAGACCTTGCGACATTTCTTCTTTCGTCGGGTTGGCGTGCGTCATTTCTTTTCTCTGCAGGAGAGGAATGCGTCGATCCGGTCAGCACTCTCGGGTCCGGGCAGGCCTTGCATTGATTTTACATGGCCAGCGGTGTTTGAGTCGGAAATCCAGCCGCACGATGATCCGAAATCCATGCAGTGCGGGTTGCGATCTCCCAGCCTCCGTCGGTGATGCTGTGCACCGTTTCTTCATCCCCAGGCGTCGATCTCTGGTCCGCGTTGCAGGGGAGTGTCGACTTTAATCAGCGAAGCAGGCGGCGCGTCTAGTTTTCAGCCGCAGATCAGAGTCACGTCGATCTTTTTCCCTCACGGCGGCCTGTGCATGGATTTCTCACTCTTGGGCTGCCAGCTTCTCTTCTCAGGGTCCCAGGGACTGGGTGGGCACCACTTGGCAGAGTAGGAGTCTCTCCAGAGGCTCCAGATGCTGGCAGAGAGAAGTCTTTGCTGTCCCTGAGACTTCAACTAACAGGAGGCAAGCTCTAAATCAAGCCCTTGGAGATCTTCATAAGAGGGAAGGCAACACAATGTCCAGTCTTTGTCCTCTAGCACAGAAAGAAGCAGCAACTGCAGGATAACTCCACAAAGCACAGTCACGGGCAAGGCAGCTCTTCTTCCTCAGCTCTTCTCCAGGCAGAGGTTCCTCTTGGTTTCCAGAAGTGTTGTAAAGTCTGTGGTTTGGGTGCCCTTCTTATACCCATTTTGCCCTTTGAAGTAGGCTTACTTCAAGGGAAAGTCTCTCTTGATTGTGAAATCCTGCCTTGCCCAGGCCAGACCCCAGACACACACCAGGGGATTGGACACTGCATTGTGTGAGGGCAGGCACAGCCCTTTCAGGTGTGAGTGACCACTCATCCCCTCCCTCCTAGCACAGATGGCTCATCAGGAAAGCAAGACTACACCCAGCTCCCTTTGTGTCACTGTCTAGTGAGAGGTGCAACCAACCCAACTGTCAAACTGACCCAGACAGGGAATCCACAAACATGGAGAGTCACAGAAATGGTATAAGCAAGAAAATGCTCACTTTCTAAAAGTGGTATTTTCAAACACACAATCTTAAAATCAACTCACTGAAAGATGTATTTTTAAATAGTGAGCTCAGAGACCCCAAACTCCACATGTCTATCTTCTCCCAAAGGGAATCTACACTTTAATCATATTTAAAGGAAGCCCCCATGTTAACCTATGAGAGGGACAGGCCTTGCCACAGTGAAAAACCAATTTAGCAGAATTTCACTATCAGGATATATAAAACACACTACTATGTCCTACCTTAACCTTACACTGCTACCTAGGGCCTACCTTAGGGGTGTCTTACATGTAAGAAAAGGGAAGGTTTAGGCCTGCCAAGTGGGTACACTTGCCAAGTCGAATTTACAGTTAAAACTGCACACACAGACACTGCAGTGGCAGGTCTGAGACATGATTACAGAGCTACGTAGGTGGGTGGCACAACCAGTGCTGCAGGCCCACTAGTAGTATATGGTTTACAGGCCCTGGGCACCTCTAATGCACTTTTCTAGGGACTTACTAGTAAATCAAAATGCCAATCATGGATAAACCAATGAACCATACAATTTACACAGAGAGCATATGTACTTCAGCACTGGTTAGCAGTGGTAAAGTGCTCAGAGTTCAAGGACCAACAGCAACAGTTCAGGAAAAATAGTAGGCAGGAGGCAAAATGATTGGGGATGACCTTGCATAAGCAAGAAAATCCAACATTTTCCATATATGGACCCAAGATCTGAAACAAATCCCCATATCCAAACCTACTGTCCCAACACTTGACCAATATAGAGAGGACTTGTAGTCTCACCCTTTTAAAGAATACTACATGATAAGGCATTAACAATCGACAACCCAGCTTCCTCTCCTGTTATTTGTTTACTTTAAGCTTGCCTTTGACCATGTACAGTTCTCCTCTGGCTTTTGGCTACATTCATTCTATAGAAATACCACATACATGCATATATATACATTTTACCTTAGACTACACAAGTTTTGCGAAATCTAAAATTATTCTGAATCAAGCAATCAATCAGCAAAGCTTCATTTGAATATTAAGAAACATTTGTAAAAGCAGTACAGACACAATACAATTCATCCCTTGAATAAAACTATAAACTAAAATAGCTTGTAAAATAGATACATTTTTTTTCAAAAACAGCTGACTTTTAAAAAACTGCCTGAATATTGGGTAACATTTGCAAGAAACATAGTACAGGTTTACCTTGTCTGAATCCATACATCTATAAAATTGGCTTACATTTTTATTTTTGGTAAAAGGTGCTTAGTATTTACAATAAAAAACAAAGGCCCAGATTTACAAGATTTTTGTTCCACTGTTGTGCCCAATTTTGGGGCGAAATGTGGCAAAAAATGTGTGCCCTATATATAAAGTGGCACTAGATCTGTATAGTGCCACTTTCCTGAACCTTGCTTCATTTTTTTGTAGCGCCCCCTAACCCTGTGCCATTTAACGAAAATCATATGCAGGGTAGGCAATCTCTACTAAAACACTGGCACTAGCCACCTTACGCCATATTTACAAACCTGCTGAAAACTTTGCGCGGATTGGAAAAACAGTGCAAATACCCATTAGTGCTGAAATCATAATATCTGGTCAGACCAGGCGCTAAAATGATGAAAAGGCACAGGTATAAAAGGAAAACACACAGTAAGCACTCTGACAACTACCAGAGAAACATGGACCTGTTACTGCTCAGCTTGGCACGAGAAGAAAAAGACAGCGACAATGCCAAGCACTGCCAGCCTCACCGCAGGACCCTCCATCACCACAACACCAACCACAAAGGCAGCGCAGGTGGAAAATGTGAATCTATCACCAACGGATAACCATCCTTGGCTAAAGGGAGAAAAGTGTAGTCAGATACAACCGGCTGAAGTCAGAGTCTATCGTGCAGCTGCTTCATGAAATCGCACCAGCAATTATACCCAGGATGCATAAATCAACCAGCATATCACCCATGACCAAGCTCCTGGCTGTGCTGCACATGTTGGCTTCTGGCACTTTCCAGTCAACTGTGACAGAAAAAGGGTGGATTGTCCCAGCCCTCCTTCTCAGCCCTACTGTCAAGTGTGTTGGATGCAACTATTTGCCTCACTCCTTACCATATCCTGTGCCCCAACACACAGCAACTGTAGTAGGAAACCAAACAAGGATGTTATGCAGTTGTCAGCTTCCTACATGTGCTGGGTGTCATGGGCTGCACGCATGTACTACTTGCCTCTCCTGTAGAAACTGAATACCTGCTGGTGTAGGAAGGTAACCTCTTTCTAGCCTTGTTACCCCCACTTTTGGCCTGTTTGTGTATGTCAGGGTGTTTTTACTGTCTCACTGGGATCCTGCTAGCCAGGACCCCAGTTCTCATAGTGAAAACCCTATTTGTCAGTGTGTTTTATATGTCTCACTGGGACCCTGCTAGCGAGGACCCCAGTGCTCATAGTTTGTGGCCTGAATGTGTGTTCCCTGTGTAGTGCCTAACTGTGCTACTGAGGCTCTGCTAACCAGAACCTCAGTGCTTATGCTCTCTCTGCCTTTAAAAATGTCACTGCAGGCTAGTGACCAGTTTTACCAATTCTAAATGGCACACTGGAACACCCTTATAATTCCCTAGTATATGGTAGCTAGGTACCCAGAGTATTGGGGTTCCAGGAGATCCCTATGGGCTGCAGCATTTCTTTTGCCACCCATAGGGAGCTCAGACAATTCTTACACAGAACTGCCACTGCATACTGAGTGTAATAACGTCCACGTTATTTCACAGCCATTTTACACTGCACTTAAGTAACTTATAAGTCACCTATATGTCTAACCCTCACTTGGTGATGGTTAGGTGCAAAGTTAGTAAGTGTGAGGGCAACCTGGCACTAGCCAAAGTGCCCCCACATAGTTCAGGGCAATTTCCCCGGACTTTGTGAGTGCGGGGACACCATTACACGCGTGCACTACATATAGGTCAATACCTATATGTAGCTTCACAATGGTGACTCCGAATATGGCCATGTCTAAGATCATGGAATTGTCCCCCCATGTCAAATCTGGTATTGGGGTGCCAATTCCATGCATCCCCGGGGCTCCAGCATGGACCCCAGGTAATGCCAAACCAGCTCTTTGGGGTTTTTACTGCAGCTACCACTGCTGCCAATCCACAGACAGGCTTCTGCCCTCTTGGGGTCTGGGCAGCCCAGTCCCAGGAGGGCAGAACAAAGAATTTCCTCTGAGAGAGGGTGTTACACCCTCTCCATTTGGAAATAGGTGTTAAGGGCTGGGGAGGAGTAGCCTTCCCCAGCCTCTGGAAATGCTTTGAAGGGCACAGGCCATAAGCCAGTCTAAACCGGTTCATGGATCCCCCAGCCCCTGCTCTGGCACGAAACTGGACAAAGGAAAGGGGAGTGATCACTCCCCTGTCCATCACCACCCCAGGGGTGGTGCCCAGAGGTCCTCCAGTGTGTCCCACCTCTGCCATATTGAATCCAAAGGTGTGAGGGCACAATGGAGGCCTCTGAGTGGCCAGTGTCAGCAGGCGACATCAGAGACCCCTCCTGATAGGTGCTTACCTGACCAGGTGGCCAATCCTCCTCTGAGGGCTTCTCCTGTGGGCTTCTCGTCAGATCACGAATGCATGAGCTCACCAGAGTTCCTCTGCATCTCCCTCTTCGATTTCTGCCACGGATCGACCGCTGACTGCTCCAGGACAGATAAGGATGTACCAGGCTGAGAATTTTTATTGTAGGGCAGGTGAAGCTTGGTCTTGGAAATACATCGTTAGATCTGGCAGTCTCTATCGTGTTTTTTCAACACTGACCTGGTACAGCCAGCACTTGAATTTCACAACTTACTCAAAGGGATGGGGGTTTCTAGAACCTTCCTCTTAAGTTTGTTTAAAGTGCACAAGGTGGGGAAGTATGACAACTGGGAGAGAAGGAACACATCTCTGGAGATGAATGCATTGCCCGGAGAGTAATCCCATTGGGGTTCACAACTTGAAGTTGGCAGACATAGGATAATAATTCAAGCCCCAAGGCGATGCATTTTTTATTTTTACATCTAGCTTTACTGTGTGCATGCATGAATACATAATCACTATATATATATATATATATATATATATATATATATATATATATATATATATACATACCTGTCTTATCATAAGTTGAAGGAGAAACGTGTCTTTTTGCTTCTCTTTTTTATAGAATAGTTAAGTCTCTTTTGGGAGTGCTGTTGAGAAATTCGTGATAGGGTAGGTTTAGAAATGAGTGGAATTCATCAAAAACGTTTAAAAGCTGCTAGAGATCTTTTTGATGAAAACTGATGAATCATCCCTGAGTAATTTGGGAACTTTAGCTCAAGGTGATGAAACTGCAGTGAGGACAATTTAGCAACAACTGACACTTTATGAGAAATTATCTAAAAATGAAATGAATAGAAGTTGGGAAGTGATGTCACTGGAGAATTATATTGAAGTAGGGAGGGTCCCACGGGGCCTTAGGATCCTTATTACTCCTACGTATCAGAACCTCAATCCAAAACGTCTGGAGGAATCATCCAAATTGATGGCAGATACATGCAAGTCAAAGTTGAAATTGTTGGTGAAATATGCTTCCTTGAAATTAGATCAGGTTACAGAAGAATTAGCTAAAATTAAGGAAATTTTGGACAAACATCCGGAACAAGAGGCAATAAATACGTTTTTGAGCCAAATGGAGAAATATGTGGAAGAAATCAAACAGAGGAAGAAACAAAAGTTTTCAAGGGATAGACAGGACTATACCCAGGGGAGAATTTTAACTTTTGGGCGTAGAGTTGATGAAGCTATTAAGCAGTATAAACAGGTGGGCTCTTTTAGGAAACAGGAATTGTTAACATCGGAATCTAGTTCTGAAAATTATTCATCAGATTATGAAGATGCCCAGACAATGGCTTGTAAGGACCCTCTGCCTTTTACTTCGTTGGATGAATATATTTTTTTTACAAAGAAATCAGACCGCACTGGGATGACCCCCAAGAGGAAGAGGAGGAAGCAACGCAGGAGAAAAAGGGTACGAAGGGGCAATTGGAATGGCCAAAGATACAACATCTCGAGGGAGACTTACAAGACAAGAGAAGAAAAAATGAAGGGTGATGGTTCCCTTACAGTGATTAATCTGTCTGAACATCAACTAACTGCAGCAGAACAATCACTATTGGAACTTGATCTATCCTTTTGCCCTACGGCTGATTTTGACTTTTGTAGAACTAGAATTGATTTATTCCTCTTTATACGTAAATTAAAGTTGAGAAAATTATTTTTACAACAAGAAAACAAGAGGAGACATGATGAATTAGATATCACTTCAGATGTAATTAATACTGCATTTACTGAGTTATGTTTAAGTGCTACAAAGGGGCTTCTAACTTTGGATGAATTGGAGGAAGTTGAAACCACTGGTATGAGTGAGCGTGAATTTCTTGAGTCTTTGGATTTAGAATTGAATAGATCGGAAACTACTCCATTTAAATTAAAATCCAGGTTTAACCCACCTACTATCCATGGCTCCATTGATACTTTTCATGAGGTTGTTATTCGTGATCTTTTTGAAGTCTGGCGTAAGGCTTAACAATGAACAAAAAAAATGCATTAAAAACTCTTGGACAAAGGAGGGAATGTTGTTTTATGTGATGTTGACAAGTACTGTAAGGAAGCAGTGAGACAATTGAATAATACAGGGAATTATGAAGTAACATCTATTAAAAATTATAAAAGATCGGTATGTCAATATGATACTAAGTTGTTTGATTGGAGAGATAGGGGGTTACTCACTACAGATGAATATTAGTTTCTTTTGGTCAAAAAACCTACTGTACCTTGTTTTTATATGTTACCAAAAGTACATAAGAATTACAACAATCTGCCAGGTAGACCTATTATTTCTGCAAATAATAGTATTTTGGAACGTACATCTATGTATCTGGATTTTTTCCTTCTCC
Source organism: Pleurodeles waltl (assembly GCF_031143425.1). Classification (NCBI taxonomy): domain Eukaryota; kingdom Metazoa; phylum Chordata; class Amphibia; order Caudata; family Salamandridae; genus Pleurodeles; species Pleurodeles waltl. Next base: position 894,870,143 of record NC_090438.1, on the reverse strand, counting down.
CATATGTGTTGCCCTTACCCTTTTATTGTACGGACAGTATGGATTTTATCTCTAAGATTGAGGGGATCCCTTGGGAACCACATTTGTTTTTAGTTACTTTGGATGTGGAGTCCTTATATACCTGTATCCAGCATGACCTGGGGATTCTGGTGTGAAGATTTTTCTTTCGTGATAGATCACTTAGCAAGTACGAACATTCGATGATGTTACTAGAAATGTTGGAATTTTGTTTGAATAACAATTGTTTCATTTTTAAGGATACATGGTATCGCCAATTGGTCAGGACTATGATGGGAAGCTGCTTTGCTCCAAGTTATGCTGGGATCTTTATGGGCTGATGAGAGGCCACATAGGTGTGGGTGGAGGAGAATGAGAAATGGACCAGACATATTTCTATTTGGACAAGATACATTGATGACCCTTTCATGATTTGGGGGGGCACTATCAAGAATTGGATGAATTTTTGGATCATATTTCCTGAAACACTTTAAATTAGAGATTTACTAGAAAGATACACTCTACGAGAATGGAGTTTCTAGATGTGTTATTAGAAGTAGAGGATATGAAGTTGCAGACAAGGCTACATCGCAAAAGCACAGCTGGTTACAGTATCCTGCATGCTAAAAATTGTCATCCTACTAATTTGAAATGGAACATCCCATATGGTGAATTACTTAGGGCTAGAAGGAATTGTAGTACCCTTGAATCTTAGAAAGAGGAGGAAGACAGGATGATTAAAAGATTCAGAGCAAGAGGTTATCCTAATAAAATATTGCAAATAGCCAGTGAGAAAGTGACTAAAACTATTAGGGAAACTTTATTGACAAAAAGAAATAATAAGAAGAATGATATCCCAGTGATGAAAGTAATAACAACTTATAATTGTGAAAGTCGAGCTGTCAAAAGAATTGTGATGAAACTTTGGCATTTAATGAAACATGATTCTGTAATTGGGAACACCCTGGCCCCTTGTCCCCAATTCACGTACCAGAAGGCTAGGTCATTACATTATATTTTAGTTCGCAGCTATTTGGGGGGACAAAATAAAAAGATTGGATGGCTCAGACAACAAAAGGGTTTTTTCAAATGGGGGAAGTGCAAGGCATGCAAAAATAGCAAAAATTTGAAAACATATAAGACAGCTTTGGGGGATGTTAGGAGGGTAAATAAATCTATCTCCTGTGGTTCAGATCATTGCATTTATGCATTACAATATCCCTGTGGATTACAATATGTTGGCAGCACTATTGGCACTGTGAAAAAGAGGATTTTAGAGCATGATAGAGCGATCAAGAATTATGATATTTCATATCCAGTTGCCAGACATTGAGTGAAAACACACAATCGGGGTGCTGAGTGTTTGGTATTTTTTGGTGTTGGCAGAATTGAAAGGACTATACATGGTGGTGATTGAGAAAGGCGTTTAAGAGTGAGGGAATCAGAATATATTATCTTGCTTGGGAGTAAATCACCCGAGGGCCTGAACGAGGACGAGGAGCTTTATGTACATGTTGGTTTGATGTGATGAATTTTTGATACATAGGTCTTTACAAATACTTCCATTTTGCGTTGTCATTAGGTTGAATATTGGAATTGAATAAAATTATATATGTGTATATATATATATATAATATTCATTGTTGATGTGTTGGATTTTGTTTGATTTTTATTATTCCACTGCTGTGATTAGTTTAAGAGTTGCACGTGTGTTGCACACGTTATTATCTTCATGTAACTTGGGAAGTGCCTTAATAAATTCATTACTCAGACTAAGAGTGCTGCATTCTTTGCATTTCTTTCACTTCTGTCCCTCTTGGTCTGAAGTAAAGAAGAACAAGCTACTATGCCACATTTTGCATGATACCCACACACACATGGATTTGAGTCAGGAAATATAGAAAAAAAGCCATTTGGGCAGGGGAAGAGTACCATGCCCAATGTGGGTGTGGTTTCCAGGCTACACACAGGGCACAACACCTGTCTCCTGGCACAGAACACACAAAGGGATCAAACTCACAGGACATGGCTCTTTGATAGGTCACATGTTATAAGAAAATTCATTTAAATACATCTGCATCACGCACTTCCTTCATGTGTGAACTGTAATGCCATTCAAATAACACAATACCTATGCCCCTGAGTCTGTGCACTCAACTGGAAGGACTGCCACACACACCAATATACTCATGTATGCAAACAGGAACTCACACAATGTGAGAAGTAAGTCTGATCTCCTAACTCATGCACCAATACTGTGCTGGGCCAGTCAAAAAGATACACAAGGGCAAGTCTAACACTGTCTCTCCCCTCCCATTACAGTGGACCAGGGATATGGTATCCAACTGTGGGTGATGACCCCATTTGGCAACCCACAAACAGACTCTGAGAAGGCTTATAATGAGGTACACAAAAGGCCAGAAACATGGTGGAGAGGACATTTGGCATTCTAAAGGGCTGCTTCAAATGCCTTGATTCATCTGGAGGCAAACTGTTGTACTCAACACCACTTCTGTGCAAAATTATAGTTGTGTGTGCCATGTTGCACAAAATAAGTGCGAGGAACAATGCCCCCTTTGAGAAAGATGTGGAGGCCCCCAGGGAAGGGGATGAGGACAATAATGCCCCACTACCTGAAAGAGGACTACTGTGGATTTGTTTTCATGAATACTGTCAACATATTGCCGCTATGCACAATTTTTGTAAATAAATCACTTTTCCTCACAACTGTCTTGGAGTAATTTTAGACATTAGTGTGCAACAGTAAATCATCCACAAATCTGAAACCATGAGTAGCCCACAACTAAGAGATTTCTTTGTGTCATTTTTTTTCAGCACACTTTAACACCTGCTGAGAGCAGGCATTAAAAGGAGGCACACCATTGTTTACATTAGGCCTCAATGGGCTTTGCAGGATTAGCGTCAAAATTATTGACGCTAATCCAACAAAGCTCTGAACTAGCATCACATTTTTTGAAGCTAGTTTCCTAACTTCCGCCATGGTGTGCATTATCTTAGATACGGAGCACATATGGTGGCGTTAGGGGGGCGCTAAGGGGCTCAAGGAAAGTGGCACTGCACTGGGTGCAGCACAACTTTCCTTTAATCAGGCCCTTACTTAGCTTTTAGCAATGTTGATATCTAAGTCGAGGCTATCCATGAAAGTGACAAAACTACTAATTGAGATCCTCAGCCGGATGGGTCTGTGGGATATTAGAACAGCATAGTCTGCAAAGAGCAGGGCCGGAATTGGAGTGGCCTTAATCATAGGCATGTCCTTCCCCGTCCTGAATAGGCATGTGTTCAATCCATTAATATATAGTAGAAACAGGATCGGGGCAAGGACACAATCCTGCTGGACTCCTCACTGTAATTCAAAGGAGCCCGTGCATCCCCCTCTCCAGGCCCTATCTAACAGAAGCATTTACCTCACAGATCAAGGCTCGAAGGAAGATAATCAAGTCCTCTTCGAGTCCAAATTCTGAGAGAATGCCCAAGAACTTGGAGCAATTGACCCTGTTAAATATGCTGCTTAAATCCATAAAGGAAAGAAACAGTGTGCCTCCCTTGGTGAATAAATATTTACAAACAACTAATTGAAGGTTGAGACATTGCCCAATTGTGCTCAAACTAGCCCTGAAACCATATTGAATGGGTGATATTACATGGTTGGCACTCACTCAATCCTCAATCCTTCTAAGCGCTATATATCATCATCATCTTTGTTTCAGTTTAAAAATAAACCATAAAAACATATTCACAGCATAAAAAAATACCAAGAAAAACCCTTGAATAGGAACAGCAACATTCAGCACAAATGCAGGCACTGTGCCTCTACAATAATTCAAAAGGACACATAAAAATTTAAAAACTGTGAATATAAAGTACATAAAAATGTTAAAAAGACATTGCCATAAATGGAAACAAAACATGGTGAAAAGCTGGGGACACACAGTACGGGACGAGAATCAATTAAACATCAAAGATCACCTGAGCTGTAAAGCATGTTCAAGGAATGTAAATACACCAAAGCAGACCTTGGGGTTCGGGAGAGACTGTAAATACAAAAGGGCCGGGATGTGTCAGGAGAGTGTAGTACCTCTAAGCAAAGAAAGCAAATATTTCCTAGCGTAACTATTACAAAACCTGCAAAAAAAAGTGAAATGGACAACAATGGACAAGAATTTGCAATGAATGCTGGTCACAGGGACAAATCAGGATTTCCTTTGGGTTAACTGCAGTGGCGGTTTCTTATCAAGTGTGTCAGGGCTCCCCCCCTTTACTTTCACCCCACCACAGGGCATGTAACAAATGAAAGTAATTGTGAAGGTAAAAAAGGATTCAAAAACACATTTACACACTTTATTTGTCTTGCTTGGGGCCGAGGCTGCAGCCTGCCCCACAGCCTGCCACACAGTGCCTTTCACTGTGCCTTTTGTTGCAGTGACGCTGGCATTCACTAAAACTGCAGCCCCAAAAGCCCTGAGGTCTGTGAGGTCATCAGCTCGGCAAAGACATAGCTTTGAGTGCCAGTCTCCACCCCCTGACGAAATGGGTTTACGCCCCGGGCGTGTTAGTCTGAAGCCCGGTAGCGCCGGGGCTTCATGTCAATCAGTGAGTGGAGAGCATGCTCACCCCACCCTTTCTCAACTCCTCGCAGGGTCCTACCCTGTGAGGAGTTGGGAAGGGGTGGGGTTGAGGCTGCAGGCAGGAAGATACACTGCGCAGACTTTAGGTGTATACTTCCCACGCCACATTGAACATAGGACGCCATTAAGCTCCGATGATTAATCACCAGCCAGCACACTCATGTCATACAGAGAAGGTGGGGCATTCGTCTGGTTAAACTTTTTCGTTGAATGAGCTTCCCTCCAGTCCAGAAGGTGCCCCACAATCCCAACCGTGTGAGGTAAATAAAAAACTGATCTAAGTAAGAAGCAGATCTAGCCTAATAATTTCATCTCTGCTTAAAACCCCAAAAATAATTAATTGTGTAATGTAACTGGTACTCATGTAAAGCACTGCAATACCTTGCGCTATATAAAACTACAAAAAACTAAAACCAAAGGTAATCTTTTGAAACTAATATCTTTTAGCAATGTATGTGCGGAGATCAGTGATAAGGTCCTGGCACTTAATTACCACCTTTATTTTGTGGAAGGGAACTCATCGGTGATGTTTTCCAGAGGATTGCTATTAAAAAACACTGAGTTTCTTTAAAAAATAGTCCGTTCAAATCTGGAGCCTGCATCACTACTGCAGCCAAAAGAGATCACATGCTCCAGTGTTCTGGGAGAGCTCGAACCTGACAACTAGGTGCTATGACAAAGGGCATGGTCTCCTTAACACCCTCCGCTATCCTATAGTTAAGCCAGTAGCATTGAGACAAACCTGCTTAGTCTGCCTGGCATAGTATTGTGTATTTTCCTGCAGTTTTGATGTAGCGCGAAGTGCATGTGAATCAGAAAGAAGGGGCCAAAAAGCATCTCAAATTGATAACACCCATGGACTATCAGGGCCCATCACAAACCTTCAGTGATAACTTGGCACTGAAAGTTTGCGATGGGCCCTGACGTTTGTATGTGCATACAGGCGAGGGATATTGCAAGGGGCTGATGGGCAGAATGGTGCTTAGTCTGAGAGAGGTGTGTTACGCCAAGGGTGTGGCAGCCTGGTGCAGCCTTTGGGCAGTATTTGGGTAAGTGCTACGGGAACAAATTAATGAGGACATTGGTGAAGAACATGTGCAGCCTTCACGTCAGCGGTTTAAATTACAACAGAGCCGAATCAGTCATCATTTCATGTTTAATAACTGCGTGCCATCAACTACAGTGACAGATCCCAAAAAAGTTTGTGCCTTCTAACCTGAACCCTCAATGGCCCATCTCGACCCTACCCCCCAGTCCAGCCCCACCACTCATAAACTTCACCAGCCACCACTCGTTATCTGCCCTAAAGGAAAAGAAAGTTGGCCCATTATCAGTCCCTGCCTAAATCTGGTGAGAAGGGCCCTATCCCTTCCACTTGGCACTGTGAGCAAGTAAGGTTCCATGCCGATGGTGGTTTGTACCAACACATACTCTCTGTTTGCAAGTTTCCCCAACTCACTGGACTCTCTCTCCTTAATGAGGTGGTCCCTAAACGCATCTTTAAGCCATTTTTTTTTCCTTCACAATAAGGTGGCCAGGCGAGGCAAAGATATGCGGTCCACACAACTTATTGCACATATCTTTGACCTACCTGAACCATGGAGTACGAAACCCCATATTGCAGTCAAGGCAATCTAGAATGATTAACCATTCAGCAAGGCCTTCTGGTTTCACCAGATAGAACACCATAACATCAGAGGAGCCAGTTTAATCGTGCCCTCCACAAACAACAAGTCCAGTTCCTTATAAATGGCATAGCTGGATGGCCCTAGTGGCGCACCAGGTAATTGTCTGCAAATCTTACTCTCCTCGGCTTGGAAGCCCTTGACAGCTTTATACCCTACAGACCAGCCATACAAGTGAGAGTCGGGACACATATCTTGACTTAAATCTCAACAAGGGCTGTCACTGACTTGATACCTATTTTAGACACTAGTCTGAAGAGGAATCCCACAGAACTGCAAAACTTCAGATGTCTTTGTTTTAGGCTGGGCCTCCAAAACCCATGTGAGTCAAAGGTAACCTCCAGATTGGGGAATTCATTAATTCGACCCAAAGAGGTATGCTGTAGTGCAAAGCAGCGTGATTTGGCACTCTTCTGCCCACATGGCATCACAAACGTCTTAGTCAAGTTTGTGTGCAGCAGCAGGCTACTCATGAAATCAACAAAGGTGTTCAATAGAGCCTGGAGGCTATTTGGTGTTCAAGACATTAAGACAGTGTCATTCACTTACAGGAGAATGGGGACACTTCTTCCCTTTACGGTTGGTGGGTCCTGGTCCCTAGCCGTCAGCACCCCCTCCAGACCACTGATGTATAAAAGAAACAACATAGGGGCAAGAAAGCATTCTTGCTGGACCCCGCATCCCAACCCAAACTCTCCGTGCATTCGCCCTCCCAAATCTGACGCAAGCACTCAGCTCATGATGGAGGGTACGTATAAAGGCCACCAGGCTGGGATCAAGCCTCAGGGAAGGAGGACCTCCTAACGTTTGGACCTGATTACCCTATCAAAAGCACATGCCATGTCTATAAAAGCAAGATAAAAGAAACCTTCTTTGGCCATGCTCTATTTGTTGATGAGGAGATAAAGATTTGGACATTGCTTCTAGGTCCCCAGTCCATGTCCGAATCCATATTATACATCGGTAATAATGTTAATATGCACAGCCCAGGACAGGTTTCTGTCCAGGTTGACCCTACTGATGACCTTAACGGTGGAGTCCAGAAGGAAGATAGGCTTATAACAACAAGGGGAAGCTCTGTCTCCCTTCTTGAAAGCAGGAATAATGATGGCAAAACACGACGTCCTGTGCAACCATACCTGACAGGCTACGTTGGCGTAATTTGTTAAAATCGGGGCCCAAATGTCCACCTCCAGTTTGTATAAATCCATGGGCCGTTAGGCCCCGGGACATTATGCATTAGCCTATTGTGGATCGCAATGGTCATCTCTTTGACCATAATCTCTATATCAAGCTAGAAAGAAGTCAAGGGCATAGCAATTTCTATACAGTCATTCAATTGGTAAACTTGCTTAAAGAGTCCAACACAAGAATCAGCACTTATATTATCACATACATGATTAGGGATGGTGTTCATCCAGTGGTTATGATTGACTTTCTGCCAGAATAAACCAGAGATGCCTATTTTACAGGCCATGGCCAGGGTGCTCCAAACATCCTCCTTGAGGCTCGCCTTGCTTCTACAAATGGCTGACTTATAAGTCTTTCTACAGGCCACGATCTCTGCTGAAACCCATGAAGTGTTTTACAGTGCCCGCATTAAACTTCCCTGCAGTTCTTGTCAAACCAGGAATGAGCGTGTTGATTGGGACGGGGAATCATCTTCATCAAAATACACTTAATAGTGGAGCCTATGAGGTTGAAAATGTGAGTACCGATGGCCATAAGATAAGATAAATGTAAACAATCAAAAATCTGTCCCAGAATTTCCACCTGGAGGCTACCCATAACGTAGTGCATGTTGCCCGACTGCCAACCTAACCTTAACCCTACTTGACTTGGCTGAAGAAGGGACCCCACCCCCTCCGGCAATATTACGCACTCGGCCTTTGGGCAAAGCAGTGTGGCATCAAAGAGAGTTATGATTGCTAAAGGGGCTAGAACTAATGTTACCATCACCCACACGGCCTATGAGACTCCTGCTAACAAAGATATACTTGATGACAGAGGATCCTATTCCACCTACAAAAATAGGACCTGTAGAACAATGAGGAGCAACCCAATTGAGAACATTACATAGATAAACCTTGGCCAGGTAAAGAAATAGCAACCAGTCTCTGCCATCCCAGAGCCAGTCACAGTATTCAAAGATTTCATAACAAGGGGAGAAGCAGCCCTCTTCTTCCCCTGACCCCAATTTGATGTTAAAATCCCCAGCCAGGGCAACGTGTGCACCACCATCTTGAAGAAAATAGCTGGATTCCAAGTCACAAAAGAAATTAGAAAGAGCAATACAATTAGGCTTATACCCAGAAGAAAAAAGTGTCATTATAGAAATTGACTAACACAAATTTAAAACTTTGTCCACTTAACAAATAGTGCTTGAATCAGTATATTATGTGTAGGAATTGGGACGATGGTGCAATCAAAGGAAACTTTAAACCAAACAGCCAACTCAGCCCTGCCCTTTCTCAAATAGACATCAGGAACTGAGTAGCAAGCGACATCATCAAAGAAAAGCTCCTTAGTGGCCCAGGTCTCCTGTAGGATCATCATATAGAGAAAAGTAACAAAGTCTAGCCAGGACAAATCTCGAATTTCAGCAGCAGGCCAGCCACATTCCAGCTGAACAGTTTAACCCTCAAGATACTGCTTGACAGTGTAGGAACGGACTAAGGGTCCTCATCCCCTCTTTGGAGGTGGACTGGCATGGTGGCGGTGCAGAGGCCCTATAAGGTGCCTCTAGAGCAGAGCCATTGGCAAGGCAATCCACTCCCGACAGACCGTACAGCAGAAGAACTTCCCAGTCGGTCATTACTGCAAAAGCCAGCCAAGGCTGATTTTTTTTTTTCAACAGGTACAGAAAAGGAGGCACTTGACAGAGGTATATCAGGAAACAGCACCCTTGGGGTCCAGTCCTGTGATCGATCGACCTATAAAAATACCCCAGTATTAGGACCTTTACATTGCTCTGCCTAACAAGCCTCATATTCAAAGCACAAAGCAACTCATCGGCGCTGATTGTTTAGCAAAATTTATGGTAACACAATCCCCATCAAATTCCTTTTTCAAAGGCCCAATCCAGGGGACTCAACGTGTGAACAGAACTTCGGGGAATAAGTTGAGTTTATGTCGATCATGCTGAGTCAACCAATGGGTTGCATTAGTCCTCAGCTGCTCTGACCTTTCAATAGCCCATGGTTTTAGCTTCGGGACATTGACTAAGATGAGAGCCCGGTGGCAGGCAGCAAGGGATAAGTTGAAGACAACTTAAGGCTGAAGGGTCGTAATTACGGCAGTTGACTTATTCACTTCCCTGGGTCTGATACCGAGGCCGGTAACCCGAGCCACGGCCTCAGATAGCACAGATAATTTATTCTCGATGGCAGACACGCGATCCATCACAGGCAAGAAACTTGAAGTCAGAAAAGATTTCAGAGCGTCAATCAAGTCATTAGGCTAGTTGCACACCCCGGGACAGGGAACACGTTCTCAGGAGTGAGGTCGGGATTGCCGGCAACCCGTAGGCTGATGAGGGGAATATAAAACCGTGGGTCTGGACTGCTTGCCTTTGTGTTTGTGCTTCGCAGGAGGGGAACTGGTGGCATTAGGAACAACCGAGGTAGGGGGCAGGGAGGTAACGCCAGCATGAGGCAGATCTGGCCCTGAAGTACGCATACCAATGCCCTATTGTCCTCCATGTAGTAAATCCCCAGTGGTGACTAACTGGGCCCTGGGAGAAACAGATAAATGCAGGTCAGGATTATCAGAAAGAAGGGACAGCCTCTTCTTGGCAAGTTGTATTTCTTTGTCTATGACGCCCACTGCCTGAGCAATTAACTCATCCATGTTGCTATTTCTTGCAGTGGCAGAGTTGGAAGCACCCAGTTTGTGGTTCCCCATAATGAGCCGTTAGCCTAAGGACACCAGACAGTCAACCAAACTGGAGAAAAGGTGAAATGGCCGCCACAGGCGTCCAAAAGAATAATAGCAACAAGGAGAAAAGCCAAATACGCTACAGTTACATGGCCTTGCTTGTCAGATGCAGAGAGCTTGTACAAAAAAACCGAGGGGGGTGGCCTCGCCCTGGCTCTTCCTGGTGATGAAGGGCACAGGACGGGCCCGCCCTTGGCCTGGACTTTGCCTGAGATCGGACCACACAGTAGGCATCTAACACACTTTTCACAGAGCCACAGGGCCAGGAAGTTGCGTTGGTACCTCCGACTGCAAAGCACAATGAGGGATGGGGTCCCCAAAATCAGCCCCAGTCCTTCTGTCACAGCAAAGGTGTCCCACACAGCGGGCATCTAACATGTTTTTCACAGTGTCACGGGGCAAGGAGGTTGTGTTGGTGTCTCTGGGGAGCAAAGCACAGTGGGGGAAGGAGTCCCCAAAATCAGCCCCAGTCCTCCTGTCATAGTGAAGGCATCTCATGCAGCGGGTGTCTAACATGCTTTTTAGAGCACCAAAGCGCCAGGAAGTTGTGTTGGCACCTTCGGGCACAAAGCACAGTTGGGGTTGGAGTCTCCAGAATCAGACCCAGTCCTTCTATTACAGCAAAGGTGTCCCCAAGTGCTATACATTTGATTACCTTCACCATCAAATCCAAATGTTAAATCTGTACATAGCAGCATGGGTTGCCTCTGGATCCTTTTTTATATACAGTGATGGTCATGGCACTATGCCAGGACTGAGGGAAGCCCTTTAGGATAGCACTAATGAGGACATTAGCAATACTCACCTTAACCTCAATCCTTGGTCATGGAGAATCATGATATAGAGGCTGTGCTTTTAATTAGCAGATACCTTAGGACTATATGAGATACTGATGCTTATAAAGTCACCATAATTCATAAAGCAATGGCCAAAAAGCAATGGTATTAACAGCAGGAAAAGCATATCAACCCTGATCGAGGGTCATTTGGGAAGAAGACTCCGTACTTGGTTTGACATCCTCACCTACACTTCTGAGATTCTGTATTGCAGGTGTGGGTGTTAAGGCTAACTCAGACATTTTGAACAGGTCCAAGTTTGGCATCTGCTCCCTATTGTTGAAGGATTCATGTGCATATAAAATAAACGCACGGCTGAAAAGACAGAGAGCCAGATGCACGACCATATTTTCTGTGACTCGCAATTTGCGACTCATCTGCTAGTCACAAAACCAAACGCACAAGTGTCAATGACGCTGTTTGCGATTCCCAATGGGGTCTCAAATGACCTACCTTATTAATATTCATGAGGTAGGTCACAATTCGCGACCCCATTGAGCATTGCCGCACTCACAGGGATGGTGGCCTGCTGGGGACAGCTTTTTAAATAAAGCAGTCTTTTTTAAAATTTTTATGCAGCCACGTTTTCCTTAAAGGAAAATGGTATGCATTTCACAAAGAAAAATGAAACGTTCCAGTTTTATTTTTTCAAAGTAGGTAGTGGCCCCATAGTACCTGAAAAAATATTTTCGCATCCATTCATAAAGGGAAGGGGAACCCCTTACCGTTTGTGAATAGGTTACCACCAACTTCAAATTGGTGTTAACTGCGATTGTTTTTGCGACCGCAATTGCAGTCACGAAACAAAAATACATCCCCTGTGACTCATAATTAGGAAGGAACGAACACCCCTTCCTAATTGCGAGTCGCAATTCCTATTTTGCGAGTTGGTATTTGCATGCTAGCTTGCAAAAAAGAGAGTACATTAGGAAAGGCCATTATTTGGTCGCAAAAGGTTAAAATCTCCTTCTGCAATCGCATAATGGCATCCTACATCAGGCCCAGGGTCAATATTTTTCAAAATTGAACAAAAGCAATAACACCTTACATGTTAGGAAGACATGAGGCCACAGTTCGAGTCGTGTGACATTCCAAAACTCCAAAATCATTCTGTTATACATGTGTTACCGCAGCTTGCTGATCAGCTTGAAGCGTTTTGGTGCCCTATTTCAGGTTTTACAAATAGAAATGTGGGATGATCAGCTGACTTAGATTTAATGTACTGGAGCTCAGACTGTTTTCCAGGTAATTTCTGGCAAAATGTGCTTTGGGAAAAACGGGATGAGCAAAATTACCGCACAGCTGGGAATAGTGGGACTGGACGCTGCAGCAGTAGGGATGATTGGCATGACTGGAAGGTGCACTCAATGGAGTTCCAATAAAGTAAGAAAAGAACACCTCTCCCCAGAAGATGTGAAGCGAAGAAGAGGTTCTAAAATAAACTGGCATTCCTTCATACCCTTGTCCAGTCACTCGAAAGAATGATCCCTTTGCCTAAGTGGTAAGTAGAAAATCAAACAAATACAAAATATCAGAAACTAAAAATCCACAAAAAAGTGTTGCAAATTAAATCATAAAAAATGTTGCAAACTTTAATAACTGCATACATTAAATATCAAGTGAAATCTCAACGAAACTACAGCAAAAAGATCAGATCTATTGCACATATTAGGTCAAATACAATACACTTTAAGATAAGTGCAGTGCTCAATTGGAGCCAGTGGCTTCTGCTTCAGGGCACTGGCGCTTAATTGTTAGCACAGGTAGTTGTGGCAGTCTGCCAAATGGTGGCGCAGTCTGCCAAATTTGAGTATGAGCACAACAACAGCTGTTTATTAGTTTGATTTTAATATAAATTAACATCACTAATACGTGTTGCCCAAGCCTTTCTTATACCGTTGGGGGCCTTGAAGACTATGAATTGTCCCACTTGTGGGTGAGTGATTGTAGGAAAGTACCATCTTGCCTGGCATGTTACCCCCATTTTTACTTGTGTGTCAGTTTGTTTTTGCCTGTCTCACTAGGATCCTGCTAGCCAGGACCCCAGTGCTCATAGTTGTGGCCTGAATGTGTTCCCTGTGTGGTGCCTAACTGTGTCACTGAGGCTCTGCTAATCAGAACCTCAGTGCTTATGCTCCCTCTGCCTTTAAAATTGTCACTGCAGGCCAGTGACAATTTTTACCAATTCTGATTGGCACACTGGAACACCCTTATAATTCCCTAGTGTATGGTACCTAGGTACCCAGGGTATTGGGGTTCCAGGAGATCCCTATGGGCTGCAGCATTTCTTTTGCCACCCATAGGGAGCTCAGACAATTCTTACACAGGACTGCCACTGCAGCCTGAGTGAAATAACATCCACGTTATTTCACAGCCATTTTACCTGCACTTAAGTAACTTATAAGTCACCTATATGTCTGACCCTCAGTTGGTGAAGGTAAGGTGCAAAGATACTAAGTGTGAGGGCACCCTGGCACTAGCCAAGGTGCCCCCACATTGTTCAGGGCAATTTCCCCAGACTTTGTGATTGCGGGGACACCATTACATGCGTGCACTGGATATAGGTCAATACCTATATGTATATTCAGAATGGTAACTCTGAATATGGCCATGTAACATTCCTAAGTTCATGGAATTGTCCCCCCATGCCAAATTTGGTATTGGGGTGCCAATCCCATGCATCCCCGGGGCTCCAGCATGGACCACGGGTACTGCCAAACCAGCTCTCTGGGGATTTCACTGCAGCTACAGCTGCTGCCAACCCACAGACAGGCTTCTGCCCTCCTGGGGCCTGGGCAGCCCAGTCCCAGGAAGGCAGAAGAAAAACGATTTTCTCTGAGAGAGGGTGTTACACCCTCTCCCTTTGGAAATAGGTGTTAAAGGCCTGAGAGGAGTAGCATCTCCTGGCCTCTGGAAATGCTTTGAAGGGCACAGATGGTGCCCTCCTTGCATAAACCAGTCTACACCAGATCAGGGATCCCCTAGCCCCTGCTCTGGCGCGAAACTGGACAAAGGAAAGGGGAGTGACCACTCCCCTGTCCATCACCACCCCAGGGGTGGTGCCCAGAGCTCCTCCAGTGTGTCCCAGACCTCTGCCATCTTGAATCCAGAGGTGTGAGGGCACAATGGAGGCCTCTGAGTGGCCAGTGCCAGCAGGTGATGTCAGAGACCCTTCCTGATAGGTGCTTACCTGAGTAGGTGGCCAATCCTCCTCTGAGGGCTCTTTAGGGTCTCTCCTGTGGGTTTCTCTTCAGATAACGAATGGAAGAGCTTACCAGAGTTTCTCTGCATCTCCCTCTTCTATGTCTGCCAAGGATCGACCACTGACTGCTCCAGGACGCCTGCAAAACTGCAACAAAGTGGCAAGAAGACTACCAGCGACATTATAGCACCTAATCCTGCCGGGTTTCTCGACTGTTTCCTGGTAGTGCATGCTCTGGGGGCTGTCTGCTTTCACCCTGCACTGGAAGCCAAGACGAAATCTCCTGTGGGTCGATGGAATCTTACACCTGCTAACGCAGGCACCAAACTTCTGCTTCACCAGTCCTCCGGGTCCCCTCTCATCGTGACAAGCGTGGTCCCTGGAACACAGGAGCTGGATCCAAGTGACCTTGACAGTCCAGTGGTCCATCTGTCCAAATTTGGTGGAGTTAAGTCCTTGCCTCCCCACGCCAGACAGTAATCCTGTGTACTACATGAACTGCAGCTGCTAGGGCTTCTGTGCACTTTTGTGAGGAATCCTTTGTGCACAGCACAGCCCTGGTCCCCAGCACTCTGTCCTGCATTGCTCAACTTGCTGAGTTGACCACCGGCTTCGTGGGACCCTCCTTTGTAGTTTTGAGATGACTGCCATGCTCAGTTTTCTTGAACCTGTTTTCAAGTACTTCTGCGGGCGTTGCCTTCTTCTGCATGGGCTCTCTGTATTGCCGAGCACCCCCACTGTCTCTTTTTCCAAGGGGTGGCCTCCTGGTCCTTCCTGGGCCCTGGCAGCACCCATTTTTTTTAACTGCATCCTCTGCTGCTAGCAAGGCATGTTTGTGGTGTTTCTGCATGGAAACAACCCTGCATCCTCCAGCCTACTGTGGGACATCTTCTGTGCAAAGGAGAAGTTCCTGGCACCTTCCGTGGTTGCAGAATCTTCAGCTTCTTCCACCCAGATGCAGCCATTTTGCAACTTCTTCTGGGGTTTAGTGGGCTCCTTCCCCCCCTGGACTCTTTCGTGACTCTTGGACTTGGTCCACTTCCTTTGCAGGTCCTCAGGTCCAGGAATCCATCTTCAGTGCTTTGCAGTCTGTTGTGGCTTTGCAGAATCTCCTATCACAACTTTAGTGGGTTTCTGGGGAAGTAGGGTCACTTTACTCCTACTTTTCAGGGTCTTGGGGTGGGGTATCTTGAATACCCTTAGTGTTTTATAACACTACCAGCGACCCTCTACACACTTCACTGGGCCTGGGGTCCCTAAGTGGTTCGCATTCCACTTTCTTAGTATATAGTTTGTGTTTCCCCTGGGCCTATTGCATCCTATTGTATTCTACAGTGTTTGCACTACCTTTCTAACTGTTTAATTACCCGATTTTGGTTTGTGTGTATATTTTGTGTATTTTACTTACCTCCTAAGGGAGTTTATCCTCTGAGATATTTTTGGCACATTGTCACTAAAATAAAGTACCTTTATTTTTAGTTACACTGAGTATTGTGATTCTTATGCTATAGTGCTATATGATATAAGTGGTATAGTAGGAGCTTTGCATGTCTCCTAGTTCAGCCTAAGCTGCTCTGTTATAGCTACCTCTATCAGCCTAAGCTGCTAGAACACAACTCATCTACTAATCAGGGATAACTGGACCTGGCACAAGGTGTAAGTACCATCAGGTACCCAATATAAGCCAATCCAGCCTCCTACAGTGATGGTTAGTAGTTGCATTGGTACTGTAATTGGCAGCACTGGCAGGAGCAACGGATGGTGCAAGTTGCTGTGTCCTCCTGACGGGGCCCTGGCACTTATTGTTTTTACAAATTAACCACTGGATAAGTGTAATTCTAGGCTAAACAAAATAGTGCAACACAGTAATAAACTAAGTTGCATTCACATGCACACTTGACCACGACCGTAAGTTAGTGAAATGATAGAAAAGGTTCTTACAGTAAGGGCAAACAAAACACCTTTTCTTTAGGAAATCTCTGTGTGATCTCCTGATGAAGCACTGGATGCAGGTGATAGAGCGTACATTTTAGTACTGTTCCTCTGGCACAAAAGACATGAGTTATGAATGTAAAAGAGTGGAAAAACTAAGGTAGAAAGCTGCACTGACGCACATTTTGAATCTGCAATTGCTTTTATTTCAAAGTTCGACTTGGTGCTTTTTTAATTAAATCACGTTAGAAGATTAATTTAGATACTAAACTAACAGTGCATATAGAAACAATATTGAATTTCTTGTGATTAATGAAAGAATGTGTGCAAGTGAGAGAAGTACACTTCTCTGTTATTCTTAATAGAATGCAATGGCAATGCTTTTTCATTTAAAATTAAATGTATTATATTGATGAACTATTATTAATGTTGAATTTATAAGTTTGCATATTATATGTGTTTTATTGACCCCCCTGGATGTCTGGGGTGAGCTGGTCTCGTCCAGGCACACGGTTCCCGTGTGCCGTGGACGAGACCAGCTCGTCCTGCACCCAGTCCACGGGGGGAGCGCTTGTGCTCCCCCCATGGGCCTCCCACCCACACCCCCCAGTTGAGGATGGAAGGGGAATCCCTTCCCCTTCCACCCCCGACACCCCCCACGGCAATCTGATGACGTCAGCGTGCTCACAACGTGCCAAAGTCATCAGAAGGTGCCAAGGACGCTCTGGAGGACATTTGTTTCCAGCACGAGGGGAGGGAGGACTTCCCTGCCGGTAAGTCCTTCTCGTGTCGGGTCTTGAGGGGGGAAAACACCAGTGCCTGTTTTCAGTGGATTCCTGGTCCATGATCGCAGGCAGGGCCCGCGATCGTGGACCAGGAATCCCCACTAGGCACCATGGATTTTGTTTGACTTTCATTTTTGGGAGCGACCCCTTGGACAAGGGTCGCTCCCCTGGGAGGCAATTAATTGTCCTATTTCGGCCCTCCCCTGGGAGCAGATCGGCCGATCTGCCCCCAGGGGAGGTCGAAAACCACTAGACTACCAGGGATTTTTAATTCTATAAGTTTTTGGGCAGTGACCCTTTAGGCAGGGGTCACTGCCCCGGGGGCACTAATTTTTTATATGTTTCACCCCCCCAGGATCTAGATCGGCCATGTTTTTGCCCGATCTCGCCCCGGGGGTCGAAACCTACTTGGCGCCAGGGATTATGTGATGTGTGTGTGTGTTTTGTGTGTTTGGGGACACCCCTTGGGCAAGGGTTGCCCTCCCAAAAGGGGGAAAATTAGTATTGGCCATTTCTGCCCCCCTTTATAGGCCCATCTGCCCCCAAAGGGGGCAGAAACCACCAATACGCCAGGGATTTTTGTTTTTGTTCCCCTTTTTTTGTTTTGTGCTGGGGTGCCCCTTTTTGCCCCCTTTGGCAAGGGTCACCCCCTAAAGGGAGCACAGAGCTGTTGGCCATTTCTGCATCCCTTGGGGGCAGATAGGCCTTTTTTTTAATGCCCATATGCCCCCAAGGGGGGCAGAATCCACTTAGGCACCAGGGATCCTGTGTGTGTGTGTGTTTTGTGTGGGGGGCGGCAGCTTTGGCAAGGGTCACCCCCCTAAAGGGGGCACGTTACTGATGGCCATTTCTACCCACCATGGAGGCAGATCGGTCTATTGTTTTTTGGGCCCATCTGCCCCTAAGGGGGGCAAAAGGCACAAAGATGTCAGAGTTTTTTTTTTTTGGTTCAATTTGTTTTTTTTGTGTGCTGGGGGTGTCCCCTTTGACAAGGGTCGCCCCCTAAAGGGGCCACAGAGCTGTTGGCCATTTCTGCCCCCCTTGGGGACGGAAGCCACCAAGACATTAGGGATTTTTTTTTTTTTCGCCCCCTTTGGCAAGGGTTGCCCCCATCCCCCCCAAACAGGGTACAGAGCTGTTGGACATTTCTGCCCCCCTTGGGGGCAGATCGGCCTATTTTTTTTTTAGGCCCATCTGCCCCCAAGGGGGGCAGAAGTCACTGAGGCACCAGGGACAATTTCTAAGTTCTTGGTGGCAGGGTGTTTGTCAACTGGCGAAGTATTTGTATTTATGATTACAACAGTTTATTTCTTCTTTTTGTTCTACTTCAAAGCTTTTGCTTCCTTTGCTGTGGATCCTTGCAGTTTTGGCAATAGTTGTCCTGCGGTTTGCATAGTTGCATGTTTTAGGTAAGTGAAAGCAGTTCACTCCAAGGGAGTATTGTTGACATGCATGAATGACATGTTTGTAGGTGGTGTACTAAATGCAGTATTGTGTGTGAAATTGTCCTTAAATTTGAGCACAATGATATTTGTGTTGTCATATGTCTAATTAGCTATTTTCTTTTTTCTTTTTAGTGGGATATCATTGGTGATTGCTGTGTCTGTGCAGAGTAGTTGCTGGTGAATAGCTTTTTCAGGCAAGTGAGTTGTATAGGTTTTTTGTACATAACTCTTTGTGATAAAGCTACACTTTGTTTACTACTTATTTTAGTGCTGGTTGTTGTTGGCAATCCATTTGTTGTTGGTGAGGATCATGGCAAGCTGCATAGTAACCGCCCAGCAGGTTGTTGGCATGCTTTTTGAGTCATCTTCAGACCATGATTACGAGACTGACTCTGCATCTGAGGCAGAGGAGGAAGTGAGAGATTCTGGCAGTGTGTTTTCTGTCCAAGAGGATTCTTCTGATGAGGAAGCCACTCTCAGTGCAGATGAAGGGCCTGTTTTAGAGGAGGACATTGATGTGCCAAGAGTGCAGCAGCCTGGGGCTGAAGGGTTTCCCATTAGAAGACCTGACGCCTGGATTGCCCCAAACATGGAGCAGCCACAGTTACCTGCATTTACTGGTCTCCCAGGGTGTAGAGTCAGTACGGAAAACTTTTTGCCTGTCAATTTCTTTCACTTGTTTATGGACAATGTATTTTTGGAAAGGATTGTGGAGCAGACTAATTTGTATGCGGAGCAATATTGGAGGGACAACGCTGCCAGACTTAGGCCTCATTCTAGAGCTACTTAGTGGGTTCCCACATATCTAGAAGAGATGAAAAGGTTTTAGATTTGACTTTTTTGATGGGGTTGATAAGGAAGCCATCACTAGCTTCTTATTGGTCTACTAGTCCCTTGATGGCAACGGCTATATTTCCTGCAACTATGACACGTAATCAATATTTGCTTCTTCTCCGCATGCTGCATTTTTTAGACAATGCATTAGCCTTGCCACAAGATCACCCTGATTGTGACCGTCTTTTTAAGATTGATCATTTTGTAGATTGGTTTTCAGAGGCCTATGTTACAGGCAAAGAGATAAGTATGGACGAGTCTTTGGTCCTTTTCAAGGGGCGTTTAGTTTTTAAGCAGTACATTCCTAGTAAGAGGGCACGGAATGAGATTAAACTGTATATGCTGTCAGAAAGCAGTACAGGACATGTGTATAATTTCCGGGTCTACACTGGTAGGGACTCCAGTATTGACCCTCCTGGTTGTCTGGCCACTTTTGGAGTTAGTGAAAAAATTGTGTGGGAACTTGGTAGACGACTGTCTAACAAAGGTCACCATTTGTATGTCGATAATTTCTACACTGGGGTGCAGTTGTTCAAGGAGTTGTTTAGAGTGGACACTGTTGCTTGTGGCACAATCTGTTCTATCTGGAAAGGCTACCCAAGGGAGCTTGTATGTAAAAAACTTGAGAGGGGACAGTGCAGTGCCTTGCGGAATAATGAGCTGCTAGCTCTGACATTTTCAAACAGGAGAGATGTGCACATGCTATCTACCATCCATGATGAGAGTACTTTCCCTGTGACTGTTTGGGGTCAGGTTGGCAAAGTGCGCAAACCTGCGTGCATTTTGGACTACAATAGGCACATGGGTGGTGTTGATAGAGTAGATCAGAGGTTTGAACCTTACACTGCTCTTCGTAAGTCTTACATGTGGTATAAAAAGTTGGTCCTACATTTATTTCATTTGGCAACTTTTAATGCTTTTATTGTGTTCAAGGATTGTTCTCCTGAGTCAAGGATGACATTTGTTAAATTTCAGGAGTCAGTGATAGAGAGCCTTATTGTGGTGGAACAGGCAAGAGTTCCTAGAGTAGCAGTGGTGGAGGATGTGGCTAGATTGAAAGATCACCACTTTCCAGATCACATTCCTCCCACTCCCAAAAAAGACTTGCCCACTAAGAAATTTAGAGTATGTGTCCGAAGAGGTATCCAGAGGGAGAGCCGGATGTACTGCCCCGATTGCCCTTTAAAGCCTGGGCTGTGTGTGGCTGGCTGTTTTAGAAATTACCACACTAAGAAAATTTTGGGGGAATACCGTGAGCGTAAACTGCCTATTTTGTATTTTCATATGTTCGGTTTCACGGTTGGCATTACTGTCATGTATTTAGTCAGAGCTTTTGTGTTTGTAGTTTTGTACTTACTTTATAATTAGTTAGTGGTTTCTTTGTTGTTTATAAACAAAAAAAAGTGATGGCGGTGTGTGTGGGGTGGTGCTTGGCTGGCGGTGTTCATGGGGTGGCGCTTGGCTGGCAGTGTGTGTGGGGTAGTGCTTGGCTGGCGGTATGCGTGGGGTGGTGCTTTGCTAGCGGTGTGCAAGGGGTGGTGCTTGGCTGACGGTTTGCTTGGGGTGGTGCTTGGCTGGCAGGGTGCGTGGGGTGGTGCTTAGATGGCGGTGTGCGTGGGGTGACGCTTGGCTGGCGGTGCTAGCCAAACGTCAGTCCACACACTCCCATCAGCTAGTGTGACTGCTGCATCAGGCATGTGGGCATATGTAAGTGATGGGCCCTTGAGTGGCGCTGTCTGTCGATGCAAGTGTTGTAATGTGCTGGGCCCATGGCTGGCGGCGTGAATGGTGTTGTGCATGTCATGTATGAAAGGTGTGTGAATGGATTGTAAAACGGTTGGCGCCTTGATGCGGCTTTACAGCTCACAAGCTGTAAGTCATTGGTTCAATTTTTAGGCCTTTCAATTATCACTTTCGTGAAATCTCTTGTTAAGAAAATTTGATCTACTGAACCATCACTCACCCTCGTGCCAAATCCAATCAGTATGTGTGGTACAAATGACAATACCTGCTCTGCTGTAATCAGGCATCGCAGCACACTTGAGACACGCTAGGTGTCTCAGGTGGGACCCCGATGATGAAGTATGCCACAAACTTGGTTGGTGGGTGAGGGGTCTTTTTCACATAACCTAAGTGTGTTTCTTTTCACAATTTTAGCGTTTGGCACATCACGGACGTATGTGGTCACATCAAAATAATATATTGCAAAACTACCTGTGTTTGGGGGGAGAAGGCACCTAAGTTTTTGGCCCTGGGTGCGCCCTTCATCTAGGGAAACCTACCAAACCCGGACATTTTTTAAAACTAGACACCCCAAGGAGTCCAGAGAAGTGTGGCTTGCATGGATTCCCCAGCATTTGTTTTACCCAGACTCCTCTGCAAACCTCACAATTTGCTTAAAAAAGCATATTTTCCTGACTTTTCTTAGTAGGATCACTGCTCCAACACAAAATTCCGACGCCCCAGCATTCTCCTCAGTCTCCCAAGTAAAATGACACCTCACTTGTGTGGGTCCCCAAAGCAGAGTCAGCCTAAAGATGTATAAAAGAGGAATATGTGCTTATCAACTCGCTGTGCTAACCCCTCAATCTCTACAAGTTTTTGGCCTTTTTCTGTTGCAGGCTCCTGGCCCACCCACACAAGTGAGGTACCATTTTTATCGGGAGACTTGGGCAAACGCTGGATAGAAGAAAATTTGCGGCTCCTCTCAGATTCCAGAACTTTCTGTCACCGAAATGTGAGGAAAAAGTGTTTTTTTTTCCAAATTGTGAGGTTTGCAAAGGATTTTGGGTAACAGAACCTGGTGAGAGCCCCATAAGTCACCCCATCTTGAATTCCCCTAGGTCTCTAGTTTTCCAAAATGCCCAGGTTTGCTAGGTTTCCCAAGGTGCCGGCTGAGCTAGAGGCCAAAATCCTCAGGTAGGCACTTTGCAAAAACACCTCTGTTTTCAGTGGAAAAAATGTGATGTGTCCATGTTGTGTTTTGGGGCATTTCATGTTGCGGACACTAAGCCTACCGACACAAGTGAGGTACCATTTTTATCGGGAGACTTGGGGGAATGCTGCATGGAAGGAAATTTGTGGCTTCTCTCAGATTCCAGAACTCTCTGTCACCGAAATGTGAGGAAAAACTGTTTTTTTAGACAAATATTGAGGTTTGCAAAGGATTCTGGGTAACAGAACCTGGTGAGAGCCACACAAGCCACCCCATCTTGGATTCCCCTAGGTCTCTAGTTTTAAAAAATGCACAGGTTTGGTAGATTTCCCTAGGTGCTGGCTGAGCTAGAGGCCAAAATCCACAGGTAGGCACTTTGCAAAAAACACCTCTGTTTTCTGTGGAAAAGTGTGATGTGTCCACGTTGTGTTTTTGGGCATTTCCTGCCACGGGAACTAGGCCTACCCACACAAGTGAGGTACCATTTTTATCGGGAGACTTGAGGGAACGTAGAATAGCAAAACAAGTGTTATTGCCCCCTTGTCTTTCTCTAAATTTTTTCCTTCCAAATATAAGAGAGTATGTAAAAAAGACGAGAAATGTCCTGTAATTCACCTGCTAGTATGGGCACCCCAAAATTCAGAGATTTGCAAATAACCACTGCTCCTCAACACCTTATCTTGTGCCCATTTTGGAAATACAAAGGTTTTCTTGATACCTCTTTTTCACTCTTTACATTTCAGCGAATGAATTGCTGTATGCCCGGCATAGAATGAAAACCCACTGCTAGGTGCATCTCATTTATTGGCTCTGGGTACCTAGGGTTCTTGCTGAACCTACAAGCCCTATATATCCCTGCAACCAGAAGAGTCCAGCAGATGTAACGGTATATTGCTTTAAAAAATCTGACATTGCAGTAAAAAGTTACAGAGTAACACGTAGGAAAAAATGGCAGGTTTGTTTACCTCAATTTCAATATTTTTTTAATTCAGTTGCTAGTTTCTCTAGGAAACCCTTGTAGAATCTACACAAATTACCAATAGCTGAATTCAGATATTTGTCTAATTTTCAGAATTGTTTGTGTTTCTGGGATCCAGTATAGGTTTCACACCCATTTCTGTCATTGACTGGAAGGAGGCTGAAGGCAAAAAAAAACGTAAAAATGGGGTATGTCCCAGTAAAATGCCAAAATTGTGTTGAAAAATTTGGTTTTCTGATTCAAGTCTGCCTGTTCCTGAAAGCTGGGAATCTGGTAATTTTAGCACTGCAAATTCTTTGTTGATGCCATTTTTAGGGAAAAAACTACAAGCCTTCTTCTGCAGCCCTTTTTCCCATTTAAAAAAAAAAAATGAAATTTTCACTGTATTTTGGCTATTTTCTTGGCCTCCTTCAGGGGAACCCACAAAGTCTGGGTACCTCTAGAATCTCTAGGATGTTGGAAAAAAAGGACGCAAATTTGGCGTAGGTAGCTTATGTGGACAAAAAATTAGGAGGGCCTAAGCGCACCCTGCCCCAAATAGCCAAAAAAGGCCTGCCACCTGAAGGGGAAAAGGCCTGGCAGTGAAGGGGTTAAAGCATATTTTTAAATGCATTTTATATTTTGTGCTTGGGTTAGCATAAGTTAGGCCTTGAGAGTTTGCATTTTGCAGTCATGTAAAAGTATTCAATTATTTTTCCATAACGTAAAGTCTTTCAGATTTTGTTCCCTTGAGAAGCAAAGTTATAATAAGTTTATAGTTTAAAGTGGAGAGATGTACGTATTTGTCCTCGGAAATATTACATTGCAGGAACATGGACTGAGATCGTATACATTTGTTTCAACCTTGCTTGAAGTCACATGGAAAGGAGGTGTTCCCATGACAGACTAGGGAAATTGTCGAACTGTTGCAACCTGGAGCCTGTTGATGATTTTTAATTGGAGGATATCTATTCAACGTAATATGAACTGACACCTTTAGCAAATCAGAACGTTTCTTGTAAATTGAAATATCAATGGACAAGTGAATTTGGGGCAGTCTGCAGCATTTTCCAAAGCAGTCCTGAGTAGACCTTTGCTGCTTGCAGAATTTGTCCTTATGTTTGCTGGTCCTGATGTCCTGCTGATGAAGATTCCCTGAATGATGTCTCCCTTGGAAAGGTATATTCCTCTCTGCCATGTCCCCTTACTCTTGAAATGCCCTTTTTAGATTTAGTACCCTTTACTTTACCCTTCAGCCTGAGCTTCTGCTATGCTAATGCTTTCTCTTTTTACCTATCTTTTGCCAATCGTAGTTAGTATTCTGCAGTCCAAGATTATCTTGCCTTGATTTATTCAGCATTACCACAGACACACAGACACATAGACATCAACTTGTGCTTGTGCTCAAGGTCACTCATTCGTGGCATACATTGCCCTGGTCTGTTATACAGAAGCTTTTTTTTTTTTAACTATTTTATTGTTTCAGTCGATAAAAAAAATACAATTATGTTCCATGTAATCACTGTTACACACTTATTTTTCGTGCTCCGAATCTAATTACATTTGCATATCTTTTGCACTCTTGGCCATGTGATTACTATTTATAATTTCAACTGAAATTATTGAAAAACATTGCTAACATGAGAAAATTTGTGAAGGAAGAGAAGATAGAGAAAGGAGGAAAGAAAGAAAATGAGAGATCGTGCTCGGAGGAGCTGTTCGGGGGGTGTCCGCGCTTCCCATTATGAGAGCCCCACGTCGGGAGGGGGGGGTGTAGTGTGTTATATGTTCCCAAAATGGTTCGAGCGGTAGGGCAGTGTAGATGATACGCCGGTCACGAGGGGAGGGGAGGGGGTGAGGAGGGAGAAAAATGAATATAGGTGATTAGGGGCGATCCTCGGTGATCTGGTGCAACATGTTCCCTGTTGTGAGTTTGATTTGACTTGGCCTGGTATATTTGCGTCCTGTTGCTCCCTGTGTCCCGCTACCTTTGTACCACTGTTGTTGCAGTTGCTCGCTGCTAAGTTCATTCATTACTGCTTGTCTTGGGTTGCGCATTCAGTGCCTCTGTTTGCGTGTGCTCCCCTGTCAGCATTGTCTTATTGTTTGTCAAACCTATTCGTTCAAGGGGGTCGCTTGTCATCTTTGCTTTCCAATTTAGTTACAAAGGAGTCCCAGGTGTCTATGCCCTTGACCCGGACCCCTCTGTCTTGCAATGATTGCAGTGTGTGCGCTTCTGCCTTTGCCCATCGTAGCAGATCTTCCTGCCACTGATGGGGACCCGTTGCACCAGGTGCCTTCCAGTGCATTGCTATCAGTCGTCTATTTAGAACAAGCTCTAAGTCAATGCATCTGTCTGTCTGCTTCCGTCTTTTGGGTCTATCTCTGATTCCCAATAGGCATAACTCCGGCGTAGGGGACAAAGGGGTGTCTAGCCATTCAGTTATCGAAGTTACTATGTAATTCTATGCCTTCATAATTGGGGGGCATTCCCATGTCATGTGGTAAAAGGTGGCTGCAACAACTCCGCATCTGGGGCACCCCTGAGATGTCTGTGGGAATATACGTGCGAGTCGATATGGTGATAAATATGTTTGGTGTAGGTAGTTAAACTGTGTGTATCTAAGCCGGGGATTGCGTGACACTGCGTAAGTCATTGTCATGACTTGGCTCCATGCATGCTGTGAGAGTGGTGTAGCTAGATCCTGGTCCCATCTATTTTTTGCTTGTTCCTGTCTATGTTCAGTATGTGCGGTTAGGATTCCATATAATCTCAATATGTTTATTGGGGTGTCTGAATTATCTAGTAAGTCATGTAGGATAGGGGCCGCCTTGGGTTCGTCATTTCCACAGTTCCATGCGGATCGTACTAATTGTCGCAATGCTCCAAACTTTATGAAGCCCCCCTGTCCCAGATCGTGGGCGCTGGCCAGTGTCGCATAGGTTAAGAGGTGACCGTCGCCATATATGTCCCCTACTGTTTGTATGCCTTTCTCGGGCCATGTTGTCAGGCCTAGCTGTGCTGCTATCTTTCTGATTTTTGGGATGGCCAACAGTGGGATCTTGGGGGAGTATTGTAGGTTTTTATTCCCAGCTGATATGAATCGATTCCAAACCCAGTGGGCATTATTTAATAGAGTGTTATGTGTGTATCATGGGCCTTCTCGGGTCAGCAGCCAGCTTAGTATGTTAGTATGACCTAAGTCAGTGTGCACCGTCTGTGCCTCAGCGCTCGTGGGATTACAGAGCCATTTCATCACCCACTGTAATTGGGCGGATGCGTAATACAGCTCAAATCGTGGTGCCCCCAGACCTCCCAGCGTAAGTGGTTGGTGTATTTTCGCTAGTGCAACCCGTCGGCGTCCGTTGCCCCACACCAGGTCAATCAATATACTGATCAAGTTTTTGAAAAGGAATTAGGGAGTGCCAGTGGGAGCGCCATGAAGAAATATAATAGTCGCAGTAGCACAATCATCTTTGTTATGGCCACTCTTCCCATGGGAGAGAGTGGGAGTGAGCACTAGAAGGGAAGGGAGCCCCTGAAGGACCTAATCGCCTTTCCTAGGTTGCACTCTTTGAGATCCAGGGGGGCGTGGTACACATTTATCCCTAAGTATTTGAAAGTGGTGTAACACCATTTTAGGTCGCAGAGCGTGGGGACTAAACGATGCATCTCTGGCACCGCTCGCATCGGAAATAAGCAGGATTTTGACCAATTCACTTTTAATCCAGAGACTACCCCAAACTGATCCAGCAGGCCAAGTAGGGCAGGGAGGGATTCAAGGGGTTTCGGAGGAATATTAGTGCATCATCTGCATACAGCGACACTATGCGATGTGCGCGACCATCCAGTATGCCCCACTCCAGGGCAAGTGCGCGTAGCCGGGCAGCTAATGGTTCAATAGCAAGGGTGAACAGTAATGGGGACAATGGGCAGCCCTGTCTGGTGCCTCTTTCAATATTGAACTTCTCAGATATAGTGTCACCTGTCTTGACCCTCGCCGACGGTGCCGAGTATAAGACCCTAACCCATCTTATGTATGTCATACCGAATCCCATTCGATTGAGTGTCTCCATCAGAAAGGGCCATCCCAGAGTGTCGAACGCTTTTTCGATATCTAGTGATACTGCCACTTGCTTGTAATCACCCTCCGGTGTGTTTGCCATCAGGCGCAGGAGGTTCCGTATATCGATAAAGGTATTACGGCCAGGTATACATCCAGACTGGTCCTGGTGTACCAGGTCCGGCATCAAAGGGAGCAGGCGATTTGCTAATACTTTAGCGAGCAGTTTGCAATCTGCATTCAGCAGTGAGAGCGGTCGGTATGAACGAACATCCAAAGGGTCGCGTCCCGGTTTAGGTAGTACCGCTATTATCGCCTCGCGTTGAGTTTCTGGCAATTTACCTCGCTCGAGAGCCTCGCCCAACATATCAAGGTATGGCGCTATTGTTTGTGCCGAGAAAGTACTGTAGTACTCTACAGGAAAGCCATCGCTACCAGGTGCTTTACCATGTGCCAACTGTTGCAATGCCTGCTTTATCTCTTCGAGGTCGCTCGGGCTCTCCGGGGTTCCTATCTGTGTTTCCGTGAGGCGATTTAATTGTGTCTCTTTGAAGAACTCACTTGTTTGTTCTGGTGTGGGGTGGTTGTGCTTTATATAGCATGCTATAATATTCTCTAAAGGCGTCATTTATTTCCGCCTGAGTGTTTATTGTTACCCCTGTGTCGAGGCGGATGGCGCCTATGGGAGTATTGTGTCGTTCGTTCTTTAGGAGCCATGCCAGCAGCCTCCCTGGCCTATCCCCCTCTGCATGTGTTCGGGCTAAGTAGTGGCGGTAATCATATTGTCTGAGGCGATGGTCTGCCTCCTTCCACTGTGTTCGCAGTCTCCCGAGCTCCGCAACTGTTGTTGTACCTTCTGCAAGTTTACACTCCGCAGTGCGTACTTCTTGTTCGTATTTACGGAGGTCTTGGGTTAATGTGTGTCGTACACCCCCAGCCACCGATATGCATGTGCCCCGTATCACCACCTTATGCGTGTCCCATTCAGTTGCCCTAGAGCTCGTTGTCCCGCTATTTAGTGTGAAGTAAGAAGTGATATGGGTGGCTAGTTCTTTTCTGAACGGAGGATCCTGTAGTAAGTTTGGTTGGAGGCGCCATGTTGAAATGCGAGCACGTGGTCTGCCCCATTGAATGTGCGCTATGAGTGGGCAGTGATCTGAAATTACTCTTGCCGTGTATGCAGCGCCTGTGAACTTGTGTATCAGATCTTGCGAGCTGAGTATCAGATCTATGCGAGTGTGTAGGAGGTGCACAGGAGAGTAATAAGAATACTCCCTATCTAGTGGGTGTGAGTGCCTCCAAACGTCTATTAGTCGGCGTTCCGACATCCAGGATTGCAGGATATGTGAGTTTTTCCTAACTGGGGCTGCGACCAGTGGGGGGTGTGACCTGTCCATCTCTACCTGTGGTGCGCTGTTCAGGTCTCCTCCCCAAATACTAGGTAGGGTTGGTATATTTGACAGGCGAGGGATAGTTCTCTGTAGGAATTCACCCTGTCTGACATTTGGGGCATACAGCCCTATGATCGCCAATGGTTCCCCGTCAAGTGAGCCTTACAGCTGAATAAACCTGCCTTCCACGTCTTTTGTGGTGCGCGTCACTATGTAGGGGACCCCTGGAGCTATCCAGATCAGGACTCCCCTCGCGTAAGTCGATGTCCCAGTACCGTATACTAGTCCCGTCCATCTCCTTTCCATCGTTTTAAGATCTTCTGGAGTGAGATGCGTTTCTTGTAGTATAGCTATGTGTATGTGATGGCGCTTTAAATATGCGTGTGTTCTATTTCGTTTGTTCGTGCCCGCCATTCCCTTCACGTTCCAAGTTAGTATGTTATATGCAGACTCTTTGTGTGACATGTTTTAGTATAGCATCTCTCCCGCTCCAGTTCTGCACAGGGGTCCGGGGTTCAGTACCATTCTCCCCCACCTGGCGCCCCCTCGCATGTGTCCCCCCGCACCCTGCCATCTCACCTCAGTCTTTTGTGTAGGATGGCAGTGACAAAAGATGAACGAAGTGTACTCCTCCGATAGAGATAAGAAGTTAGAAGAACATCTAAGGCAAAAGAAGAGACGAGTTGGGTGAGGCCCAACTTTGAACAATTTGGCACAACTGGTGCCTAAACAAGTGTTTACACAAGTCTGTTCCATTCAGGGACCATTCAGGTGTTGGGGGCGTAGGTCAGCGGTGGTAGAGATCGTTGCGTGACCCACCTCCACATTGTTGTTACCCTGCGCAGCCATGAATGAAGTTGCGAGAGCCGTGGCCAGTGCTTCCAGGGTCGTCGCCGGACCGGGTCCAGCCTAGCGGTGTTCATGTGTGCCCATTTCCACGAACCGGATGATTGCTCTCAACTGTCCCGGGTCCAGCGCCCTAGCAATTAATTTTTCGTCTAGGCCATTTTTTTTTTAGACTTTCAAGTCTGTAGCGAGTGTCTCGGGCCATAGATGTCGCCGGGGAGGGCTTCATATGTCGTCCACAATACGTGGTGTGAGGTCCGGGCCTCCAATCAGTGGAGAGAGGGGGAGCTGGATCCGCTACGTAGCGGGCTGTTATCTTTGAGTTCTGCTTCAGTTGTGAGCGTGCAAATGTGCTGGCTTCCTGCAAGGCCTGCGCCTGGTCGACCGCTACCTATGATTTTGTTGGGCGTGCCATTGAGCTTTTCTTTTTCTTTCTGCGGAGGCTGGGTGTAATCCATTCTTCCTGAGCCGTATCTTCTTTGGATGATTCTACTAGGCCCTTGGCATGTATCCATGTCCATGCGTCTTCCGGAGTCTGGACCATTAGGGTCTTTTCATCGATTACTACTCGGAGGCGAGCTGGGAACATAAGTGAGTAAGTAATTTTGTGTTCTTCACAGAGTAACTGCTTGATTTTGAGAAACAATGCTCTTTTGCGTTGTACTTCCATCGTGTAATCTGGGTCGGCCGAGATGTTGCAATTCTCCATATTAATTGTTCCTGAGGATCTGAAGTATTGCAGAACTTGGTTCCTGTAATTTAGGAAGCACGCTATCAGTGGTCGAGGTGGGGCTCCAGGTCGTGGTGGTCTGCCAGGGATTCTGTGTGCTCTTTCTACTACTGGTACTTTAGTGGTGTCTTGTATTTTCATTATATCTTTCAGACAGTCCTCTAAGAATTCCTCAGCTTTTGTTGATTCTATTCTTTCTGGGACACCGAGAAATCTGACATTGTTGCGCCTGGAGCGGCCCTCCGCGTCTTCGGCTCTGCGCTGTAGTTGTGCCATTTCAGTTTCCATCTGTTGGATTTTAGTTTTCATGCTTGCGACCTCTGGTTGGACAGTTTCCAGTGCCAGCTCTGTATTGGCGACCCTTTCTGTTAGTTTGCGGTGATCCGCTTGGAGTAGTGTGACCTTCATGACAACAGCGTTGATCTTTCCTTCGAGCGAGGCCTTGGTGTCCATTACTGCTCGTAATAATTTATCAAATTGTAGAGAATGTGTGCGCAGCGTTTCACTCACTTGTAGAAGCGTTGTGATCTGTGTGTCTGGATTGTTCACAGCGGGCGGGATTCCACTGTCCATGTGGGTCACCGCCCTGGGTTGTTTCGGTTTGACCATCGTGCTCTTTTGTGACGATTACTATTGAACTATCCTGTGGCTCTATATTCTATTGGGATTATCTTGGGTCAGAGTACCTGTTAATGGGTCCAGATTTCCTGCTTCCGAATGACACTCCAAATGCGGGGACTCTCGGGGTCTCTCGGATGTTTCCTTGATTGTTCCTTTGTCGTGATCTTTAGGGCTCCAGATTGACACTGCCCTACGTGTGTCTCAATGCTGGGTCGGCTATCGGTGCTTTTCGCCCACTGAGCCCGTGCTGTGAGTGTACTATTGTTTTGGTTGGGATCTTCATTTGCCTGCAAGAGGTGGAGACCATTTCTCCGAGTGTCCGAAGAAACTCAGGCTTTTTCATGTGCACGTTCCCAGCCGCCTTGAGGAGTTGTTCTAAGTGCCTTCAGAATATGTTCCCAGTGTGGCCTCTACATGTGGGTTTCCCGCCTCGGATTTTACCTGCGCAATGGTTCAGCACAGTCCGCAAGCTGATTCCTGCTCATGGGAAAAAGTCCTTGTTGGTCTACGTTCGTACCTCTGTGGCCTTTTGAGCGTGCATTCAGGGCAGGTCTCGCAGTGACCGGAAGGGGTGCGTAGGGAGATCTGGTGCGACCCTTCTTATTCCTTGTTTCTTAGCGTTTTTTTTTTCCACTTTATTTCTTATTTGCCCAGGATTGCCTTCTTTGTTTCTTGTGCCGCTTCAGCCATTCACTTGGGGCTGTATTATCTGTTTTCACTGCGTCCCAGGGGAGCTCCAGTGCCCCCACTATCTCCGCATGCTAGACGCTTGGGACCGCGCCTGTCCCTCTCACCTATCGCGGCTCTGGTGTCGTCGCGAATCTTGGTGCGAGTCGCTGTAAGGGCCCGATCTCGGCCGCGCTCGAGCCCGTTGCGCCGCAGAGGCCACGCTCGGCCGACCGGCCCAGGAGTCTCTCAGGTCTACACCCTACGGCGACCCCGGCGCTCACCTTAGTTCCGCCTAGCGAGGGCCGCTTGGACACAGGCCGCAAGCCGCGCCGTCTCGTCAGTGGCGTGTTCTTCACCCTCTTTGTTTTATTTATTTTGTTTCTTTTTTGGGCATCCGAGTCCCCCAGCATCTAGTGGGGGCTCCATCCGCCACAATCCCGTCTGTAGGGCCGTGCAGGGACAGGATAGTTGCTGATTATGGTGGGCCGTGAGCGGAGCTCTGTGTTCAAGCGTCCGCTCCGGCCGCCATCTTGGCCACGCCCCCTGTTATACAGAAGCTTTTCAGTGAATTCCATGTTATATTGCAGTGACGTCTAAAGTACAATGGGATCAAATTGCAGAGATTTGTGCATTTGCAAGTAATACTTTTTTGCTAAACTACCACAGTTTACAAATTAAATTGATGTTACTTTTACACAAAGCTCAAATGTGCACTTGTAAAAGGATTTACTCCCACATAAAATTCTGCCAGATTGATGTGATAATATGCGTGAGTAAATCTGTTTTCTGAGTTGGATGTGAGGGGCAAGTGTTGTGGGCTTTGCAGTGTGGTGACACCTGCAAAGATAGTTAACACCCACAACCTCACAAGTTTGTGGATTTTCACAATTTAAACATAATGTTTTATATTGATTTATATTAGTCTCCTTTGGTCTTGCTCTGCTTTTAAGTTAACATAAAATATAACAAACCAATTATCACAATATGTACACTTAACATAAAAAAATACACACATATATACAGAAATTTATACACATACCATCACATGAAAAATATCACTAATATGTACACATCCCATCACATAGAGAATATCATGATGCTTTGATGAAACCTAAAGTGGCAGGGCCGAAACACGTCAACGAACACCAGGGAGGGGGTTAATAAATCCTCGGGTGTGTCGCACCCGAGGATTTCTTTTTTTTTTATCCCTGGGAGACACGGAAGCTCTTTCGTGTCTCCCCCCACCCCCCACCCGCCCCTTTGTGACGCCAGCGTGCCGCGAGGCGCGCTGACATTACAATGTTGATTTCCCCATCGGAGCAGGAAGCAGCCTTGCGGCCTCTTCCTGCTCCGATGTGGAAAACGGCCACAAACGGCCTTCCCCATGTTCGGGAAGACCTCGTAAGAAAGGGGAGAGTCTCCCCTTTCTTACGAGGCCTTCCTGAAAGTGTTTTCTGGCCCCCGATCGCAGCTGTGCTGTGATCGGGGGCCAGGAAACACTTTTCAGGTTTCCTGGCCCCCGACAGCAGCACAGCTGCGATCGGTGGCCAGGAAACAGTTTCAGGAAGGCCTGGTAAGAAAGGGGAGAGTCTCCCCTTTCTTACCAGGCCTTCTGAAAGTGTTTCCTGGCCCCCGATCGCAGCTGTGCTGCGGTCGGGGGCCAGGAAACAGTTTCAGGAAGGCCTGGTAAGAAAGGGGAGAGTCTCCCCTTTCTTACGAGGCCTTCTGAAAGTGTTTCCTGGGCCCCGATCGCAGCACAGCTGCGATCGGAGGCCAGGAAACACTACTAGACTCCGGGGATTTCAATTGGGGGCGGTCGGCCCCCTCGGAAAACGGGCCCCCCCGGGGGCATATTTTTTTTTTTTTTAAAAGGTAGGTGCCCCCTGGACAGGGGGTCGTCTGTGGGCAGGGCGACCCCCTGTGGGGACAATATTCTTTTTAGTTGTTGTAGGGTTTGGCCCCCAAGGAAACCATACAACAACTAAAAAAAAATATATATATATATATATATAGATATATCTATGTACATGGATATATCTATGTACATGGATATGTCTATAGATATATATAGATATATGTATACATATATATATATATATATATATATATATATATATAGATCTATCTATAGATATATCTATGTAGATAGATAGATATATAGAGATAGATCTATATATATATATATATATATATATATATCACTTTTGTCAATATGTGTGTGGTTTCCCTGGGGAAACCAGACCCACATATAAAAGTGATATATATACATATATATATATTTATAATAAATAAATATATATTATTATATAAAGATATTTATATCTTTATATATATATATATATATATATATATATATATATATATATATATATATATATATATATAAAATAAATATATATATATATATATCTTTATATATATATTTATATATAGATTTGCCACCAGTTGTCTTGCAGTTGCAGCTTGCGTCTTCAAAGCAATGCACATACTTCAACTGACGCTTTTCAACTGTAGCTTTTAGGCAGCAATAAAAAAGTCAAGTAAGTATTGTGATTATGTTTCTGCTACAAAAGGGCCAGACTTGTCTAGTGGCAGTTTTAGTGGCATTAAGAAGCACAGAAGGTTTATATGCCTACTGCAAAGAGCAAATCTGTATTTTATGTAAATAGCTGAGTACATTAGTAAAGTCAGCCATTACCTGCGCTATAATACAAATGAAATGTATGTGCGGGGTGGAGGACGGCTATGGAGAGATGAAGGGCACTTTTGCTGGGTGGTAATGAGGGAATCCGAGGAGGAGGGATTGGGAGCACCAATAATGATTGTTGAAATGGGCGCAGGAGGTGCTAAAGACTGTGACGAATGGTATGTGACAAGGTGTTTTTTGAGTGTCTTGAAAGAATGTGCTGATTGAGGGAAGAAGCACAGGGAAGGTGGCCTCTACTGTTGCACGTATCTCACACACACCATCGATTTTGTGACTGTCTACGTAGGCTAGTGTTTTAGAGCAACAGTTTAGCCAATAGCAGAGATGGCATCTTGATGGATGACTGCTGCCGTCACTCGGGTTATAGAGGACAGCTCTGACATAGGATCAGAGACTGAGACATCAGATACTGAGACAGCATCTGAGGGATAGGACAATGGTGCAGACTCTGGGAGTGATTTTTCAGTCGGAGGAGTCCCATTCGATAACTCCTCTTCCAGTACATTATGAGGGAGGTGATGAGGACAGTCCTGCTATCCCTTCGCAAGCAGTCTGTGCAACTGGGTAATAGTGGGTTAGCCCAACCCAGAGAGCAGGTGAATGCGGCGGCAAGCAGAGAGAGAGAGAGAGAGTGCTCTCTTGGGAGCTCGCCAATTTAGTTCATCCCCAAATTCCACCACCCAAATTGTTTTGTGCAGACATCAAAATTATCTATCGCAAAACGAACTGGTTTTGTAAGGCAGGCACCTGTGTTTTTGGTCCTGGGTTCGGCGGCCATATAGAGAAACACACTAAACCCAAACATTTCTGGAAACTAGACATTCGGGGGAGTCCACAGAGGTGTGACTTGTGTGGATTCCCCAAAGTTTTCTTACCCAGAATACCCTGCAAAGCTGAAATGTTGAATAAAAACTCTATTTTTCTCGCATTTCTGTCAAACAAACTACAGGAATATGCTGGGTTCCACAAAATTCCTACCACCCAGTGATTCCTCACCTGTCCTGATAAAAACACTACCCCACTTGAGTGCCTACACCTATTGCCTGCGTCAGGAATGGATCACCCCAGGGTCAACAGCTGCCTCATGTAAGGAGCAACATTGACCGTTGTGTGATCTATTCCTGTCGCGGGCACCAGGCCTACCCACACAAGTGAGGTATCATTTTTATCAGGAGACTTGGGGGAGCGCTGGGTGGAAGGAAATTTGTGGCTCCTCTCAGATTCCAGAACTTTCTGTCACCGAAATGTGAGGAAAACTTGTTTTTTTAGCCACATTTTGAGGTTTGCAGAGGATTCTGGGTAACAGAACCTGGTCAGAGCCCCACAAGTCAGCCCATCTTGGATTCCCCTAGGTCTCTAGTTTTAAAAAATGCACGGGTTTGGTAGGTTTCCCTAGGTGCCCGCTGAGCTAGAGGCCAAAATCTACAGGTAGGCACTTTGCAAAAAACAGCTCTGTTTTCTGTCAAAAAATGGGATGTGTCCACGTTGTGTTTTGGGGCATTTACTGTTGCGGGCGCTAGGCCTACCCACACAAGTGAGGTATCAGTTTTATCGGGAGACTTGGGGGAACGCTGCGTGGAAGGAAATTTGTGGCTCCTCTCAGATTCCAGAACTTTCTGTCACCGACATGTGAGGAAAACGTGTTTTTTTAGCCACATTTTGAGGTTTGCAAAGGATTCTGGGTAACAGAACCTGGTCAGAGCCCCACAAGTCACCCCATCTTGGATTCCCCTAGGTCTCTAGTTTTAAAAAATGCACAGGTTTGGTAGGTTTCCCTATGTGCCGGCTGAGCTAGAGGCCAAAATCTACAGGTAGGCACTTTGCAAAAAACAGCTGTGTTTTCTGTCAAAATATGGGATGTGTCCACGTTGTGTTTTGGGGCATTTGCTGTCGCAGGCGCTAGGCCTACCCACACAAGTGAGGTATCATTTTTATCAGGAGACTTGGGGGAATGCTGGGTGGAAGGACATTTGTGGCTCCTCTCAGATTCCAGAACTTTCTGTCACCGAAATATGAGGAAAACGTGTTATTTTAGCCACATTTTGAGGTTTGCAGAGGATTCTGGGTAACAGAACCTGGTCAGAGCCCCACAAATCACCCCATCTTGTATTCCCCTAGGTCTCTAGTTTTTAACAATGCACAGGGTTGGTAGGTTTCCCTAGGTGCCGGCTGAGCTAGAGGCCAAAATCTGCAGGTAGGCACTTTGCAAAAAACAGCTCTGTTTTCTGTCACAAAATGGGATGTGTCCACGTTGTGTTTTGGGGCATTTCCTGTCTCGGGCGCTAGGTCTACCCACACAAATGAGATATAATTTTTATCGGGAGACTTGGGGGAACATAGAATAGCAAAACAAGTATTATTGCCCCTTATCTTTCTCTACATTTTTTCCTTCCAAATATA
Source organism: Pleurodeles waltl (assembly GCF_031143425.1). Lineage (NCBI taxonomy): Eukaryota > Metazoa > Chordata > Amphibia > Caudata > Salamandridae > Pleurodeles > Pleurodeles waltl. The sequence goes on along the minus strand of NC_090438.1, from coordinate 894,833,521 downwards.
AGAGAGTGTGTAAAAAAGACGTCTATTTGAGAAATGCCATGCAATTCACATGCTAGTATGGGCACCCCGGAATTAAGAGATGTGCAAATAACCACTGCTCCTCTCAAAACCTTATCTTGAGCCCATTTTGGAAATGCAAAGGTTTTCTTGATACCTATTTTTCACTCTTCATATTTCAGCAAATGAATTGCTGTATACCCAGTATAGAATGAAAACCAACTGCAGGGTGCAGCTCATTTATTGGCTCTGGGTACCTAGGGTTCTTGAGGAACCTACAAGCCCTTTATATCCCCGCAACCAGAAGAGTCCAGCAGACATAACGGTATATTGCTTTAAAAAATCTAACATCGCAGGAAAAAGTTACAGAGTAAAACATAAAGAAAAATGGCTGTTGTTTTCAACTCAATTTCAATATTTTTTTATTTCAGCTGTTATTTTCTGTAAGAAAACCTTGTAGGATCTACACAAATGACCCCTTGCTGAATTCAGAATTTTGTCTATTTCTCAGAAATGTTTAGCTTTCCGGGATCCAGCATTGGGTTCACACCAATTCCTGTCACTAACTGGAAGGAGGCTGAAAGCACTAAAAATACTAAAAATGGGGTATGTCCCAGTAAAATGCCAAATTTGTGTTGAAAAATGTGGTTTTCTGATTCAAGTCTGCCCATTCCTGAAAGGTGGGAAGATGGTGATTCTAGCACCAGAAACCCTTTGTTGATGCCATTTTCAGGGAAAAAACCACAAGCCTTCTTCGGCAGCCCTTTTTTCCCATTTTTTTGGAAAAAACGAAATTTTCACTGTATTGTGGCTAATTTCTTGGGGTCCTCCAGGGGAAACCACAAACTCGGGCGGGGTACCATTAGAATCCCTAGGATGTTGGGAAAAAAGGACGCAAATTTGGCATGGATAGCTTATGTGGACAAAAAGTTATGAAGGCCTAAGCGCGAACTACCCCAAATAGCCAAAAAAGGGCTCAGCACGGGGGGGGCGAAACGGCCCAGCAGCTTAGGGGATAATATAGGTGTATTTATCCCTCCTGTACATTTATACTTTGTTCCAGTTTCCAGCCCAGATACAGCGGGTTATAAAGGCTTCCCAAGGTGTATATAGATCTTAAAGAAGAGGTCAGTACTATTAGAAATCAAACAAACATAACGATGGCCGTGACAGCAGGGGGAGCTCTTTTAAGAAATGGTTTGAGCCAGAAGATTGTCTCCCTCCACCTGATTTATTTTCCTAATCCTCAGAGTTGTGTAACTATCCTTTGTAGCCACAGAGGGGTAAAGCAAGCATAGGCATCGTCAGCCCTCTAGTTGGAATAGTTCACAATGATGGGTGAATTTGGTGCCTACCTCAGAACTCTCTGGGTCTGAACAGGGTACATTTTGATATTTGGGATCATTGCTTTGTTCTGATAAGTTAAAGCCAACAACAAATATATTTATATTTTACAATTGTTTATTTAACACTGACTAAAACCATGCTAGATGCACGTCAGCTATAGAATATTAGAAGCTCATTAGCAAGAGCCAATATAAAAAATGTAAACAAATTTCAGATAACTAACATTTTAGTAAAACATCTCATAAGTCTACCTTTGACTTTCTGCTCATTGACTAAACATATTCACCATCTAACCTCCGTCCACATTTCTGTGTCAGCGATTGAAAGGTGACCCTACGTTAAAATTATGTTCAGAGTTCATGGACAGGGTGCTCAGTAGCTGCATTATATCTTCTAGAGTCCAAAAAGTCTTCCTAGTGCAACAAACCCTGGGATTTGACAACTGTATGTGTTACTTCCGTCACTGAACATAAGAGCTCAGTGTTAGAAGCTATACTTTCATAAGCTAGTAAGAATCATAGTGCAAAGGCTGCTTGTATAATGGAGGTAATAGAAGGCTTTTTGGTGATAATACTCTATGTGAGCAATAGTAAATGATGATAAGGTTACCTTACATTCCAATCAAAATCATAATGAATCAACAGAAAACGTTCATGGTTACCTGATCAGGCAGCAGGAATCACAAGTTATTAGCCATTAATTGTATCAACTGGTGAAACTCACAACAAAGGACAAAATTAATTTGTCTAGTTTTAAATAGGAGTGTCTCAACAATGACATTGTCTCATCATATTTGTTTAAAACAAATAGGTGGACAAAGCAGCAGGCTTGCCTTGAGTAGATTTATGCTCTGCAACCTGATAGCTGCAACATACATCTTGTATATTGCGGCACATATTCAACATTCTCAACTTACTCGAAACATTTGCTTTACAAAGTCAGCGTATCCTATTTAATAGATTTTCCACATTTTCCCATCGCTCACCTTGGTCCCTTCCACATTTACTACCTAGTAGTTAACCTAAATGTCCATACATCTCTCCACAGAACATATAGGGGTGGTAGAGGTGGAGATTTCCACTCGTTGGACTTTGAATTGCATTTTGTAGTTCATAGTACTTCTGTAGTACAAATTTAAGTACTATAAAATGCGTTGGTAAATCGGGCCCAAAGATGCCTCCGTCCTGCTTTGTTCAGACTTAAATGTGCCTCCTTTAAAGCGGTGTTGCCTGTGGGTTTAAAGCAACTCAGTGATGAGTCTATTCAGTTTTCAGGCTTGCTCCACCTGGAGAGAGACGGACAGCAAGATCATCAAATCAGTACCTGGATCTCTTCCATTTTCAGCCTGATTGGTAGAAATTATAAAGTGTAATGCATGATATTAAATTGTTCTGTTTTGTTGTACTTTCTAGTATAAATTACATTTCTTATCTTGTTTTCCTTCAGTTACATTTACTTATATAGAGACCAGGGGACATGTGACCAGAGTTGTACAGACAATCACAACTGCGTTGCCGTGCAGGCAGAATATCAATGTAAAAGCTCTAGGTTGCCCATTATGACATGACTGCCACACATCTAATGTGTACAGGACTGAAGTGAATCCCATCGCTAGATGCTCTGTTTACTGGCAAGGGGCATTGAAACCCTGTCTGTATTTTAATTATTTATTTTCCATCTGCCTGATATTGTGCATTGTGCATGGTAGTGGGTTTGTCTTCGCACCCCTATTCCCTGAGATTTCTCTGCTGAGAAGGACAGGCCACACCAAGGATGCCAGGCACACATCTGCGGTGAGAGAGACCTACACTTTCTGATACAATGGGCTAGTGTCTACTTGCTCCACAAACTGCCACTGGAGCACCTATTGATGGTTACTTTTAGTACCACAGAAAGCTCTCCCATATATTGCTACATGGCTTAAAGGCTTCCCACGACTGTAGAGGATTTAGAAAACGAATGCTCTGATCATTCGTCAGGCACCTTCGTCCTTCTACAAAGAGTGGGGAGGTGGGAATGTCATGCATTTAAACTCTGGTAGCAAGGGGACAATCTTCTCTGCAGTGGCCTAGGCTTTTGTTCGGATTATAGTTCAATATGAAACCACCCTTCACCTCCGAAAGAGTACTTTGGGTCACATTTACAAGAAAGTGGCACAGCGCCTCACCAAAATTGTCAGCACTGTGTCACTTTAGAAATGCAGGGATGCGTCTTATTTAGAAAAATATGACGCATCCCTCTGTTTACCCTAGTGCTGGCATTAAATTTAGCTGTCTGGTGTCAACAAAGCTTGCACCATAGCGCGAGGGTGCCTGTGAATGACTGATTATGTGTAGAAAGGTGTCCCTTCCTACCAATAAACAATCAATAATGGTGTTTGTTACTTCTATGTGTACTTCAGAATGCAGCACACATAGAAGTAGAGAATCGTCATTATTTAATGATTGTTTATGTGCTGCAAGGGACACCTTCCTGCACATAGACAATAATGCAGCACACATAGAAAAAGCGAAAACGAGGAGCAATAAAAGTATTTCTCAAGGTTGCTCCATACTAGCGCCACCCCTATGGTTTTTGGCACTGCTTCAGATTTATGTTTTCTTGTAAATCTAGGGCAGTGTCAAAAAGCAATGGGTGTTGTGGTGGAACGCCCACAGCAACACCCATTGCACACCCCTCTGCCACTGAAAACGGTATGGGGGCGGCATATTTACAAGGTGGCGTTAAGCCACAAAAAAGTGCCTTGACGCCGCCTGTTAAATATGGCACAGGGCCACTGGAGCGTCACAAAAAGTGATGCTCCTCTGGCACCGGGGCTTGAAAATATGCCCCTTTGTCTCTTGTGCATGAAGATGGCTGTGACAAGTCGGGAACATTCAAGATAGTTTGGATGAGAGGGGCGGAAGCTAGTCCCTGGGCAACAGGGGCAGATACAGGGCTCTTTGCCTGGGAAGAATTTGAAGAAGGAGGAGCAGGCACAATGATGCAACAGCCATGTGGCCATCAAGTTTACATCACTTAATTCCCGAGAAAGGGAACAATTGCTCCCGAAAAATAGGAGAGGATAGAGGCGGCTTGGGCGCCATCCGAAATTGAGAACAGGCCACCCTTGATATGCTGAGGGCGGCTGGAAGGCTACTGGGGACTAGGTCCTCTGAGCCAATAGATCACGGGTGGCCTGGGGGGCTTAATCAGAGGGGGTGTTTTCGGCAGTAGGAGCCTGCAGAACACCCTCAGGAGAGGCACAGGTGTGTTGGGGCTATTGTTACAGTCGTTTGACCCTCCTCCTACAGAAGGATGGAGAATGGGGGGCCTCCACAGTGCCTAGGAGGCTGTGGTAAAGAAAGTACTGTGTAGGACATAATGCCTGCAAGGGACAGGCCTGGAAGGGGATAGGCAAAGAACAGGGTCCCCATTGTGGGAAGGTCAGAGGGCATCATCTCCTCAGGCAGGAATGGTGCATTTGAGGAAAGAAGGGACTCCAGAAACAGTGGTGAAGGACACCATGGGAGGGTTGTCAGGAGACGTCAGCATGGTTGGTAGAGAGACATTTTAGGCAACCATCCACAGTTCAGTGATTGCAGATTGCCACCACTGGGTCAGTTTGTCCCAACCAAGATACAGCAACAGTGGAGGTGGAGTAGGTAAGGAATAATGGACTCCCACCACAAACAACAGGGAATGCTGGGGGGAGGGAGGCCCCCACACTGAGGACAGGAGTGGAGGCTTCAACATAGTGGGTCAACCTGGGAACGGTCCAGAGCTGCGAAACTAAACAGCCACCCTGGCAGTCCAGAATTCCGTTGATGCAGGGAAGGAATGCTAGTCTGAACCCTTGCGTTGAGATCTGATAACCAGCAAAGAGCTGCTGGTGGGAAAGTACAAGATCGGACAGAGGAGACCAGAGAGGAGGCAGCTCTACATCCACCGACGACAGAGACTGCTGTGCAGGAATACTTGGGACTTTCAGGTGGTGAAGAGGGTGCACTGAGCAGGGGTGGATAGAGCAAGAAAGTACAATTAGCGGTGCAAGCGGTATGTAAGAAAGTGACAAGGTATTGGGACAGGTGGCTACTGAGAGGGGTCACGGGGTAAGCCAAGAGTGGGGGAGGATTGAGAAATTAATGGAGAAGGAGATTGACTGGGGAGCATCAGAAGGAAATAAAGTAGGGGTGAGGAATGAGGGGTAAATTACATCTTCATCTGATAGGGAAGACCAAGACGGGAGGGATGGGCAGCACAGAGAAGGGGACGAGGCTCAAGGATGTCAGGAAACAAAAAGAGACTAGGGCAAGAGAGGGAAGTTAACCTGCAGAGACAGATCAGGATGGGTGATGGAAAAGAGGCAGTGACCAGGGGGCAGCAAGGATAGACCTCAGTGGAGCAGTCAGAAAAGATGGCAGAGGACAGATCCAGAATGTGGAGGCAAGGAGTGTCTGGAGAGTGAGAATGAGGACGAATGGTGGGAGGGAGGAGGATCCTAGCCGGGGTATTGAACAGAAGTAGAAGGGAAATCGGAAAAGGAGCAACTAGGGGCATGTTTTGAAAAAGCATTGTTTGAATCCTTGGGAAATTATTTGAAAGATAAAATGGGAGCCCACAAAAAAGGTAATAGGGTCATGGACAGAAGTGAAAATTGAAGGTTGGGACAGCTTGGTAGCCTGGGGGATAATGGGAACATAGACAGGAAGAAGCAAGACACAAGCACTGACAAAAGATATGGATGGGACACAGTCAAGATGATGGAGCAGGAGGTGACAGACAAAGATAGTAAGTGATAGGAAAAGAAGAGATGAGTGACTGGAGTAAGAAACTGCTGTACCTAAGAGTGGAAGACAAGTTAAGAAATCATCTGTTGTTGAGCACAAACAAAACATTGATGATTATGTGGACGTATTTAAACTGTTATATAGGGTGACAAGATGAAGGAAAGGTCAGAGGAGCAGGAATTTGCAAAATGCCTCTGTGGCCTGACAAATATAGGCATGTGGATGGAGGTGTTCACAAATTCCTTATGCGTTAGATGCATGAACTGGAAGAGAGCATAGTGCTATGGAAATACCTGGGCAAGAATAGAATAGCCAGTGTCACCTTCAGTGGCCTAGTAAGGCTGATATATGATAAAGAGTTCCAGTTTCACAGGAGCCTGAATCTGTCAAAAGCTTGGGGTGACTTAAACAATGAGGTATGTTTAGACCTTACAACACCTACTAGCCCCCTCCCACCCATTTTGCACTGTGGACTACCACTTCAGTTACAGCCTTTTCCATGGTATCCCACCTTGTGGGGGGGGGGGACAGACAGGGAGAACAGAAGTAGTTGGCACCTCATGGATCTACAATGAGAGAGCTTTTTACAGATGCTGTTGGAAATGTTAACACAGATGTTAAAAGTGTATCCGGTATTTGACTGCAATGGGAGCAATGGCCGCAACAAGGGAGTAGAGGTAGGTAAGGTCCTGGAAAAATTAGATACATCAATTAAGGAGGAGGTGCTGACACATTGTTTGAGGCTGTACCCTGAGGCTAAGGAGCAAGATACTTTGAGAGGGGATTTGTGGAGGGTTTTCTCATACCTAACACAGGCCTGAGTATGAAGAAGTGTTGGGTGACCCAAAATCCTGTAGAACAGGAGTCATATGGTATGGATGGTTTTGCGTCAGAAAATGACTCTAGGCTGGTTAGAGTCATTTTTTTTTTACTCTCACCTGCCTAACGTCATTTTTTGGAACAAACCCCGTTCTTCCACACCACCAGCCCCACCTGGCTAACATCATTTTTTTTTTACGCTAGCCTAGGCTTTGCACCGGCTTGCATAAATATAGTGCCCAGCTGGTGCTCAGAAATGGTGCAAACTGGTGCTGAACTTTTTGGTGCAAAACTGCGTTAGTGCAGTTTTGCACCAAAAAGTATAAATCAGGACCTACGATGTTAATGAGAGGGAGTGGGAAATAATTAGGGGTGGGATGATGGGTTAGTTAACATGTTAGAAACTTGTTAGAGGTTAGTAGTTTGTGCAGCAAATAATCCTGAGCACGTTTATTAATTTGTGCCCAGCTTGCTTCCGAATAAAGTGGTCTTGTGACAATAATTTAAGGCTCCTGTGATGATTTTCCTCCCAGTCTCACAGAATCACGCCCTGCACACTCCACTCCCCCTCATCCCATGCATATTTTGTCGGTAGCTTTGACGGCGTAAAGAGGGGAAATTATCAGCTGCCGCTAGGAATATCTTCAAAGGGGGCTCATTGTCACGCGGCAGGATATATTTTTTAAAGTTCATTAAATGTTCTAAGGTTTGCACTTATCACTGATGCTGATTTGCAGGTGGACAAGATTAATGATGACAATGGACCCACGAGAACATAAGAGGTGCTGCAGGGAGGCACATTTTCGAATCTAAAGATAATCTGATTGTCTTTTACAGATACACTTTAATGTATGGTCTTTAAAGGTGAACACTCAAGATGTTCTAGCCAACTTTCGCGTTATACATATTTTAACAGCACAAAGCGATAACATAGGCCTACAACATCTGTTCCAACTGCTGACTGCATAAAATATATTCTCTCCGCTGTGTTGTAAACTGCCAATATACATAGTTTAAACATTTGCACGCGCTCGTTATTCCATACAGCGCGCATCTGGTAGGTTTATTCGTTTTCAAACACGAGCCGGGGGAAACAATTTATAGAATGATGCAGGATGACGTGAAGTGGGAAGCAAAAATGAGAGAAAGTATGAAGAGCTGAAGAAAGTATGATGAAAATACTGTAAAGGAGAGGAAGATCGCGAACATGTGGCGGAGAGCAGTAAAACAAGCATGAAACGGAAGATGGGAATGACATCGATAGATGGCGGTAGTGAGAGAGCCGGGCAGCTTGCAGGACTAGACTAGGAAGTCGTTGAGGTGTCAGGCGTGTTCAGGGAGAATTCCCTGCTGGTCACTCTGTTTCTGTTTGCATTTTTATCTAACTAAAACTTGGCTCGAGGACATGAGAGCACTTGTATGAGAAAAAGAGTTGAACATGTTTCTTCTATTTTTTGGGGAGGTTCCATTATTTGCCCAGTATCGCACAAGATATCGAGGCGAAGCAGGGATTTGAACTTTGTCCTCTATCTCCAAATACCTAGCTATTAAGCTACTTGTCCTCCGACTTGCTTCCATAATGCAACCTTATATGCAAGCGTTCAGGGTGCGCTTAATGAAAGTGAGACATCATTGCTAGTGTCAGGGTGCCAGTGACTCCCTTTGTTATGTTGTAAAACAGAGCCGTAAATGGAGTGTAGAGCCCCTCCAGGCTCTCTGTTGCAATTGCACTTACTGCGCTAAGGATAGCTATGGCCCTGAAAGAGCGGTAAATACTGCTTGGCAGTAGCATGACCATCTCCTACCATGAGCTATCTCACCATTAGACGAAGAGCTGTGGTGAACAGCTAAGGCTCTTGTTGGTGGGAGAATCCCATTTGAAGGGACCAACATTCATCTATGTTGATGGACTAGCAAGCAGGAAGAGGAGGACCCCCTTATGCAGATGATGTCATAGCTCTGTCAATGCAGCTCCCAATGACATATCAATTAAAAAACATACAGTGACATTGCCTACACCACTGAGTATCTAATCCTAGGCTTATCTTGTGTTGTGGATGTAGGGGCATCTCTGAAGTTCCTCAGGCCTGACAGCCTGTACAGGAGTTTCAGCCAATGTGGGAACCCATTCTCTGCCAAGGTGAGGAGTCACACAGACCAGCTCCCATCAGGGGACACTTCATAGCACATTTCACCCGTGGAGACATTCTTCAGCTCTTACAACTTTAAACGCATGTAACAAGAGCAAGTGACAGAGAAGTGCTAAGGAAATGTTTAAGCAAGTGCAACAGTACCAAAAAGAAGAATTCAGGCATGCTTCTGGAGTGTTCTAAGTTACAGCTGTCGGAATTCTGAAACATAAATGAACAAGTAATTTGTCCATCAACTATAAAACTTTGATAGCACAAGAGTGTCTACATTTTCTGGAAAAACTATCTTTTTAGACAAAAGGCTTCTCCTCCATTTCTTCTACCTTAATACTCGCCTCAAGACAAGCTTTCTTCACATTTAAATGTGCCTTCTGTATGAAGATTTTATGTGAATGGCACTGCATTGCTAAGCTCACACTAAAAAGCCTTGCAGAAAAAGAGGCTCAGGTATTCAGACAAAAATACAACATGCTTCAGAATAAATGTATGCGTTTGCCTTGTCAATTCCAGAGGAGAAAATAAGTCAGGGTGTAACAAACCCCAGCGCCCTTGCAAAATAAATAGAGAAGATGATGCTCTCTATAACGAAAACGGCTATGCCCGAAACACACAAAGAACGTCCAATGGCGGAAGGAAAAGGAGGATTTGAAATAAACTAACAAGCATTGGAAAAAAAACGTTAATATTGTCCTTGATAAACATGCAGTGTTTTTCATTATTTTGTGCAAGCAAAAGCAGTATGCAAAAGGTAAAAAAATATAGAAAATTAAAATTAAACGAGTAGCCTAGGGACTCTGAATCTGGCAATGAAGAGCACTTCTTTTCAGTCCGCTGTGCGCATGTGATCAGGACAGGTAAAATCCCTCACTCACTGTGAAGAGTGCTAATTGATAACGTGGACTGACCCACTGCCTAAAGCTGTATATTATGGTAGGTGGCAGAAATTTGTGACTGATTCTTAAACAAACCAATGGATGAAGAGGGCTGTCTGAAAGCCTCTGTATTTAGTAGCAACTTACAAAACTTTATAGTATTTTTTTTATTTTTTTTTAGAAAACATGAGGCTGACTAGACAGCTAAAGCTGTTTCTGAGCCAGACCTAAAAATGGATTTAGCTTGCCACACGACGTTAAACTGTCTTTTCAATAATAATCCGATTAATTGAGTCCTGGATGTACAAACATTTTACGCAGCACAGTGAGGGAAGTTGTTACACTATCTTAAATGAAATGAAAAGAGCACAACTATATCATATTTTCAAAGAAATGGCACTGTTTTGCTCTCTTCCTGCGCTGGAGCACTTTGGGCTGCCTAGCACCAACACAGGCACCCTTGTGCCATGGGGCAATGGTGCCTGCGTTAAGGTTGCAATAGTTTTTGTGCAGAAAGGGGTAATTTCCTGCACAAAAATATCCTTGAAGGGGTTTTCTTCTTTGTCTGTGTCTTGCAGAATGCAGCACACAAGCAAAGAAACATAAAGAGGAGAAACTGAGATATTTCTCCTCATTAAGCCAGCCACAGGCAGACACACCATTTGACGCAAACCCATATGTACAACTCTTTGTCAATATCAGTTTGAACCAAAATACATTGGTGGATCCTCAGGAATGCTCAGGCACCACCCATGCAATGCCTATCTGATGCAAAGTATCACAAGGCAGCACACGCTTCTGTGGCCCCGCTACTTGGCATAGAATGGGCTTGTTTCTGGCTTGCCCTTTTGTGACCCACTTATAAGTATCTGCTGCAACTGTCTTTGATTCAGTTATCTACAAATACGTCTTTGCAACTCTGGTGGCGGCTCTCCTTTCACCCTATTCAGTATCTAGGAATCAACTTCGAGCTTACTCAAGCATCACATGTATGCATCTAGGGTGGAGGAGTCTTTGGAGAATTGATTGAGCACAGTGAGTTGTCAGTGGTAAGGAAATTCATTCATGAAAACATTGTCCTGGGTGAGGAGGGTAGGAGTTGTTAAATGTGTTTGTTGATTTCATTGCAGGCAGGTCATGTCCCATTGGCAAATGTTTTCAAAATAACAATGAGGTGGTCATTTAGAGTTTGGCGGGCATTGGTCAAGTTCACTTTGCTCAGCTCATGGTTTCTCACCCCCCCATTAAGATGTGATGGAATAACTAGATTTCCTAGATTCCAGCAGCAGAGCTCAACTGGCTCAGCTTTCATAAACCATTGATACATCGGCCCATGAATTTAAGGGCCAACGGGTACGTTGACAGCAGTCACGTCCAATTTATGGTAGGCAGTTGTAACTGATTTCTCCTGCAGGGACCATCATGCAAAGGAATCCTAATAGAGAGCAAATAGACCTTCCTCATGCATATTAATGAGGTAGGCTGCAATTTGCGACCCACTAGGAAACACAGTCATCACAGGGATGGTGGCCTGCTGGGGTCAGCAGACCACCATATCTGTGATTGTTTTTTAATAAAGCAATTTATTGTTTTTTTAATTGCAGCCCAAGTTCCTTAAAGGAAAATGACATGCATTTAAAAAAGAAAAAATGAAACTTTGCAGTTTCACTTTTTTAAGAGTAGGTAGTGGTCCGTGGGACCACTGCTTGCTATTACAAAATATTGGGGGTCATTACAACGTTGGCGGTAAAAGCCGCTTACCGCCGTGCAGAAGACCGCCAATACACCGCCACGGAATTCCGCCACAGCTATTATGACCCACATCTCGGAATCTGCTGAAATTCAGTCACCCACACAAGTCCGCCACACCAAAGGTCAGTGTTAAACTGGCGAAAACAAAACCTCCACCTCCACGCCAATAGAAACACGCCCATGCTATTACGACCCACGAATCCACGCGGAGGTCTTTCAACCGCGGTATTCCATTGGCGGTACACACCGCCGCGCTCAAAATACACACACATCTCCAAAACACCGCCACATTGGACAATTCCAAATACATACACCTGATACACATACAAACACCACTCCCACACAGCCAACACAATATAAAACACACACCCACATCACCCACAAACCCCTACGACAAAAAATGAGTCACGAAGGCGACAGAGAGATAGCACAGAATAGACAATCCCACCACACAGAGGCACACAACACCATCACCCACACAACATCCACGCACAAAACACCACACACCACTAGACATCACCACACACATCAACACTCACACCGCCCCACACATCACACACACCACCCCATGTCACGCCAAAGACACCCCCGCTTTTCCGAGGAGGAGCTCCGGGTCATGGTGGAGAAAATCCTACGGGTAGAGCCACAGCTATTTGGCTCACAGGTGCAGCACACATCCATAGCCAGGAAGATGGAGCTATGGCGCAGAATAGTCAACAGGGTCAACGCTGTGGGACAGCATCCAAGAAATCGGGAGGACATCAGGAAGATGTGGAACGACCTACGGGGGAAGGTGCGTTCAGCGGTCTCCAGGCACAACATCGCGGTTCAGCGGACTGGCGGTGGACCCCCACTTCCTCCCCCACAACTAACAACATGGGAGGAGCAAGTCTTGACCATCATGCATCCTGAGGGCCTCGGAGGAGTCGGTGGAGGAATGGACACTGGTAAGTCAAATCTTACCTGCATGCTATCACACACCCCCACCCTCGCCCCATCCCCTCTCACCCAAACTCCTCACTAATGTACTAAGAACACAAACCACACTTCCCAACAACAAGCCCTGCATGACACAACTAAGCATGGACACCCATCACGAAAGCATGCTCACTGCACATACCCATAACAACCCCTAACCATCATCACACAAGCCCCCACACAGGAATGCTTGCACTGGGGTACACACACACCCACCCATTGCACACCATGACACACACACATGCAATAATCATGCTCTTATGCCCCTGAAGGATCACGAAGGACCGTCACCACACCGGAGGGTCCAGACAACTCTACTCCACCCACAGAAGAGGCCTCGGGACAGTCGGTTCCCCTTGCACAGGCACAGCCCAACACTGACCTTCCACTCTCTGGTAACACCAGCACAGAACCCACCCAGCGGGCCCAAACCTCCGTACCCAGGACAGGTCAATCAGCTGTGTGTCCACCACTACAGGGAACCCAGGATAACCCACCACCCCAACAACAACAGGGACCTGGGGGCAGTAGTAGTGGGCACACGGTCCAGGGGACGGAGGCACAGGAACACAGGAGAACTGGGAGGGCTGCTGTGCGACAGGGGGCGGACAGGCCAAGGGAACCCACTCTCCACGAGGCCCTCTCCTCCATCATGGGAGCATAACACCACTCCCAGGAGACGGGGGCGACGGTCCTGGTCAAGTTTCAGGAGACCCAGCGCCTGCAGGAGGACCAGTATTTGGGGTTCAGGGAGGAGCTCAGGACCATCAGCTCCGCCTTGGGCACCATCGTAGGGGTGCTGAAGGACATACAGCAGACCATGAGGGACACCGTGGCACTCCAAGGAGCCCCTGACACTAGCATGGACGATGAAATGCCCACCACCTCCGCCGGCGCTAGTGGACAGGATGCCCCGCCACAGGACCACCACACCAGCACCCCACCCTCTGCAGACGGACAACCACCACCCAAGCGGTCCCTGAGATCCAGGAACAGGACAGAGCAAGATGGCAAGACCCCCGCCAGGAAATGAGACCACCCTGATTGTCACCCCACTGTCCCACTTTGTTACCCTGTCCATACTTAAACTGCCCCAGCTCCACTTCCTATGCCCATATGGGCAGTGTACCTGTGAGACTAATAGACTGGACTCTGCCATGGACATTCCTCCACCATCACCCATCACCATTTTACAACCCCTCTCCATTTTTGAGCACTTAAATAAACACCTTTGAACCACAAAACAATGTTGAGTCAGACTATGATTTGGTAAAATGTATTATCAATGACAGTGTCAAAATGTGTTTCTAGTTGTAAAGGCAACATACCCATGTCACACATCACAAGTCCTTGAAGGATGCATGCAGATGACACACGTTGGTAAGCACACCTGTGAAACCGTAATGTAAAGGAACAACTCAGTTACCAAATAATCCTATGAAATTACACACAGAATAGAGGAAGACGTGTGACAGTGAATGTAATGGTAAAAATGAAAATGTTCTCACCTGTGTGTCACTGGAAATATTGCTGTATGACTGACTTCCTGTTGTTGTTGTCTTCTTCCTCAGCTTCCTCCTCATCACTGTCCACAGGCTCCACAGCTGCCATAACACCGTCATCTGGACCATCCTCCTGCAGAAAAGGCACCTGGCGTCACAAAGCAAGATTGTGAAGCATCGAGCAGGCGATGATGATCTGGCACACCTTCTTCGGTGAGTAGAATAGGGAACCACCTGTCATATGGAGGCACCTGAACCTGGCCTTCAGGAGTCCGAAGGTGCGTTCGATCACCCTCCTAGTCTGCCCATGGGCCTCATTGTAGCGTTCTTCTGCCCTGGTCCTGGGATTCCTCACTGGGGTCAATAGCCAGGACAGGTTGGGATAACCAGAGTCTCCGAATAGCCACACACGGTGCCTCTGGAGTTGACCCATCATATCAGGGATGCTGCTATTCCGCAGGATGTAGGTGTCATGCACTGACCCAGGGAACATAGCATTAACCTGGGAGATGTACTGGTCTGCCAAACATACCATCTGTACATTCATGGAATGATAACTCTTCCAGTTCCTGTACACCTGTTTTCTCCTGTGGGGGGGGAACAGAGCTACATGGGTGCCATCAATAGCACCTATGATGTTGGGGAAATGTCCACGGGCATAGAAGTCACCTTTCACTGTAGGCAAATCTTCCACCTCAGGGAAAATGATGTATCTCCTTACGTGTTTCAGCAGGGCAGACAACACTCTGGACAGCACGTTGGAAAACATGGGCTGGGACATCCCTGATGCCATGGCTACTGTTGTCTGAAAAGACCGACTAGCAAGTAAATGGAGCACTGACAGCACCTGCACGTCAGGGGGGATTCCAGTGGGATGGCGGTTTGGTGACATCAGGTCTGGCTCCAACTGGGTACATAGTTCCTGGATAGTGGCACGGTCAAACTTGTAGGTGACGATTAAATGTCGCTCCTCCATTGTCAAAAGGTCCACCAGCGGTCGGTACACCGGAGAATTCCGCCATCTTCTCAATTGTCCCAAACGATGGTGCCTAGGAAGGACAACAGCGACCACAGAGTCAACTTCTTTCCAGGTATGTACCCCCAGTTACACAGAACACGACACCAAATACAAAACCCTTCCTGTATGTGTGTTGAGTGTAGGCCTAGCTATGTGTGATGCAGAAGTAAATGAAGCCATGTGGGCCCCTGAAATGGCGGCTGCCTGACCTCTAAACTGGGACAATGGGATTGTGGGGTAACTGCGTTGCCGTTGCACACTGTCGCAGTAGGCGGTCGTAGACTGCGGCGCAATGCTGCATTGGTTAACATTGGACCCTATGGGTCCCAGGAGCCAATGAACAAGTGCGCCGCTGGTGATGATATGCACCGCCGCAGACGTCACCGCCGCGGATGTCACCGCCATTTTCTATCTGTTCAATCACTAGATACCTGATCTTCGACAGGAGAGGACCTACATTGCAAGTGCTGCTGTGACCTCGGTCTGGAAGCGATGATGGCTGCTGCGTCTGGGGAAAGGGCCCCTGCCTTCACTGCTCAGGAGTTGGAGAAACTAGTAGACGCGGTCCTCCCCAGTACACGCTACTCTACGGTCCTCCAGACCAACAGGTTAGTACACAGGTAGCACGTTGTATGGGCTAGACCTGGGTGGAGAGGGCTGGTTGTAACAGGGAAGGGGGCAGAGTTCAGGGAACATCAATGCATGTGAATGAATGTGCCACATGGCTAAGGTAGGGAGGGGGGACACTCACATCGACGGTGCAGTTGGTAATGACTTCTCTTCTTCCCTTTTGCATGTCATGTAGGTCAGTGCCCACCAGAAGAAGGACATTTGGTGTGCCATCGCCAAGGACGTCCGGACCCTGGGGGTCCACCAGAGACGGGGCACCCACTGCCGGAAAAGATGGGAGGACATTCGCCGCTGGAGCAAGAAGACGGCGGAGGCTCAGCTGGGGATGGCCTCCCAACGTGGAAGGGGTGCCCGTCGCACCATGACCCCCCTGATGTTCCGGATCCTGGCGGTGGCCTACCCTGAGTTGGATGGGTGCTTGAGGGCATCACAGCAGACACAAGGGGGTGAGTACACTCTCATTCTGCGGACTTTGCGTGCAGTGAGGGGTCTGGGTGGGGGAGGAGGCCTGTGGGTGTACCTAGGCCAGGCAGAAATATGTAGGCTAGGCCCCTCCGTAATGCAGGCCATATGGCACTCTACCCCACCGCAGTAGAGTGCCAAGTACAGGTATACATACCCCTGTGGCATCCATGTGTGCAGAAGTCCACCAAAGCCATGTAGGCCAGATCCCAGAAATTGCATCTGTAGAGGCCAGGAGCACGGCGTAGTGCAGGGGGCTGCTGTGTCTGTATTGTCCGCCAACGGTAGCGGTATGCCATGCACTCAACCTGTCTTTCTTCTGTCTCCCCCCCCCTTTTTGTGGTCTCCCTGTTCTTTTGTGCATCAGCATCATCAGGTGGAGGTACAGTGGCACCGGAGCACGAGGGATCTGCATCCCACATGGCCATGGAGGGCCCCCCACGGACTCAGAATGCACCAGTGGGACGGAGGGCGAGGGGAGCTTCCGTCGGCCACCGGATCACCAAACATCGACACGGACTCGTCCGCCGATGGGAGCTCCCTTGTGGTGGCGGCACCATCTGTGCGCCCCACTTCTACAGGTACAGCCGCCACCTCCCCTACCAGCACCGCCCTCCCAGCAGCCCCTCAGCGTTCGCCCGTGCCTGCTCACCCAGGAGGGTGGGCATTACCTTCGCCCCAGGCACCTCAGGCCCTGCCCCAGTCACCCCTGCTGCCCTCAGTGAGGAGGCCATTGACCTCCTCAGGTCACTCACTGTTGGGCAGTTTACCATTGTGAATGCCATCCAGGGTGTAGAAAGGGAGTTGCAACACGGTAATGCATTCCTGGAGGGCATTCATTCTGGTCAGGCTGTCCTGCAGCGAACCCTGCAATCTCTGGCCTCAGCACTGATGGCAGCCCTTGTCCCTGTGTCTAGCCTCCCCCCTCCAACCTCCTCCACCCAGACCCAATCTCCTGTACCCCAGCCTATCCCAAGCACACCATCAGACCAGCATGCACACACCTCAACACACAAAAGTAGCTCAGGCAAACATAGGCACCACACAACCCACAGGCACACACACAAGCATCACCCACATGCAGACACAGCAACATCCACTGCCTCCACTGTGTCCCCCTCCTCGTCGTCTCCCTCCTCCCTCCCAGTCTCGTCTACACTCTCACCTGCATGCACTACATCTACAGGCACCAAGACTCACACCAGAAAACCCAGCACCACACCCCGCTCACCTGCACTCACCACCTCCACTCCCATTTACACGTCCCCTGTGTCCTCTCCCAGTGTGTCTGTGACGCCCCCTCCCAAAGTACACAAACGCGGGCACCCAGACACCCAACATCCATCCACCTCACGACAGCCTCCAGTACCTGCACCTGCACCCAAAACACCTAAAGTGACACCTCCTACAACCACCTCCTCTTCGTCCACTCCCAGACCCCCTCCAGCTACCCATCCCAGTGTTCGTCAGAAACTGTCCCTCTGTAAAGTTGACCTTTTTGCCCCCACCCCCCCCACTTCATCAGTCCCATTGTAGCGCCTCAGCCAAAAAGCCTCCAGTACCAGTGGTGCGTGTTCAAGGTGTGTGGAGTGCACCGGCCACCAGGGCAGGCAGTGTGACACGGAGCCAAGGCACTGCCAGTCCACCCCCTGTAAAGGCTCTGAAGTTGGAAAGTGGCCGACGGGACCGTGTGAAGACTACTGGAGGCAAAACAACTCACAGGGGTCCCAGGGGGATTGTAGAGTCAGCTGTGACTCCTCCAAAGGTGGGGAAGTGCCAGAAGAAGTCTAGAGACCACCGCCAGAGTCATTGCCCAGGAGGGCACAAGTATCGTCACTGGTCAGGAGACCACCGCCAGAGTCATTGCCCAGGAGGGCCCAAGTATCGTCACTGGTCAGGAGACCACCGCCACCGCCAGAGTCATTGCCCAGGAGGACCAAAGTATCGTCACTGGTCAGGAGACCACCGCCGGAGTCAGTGCCCAGGAGGGCCCAAGTATCGTCACTGGTCAGGAGGCCACCGCCGGAGTCAGTGCCCAGGAGGGCCCAAGTATCGTCATTGGTCAGGAGACCACTGCCACCACCGGAGTCAGTGCCCAGGAGGGCCCAAGTATCGTCACTGGTCAGGAGACCACCGCCGGAGTCAGTGCACAGGAGGGCCCAAGTATCGTCACTGGTCAGGAGACCACCGCCAGAGTCATTGCCCAGGAGGGCCCCGGCAGCCACAGCCCCGCTGGGCAATGAGGGACCGTCATGCCACACACCAATGTCCAGTCCAGAGAACGTCATGCCACACACCAATGCCCAGTACAGAGACCGCCATGGCAAAACACCGCTGAACAGTCCAGTACCGCCATGGCTAAGCACCGCTGAACAGTCCAGAACCGGCATGGCAAAGCACCGCTGAACAGTCCAGAGACCGCCATGGCAAAGCACCGCTGAACAGTCCAGAACCGCCATGCCTAAGCACCGCTGAACAGTCCAGAGACCGCCATGGCAAAGCACCGCTGAACAGTCCAGAACCGCCATGGCAAAGCACCGCTGAACAGTCCAGAACCGCCATGGCAAAGCACCGCTGAACAGTCCAGAGACCGCCATGGCAAAGCACCACTGAACAGTCAAGAACCGCCGTGGCTAAGCACCACTGAACAGTCCAGAACCGCCATGGCAAAGCACCGCTGAACAGTCCAGAACCGCCATGGCAAAGCACCGCTGAACAGTCCAGAGACCGACATGGCAAAGCACCGCTGAACAGTCCAGAACCGCCATGGCTAAGCACCGCTGAACAGTCCAGAACTGCCATGGCAAAGCACCGTTGAACAGTCCAGAACCGCCATGGCAAAGCACCGCTGAACAGTCCAGAGACCGCCATGGCAAAGCACCGCTGAACAGTCCAGAACCGCCATGGCTAAGCACCGCTGAACAGTCCAGAACCGCCATGGCAAAGCACCGCTGAACAGTCCAGAACCGCCATGGCAAAGCACCGCTGAACAGTCCAGAGACCGCACATGGCAAAGCACCTCTGAACAGTCCAGAACCGCCATGGCAAAGCACCGCTGAACAGTCTAGAGACCCCATGGCAAAGCACCGCTGAACAGTCCAGAACCGCCATGGCTAAGCACCGCTGAACAGTCCAGAGACCGCCATGGCAAAGCACCGCTGACCAGGGCATGCACCGCTGAAGAAGGAAAAGACCACCACATCAAGCATCATTATCCCATGTGCAGCTGGGACAGTGACGGGACAGGAACTGTCACGGGGAGACTAATCCAGTCTGGGCACCAGTCCCCACCCAGAACCAGTGGTGGCTGTTATCTACTTGAGAGACTGTGGCTTTGCACTCCCCAGGATGGTACAGTGGGCAACCCACCCACTGTAGAGACTTGAGAGACTGTGGCTTTGCAGTCCCCAGGATGGTACAGTGGGCAACCCACCCACTGTAGAGACTTGAGAGACTGTGGCTTTGCACTCCCCAGGATGGTACAGTGGGCAAACCACCCACTGTAGAGACTTGAGAGACTGTGGCTTTGCACTCCCCAGGATACATCAATGGGCATGGAGCCCCGTTGTGGATCTGGCTTTGCACTCATCCGGCTGAGGTGCCCCCCCTTCCCTTCCCCCTGAGGTGCCTGTTGTATTTTTCTCTGATGCCCTGGCAGTGTTCTCTCCGTTTGTGGACAGGTATCTTGTGTGGGCCTCGCCCATGCATTTTTGGACTAGTGGTGCACGGACATTGATATGTGCATATCTGCACTACTTCTCGTAATGTATATACTTTTGAATGATTTTATAATATATCTGTAAATATTTGAGACATGTATATTGAAACATTACAATGTTTGAACTGATTTCGTTTTGTGTTTGCATTCTTCCGGGGGGGTTGTGGGTTGTTACTGTGATGTTTGTGAATGCATTGGTGTGTGTGTTGTAATATGCGAGGGTGGGGGTGTTGCGTGTGTCCCCCCCTGACTTTTGCCTCCCCCCTCCCCTATTTCGTAGATGCAGTACTCACCGTTGTCTACGCTGGCGCCGGCGTTGCTCTTCGTAGATGAGTAGGAATACAAGGGCCGGTAGGATTTGTAATTCCGGATCCATGGAGTCCTCCTTCCTCGTGGGATGTGTTCAGGTGAGCGTTTTCCCATTGCAGAAACTGTTTCCGCCGTGTTTTTATCCACAGTGATTCCGCCCCGGAAAAGGTGGCAGATTGGTGGGTTGTGATACTATGGGCGGTGCATTGTCTTCCGCCTGTCTGTTGGCGGTGACCACCGCGCTGCTTGTCTGTACCGCCGTGGCAGGCGGTGTGTTAAAGTGGCTGTCTTTGTTGGCGGTTTCCACCAGGGTCATGATTCCCTTTTTTTGTCCGCCGGCCTGTTTGCGGTATTACCGCACCTTTAACACCGTCCGCCAGGGTTGTAATGACCCTCATTATCATTTACATTCTCAAAGGGGAAGGGGTCCCTTAGGGAACCCTTCCCCTTTGCGAATGGGTTACCACAAGTTTTAACCTGGTGGTAAAGTATTACTGTTTTGCAACTGAAATTTGATTGCAAAACAGTGATACATAGCATACCGATTCAGTACTTGCAGGGGATGCCTTAAACACACCCCTGCCACATACCAAACTGCAAATGCAAAATGCAAATCGGTAACAAGCTACCGAATCACAAAATGCCTTTTGTACATTAGAAAAGGCATTTTCCAGCAGTAAATGGGCTGATTCTGCGAATCGGGCTGTATGGGATCGGAAAAATGCGTTGTACATCTGGCCCCTAGTGCTTCCTACATCTCAGCTCTTCTGCCCAAAAAGCAGTCATCCTCCTTTGACACTTTTTTTTTGTTAAACTGTTTTTATTGGCATTTTTTTTATAAGGCAAAGGAATATGTAAGTCAGATTACAAATGACATAGAGTAATACACCAGATGTTTCGGCTCCCCCGTTCCATCTCTGATCATATCATATCTCAACAATTAGGAGAGCAGCTAGCAACATAAATCTCAAAATCCTACCTGGAAGAGGTGTTGAAGCTTACTGACTTACGATACATTGTACCAAAAGAAAAACACTACTAACAACCAAACTATGGGGGTCATTACGACCCCGGCGGTCGGTGCTGTAGTGGAGGTATTACCACCAACAGGCTGGCGGTACCTACCTCCACTATTATGACATTGGCGATTTGGCCAAAGCCAAACTGCCAAGTCAACACACCGACTGCCACAGCGGTCATGACCGTCGGGCTGGAGACTCCAGTCTCCAGCCCGACGGCCGTCACTAGGCCACCCATAGCATTTTGACCCCACCCACCGCCATGGTTTCCGTAGTTTCTGTACCACCACGGAAACCATGGTGGTAGGCACTATCAGTGCCAGCAAATTCCTTCCCTGGCACTGATAGGGGTCTCTCCTGCCCCCGTCCCCTCTCCAGAGTCCTCCCCCACGTCCCCCTCCTCCTCCCAACCCCTCCTCCCCCCATATACACACATACATGCACATACATACACAGCCATACACACACACATACACACATTCACCCATGCATGCATACATTCATACACACTCACTGCAAAACTCACAAACATACATCCAGGCATACACGCAAGCACACAACACAACATGCACGTACACACACACAGAGTCATGCACACACACATTACGCACGCACGCACCCATTCAAACACAGTCACACTCTCCCCCACACATGCACGCAACACCCCCACCCCCCTCTCCTGTCGGAGAACCCGACTTACCTGCTTGCAGGGGGTCCTCCAGCAGGAGACGGGATGCGGCGCTACTGCCAGCAGCAGCGTACGCCAGAAAAACACTGCCAGGCCATATCATGTAACA
Source organism: Pleurodeles waltl (assembly GCF_031143425.1). NCBI lineage: Eukaryota > Metazoa > Chordata > Amphibia > Caudata > Salamandridae > Pleurodeles > Pleurodeles waltl. The sequence continues at coordinate 894,811,382 of NC_090438.1, read as the reverse complement.
TGATATGGTAGGCGGTGTTTTGACAGTCATCGCCATCCGCCACCATGACTGTCGCCGGAATTCCGCCAGCCTTGTGGCGGAATTCCGGCTTCAGTCATAATGGCATGGACGGTCGGTAGCCACAGCGATAGTATGTTGGTGGCCATCACCGTGGCGGTAGGCGGCATTTGCCGCCAATCTCATAATAAGGGCCTATGTGTCCTAACCCTCTCAGCGTGGTTTACGAGGTCTGAGAATATAGCAGTCATGAAGACATTACCCCCATCCTCGTTGCCACATAACTAGTCACACCTGACTTCCCTCCCATTGTCCTGGTTCCTACACATTGGAAAAGGTGGAGTCCCCTAGGGCGCGGGCTACAGGCTGCAAGAGGTAAGCCCTTTGAGAGGAACTGCACCAGTGGATCCCAAATGTAGTCAAAGCTTCTTCTGGATTCGTCCATTTAATCTGATAATCGCTCCATGGCGAGGCCGCGCCATAGTCTAATATACCACAATGCTATTGGAGGTGGATCGGTTTTTTCCAGTGTGACGCTAATGCCCTCTTTGCAGCTCCTAATGCTAGCCACATAATCGAACGATCGCCCTGTGTTTGATGTTGCAGTTCCGGGGCACGCAGGTCCAGTAAAATATGGCACTGGAGATGTCAGGATGGGGTAGCCCAGAATCTCTTTTAAGTGTGACAGGATTTCGTTCCTGTATGGGTGGATAGCAGGGCAGTCCCACCAGATATGACTAAAATCTCCCAACATACCGCAACCCCGCCAACACCTGTTCGATCCTTGGGGATATATTTTTTACGTTTCTCTGGGTAGAGGTACCAATTGTAGAGTATTTTATAATGTGCTTCTCTGGCCCCCAGGGAGCGATTATTTCTTGTTATGTCCTGAAACAGTTGGTGCCAGGGACCCTCCCCCTCCCGGAAGCCCAGGACCTGTTCCCAGAAAGGAATGTGCCGGGGGATATAAGCGAGTTGCACCAACGTCAACAGCCTGTACAGTGTGGAAATGCTACCCCTCGAAACCCCACCCTGCTGAACGAACCTCTCAATGGGAAGAAGATCCCTGTTGGCCACCATTCGCATGTGAGGCTGAGTAACCCAATGGATTAATTGAGTGTAATGGAAGTGCTCATATTGGGGCAGTTGAAAGTCCCTACAGCAATTTTCGAATGTACGTATATGTTCCCCATGATACAGATCAGCAATCATCAGACAACCTCCCTCCCTCCACTTGTCAAATGGACCTGGGTTAAATTCTGGAGGAAAGGCCATATTATAGTGTATGGGGGTATGTGGTGAGGGAAAGGTTGTGAGCTTATAGGCTCTTGTCACTGTGTCCCACACCTTAAGGGTGGTAGCGGTGGGAATGCTGAGATATGTGTACTTCGGTCATTCCCCTTTGGACTTCCAAAGCACGTCCCATAGTGTCTGTCCCGTCACTGCCTTGTCCATATGTAGCCACAACTTGTCTGACTCTCGGAGTGACCACTCAGCAATGATGTGGATTTGTGCCACTCTATAATACATCAGTGGATCTGGGAGTGCCAAACCACCCTTGTCTCTGGAGCACATAAGCAATTTAGTGGAAAGCCGAGCTCTTGTGCCTTGCCATATGAACCAAGTGAACATAGTGCAGAGCTCTATGTAAAAGTCATTAGAAATGTCGATAGGCAGGCTTTAGAACAGATTTAAAAAGCGTGGAAGTACTGTCATCTTAATTTGTGTTGATGTGGCCCAACCATGTATGCCAGAGCGACGATCATCTCTTAAAGGCCGCGCATGAGGTCCTAAGAAGAGGTGGAAAGTTGGCCTTAAACAGGTCGGCGACCTTGGGGGTGAGACTGACTCCCAGGTACGTAATTTCTTTTTTGGTCCATACAAATGGGGACGTGGAGGCTATCACTCCCATCTCATCAGTACGTATTGTCAAGTTGAGGATATATGATTTCCCCTTATTCACTTTAAAGCCTGCTACCTGCTCAAAAAGACCCAACACCTCATGAATAGTCAGGAGGGTCATACGTTGTTCAGTAACAAAAAGCAAAATGTTGTCAGCAAACAGTGAGATTTTGTGTTGGTCGGGACCAAACTGTATTCCTTGAAAATTCGGATCTGCCCTTATCCGGGCCGCCAGAGGTTCCACACTAAGTACAAAAAGCAAAGGGGAAAGTAGACAGCCCTGTCTTGTTCCCCTTGACAAGTCAAAAAATTCAGATGACACCCCGTTTACCAGTATTCGTGACCGGGGACACGAGTAATTGCTCCTTACCATTACATTGAACTGTTCCCCGAGCCGAAACCGCCGCAGAGTCGCCACCAGGAAGGACCACTCCACCCTGTTGAAAGCTTTTTCGGTGGCTAGCACCAGGAACAGTGCAGGTACCTGTTTCTTTGTTACCTTTTTCATCAGGTGAATGACCCTTCTCAAATTATCATGCATTTGCTTACTCTTGATAAAGCCTGCTTTAACAGAATGAATCAGATCCGGTAACACCCCCTCAAGTCTTTGAGCTAACATTTTGGAATATAATTTTACATTGAGATTAAGTAGGGCGATAGGCCTATAAGAGGCACAGAGCTGAGGGTCCTTCCCCTCCTTGGGAATAAGTGTGATCAGTGCTTCTCCCATAGTAGGGGATAGTGTGTGCTCCATTCTTATGAAATTTAACAGGTCAGTTAGGTGGTGTGTTAGCTCCGCACCAAAGTCTTTGTAAAAATGCGCAGTGTACCCATCGGGACCCGGCGCTTTGTGTAGTGGAAGGGAGTTGATGGCCTTCCGTACTTCGTCTGCAGTGAACAGGGCCACCAGGAAGTCGTTAGTGTCCTGGGAAAACCACGGGAGGTGAGTGTTATGTTATGTTATGTTATAATTGTTTATATAGCGCCTAACTGCCCGAAGGCCTCGTAGCGCTTATGTTGCCATAGCGGAAGTGTACTATTTATGTTCGTAGAAGAGTTTAGATTTTAAATAGCCAGGTCTTCAGGTCTTTCCTAAAGGAAGTCTCTTGTGAATTAGATCTTATATTGATAGGCAGATTATTCCAGAGCAAAGCACCTTGATATGCCAGTGATCTTCCTCCCCATCTTGCCTTCTTCACAGATGGTACTATGATCAAGTTAGCTGATGAGGATCTGAGTGGCCTAGCTGGAATATAGACCTGTGCCAATGTTTTAAACATTTCAGGACCCTTATCAAATATGGCTCTATGAATATAGCATAGGGCCTTGAACTGAATCCTCTCCTCTACCGGAAGCCAATGTAGGGACACGATTCCTGCTCGTATAGAATGTTGCTTGGGAATGTTTAAAAGCAGACGTGCAGCAGCATTTTGTACCCTTTGTAATCTTTGGATCACATATTTAGGTGATCCTATAAACAGGGCATTACCATAATCAATCCGAGAACCTATTAGCGCCTGAATAACCAGTCTTCTAGCCAGAAACAGTAATATCGTTAGAACCTTCCTCAGAGTCCTGAGCAGGGCAAATGAAGTTCCTGCTACTCTGTTGGCATGTTGAGCCATTGACAGTGAAGGGTCCAGCCAAACGCCCAAGCTTTTAATAAAGCATTTAGGAGGAGGCAGGGTGGAAGCTCCTCCTAATAGGCTGGAATTAACTAGGGGCATATTTCTCCCAAAGAACAACACCTCAGTTTTTTCGTCGTTAAGCTTCAGTTTGCTTCCCGACATCCAAGTAGCAACTGCTTTCAGGCAGGGCTCTAGTGCCGTACCCATATCTGGGTGAGCTTTAGAGAAGGAGACGACCAATTGTGTTTCGTCTGCATAAGTAACCAGGTTTAGTCCAAATGGCTCCACGATCCCTGCTAGAGGCCGCATGTAGACATTAAAAAGTAGCGGACTCAAGGCCGACCCCTGAGGGACACCACAAGTACTGAAGGTACGCCTGGAAATATATGATCTATCCAGCACCTGAAAGGATCTACCATGTATAAATGAGCGAATCCATTCTAGTGCGAGTCCGGCGATTCCACATCCCCACAATCTAGCTATGAGGATATTTAGATCAACTGTATCGAATGCCGCACTCAAATCCAAAAGGATGATCGCGGTTTCAATTCCTTTGTCCATCCTCTTTTTTGCTTCCTCTGTAATGGCAATCAATGCGGTTTCTGTCCCATGCTTAGGCCTAAAACCCATCTGAGTGGGATGTAGAAGCTTTCCTTCTGCCAGAAGCGTAGACAACTGAAGGTGTACCTGTTTCTCCGCAAGTTTAGCCATTAGAGGGAGCGATGAAATTGGTCTATAATTACTCAATAACCTGGAATCCAAATTGGATTTTTTTAGAAGAGGCTTAACAATAGCCTGTTTCCAGGTGTTAATAAGTTTAGTGATTATTGGGCCTAAGACTGGTAATCCCATAGCTAAGATCTGGGGGGGAGCAGGATCCAGCGGGGAGCCTGATTTCGTTGAATTCAATGATTTTATAACTCCATCCAGACTAATGGGAGTAAAGTTTGTTAGGAGGATTTCCTCCTGCACCTCCTGGTACCTTGTCCCCTGATCTTTAATTCGGGAAATGGGAAAAGCTTCATAAATATTCAGAATTTTGCTTAAAAAGAAGCTTGCCAGATCCTCTACATGTTGCTGTGGGAAGTCCCTACTTTCTAACTCCTCAGTGGGGTTAATGAGGTCTTTTAAAGCATTAAGGGCCATATTTATACTTTTTGACGCAAAACTGCGCTAACGCAGTTTTGCGTCAAAAAAATTAGCGCCGGCTAACGCCATTCTGAAGCGCCATGCGGGCGCCGTATTTATTGAATGACGTTAGCCGGCGTTAGCCGGCGGCGCTGTCTGGTGTGTGTTAAAAAAAATGACGTACACCAGGCAGCGCCGGCGTAGGGGAAAATGGAGCTTGGGCGCCAAAAAATGGGGCAAGTCAGGCTGAGGCAAAATTTGCGCCGCAACCCGATTTGCGCCATTTATTTTTGACTCCCAACCCCCATTGACATGACTCCTGTCTTAGCAAAGACAGGAGTCATGCCCCCTTGCCCAATGGCCATGCCCAGGGGACTTCTGTCCCCTGGTCATGGTCATTGGGCATAGTGGCATGTAGGGGGGCACAAATCAGGCCCCCCTATGCCACAAAAAAAAATAATAATAATACTTACCTGAACTTACCTTAATGTCCCTGGGATGGGTCCCTCCAGCCTTGGGTGTCCTCCTGGGGTGGGCAAGGGTGACAGGGGGTGTCCCTGGGGGCATGGGAGGGCACCTCTGGGCTCCTTCAGAGCCCACAGGTCCCTTAACGCCTGCCTTTTACAGGCGCTAAAAAACAGCGCAAAAGCGGCCGTACGTCATTTTTTTTGACCCGCCCACTCCTGGGCATGAAATTTGCCCGGGAGTGTAAATACGGCGCACATGCCGCGGAGTCAATTTTTTAGACGGGAACGCCTACCTTGCATATAATTAACGCAAAGTAGGTGTCCACGCTAAAAAATGACGCAAACTCCATGGACTTTGGCGCTAGACGCGTCTAACGCCAAAGTATAAATATGGAGTTAGTTTTGCGTCGGAATTGCGTCAAAAAAAACGACGCAATTCCGGCGCAAACGGAGTATAAATATGCCCCTGAATATCTCTTTGGGAGAGTTAGCTGCTGCTTCAATTTTTTCAGAATAGTATGCCGCCTGTGTTTTTTTAATTTCTAAGTGGTAATCTCGAATCATAGTCTTGTAATCCCTTTTTACAGAGTCATCATGGGTATATCTCCATTTCCTTTCTAGTTTCCTGCAACCCCTTTTCTTCTCAAGGAGGCTAGCATTAAACCAGGGAGCCGATTTCTTTCGGGGTGTATTTTTGGTTTAGGAGAGGGGTATGATTTCGTCCAGACTATCCTCTGTCCATTTATTCACGGATTGCGTGAAATCTGATATATTGTTTATATTTATATTTCCTGGTCTCTTTTTTCCAGTGCGTTAATAAACTCAGGGGCCTTTAATTTGTGCCACTTTCTTCTGCGTGAAGGGGCAACCGTGTTTATACTCTTATGGTGCACAATGGATAGTTCTAGCTCTAGAAGGTAATGATCCGACCATGCTAGCGGGAGTGAAGATAGAAATTCTAGACACGGTACATTAGAAAATACCAGGTCGAGCGTATGTCCTCTAATATGAGTAGGTCCCTGAAGTAACTGCACTAGGTCACATGCATTCATGTCTGCTATCAGCATCTTAGTAGAGGCATTATCCAACTTTTCCGCATGTAGATTAAAATCTCCCAGCACTAAGAAGTTTGGTTTAGTATATATTGATTGCGAAATATTTTCTGCCAGTGAGATCATAAAATCTCCCATAGGACCTGGTGTACGGTAAATCAAAACACCAGATAGAGTGTAGTGAGGGTTCACATTAATGGAGAAAGACATACTTTCGCAATCTTTAATTAAATTGGGTGCTGTAGTAATCTTACATGTGTCTTTATAAATAACTGCTATGCCACCTCCTCTATTAGGTCTATCAATTCTGCTGATCTTATAGCCAGTAGGGAGTGCCATTACAATATCTGGAGCAGAGCTCTCATCCAGCCATGTTTCTGTCAGAAACAGGGCCAGAGGTTCTCTTTGTTCCACCAAAAGGTGAATATCCATTATGTGAGCTCCTAACGAGCGACAGTTAAGTAGTAAAATGGGTAATTTGTCAGAGCCCTTACCTTTTAGCGAGTACGTGTGAGTTTGGAAAGACCAGGCACAGAAAGGGCATCTAAACTTACCATTATAAGGGTCTATGCTCTTCACACACATTTTGTGAGATTTAGTGTTTAAATGAAGAGTTCCTCTCTGGAGTAGGTGATAATTTCTTTCCCTGAGGAGTTTTGGGCATAGTTTCTTGGCTCTTGGCTCGGTCTGGCACGGACGGGCGCGGACGGGCACAGACGGGCACAGACGGGCTTGCCTTTGGCGCGCCCGCTGTGCGCATCCGCTGCGTGCCGCGGTCATGGAGTGTCTAAATAGCTCTCTAGCAAAAAAAGCTAGAGTGCTAACCCTACAAAAATGGCGGCGGATTTCTTGTACTTGTTTCAAAGGGAGAATCCTGTTATTAGTGTAGTTTTTCCCCGATGGTTGTATAGGGGATAACTTATTTTCAGGAATAGATTATTTAAATCAAAACAGATTTTACCTTATACCAGCATGCCTCTCTAACAGACGATTTCATATAACTAAAAACGATAAAAAACGAGCGTGTAAATTGAGCAAAGTGCAAAGTGCATGAACATATTCAATTCAAACCATCAGATTCAGTAGTTGGCTATTTGACAATTTCACTCAGACAAACAAACAATAGCTTGCTGCAGGCACAAAAGCCTAGGTAGTAGAACAGAAAAGCTCTGCCTACCTTCCACTGCGCGCCGCGGTCATGGAGTGTCTAAATAGCTCTCTAGCAAAAAAAAGCTAGAGTGCTAGCCCTACCAAAATGGCGGCGGATTTCTTGTACTTGTTTCAAAGGGAGAATCCTGTTATTAGTGTAGTTTTTCCCCGATGGTTGTATAGGGGATAACTTATTTTCAGGAATAAATTATTTAAATCAAAACAGATTTTACCTTATACCAGCATGCCTCTCTAACAGACGATTTCATATAACTAAAAACGATTAAAAACGAGCGTGTAAATTGAGCAAAGTGCGAAGTGCATGAACATATTCAATTCAATGTGTTGCAGGTAGCTCTCTTGGGCAAAGGTGTTTGGGTTATCTGATTGGTATAGATGGGTATAGAATTTCCTAAACGCTTGCACTTTCTCCTTATCTGAATAGTGTTCCCCTGACTCATCACGCACTTGAGCTATATAGTCCTTAGCTTGCTAACACGTAATTGCCTTGCAAGGAATGTGCCTATTTTGTTCACCTTTTCATAATGAGATTTCTGGAGTCTCAACAGTGCAATTTCTGCTCTGTTCGTGTATATAGATTGCAATTTGCCTTTAGTGGAAGTCACTTATTTCTGGGCCTGCCAGATAGGGGAGAGCTTATGGGCCTGTTCAGCTACCTTCATTTCACTTTCTAGAACCTGTCTCTCTTTGGATTTTAACTGGTAAAGCGAAGACGCTAATGAGATGCATGTGCCCCTAAGGACAGCTTTAAACGCGTTCCAATGAGTGGGAGGGAAGTGTCCCCTGCTTTATTATTCTGGAAAAATTCTCTGATAGCTCTCCGCAATTCGTCTCGGGTCGTTGGGTCATGGGTTAAAATGTTTGGGAAGTACCACCGCCTGCCCTTTGAGCATGGGAGGGTCCATTCCAGACCCACCTCTACTGGGGCATGGTCAGATGTAATAATCGACTGGATAGTTGCCGATTGGGGAGTCTGCTGAAGGGGTCAACTCAAAAATATGTAGTCAATCCGTGAATAGAATCTATGAGAGTGGGAGAAGAAGGTATAGTCCTTCACCGTGGGGTTAAGCGTGCACCAAGATTCAAAGACACCTAGCCTGTTAAGCGCCATCTTAAATGATTCTGCAAAAAACTTGTGAGCGGTCTCTGGGGATGGGTTGTGTCTTGATCGATATCCCAAATCAAGTTGAAGTCTCCCAGCAACACTATTTCCCCCTCCGCAAATCCCCCCAACACGTCCAGGAGACCCAAGAGAAACTGCGTTTGGCCACTCTTGGGAGCATATGGAGTAGCCACTGTACAAGTCCTCCCACCTATGCTGCCCTTGACCATTAGAAATCTACCCTCCTTATACTGTTTCAACCCTGAGATCTGGAAGTGTATGGACCTGTGGAACAGCAGGGCGACCCCGCAGTGTTTTTTTGTCGCTGAAGCGGTATGTATCTGTGGGTATTGTTTGTGGTGCAATCTGTGTCCCTCTCCCTTCTTGAGATATGTTTCGTGCAGTGCCACAACATCATAGCGGTGATCGTCAAAGAACTTTCTCAGCTGCGGACACATATTGGGTGAATTTAGCCCCTTAATATTCCATGTTAGAAAGTCTAGCATCCTGTCAGTGTGACCAAGAGCCCCTCGCCTGTGTGACCATCTTTTTTAGGCTGCCACTCAGGCTCCTCTCATCTCCTCCTCCGCCTCAGGCCCCCTGAAGCCTCCCGGCCCTCCCAGACGGTTCGTCCATGCTAAGTAGGGAGAACAAACAGTAAACAAACATAGAAAATAATGACAGAACAGGAAAAAAAAACATAAACTGCAGGTCGTTGATTCTCAAACCTCCCTGTGGTCATCATAGTAGGGAAGGGGTGTTCATCCACGTCCAGCCCCCACAAGACCACTTTCGAAGGCTCTGACAGTGTCAAAAGTGGGGACCTTCATTATCGCCTGCCGGTGGGGTTGTAGGGAGCACGCCAAAAGCATTCATCTTGTGGGCTCTCCTGTGTCCAATCACAAGTCCCTGGGCTCCCCCCAGAGGGGTGTTCCCCCCCCCCCGGACCATTGAGAGCTCCCATGTGGTCTCCATCTAAGATCCCCCCCCTGCCTCCAGGGGATCCTGCTGCGGACAAGTGCCATGAGAAGGGTTTTACGTCTTGGGGGTCTTCCTCCCCCTCCGTGGTTGCCTCCATTGATCCGTAGAAGTGGAAGTGGGAGGGTCCTCCTGCCACTGTGATTCTCCTGGTGGAGTGAGTCCAACCTCTGCACGCTTCTCCTGTAGCCCCAGTGAAGCCGCCGCCTCCCCGAAATCCGTGAAGTGGCATGACTTGTTGTTGAGCTCAAAAGCCAGGCCTAAGGAGAATGTCCATCTGTACCTAACATTTTTCGATCTCAGCACATCTGTAACTGAACAGAACTGCTGCCTGCGGAGTAGGGTTGCTGGAGCAATGTCCTGAAATAAGGTGCACTGTGCCCCCTCAAAAGACACAAAGTCTTGCTGACTCGCCCGTTGGAGGATGCTCTCCTTGACTTTGAGTGAGCTCAGTTTCACCAAGATGTCTCTGGGCCTTTTACCCTCGTTGGTGGAGTGACTCCCCAATCTATGGACTCTTTCCACCTGCACTGCCAGATGCTCATCGCCCAAGAGGTTTGAGAAGAGACCCACCACAAAAGCCTCCAGATTTGCTCCCTCACTGTCCTCCTCCAGCCCCCTCACTCTGATACTGTCTCTACGGGAGCAGATTTCCAGGTCTTCGCATTTGAGTATGGAGAGCTGGAGTTGTGACTTTAGTTGTGTAACCTCTCTCTTCATAGGATTTACTTGTTGTTTCATCTCTTGGGCCTGCGCTTCTAGATCTAACGCATGGGTCCCCACTGAGTCCACATCAGCCTGAAGAGAGGCCAGTCTAATATTAATGTCCGATTGGAACGCATTGAGTGTAGCCTTAAAGTCAGCCATGAGTTCTTCTCGCAATTCCGCCTTTAAGGTGTGGAGGGACAACAGGACCTCCTTTGTTAATGCTGTGTCCCCTGTCTGTGGCGAGGGAGGCCCACCTGTTCTGGCAGGTGCAAAGTATTTGGAGACCCTGTTGTTTTTTAGCCTCCGTCGAGGCATAGGTGCCCCCCCAAGGTCCTGTCGTGCTTGTGCTCCTATTGCCGCCTTGTTCACAACTCCCTTCGCTGGACCCCCATTGCTCCTTACCGGGGTGTGTCTCACAGCGCCGAAATCTCCATCCAATTTGCTACTACGAGAGCGGGGGGTACGTCATGCCACCCTTCGCCCATGCTACTCCGCAAGGCCTCTCCAGCTTGCTTCTCGTGTTCTATCTTTGGGTGCCATGTTGAGGTCAGGCAGAGGTGTCAGGCAAGCTCCATCACCAGGTATCCAGGGGCCCGCCGCCACCCCTCCACTTCTTTCTATGGGGCTGTGTTCCGACTCCCTATCGGGGCACCTCCGGCGGTTTCCTGCTTTTTACCCCCTCCGGGAACGCCCGGGCCTCCCGCGTTGCTCGGGTCGTGGCTGCGCCTCATCCGCTCCGCTCGGCTGCCCGACGCTCCTGGGGAGCCTCACGGCCCCCGCTGGTCCACAATGGGGGCCGATGTTTCCCCGAGCCGGGGCGCCCCTCTTCCTCTCCGGGCTGCCGCAGGAGCGCAGACCTCAGTCCTCCCGGCCCACGCTCCAGCCCTCTGCCGCTCGGCTCCGCTTGCGTCAGTGAGAGCACCCGCCAGGCCGCCCCACCACCACTCACCTCACCCCCGGGACTCCAGACTGCATCTCTGGGGCATGACTGCTGAAAGGCCCCCACCAAGACACCGCTTTTACGTGTCTGTGAGGAATTTTATGCAGCGCCTCCGGGAATCACGGCTGGACAGCCATGTTGGTTGGCCCAGCCCCCTCTTGCCACCTTTTATCTCTACTAAGATCAGATGTTCTTAGGGAAGTCAGAAAGGTCTGTAGATTGCTTTTCCCAGTCTTAGCTAGACAAAAGCACAATCCAACTTCTTGTGTACAGTGGGCAGGTGCGATCTGTCATACACACTCAAACGCTTTAGGATCTTTCAGCATCGAAGACTGGTCAAATAACAAGGTTTTATGCTCTCAACCTCAATCCAAGCAAATTGTTCCAAATGCTTTTTAAGGAACATTTAAATTTGGTTTACACTTATGTAAAGGTTCTATTCACCCACACTTTCGCTTTTAACTTCACTGTTGTAATAAAAGCGCTTTATTGAGGAATTTAAATTCATGCCTTGGTAAAACACGAATTGTACTACGTCATAACTGGAACACGTGGTAAAAAGTAATATTTAAAATGAAAAAACACCCAAGCCTAAATCCTATTACTATAAACTCCCAATTAACACTTCTGGATTCTTCCCGCCTCTACCTCTCCATTACTCCAGTCAAACCAACTAACAAACTCACCTATCCGCGGCTCAAATTAACTCATAATAATACTAAAACTGTACTCATATTTCCCTATACTAATCCACCACTAGGTTCTGGAGTAGTGTACTACTCTCTGAAAAGTGCTTTGACGTCTCGTCAGGGGTAGTAAGCGCTATATAAATACTATTACAATACAATACAAAATATACAATTTAGTCAGTACCAGAAAAGTATAGCATGGGTGCAGGGCTAGAATGATTGCATCTCTACAATTACCAAATTTATTGTAATTGATCCAACATACAATCTTGTGAAACATAGCTGAAGTATTAATGTAGGAGTGTGGTATACTAAAAATAAATGTCGGTGAAAACCAATTCCATTAGTTCAGGAAAAAATAACATACATCATATTCCTAAAGTCAGTCTTAAAATCCGCGGATCGTTTTGTTTTAATTGCCTGGAGTCGAGAAGCAATATGTCTGTTTAATGCAGTGTGTACTAATCGAATGAAGAGAGTCCCCTCTATTTAGCTCTGCCTCACACTCAGCAATAGTTCAGCTATAGCATGGCCCTTAAATGTTAATGTGCTCATTTTAGAGTGTTGCATTATCTGCTGAAGCAGGTGAACTTCTTAACTTATTTCGAATTTAACTTAATCGTTTTCCACTTTCAATCGCTGCAGCTGCGTGCCATGAAGAATTGGGACATGATGGGAGATTCTGGCCACTAAAACAGTGAATTTCAGTTTTTTGTGTAAATGTTATATGAGATGGTGATTAAATAAAATGCCCACCTTCATGTAGAAAATCCCATTGCCTTCAATCCAAAGGCGTTAATATAATAATTTTGTTGTATTGGCAAAGTTAAGCGAAATACGTCCCAGTTTTAGGACCCTTTGCAACTAGCAGTACTCTATTTACTTTCAGGGAACCCCTTCCCCCAACTAAAAGCAACTCTCAAGAAAAAGATACAAATAATAGGAACAATGTAAATACTCAAAAGCGCATTTCATTTTTGCAAATGATGAATATTTCAGGTTTGCTAAATTCGATTGAAAATTATACCATGACACTTCAGCAAAGTGAAGCATTAGATTGTGATCTGATTTTGGCATATTTACAGAACTTAACTGGAGTTTCCACCAAGTCCCTTTCTGTAATAATGTAGGTGCAGCGGTTGCTCATGCCATGGCACAAGTGCTCTCTATTGCATCTGTGTCTGGTCCTATGCAAATAATAGAATAATCAAATGCATCTGCCCCATGCATGCTCCTTGTGTAAAATGGCTTTGGAGGGAGTTGGCAAGCTTGCATAACTCAGGAAGTGGTACATACAAAGTGCCACCCGGGGGCACTCTTTGGCAGGTGGTGTGGAAGACCCCAGAAAAGGGGGGCACCCCGTTTCCAGGCCTGTTAGAGTATTTCAGAAAGTTGCCCTTTGCCGTTAGTCCAGTCAGTGGCTGCACCATCTTGATCTTGAGAAGGTCCATGAAGGCATACTTAAGGATCTAACTGCACCATACTCGAGGAACACTCAATGGCCCTTTTCAAGTCTCCGGGTGGGCGACATCTGCACAGAAACATTTAGTGGATTGTGTTTGAGATAAAACTTTGTAGTCAGTGTTTAATATGTAAAAGGAAGAGTGACTATTACCAAAGTTCTGCTCAGAAGCCAGAGGCTGGTGCAAGTAAATGCAGGCACGCCAAAAACAAAGGCTGGTAGTCTTAAATCTCCTTATGCCTCTTTAACCACTGCCGGAAAATTCCTGCTCCTTTATCTCACTCTAGCAGGTTCCTGCTTTCTCCCTTTGTGACATTTTTTCTGTCTTTCTCCTCTTTTGTCTTTCCAGATTGTGTGTTTTCCCAATCTTGTTCTTGGTAAATATCTTAGGCAAAAAAAATAAGTGGCGGTGTCCAAATATAAGTGGCGGTGACTGCCACGGGCAACCACTGGTACAAATTAAGCACTGTTTGTAATTTTTATTACACAGCACTAGAGGCATTAGTTTTTGGTAATAGGTCCAGGTGTCTCATGTTTATGCAGTGTGAACCCAATGAGGGTGCTTTTTGGTGGAAACTGGAGACCATATGTGAAGGAAAAAATATGGGGGTATATTTTCAAAATAATGATGCAGCCCAGTGCTGCCAGCCATCTTGTAGCACCGAGCTGCGTCATTAGGAAAGCCCAAGGATGCTTTGAATTTACAGCAACATGACGCAGCCCTGTACTTTTCTCAGTGCTGGTGTACAATTGGCAGCATAGCGCCAACCATACACCCTTGTTCTATGGTGCAAGGGTGCCTACATTGCAAGAATGATTGTTTATGTGCAGGAAGGAACGCCTTCCTGCACATAAACAATCATTGATGGCATTTTCCTCCTTCTATGTGTGCTGCAGAATGCAGTACACATAGAAAGAGGAACAAACTAGGAGAAATAAAGACATTTCTCCTTGTTGTGTCACTTTTATGCCACCCCTGGGTGGCTTAGGAATCTGATGTACTCTCAGCCTTGTAAATCTGGGAATGCGTCAGATTCCATGGGTGTTGCATGGGAATGTGTGAAAGGGGGGAATATTTATAAGGCCATGAAAAGCCAGGTAAGGAGGATGTTTCCACAGCACAAGCCAGGTAACGGCAGAAATTTACTTTCATACACATCTGTACCAGTGATTGCAAGTAAACATAGTTGTGCATCACAGAGAAATAATGTATGTTCCTCTTCTAGTGCTGTCCATCCAGTTATCTCTTGTTAGTTTGGCTGTAGTTGAATGTTAGTGCTTCATCACAGCCTCAGAAGAATTTATGTCAGGAGAAAAGGCGGGCTCTAAGGAACATAAAAGGCACACATTAACATTTTAGCTTAATTTGCAACTCTGAAATCAGAATAACTTGTGACTGAGTATGATTGGACTTTGAACCATCAATGATTTTTGCAGCATGTTAAAAAAGTCTGTGCCCAGTCTAGTGGTCATTTCTGGGTTAGGCGATAGTCCTGAGTCCATTGTGGTAGAATTGATAGTGGTAGACCCTGTGCCTGACTCGACTAATGCATGTCCAGACAATTCACATAAAAAGTAGGAATTTTGAATTAAAAATTTATTTAACTTGTGGGTGCCTGAGTGAGTGTGGGCACATGGCTAGATCAGTTCAAAAGTAAGTGTCTAATTATAAAGTCCAATAACAGTCCAACATGGGCACTGCTGAATAAGAAGGCAGGGAAAACTCTTTAGGCATAAATCATGTAAGCCGACAGTTGTGGAGTCTGCCTTTGTAGAAGTGAGCAAAAAACCTGGCTAAGATCTGAGAACAATCTGGCATTTTAACTCAGAAAAAGCACATTTTATAGTTTCAAAGAAGTGGAAAACAACACATTCAACAGGGTGTGAAGTGATATTGTAGGGCTGTATTAACAGATACATTACATAAACCAATCAGCATCATATAAATCGTTCTACACAAAATATGTTACTTTAAGGTGCGCCTAACTCATTTATAAATATTAATCCCCTTTACCCTTCAAATAAGAGAAATTACATTGCACTTTTGAAGCAAGCTAAACAATAGCAATTTTAAAAAGAATGAAAAATACAATTATGGTTCAGGTATCAGCAGTATTGATTATTGTACAATACAAGAACATCTCAACATGACTTCCTCCTAAGGCACACAGATAGATATAGTAGATGAAAACATCTTGATTAAATGAATCCTATTTCAACACATAAGGGATAAAAATATGCATGTAGGAAAATGGCATTTGAGTGGATCTATACATGTATGTCAGTAATCACAGTTACTGCAACACAATAGATAGCAATATTTGATGAAATGTTATCTATCTATCTATCTATCTATCTATCTATCTATCTATCTATCTATCTATCTATCTATCTATCTATCTATCTATCTATCTATCTCCGGATACACTTCATCTCTCAGTGTGAAGGTCTGTGACTTTCACCACTAGTCAATGTCTTTTTTTTAAAGTTTAGTTTTTCTTGCCCTTTACAGGCTGTCTGGGACTGCGGGAGAAGCCTCAAGGCCTCCCCCGCGGTCCCTGCTGTTTTCAACATTTTTTATTTCATTTGTAGACCTTTAGGGCTATCTGGGACTGTGGGGGAAGCCTCAAGGCTACCCAAGTGGTCCCAGCTGGCTTTCGCCTCCTGTGTGAGCTGGCATATTCTCCAGCAACCAAGCTTGCTGGTGCAAAGCTTTCATCTATTTTCCCTGCATGCATATATGTGTGTAGAGAACAGAGATGAAAACTTTGCTTTCTGACAATGGGACCTGTTTGACAGGTCCTGCTGTCAGAAAGCAGAGTGTGTGCCGTGACTTGGCTGCAGCTGTCACCCGGGACATAGAAGGAGGCAGCCCTGTGGGTGGCAATTCCCATGGCCATCAATAGCTCCTTGAGGGGAGCTGCGCAGCACCAACGTGGAGATAGCCCCGGAGAGGTGGCGTCCCCGTAGCTTGGGGGTCTAAAACAGACCTCCTGTCATTATTTTCAATATAGCCCTGGGGAGGTGGTGGTTCCCGGGGATAGGGCCCCCCCATGGTTTAATTACTGAAAGTCCCGGGGCGGTGTTGTCCATAGGTTTGTGGGGTGGCCGCATGGCCCCCCACATTAATATTGCTAAAAGCCCCGGGGAGGTGGCCATCCCTAGGACTGTGGGGCAATTTAAATAGAGCCCTGTGGAGGTGGTGGTTCCTGGGGCGTGGGAAGGATGTGTGACCCCCATATTTCTTGCATCACCCTTGGAAGGTAGCAGTCTCTGCGGCCAGGCGCCCTCGTACAAATAAACATTGCTACTGGGACTTGGCCCATCCGAGGGCTTGATAAAGATGAAGCACAGGAGCCCATGCTGAAATTTTAAAAACATTTTCACTGGATCCACAGATCCACCGTGAATCGTGGTGAAAATTAAGAAAACATATTTTTAGCCCTGGGGGTACCTTTGGGACCCCACCGCCAGCGCTAAGGGGTCAGGGTGTCCGTACCCTGGCCCCATTTGTATTTTGTATTCAGTTTTTTCCTTGTTGAAGTATTGGCAGCCAAACCCCCCTCAGCACGAGATCAGGAGGGGTCAAGAATCCTTCACGTCCCTATAGATACAAATTTGGATTTCCTTAAATTTCTCAAAAACTACTGAACACGTATACACCAAATAACAAAAAGGGCTCTATGGACCAAGAGCTAACTTTCTGCCAAATTTAGTGTAATTCCGTCCAGTGGTTTTGGTGCTATTGCTGTTCAAAATCCCTTTGGAAAAATGAATGAGGAAAATTTGTTTTGGTGCCCCCCTTTTTCCCTGCCCCCACTTGACGGATCACCTGAAAACTTTTCAGACAGCAGCTGAAGTGACCGTCGTATTTTCTTGGAAAATTTAATGAAACATTCATCAAACGGTGCCAAAGTTATTAGCAAAACAAAAAACGATCTTTCTATAGAAACTAGGTCCTAACTATAACTACTAGTGGCGAACGCCATGAGGCAATATATATTTTATATATATATATATATATATATATGTATATATATATACATATATATATTTATATATATATGTATATATCTATATCTATATATTTTTATATATATATATATATTGCACTGAAAAAAACAACGGTTAGAGAGACATTAAATTTAGGAAATAGAATAAAAAAAACAAAGAAATTCAGTTAAAAAACACAAAGGTTACAGGGGTGTTTTAGTTAGACTCACATTTTAAATGTACCAAACCATAGAAATTCACCAGTTATAGTTAAAGTTACCTCATGTAACTGTAACTCATGCCCTCAGGTAACTAAAACTCACGCCCTCCCCATGCACAGTTTTTTGGGCAACATTTTACCTGCAAATATTACATTGATAGTATCAATGATGTTATGAAAGATGGCATGATTGCATAATTTGTGGGGTAATTAGCAGTGCATGGCAAGGGCATGAGTTATAGTTGCCTTACGGCATGAGTTATAGTTAAATGAGGTAACTAACTATAACTGGTGAAATTCTATGGTTTGGCACGTTTAGAATGTGATTTGCTGTGTAAAAAGCCACAGCAAACAGCTATAACCTGGGGGTTGGGAGCCCTGAGACATAGCAGGAACCGGCCCTGCGGGCGCGGTCCCCAGGGGTTTTTGTAGCTCCAATTACACCACAACAAAAAAAGCACTTTTTCTGGACCAGGACCTACCTTCCTGCCAAATTTAGTGTAATTCCATCCAGTAGTTTTTGCGCTATCGCTATTCAAAATCCCTATAGAAAAATGTATGTGGAAAATTTTTTTTGAGACCCCCCCTTTTTTCTTGGCTCCCCCTTGATGGATCGTCCCAAAACTTTCCAGGCAGCACCTGACGGAACTGGCAATTTTTTTTTGAAAGTTTATTGAAGATTTGTCAGGCGGTGCCAAAGATAAAGGCAAGGAAAAAAATGCATATATATATATATATGTGTGTATGTGTGTTTTGTATGATATTTCTTGGTAAACATAAGGCTGGCAACATAGCTTAGACCAGCCCTAAAAAGCTCACAAAGGTTTGCAGCAAGGGCATCTGATAGCACGTCCAGTCTTTATAAATTACCTTTACTTGGACACGCTGGAGGTCGGTGAACCTTTTAACCAAGTTGGGTTCTCCTCATCCAAGAATAGTCGGATCACTCAAATCAATAATCAATAACCACTTATAATCAATAACCAATACTCTTTTAGTAATCAAACAACACATTAGGAATCAATAACAATTTGTATTTTGACACGCCGTGACCTTTCAGTCATGAATAACCACACCAGTTTATTAAAAGTTAATGAATTTATTTCCCTGTATTAACAAAGCTAGCACGATATAAGTAAGTCTCAAAATCAAATGATATACATATACGAACATTACTAGCTGTCCATAGCGACGGAAGAAACGCAATCCACGCAAAATCTGGATTATAATGCATTCGGTTATGGCAATACAAATCACTAGTGTAAGCAAATGAATTTGACTAATTTCATACATCGGTCAGCATAACAAGATTTCAATTTAGCATGGTGCATCAAATGGATACCTCAACTAACCTCTAATTAACATTGGCATGTGGGGCTTCATGCAAAACAAATTTAGTCAACACAAATTTAGAAACCTTCTAGCTTGGGCCCTATCAAAATAGCATTTGGTAACTAGGAAGGAAAACACAATGCATAATACAATTATCCTTTCATATTTACCAAATACAATCAGCATTCAAGGAAAAGTCTTCGTCCTTCAGGTATCGGTTCGATCAGCATGGGGCAGATTTCAAAGGGGCAAAGTTAAAGCAAGTTCCCTTGCGGCAGCAAGGGGAATGGGGCAAAGGTTACTGCATGGGCAAGATGGGGCAAAATTAAAGTTAAAGTCTCTAGGGTGAGAATTCTTTAAAGTCTCTTTCTCTGCGACAGAGAAAAGGCATCGGAGGGTCGTTCAAGATGGCTTCTTGAATCAGGCTTCAAAATGGCATCAAAGAAAATGGCTGACTTCTCTTTGTCCGGTGGGTTTAAGTAAGAAACATTCCAAATTCTTCAGGGTCTTCCATTGGAGGGTTCATAGGGTGGCTTCCTTTTGACCAATGAATAGTGTCTTTCTCCTAGTACTCATTTATCCATAAGGTGTCCTTGGAGCCTTGGAACACAAGTTGCAACAAAGTTTGCCAATTATTTCTGTATCAGTGCTTTTATTGTCCGCACCTGCAGAAACTGACCTTGTTTCAAAAGGGATGAAACCAGCCTAGCACGAAACCTTGAGATAAGTGTATTAGTCATTTCTACTGGAAAAATACAACCTTTGAAGTAAAATAATATGTCTTTGTTAATACAAGTGAAAACCACACAGTTAAATTTGAGACCAGGCAACTAGGCCAAAGCCTCTGCTAAATTTAGGCTAAGCATAAAACAGTTTCAACAAGAAATCATAGAATACATTTGCAATTATGACGGATTACTACATTTCTCGATTCTTCATGATTAATTAAGCTCGTTTATAATAATGGCGAACTACCCCGTGGGCACAATTTCCCACGTACATTATTTTTCCCTGCTAAAATCACACTACCTTATACGATTTTGATTACATGATACATGAATATTTGTTAGCCTTTCTTTTTCTGCGTCATCAATCCCTCCTCTGATGACTAATTATGTCATCACATCAAATCTTCCATCACAAATTTTATTTAATTAAAATTCTGTTTTAATAATTTGACACTTCAGTCAATTCCCTCTTTCTTTTGGTTCCCTTTGATTTTTCTCTGTATATTTCTACCATTTTATTTTGTTCTTTCTCTTCTCTTCTTCTTTTGTTTCTTGTTTTCAATATTTTAATAGCTTTCCATATTCCCCAAATACCTAATAAGCAGATTAATATTATTACTATTCGTTTTACTATTTTCAATAATAGTCCGTTCCAAATGTTGCTGAGCCAATTTCCCACAGAAGCAAATCCTTTTCCAACCTTCTCCCATACTCCTGGTTCTTTCAATTCTTTCAAATCTGTACTCTCGTTAGTTAAATTTGTAAGCATTTTTCTGATTTTGCCCACTGTTGTCTGGAATATAAGAACAACAGTGACGTGCACTAAGCATTTTGCAAACGCCGCCATCCTTTGCCAAAAGAATGTCTAAAGCAAGCCGATTTTGAAGAGTCAAAGCTCTTTCTGCAGCAAGTTCAGTATCCATCAGGATTATAGCTCCTGAGAACTTTGTCAACATGTTATCCACAATAGTAGACAACTTTCGTATTTTAATTGAATTCAATATGACTCCTACTGAAGGAATCATTGCTCCAAATATATCTCCTACCACACCAGAAGCTGTCTCCCTTTTCTGAACATGATGTGATTCAGACAGCTTTGGAAAATTCTTTAAGTCGTCCAATTGATAAATCTTTGGAAATACTATTCCCAAATAACATCTCCCATACCATCCCTTTGGAAGACGATAATAGGCGTTAAGTCCACAAATATAATATACCCCTGGAATAACTGGGTCTAGGCCATTTAACATGAACGTCCATTTAGCTTGAAACAAAAACGTATGTTTACATTCACTCGTTCCCACAAAGATTGTGTCATAATATGATTTAGGTCTATATATACAAAGCCTTCCTACGTGTATTGCATCTAAAGCTAGTTTCCCTTGTGTCTTTATCGCGGCAAAAGCATAGTTATCTACAGATGTCCTTTTGTGTAATTCCCTTTCTAATTTCTCCTTCCCCACCTTCCTCCTATCGTCAGTGTGATCTAAAAAACTTTTCTCTATCGGTGAAAGCAAGCATGTAAGGTTTTCTCTGTGAGCGTAAGCTGTGTGAAAAGGTGACAATGGCTCAAAGAAACCCCTAACTAACTTTATATAATAATCTCTTGCTATTTTACTCAGGTACTCAATTATGGGGACATATGCAAATACAACATCATGATTGGAATAAAAATAGTGAATATACTCCTGGCCATAAAATCTGGTCATTAATAAACTACATGAAATTCCATACGTAAGAGGCATGCTATGATATGTCACTCCTTCATTTACTGAGGTAGGTATTTGTGTGCACACATAACAATCTTTCGCATCCATTGAAGAGCAACTCTTCTCCGCTCTCGCCGCCAACCAACCCACCCTCACCACCGACCCCAACAACGCAGCTCTCAACCTCACAAACTGGATCTCCAACTGCGCTGACAACCTTGCTCCCCTCAAACGCACGCATCGACAGACCAACACCAAAAAACCTCTCTGGTTCTCTGACACCCTCAAAGAATCAAAGAAAACTTGTCGTGCCCTTGAGAAGGCCTGGCGCAAGGACCACACCGCGGACAACATGACCGCCCTCAAGAACGCTACACGCGAACACCACCACCTGATCCGCACTGCCAAAAGGAACTTTTTCACCGACAGACTAGACAAAAACAGCCACAACAGCAGAGAACTCTTCAGCATCGTCAAAGAGTTCTCCAACCCCAGCGCCAGCGCCAACGCCGTCACGCCCTCACAGGATTTGTGCGAATCCCTCGCCACTTTCTTCCATCGCAAGATCAGCGACCTCCACGACAGCTTCGGACACCAGACCCAACCATACACCACTGAACCCGCTTCCCCGGACATCACCCTCAACAACTGGACCCACATCAACACGGAAGAAACCAAATCCATCATGAACTCTATCCACTCCGGCGCCCCTTCGGACCCCTGCCCGCACTTCATCTTTAACAAAGCCGACGACATCATCGCCCCGCACCTCCAGACCGTCATCAACTCTTCTTTTTCTTCTGCTACCTTCCCCGAATGCTGGAAGCACGCTGAAGTCAACGCCCTACTAAAGAAACCTACGGCTGACCCAAGCGACCTGAAAAACTTCCGCCCCATCTCTCTTCTACCTTTCCCAGCCAAGGTAATAGAAAAGACCGTCAACAAACAGCTGACCACCTTCCTGGAAGACAACAACCTGCTCGACCCTTCACAAACCGGATTCCAAACCAACCACAGCACGGAAACCGCCCTCATCTCAGTCACAGACGACATCAGAACCCTGATGGACAACGGTGAAACAGTCGCCCTCATTCTCCTCGACCTCTCGGCTGCCTTTGACACCGTCTGTCACCGCACCCTAATCACCCGCCTACGCTCCACCGGGATCCAAGGCCAGGCCCTGGACTGGATCGCCTCCTTCCTCGCTAACCGCTCCCAAAGAGTTTACCTCCCTCCGTTTCGCTCAGAACCCACCAAGATCATCTGCGGCGTACCTCAAGGCTCATCGCTCAGCCCGACACTCTTCAATGTCTACATGAGCCCCCTCGCCGACATCGTACGCAAGCACGACATCATCATCACCTCCTACGCCGACGACACCCAACTTGTACTCTCCCTCACCAAGGACCCCGCCAGCGCCAAGACCAACCTACAAGAGGGTATGAAGGACGTCGCAGATTGGATGAGGCTCAGCCGCCTAAAGCTGAACTCTGAAAAAACGGAAGTCCTCATCCTCGGCAACACCCCGTCCGCCTGGGACGACTCCTGGTGGCCCACGGCCCTCGGCACCGCACCGACCCCCGCAGACCACGCCCGCAACCTCGGCTTCATCTTGGACCCTCTTCTCACCATGACCAAGCAAGTCAACGCCGTGTCCTCCGCCTGCTTCCTCACTCTCCGCATGCTCCGCAAGATCTTCCGCTGGATCCCCGCCGACACCAGAAAAACCGTGACCCACGCCCTTGTCACGAGGCGCCTGGACTACGGCAACACCATCTACGCCGGGACCACCGCCAAACTCCAAAACCGCCTGCAACGCATCCAAAACGCCTCGGCCCGCCTCATCCTCGACGTACCCCGCAACAGCCACATCTCCGCACACCTGAGACACCTGCATTGGCTCCCAGTCAGCAAAAGGATCACCTTCCGTCTTCTCACCCACGCACACAAAGCCCTCCACAACAAGGGAACGGAATACCTCAACAGACGCCTCAGCTTCTACGTCCCCACCCGCCCCCTCCGCTCCGCTGGCCTCGCACTTGCTGCCGTCCCTCGCACCCGCCGCTCCACGGCGGGTGGGAGATCTTTCTCCTTCCTGGCGGCCAAGACCTGGAACTCCCTCCCCACCAGCCTCAGGACCACCCAGGACCACTCCGCTTTCCGGAGACTCCTAAAGACTTGGCTGTTCGAGCAGCGATAACCCCCCCTTTCCCCCCTAGCGCCTTGAGACCCGCACGGGTGAGTAGCGTGCTTTATAAATGTTAATGATTTGATTTGATTGGATTGTTTCAACATACTCATTCAGCAAGCGATAGAAAACGTTAGAGGATAATTCTTTCTTGTCGTGTAAATATTTCTCGTCTTGTTCGAGTTTCTGCAGAGGAGTTAATTCAGTAGTAGGTTTAGAAGTAGAAGCATCATTCGTGTCTCTCTCATTCTTCCCATGCATTCCAAGAACTATTGCTATCATTATTAGTACACATGCAGTTATTAACCCTATACATATGTATTTACAACATTTTATTTTGTGTCCTTTTGTAGTGTAGCCTGTCATGATCTATGTAGAATCAGAAAGCTGAAGACACCTTATCAAATCAGATTCACAGATATATATATATAAAGCTGAACGAGTTCAATGTTCACACAGTTTTCTTTAGCAGCTTAGGGGGTCATTCTGATCTTGGCGGTCCATGACCGCCATGGCGGAGTGCGGCGGAAGCACCGCCAACAGGCTGGCGGTGCTTCCTGGGCGATTCTGACCGCGGCGGTAAAGCCGCGGTCGGAAAAGGGGAGCCGGCGGTTTCCCGCCGGTTTCCCGCCGGTTTCCCACTGGCCCAGGGAACCCGCCATGGCGGCGCTGCAAGCAGCACCGCCATGGGGATTCCGACCGCCTTCCTGCCAGCCTGTTTCTGGCGGTGTCCACCGCCAGAACCAGGATGGCGGGAACGGGTCCCGGGGGGCCCCTGGTGGCCCCTGCACTGCCCATGCCACTGGCATGGGCAGTGCAGGGGCCCCCTAACAGGGCCCCACAAAGATTTTCACTGTCTGCTTAGCAGACAGTGAAAATCGCGACGGGTTCCACTGCACCCGTCGCACCCCTTCAACTCCGCCGGCTCCATTCCGAGCCGGCTTCATTGTTGAAGGGGCTGTCCCGCTGGGCCGGCCGGCGGTCTTCTGGCGGTCACCCGCCGGCCCAGCGGTAAAGCCGGAATGGCCGCTGCGGTCTTATGACCGCCGTGCGGTCTTTCAGCGGGAACCGCCTTAGTCTCTTATCATTTTAGCAGCTTTGTCTCAAGATCGGTTTCAAAGTCAATCAAGTTAGCAATGTCTTATTCGGTAATGTTCACGGAATTTCACTTTTCAAGTACCAAAGTGTTGTTCTGCTTCTTCGTTTTCAAGACTGAGAGATAGAAATTCATCTGACCAACCGTTAGTGGCTGTGTATGCCCACTCTGGACCAGAATATCTTCTGCTTGGTATTATTTTCCTCTTCAATTTTGCATCACCTTTTGATTCTCTCTCGCTGATGCCTTGTTCTTTGGTTGTGTCTTTTTCTTCACTTGGTGATGTTATTATGATAGACACTTCTTTTCTTTTCTCCTTCAACTTTGGCTCTTCACTTTCTTTTAATATTTCTTTAGTCTTTGACTTCACTGGCGATATGCTTTGTCTTCTTTTCGCATTGTTCTCACCTGACAGACCTGCAACCGGTTCTGGAAGAAGTTGAACAATTTCACTCTGTCCTGTCTTGTCTTCTCCCCCTAGGAGGTCAATCAGGTTTTCCTTTTCTTTTCCTGTATCGTCTGCTTCTGGGAAAGCCCTCCTCTGATCAGGCTCTCCTGCTTCTTCACCTGTCGCAGGCTCTTTGTCACCTTCAGGGTCTTTGTCACTTCCTGAGGCTTCTCCTCGGTTATCCTCAAAAGGATCAACTGCTTCTTCCTCAGAAAATATTTCTCCTTCCTCTATTTCTGCTTGTTCGCCTCCAGGTTCTCTTTGTCCTGTCTCGGTGCCTGGTACTTTCCTGTCAGTCGCTGGTAATTTCAGCCCTTCGACTTCCTCTTCTGTGGGGCACGTCACCCTTTTCGTGTGACTGGCGTGAATCCAGTTGGGAACTCCCGCACACTTCACAGCGGTGGTAGTCGTCAGAATCACCTGGAAAGGTCCTTTCCAACGGGGTTGCAGACACGACTTCCTCACGTGCTTTTTATCATGACCCAGTCACCTGCTTTCAGGGTGTGTCCCGGACCTTGGATCGGTGGCAAGGTGGTTGCCTCCACCTGGTGAGAAAAAGAGCGGACCACATCAGCCAGACCTTTGCAGTAGTCCAATACCATATCATTGGTAATATTTACAAGAGCATTTGCAGGAACTGCTGGAAGTCTCATGGCTCTGCCCATGAGGATTTCATGCGGCGATAGTCCAGTTTTTCTATCAGGTGTGTTTCTCATTGACATTAACACCAAAGGCAACGCGTCAGGCCATTTCAAGTTTGTGGATGCACATATTTTCGCCATCCTCGATTTCAATGTGCCATTCATTTGCTCCACTAGTCCTGATGCTTCAGGGCGGTAGCTACAATGCAACTTTTGTTCAATGTTCAGCGCTGCACACAATAATTTTATTACTTCGTTATTGAAGTGACTTCCCCTATCTGATTCTAAAGAGATCGGGAATCCGAAACGTGGTATTAGTTCTCTCAAGAGTAGTTTTGCAACTGTGAGACTGTCATTTCTGCGTGTAGGGTAGGCTTCAATCCAATGACTAAAAATACACACAATCACCAACACATACTTCAAGCCTGCATGCATAGGCATCTCAATGAAATCCATTTGCATCCTGCTGAATGGCCCACCTGCTCTTCCTATGTGGCTCAAATTTACTACTGTTTCCTTCCCTGCGTTCATTTGTTGGCAAATGACGCAACAATGGCAAACTGCTTCAGCAACTTGACGGAATTTGGGATTAAACCAATCAATTTTGAATAATCTAATCATGGCATCCCTTCCAAGGTGGGCTTGTCCATGATACAACCTGGCCAATTGCGTTAAAAGGCTGTCTGGTAGAACCAATCTCCCTTCACTTGAAACCCACAAATCATCTGGTTTCTTTACGCATTGTAATTTGCTCCATGAGAGTTTTTCATTCCTCCTAACATTATTTTGCAGGAACTTTAATTCTTCAATTGTGTCTACAACTTTTAGAGCAAAGGCTTCACTTGGTTCAAGTTCTGGCTCATTTATCAAGTTCCATTCGTCTCTGAACAATATACAGTTCAATGCGCAAAATCTTGCGACTTGATCCGCATATCCGTTTCCCAAAGAAACAAAGTCTTGTGATTTCGAGTGTGCACTGCATTTTACCGCTGCTACTTCTCCTGGTAACTGGATGGCATGTAACAATTCTCTTATTCTTTCACCATTCTTCACTGGTGATTCTGAAGAGGTCATGAAACCTCTCTGCAACCACAATTGTCCAAAATCATGCACTATTCCAAATTCGTACTGACTGTCAGTGTAAATGGTGACTTTCATTAATGCGGAAAGTTGGCAAGCTCTAGTAAGGGCTACTAGTTCTGCTACCTGTGCGGAGTAAACTCCCTGAAGCCAAGATGCTTCCAGAACACCAGTTATCGTACATACAGCATATCCTGCTTTCAATATTCCCAGTGCATCTCTTAAACATGAACCATCAACAAAAATAATTTGATCATTTTCTTCCAATCGGGTGTCTTTGATATCAGGTCTTGGTTTTGTACAAAATTCAGTCACCTGAAGACAGTCGTGCTCGATGTCTTCAGCGTTCTCAATTTCGACATTTTCGCTGGGAAACAAAGTTGCTGGATTCAACGTAGTGCACCTTTTCAGCTGCACATTGGGTGACCCCAAAATGATTGTCTCGTACCTTGTATGCCTAGCACCGGTCAAAAGTATTTAGACTGAGTGAGGGACCATAACTGTTAAAGGATGTCCCATCACTATTCCTTCACTCTGATTTAGGCTTATACCAACTGCTGCTACAGCACGCAAGCATCCCGGTAAGGCTGCTACGACTGGATCCAAAGTAGCTGAAAAATATGGTACTGGTCTGTTTATGCCACCATGGGCTTGAGTCAAGACAGACAAGGAACATGCATCACGTTCATGACAAAACAATGTGAACGGCTTTGTATAATCAGGCATACCTAAAGCTGGAGCTCTGCATATGCATTCCTTCAATTCAATAAAAGCATCCATTTCATCTCTTTTCAACACTATTTCATCCGGCGCATCTTTCTGGGTCAGTTTCAGTAAAGGTTTGGCTAGAGCCGAGAAATTGGGAATCCATTGGCGACAGTAGCTCACCATTCCCAAAAACTTTCTCACATCTCTCCTCGTTTTGGGTGGACTCATTTGAAGTACACTTGTTATTCTTTCTTTCATTATTCTTCTCGACCCTTTCTCTATTTGGTGACCCAAATATTTCACTTTCCTCTGGCAGAACTGTAATTTTGAAGGAGACACCCGCCGCCCGCCAAGCGGGAACCGCCAGAAGACCGTACCGCGGTCAAAAGACCGCGGCGGTCATTCTGGGTTTCCCACTGGGCTGGCTGGCGACCGCCAAAAGGCCGCCCGCCAGCCCAGCGGGAAACACCCTTCCACGAGGAAGCCGGCTCCGAATGGAGCCGGCGGAGTGGAAGGGGTGCGATGGGTGCAGTAGCACCCGTCGCGAATTTCAGTGTCTGCTAAGCAGACACTGAAATTCTAAGTGGGGCCCTCTTACGGGGGCCCCTGCAGTGCCCATGCCAATGGCATGGGCACTGCAGGGGCCCCCAGGGGCCCCACGACACCCCATACCGCCATCCTGTTCCTGGCGGCCGAAACCGCCAGGAACGGGATGGCGGTATGGGGGTCGGAATCCCCATGGCGGCGCAGCAAGCTGCGCCGCCATGGAGGATTCCCCTGGGCAGCGGAAAGCCAGCGGTACACCGCCGCGGTCAGAATGCCCAAAGGAGCACCGCCAGCCTGTTGGCGGTGCTCCCGCGGACCACGGCCCTGGCGGTTTTTACCGCCAGGGTCAGAATGACCGCCTTGGTGTCCATTCCTTCCTAAATGGTTCAATAGGGCGATAGTGTCAACCGTACAGTCATTTTCTGTCTTGGATGCGATCAGTAAATCGTCAATATACTGTACTAAGGTTGATTCAAATGGTAATTCCAATGATTCCAAATCCTTCTTTATAATCTGATTAAAAATTGATGGTGACTCCGAAAACCCATGAGGAATTCAACACCAACTGTAGACTCTGTCCAGGAATTTGAAGCAAAAGAGAAATTGGCTGTCCTCATGAAGAGGCACAGAAAAGAATGCTTGGGACAAGTCGTTGACTGAGAACCATTCTGCATCACAGGGAATTTGAAACATTATCACAGCTGGGTTTGGTACCACGGGACAACATTTGAATATTATGTCATTTATTTTTATCAAATCTTGAACAATCCGGACCTTTCCACTCGGTTTTATTAGTCCCATGATTGGTGAATTACATGGACTACTTAGTACTTCTCTCAGTACTCCCTGTTTTACAAACTTGTCAATGAGTTGGGCGACTTTCATGAGAGTGTCTTGTGACAAATGGTATTGCGGAGTCTGAGGAAAATTTACATTGGGTTTTACAGTCACTTTCACTGGTTCTGCTCCTTTGACCAATCCAACCTCTTTCCCTGTCATATCCCATACTTCCTTTCCAACTGTTTCCTGTAACTCAGCAGGAATATCTGCTTCAGTGAGCATTGGATAAAGAGTAATCAGGGGATATTCTTCATCGACAGTTTCCACTCTGTCCCCTCCTAAACTGTCCTCTTCTTCCTCATCCCTGTTTGTCTGAATTTTAATTCCATCATTTGAGCACATAATCGAGCATCCCAATTTGCACAATAAATCTCTCCCTAATAGGGATATCGGACTCGAGTCACACACCACAAATTTATGTGACCCTTGATAGTTACCAATTCTGACTTGCACTAGATCTGTGATTGGGTTTGTCAGATACCTATTTGCTACTCCCACTACTTGAACTGTTCTCCCTGAGAGTGGCAAATTTGGTACTTCAATGCTTCTGACTGTAGAGCGTGTAGCTCCTGTGTCAACCAAGAATGAAACGCTGTGACCCATAACTCTTCCTTCCACATGCGGACCCTTTTGATCAACTTCCAAAGATGCTGCAAGCATACAATTTCCCTCCTCATCTGAACTTTCACTCTCCCATACATCGTTTATTCCATTCTCACTGTGTAACGGGAATTGGTGTACTGTGTCATTTTGATTCATTCCTTGACCCGTGACCTGTTGAGGAAGCATTACTTGTTGCTGATTCATTGGTGCTAAGGGTATTTGCATTTGCTGATTAGGTACCATAGGAAACTGCTGTTGCATTGGCTGCAACTGTGCCATTTGTACACGGGGTATTTGCACCTGCTGTGATTGTATGGGTTGTAGACCATGCATCTGATTCACATTATTTTGAAAATTTGGATTTGGACCTCTCAATTTTTTGGTCCTCTCATATTCTGAAATGTATTGACATTATTGTTTTGCTGAACTACGCCTTCCTGCACCAACATTGGGCACTCCCGTTTCCACTGCCCGACGATTCCGCACATGTGACATGGCATCACCTTCTTCATTGCCTGCATACCATTTGGAATCACAACAGTATTCAAATCAGGACCATTATTCACAAAATCTCCTCGGCCTCTGCCTCTCATCTGTGGCTGAAACATAGCATTTCCCTGCTGTTGCAGCTGCGGCAATTGTTGTTGGAAACCTTGCAAACCTTGCAAACCTGTCGGAGCTGCTCTAAGCTGCATCACCATCACCTTTTCCTTCAATCTTTTCTGTTTTGTCTCAATCTCATCACTGCAGTATTTTGCATAGTTCAACACCTCATCGATCGACTTTGACTGCCAACAAATCAAATGCATTTGAATCATCTGGCTGATTTCGAGTCTCAATCCTTCCACAAATCTGAACACAAAATGGAGCATGTCCTTCGCCTCAATCGTTTCCGAACCACTGTAATTTTTAAATGCTTTCAACAATCTCTTATAGTATGCACGTATCGATTCCTTAACTTCTTGTGCTGTTCTGTCAATTCTCTGCCAATCCACATTTTTCGACACAACCTTTGTTTTCAAATGCTCGATCACCTTATGGTATAAACTCATTACCATAGGCGATGGTGCACCTGTGTCCCTATCTCTTTCTGGTTCACTTGTTGGCCAACCTACAGCCCTTTTACAATCTTCCCACAAATCTGCCGGAACCACAATTTCGAATAAAGTATTCAGGGCTTCCCAAAGACATTTTGCGAGTTTCACAAATCTATCTGTTTGTTGATACCATTCGATCGGTTTCTCTCTTAATTTAGGGAAATCATCCGTAAAGGATTGAATATCGCACCTGTGCCATGGTACATGGACAAGTTTTCCCCATGCCGTTTCTCTCATTGGTTACATGGTTATTAGATCATCATTCTGTTGTACTTTCTCATTCCGGTCTGGGGTACTTTCTTTCTTCTTGTCCTTTTTCTTAACCCACCTGCTCTCCCACTTATCTAGACATCTCCAAACCTGCGCACTTTGCAGTATCTCTTTAAGGTGTGTTTTCATTCCTGCAGATCTCATGTGTTCGAAGTCTTTTGTCTCAGTCTAAACTGTAACTTCTGCTCAAGTGTTTGGTTTTACCTATGTTGACTTTGTTTCTGTCTGCAATTTCTTGTAACCTTTTATGTATGCTGCTTACTTCTCTTGTAATTCTAGGGCACATGTATCTCAGCTCTTCTTCTGTGTATGATTCTAACCTGTTCAGACCCATTGTTCCCTCTACTAGTTCGTCTGCTTCCATGCCCAATCTTAGAGAATTCAGGCTGTTCAACCATTGTGTTAACTGTTGCGCGTTCAGTCTCATTAATGTAGCACTTACATCGACTGCTACTGATGGTTTCTGTAACGTTTCTGTTTTTGAAGTTAGCGGTACTATTAATGGTGGACCTGACCTTACCACAGTTGACGGAACACAAGCTGGAATTGGACTAAATTCCAACAAAGACCCGGATCTATTTAGCAGTGTTCCTACCGAAATTGTTTCTGGAGTATTTTCTATGCATCTCCTCCCTGTCTCATTTTGTGTCATTACCCCTTGGTCGCATGCATTCGGCTTTGCCTGTATATACAATGGTACTGGCGGACCTACAGTGATAGGCAAAGATATTGCATCCGGATTCTGTCTGTTCCCCGAATTCTGTGGCATGTTAATTCCCACATTACGGTTCATCATTGGTGGCATGTCTAACTGGCTTTCTGCTATTTGTGTGTACCTCAGCACTTCTTGCATCTGCTTTTGAGGCATCAAAATTTGTGTTGATTCGGCTTGAATCAATGTCGGTCTTTGATAATTCTGTCCTCTCTGTACCATTAAACTAGAAGTAATTTCCAAATTATGCTCATCACAATAGCGCCTTTGAACCTGCGGCTGATAATCATTGACAGGTTTCAATTCAGGCACGTCAGGATAAATTCTCTGAACTTGTGGTATTTGTGGTGTAAAAGGCATGTCTGGACTACTTTGCCTCTGCGATAATCTCAAATTTGGTGTTACAGTACCCTGTATTGGTTCTGGAGGGGCAGTACTGGTGATTGGGCCATTTTCACTTTCCACATATGGTGGCGGGCGGTCATTTAGCAATTGCATAATGAACTCCTCATCGTCTGACTCGTCTGATCTTTTCGAATTTCTGTTGTTTTCTCAATCTCTGGACTGACTCCTGTTTGTTTTATAGGTAGCTTTCCTTCCTTCCGTCTCTGCTTCGTCAATAATTGCTGGAAACAATTTAATTCCCTGCAATACGTCTGATCCCCAAACTTTTTGAGTACTATCCCATCTAGCATCCGCTAGAGTCTTTTCTACTTTTCTCACTCTTGTTTCAAATTTCTTCTGTTGTTGCCTTCTAGCTATTAGCTCCCAAATTGCTAATGCTTCAAATTGTGCTGGTCTTGGAGGTACTTTCATGTCGAATAGTGCGAATCTTAGATTCTCCAAAACTCTTAGATTAAACGACCCATGGATAGGGAACGCTACACTTCCATGTTTTTCTGTTAATTTGCACCATTGCTTTAATCAAAGACATGGTGCGACACCCTTTTCTTCAATCACGATGTAAGCTGGTGTACCCTCGGGCGGTGTTTCTTCTCATACATTTGCTTTAATATATACATCTCCCCTCAAGGCACTCTTAAATGCTTTGAAAAATTTCATCTTTTCGTCTTTTATTTTCTTAAAATGTAATCAATAAGTGACTTTAATTCCCGGAATACTCTTCGCTTGCCTTTCCCCCACCAATTGCGCTTCATGGACTGCGTCCAATCCGTGCGCGACCCTTCTCACCAACCAACCTATCCCAGCGCGGCTCCTAGTGACGTCACACCCACACACTGCGGCTGACAAAGTCTTGCGGCTTGTCTTTTTTCATTCAGCTTCACTCAAAACTAATTTCTGCAATATATCGCGAGCACTATCCAAAAAGAAGAAAACAAATCTGTCGGTTTACTACAGGAAGGGTAACACAATTGTTTCAGATTTTTCACTAGCCTCAGCAGTTATTCCATCTTTCTTGGTTTCCAACTTTCGCAAGCAAAATTTGACCCGCAAATTTTACTCTCAACTGATCAATGAACTATTCTAGCGCGCCTTAGAATTCGTCAAATCTCAAAGTCAAAAAATTTCTTTCATTCCTCAGTATTCATACTGACTTGTTGACCACGTCCGATCAACCTACTAAACCGAACAGATTACAACATCAATCAAGTGTCTCATACACTTTTCAACATACTCCGGAGTCTCTTGACCTCGCAGGGCCCGTCTCAACATCAACAACCACGTGGACAATTTTTCCTGCATAAAGCGCTACACACATATGAAGTTCGACGACTTCCCTACTCTCACACTTTGGAGTATCACTCCTTTAAATTTTCCTTGGAGTTTGCAACCCCCTAAAATCCTCACAAACTTCACAATTCATCTGCGGCATAAGCTTTGCAAGCGCGAAACCCTAACTTCATTCATACCGTCACTAGAAACGCCGAAAGCATTCTCACACCTCCATTTCCTCCATTCGCAAGCTCCGAGATTCCGGGAAAGTCATTGGGAATTTAGGGCATCATCATCTCTCCAACTTGTTTTATCAAAGAAAATTCTAACTTGAATCCGCCTATTGTTCGGATGGTGCCCCAAAGGGCGTAACCATCAATCTCTGCTACCATCTACTGATAGCGTGTCCAGTCTTTATAAATTACCTATACTTGGACACGCTGGTGGTCGGTGAACCTTTTAACCGAGTTGGGTTCTCCTCATCCAAGAATAGTCGGATCACTCGAATCAATAATCAATAACCACTTATAATCAATAACCAATACTCTTTTAGTAATCAAACAACACATTAGGAATCAATAACAATTTGTATTTTGACACGCCATGACCTTTCAGTCATGAATAACCACACCAGTTTATTAAAAGTTAATGAATTTATTTCCCTATATTAACAAAGCTAGCATGATATAAGTAAGTCTCAAAATCAAATGATATACGAACATTACTAGCTGTCCATAGCGACGGAAGAAACTCAATCTACGCAAAATCTGGATTATAATGCATTCGGTTATGGCAATACAAATCACTAGTGTAAGCAATTGAATTTGACTAATTTCATACATCGGTCAGCATAACAAGATTTCAATTTAGCATGGTGCATCAAATGGATACTTCAACTAACCTCTAATTAACATTGGCATGTGGGGCTTCATGCAAAACAAATTTAGAAAACTTGTAGCTTGGGCCCTATCAAAATAGCAGTTGGTACCTAGGAAGGAAAACACAATGCATAATACAATTATCCTTTCATATTTACCAAATACAATCAGCATTCAAGGAAAAGTCTTCGTCCTTCAGGTATCGGTTCGATCAGCATGGGGCAGATTTCAAAGGGGCAAAGTTAAAGCAAGTTCCCTTGCGGCAGCAAGGGGAATGTGGCAAAGGTTACTGCATGGGCAAGACGGGGCAAAATTAAAGTTAAAGTCTCTAGGGTGAGAATTCTTTAAAGTCTCTTTCTCTGCGACAGAGAAAAGGCATCGGAGGGTCGTTCAAGATGGCTTCTTGAATCAGGCTTCAAAATGGCATCAAAGAAAATGGCTGACTTCTCTTTGTCCGGTGGGTTTAAGTAAGAAACATTCCAAATTCTTCAGGGTCTTCCATTGGAGGGTTCATAGGGTGGCTTCCTTTTGACCAATGAATAGTGTCTTTCTCCTAGTACTCATTTATGCATAAGGTGACCTTGGAGCCTTGGAACACAAGTTGCAACAAAGTTTGCCAATTATTTCTGTATCAGTGCTTTTATTGTCTGCACCTGCAGAAACTGACCTTGTTTCAAAAGGGATGAAACCAGCCTATCAAACCTTGAGATAAGTGTATTAGTCATTTCTACTGGAAAAATACAACCTTTGAAGTAAAATAATATGTCTTTGTTAATACAAGTGAAAACCACACAGTTAAATTTGAGACCAGGCAACTAGGCCAAAGCCTCTGCTAAATTTAGGCTAAGCATAAAACAGTTTCAACAAGAAATCATAGAATACATTTGCAATTATGACGGATTACTACATTTCTCGATTCTTCATGATTAATTAAGCTCGTTTCTAATAATGGCGAACTACCCCGTGGGCACAATTTCCCCCGTACATTATTTTTCCCTGCTAAAATCACACTACCTTATACGATTTTGATTACATGATACATGAATATTTGTTAGCCTTTCTTTTTCTGCGTCATCACATCTCAAGTTCCAGTATTAGTGACAGGCTGCATTGCCCTTTGGCACCGACTGAAGGGAGGCGTGCTGTTGGCAAAGCCAGCCAGTTGCGTTCAGGTTACTCGACCTCTTTGAAATATTCTGTCTAGATAGCATCCTTACAGCTGTAAGGCCTACATCATTATCACGCAAAATGGATTCAGCGACACTTACACACCCAAAGTAAAGCAGTGCTTTCAGTGGATGAGCTCGGCCTGTCACTTATCAGAAGGTAACACTCGGAACGAAGGATACGGCTCAAAGGATATCGTCTTTACATAATGTGCTGCAGTATTCTTTCCACGTTGAAAAGAAAGTGTTTTCCTCGGATTGTGGGAATAATAGGGCGAGGCGTTCTTTCAAAGAAAACAGCGCAAGGTCTGTCGAGCATTGGCGGGAATGAAAGAGCTGTATGAAGATTAATTAAAAGACCGCCTTTCTTTCAAAGAAAGAGGCGTGTGCGTTTTAATTGAAACATCGCACTTCTCTTTGAAAGCCTGCAAAGCAGAGACTTGCATTCTCTCTTGAAAGAGAGCTTCTTGTGGTGGACACAAAGGGACCTACAATACTTCCTTTGGCAAAAACTGATTTTTCAAACTGCGGGATTCATGGAGTTTGCCACAGAAAATGGGGAAAGCAGCACGATGGATGGACCCTGCTCACCGAGGAGAAAAACATGAAATGGCAAATTAGGTTCATATTTGTGATAGTGCACAGTAATGCTAACATGTCTAAATATATATAAAGCAAATGGCTAAAAACACATCACTTTGTGCTGTCCAGTACTGTCCGTCACATATACATTTGCAATTTCGCTTTCCCTGACCATCCTTTCCGTGACTTTGGCCCATATTTATACTTTTTTTGAGCGGCATTACCATCATTTATTGATGCAAGAGCGGCGCAAACTTACAAAATACAATTTTATTTTGTAAGTTTGCACCATTTTTGCATCAAAAAATGACGGTAATGTGGTGCAAAAAAAGTATAAATCAGAGCCTATATATTGTGAGTTTGTTGCCGCTTTTCATCAAAAAATGACGTGAATGTGGTGCAAAAAAAGTATAAATATGCCCCTTTGCCTCTACAGCTGGGCTTTAAGTGGGGTGTGTCCCCCAGTACAGGAAAACCCACTGACTGATCTGCAGACAGTGACAGTAAAAAACCTTGAGGTAATCCATGTCTGTGATGTAGCTCCTGTGAACATTTCATTTGTTTTATTTAACATTGCACCCTAAGAGTGTTTGTTTTTCCCAAGATTCAGGTTGTCTGTCATTTTTGCATGTAGCATATTACTCCTGTATAGTGCAAACTGTTAACCGAGTCCCCTCCAAGGGTCTGTGTGAGTTCAGGTTTGGGTGGGTGTTTATAAAGGTCCCCTGCTGGGTCTTCTGGGGTTCAGGTTGAAGTCAGTGCAAGTTTCTCACAGTTCCTGTCAGTGGGCCATAAGGTGCCCAGAACACATGCTACATCCTTCCTTGGTCTGTCTGCAGAGTGGGCAGAGCAGTAGTCACATATGGTAATTGTTTCATGTCAAAGGTTATGAAGGAGATCCACTGCTGTTGAAATATTGATAGAGCAAAGTAAAAGAAAACAGTTCTTTCGGGTGAGAGGGTGTGTTGTGTGTGTGAGGGGGGGTAATTAAGTGCAGAAGATGCAATGAAGTAGATGTAGGAAATAGTGAACAGAGGGTTCAGATTAGGAAAGATCTGTGCGATCTGCAGATGCTGGATTTCAGGAAGATTAGGGACAAAAAGGGAGTGTTTAAAAGAGTGAGAGACTGTAGCATAAAGAGGTGTGAGGTGACAAGAGTGATTGAGACACTCTGAAGACCATTAACCCTTCAACCGATCTCAGAAATGTTTAATTTACAATCTCATATTTTCAGAAATGAAACATTTTTAATTCTGATTATTCTCTACAAATATCATTATTGTTACTAATTTATTTGATTCTGTTAATCAGCATTGGCAATGCCAATGGACCTGAATTGTTTTAGTCACATGTCCTTTATTGTGTGAGGGGTCTGAATGCAATAAAAGAGAGCTTAGAGAGAGGCACCAAAGCACTGGTTGGGGGACACTTTATGGGAAGTTTAGGGCCTTATTTATACTTTTTGGTGCAAAACTGCACTAATGAAGTTTTGCACCAAAAGATTTTGCACCGGCTTGAACCATTTTGTAGCACCAGTTGGGCACCATATTTATGGAATGGTGCAAAGGGTAGGCTAGCGTGAAAAAAAACGACGTTAGGCAGGTTAGAGTCAAAATAAATGACTCTAACCAGATTAGCGTCATTTTTTAATGCTAGGGGCATATTTATCCTCCGTGTGCACTGAATTAGCGTCACTTTTTTTTACTCTAAATCGGTGCAAAACTAACTCCATATTTATACTTTGGTGCTAGACCCGTTTAGCGCCAAATTTATGGAGTTAAAGTCATTTTTTGAAAGTGGAAACCTACCTTGCCTTAATGAGATGCAAGGTAGGTGTTCCCGTGCAAAAAATGACTTTATGGCCTTAACTCCATATTTATACTCCCATGCAAAAATGGTGCAAGGGAGAGAGGAGGGGTCAAAAAATGGGGCAAAGCTTGCTTTGCCCCATTTTTTAAAGCTTGGGTCAGGGCAGGTGTTAGGGGACCTGTGGGCCTATTTCTATGGTAGAACACCATGGAATAAGCCCACAGGTGCCCTCCCCAGTCCCCAGGGGCACCCCCACCCACACCAGAGGGACTGTAGAGGATGGGGGACCCCATCCCAGGCAAGTACAGGTAAGATTGCATTTTATTTTTGAAAGTGCCATATGGGTCCTGAAATGGGCCCCCATACATGGCACAGGGTGCAATGGCCATGCCCAGGGGACCCTTGTCCTCTGTGATGGCCATTGGGGTGGTGGGCGTGACTCCTGCCTTTTCTAAAGCAGGAGTCATGTGGCAGGGTAGGTTTAGCACCATAAAATGACGCTAATCTGGTTACAAATACAAGAGGGGGGGGGAGGGACCGGGAAATTATATGGTCCAGTGTACAGTTTCCCTACTATAATGAATATGAATAAGGTACACTGTTTTGGAACAGTGTACCTTATTTATATTCGCTAATCTGGTTACAGTCTTTTTCTTTTACTCTAACCTGCCTAAAGTCTTTTTTTGGTGCTAACCCTCTTCTTCTATACTGCCAGCCCCACCCGACTAAAGTCATTTTTTTTACTCTAGCCTACCCTTTGCACCGGCTTGTACCATGCCATAAATATGGTGCCCGGCTGGTGCACAGAAATGGTGCAAGCCGGTGCTAAGCTTTTTGGTGCAAAACTGAGTTAGTGCAGTTTTGCTGCAAAAAGTATAAATAAGGGCCAATATTTTGTAAGTTTGCGCCACTTTTGCGTCAAAAAATGGGGTCTAGCACCAAAGTATAAATATGGAGTTAGTTTTGCACCGAATTAGAGTAAAAACAATGACACTAATTTGGTGCAAACAGAGTATAAATATGCAGCAGAGTATAAATATGCCCCTAAATATGGCGTTAAGGCCATAGAGTGATTTTTTGCACGGGAACGCCTACCTTGCATCTCATTAAGGCAAGGTAGGTCTCCACTTCCAGAAAACGACTTTAACTCCATAAATTTGGCGCTAGACGGGTCTAGTACCAAAGTATAAATATGGAGTTAGTTTTGCACCGAATTAGAGTAAAAAAAAATGACGCTAATTCGGTGCAAACAGAGTATAAATATGCCCCTTAGACTTTTAGGGGCATTTTTACAAGCCCCTTGAGGCGCCAGTGAATCACCTTTTGTGACGCACCAGTGGCGCAGAGTGCAGACCTTTATCTATGAGGCCATGCACTTTGGTTGGCTTTTCATGGCCTTGAAGATAAGGTGTAAGGCAACGAAGTCCAAGTCGCTGCGTTGCCTTACACTGCGTTGGGGGGCATTCCATGGGCATTGCAGTGGGTTTTCACACACAACACCCACATGTTTTGAAGCATTCCCAGATTTACAGGGCTCTGTAAACCTGGGAATGGGTCAAAATCGTACACCTCCCCAGAGGAAGCACAACAAGGTTGTTTCTTCCTCTTTCTAGGGAGAGGAAAATGTCTCCATGGATTGTTTCTGTGCATACTGCCAACAATGCAGACACCCTTGCACCATGGTGCAAGTGTGCCTCCCTTGGTGCTAGGCACCAAATTGTGCGCCACGCAGGCTGAAAGGACAGAAATGCACTGTATCTTGTAATTAAGATGCATTCCAGCCATTTCAAGTTGGCATAGGGAAGAACAGCAAAAAGGCTTGTGACGCTGCCCTACACTAATTTCTGGTAAATATGCCCCTTGGTGTACATGTTTTAAGCCAAACCATTGTTTACAATTTTCCATGCCTCCTGGAAGCGATTCCTAGATATGCTTCTTAGATGATGTGTCTTTTAGAGACCAGCCACTTTTTTCACCCCACTTAAACCATGCTCTACAGGATTCAACAAACAATACATAGCATTACAGATGTGATTGTAAGTATCAACTCCGGTTTTTTTCTATCAAAATATTCCAAGTGATATCTTAGGTGGTAAGAGTAGAGCACAGGGGGCTGGATCACAAAACATTTTTGACTGGTGCTCTTTCATGTCCTTGGTGGTAATTACAGGTGTCTTTGCCTAAAACACCTTTTACCACCGTAATATGAAAACAGGATTGTAGGGGTGGTAATGTGTAGCAAGAACACTTGGGAACATTTGTTGTATTTTGTTGTTGTTATGGAGATAATGTGTTCTGTTGTTATGTTGCTATATTTTGTGCATTATTGCAGTGTGAATTTCTTAATTCTACTGCAGTTGTTGTGTTGAATTCTTTTTTGACTGTTTTGTTGTGATTTGCAGTTTGTGTATGCATTGTGTTGTTATGTTACATTATGTCTGTTATTGCATTATGCTGTTTTTTTGCTTTAGATATGTGTAAGCTGAACTAATGACTAATGATTTTCATTTATTATGGGTTAAGAATTTGCCTGGAATTAGGCTAACACAGAAAATAATGTGCGACTTGGAAAATGTGCTCACGTAATGCTTTTAGTGAATGAACATTATTGTTAGTTGAAGTGCATGTGTAGAGAAAATTGTAGTAGTATGTGATATTAATTATTTCATGCTATGTATTTGTTTTATTAACTATAGGCCTCAAGTTAACAAGGTTTGGGCCTAGTCTGCACAACCTCATGTCAAGCTGCAGTGTTTAATAAATAGTGGGAATGTATGATCAGAGAATTAATGGTTTCATTGTTCACACTGTGCTGACCAAATGTTTTGCAGATGTCTTTAGCTTCCTCATTAGAACTGCCTACTAGAATTTATTGTATTGGAAAATGCAACTTTGTAAAGTTTTATGCGTGAGACAGCGATGTTCCCAGGAACCAACAATGGATGCACTGACTGGACTACAGATTGCAACAAAAAAGTTACCTGATGAGTCTGACGATAGGAACAGGAGAAGAGAAGCCAATCATCGACGTGTGAAAGACAGTTTAGTTATATCTTAGATTTAGGTTTTAATTTCTATTGGATTAACTGTGAACGTACGATTTTATGACCAATGACAATGTGGGAAGTTTCTTTAGGACATTCCAACTTAGCCTGACTGCACAGAGGAGAGGGAGCTCTTTTATATTCTGATTTTCCCCATTGTGGGTCTGTTTGAGGAGCTGAACAGTTCCTGATGACTTTAATTTTCTTGCTTTGACTTTATTGCTTAAATTGCTAATGGTGGATGCTGACCCCTTAGAGATTGCTTCTTAAATGGTTCAAATAGCTTGGAGTCCCCCGTGTCTGAGCCATTTCCTTCTCATTGCCCTGTTGCTGAAGCTAACCAGACGTATGTCCAACTGATGAAGAGAATCGCAGCTTGCTGATCCATTTGAGGAGAGGTATAACAAAATGCTATTGTCCCTG
The DNA here is from genome assembly GCF_031143425.1 of Pleurodeles waltl. Taxonomy (NCBI): domain Eukaryota; kingdom Metazoa; phylum Chordata; class Amphibia; order Caudata; family Salamandridae; genus Pleurodeles; species Pleurodeles waltl. The sequence continues at coordinate 894,770,372 of NC_090438.1, read as the reverse complement.
TTGTAGATTTTGTTCTTTGTTTTTAGTTACTAATCGCTATTTTTAAAGAGCCATAGTTTAGATGTTTTTCCAAATTATCTTTTGACTAAAGATTGCTTTTAATGAAACCCAAACATGCTATTCTAATCAGAAGATTAGTTAGGGAGCCCTCAAAATGTTTACAAATTGCAATTAACAAAGAGTTGGTATTGTTTACCTGTTGAATCTAGATGTATGTAATTTCTATTGTGCAGTTATTTTTGCTATTCATTTGTTCTGTGACTCTTGAATTCTTAATTCTAAATGCTTTGGTTAAATTGAGATTCTTTAGAAGATTTGGTCAGCCGGTGTTATTCATGTATGTTTATCATTTGGTATTGAGACTAATTTTTGTGACTTTAACATTGTTAATATAGGGACATAAACTTTCTATCTTTTACTAAAAAGTTTTGTTATTCATGGCCAAATGGGTCATGGTGCGTAAAGATTATTGACTCCAGATGAAATGTTTGTTTATTGATTATGTTGGAAGGATTGTTGTTTAAAGGTGAAGCTCACAGTGGAATCACTCCAAGCGTAGTTAAAAGGTCAATTGAACCTCAAGCACCATCCCCTTACAAATTAAACTATGAAAGACCAAATAAGGTCAGACGTGCTCACAGACCTTGGTAGCCTAGTCAGATGGTTAGTCTTCTTGTGAGGCCACTAGAGCCGGTTGGTTAGTCTCCTTGTGAGGCCACTAGAGCTGGATGGTTAGTCTCCTTAAGAGATCACTATAATTCACCGATTTTTGTAGAAAAGTTGAATGGTGCGTCTCCTTAAGATGCCACACTGTGATTCCCCAGATATAAAGGCTAACATTTTGTAGAATTTGGTAGTACAAACAAAAGATTATGGCCCTCATTACAACCCTGGCTGTCGGTTGAGAAATGGCGCTAATACCGCCAACAGGTCAGCGGAAAAAAAATTGCATTACAAGCATGCTATACTAAACCGCCACTTCTCCACTCCGACCGCCAGGGTGGTAACGGCCACTGGGCTGGAGACTTCGGTCTCCAGACCAGCGGCTGTCACTACACCGCCAGCGGTATCACGACCCCGCATACCGCCATGGATTTTGTGGATTTCTGTACTGCCACGAAATCCATGGCGGTGGGCACTATCAGTGCCAGGGAATTCCTTCCCTGGCACTGATGTGGGTCTCCCCCGCCCCCCTCCCCCACTCCTGAGTCCTCTCCCACACCCCTGACCCCCCTACCACCCCACAAAGTTTGCAGGACTCCCGTCCCCACCCCCCCAACATTGACAGCCCCCCTACATGCACACATACACTTAAACCACACATACCCGCACACATACAAAAAGACATTCCAACAGGCATACACACAGACATACACGCACACATGCACACAGACATACACACACACATACTCACAGACATACAGACAGACACGCACACATTTTCCACAAACCCAACACACCCCGCATGCATACATGCACTCACACACCCCCTCTACACACTCACACGCACACCCCCATGCACGCACATAACACCCCCTCCACCCCCCTCCCCTTACGGACGATCACCTTACCTGGTCCGGTGATCCTCCGGGAGGGAACGGGATCTATGGGGGCTGCTCTGTCGCCAGCACTCCGTCACCAGAACACCGCCACACCAAATCATGGAATGTGATTCGGTGGGCGGTGTTCTGATGACGTGGCGGTGGAGGTGGAGCAGCCTCCACTTCCCCGCCGACTGCCAGTATGGCTGCTGGCAGCTCTCCGTCTGTAAAAGGATGGAGGGCTGCCAGCAGTCATAATACGCTGCACAGAAAACCACCTGCACTGGCGGTCTTCAGCACGGTGGTAACTTGGCGGTCTTTAAAAAAGACCGCCGAGGTTGAAATGAGGGCCTAAGTCTCCTGAACATGCTACCACAACTTTCTCAGAACCTTGAAGTTTGCCAATGCTTGTTTGAGGATGTTCTCAGCTTTTCTAGTGACAGTGTGAATGAAATAGGTTTCGCGCTTGTGCAGCTTAAGCAAATCGCAGGTGAATCATGATGTTTGAGAGTGTTTTAGGGAGTTTGCGTTCTCCAGATGAAGTTGTTGAGGGAGTTTGCATACTCCAAAGTGTGAGAGTAGGGAAGTCGTCAAACTTCACATGTGTGGTGGTTTGTGCTCAAAAATTGTCCACGTGGTTGTTGGTGTATGGACTCTGAATGGTCTAATACTCCGGAGTAATCAGTGTATTAGACACTTGATTTATGTTTCAATTTGTCCGTTTAATAGGTCAATCGGGCGTGGTTGACTAATCAAAGAGTGCGTGTTAAAGAGAGTGATAGTTTTTTTGACGGAGATTTGCTGAGTTCTATGTGCACCAGGAGGATCCAATGATCAGTTGAGAGTAAAATTTGCTGGACAAATTTTGCTTGCGAGTCAGGGAAACTGAGATGGAAGGAGTCTCTGTCAGAGCGAAATGCTGCAGTGAAAATTCAGCAAGGTTTCTGAAGCGATTGTGTTCCCTACCTGTAGTAAACAGACAAGTTGTGTGTTGATTTTATTTAGTGCTCACAATATTTGCATTTAGCTTTGTGCGGATCTGAGTGCAGGAGGACAAGCCGAAGGGCTTTGTCAGCCACTGTACGTGTGAGTGTGACATCATTGGAGCCGCACTGGGATAGATCGGTTAGTGTGAAAAGCCACCAATGGATTGGTGGACAACCATGCAGCATAATTGGTTGAGAAGGTAGGCGAAAAGGATTTTGGGATTGAAATTCACTTCCTGCTTTGACTGAAAGAAGGGTAAATTACAGAAATTACATTTTTATTAAAGCTATAAATAGTGCCCTAGGGAGACATAAGCTCATTCAAACTAGAATAGGAGAAATTACTCCGCCAGAAGGTACACCCACCTATATAGTATTCAAAGAACAAGGTGCTGCACCATATCAATGGTGTAATGAAACAGAGGGAGATGAGAGCTTAGCATTCCCTGCCCATGGAACATTTAATTTGAGGATTTTAGGGAATTTGAGGAGAGTAGTATATGATTTGAAACCTCCTCTGAGACCTGCACAATTTGAAGCAGTAGGTATTGGGGAATTAGTCGCTATACAGGAACAGCAACAGACGTTTGAGAGAAGAATTAGAAAAGCTGAGAAATATTTAGCTGAGGCAAGATGGGATAGTGAGCAGACATTTTGGAGAACTGAGACTTTACAGGGAATTAAGTTGTTTCCTGCAATTACACAAGAGAATGGGAACAAGGCAGAAAAGAGTACTAAGAAGAAGGAGTCCTATCCTTCTGATGACAGAGAGCAGAAATCCACTGAGTCTAGAAAGTCTTTAACTTACGATGGAGACTCAGAGGATGACAAGTTTATTTTGCAGTTACTGAGAAATCGTCCCTCACCATATGCAGCACATGAGAAAGGTTCAAACACTAGAATGGACCCTACAGCTATGATGCCTATTGAACCTACCCAGAGACAGATACAGGTTAGCCATAGTGTTCTCACCACTTCTGCAATTCAAATGCCTATGCTGCAGATTGACATACCTAGAATTTATCCTGATGTACCTATTATAGATACTACAATAGACTTAGTAGTGCCGACAGGACAAGCTGCCCACATGAGACAGGTTTAACAGAAGCCGACACTGATCCAGATAGAGTCTACTCCAAATCTGATATCCCCAATACAGACACAGATGATCCAGAGATACTCCCCCATAACAGGGTCACATACGGGGATGTCTGCGTTAACAAGTCAGTAATGTACCCGAGAGATCCAACTGCCCGACCAAGTCCAGATGCAGTGTCAGTACTGGTTACCATAGGTCCAGTCACACCATTGTTTGTCCAGGGAAACAATAAGAGCAGTGAGCAGAAAATCCTGAATCCAAGTGTAGAAAAGGAGAGATTCACTGAGAACGCAAGAATGATGACTCCCATGGGACCGACATTTGATGGAACAGGTCCGTTAATTGATTTGAGTTTCTCTAGTACCCCAGCAAATGATTTGAGAAGACCAGAAATAGGTCCTACCCCATTTATAATGACACCAGAGGCCTCAAGCCTAACATTATAGCAAGTGCCCGGTGTAAGTAATAACATTGCTTCATTATAAGGTTTGACAGCCCAGCAGTTAACTTTATGGCTGGAGAAGCTGAGTAGCACTCAAGCAGATTCCAGTGGAGGAAGTGCACTGAATTTGACCAGGCTTAGGCTAGAAGCAGAAGACTTACTTGCGGGAGCGATGGGCTTAGACAGAATTGACTCATGTCGTGAAGAGGAGTTACGTTATTTATGCAAACTGATTACCAACAAAACAGGAATAGTACATCAGAAATTAGCAGACCTGGCGGAAAAATATGACGTAGAAATTGAGAAAACAAAGCATTTAAAGAGGAGATACAGATTACAGTTTGACTCAAAGTACTTTGAGAACATGAGAGTACCAGGAATGCAAATTTACATTATGGATTAATACAGAACATTCAAACATTGGGAGCATTAGAGAAGTGGGAAGGCAGATGGGTGAAGAAAAGAGACAAGAAGAAAAGAGATTCTGCATATCTTACTGTGAATGTGCAGCAGGTTTAGACTCAAGTGATAATATTACAGGTGAGAGAGATTCCTGAAGGGAATTTTGTCCATGTCCCTTGGAGCAGACGTGACATTTTGTAACTTACAAATGATTATCCCAGGTTGAGAGAGAAGCCAGAGGAAAGGGACCAGCAAACAGCTAGGTTTGTGAAACTCGCAAAATGCCTGTGGGAGGATTTGAAAACCCTGTTAAAAATAGTAGTTCCAGCATGTAGGAAAGTCCTCCTTTTTGCCATGGTCACCCGCAAAACTTTTTGGGCAAATACTGATGGTTACTGACTCTTGGTTGTGCCCTGGGTACTGCTTACCAGTCCCAGGGCCAGTGCTCTGTGTAAAGTGGATATGCAAATTAGGCTAATTAAAATTGGCAGTATTAACCTATCTCCAAGTCCATAGTATATGGTAGGGCATGTAGGTTTAGGGAAACCAACATAGGTAGTGGACACATAGGTGCACTGCTGAGGTGCCCAGTGTCATTTTAAAGTTATATGCAAATTTGACTTTGGAATTAAAAGTACTTACAAAGTTTTAAACTTATTTTTACATATAAGTCACCCCTGCTGTGTGCTCTATGTGCCCCAGGGTTGGGTACCATGTAACTATAAGCAGGGACCTTATAAACGTTGTTGTATAAGCCCTGGTGAGGTAAAATAGCCAAATTTGTTTTTCCCTCACTGTAGTGAATGGCCTCCATAGGCTAAAATGGGGAGACTTTATTTTAATTTACAAAGTCCCCCTAAGTGTCAGATACCTCATGTTTGGTATCAAATTGATTTGTTATAATAAATCCCACAACTTACAATTGTTGCCCTTAATATAACTAGTTCAGGGAAAGAGATTTAAACTCTATCTAACAAGTTGCCAATTTCAGCTCTGTAGTACCTTTCTCTGATTGGCCAGCTTCTGGCAGCCTGGCCAGGCTGCCTTGATGAGGTGTGAAGTGGCCTGGGCTGAGCACAAAGAATGTGCCTGGGGGACGAGAAATCCCTCAGCAGCTGGGGAAGCAGGAAGGGGGAGGGCCGCCAAACTGGTCTTCAAAGGCAGGAAAGGACATTTGGAGCAACCCAGTACCTCCCTCACATCCTGTAACCCCAGACAAGTAGGTGCCCCCTTGATTAGATTAGGAGAGGGTAGGAGAGGGGTGTGTTTAGGATTTTTAGCCACAGGAGTGTGTGGGCTCAGCGAGGTGTAACCTTTAAAAATCTGTTTCAGCCATGATGGATTTTTGAAGAATGTTGCTCCCTGGGATTGATTTTTGCCACTCTTCCCAGGAAGTGGTCATCACAGAGGCAAGAACCCTGCCCCTGATTGGAGAACCAGGACCCCTCTGTGTTTCACCCAGGAGCAATGATAAATATGGCAGAGCTGCACCCACACCTCAGATCCCTAAAAGGAAGAACATCAGAAGAAGGACTGCCCTGTTGGTCCTCTGACCTGCATCTGGACATTGCACTTTGAAGGACTGCACCAGCTGCACACTTGGGCTTCACCACAAGAAGGACTTTGCCTGGCTCTAACTGGTTCAAGAAGGGACTCCCTGTTTTCTACAGGTAAAAAATTGCTAACCAGAGTCCCCTACACCAACTCCTGAAGAAAGTGACCAGCTGCCCATTGTCCAGTGGCCAATCTGGAGTTTGCGCCAGGTGCATTCTGGGAGTTGTAGTCTGTACCCTCAAGGAGCAACTCAGAGCTTCTGGAACCTTGGGGTGAGCTGTTGACTCCTAAAAGGCTTTCTGGAAGAACATCCAGAAGTTTGGAGAAGTTTGGAGAACGTTTTGCAAAAAGCTCTATAAAGGGACCGACTTGCCATGGCAACTTCAGCCGACTTGCCTCAACCGCGACACAGCCTGACTTGCAGGTTCGTTCCGCTGAAGGAAATCTCTGAGAAAGTGACTACGTCAGAATTAGAAAGTTGACCGGGACCTCCCGCACATTGTTAGTTGAAGTGCACCTGCAGAGAAAGTTGTAGTAGTATGTCACATTAATGATTTCATGCTATGAATTAATTTGATTAACTATAGGCCTTAAGTTAGCAAGGTTTGGGCCTAGTCTGCAACTTTGTAAAGTTTGATGCGTGAGACAGCGACATTCCCATGAACCAACTATGGATTGCAACAAAAATGTTTCCTGACGAGTCTGACGATGGGGACAGTTTAGTTATATTTTACATTTGAATTTTAATTTATATTGGATTAACTGTGAATGTACAATGTTCTGACCAATGACAATGTGGGAAGTTTCTTTAGGGCATTCTAACTTAGCCGACTGCACAGAGGAGAGGAAGCTCTTTTCTATTCTGATTTTCCCCGTAGTGTTTCTGTTTGAGGAGCTGAACAGTTCCTGCTGACTTTAATTTTCCAACTTTTACTTTATTGCTTAATTTGCTAACGGTGGATGCTGACCCCTAGAGATTGCTTCTTAAATGGTTCAGATAGCTTGGAGTTCCCCGTGTCTGAGCCATTTCCTTTTCCTTGCCCCGTTGCTGAAGCTGACCAGACAGATGTCCAACTGATGAAGAGAATCGCAGCTTGATGATCCATTTGAAGAGAGGTACAACAAAACGCTATTGTCCTTGTAGATTTTGTTCTTTGTTTCTAGGTACCAACTGCTATTTTTAAAGAGCCATAGATTAGATGTTTTTCCAAATTATCTTTAGACTAGAAATTGTTTGACATAAAACCCAAACATGCTATTCTAATCAGAAGATTGGTTAGGGAGCCCTCAAAATGTTTACAAATTGAAATTAACAAATAATTGATATTGTTTACCTGTAGAATCTAGATGTATGTCATTTCTATTGTGCAGTTATTTTTGCTATTAATTTGTGCTGTAACTCTTGAATGCTTAGTTTTAAATGCTTTGGTTAAATTGAGATTCTTTAGAAGATTTGGTCAGTTGGTGTTATTCATGTATGATTATCATTTGGTTTTGAGATTAATTTTCGTGACTTTAGCATTGTTTATATAGGGAAATGAACTTTATAATTTTTACTAAAAGGTGTGGTTATTCGTGGCCAAATGGGTCATGGTGTGTAAAGATTATTGACTCTAGAGGAAATGTTTGTTTATTGATTATGTTGAAAGGATTATCGTTTAAAGGTGAAGCTCATACATAGTCAAAAGATCCATCGAACCTCTAACGCGTCCCCTTATAAATTAAACTACAAAAGACCAAATGAGGTCAGACACGCTCACAGATATGTCACCAAATGCTGCTTTATTTCTAGCCAAAAGCAGCATGTCTTGCAGGTTCATGTGACAAGCAATTGTTTAACACTGTCTAAAGCAGCAAAACAGTGCTGCTTTAGCTCTTCAGTTGCCTAATATACCAGTCAGCTCTAAACTGTGGGCAGAGGCTGAGTCTAAACTTAGCACTCACTCATTCTCTTTATATGGGATAGCTCAAGATGTCTATAATGTCACTTGGAACCTCTAAGGGAGTAAACTCCCCATTATTGATAGCAACCTCATCTACAGTTTTATGCTGGTGTCAACATTGAAGGTTGACTCAGTGGTTCAGTTGTGCAGAGTGAGAGGAGTCATGAGCGTGAGATATCCAAAATGGACCACTTCATCCATATTCATTTCCATTATGCACCCTCAACCTTATTTAATAGAAAATACACAGAGCCATATTCAGATAGGGTTCCCTGCAGGTCTGTACAGCAGTGCACATTTAACTGGATGTGCCATTTGTAGACTGAGTCAGTGCAGCCTTTCACAATGAATGTACTTTCTCCAGCACAGCTGGAACTAGGACCTGCCCTGATGGCAATGCATTAGTGAAAGATAGGACACTTGTTTAAAGCCATTGGTCCACCTTTCACAGCAGCAACTGGCCCGTATTGGAAAAAAGGATAGAAATCCTTGTGCAGACTGGAGCAGTGAGTGACTGCACCCATCTGCAGGGGGGTGTCTGAGGGACCCATGGTACTCCATTTATTGCTTCCAAAGGGGGGCCAACAGTGGGAGGCTGTGAGTGTTCTTCACCTCTGTAGCACACAGTGACAGCTCCTTTGCCTCTGCGGCCATGTCTGTAATATGGCGCAGATTCAAAGGCTAAGGATTCCCTTTGGTAAAGGATTTCTGCATTTGAAAGGGGCCATGCCCAAATGTAAATGGAGGAACTCCCCATTGAGATGGTGCTTGCGCTGCAAGTGCTTCATCAGGATATGTGATATAGCTGGGTCCTGCGGGAGGTGTGACCAACCCGCAGAAGATGGCTGATGTGTCTTTCTAAGGCTTCTGCCGGGTGCCCAGGAATCTCAAATAATCTGCCATTAATTTGAGGCATATAATCCAGCACAACACTCCACTAGGCTGACAGGTCTGTCTTGAAATCATCAGAATATGCTCCACTTGTCCTGACTGCATAGAGGCAATGCTGACTGACCCCACTATGACTCCCACATGGACGAGCAGGCGGCATCAACAGCCGGGAGTGGAGGAAAGGGGGAGGAGCCCACCCCCCTGAGAGCGCTTCAAAGCGCTGAACTTCTTCCCGCCGCACGGGACACGCAGGTGGCAGCAACAGTCGGGAGTGGAGCGGAGGAAAGGGGGAGGAGCCCACCCCCCTGAGAGCGCTTCAAAGCGCTGAACTCCTTCCCGCCACGCAGGACGCGTGCGGGCCGTGCCCGGGCAAAGCCCAGGCAAAGAGCAGGCCCGTCCTTCGCCCGTCACCGATCATAAGAGGTCGGGTCGGGCCACCCCCCTTTAATCCGTGTTCAGAGGCCCCAGCGACTTGGGTTAATCAGCGAAGCGGTGCAGTTTGAAGATCTGAGATCACGGAAGGTGAGACGAGTGGCGAGAGTCTGAAGTGTCCCTGTGGGCACCTCGCACGTACCTTAGAGGAGGAAGTGGAGGAGGGGAAGAGTATACAGCGAGAAAAGTATACAGAAGTGAGAAGAGAAGAGAAAGTATACATGGGCGAGAGATGGGTAGACGGAAGGGGGTCGCACTACAAGACATTTTTAAAACTAATAAAACTTTAGATGGATTTTTACAAAAGGCAGTTGGTGCCTTGGACAAAAAGATAGAGTTGGTTGAGCGTTGCCTATCCATCTCAACATCCCCAGCCTCCCCAGTCTCCACCCCCCTAATCCCACCTTTATTACAAACTCTTTCACACCCTCTGTACCTCCAGCAGCCCCAGGGCACACACCCAGCTTTGACCCCCCCTCCAGCTGTCCATTCAAAAAATGCCCAGAGATTACTTCTGCGACCTCGTATAAGGCCATTATATCAGTTCCTGCCCAGTTGACGCCGGATCCCTCAGCTGGAGCATTTGTACTTGACCCAGAGCCTAACCCAAAAGGGAAAAGAAAGCGTGGTGAGGCTAATCTGAAGAATAAACGAGCCCATACCACGAGTACCAACAACCCGGGTCTTGAAGCTGGGAATGATAGGTCTACAATATTACAAGAAAGTGCCGTTGGCCAACTGGCGCTTGAACGTATAATGGAGCATATAAGGGAGGAGCTCATTAAGAGACTGCATCCTATTGAAATCCCCTTCAAGCTATTGAGGAGAAATTAGGAGGGCTTATTAAGCCTCATATGCCTGATATTCCCCCGCGAGCTGACACACAATCTCACTGCCATTCCCTTACTTTGGGTCACTTCTCCGGCACTAATGATAGGACCCCTGTAAATCTGGCTGAGGACCCTCTGTCATTTAAGGACCGCTGTGACTATTCTAGTCAACCAGAGATGGGTCGGAATGCCAGGCCACAGATCAACCCAGATGACAACTGTCTTAAGGCAACAGCCACCACTACTAGAGGAACTGGAGGAGTAGCCCCAATTACTAATACAGCGACGAAACCCACCAAAGCCTTCAATGTTTGTGAGCACCAACAACAAGGCCCCATAGAGACAGACCTGGAGCCCAGCAGAATCAGTTTTGATAATCACTGGGGTCAGCCAAGAGTTTTATATCTGCCCCCGGAATCCTGCCCATATGTCCTTGTTATCACTAATGTTCCTAGACTCCTACCAAATAGTCTGGAAACCTATATTGAGTTGAAAAACAAGGTTACACATTGGTTGCATGTTAATGCCAACTTTGTATTTTGCATGGTACCCTCTATATTAATGGTGAGGAGAGTGGGATGGGTGGGCCCGTTGAATAAGATTGGAACGGGGATTGTATTGTTATTAATTTTGACTCACCCGTCTTGGTACAACAGCTCTCCCTAAACTCATGTAGAACTGGCCCTTCAGTAGGAGGTGCCTCCTTGTGCAGACTTGCAGCCTTTTACCCCCCAGCAGCCAAATGTGCCCCAAGTGGGCTAACATCTGACTTCAGAGGGCCCCCTTGCCCCCAAATGCAACATACTCACCAGTTTGAACGTAGGTACCCATCATCCATCCTCACAGATGTGGATTGACATAAAGCTAGTACTACACAAGGCACCCCTGAGATTCTGATGCCCGGATTAACTATCAGGGAACGTATTATCCCCAGTGATAGTGAGCAAGGAAGATCCAGAGTAGGCAGCCCCAGACGGAACTTCAAACTTAAATGCGGACTCTAGGGGCCCCATCCAAACCACAATGTTAACCCAGAATGACATATGGACCCCAGTAACTAGACGGAATACGATCGACCCTGAACTTATTGGGTTGAGTGATATTATTGGAGACAAAGAAGTTGGGGGACTCATTGAGAGTAGTTCATCGATAGTTTTAATGTATAATACGAACCCTATGAGTAACTCATTTATCACTTCCCAAACTTCGACTGTTGCACTACAAGTCCGAGATGATACTTCAGCAAAAATCCTTTGCTGGAATGTAGCCGGGGTTGAGCATAAAATGCGAATCCCTGACTGGGGCCATTTCATAGATGAGCACAAGATATGCTAATTTCAAGAGACATGGGCTTTGGAGCCCAAGCACAGATGTGGTTTCAAAAGCGACTGGGTCCCAGCCTGTAAGGTGACTTCTGGGAGACCTTCGGGTGGTTTACTTACATGGGTTAGTTGTTACCTTAAGTGCCGGGTTGAAGAAATGGACATGGGCAGTGCTGATCTGAAAGGTTTAATATTATCGACCCATAAGGAAAAAACCCTATTATTAGTAAACATATATAGCAGGAGTGTGGGCAGTAACTCTGAGTCTGATGCTTTGATTGTTTTAGATAATATTTTATCCAGTAAATCTAGCACCCACCATATTATAATTGCAGGGGATTTTAATGCGACTTTCGAGCCCTATTCAGTGGCCCAAGAACTCTATGAAGAAGATGACATTTACTGGGGTATTCCGCATCTAACATCGAACAAAAGTCTTAGAATGAGCAGAACAGCCTTCCAAATTGTTGACATCACACTTGCATACGGTCTTCTTGCCTGTAACGGCCGCTCCTGCTCAGACGCCAAACCCCGCCCCACTTTTAGGGGAGGAGCTTATAGGAGCCACATCGACTATTTTTTACTGGACATCTGTTTGTGGGGACATATGGTCGATATGGTGGTAACGGAACACGAAGAAAGCTCAGTTTACCTCAGGATGGGGACAGGCTTATGGCAGCACACTTAGAATTATTTAACTCCCTCAAAAAACACTTTATTAAAGAGACGGCTGCCAAAACAAGGAATAAGTGAAGTGAGAGGTGGTTCAACCATTCGTGTAGGGAAGCTAAGCTCAAGCTATTGAGGGACTTGAGAAGGGGGGTTAGAGAGCCTATAAGACAATCAAGAGAGGGCTATAAACAGGAACTCATCAAGGCACGTAGGAGCTAGGAGGAGGCAAGGTGGGCTGCTCTCCTGGATTCCACAAGAACTAATGCCACCTCCAAGTTCTGGAAGCTGTTTTCAAGTGATAGTGGTGACTCCCGGTCTCTGCCTGGTACCTCGATCCTCCCTGTAACATGGGTAAAACATTTTGGGTCTCTTTATACAGGGGCAGATGTACCAAACTTCAGGGAATTGGTCGAAATTAGGAAACCTGATGTACCCCCAATCAGATTCACCTTAGTAGAAACTAAGGCAGCAATAACCTCTTTGAAGTGAGGAAAGGCCCCGGGTCTCGATAAAATCCCTGGTGATCTTTACAAATCGAACCCCAAAATCTGGGCCCCTTATCTGAATTTGGTTTGTAATGCAGTTGCCGCAGGAGCACCCATTCCCCGGACATGGAGGGGAGCCGAGATAGTTCCCCTTTTCAAAAAAGGCAGCCCTAGCGATCCCTCTAACTATCGCCCAATATGCCTACTTGATAACCTCCAAAAACTTTTTGCAAAGAAGATCTTGTCCCACTTAGACGAGTGGATCACAGAGAATGGGGCCATCTCTGCTCTACAGGTAGGGTTCAGACCCGCGGTCAGTACAATAGACCAGGTCCTGAGGTTCTTAGCAATTAAATGGAAGACAGTGGACATTGGAGGTGGGAACCTATATGTGGCCTTTGTCGATCTTAGAGCGGCTTTTGACCTGGTACCTAGGAACAAACTTTGGTTGACACTTACTAATATGGGCGTCCCCAAAGGTCTTTTAAACCTTATAGTCCGACTCCATGAAAGTACTTTTGCCCAAATTAGGAGCGGCAAGGATGGCAAATTATCTGACCCAGTCGCTATTGAAAGAGGAGTTAGGCAAGGCTGTGTCTTAGCACCTACCCTCTTTCTTCTGTACATAAACAACTGTATCAAATATCTATCCAATTGCAATAATGACTCACCCAAGTTGGCAGGCAAGAAGATCCCAGGTCTGCTTTATGGGGATGATACCATCCTATTAGCCAAAACTCCCATGGGATTGCAAAATCTGGCTGACCAATTCTGCTTGTCCTGCAGAGACTTTGGTTTGGAAGTTAATGTCAAGAAAACCAAGTTTATGATATGTAGTTCACGGAAAATAAAAGCAAAAGCGACCATTTCAATGAACTCCATTCCTTTGGAAAGGGTCACTGAGTACGACTACTTGGGGATCAGATTAATGGACTCGGGCAGCTGGGTCGCAGCTATTAGAAAAGGGGCTCATATCATATGTCAAAGAGGGGGGTCCTAGGATGCAAAGCGAGAACTGTAGCTAGTCCACCTTTGAATCCTATCCTTGAAATATACAAAGTTCAAATTCAAGGTGCTGCACTGTAGGGGGCAGAGTTATGGGGTTCCCAAGGGCAGTTGGATGTCCTCCAAATTAAAGAGAATCATTTCTTCAGGTATATAACTAGGTTGGAGAAGGGTACACCGATGATCCCTCTCAGGCTTGATCTCGGAACAAACAGCATCAAAGATGTAGCGGGTCTGAGACCTCTCTTATATTGGATCCGCTTATGGAAAATGGAAAAACTGGAACCCTTTCGAGAGGCAATTAAAGATCTTATAAAGACCCAGTGTAGCTGGAAAAAGGTCAGCTGGTTGAGGGAGATGAAATTAGTCTGGAACGAACTGGCTTTCCCCACTTTTGGGAGAGACCCGAGTCGATCCCCACCAATGCTACCTCACTAGTTAAACAAAGATACTGGGAGAAGGCCAATGAGGAGATCCTCCATAGTAACGGGGTGGGCCGATTAACATCTGAGTTCCTGCTTGCCAAACAAGAACCATGGCCTGAGCAATTTGTTTATCTCCCAATACCTGCATATGACCGTGTTTTATTCCTCCAGTTTAGATATGGAACCTTAGCAGTTAATAGTTTTACTGCTCGATGGTCGAAGAATAGTTCTGATGCCAACTAGTGCTTAAACTGCAATACATATGAGGAATCAATTGAACATGTTCTGTTTTTTTGTCCCCTACATAAGAGTCCTAGGGAAAAATGGATTATCCCATTGTGCAAAGCTTTGCTATTATATGATCGAGCTAACGCCTATAGAATTTGTAAATATGATTTGTCTACACTGGTTGTAAGTGCGGTCACCAAATTTTTGTCAGCAGCTTGGTCCATTCGTCACAGGGCCACCTTAGTGTCAGATTTTTAATGTTGAGCCACATAGTAGGAATAGTGGGGAATAATAGATGGTTATGACTTTTGAATAGCTCTTCCCCTTTTTCCTGTTTTTATTCAATAGTTTTAGAGATGATATTCTCATACCAAATTTTATTATAATTTACAGTGATAATATTATGATAACAAAAGTATCTGCTTTTATTATTCTATGTATAGCTTTTATGATCAATGGTCGAGATAAAGTATTTATTTATCAATCTATTTACTGTATAACAGTACACTGCACTTTAGACTGTTAGTACCAGAACAGTTCTTATGGTTCACGGTCGAGATATAGCATTTATTTACAAATTTACTTACTGTATGACAGCACACTGCACTTTAGACTGTTAGTATTAGAACTATTTTAATATGAAAATGTGTCTTTCCTTAGGATAATGGTATTTTGAATCCTAGACTAGCAGTCCCGGAACTATTCTTACATTGAAGTTCTGACTCTATTATGTATTTATATATATATTAATTAATGGTTAAGAGTACATTCCATTTTAAATAGTTGTGAATGGAAATTCAATAGCCTACAGCAGGAGCTTGCCAAAATGTGCTGATGATTGGTTTTTAAGCAGGCAAGAAGGTCTCCTGTTATTTTCTCCAGATTATAAAGAAGCCAATGGTTGTTCTTGCTTTTAGTATTTACTAAGAGTTTTATCATTTATTTTTATGTTTTCTTTTTTTTTAATGTACTGATGTATGGTTGACTGCACTCTAATGGTCTAAATTTCGACAGAATAAAGAGAATTGAATTGAATTGACTCCCACATGGTGCCCGGGTCCAGTTGTGTGAGCTGGCACCCGTAACCTCCGTCTTCTTCTCACTCTAGCTCATCATGCACTGAACGGCTGCATTGTTGGAGGCCTGCAGCTGTTACATGGGCGATACTCTGGAGACCATTGGGAGACCTGTGTCACTGACCCTGGTCTCCCACCTCTTGCTCGGACCACCAACCTAGGCATGCCATGCTCCTTAGCCAAGGACTGCAATACACTGATCTCAGCACCTGAAGCCACAAGGTCCGGTGAATCCAATTGCCGAGAGCCGGAGGGGTGACAGGCCCTGGATGCCTGGGAGGTGGGGGAGTGCAGCGGCACCACTGGGGGACTCAAATGATCTGCATGGACTGAAGCGGTGTGGAGAGTGATACTGGGTCGCAGAAGGCCTTACCACTCTGCATTGTGCATGCCAACTGCTTAAAGGAGTGACTTGTGGTGCCTCCAGGACCTCCTGTGTGCCTTGTAGGGTGGCTAGGTGCTGAGACGACAGCCCAGGACATGAGGAGAGCCCCTTAAACACGAGGCAGCAGGTACCTGGGTGACAGCAGAGGGAGGTGTGGACGGTGGTGGTGAGCGCCTCACCTATGGCAAACAGGGCCTTAGTAGTGATTATCCAGTTGACAGGGAGCCTGCTGCCACCCCGGCCACCTTCTCTGCCCCACTATAACAACAGGAGGTGTGCATGCTGCGGCAGACTACTTGATCCTACTCTCCTGGGACTCCCACCAAGTGTCTCTCCATTGCCTCTGCTGGACTGGATTCCCACCTGCTCTACTGCATTGATGCTTGGGCCTCCCAGCCAACGCTTCATTCATCCTTCTATGAACATCCATCAGGAGCATTGTGGGTTACTGGACTCTGCAGTACACAACCTTTCCTTAGCGTGTACTGCTGGCTGGACTGCACTGCCTGTGATGCTGCATTAACACTGGCTCCTGCCTGATGAATCCACTGTGGCCCGCTGTTGTGCCAGGGTCATTCACACCTGTCGCCCTGTGTGTGGCCTTGCTGGTGGGGGGACCAGACATTACCAAGCCATATCAGAGAGGTATGTCAAACCTGTCTGTAGTGCGGCAGCGCCAGCCTGCTCCCTCAGCTTTATTCAAGAAGAGGTTCCTGGTGACTAGTGACTGCCCTGCCTGTCTCATTGCATCCACAATACTTCAATACCAACTGTGCAGTGCTCCCCATGCCATTTCTTAGGGTGCTATCATGGGGCATACTAAATCTATTTGGTCATCATCCCAGCAGGGCCCTGGGCCCTCCAAACAAAATCAATGTGATGGTTTCACCACACACACCCTGGAGGTCTGTATTCCACCCACAAACCTGGCTCCTAAGCCGGATAAATCAGCTGTGATACTTCAAGAAATATGCGTTTCCAGATCTGCTATTGAACACTGTGTCAACACCTTATTGGCAGATCTTCGCCTCTTATGCGAGGATCATATCAAACTTTCTGACAAAATGCAAGCAGCAGAAACTACGTAATCAATGCTAGCCTCCGAACAGGCCTTGTATCTGACTGGTATTGCCAAGCTCCAGAGGCAACTTCCAGCCTTACATGAGAGAGCAGATGTCGCTGAAGGCGATGCACCCCAAAATATTGTGTGTATCGTGGGAATCCTGGAGGGTATAAGGCTCCAACCCAGCATTGTTCATTGAACAGTGGCTTCCGAAGGTGATTGCCCCCAAGACCTATAGTACCTTTTTACAATGAAGCATGCAAAGGGAAAACCGGCCCAATGCCCTCCACCTGGAGCACCACAGTGACCCATGGTAGCACAGATACTTAACTATGGAGATCATGATCATCAACTCAAAAAAGCTAAAGGGGTCGCTCCTATAACTTTAGACAATGTCACAGTGTCCCTTTTTCCGGATTGCACTTTGGAAATTCAGAAACGACGTGAGTCCTTCTGTCGTGTAGGCTCTCATTATCCGAATGAGACTACTGGATTTTTGGGTGGCAGGATCGTTCACAGTGTGGGGGACTAAGTCTAACCCACGGCAAAGGACCCTTGTCACCCCAAATCCGGGTTGAGCTCCGGCTAACTAGCAGTGCCTCATCTCTCTCAAAGGGAAGAGACAATTGGGCAGCCGAGCGCATGACATCTTAGGGCTTCCCAGGGAAGTCGTGGTCACTCAGATCCCAACCAGTTCTCTCATACACAGTGTGGTCTCATATATAAATGACGAAGGCAGTTTGAGTTTTAAAGATTGGTTTAATAAAACGACTGCATTTTAGATAACAAGGCGTGAGCCGCAATAACCAGAATCATACAACACAGTAGGATTGAAATAGTAACGAGGAGAGTGGAACATAAGAATAACGCTATCATAGTGCTACTAGATTACGTTCTCTCTTCTAAGTTCTATTTTGAACACAGCATGTTAAGCTCTAAGCCTGCCTTTCAGGTTCCCCTGGGAGGACATCAACCCTCATACCTGAGCAAAGGCCTGTGATCGGGATCAGCATCTGCAACAGGGCAGTCAGCGTCTAGTTGTGGTTCCCTGGTCGGAATCTCCCTCTTATGTGTACCAGGACTAGGAAGTGTTTTTATAACTAACACGTCGGTGTTCCAAGAAACGTCCCTACGTAAGAATGTGTACTTTCTACGAACCCTAAAGACTAAACTTCTACCACATCTATCGGCAATGTACCAGACTGTATCCTTGACTGAAGCACAGAGCGAGCAAGAATGTATTGTTTGAGAACTCCAGTGCTAAGTAAACTAAACAGTGTGATAGAAGAAAATAAAACAAGACCGTGAAACTGGTTATTGTAAAATAACAGTGCGAGGCTAAATAAAATGCATCTAGGACAAAGTGCACAGAGGCCTAATACTTTAAGCAAACGCGCAAAAGCTACATCAAAAAATGGCCACACTACACCCTCCCCTTGTTGGTAGAAAGTGGTTTAAGCCGAAGCTAAAAAATGCCCTAAGTTAAAAAAAAAAAAACTAAAACCTTATATAATTTCAACAAGTCAAGAGGACATCAAAGCACAGTAATCCTAAATTTGAAAATAGGCATGCGGCTAAGAGCCAAATTCATGTAACAGTGTCAATTTAGACCAAATCCAATTCAAACAGTAGTCATGGAAAGCAGGAGGTTCTCCACTTCGGCAGATGACAAGACCGGAAAATCCACGCCAAAGACTATTAAGGAGCAGGTGTGTTTCAAAGCCCCAGAATCAACCAAGGCGGCATCCCGTACAGAGTCCGTAAACGAGTTAATATCAACTTCCTCCAGGAAGGGTATCTCGTAATCAGCCTCACGAAGCAAACGCAGCCGCAGCGCGCATGTCTGGGAATGAGCCTTCATCGGGAACATCAACAGATCAGCATCAACCACTGAGGGGCGTCGCTGTGAGAGACATACGTCTAGTGCATGTTCAAAAGAGCACCAACTGCACCGAAACACGGGCTGCACACAATCCAAAACCGGTCTGAATGACAGAGACCAGTCACACTCCAAATGTCCCAGGAGTGTTGCTCCAAAGTGCTGCATCATGCGTTCACGACACAGCTGCGCTGATGGGAGCGCCCACATTCGCCCTTGTTGCCGCGAGACAGCCATTGCGGAAAAACAACAGCAACAGCAAAATGCCTGCTAATAAAGCCAAAGTGATCGGAAATCCCCTAAAAATGCTTCCAAAAATTGAATGAATAGCCGAAGGTATTAAACCGAATATGGAAGAGAAGGTGTGAATGAAACCAACACCTACGGCTTTGAAAAAATGTGCCAATCCAGCTGTGCTGGACGCATTAAATATACATCCCACGCGTTCACCAAAGTGGCTCGGAAAATTGGTATTTAACAGGGACTGTATTTCTGCTGATGACCTTGCCACCTGAAGTGGAAGGTCTCGCGTGCAGATGGAAGGGCCACATGCTTCTGAAACAATAAAGCCTTTAGTCTACCTAACTTGTCGAAATTCACCTTGGAAGTAGCAATGTGAGGCCAGATATCTGCTACCTCCCTTAAGTTAGTGGGGGGAGACAACACATCCCAGCAGCAAGTAACGGCCTTGGTGACCTAAACAACGTAAACTATTCCGGCCCGCTTGCCACAACAGTCTTCACTATTGAGGAGGACGTAGCTGCCGTTTGAAAGCACCTGGAATGTACATTTAATCAAGGGGACCGGAACTCCCTTCAGATAGCAAGCCAAGTTCGCAACCGAGGCATTCCATGCCCCATGCAAGGACAGCTGCTTACAAATCATCGAATGGCTGTCTGAAGTCTCGCATTCACTACCGCTAAGAAAAACCTCTCTCATGCCATTGAGACATTTGTACAAGAAGGGAAGTTCCCACACCTCATGTATATAACTATCTCCCAGCTTTTCATATCTGCCTACCGGAACATGTTTTAAACAAGAAGTGAATTGTAGTGTAGAAATAGGCAGATTAATAACCCTGTGTATCAACCACTCAGCTGAGGGAATCTCGGCCACGGTAAAAGGCAATCTTTCCAATTTTTAAATGTTAAGCATGACATAAGTCGCCTCCTTCTTAGCCATCAGTTGTTGTCATGTCAAATTAAAGGAAAAAAATATCTCCCTGGCACTGATGTGCTGCCACGGAACGCGACCCGCCTTCAATGTCTGAAGTGTCCGACCCAACTGCATAATGGACCTTGTTTGACTTTGTCCATGATATAAAGAAGACATATCAGATCGTATAATTTCTATAGCAGAAGAAACAATGTTGTCAATAGTATATATTCGGTCGGACAAGGTGTGAATTCCATTATCCACAACAGCTAATGCCTTTTTCAAATTTTCCTGATCTATTTGCCTGAACCGGGCTGCAGCCTCTTGTTGGGAAAGTTTCCATATTTCATTGTACACTTCGTACAAGAAACGCTTCCTACGTGGTGTCTTCGGGCCTGACAAAAAATCTTGCAAGTCAGTGTTATTAGACAGGAGAGTGAGATGTGTCTTGACTGCATCTAGCGAGGATAATTTTAAACATTGTTGACACAATTTTCCCATACTATATGTAGTAATAATTTCAGCATGTTCAAGTGATATGTAGTGAGGGTCTGCCAGACTCGTCCTGAAACCCCCCGAGGAGGTGACAAAACGTTGATGACACCCATTGGTGTCTATAGGCCACAATAACCACGCGCCCGGACGTGTCAATGAAGTGTTAAATGTACCATTTTGGACCCAGTCTGTAAGCTCACTAAAAGTGGGATTTATGTATTTCTGCCAATCATTAATTTTTAAAGGGACAGGTATACTAGGCATGTTCAATTCTCTAATCGTTGCTAAGCCCAAACAGCTAGTCTGTTGTACTGTTTCATTTAAAAAAATCATTTGGACGGGAATGAGACATGCTCTAAACAATGTTTCTCTACCCTGTGTCTGCCAATGTTTTGTTCCCCAAACACTTTTCAAATCAACATTATTTGACCAATATTCGTAACCTTCAATCGACAGTCTGGAAACAAAAGAATCTGAGTATGTGAATCTCGTATTAGTCAACAACATTTGCTTATCTTTAGACGGAGTTAACTTAAAATAATATGACTTAGCATTCATTTGATGATGCCCAGAAAAATCCGTAAATTTGTCTGAATAAGTTTTAGAACTCCCTTGCAGGGGAGTTGGGCAATGCTCCCATTGCGTATAGTCAAATATCGTTTTCGGACTACTTGCTTTATGTATAAAGTGGTGCCCATAATAATCATAGCAAAACATGTCACCATAATTGTCTTTAAACTGGTAAACGTCTTCATTCTCATAGACAGTATAGTATTGTAATTCAGTCATCATGGAATCAACTGTCTTCACATCCCAATCATCTGATACAATGCCTGGTATTACTATATCATTCATAGATAACTTTAGAACATACAGTATTTGAATTATCTCAGTGGGACCGTATATATGAAACATTACTTTATCCCACACAATCCCATCCGGAATTGGTACTGCAGAAATGTTCACAAAGGACAAGTCTATTCGAACCTTATGTGATGAAAAATGTGGTTTCAACACCTCCTCCACTGGTTCAACCGCTGATCTCTCAGGAAGAAAATGACCATGTATCAACAGAAAAAAGGTAACGACAAACCCTATCCAGAGAAAAAATGCTGACATAGTCAATAAGAGCCACAGATAGTTCCAAGGAAAAACAAAATACGTATCTTTAAGCCAATAAATCAGCTTACGTGGACCTGGGTCACTAGTTGAGGAAAACGAGTCCGATAGACTATCGTTGTTGTTGGCAAAGTAGCCAGAGGCAGTTCGTGTAAAAGGTGCCGCCGTATTCAATGGAGGAGTTGGTGTTTCTCACGGTGGTACACTGTAGATAGCACCATCCGCAACATCAGTAGTCATGGTGACTCGATCAAATGTTTCCAAGTTATTTGTCGTCAGTGGAACTAATGCAAGATCATCTTCCACCCTCCCCAAGCTCGGAGAGGCAACAGTGTTGGTATAAATAACTTGGAGCGGAACATCTTCCCCAGTAGTGAGAGGGATTCGGGAACTACTGGACGTTCCTCTTGATCTGCTGTGCAGAATCGGCCACATGTTGTAACTTGACATTGTCAATAGAAACAAAGCGATTTTCTTTGGCACCTGGCAACGGTGGTAAAATAACAGTTCTTGTTCCGTATATCCCCAACACAGGGACTGGTGCTCGATAAGAAGTGCCAAATTCTTTTTTCACTGCGACCTTTTCACGCACAAGATCCCTAACTCTGGGAATCCAACCAGTAGGTGTTACTGGCACGTCCTTAATTCCTGTGGAGGCAGCATTTTTAGAAGAGTTATCTTCACGGAACTGTTGTAATTCCTGCAAAACAGTGACACGATCATTTATGTCAAAAGGCGTTTCCGCCGCCTCCACACCAGGACCATCCAGATCCGGAACAAACATTTGTGTTCCGAACAGGCACTCATATGAAGTACGACCCCCCAGGGACCTTCTAGGCAGGTTATTCAGTGCTCTCTGTACTCCATACAGGTGGGTTAGCCAACTACAACCCGTACCTAAGACTCTTGCTGTTAAGGATTGCTTTAAATCGCGATTTAAACGCTCCACAACAGAATTTCCGTCGGGATGAAATGGAGACGAGAACTGGAGCTGGACCCCCAATGAAGCCATGGTGTCCCTGAATGCCCTTGAGGCACAAGCAGGGCCCTGGTCCAAATGGAAGGCCGCAACTGCATATGTACCGACAAAGACACGCAAATCTTTAATAACAATTCGAGCGTCAGCCAAACGCTGTGGCCATACCCACACAAATCTGGAGCAAGAATCTACAGCCACCAGTATATATTTGTATGCACTATCCGGTGTGAGTGGACCGCAATGATCCAAGTACACACATTGTAATGGTCTGTTTGATATTAAGAGGGGTGTCTGCGGCGGGCGCTTAGCTGTTGAAACGTTAATTTGTTGACAGATGTCACAACAAAGGACATACTGCTTAGTCTCTTTATAGAGACCAGGCCACCAGTAACGGGCCTGTAATAGCAAAATTGTGGCGGCCACGCCAGCATGTGCAGATGCCACCCCCTCATGCGCTGCATTAATCAATTGAGGTCTTACAACTTTATTGGGGATCTTGCGTATGCCTACGCCTGGAATTTTAACCTCAGCATTCAGCATACTTCCTATAAAGTATTGATATTTATTAGGAAATCCTTTAGGATAAGGCGTGCCATCAACCGTAGCTTTTATGGCAGCCAGGATCTCTGTGTCTGGTTTGGAACTCGAACGAGTCACTGCGGCTACAGTGGAAACTGCCACTGCCGACTTTGCGGCTTCATCAGCCAGAGTATTCCCAGCAATGTGTATTCCAACGTGCTGGTGTCCAAGAGTATGTACAACATGGACTTTAGGTAGCATCTCCTTCAGGTCTGCTACCTTCCCCCACAGTAGTCTGTGTTTTATGGTGTTGCCCTTTGAATCTCTGAACCCATTCAAGCGCCAGTAATGTAGGTATTCATTAAAAGACTGGACACAATAATACGAATCACAAACAATCAGTGTGAACTGTGTCGGATCCGTATGTTCTAATGCCATCAATAGAGCTTTCAGCTCAGCCAATTGTGCCGTACAGTCCCCTAAGGTTTGTGTATAAGTATGTTGGGGGCAGAATTTCTCCCCCTCCATATGGCCGCTCACCACTGCACATGCAGCAGAATATTGGTGTTTTGTCCCCACCGCCGGTTGCGCAGAGCCATCGGTGTACATGACTACTTGATAGTGATCAATAGGCAACGTGTCAGCGGGAACTGGATATTCAATTTCATATTGCAGAAATTCCTGAGTCTGTAACTTTGGGTCAAAAATGTAATCTACATCAGTGGCTGTTAAAGACGTAGCCCATTGTATCCATCGTGGGTGCAGTGCTTTCGCGTTAGGAACACTCGCTTTTGTAACAGCCTCTAGGGCCGGAATAGGGGAAACGACTATAATGCGTTTACCCTGGGCAAGAGGTCGTTCTTTAATAACAGCCATCTGTACAGCAGTGAGAATTTTCTCTGTTGGTGCGAATCGCTGTTCAGCAGCCGAATACAAGTGGGACTTGTATCCAATCGGGACTGTCTCACCTTCATTAAATGTGACATACGTAAACCCAATGGCCCCAGCTATCACCCTGATGACCAAATGCGTCTTATTGTCCTGTGTATGTAAATGTTTTGCAGCTAGGAGATCTGCTTGTAACTACCGAAGAGTATGTGTATGTTCAATTGTCCAGAATTTGCTTGAAAAATCAGGACGTATTACTTCGTATAAAGGTTTTATGCGTGTAGCATAATCAGGAATGTATGTTCTGCCAAAATTTAGAAAGCCCAACAATGATTGGAGTTTCTTAATCGTATTAGGTGGTTGCAATTGTGCAAATTTTTCTAAAAATTGTGGTGCTAGGCTCTTACCTTCATTTGACAGCTCATATCCCAGGAATATGACGCTGAGGAAGGCAATTTTAGATTTTTTGAAGTTAAATTTGCAGCCGATTTTGGCAAACCCAACAACAATGCGGGCTACCCGTCTCAAATGTTGTAGTAACTCGTCATCCGTGATACATATATCATCTACATATGACAATGCTTCAGAGTCCAACCCGTGTAAAATTTCAGTCACACGAGCCGCAAACAGTCCCGGGCTATTCTTATACCCCTGAGGCAAACAACAGAATTTTCCTGGGAGCCTACCGCACTAAAGCTTGTGAGGTCCCTACTTTTGGGTGCTATATTCTGGCAGAAGAAACCATTTGAGATGTCTAAAGTCGTTTTGTACTTTTTCCGCACAATTTTGTTCATCAGTGCGGCGCTATGTGAATTTTGTATAGCATATGTACGTGTATGTCCGTTCAAGTGTCTGTAGTCTAAGACTATTCTATATGAATCCGGTTTAGCTACAGGGAATAAGGGATTATTCATCGGCGAGACACAGGGTTCAATTACTCCCTGGTATTCTAATTGCGTAAGTATTTCTCCCACCGGTGCTCTTGCTTCATGTTTTATTGGATATTGCGGTTGTGGCTGATGTTCACCTTTAATCGGAATTACATGATATGGAGAATCCCTATCCTACCCTACGTGATTTCTATATAAGGCAGGTGCTTGTGCTAGAGCCCATTTAATGCTATAGGACTCCGCGAGTTCCCCTGGAACAAGTGGTGAGAACGAAGGTTTAATAACCTCCTACCCAACTGGGCAGGTGCGAACAAAGTCAGCCGTCCAATCCTGTTCAGCCAGCAAAATGTCATAAATCTTGACTACACGATCCCAAAAGATTGTGTTTATAGTGCGTTCAATATCTCCTTCCAATTGTAGAGTCACTGTATATACCCTATCGGGTTCAGAGACACGCATATCTGCTGTTTCAACTTGTATGAAGTCATCAGTTGCTTTCACCTCCAGATGCTCTAGAAGATTCCAGCGAACTATTGTGACCTCTGCCGAGCTGTCTAGCAGTGCTAGGGCCCATGTCTTGTTCTTCAAGAGAACTCTCTTCTTTTGTGGCATGTCTAACTGAGACTGCCGCCACTTTTTTCTTTTTAAACTTTTGTTTTTGTTGTATCGGTTTCTCTTCCTTCTTGACAGAAACCTCTGAAGAGCATTGTGATTCCTGTCTTGGTTTCACGTACTCTGTTCTCCGCTCTGACCTCCCACCTCTCTCATTTTCTCTTTTCCGATGAGTCCTGAAAGGAACGAGATTGGCGTGTATCAGTGTATTGATATCTATCAGGCGTTTTCAAGTTATTCCTATTTCTGAGATTATACCTAGTCTACAGGGTCTCTGCTCGCGGAGATTCTCCCCTTTCTTTTTTAGGTGTTTGTTGTTTTTTCTCCCAGTGCTTTTTATTACCCTCAGGTTGCTGTTTAGTATTATCTTTACTAATTTTCCCTTGAAACTGTGGTTTCTGTGGTCTAGCCCCTAGGCTATCTCGACCGATACTGGGATATGTTTCCGCTATTATTTTAGGCAGTTCCCGCTCCTGATCTAGTTGCGGGACGTCACGAAGACGCATACGCACCGCTAGTGCAACTGCCTCCCCTTTAAGATTACTTACTATTATTGAAGAAACCGTGGCAAAATTGCCCATCAGTTGCATTCCCAAATCTAAGGTTGGGGCAGCCCCGTATTCATCCTGAATCTGTTTAAGCACTTCCGGTAGGTTTGCCAATGTCGGTGTACCGTGTGCTGTTGTGTAGAGCGCGGCAAACACCGTGCCCCATGCATTACAATGTTCCACTGTGGGAACCATGCCGAATGGTAAACACATAGTTAATATTCTATGTTTGTCCTGAGGTCCCGTATGGGGAAATACCGCCTCCACCGTATTAATTTTCTCTGCCAGCCAAAATGGAGTCTCTTCCCGTTTTGCTTGAACTTTACCCATAATGGAGTGTACAGTCACCGGGTTTATACCTGGAGCTACTGCATGTTGTTGTGCTGGAGCAGCACGCGCTGGGTTTGTATTTAGTGTCTGCATCACAGATTGTACTAAGCATCTATAGGGGTCATTCTAACCCTGGCGGTCGTCGACCGCCAGGGCTAAAATGACGGGGGCACCGCCAACAGGCTGGCGGTGCCCCGCAGGGCATTCTGACCGCAGCGGTTCGGCCGCGGTCAGAAGTGGAAAACCGGCGGTCTCCCGCCGGTTTTCCGCTGCCCTTCTGAATCCTCCATGGCGGCGCAGCTCGCTGCGCCGCCATGGGGATTCAGACACCCCATACCGCCATCCTGTTCCTGGCGGTTCGCCCGCCAGGAACAGGATGGCGGTATGGGGTGTCGTGGGGCCCCTGGGGGCCCCACAATGAATTTCACTGTCTGCATTGCAGACAGTGAAATTTGCGACGGGTGCCACTGCACCCGTCGCACCTTCCCACTCCGCCGGCTCCATTCGGAGCCGGCGTCCTCGTGGGAAGGTTGTTTTACACTGGGCTGGCGGGCTGGCGGGCGGCCTTTTGGCGGTCGCCCGCCAGCCCAGTGTAAAACCCAGAATACCTGCAGCGGTCTAATGACCGCGGTGCGGTATTCTGGAGGGGGGAACTCTGGCGGGCGGCCTCCGCCGCCCGCCAGGGTGAGAATCACCCCCTATATGTAGCCGTTAAGTCTGTATATAAACGACGAACTTCAGCCACCGGCATGTTTGCAACCGCAGGATGTGGTGTATATGCGGCCAATAAAGGCCAGGTCGGACCATCATTACTCAGTGGACCTAACGTTACTGGCAATATTGTATGGGGTAGGGCACCATCAAGCCAATTATTATGTTCTTGATAAGATAGAGGTATCTCTAGGTATGCGTACGCCCTGTACTGGCCAGGCGCGTTTGCAACCGTATATGTGTGAAGTGTATTTGTATTCCCATCAACTGCTGGAATTGTGACCCAAGAGTAAAAAAGTTCTGTTCTATAGGCTGCATGGACGGCCACCACAAATGTGACTGGACCCCCCTGGATCGTAAGACCATGTGCAAGCAAATGTGCTGTGAGCGGCTGTCTCATATTAAGAGCTATTTGTATTACCTGGGGATTCGCCATTAGAAAAACAGCGATGGTTCAGAGAAGGCACACCAAAAACGGGGTCTTTCCTTTTAAGGTTCAAGCTTGAACAACCATCCGCTATATCTAGGGTTACCTATATCACAGTGGTGGAAGTCCTCAGTGCCACGGACGTCTCCGTTAAAGAAACTGAGGGATCATTATAATATATGAGACCGAGAGAGACTGGTGGACCCGGAAATTAGAGCCAGACCAATCGTTGGCGGCGCCATGTCACGTAGGCTCTCATTATCCTAATGAGACTACTGGATTTTTGGGTGGCAGGATCGTTCACAGTGTGGGGGACTAAGTCTAACCCACGGCGAAGGACCCTTGTCACCCCAAATCTGGGTTGAGCTCCGGCTAACTAGCAGTGCCTCATCTCTCCCAAAGGGAAGAGACAATTGGGCAGCCGAGCGCATGACATCTTAGGGCTTCCCAGGGAAGTCGTGGTCACTCAGATCCCAACCAGTTGTCTCATACACAGTGTGGTCTCATATATAAATGACGAAGGCAGTTTGAGTTTTAAAGATTGGTTTAATAAAACGACTGCATTTTAGATACCAAGGCGTGAGCCGCAATAACCAGAATCATACAACACAGTAGGATTGAAATAGTAACGAGGAGAGTGAAACATAAGAATAACGCTATCATAGTGCTACTAGATTACGTTCTCTCTTCTAAGTTCTATTTTGAGCACAGCATGTTAAGCTCTAAACCTGCCTTTCAGGTTCCCCTGGGAGGACATTAACCCTCATACCTGAGCAAAAGCCTGTGATCGTGATCAGCATCTGCAACAGGGCAGTCAGCGTCTAGTTGTGGTTCCCTGGTTGGAATCTCCCTCTTACGTATACCAGGACTAGGAAGTGTTTTTATAACTAACACGCCGGTGTTCTAAGAAACGTTCCTACGTAAGAATGTGTACTTTCTACGAACCCTAAAGACTAAACTTCTACCACGTCTATTGGCAATGTACCAGACTGTATTCTTGACTGAAGCACAGAGCGAGCGAGAATGTATTGTTTGAGAACTCCAGTGCTGAAGTAAACTAAACAGTGTGATAGAAGAAAATAAAACAAGACCGTGAAACTGGTTATTGTAAAATAACAGTGTGAGGCTAAATAAAATGCATCTAGGACAAAGTGCACAAAGGTCTAATTCTTTAAGCAAACGTGCAAAAGCTACATTAAAAAATGGCCACACTACACTTCCAAGCAGTCAGACCACTGCTGCACTGCGAGGGACTCACCTATCCCTTAATGTTCTCAGCACATTTGAAAGTACTGCATTATTCTTTGATACCCCTGATGCTGTGTGGGACTGATTGTGACTGTACCCAAATGCAGGTTGCCCACCTTCAGCAGAGTGCACACTGAGGAAGACGGTCAAACCTCCTCGTCATTGCAGACAAGTTCAACAGATGACTTCTAAAGCGACATCTTCCACTGAACATGCCCTGGAGGATAGGAAGGTGGTACTGACTACCATGTCATCTGTTGGATCACAACATCAACAATTTCCATCCAGCTCTTCAGCAAGTGCAGGCTCCGACAAAGACTCCAATACAAGTATGGCGCTTTTACCCATGATGAGATTTGACCCTTGTAGAGAGCTGCACCACCCTGGGGTCCTCTAAGCTGCACCCGGTGGCAGGTTCAGAAAAAATCTTCATCCAAGCTTTCCTCCTCCTGTGCCTTCCAGGATGAACAATACTTCTCTCCACCTCTTTTATTACCCCCTCTTCCCTCTCCCCTCTTCCCAAGTCCCCCTCCACCTCTGACCCTTTTCTCTCCTTCTTTTCCCTTTCTTCTTCATTCCACCCCTTGGTTGCGACATCACAAACCTCCTCTGCTGGAACGGTACACCTGGTGGGTGCTGTCTTGAATTTGAGATATACCCACTTGCTGTTATTTAACTGCTGCTTCCCCTTACAGTTAATAACTTCTGAGATTCCCAGGGCACCAGTGTGTGCACTAGCGTCTATTGACCCCTGCCTTAGTGGGTCCTAATTAGAATTATACTTGAACACCTCCTTAAGTCATTGGACAATGTGTTACTTTGTTATCATGTTTTGTTTGTCATTTTTAGTTTGGTTGAACAATTGTTTCTTGCATTGGGGAAATGTTCTTTATCTGACCAGGTATGTTCCTATGCCTCCCATACCCTTCACTATACTTGGAGTGTCTCCAATGATGCAACCATTTATAGAATGATGACATGTTCACTGCCTTACAACATTACAAAATACTGACCTGGAACGTCAGAGGTTTACGATCCCTTCACAAAAGACATAGGAGCATATCTAAGAAAAGTGGTGCTGCTCACAGTACAGTGGCACTTGTTTTGCACCCCTTGGCACCTCCCTAACGCCACAATGTGTGCGCCATTTTTAAAATACGGCGCACCATGGCGGTAGTTAGCAGACTAGCATCAAACTTTTTGATGTTACTATGGAGCTTTGCAGGATTAGCGTCAACATTTTTGACATAATCCTGCAAAGTTGATTGAGGCCCATTGTAATCAATGGTGTGACACCTTTTAATGTCTTTTCTGAGCAGGCATTAAAAATGCAGAAAACAATGACGCAAAAAAATCTGTTAGATTCCTTTGTGCCATTTTTCAGCCCCCACTAATGCGGGAACGCCCCCTTTCCATCCAGTATGCCTCGTGCAGGCATAATGTGAGACAAAGGGTTTACAAAGTGGCGCAATGCACTATTTGCCACAATATATTCAGGGTTTTCACATTGGGCAGCTATCTGGCTGAAGGCAGGAGTCCCATTTGAAGCAAAGGCCTCTAAAATCAATACCCATGGACGCTATAGCTTTGCCTGTGGGTTTCTCAGTCCTCAGAGTTGACACACCTCCTTTGGTTATTAGGAAGTGATTTTAATGCGGTCCTAGATATTAACCTTGTTCATTTTCATCCCACCTTACCAAACACTAGCTCTACCAAGCATTACAAC
Organism: Pleurodeles waltl; assembly: GCF_031143425.1. NCBI lineage: Eukaryota > Metazoa > Chordata > Amphibia > Caudata > Salamandridae > Pleurodeles > Pleurodeles waltl. The sequence goes on along the minus strand of NC_090438.1, from coordinate 894,740,065 downwards.
TACCTCTCAAGCTGGCTTTTACAGTGGTCCATGATAGATATATGGAGGGCTTATAACTGGGGCCTGCGCGAATATTTCTTCTTCATGGTCTACATGCCTGCTTAGACCGCATCCTTTACCCAGCACATATGAAAGAGCAGTTCTCCAACTCATCTTACCTGGATAAGACCGTCTCGTCATAATCCACTTGAGATGACTATAACATGGGGCAGTGTCCCCTCACCACTACCCACATGGTACATGCAACTGGCACTTCTAGAGGATACAGTCTTTAGGGATGCCCTGGGTACCGTCAGCAATGCTTAATTCACCGAAAATAAAGGTATGGCATCCACACCAGTTGTAGAGTGGGGGGCATTCAAGGTTGTGATGAGGGGAGTGTCCATAACTACTAAAACGGGTGCCAGACACTTTGGCCCTCATTACGACCCTGGCAGTTGGTGATAAAGTGGCGGTAATACCGCCAACATGCTGGCGGTAACTACTGCCAAATTATAACCATGGTGGAAAGATCTCCAAAAGACAGCCAATGTACCACACTGACCACCAGGGTGGAAACAACAGCCACAACGGTGGTAACCGCCTACAGCCAGGCTGAAGTCAATTTTCCTGACAATCCGCCCCCTTTTCCGGGGCGGTGCCAACGACATCCAAAGCCTGGCGGAAACACTGCACAGAAGTGAAAGGACCCACCATTGGAGACACAGGGAAGAATCATGCCGCCATGGATCCTGAACTGCATGTTTTTCCGATGATATTCTATGTTCTGCTCCACCACAAACACCAACGCCGGCGAAGACGACGACGGTAAGTGGAGCCATCAAGCACATAAGGGAGGGGGGAGGGAAACAACAGTGACACACACAGGCACCATACACACCACACACACACACACACGCCATACACACAACCAGCTGCCCAAGAAAACAAGTTACCCCCCTAAATCAACTGAAAAATGCAAGGACAAAACGATTTTGCCAAAGTGTTTGTAATAAGATCAACACAGTAGAAATAATAAGTTAAGCAATATGACAGATATATACAAATTTACAGAAAAAGGGACACAGCCCAGTCCTAAATTTGAGTGGGCCACATGGCCATAGGCCAAAGTCCAAGGCCCCACTTGTGACCTGCTTCAACATGGAGAGACCACTGCAGGGGCATCAGTTGGTAAATAGGCAGGCACCTCATATGAAAGATGAAACAAGACCACTGGTTCTGGAGGGGGCAACCTGACCTGTGATTGATCCTGGGGAGTGATGGGCTACAGTCTCTCGAGGGGGTGTCTTGCTCACTGCCTCTGGAGGGGGCAACCTGCCGTGTGCTCTTGATCCTGGGGAGTGATGGGCCACAGTCTGTCGAGTGGGTGTCTTGCCCACTGGTTCTGGAGGGGGCAACATGCCCTGTGCTTGATCCTGGGGAGTGATGGGCCATAGTCTCTCGAGTGGGTGTCTTGCTCACTGGTTCTGGAGGTGGCAACCTGGGCTGTACTCTTGATCCTGGGGAGTGATGGGCCACAGTCTGTAGAGTGGGTGTCTTGCCCACTGGTTCTGGACGGGGCAACCTGCCCTGGGCTCTTGATCCTGGGGAGTGATGGGCCTTAGTCTGTCGAGTGGTTGTCTTGCCCACTGGTCTTGGAGGGTGCAGCCCGCACAGCAGCCCATGGAGGCAGGATTATATTGCACCCTCGGGCGGATGCACAACCATGGTTGGTGGTGGGGGCTCCGTCACGGTTGCTGGTCCAGGCTCCTTGCCCTTCCTGCCTGCTGGTGCAGGCTCCTTGCCCTTCCTGCCTGCTGGTGCAGGCTCCTTGGCCTTCCTGCCTGCTGGTACAGGCTCCTTGCCCTTCCTGTCTGCTGCTGCAGGCTCCTTGGCCTTTCAGGTGCCAGGTGCAGGCTCCTTCCCCTTTAGACTGGCTGGTGCAGGCTCCTTCCCCTTCAGTACATGTGTCCTGGATCCCTTTCTACCATGAGTGGTTGCGGTTAGGACTGGGCCCGTGGACTGTGTGGCTGAGGTGCTTGGCTGGGTTTGTGATACCCTGGCCATATGTGCAGGATGGGGGGGTGGGTGAGGGAAGAGGTCAATGGTGGATAGGAACTGTTTTCTAGGCACATTTGGGTGGGAAGAGGGATAAGGAATGGGAGTGGAGGATGAGGGAGTGGTTGTTGGTGGTATCTGTCTGCTGGATTTGGGCGCAGGTTCATGGGCTGTATGCTGTTGTGAGGTGGATGGCTGTTGGGTGTTTGAGTGCTTGCATTTGTGTACTTTAGAAGGGGGGACAGACACAGTGGGAGAGGACACAGGGGATGTGTGCAGGATGTTCTGGAGGTGTCTGCCAATGAGGTGTGTGTTCTGCTTGGTGTGGTGATGCTGGTAGTGGATGATGATGTAGTGCATGCAGGTGTGAGTGTGGATGTGGTTGGGAGGGAGGTTGTGGAGGGGGTGGAGGGGAAGAAAGTGGAAATAGTGGATGTTGTTGTGTCTGCAACTGGATGGTGTTTGTGTGAGTTCCTGTATGATGAAGTGTGGTGCTTGTGTTTGCCTGTGGCACTCTTGGGTGTTGTCTGGTGTGCATGCTTGTCTGTATGTGTGCCTGGGATAGGTTGGGGTTGAGGAGAATGGGACTGGAAAGTGGATTTTTGGAGGGGGACGGTAGAAAGAGGGACAATGGCTGCCATCAGAGAGCAGGCCAGAGCCTGGATCGAACTCTGTTGGGTCGCCAATCCACTGTGAATGTCCTCACTCCTGGGTGAATAGGCACAGGAAACTCACTGAGGGGATGCTGGGAGGGCGGTGCTGGTACGGGGGGGTGGCGTTTGTACCTGTAGCTGGGGTGGTTACAGAAGTGTCTGCCGCCACCAGGGAGCTTCCATCGGAGGAGGTATCTGTGTCTGAAGTGCCCCTCTAGTCTCCCCCATGGTGCTCCCCTTGCCCTCCGTCCCACTGGTGCCCTCAGCGTTTGTGGACTCTGCCTCCTGGGTCCTGTGGGATGCAACTCCCTCCATCGCCGGGGCCTCTGCTCCTCCGCCAGATGATGCTAATGCACATAAGGACAGGATGACAAAACATGGAAGGGGGAAGAGACAAAGGATACACTGGGTCAATGGCTGAACCTACACCACAGTTGGCGTACACAGCACACTCACACACAGGGAACAGCCCTACGCACTATGCATTGCACTACCAGAGAAATAGCTTGAAACCAAGGCATGGGGAGGGGCAGACACCGGCAAATGCAGCACACCTGGTACCCACGCAGCCCTGACCAGTAGTGGATGCCTACGCGCTAGGTAGCAGGATTATCCCTTCAGAATGTTATCTACCAAGGGACCTATGCTGCAATGTCAGGCCTGTCCTAGGGGCACCCACTGACACACATCCACCACCCAGATACCACCCTACCATGCGTAAGTTGTAATGATGGGCACTGTACTCACCCCCTTGTGGCTGCTGTGATGCCCTCAAGCGCCCATCCAGCTCTGGATAGGCCACCACCAGTATGCAGGCCATGAGGGGGGTCAAGATTCGACGGGCCCCCCTTCCTCGTTGCGAGGACATCCCCAGCTTGGCCTCCACCATCATCCGTGCCCAGCGTCTCAGGTCCTCCCACCGTTTGCAACAGTGGGTGCTCCGCCTGCCATAGACACCCAGGGTCTGAACCTCCTTGGCGATGGCATGACATATACCCTTCTTTTGATGGGCATACAACTCCATGCATTCATGCCACATTGATCGTGCCCACAGTGTACTCACCTGTTGGTCTGGAGTCCCATACAGCAGTCCGTACTGGGGTAGGACCCCATCCACCAGTCTCTCCAACTCCTCCGACGTGAAGGCTGGTTCCCTTTACCCGGTCACACGGGCCATGGTAGGTTCCAGACACAAGTCACATTAGCACATGCAGTGTAGGTCCTCTCCTATGGAAGGTCAGGTAGCAAGTGAGGAATCAGATAGAAAATGGCGGTCATGTCCGCGGCGGTGCATACCGTCATGGATGGCATAGATCACCATTGGCCACTGTACCCCATAGGGCCCAATGTTAACCAATGAGGAGTTGCACGGCGGTTCCCAACAGCCTCCCTCAACGGCGCACAATGTCAGCGGAATTACCTCACTTCCACCTGTCCCTCCACACAGGACAGGTGGATGCCATTTCAGTGGAAGGCAGGCCCTGGAATAATGCTGCGTCACAAGAGATATTAGCACATACAGGACAAATCACACTGACCCATTACATGTTTACAGGATGCAAACTACTGTTGTAGCTCCCTTGTACAGTTTGTGACCGGCTCCTCACTCTTTTGTCCCTTAGATTCCTACCACTGCGGATGAATAGGAGTTGGATACATACCCCCGTGTACAGACCCCTGGTGGACTTGGCAACACTGGAGGACAGGCACATTATCCTCACCTATAGACTTGACAGGGCCACAATCACAGGGCTGTGTACACAGTTGGAACCTGACCTGATATCTGCTATCCGTCACCTCACTGGGATCCCCCCTCTTGTGCAAGTGCTATCAGTACTCCATTTCCAGTCAACTTTCCAAATGACAGTGGGCTTGGCAGCAGGAATGTCACAGCCAATGTTCTCAAAAGTGCTGACAAGGGTGTTGTCTGCCCTGATAAAACACATGTGCAGCTACATTGTTTTCACCCAGGTTGGGGATTTAGCCACTGTGAAGGCCGAGTTTTATGCAATGGGACATATCCCCAACATTACTGGGGCAATAGATGGAGCACATATTGCATTTGCCCCCCCCGGCAGAATAAACAGGTGTTCAGGAATCGTATGAGTTTCCACTCCATGAATGTTCAGATGGTATGCTTGGCGGACCAGTACATCTCCCACGTCAATGCTAAGTATCCTTGATCGGTGCATGATGCCTTTGTCCTGAGGAATAGCAGCATCCCAAATGTAATGGCCCAACTACAGAGGCACAGAGTGTGGCTAATAGGTGAGCCCTGGTTCCCACCCAGTAGATGCTGGTGTATGGGTATGGTACGGGTCACATAGGATAGTGTGTGGCTAAATGTTGTCCCTCAATATTTGCAGGTCACTCTGGTTACCCAAACCTATCATGGCTGCTGACCCCTGTGAGGAATGCCAGCATAAGGGCAGAAGAACGTTATAATGAGGCACATGTGCGAACCAGAAGGATAATTGAAAGGACTTTTGGCCTCCTGAAGGCCAGGTTCCGTTGCCTCCATCTAACAGGTGGTTCCCTGTGCTACTCACCCAAGAAGGCCTGCCAGATAGTGGTGGCATGCTGCATGTTGCATAACCTGGCCCTCAGCTGCCATGTCCCATTCCTGCAGGAGGAGGAGGCTGGAGATGCCAGTGTGCCAGCAGTAGACCCTGTGGAGGATGAGGAAGAGCACAACAGAACATATGTGCTCCGACAATACTTCCAATGACACACAGGTAGGACAGTGTTACTTCACATTTCAATGACTTTGGTTGTAATTTGTGTGGCAATGCCATGTTGATATTTTCCACTTCTGTGCTCACTTACTGTTCCCTCTGGCAATTCATTTTGCAGATGTTGGTGACCTGACATATACTCCTGGTGTGATCACTACAGCCAGCTACAGGTCATTAATCTATGCTCATCCTCTGTACAGTTGATTTGCAATGTTTGTATCTGTTTCAATGAATACATATTTGATATACATGACATACTCCAATTTTGTTTCAAAGGGTGTTAATTGAAGTGCTAATATATAGAGGGGCAAGTGCAATGGGATGGGGTGATGATGGAGGAAAGTCCAGAGTATTGTTACAGTCTGTTTGTAGCACAGGCGCATTGTCCAAGGGGCCATAGGAAGGGGAGCAAAGGCAGTTCCAAGTGGACAAGGTGACAGGGTAGGACATAAGGGTGACAATCAGGAGAGTCTCATTTCCTGGTGGTGGTCTTGGCAAGTGTCTCTGGCTTCTGTCTCGATCACAGGGAACGTTTGCAGGGTGGTTCACCTTCTGAAGGGGGAGGGGTGCTGGTGGCCTGTGAGTCCCGTGGTGGGGCCTCCTGGCCACTAGTGGCAGCGGAGGTGGAAGGCTGTCCAGATGTCTGACTATTTTTAGGGGCCCGCTGGTGTGAGACTGCCTCCCTCATAATGTTGGCCTTGTCTGCCAGCACCCCTGCTATGGAGATAAGGATGTTTTTCATGGCTTGCAAGTCCTCCCTGACCCCCTGACCCCCTGGTACTGTCCCTCCTGCAGCCGCCTGTTCTCCTGCACATTGTCCAGGATCTGGCCCATCATGTCCTGGGAATGTTGATAGGCTCCCAGGATCTCGGCAAGTGCCTCCTGGAGTGTTGGTTCCCTGGGCCTGTCCTCTCCCTGTGCCATCAGTCCTTCCAGTGTCCCTGTTGGCATGTGGTCTATCCCCTGAACCGTGTGCCAACTGCCACTGACCCCAGGTCCCTGATTGTCTTGGGGGCAAGGTGTGCCCTGGGTTCCCTTTAGAGGTGGACACACAGCTGATTGACGTGTCCTGGGGACAGAGGTATGGGTACGCTGGGTGGGTGCTGGGGTGGTGTTTCCTGATGGGGGAGGCTCTGTGGTGGTGTGTGACTGGGCTTGGGGAACCGGCTGTCCAGTGGTCCCTGATGGGCCAGGTAGGTCATCCAGATACTGAAGACCAGAGCTGCTGTCATCACTGTGGGCCTCTTCAGTTGGGGGACTGGATAGTGCTGGCACCTCCTCTCCGCTGAAATTGGCTGGGGTACCGGTGGGGATGAAAATGATGTGCTATTATTTCTGTGTCTGACATATTGTGCATCCGTGGCTTCCCCTCTATGGTTGGATTTGCCCTGCCAGCCTTCACTTGTGTATGTTAGGGTATGGTGGGATAGTTAATTCTCAGTGGTATGCATGCTTTAGTGATGAGTGTCCATGCAGGGCTGTGAGGGGTGTCCATGCATTGGTACAGGAAGCAGGGCTTAGCATTGGGATGATTGGGTTGTGATGGTGGGGTGTGTGGGATGTAGTGGAGTGATGGGATGAGGGTGAGGGTATGTGATGGCATGCAGGTAGGGGGGTGATAATAGTGGAGAGTTGACTCACCAGAGTCCAGTCCTCCTCTGACTCGGGCCAGGCCCTTAGGGTGCAGTATTGCCAAGACTTGTTCCTCCATTGCTGTGAGTTGTGGGGGAGGAGGTGGGGGTCCACTGCCAGTCCTCTGGATAGCGAGCTGGCGTCTTGCTGCTATGGAATATACCTTCCCCCGAAGGTCATTCCACCTCTTCCTGATGTCATCCCTAGTTCTTGGGTGTTGTCCCAGGGCGTTGACCCTGTCCACGATTGTCCACCATAGCTCCATCTTCCTGGCTATTGATATCTGCTGCACCTGTGCTCCAAATAGCTGTGGCTCTACCCTGACAATTTCCTCCACCATGACCCTTAGCTCCTCCTCTGTGAAACGGGGTGCCTTTGTGGTGCCATAGGTGCTGGTGATGTGTGTTGGTGAGGGTGTGTTGGGTAATGTGTTGGGGTGTGTGATGTGGAGTGCGTGAGTGGTGTATAGGTGTGACTAGTGTGTGGCTCTAGTTGTGTCAGTGGTTTTGGTGTCTCTCGTGGGTGATGTGGGTGTGTGTTTTATAGTGGTGTGGGTGTGGTGTGTGTATGTGTGTCAGGTGTGTGTTGTTTGAATTGGCCAATGTGGTGTTGTTTTGTTTGTGGGTGTCCATTTTGAGCGCAGCAGTATGTACCCCCAATGGTATACTCCTGTTGAATGTCCGCCGATTCGTGGGTCATAATGTGATGGGAGTTATTTTGTTGGCCTAACGGTGTGGGTTTTGATACAGCCACTTTATCACTAACCTTTGGGCTGGTGGATTTGTGTATGTGGCTGAATACAGACGGATTGGAGTGTGTGTGCCATAATATGGTAAACGGATATCTGCCGCGGTGGCGGTAAGTTGGTGGCCATCAGCGTGGTGGTAAGTGGGATTTACCGCCGATGTCATAATGAGGGCCTCTGTACTTCATGAATTACAACACATAGAGACACGGCTGGGAATCTTTGAATAAGAGACAGCACATGATCACACGCACTTAGAAGCTCTACAAGACTCTAGGATGCAACATACAGAATCCCTAGAGCGGCTGAGGCTTATTGACTAGAAAACATGCACAAAGAAGTTAAATTTGCATGGGTGATAGGGCTGGCATGCTCCTTGCCCACATGATCACACCACCTCTGTGCCCTACGCCAATCATATCCATCACTTCACCTTTAGGGATACACTGACCCGCACAATTAGAACTTAACGACACCTTCCATTCCTATTATGCCGACCAGCACAGGGCGAGGCCCACGCCACCCCTAGCAGACAGAGATGAATTCCTAAGTGACCTGAGGCTCCCACACATCTTGGAGACATCACGTGCAACATTGCAGTCTCCCTTAACACCAGAAGAACTGTGCAATGCAATTAGGGGGATGGCGGTAACAAGACACCGAGTATAGATGGTCTGCCCATCGAATTTTACTCAACCTTCGCCACACAGTTGATTCCCCGCTTGGGGAAACTATATAAGGAATCCCTCGGGCAGGATCTCTGCCTCCAACAACCAGCCAGGCCTTGTTACCACCCTGCTTAAACCAGACCGTGCCCTGGACGATTGCTCCTTTTACAGACCACTCTCTCTCTTGACCTTAGATTACAAAATCGTTAGCAAAGTGCTAGCCCGGAGGCTGCTCCCTTTACTCCCTGATCTAGTCCATGTAGATCAATGCGGCTTTGCTCCACACAAGAGCACCTCCCTGTACATCAGGTGCCTAGGCCAACTTAAGGAGATGGCAGATGATCCCTTTCCTAACACCGGTTGTCGCTCACCAGACCTTCAACAGGCATTTGCTACCCTGGATGGGGCTATATGTTCTCAGTGCTGCATAAATTCAACATTGCTTCCACATTTTGTAACTGGATCAGGGTGCTCTACACTAACCCCACAGCATGAGCCAAAATCGGCATGCACATCTCCGCACAATACCCAATATCTCGGGGCACATGTCAGGGATCGCCCCTATTATTTTTGTTGGCGATGGAACAACTGGCGCAGAAACTCTGACAAGAGGCTATGGACAGGTACATCCCACGTGGGCCCTAGTCACATGCAGTCTCATTATACGCAGATGACATGATTGTATGCCCTCAGAATCTTGAAATGAACCTCCCACCTCCTTTACTCCAGACATTAGGAGAGCTATTTGCCTGTGAATTAATCATGCCAAATCACACACATTTTCCTTCCAGAACAATATGCCCCATGATATGATATTCCTAGGCACCCTAACTATCCCTGTGTCCCACCACACATTTAGATAGCTGGACATCCAGGTCTACAGATCCCGTATGAATCTACTTGAAGGAAATTTACTTAAGGCCATCTCAACTAGAGAACAGGTGAAATTCTGGGTCACCCTACCGCTTTTGGTAACAGGACGATTGGGCCTTTCCAAAATGGTGATGCTCTCTAAATCACTATACTATTTTGTAAATCTACTGTTAATTATCCCACAGCTTGTTTTTAAGACTCTGGACTCTCTAATGACCTACCTCCTATGGGGTTTGGGCCAACAGTGCATTAGTCTCTTTAAGCTGCAGCTGCTGACTAAAAGTGGTGGGCTGGTAGCTACCAATTTCCCGTCTTATTGCCTCACAGCTTAATTACAGTGCCTTTCTTATTGGCTGGTGGGACTAGATTTACGAGAAATAGGCTACACACAATTAAATTTGACAGGAGTTTACATGCACTACTATTACCGTGGAGTACTTGCCCACCCAAACTGCCTTTACTCTTACACAATGCTGTAACGTACTGTAACACTGCACTCTGTCTCTCATGCACTAAGAATCCTTAGGCTCGAAACATCCCTCTATGAGGTCTACCCACTCTGGAGGGTACCCTCACGTCCGCTAAACTGTCACCTTGGAAAGCAGTAGGTGTCATCCTTATCGGTGACCTCTTTGAAGAGTAAATACTGCTGCCACACAGGGATTATACAATTGCATGAGCTTCCCAGTGCCCTTTTTCTTATGCATGCCAATATCTTACATTACATTTTTCAGGAGTAGTCACCAACAGGGTCTGAACCTGACACACATGCCCTGGCACAATGAGCACGGGCAGGCACTTGGTTAAATGGCTCTACAGAAGCCCACGTTTCCATTTACATGTATTTCTGACTCCACTAAGAAGCCAATGGGAAGCAGAACTTAACTGCCCACTCCATGAGAAGGAATGGAAGTTCCTTCTAGAATACCCCAGCATGATGTGCTACAATACACAGTTTGAGTTCATTCAGTTCACACTAATACACAGAGCATATTTAGCATCCTCCAAATTGCGCAAAATGTTTCAAACAGCCCTATCCTCTTGCCCAAGATGCCACACTGAAGATGCAGATCTATGACACAAGTTGTGGACATGCCCCACTCTGTCATCTTACTGGGAGGAAGTGCAGGAATCACTTAGAACCCTTAAGGGAAACACACATTAGGACACTATAGAACATTGTATACCGGGACTATATCCCAGATCTAAAACTTGTAAGACGGAACCTCATTTTATTGACCTATCACTTGCCCTTGCCAAATGGTAACACTCTGTTGTAAGTATCTCACTCCTACTTCCGTGCTGGGCTGGTGTGAGAGAGTTTATTGATGGGGATCTGCTGAAAGCTCAGTGCCATGGAGGGAGGGATACCATGGGCCACACAAACAACCTATAGTTGTGGTGTGTGACACCTTGCTGGAACAGTTCAAAACACAGGGGGAGGAAACTGGTTGAAACCTGACATGCTTTCCTAGGCTCCATACTATTAGGCTCTAGCCCTTGACATTCGCTTAACACCTGGCATTGACATCAGATGTTAACTCCTTTGGTTTTTAACATGCTGGGGTGAGTCACACTCTTCTTAAGTCAAGTTGCTCATATGACACCAGTAGGACTAACTTGCTGGATATGTTCGGGGGGGGGTTGGAGTTATCATTCTTGTTGTCTTATTTTAAAATATACAGTAGGCCATTTACTGCCTCACGGATTTACGCACTGTGCTTGCTCCAACACTACAATTGTAATTCCTATGTATTATCCTATGTATGTACCCTTGACCTAGCGAAATAACCATATATTGATGCAAAATGTACCCTGTGGTGAAGCGCTGTGTTAATGTTTTGAGAAATGCAATGAAAATGTTCAAAAATGTAGATGGCCCCACAAGTGTTTGCTGCCTCTTCTGTAATACCAAAGTGCCCCTTGGGTGTTAGAAAGTGGACATACATGAGGGTCGTGCACCAGTGGCACTTCTGAAAATACAGCCTCTGGAGTTCTTGCACCCACCCTCACATCTGCTGGTCTTCCCTTATTTCTTCTAAACTGTATACAATCATACCTGGCATCATACCTGGCATCCATCAGGGGCATCCCCTTCGCTTACAAATATGTTTCAACTACTGTGGCTTTCAACCTCCCTCAGGCATATTCGCCTCCTAGATGGCCCTGAGACCAAGTACTGCACGGACAGCAGTTTTGCTGAAGCTAATTCACAAAGCTCAGGTTGAGGCTGCACCACTAAATATAATATTTTAAAGATATACAAGAATATTTTACTTGATTTGTATGAAAGTGTTATTGTATGCTAGTTTCTATGGGATTGTTTACTTGCCTGTGGGATCTCAATTTGTCAAAAAGCCCTCCAGATGAGAGGAATGTTTTGAGAAATGTTCAGCAATTCAGATAATACCATCCTCAGGGGCGTAGCTTGATCAGTAAGATTGGGAGGGGGAGCTACAGATTTTCCAGCAGTCACGCTGGCCTATAATGTTAAAATAAAAGGAATGCGGATTGATGGGGTAGTAAGTAAAAGAAAAAACAATATTTTGTAAAATAACCAACAGTTTTGAAGACTTTCAAAACAGAGAGGGAGGGAGTGTGTGATTATTTGTCTCTGTGTATGCAAACATTCCTGGTGAAATCTGATAGACACCTCACCATATCCGACTGAAAGCGCCTGTATCCAAATATTTACCAGAAAATATATTTATTGGGGTGTAACACCCCAAACACCCCCCAAAGGTACTCTCCTGTCATTTTCATCAGTGGAATGCAGCCTGCCTTCGATAGTTGAAAGGAAATCCATTTATCTAGGTATGCTCTAGTTTCAATTGTAGCTCCATAGTTTCTAGGAAGATCTCATTTATGCTCTTTCTCCTTTTGAGCTTTATGTTCTTTCACCTTTGTTAAGTAAAAATATATGCCCATGAAGTTGACTGGTGTTTCTTGCCACTGTAATTACAAATCCTACACTGGTTGCTTTGTATGTGGTGTCAGTGACATCAGTAGCGATAGGAAGCAGTTAAAAGATAGCCCTGCTCAATGTTCCTATTCAGTAAGCTCACATATGACTGGATATATGGCCAGATATACGTTCAACTGCTTGCAAGATACTAGTAGCAATTTGAAAATGACCTCATTCCGTATCTCCACTGAGTGAGACACATCGCTGTGGCACAACAGACTCATCAAGGTAGTGATGCCGGAGGACGACAATCCATCACCCATCCGATCCTAAAACCATATGCAGAAGTGTTGCTTAAGGTCAGATAGAACCTGGGATGCATGTCAGTTTCTGTCTGGGAAGTTCAAACTGTGGCTTGGATGGTGAGACTGTACTCACGCATGTAATGTACTACTGGGCCTTTGAGGCAATGTTTGGGCTTTTCAGTCAGAGCCTAGGAACTGGATCCTGTACTTGGGCATTTAATACTACGCTGAAGTATTTGATTGATGACTGTAGATTTTAGTCTGTTTCAACATCTTTTTTGAATGCACATTAAAGACTGGCCGTTTATAGGTATGTTTGACCTTTCAATGGTAAATTTGAATACTTAATGAACTAATGATCTGATTTGGACGAATTTTGTTAATAAATCCCTTTAAACTCACTTTAATTATTTTTGTAATTTTTCTGACTGTTAAGACATTGGTGGTACAAGCTGCCTACCACCGCAGTGACGTCCGCCAAAAGACTGTCACCGCGGCTACCATCCACTTGCTAGATTATGACCACAGACAGACTTCCGCCACAAGAAGGGCGGAAATCCGGCTGTGGCCATACTGGCGGATGGTGGTAAGGTGGCGCTGCTACCGCCAACACCGCCACACCAGTCGACCGCCGCCTGACGTTGTTATGCTGGCCGCTGCTCCTGTTCCCTGCTGGAAGACCACCTGGATGCAGGTAAATTGGGCTTCCGACAAGGGGAGGGGGCGGGGGGTGTTGTGTGCATGAATGTGTGAGTGTGAATGCGAATGTGTGTGTAGTGTTGTTTGCGTGGGTGTCTGCATGTGTGTGAATGCATGTAAAAATGGATATGTGAATGCTTGTCTGCATGTCAGTGTGAATATGTGTACGGATGTGTGCGAGAATGAATGGACACATGCGTGAATGAATGCGTGTATGCCAGTGTGAGTGAGTGGTGTATGCGTGATGCGTGTTTGCAGGTGTGTGCCTGTATGGAGGTGTGGGGGACCGGAAGGGGGGGCTCAGATGGAGTAGGGTGGGGAGCACCTGGAGAGTGTTTGGAGGGGTGGGTGAGCCTCCCACGAGTGAGAAGAGAAGAATTCCCTGTCACTGGTAGGGCCTACCGCCATGGTTTTTGTGGTGTTGTGAATGCCACGAAAACCATGGCAGTAGGCAGGCTCAAAATGCAGCCGCCGGTACAATAGCGGCCACCGGGCTGGAGATTGTTATCTCCGGCCCGGAAGCTGCTCCTGCCATGGCGGTAAAAATGGTAAATTGGCTGCAGCCAAACCACCAATGTCATAATGTGGTGGTGTGTACCTCCAGCCTTCTGGCGGTAGTACCGCCACATTACCACCTACCGCCGGGGTCATAATGACCTCCATAGACTTTTAAAGTAAATGTAAGTCTCCATACCTTTAGTCACACCCTCAAACAAGCATTGGTAGCCGTAAAGTTTGTAAACTTTTGAAAAGTGTGTAAGAGTTGTGTTCATATACTCTGGCCTGTTTAGGGTGACCAAATCCAGGAGGGAGAGGTTGGGGTGGGAGGTGCACTAAGGAGTATTTGGACAGTTACCTAGTCACCAAAGCATTCTCCAGTCCAGTTCTGAACTATACAACATGACCGCCATGGACTTTAACGGAGTGGTCCTGAAGCTAGGGATGCAGGTGATGGAAGATGCTGAAGGATGCTCTGGGTGCTCTGGGTGCTGGGCAGCCGAAGGGGGTGTCATTGTGGTTACTTCTTAGTCCATGGGCTATATGGGGTGACTTTGGCCACAGAGATTGGTGTGCCTCGAAGTCCTCTTTGAGGTAGTAGAAGGCCAGCTGCTGCTGTCTCACTGGGCTCCGCCCCCAGTGGTCCCAGTGGTATCCTGTGGTGGAGGCTAGTGTCCTTTTTTAGTGGATAGTGGCCTATCTGGACTCAGGTGACACTCCTGGGTCCAGCAGGCTATGATGCAAAATTTGACTGTCGAGGATCAGCCTCTTGGTGCACCCAACAGTGGTCAACAGGGACTCTCCAGAAGTGGCAAATGACTTGCCAAGTTGAGCTACTTCAGCTTTGATGGCCCTGGTGATGTTTACAGGGGGTCAGCTGATTGATCTGTGGAGTCAATTCTTTGGTCTGGGATTTGGGAACTACGTTTCCACAAGCCAGGCGCCACAAGCACAGTCCTCTCTTTGCTAGCCCAAGGTGTGGCAGGTGCAGTCCAGCAGATGGTGAAGCTTCTCTTTGCCAGGTACAGGGGCCAGCTGGACAGTCTTTTTTCACACCTTTCTCCAGTTCCGAAGTGATCTGAGGTTGAGGGTCAAAGGGGTGTCATGTTTGTGTCCAGACAGCACCCTGCCTATGGGTGGCATTTAGCAATCCCAGTGTGCACTATTCTGCCCACTCCAAAGGTGCATGAACCCTTCCTTGGATGTTAGGAGCTTGGTAGCCCACCATAGAAGTGTGGCTACCTGGGGCTATATGCCCATGGGAAAATGGTTTTGGCACTGGTGTACCCTCTCTGTTCTTGCTGCCAGCATGTCTACCTGAACAAAGGGCCAACCCTTTAGGATAGGTATGTGCCCAACAAAACTGGCTTTGCCTTCGAAGCTCTCCTTCTGGGCTAACAGGAAGCCACAGAGAGGTAACAGCCTTTTATGTTCATGAGGCTAGGAGTCATTTACACAACTCCTCAGGAGGGCAGATGGGTGGCTGGTAGGCAACAGCTAAATGGACAACAGCGTGGTAACTTTCTAAAGGTTGCCTTTTCTTAAAAGTGACATTAAATTAGACTTAGGGGGTCATTCTGACCCTGGCGGTCATGGACCGTCAGGGCCAACGACCGCAGAAGCACCGCCAACAGGCTGGCGGTGCTTCCATGGGGATTCCGACCCCCTTCCCGCCAGCCTGGTTCTGGCGGTTTTCACCGCCAGAACCTGGCTGGCGGGAAGGGGTGTCGTGGGGCCCCCTACCAGGGCCCCACATAGATTTTCAGTGTCTGCGTGGCAGACACTGAAAATCACGACGGGTGCAACGGCACCCGTCGCACCCCTTCCACTCCGCCGGCTCCATTCGGAGCCGGCATCCTCGTGGTAGGGGGTTTCCCGCTGGGCGGGCGGCCTTCTGGCGGTCGCCCGCCAGCCCAGCGGGAAACTCAGAATGACCGCCGCGGTCTTTTGACCGCGGTACGGTCTTCTGGCGGTTCCCGCCAGGCCGGCGGCATCCGCCGCCGGCGGGGGTCAGAATGACCCCCTTAGTCATCAAGTTGGGTTTAATATCATGATTAATTTGATACCTCAAAGAACCCATTTTTTGCGGTCCCATTCAGAAGTTAGCCTGGCTGAGGGGTCAGCTGGTAACTCTGTGTTAGCCAGTGGGGCTAACAGCTTTTCTGCAGCAAAAACAACAATTTGCAAGTTTTGCTGTTTGTGAATATTTAAAATATATGTCCTACCGCCCTTATGGGAGATTTGCATATATTATTAAGGGAAGTGGAGGTTTTGCTATTGGTTTAAATGGCAAAGTTAAACTAGCAGTCTTACACTGCTCTTTCAGGCTGCAGTGGCAGGCCGGGAGCCATTCTGTACTTTGTCACACACAGGGCGGCACAACCAGTGCTTCAGCCCTGGGTGGATACTCTGTCTTACATGCCCTAAGTGCCCACGTCACCATATACTAGAGACTTATAAGCAAGTTATGTTATGCCGATTGGGGGTAGCCAATTCAACATATAATGGGTTACAACAATGGCACTGAGGTCTGGTTAGCGAGCCTCACTGAACTCTTAGGGGCATATTTATAATCTGTTTGCACCGAATTAGCGTCATTTTTTTTAACTCTAATTCAGTGCAAAACTAACTCCATATTTATACTTTGGAGCTAGAACCATCTAGCGCCAAATTTATGAAGTTAAAGTCATTTTTTGGAAGTAGAAATCTACCTTGCCTTAATGAGATGCAAGGTTGGTGTTCCCATGCAAAAAATAACTCTATGGCCTTAACACCATATTTATACTCCAGTGTAAAAATGGTGCATGGGCGGGAGGGTCAAAAAATTTTGCAAAGCTTTCTTTGCCCCATTTTTTTAAACCTGGGTCAGGGCAGGCACAAGGGGACCTGTGGGCCTATTTCCAAGGTGGAACACCATAGAATAAGCCAACAGGTGCCCTCCCCAGGCCCCAGGGACCCCTCCACAGACACCAGAGGGACTGCAGAGGATGGGGGACCCCATCCCAGGTAAGTACAGGTAAGTATTGCACTTTATTTTTAAAGTGCCATAGGGGGCCCTGAAATGGCCCCCCCTACATGGCACATGTGGTATGGATGGTTTTGCGTCAGAAAATGACTCTAGGCAGATTAGAGTCATTTTCTTTACTCTAAACTACTTAACGTCATTTTTTGGTGCAAAACCCCCTTCTTACATAGCACCAGCCCCACCTGAGTAACGCCATTTTTTTTTTACACTAGCCCACCCTTTGCACCGGCTTGCACAATTCCATAAATATGGTGCCCTGGCTGGTGCACAGAAATGGTGCAAGCCAGAGCTAAACTTTTTGTTGCAAAACTGCGTTAGTGCAGATTTGCACCAAAAAGTATAAATCAGGGCGTTAGAGTTACAAAAACCAACAGCATCAGTCCAAAATTATGGGAGTGGTCATGCAAAAAGAGGCATTTTCTTATATGGCACCCCGCCAGATGAAAGGTGAAGAGCAACTAACCTTTGTCCTGGTAGTTCTCATCATCTAAGTAAAATAATTTGGAAAGGCCCTCTGCATTGGCATGGTCATTCCCAGGTCTGTGTTCCACTGTGAAGTCTATAATCTGTAGGAAGATGTACCACATCAACAGTTTTCCGTTTTCCCCTCTCATCTTCATCAGGCATCTAGGAGGTCTGTGGTTAGTTTGAACTCTGAAGCGAGTCCTACACAGGTAGGGTCTCAGCTTCTTCAGGGACCAAACAATAGCAAAGGCTTCACTCTCAATGGCAGTCCAACACTGCTCTCTGGGAGGAGCTGCCTGCTTATAAAGGCAACTTGTTGATTCTGACCCAGGTCAGTCAGCTGTGACAGTACTGCCCCAATCCCATATTGTGAAGCATCTGCTTGGACAACAGACTCATTGCTAAATTCAGGTATCTTTAGGACAGTTGCTAAGCACAAAGCTTCCTTTAAGGTGTCAAAGGCCTTTTGATATTGATCAGTCTATTTGTCTTTTCTGAGCTGTTTCTTGAAGGTTGGCTCTGTCAAAGATCCCACTATGGCACAATAGCCTTAAACAATTCTCCTGTAGTACCCAGTCAGACCAGGGAAGGCTCTGACTTGGGTTTGTGTCTTAGGAGCTTCCCAGGCCTAAATTGTCTGGATCTTTGGGCTGAAAAGATTGTACATTATCTCTACCAACTTGGTAACCCAGGTACACAACAGAACCTTGCCGTATCTGGCCTTTGCTTGCCTTGATAGTCAGCCCTGCCTGCTGTAGGGCGTGAAGCATTTACCTGAGATTGATCAGGTGATCCTCCCAGGTGGAAATAAACACAAAAAAATCATCCAGACAGACTGCACTAAAGTCTTCCATTCTATTCACCAACTGCTAGAAGGCGGCAGGTTCAATTTCCAAACTGAAGCGTATCACTTTGAATTGGAAGTGGCCTCTTTGGCTACTGGCATGAGGGCTATCTGCAAATAACATGAACTCAGGTTAAATGTGCTCAGGTATTTTGCAGACTCCAACTTATCAATTAGTTCATCACCTCATTGTATTGGGTGAGCAACAGTCTTGGTGACTGCAATCAAGTCTCAGTAGTCCACATAGAATCTCATCTATGGTTTTCCCCATTGGAGTGAGGGTTGGGCACCAGAGCTACTGTTCTACCTGATGGACTACTAGAAGTCTCCATAACCCCCACTCTGCATTTCTGCATTTTTGCAACCTCAGGTTTAATGCTAGCTTTGACCTGTTCTGATGACCCGTACATTTTACTTTCGACAGGCAAGCTGTCACCCATGTCCACATCATGGGTACACCCTGTTTTCAGACCTGGGGTCAAAGAAAAGAGATCAGCAAGGTTGAGAAGATTGAGAAGGTTGTAACTGCCCTTTTTCTGCTGTTCTGTCAAAGTGGAAGAGAGGACTACTCTCTCCAATGAGCCATCTTTGACATTGGTTGACATCAGACCAGGAAGTCGGTGCGACTCACGACTCGCAAATTCCAATTCGCAAAATTGGATGCAGAACAGTGTCTCAGACACCACCTGCGAGTCGCTATGGGGTCGCAAAGACCCACTTCATTAATATTAATGAGGTGGGTCGCATTTTGCGACCCCATAGCGAGTCCCTGCACTCACAGGGATGGTGGCCTGCTGAAGACAGCAGACCTCCATGTCTGTCACTGCTTTTTAAATAAAGCAGTTTTTTTTATTTTTATTTTGCAGCCGTTTTCCCTAAAGGAAAAAGAGTTGCAAAATAAAAAAAATAAAGAAACCATTTGGTTTCGGGTTTTTAGAGTAGGCAGTGGTCCATTGGACCACTGCCTGCTCTGTAAAACACTTTTTGGCAACATTCACAAAGGGGAAGGGGTCCCATGGGGACCCCTTCCCTTTTGCGAATGGGTTACCACCAGTGTGACACTGGTGGTAACTGCGAATTGCTTTGCGACCGCATTGCCGGTCACAAAGCAATTTAGCATAGCGATGCGAGATGCAAATAGAAAGGGGACACCCCTTCCTATTTGCGAGTGGCATTCACAATTTGCGAATCGGTACCGGCTCGCAAATTGCGAATGAGCATCGCAATCGGCATTTTGCATGGCGCAAACTGCGATTTTCGCAGTTTGCGCCATGCAAAATGCTTGCTACATCTGGCCCCTAATCACTTATATATATATATATATCTGCACAGATGGAAGAGCTATCTTCAGACCACCCGGTTCTTCTCAACCCTCTGATGGATTCAGGTGCCACTGGGAATTTCATCAATATTTTTCTTTGCAAAAAACTTGGGATACCGCTTCTGCTTAGAATCAGTCCTGAGGTAGTTAAAAATAATTGATGGTAGCCCTTTGTCCCCAGGCCCCTTTGCCAAAACTACTTGTGAGTTAACAATGTGCTTATACTCCAATCATCATGAAGTCATATAATTCAATTTAATATGTGCCCCTCAATTCAAAGTAACATAAGGAATTCCATGGCTACAAAAACATAATCCCACCATAAACTGGGTTACACAAAGTGTTACCTTACAGTCTCAGGTCTGCAAAGACCACTGTTAGGTGGAGGCCCAACCAGATAAAGGTATTACTTTCAGCATAGGTAATGCAGAACAAGGAGAACATGAGTTACCTTCGGTATACCAAGATTTTGCAGATGCCTTTGATAAAGTGAAGGCTATTACATCGGCACTGCCTTGCCCCTTTGACTGTCAGATTGATTCACAGTCAAGTTCACAAATTTGTGTAGTAGAATTTATGCTCTAACAGAAAGGGAAAATTCACATTTGCGCCAATACTTAGATGAGATGCTTATCATAGGATTTATAAGACCCTCTAGGCCCCCAGCTTCATCACCACTATTTTTTGTTCCTGAGAAGAGAGGGAAATGTAGGGCATGTATTGATTATAGAGCCCTAAACAAGATTACGATCAAAAACAGATATCTGTTACCTCTGATTTCAACCCTTATAGATCAGGCAAAAAATGCACACATATACACAAAATTTGATTTGTGAGGGGCATACCATCTTGTTAGAGTCCGGGAAGATGACGAGTGGAAAAACAGCTTTCCTGACCAAATTTGGTTTATATGAGTACCTTGTTATGCCTTTCAGACTCTGCAATGCCGTTGCTGCCTTCCAATATTTCATAAACGAGGCACTATGTGATTTTACAGTGTGCTGTTGTCAATGTTGACAACATTTTGATCTATTCCAACTCCTATGAAGGACATGTGTCTCATGTCAAAGCCATTTTACAAGCCTTGCGACAAAATCATCTCTTCGCAAAACTAGAAAAGTGCAGTTTCCATGTTCAAGAAGTAGAATTCCTTGGGTATATCTTAACTCCAAATGGGTACAAATTGACCCTAGGATGGTTGAAGCCATCACTCAGTGGAAAGCTCCACAAAGTGTCAAAGAAGTACAAAGCTTCCTTGAGTTTGCCAACTTCTATAGATGTTTTATTGATCACTTATCCACCATTGTAGTTCCCATCACAAAATTACTTTGTAAAGGAATAAAGTTTCAGTGGGGAGAAGAGGCAAAAACAGTTTTTCAAAATAGATGTAGACAAAAAAGACGTCAGGGACCAAAGTCCGAAGAAAGACAAAAGTTTTGGTTAGCAACTAAAAGCTTAAATTTGAAAGGTGCACAAAAGTTTCATCCAAGGTTTGTGGGTCCCTTTACCATCATCAAAAGCATTAGCGAAATGGCAGTGAAACTAGAGTTTCCCACTTCTTTACCAATTCATCCAGTGGTCCATGTCACTTTATTAAAGCCATTAGCAGACTCTATGCATTGCCCAAAAAGACATCTTTCAAACCTAGTGGAGAATCAACCAGAGTATGAGTACAGGGAAATCCTACACTTTAAACAAATACATAACAAACTTTATTATTTATTGGACTGGAAAGGTTATGGACCGGAAGATCGTTCATGGAAGCTGGCTAGACACGTACATGCTCACCGATTAGTTCGTCAGTTCCTCCATCGATACTCCGACAAACTGAAACCAATTGGGAGGGCCTTGGGACGGATGTACTGCCTGGCCTGAAAACCTGGATATGCCCCAGTAAAAACTTACTTAGTTGATCATTTGCCTTTGCAGGGACCAAAGCTTGTTTACAGACACCAGTGCTTTTTTGCAGAGACCAACTCTTTTTAGAGACCAATGCTTGTTTGAGAACACGTGTTGCAAAAGACTCCAGCATCGCTATTACTCAGACTAGGTGTGGCTCCCTATGACTCAGACTGGGTGTAGCTGGATGCAGCAGGTACTTGAATCACACCCAGCCTGAGTGAATTGCTTGCTGTAAAGGTCACCACCTGCAGAGAATGAATATCTGCTCCTCCGCTTTTGATCTTCACATTCTGTTCAGTCCAACATCTTGGAGGTCGCTTCTAGAAGAAGAAGAAGAGACCGAGGGAATTAACTCTCAAAAGCCTGTAACGCACTGCGTGCAATTTAAGAACATGTATTGCTAAAATTTGATGCTTGCTTACTTGAAACTTGATCAGCGAATGTTCTAGGATGTGATGCGCCTAAAAGTGCACATCTTTGGGTTTCAAGGTAATTGGGATGTTCACCGCTTGTCATGCTATAACGTTTATTGTAGTTGGCTGCATTATACCACAAAAAAGAGTTTTATGAAAACAAATATTATGAAAATGATATACTGTGAATACGTTCATTATCACTGAGTTTAATGTGGCATTACTATTTTTGTTTGCGATAAGATGTACTGTGAATACGGTTATTTTGTTGAGTTCAAAGTGATATTTGCATTATTTCAAATTGTTGCTGCTGATGAGGAACGTTCTGTGTTTGGTACTTGAGCAAATTTGGAGCTTATCTTTGCCAGGCTCAAAATTAGGTTGTGATGTAACAGTGATGAGCAGGTTGTTCATGAAGTTGAACGCTATTGATTAACCCTCTGTTTTCATAGTAATACAACGTGAACGGTAATCCTTGATATTAGCCCTATGTTTTCAGTGTGATTTAAACACTCAAATGCCTTCCTCGCAATACTAGCACAGTACAATGTTTAACCCATGAATATCTGGAGAATCTTCTTCCCTGATAGTTTGTTCTTATTATTGTTGCCTATGTAAATGTCTATGAGTCGAGTGAGTCAGCATCTTGGGAAATCTCATCAAGGTGAAACACACGAGATATCCACTGAACATCAAGGAACATCTAGGTAGGCTTAATTGAGGTGGTGAGGGACGAATCTGGGTTCACAGTGGAAGTAGTTATAGAGAGAATAGGATTTTCAAGGCTCTTATTTAATTAGAGGTAATCTAGATAGTTTCTGAAATTTCCTAGACAGAGGGAAAGCCATCAAAAGCTGGAAAGGGGACCCCAACAAGTACATCTAGCTTGCACATCATAGTTTAACAGTAGCATATACATGGGTTATGAGATATTAGTTATTTGACTGATGTGTAATTCATCATTGGAAAGACAGGCTCTTCAAGAACCATCACTAGGCATCCGGATACAGCCCTGCGACTCCATTGTTGCGTTCCTTCTCTCATCCATCTCCTTTCTCCTGGGTTGTTGCTGTGCCAATGATTTGCATTTAAATGGGAGGCACGCAACGTTTAGGTGGAATTGGGAACAAGCAGCTTGGTCAGTATTTTGTCTCTGTAGGATGAACAGGTTAGTGCTTGACCAAAACACACCCCATCCCAGACAATGATCCTTTGGCTCTCCACTGCAGCACAGCAAGTCAGAGATCACACATCCTTCTTTAATTTTTGTGAGATAAGGCAGCCCTTTTTTCCTACCTCATTTAACACTTTCCACACACGTCTTACCATTTTTTCCCCCACTATCACTCGTCTGGTTTTGTTAGTCCTTGTCATCCATTTTGATTTATAGTTATGTCATGGTCTAAAAATCCACATTTTTCTGAGGATGAGCTGAGAGTCATGGTGGATGAAATCATAATATTAGAGCCACAATTGTTTGGAGCCCAAGTCCAAAATACCCTTCTCAGTAGGAAAGTGGAAATGTGGCAAAGGATACTCAACAGAGTGAACGCTGTAGGCAGCACCTTGCGCATAAAGGAAGATATTAGGAAGAGGCGGAACAACAAGAGGGGGAATGTACATTCCCTGGCCTCCAAGCAACACATGGAGTCCAAGACGACTGGTGGTGGTCCTCCCAAAGCCCCATTACAACTCTTTCCCTGGGAGGAGAAGGTCTTGGCTATCCTGCATCCTGAGGTCTTGACTTGGATAGCTGGGGGAGTGGAGTCTGATATGTTACATCACAATAACTGTCACAAAACTTCAATGTCCTGTATAATCACATCCCAGCTTTTCTCATTGTGCTGTCCATCTACTTTCCCAACATGCAATACTAAAAGTATCAGAGACATTAGATTGTCAATGTGTATTGTCCTACATACCATCACATGTATCAATCTACATTACAAGCCATATCCTGGAATGGGGTCTATAAGTGTTTTACTATCAAAATATCATCCTAGGACCCATGGCATGTGTCAATATGTAAACATATAATCTAGCCTAACTGCAATTCGGCAACAGGTATGTAAAACTTACCATTTGCCAAGTGTTAGGAAGTAGAGAGAGTGACATGACTACAACTACCAAGATGCTCTGTTTCTGTAACTCAAAAGAAAAGGCCATTATGCCCTTGCCCATATTCACTTGTTTGCCACGTCACAACTGATGTTCACTCATCATAGAGTTTACCATTTGTCTAGTGTCGGGAGTTAGAAAGTGTCATGACTATAACTACCATGAGGCCCTGTTTCTGTAAATTAAAACAAGGTCATTGTGCTCTTGCATATATTCACTTGTTTGCCATGTCACAACTGATGTTCACTTATCATGGACTGAGCAATCCATATATCATGCTTTACTAAGAGACGTGTCTGCCTACCTAGCTTGATGTTGTCCGAGTATCCCCAAATGAAACTATTGATGGCATGAATTACACCTTACCAAGTGTGTACATCAATTATTTATGATGCATTAACCTGCTTCAGTCAATTGGAAGTGACAGGTAACCCACTGAATCTTCACTGCTCACATGATGACTACTGCTACATATATAACCAAGTTGTGTGTTCATCTGTATCATACACAACTAGGCACTTGAATGGTCAAATACACGTTACTTCTCCACTGTGTTGGATTAACTTGTGTTAGGTGGCATGCTCATTCCTTCATCTAAAATGCAGCTTATTAGCACATCTAATGAGTGCCTCAATTCTAATACAGTTTTTGTAACCTCTACAAAAGTCTTGTCAACAGGTTCACTACCATGGAACTATATCATTATAGGAAACCCTACCTATTAACATTTTCCTTTTCTACTTACTGTGACGCAAACCATCTGGATGTAGATTCCACACTTCCACCAATAACAATGTACTCTATTTCACAACAGGTCGATCTGACAAGGCACCTGGGTAGAGATAGTCCACCGAACAGATTCCTAACCCAACTCCGGATGAAGCCCTCAGGGAGAACAATAGTCCTGGACACATGGACATGGATGACGGGCCTGGCACATCTGGTCAGCCTGGGCAGATGGCAACAATGAGTATCACTGTGCCCACACCAACACCTCCCACCACAGCTGCAACAACATCTCAGCCAACAGTATTCCCCCAACCTGTGCACCTAGCACAATTAGTACAATTGTGTGCCCCCCCCCCCCCAAGTCCTGGACCCTGAAGTGCAAATCAACAGCCCTGACACAGTGAAAACAGGACCCAGTTGAAGTGGACACCCTGGGCTAAGGTCACAGGCTCACGGGGTTTGGTTCATCGGAGGGAAGCTGTGGGCCAGCAGAGTGAGGCCACTGGGGCATGCATGACCAGGACACCATCAGCCAAGTCTTGGGGGTCCAGGGCATGATGGGCCAGGTAGTTAGCGAACTACGGGAAATTAGGCAGCTCCAGAGGGACATGTACCAACAGATGGAGGCCCATAAATCCAACATGGGCTCCCTAACAGGAGTGCTGATGGACATCCATACAACCCTAGGCAGGACTTTTCTACCACCATCTATCCCTTTTTGTAATGCAACTACATCACGCTCATTTACATACGTTGCAGCCACTGGAAAGAAGGCTCTGCCAGAGGAAGAAACACCTTCAGACACCCCTGCCTCTGCAGCAGCTAAACCTCCTGCTCCCTCACAAGTGGGGACATCCATGTAAATATACAAGAGGTGCGGATGACAAGACACCCACCACTGCCAGTAAGAAACCTCCATGTTTCTTTCATTGTGTGTCACACATTCACTCTGTGGACTAGTTTTGGACACTATTCCATTTCTGATGGGAGTAATCTGGACTTTGGTTTTCAGATCATTTGGCATCTATGGTTTCATTTATCATCACTGACTACTTCACTTAACTTTTATGTTTGTTTTTGCACCAAATATGTCTTCACCTTTACCACTTTAGTAAATTCAGTAGTCACAAACTCATTGCCTGCTGTAGCAAATGTCACATTTACCAATGTAGATGTGTAAGACCATGTGAACTATACAATGACAAAACAAGCTACTTGTGTAAGCATGGATATGTTGCATGTACTCAATGTTTAGCTCAGGGTCACACCCATGTCACACCAACACATGCATATAAGTGTGTTGTCTAAGAACATTTTGTATTACATTATTCCTATTGTAGGCTGGCAAGATGTCAGAAATATAGCAAATCATATATGATTGAGTTATACTTTGTACTTGGTCACATTTACAGGTACAGACCTCCAGAACATTGTAGGAAGAGATATATCAGACATAGCCTAGTAGAATCGGCAACAATGAAATTGGTTGATATCAGCTGGAGCCATATCGCCTAGCTTACAAAAGCAATACTCAGACAGATGGCAGTACAACAGTTTCTGATCACAGAGTCATTACAATCCAGTGCTTCTGTATCTGGTGATGTGACACAAACATATGTCATTGATGTGCCACAGGCAATTTGGCCTACGATAATGAAACACATTAACAGCTACAACAGGGGGTGTAGCTTGGTCAGTAAGATTGTGGGGGTGTGAGCTTCAGGTTTCACACAATCACTTTGGCATGTATGGTTAAAATACATTATGCTGCTAGCAAGACGCATGAGAAGGGCTTTAGGGGAAGTGGAAAGGGAGACAAATACGGAATGGTAGGGGCAGATAGTAAGGGAATATACAGCATTTTGTAAACTAACCAACATTTTTGAAGATTTTCAAAACAAAAAGAGACATTGCATTTTTGTGTGTGTGTATATGTTAAAATTCCTTGTGAAATCTGAAAGATACATCACCACACCCAATTGAAATAACCTGTACCTAACTATTTATCAGAAAATATATTTATTGCGGGGGTGTAACACAGCCCAAACACCCCTCTGAAACTATGCCTCTGAGCTATATACAGTTCAAACAAAAAGAGTATTTAGCCCATGTGAAGGGAAACTAACATGAATTTGGCATACAACTGTATATTATCTGATCACATGATGACACAATAATGCATTATGGCCACCACACGACAAGGAACAAATCTAATGAAATCTCCTTAGCTTCCATCCTATCACTGTGTAAGCTGTTTAGGCACAGGTTTTGTACACCCAAAGTCTGTTGCATATATTCCCAGGAAAACCCCATGTCCACTTTGTATGTCCCAACAGCATTATATACCTGCTATTGTCCCAACTCTAAAAATGTCCAAATGAAGGTGCCATGGTGAAGGTACCTAAAAAAACAGAAAAACAAAGAGTTTATATATGAAACCATATATATCACACAATTCACATAGCAAACGTCTGGCGAATCCAGTCCATGACAAAACTCTGACCTAAACAAAGCAACATTAACAAAATGAGAATGTCTCAAAACCTTCCTCACCAAACACCCTTTGCCAGATTCTGCCAGAGCTTCAGCTTCCTAACATTTTCAACAAACATACTCCTCACATCATCACAAGAGTTCATTGTACAGTCAAAGGCATGACATCTCATGACATACTTACAGCTGAGAAGAAGCTGTTGATGAGATCTTGTCGCAAATATTCTCAACCGGTGGCACCTCAGGCTCTCCCTCCTTTGCTATATAAGGGATGTTCAGTCGCAGGGAGATGCTATGGAGCATGCAGCCACGGTGATTTGACACACATTCCTGGGTGAGTAAATGAGGGCTCCCCAAATGTTGTCCAGACAGCCTTCAGGTGCCAAAAAGCCTGCTCCACTGGCTGTCATGTTTTTTCATGGGCCTCCTTAAAGCAGACTTCCCTTGGCCTATTTGGATTCCTCAGCGGTGTCAACAACCACAGATGTTTAGGATATGCCGATCCCCTGTTTTGTAATAAGACATATATGTTACAATGAGTCACACACTTCCTGAATATAGCACCTGACATTGCTCACACAAAATTAGGACAGATGTTACTTACAAACAAACCAGGCCCTCTCCGGTTGTATTTGTGACATCAGCTGAGGGATGGTGTTGTTCTCTATTACAAAGGAATCATGGGCTGAACCTCAGAACGGGGCACAGACATTTCAAATGTACAAATCTGGCAAGCAGACAACTTGCATGTTGATAGAATGGAAGTGGTTCTTGTTTCGACAGACTTGTTCACAGACTTGCGGTGGTACTAGTGCAAAGTGGGAGCTACCAATGGCTCCCACCACATGTGTGAGACGGTCAAATCCATAGAAGTCAACCTTCTCACTGGCTATATCCTCACATCTGGGGAAGCTGATATAGCTGTCAATGAGTTTCATCATTGCTGATAGCACGTCTTTTAATACACCACTGAACATAGGTTGAGACATTCCACCAGATATAACTACTGTATGTTGAAAGTATTCTGTGGCCAGAAAGTATATTACTGCCATGAGTCTCACAATAGGTGGTATACATGTTGGATTAGTGTTTTGAGGCATGAGATCAGGCTCAATCTGATGACATCAATCTTATATTCTGTATGGACCATATGCAACAAGTCAATGTGCCTGGGTGTAAAGGTGTCTGTACAATCATGCATAAGTAGTTTACCCTTCATTAGGTCACAATGGTGTGTTGTGTTTCATGTTGGCTTATATCACAGTGCATGTCGGTTGGCCCTGGGCTGCACAATGATTTGGGGGGTGGCCCAGGTGTGGCACACAAAAAGAGCAATTGTTTGAGTATGTCTGACAGTAGATGGGTGCTGATGTACTTTGCCTATTACCCTAAAGAACAGGGAAACAGCAGAGTCTAGTCCACTACCAAAATACTCTCTTGATCAGATGCATGGCTCAGTACAGCGATCAATCATCTTATGTTGTTTGATGTTGTGGGTGATGTTTGTACCCAACAGGCCACTTGTCTTCAGTGCGGCAAGAGTGATGCTACCTCACTTCTGTAGCTCATGCGATGGTGGCCCTCTCACATGTGACAGAGCATTTAGTGCACTTTGGGGACAGTAGGGAATGTACAGTTGCATGAGGTAGGCACAAATCTGTGTTGCCATCAGTATTTATGCTTACATTTTGGCATGTGTACCTTTCACTTTTGTAGTGTCATTTACACTACTGTTTCACGAATGATCAACCTATTTTCATAGGATGGTGTCTGGTTCCATCACATGCGTGTAGGCCAAACTGTATTGGAAAATAGTTATATGTGATGGGTATACAGTTCATGTGATACCACAGATTGGAGTGTGTAAACATTGGTTGGTGGGACACACATACCCTAAGCTATTACTCAATGCCATTGACCATATCCAGTTGCTGAAGCAATGAAGGACATGACAGGTAGAGCAACAGTAATTTTGCACAATGTGAATTCCATGGCATTGATGTGGACTTATTCAGTTAAGTGATTTGCACATGTTAGTTGAAGAAGGTTCATTAACTGACTCTTGACATGCATCAGGGAGTAACATGAAGAAATGAGGGAATCATATGTGAGTCTGTACACTCAGTAATACAATGGGATTTGTGTTTGTATGAAATAAAGGTACAATGATGTAACTTCTGACTGAGAAACAGATTAAACCACATCTTCAGGTATTGGGGATTCCCTTTACCTCAACAACATTCAATTAACTATTGGCTTTTAGTTATGCAATGATAGAAAGTGTTCTCACGAGTGCCAACTGAAACTGGTGATTTCCATAGGCCTAGCTGATTTATTAAGCTGTGGTTATTTGTAGACAAATCTGCCAGATAGTCTCCATTCGACTTTTCTGTGTGACATGTGCTACATAGCGAAGCTACATTAGTACAACTTTCATGAGAAGATTCAGACAATGGACATATTAGGAAGTTACTATTGGGAAGTTTTTGCAATGTGGCATGAGTTTTTCCATGTCAATTTATTTCTGCTACTCTGCATCCTGCTGCATCATAGCTGTATTAGTTGATCATCATTTCATCATGATGTGGTATTAGGTATATGAACATTTACTGATTGAAGGGCTTTGTGTGTAATCTGTAGGAATACATCTGGCATTGCCATTCTATTTGATGACATCAGGTCACTGAGGTATGCTAAAAGAGACAAACCATTCAAGAGGACAAGGTCTTCTCCTTGATAAATGGGTATTTTGATTGGACAACTTCACTCAGGCAATTGGAGCTGTCTGTGACTCTGACTTTACTGTGGGCAACTATGTACAGGTCATGTAGCATGAGTGCACATGGCATTGTTAATGTTGAAGCCACTTTAGTAGACCTTGTAGCTGGGGTCCACTGTACATTATAGTAATGTTCTGTGATCAAAGCTGTTTGTCAAGTGTGTTCTGGCACATGCAATGAACCTATTTGTATTTGTCATTTCAGCATCATCCCAAGCAAGTGGAGGAAACAGGGCTGACATCTGTGGGGAAACAGCTGGCCAAGGTATCTCTGGTTGTAACACTACAGACACGGAGAGACTCAGTGGCCCAGAGGGTGAAGGAAGTGACATGGAGGACCCAGACTCATTGTCTTCGTCATCTGAGTCAAGCTCCAGTGGACGCTCCCTAGTGGTGGCGGACATATAGGGCTAGTTCCTACACCATTTTTGTCCCCCACCCACACTACTATCTCCACCCTCCCTGTTGCTCTCTACCCAGTTGACCAGTCACCCAGGAGGGGAGGGGAGCCATCTCCTTCCCTCCAGGCACCTCACCACCGCCCCTGCTCTTCCCGCTGCCCTGAGTGAGGAAACTATTGGCTTTCTGAGAAACACCTTTGTGGGTCAGACAGCTCTACTGAAGGCCATCCAGGTGCAGGGCAGCCATCTGCAACAGATGATGGCCTACCTGGAAGGCTTGCACAGTTCTATGTCTTCCCTACACAGTAACTTTTCAGGCTCTGGCATTCACCTTATGCAGCCTTCCACCTGTCCCAAACTTCCACCCCACCTCCTGCCTCTTCCACATCCAATTTCCCTGTTCTCATACCTGTCCCAAGCATACTCACACATAAGCACACACACCTCAACAGCCCCAAGCAGCACAGAAAAACAGAAACACCACAAACACACAAGCATGCAACCAGACACTCACTCCCTCACAACCACTACTACCATATCCCCACACACCACATCAACACCCACAGACCCATCCACCACCCCAGCATACCCCCAGATACCACACCCACACCAACAGACCCATCCACCACACCCACTATACCCCAAGACACCACACCCACTCCAACACAAACAGACCCATCCAACACCCTCAGCATTCCCAGCACATCTACACCGCACACCAGCAAAAAACGCAAACGTCTACTCTCCCCTACACAACAGACACCTACAAAATACAAACATCATAATTCAGACACACATACAGCAGCACCAAAATACCCACACCCACATCTGACACTTTCATTCCCTCAACCTCTCAACCCCTAACCCCTCCTGGACACCTCACCCATTTTCCCAAGGAAAGTTTATTATTTGCCCTTGCCCTTACCCCTGTCAAAACCAACCCCCTCAAACCAAAGGGACCTCGTCCATGCCCAACCAAACTCTTCCACATCCAAGTCCTCCCCTATGAAACTTGATCCCACTCACTAAACCCAGCCATACCCCAAAGAAACCAAAAAACAAGTCACCCCTCCCAAAGTCAGGTCCACCCCTTCAAAAACCAAACCCACCCATTGCAAAACCGCTCCACCCCTCCCATGACATCATTGAGGTGCATAGGCTGCCCACAAGATGCTGCTTTCAGGAGAGGTTCTCATGGCAGTGTTCTGAGAGGCAAATATAGTGGCACAGCAGTGTGCTGTACCACCTATTGGACTAGCCATTGGCCTTTACTACATGTGTTTATTTTATTTTTTCAATTAAAAAATAAGTTGCTAGTTTTTGTACACCATAGTCCTGCCATTACGTTTCTGCTATTTTGATGTTCATGGATACTTAGGGATGCATGACTACAGATGTATTTGTTTCACCCTGGTTGAAGATCTATTTGAAATGGTTAGTATGGTCTGACATAGGAACCAGTGCTGCAGTGACCCATGACAATAGGAAATGTTCTGTGGATGGATATGTGTGATATAATCCAATTGGGGCTGACATTGCTTTGGGAGGGGATGGATATGTGAGATGTAATCCAATTTGGGCTGACATTGCATTGGGATGTACTTCATATGGTAAGTATTTCATCTTGGCTTGTCCAATGTCAACATCTATTGGGTTACAATTCTCTCAATGATGTGTGTTGGACATTTGTGTGATGTGTGCAAGATAGACATGTGTTTTTCCACTCATGGAGGGAACTCAATTGTCATACTTTTGTGTACATTTTAATGGACGTGTCCATTTTCATGTGTGTACCTTACACCTGTTTTATATAAATGTGTGACACTTACTGTTAGTGATGTATTTGCTTTCATGACTTGTACTTACACATTTCCAACAAATACATGGCACTTGGTTATACTATTGGTTATCCCTGATATGCTTCAAGCCACAGTTCCTGTGCAAATAATGGTTTTGAGGCATTTGCAAAGTGGACATTGGCCCAGGGCACCAACCTTCCAGGGGTCCTCCTCTTAGAGGCTTACCTATTCTGCAGGGTTTTTTAACATTGTGTCCTTTGAATGTTTATCACACTGACTATTTTGCATCCTATTTACCTAATATGACCTTGAAATGCTGGTGGTACATAGAAATCCATTACAAATATTTAGCTGCAAAGGTGTGTTTCAGTTCATTGACACATTCATACAGATGTATCTTTTATATAACAACAGAGCAGTGGATGTACATGTACTATCGGCTGCATGGCGGCACAGGATGTGTGAAGCTGAGTACAGGTAAGATTCAGCTTTATTTCCCTCCCTTTCTGCCACTTCAGATGTGGTGTTTGTAACACCATAGTCACTTCGGCGGGAAGCCACTTTGTAATTTGACCGGTGGTAGCACTGGCTATCTTCCCTCCAGCAGACGCATTGGCATATCTGGCCGCCGCTGTAGTCTACATTTGCTGGCAGTGTTAGTGGGAATTTGGTGGTCTTTCATCTATGCAACCCAATACATAATAATATGTCAGTCAGACTGCCCACACTGCAGCGGGGTATCCGTCATGGCCGCTAAGGCGGTACCAAGACCGCCAAACTAGTACTCAGGCCCATAGTTTGTAGATGGTCTGTGAAACACTGGATGGCATTACTCAATGACACTGAGGTTTAGCTTTGTGATTGGAGTACTTATTAATGTATGTGCAATTTATAGCATGCCTGTAGTCTAGGGATGTTTGAGTGCTTCACAATTAAAATATAGTGTGCAATAATACTACTAAAAAAACATACATACAGAGGTTTTTTAAAGCTACAAAAGCATAATTATAGACATACAGTAATAAACAAGGTCACAATTTGTAAGAGCAAATGTAACTGTTAGAAGAGAAATATAAGCTCTGGACAGATCTATGAAATATCAAGTATAAAAACTTAGGGGGTCATTACAACATTGGCTGTAAAAGCCGCTTACCGCCGTGCAGAAGACCGCCAATTCACCGCTGCGGCATTCCGCCACAGCTATTATGACCCACAGCACGGAATCCGCTGAAATTCAGACACTCACACAAGTCCGCCACAACAAAGGTCAGTGATAAAATGGCGAAAACAGAACCTCCACCGTCACGGCAACAGAAACACGCCCATGCTATCACGACCCACAAATCCACGCGGCGGTCTTTCAACCGCGGTATTCCATTGGCAGTACACACCGCCGCTCTCAAAATATACACACATCTCCAAAACACCGCCACATTGGACAATTCGAAATACACACACCTGATACACATACACACACCACTCCCACACACCCAACACAATATAAAACACACACCCACATCACCCACAAACCCCTACGACCAAAAACTGGAGACGAAGGCAACAGACAGAGACTACAGCAATAGACAACCCCACCACACAGAGGCACACAACACCATCACCCATACAACATCCACGCTCAAAACACCCCACACCACCACACATCACCACACTCATCAACACATACACCACCCCACACATCACCGACACCACCCCATGTCACGCCAAAGACACCCCAGGTTTTCCGAGGAGGAGCTCAGGGTCATGGTGGAGGAAATCTTACGGGTAGAGCCACAGCTATTTGAGGCACAGGTGCAGCACACCTCCATAGCCAGGAAGATGGAGCTATGGCGAAGAATCGTCGACAGGGTCAACGCTGTGGGACAGCATCCAAGAAATCGGGAGGACATCAGGAAGAGGTGGAACGACCTACGGGGGAAGGTGCGTTCAGTGGTCTCCAGGCACAACATCACGATTCAGCAGACTGGCGGCGGACCCCCACCGCCTCCCCCACAACTAACAACATGGGAGGAGCAGGTCTTGACCATCATGCATCCAGAGGGCCTCGGAGGAGTCGGTGGAGGAATGGACACTGGTAAGTCAAATCTTAACTATCATATCCCCCACCCTACCTGCATGCTATCACACCCCCCCTTCCCCCCCTCCCCTATCACTCCAACTCCTCACTAATGTACTAATAACACAAACCACACATCCCAACACCAAGCCCTGCATGACACAACTAAGCATGGACACCCATCACTAAAGCATGCTCACTGCACATACCCATAACAACCCCGCAACCATCATCACACAAGCCCCCACACAGGAATGCTTGCACTGGGGTACACGCACACCCACCCATTGCCCACCATGACACACACAGATGCCATAATCATGCTCTTATACCCCTGCAGGACCACTACGTAACGTCACCACACAGGAGGGTCCAGACATCTCCACTCCACCCACAGAAGAGGCCCACAATGATGACAGCAGCTCTGGCCAACTGGATCCAGATGACCAGCCCGGACCATCGTGGGCCTCGGGACAGTCGGTTCCCCTTGCACAGGCACAGCCCAACACTGACCTTCCACCCTCTGGTAACACCAGCACAGCACCCACCCAGCGGGCCCATACCTCCGTCCCCATGACACGTCAGTCAGCTGTGTGTCCACCACTACAGGGAACCCAGGATAACCCACCACCCCAACAACAACAGGGACCTGAGGGCAGTGGTAGTGGTCACAACGGTCCAGGGGACGGAGGCACAGGAACACAGGGGAACTGGGAGGGTTGCTGTGCGACAGGGGGCGGACAGGCCAAGGGAACCCACCCTCCACGAGGCCCTCTCCTCCATCATGGGAGCATACCACCACTACCAGGAGACGATGGCTACGGTCCTGGACAAGTTTCAGGAGACCCAGCGCCTGCAGGACGAACAGTATTTGGGCTTCAGAGAGGAGCTCAGAACCATCAGCTCTGCCCTGGGCACCATCGTAGGGGTGCTGAAGGACATACAAAAGACCATGAGGGACACCGTGGCACTCCAAGGGGCCCCTGACACTAGCCTGGACGATGAACTGCCCACCACCTCCGCCGGCGCTAGTGGACAGGACGCCCTGCCACAGGACCACCACACCAGCACCCCACCCCCTGCAGACGGAGAACCACCCCGCAAGCGGTCCCTGAGATCCCGGAACAGGACACAGCAAGATGGCAAGACCCCCGCCAGGAAATGAGACCACCCTGATTGTCCTCCCACTGTCCCACTTTGTTACCCTGTCCAGTTTGGAACTGCCCCAGCTCCACTTCCTATGCCCATATGGGCAGTGCACCTGTGAGACCAATGGACTAGACTCTGCCATGGACATTCCTCCACCATCACCATTTTACCACCCCCTCCAATAATTAGCACTTCAATAAACACCCTTGAACCACAAAACAATCTGGAGTCAGTCTGTGATTTTGAAAATGTGTATTAGCAATGACAGTGACAAAATGTGTTTTCAAATGTAATGCCAACATACCTATGTCACACATCACAAGTCCATGAAGGATGCAAGCAGATGACACACGTTGGCAACCACACCTGTGAAACCGTAATGGAAATGTACAACTCAGTTATCAAATACTGCTTCTAATTGACAGACAGGATAGAGGTAGAAGTGTGAAAGTGAATGTAATAGTAAAAAATAAATTCTCACCTGTGTGTCACTGGAAATATTGCTGTATGACTGACTCCCTGTTGTCTATGTCTTCTTCCTCAGCTTCCTCCTCATCACTGTCCACAGGCTCCACAGCTGCCACAACACCGTCATCTGGACCATCCTCTTTCAGAAAAGGCACCTGCTGTCGCAAAGCAAGATTGTGAAGCATCGAGCAGGCGATGATGATCTGGCACACCTTCCTTGGTGAGTAGAATAGGGAACCACCTGTCACATGGAGGCACCTGGACCTGGCCTTCAGGAGGCCGAAGGTGCGTTCGATCACCCTCCTAGTCTGCCCATGGGCCTCATTGTAGCGTTCCTCTGCCCTGGTCCTGGGATTCCTCACTGGGGTCAATAGCCAGGACAGGTTGGGGTAACCAGAGTCTTCTAATAGCCACACACGGTTCCTCTGGAGTTGACCCATCACGTACAGGATGCTGCGATTCCGCAGGATGTAGGCGTCATGCACAGAGCCAGGGAACATAGCATTTACCTGGGAGATGTACTGGTCTGCCAAACATACCATCTGGACATTCATCGAATGATAACTCTTCCGGTTCCTGTACACCTGTTCACTCCTGCGTGGGGGGACCAGAGCTACATGGGTGCCATCAATAGCACCTATGATGTTGGGTTTATGTCCCAGGGCATAGAAGTCACCTTTAACTGTAGCCAAATCCTCCACCTGAGGTAAAACGATGTAGCTCCTTACGTGTTTCAACAGGGCAGACAACACTCTGGACAACACGTTGGAAAAAATAGGCTGGGACATCCCTGATGCCATGGCCACAGTTGTTTGAAATGATCCACTTGCAAGGAAATGGAGCACTGATAGCACCTGCACTTCAGGGGGTATTCCTGTGGGATGGCGGATTGGTGAGATCAGGTCTGGCTCCAACTGGGTACACAGTTCCTGGATTGTGGCACGGTCAAACCTGTAGGTGATGATCAAATGTCGCTCCTCCATTGTTAACAGGTCCACCAGCGGTCGGTACACCGGAGGATTCCGCCATCTCCTCAAATGTCCCAGCTGACGGTGCCTAAGAAGGACAACAGCGACCACAGAGTCAACAAATTCTCAGGTATGTACCCATAGCTACATGACATAGAACATGACACCAAATACAAAACTCTTCCTGTATGTGTGTTGAGTGTAGGCCTAGGTATGTGTGACACAGTAGTAAATGAAGCCATGTGGGCCCCTGAAATGGCGGCTGCCTGACCTCTAAAGTGGGACAATGGGATGTGAGGTATCTGCGCTGGCGTTGTACACCGTCGCGGTAGGCGGTCGTAGACCGCGGCGCAATGCTGCATTGGTTAACATTGGACCCTATGGGTCCCAGGAGCCAATGATGAAGTGCGCCGGCGGTGATGATACGCACCGCCGTGGATGTCACCGCCGCGGACGTGACCGCCATTTTCTATCTGTTCAATCACTCGATACCTGATCTTCGACAGGAGAGGACCTACACTGCAAGTGCTGCTGTGACCTCGGTCTGGAAGAGACAATGGCTGCTGCGTCTGGGGAAAGGGCCCCTGCCTTCACTGCTCAGGAGTTGGAGAAGCTAGTCGACGGGGTCCTCCCCCAGTACACGCTACTCTACGGTCCTCCAGACCAATAGGTAAGTACACAGGGAGCACGTTGTATGGGCTATGCTGGGTGGAGAGGGCTGGATGTCAGTAGGAAGGGGGCAGAGTTCTGCGACCATGAAGGACTGTGAATGCATGTGCCACATGGCAAGGGTAGGGATGGGGGCCACTCACTTCGACGGTGCTGTTGCTAATGAGTTCTCTTCTTCCCCTGTACATGTCTTGTAGGTCAGCGCCTACCAGAAGAAGGACATTTGGCGTGCCATCGCCAAGGACGTCCGGACCCTGGGGGTCCACCCGAGACGGGGCACCCACTGCCATAAAAGATGGGAGGACATTGGCCGCTGGAGCAAGAAGACAGCGGAGGCTCAGCTGGGGATGGCCTCCCAACGTGGGAGGGGTGCCCGTCGCACCATGACTCCCCTGATGTTCCGGATCCTTGCGGTGGCCTACCCGGAGTTGGATGGGCGCTTGAGGGCAGCACAGCAGACACAAGGGGGTGAGTACACTCTCATTCTGCAGACTTTGCGCGCAGTGGAGGGGTCTGGGTGGGGAGGAGGGCTGTGGGTTTCCCTATGCCAGGGCGAGTTACGTAGGCTAGGGCCCTTCGTAAGGCATGGCCCTGTGGCCCTACACCCCACCTCTGTAGAGTGCCAAGTACAGGCATACATGCCCCTGTGTCATCTATGTGGACAGATGACACTCATAGCCATGTAGGCCATATCCCAAGAATTGCATCTGTAGAGGCCAAGAGCACAGCGTAGTGCAGGGGGCTGCTGTGTCTGTATTGTCCGCCAACGGTAGCGGTAAGCCATGCACTCAACCTGTCTTTCTTCTGTCATTCCCCCCCCTTTTTGTGCTCTCCCTGTTCTTGTGTGCATCAGCATCATCAGGCGGAGGTACAGTGGCACCGGAGCACGAGGGAGCTGCATCCCACATGGCCATGGAGGGCCACACCATGGACTCTGAATACACCAGTGGGACGGAGGGCGAGGGGAGCTTCACGTCGGTCACCGGATCAGCAAACAGCGACACGGACTCATCCGCCGATGGGAGCTCCCTTGTGGTGGTGGCACCATCAGTGCCCCCCACTTCTACAGGTACAGCCGCCACCCCCCCTACCAGCACCGCCCTCCCGGCAGCCCCTCAGCCTTCGCTCTGTGCCCCCTCACCCAGGAGGGTGGGCATCACCTTTGCCCCAGGCACCTCAGCCCCTGCCCCTGTCACCCCTGCTGCCCTCAGTGAGGAGGCCATTGACCTCCTCAGGTCACTCACTGTTGGGCAGTCTACCATTGTGAATGCCATCCAGGGTGTAGAAAGGGAGTTGCAACACACTAATGCATTCCTGGAGCGCATTCATTCTGGTCAGGCTGCCCATCATCGAACCCTGCAATCTCTGGCCTCACCACTGATGGCAGCCATTGTCCCTGTGTCTAGCCTCCCCCCTCCAACTTCCTCTACCCAGATCCAATCCCCTGTACCCCAGCCTATCCCAAGCACACCATCAGACAAGCATGCACACACCTCAACACACAAAAGTAGCTCAGGCAAACATAAATCCCACAGGCACTCACACAAGCATCACCCACATACAGACACAGCAACATCCACTGCCTCCACTGTGTCCCCCTCCTCGTCGTCTCCCTCCTCCCTCCCAGTGTCGTCTTCACTCTCACCTGCATGCACTACATCTACAGGCACTAGGACTCGCACCAGAACACCCAGCACCACACCCTGCTCACCTGCACTCACCACCCCCACTACCATTTACACATCCCCTGTCAGTGTGTCTGTGACGTCCCCTCCCAAAGTACACAAACACGGCACCCACACACCCAACATCCATCTACCTCACGACAGCCTCCAGTACCTGCACCTGCACCCAAATCATCTAAAGTTACACCTCCTACAACCACCTCCTCTTCCTCCACTCCCAGACCCCACCAGCTAACCATCCCAGAGTTTGTCAGAAACTCTTCCTCAGCAACGTTGACATCTTTCCCACCACCCCCACCCCTCCAATTCATAGGTCCCGTAGTAGCACCTCAGCCAAAAAAAGTCTGGTACCAGTGGTGCGTGTTAAAGGTGTGTGGAGTGCACCGGCCACCAGGACAGCCAGTGTGACACGGAGCCAAAGCACTGCCAGTCCACCCCCTGTAAAGCACCTTAAGTTGGAAAGTGGCCGACGGGAGAGGGTGAAGACTCCTGCCGGCAAAACAGCTCACAAGGGTCCCGGGGGAGTGCCGAGTCAGCTGTGACTCCTCCCAAGGTGGTGAAGGGGCAGAAGAAGTCTCCAAAGTCTGGTAAGAGCAGCACGGCGGAGAAGGTCGCCATCCTCCCCGCCGGCCGGGATGCCACCGCCAGCACTGTCGTCACTGCTCCGGAGACCACCGCCAGAGTCAGTGCCCTGGAGGGCAGCAGTATCGTCACTGGTCAGGAGACCACTGGTCAGGAGACCACCGCCAGAGTCAGTGTCCTGGACGGCAGCAGTATCGTCACTGGTCAGGAGACCACTGCCAGAGTCAGTGCCCTGGAGGGCACCAGTATCGTCACTGGTCAGGAGACCACGGCCAGAGTCAGTGCCCTGGAGGGCACCAGTATCGTCACTGGTCCGGAGACCACTGCCAGCGTCAGTGACCTGGAGGGCCCCGACAGCCACAGCCCCGCTGGTCACTGAGGGACCGTCATACCACACACTACTGCACAGGTCAGAGACAGCAAAGGCAAGCACCACTGAACAGGGCAAAGACCGCCATGGTGAAGACCGCTGAACAGGGCAAGGCACCGCTGAACAGGGCAAAGACCGCCATGGTGAAGACCGCTGAACAGGGCAAAGCACCGCTGAACAGGGCAAAGACCGCCATGGCAAAGCACCGCTGAACAGGGAAAAGACCGCCATGGCAAAGCACCGCTGAACAGGTCAGAGACAGCAAAGGCAAGCACCGCTGAACAGGGCAAAGATCGCCATGGTGAAGACCGCTGAACAGGGCAAAGCAGCGCTGAACAGGGCAAAGACCACCATGGCAAAGCACCGCTGAACAGGGCAAAGACAGCAAAGGCAAGCACCGCTGAACAGGTCAAAGACCGCCATGGTGAATACCGCTGAACAGGGCAAAGACCGCCAAATCAAGCATCGTTAGCCCATGTGCAGCTGGGACAGTGATGGAACTGGGACGGTCACAGGGTGCGTGATGCACTCTGGGCACCATTCCCCCTCCAGAACCAGTGGAGACCTGCATCCACTCTGTCTGTCCTTCACAGGATGAAGCACTCTGGGCACCAGTCCCCCTCCAGAACCAGTGGAGACCTGCAGCCACTTGAGAGACTGTGGCTTTGCACTCCCGAGGATGGTACAGTGGGCAAACCACCCACTGTAGAGACTTGAGAGACTGTGGCTTTGCACTCCCCAGGATGGTACAGTGGGCAACCCACCCACTGGAGAGACTTGAGAGACTGTGGCTTTGCACTCCCCAGGATGGTACAGTGGGCAACCCACCCACTGTAGAGACTTGAGAGACTGTGGCTTTGCACTCCCCAGGATAAAGCAGTGGGCAACCCACCCACTGTAGTGACTTGAGAGACAGTGGCTTTGCACTCCCCAGGATACAGCAGTGGGCAACCCACCCACTGTAGAGACTTGAGAGACTGTGGCTTTGC
The DNA here is from genome assembly GCF_031143425.1 of Pleurodeles waltl. Classification (NCBI taxonomy): domain Eukaryota; kingdom Metazoa; phylum Chordata; class Amphibia; order Caudata; family Salamandridae; genus Pleurodeles; species Pleurodeles waltl. Next base: position 894,699,072 of record NC_090438.1, on the reverse strand, counting down.
ACTCCCCAGGATAAAGCAGTGGGCAACCCACCCACTGTAGTGACTTGAGAGACTGTGGCTTTGCACTCCCCAGGATACATCAATGGGCATGGAGCCCCGTCGTGGATCTGGCGTGGTGCTGTAATCCGGCTGAGGTGCCCCCCCTTTCCCTTCCCCCTGAGGTGCCTGTTGTATTTCTATCTGATGCCCCTGCAGTGTTCTCTCCATTTGTGGACAGGTATCTAGTGTGGGCCTCGCCCATGCATTTTGGGCCCAGTGGTCCACGGACATTGATATGTGCATACCTGCAGTACTAATCGTGATGTATGATTTTGGAATGTTTATATATATCTGTATATATTTGGTTACTGTATTTTGATACATTACAATGTTCGAACTGATTTCCTTTTGTCTTATTCTTCCGGGGGGGTTGTGGGTTGTTACTGTGCTGTTTGGAAATGCATTGTGTGTGTGTTGTAGTGGGTGAGGGTCAGGTTGGGGGTGGGGGTTTTGCGTGTGTGTGTTCCTGACTTTTGCCTCCCACCTCCCCTATGTCGTAGGTGCAGTACTCACCATTGTCTTCGGCGCCTACGTTGCTGGTGTTCGTAGAGGAGGAGGAAGACAAGCGCAGGGAGTATTTGTAGTTCGGGCTCCATGGTGGCCTCCTTCCTCATGGCGTGTGTTAAGGAGAGCATTTTCTCATTGCAAAAGCTGTTTCCGCTGTGTTTTTATCCACGGTGAATCCGCCCCGGAAAAGGTGGCAGATTGGCGGGTTGTGATACTGTGGGCGGTACATTGTCTTCCGCCTGTCTGTTGGCGGTGACCGCCGCGCTGCTTGTCTGTACCGCCGTGGCGGTCGGAGTGTTAAAGTGTCTGTCTATGTTGGCGGTTTCCGCCACGGTCATAATTCCCTTTTTTTGTCCGCCGGCCTGTTTGCGGTATTACCGCAGCTTTAACACCGTCCGCCAGGGTTGTAATGACCCCCTTAATTTCATATAAAGAATTCATCAATCAACCGAGAATAACGTCTAATGAGTGACTCAATATTTTTCAAAAGTGTTAGCAGAATAAAACAGAATTCTCTTAAAAAAAGGTAAAGTTAAAGATGATGAAATGAGGCAAAAAGAAAATATATGTTGGGTCAGGATATGAATAGCAAAAGTACCACAAATAAGAGAGGGTGAAGTAGGGTGAGTGTGGTCATGAAAAAAAAGAGAGATGATGAAGAAGCCATTGGAGGATGCAAGTCATAAAAACAGGATTTAAGGAGATTTGGTAGATCATGGTGAGTGAAACCAAAACAGAAAAGTGGGAAAAGCGTTATAAGTAAAATACAGTTAAAAGTATCTAGAATTGAATTGTCCTTCTTAAAATAGCATTATGGGTCCTTCTTGAACACCACATGAGACATATTAGTGAGGAAAACAGGGGCAAGTGAGTTCCAAATTGTACTAACATCGCATTGGTGGCTGATGGCTTCTAAAGAGTCAAAATATAGGGGGTCCATATGGAGATGGTGCAGGTGTTCGGAGGGATACTCAGGTGATTGCACTGGTGGGGGTGGGGTCTACTAGTGTCCTGGAGGACGCCACAGGTGACTATATTCGGGATCTAAAGAGGCCTCTTGAGTAACTGTTCTCTGTCCAAAGGGAAAAAGTTGAAACCAATCCTGAACTGTGTGGAAAATATGGATAAGGCTAGGGGTGCTCTTAAGTAGACCCTCATGATCATCACCATGAAATTGCTGATAATTTGAAAGTGACAAGTAGGCAAGAGTATCCATTGCTGGTGCATATTAGGTCTTCACAGTCTAAATAAAATTTGCTTATTCAGTGGTCTGTACAGCTCTGAAACTATGGTGGAGACTGAATTGCTTTTGGAACTATGTGACTTTCACAACTTTCTTTTTTTTTCGCATTAAGAGTTTGGTGATAAAGTGGCAACTGGAGACTTCATGTTGATTAATAGTGAGATGGAGAAGGTGTCAGTCTTCAGAGGGGAGTTTACTATATTTAGATTTGGGGTACAGCATTAAGGAAAGTAGTCTTGGTGATAGTTGAAATTCCAATGTCATCTTCAAAGGTGGTTATGTCTACTAAGTTGATAATATTATTATGTGGTCAGATAATTATTTATGATGTCGTTATTGTGATGTTGGTATTACTTTTGTTGATAATGCAGGGGTTTACATTGGTGTTTGTAGTGAAAGGATTATCTGAAATGGTGTACTGATGCAGAGGATAACAGTCTTGTAGACGGCTATGCATTTGGTGTTGGCTTCTGTTACAATTTTGAAATAATACATTAATTTGACTTCGATAACATTTTGCTTCCTTGTTTTCCATATTGTGTTGCATATTATTGACTTTGGTGGTGTTTGGAATTTGCATGATGTATTTCAATTTTGGAGATTTCTTTTGTTGATGCTAAGTGTACTATCAGGGAGTTCAGATTTTAGCTTTGTTGGACGTATGATGGCCAGCCATGGACCATAGTCTAGTAGTGCAAATGTGTAGAAGTGTGTTCGCTGCTGTCATGAACGGTGTGAGTGAAAGGATTGCTTGTAGCATATCAACTGTAATTTTAGTTTCTTTAAATGTGGTCTTTTTGTAGAGGTTAGTACAGGTTTACACTATCATACAAATAAAGGGCAATGGTATATGCACATGGAATGTGAGATGGTCAGGCCAGGCTAGAACGAAGGGTTGAACAAAGGTGCGTGGGGGTGAGGGTAAAATAATAACCTAAAAAGGTCCCACAATTAGTGTGGGTAGGTACAATCATGCATGATTTTAGTTGTAGTGAGATGATATTTGTGATGCCAACTTTTCTGATTTTTATTGAGCAGGTGTAGAATGTAGATGTGAACTACTCACTCACACCTACAAGGCCCTGCACAACTTTGGACCGTCCTACCTGAACCAACATATCTCCTTCCAAAACCCCGCCAGATCCCTCCACTCCGTCCGGCAGGTTCTAGCTACTGTCCCACGCATCCGGAAAACCACAGCCGGAGGAAGATCTCTCACATACCTGGCAGCCAAGAGCTGGAACAACCTCCCTGCGCACATCAGACAAAGCCCATCTCGCACCATATTCAGGAAGAACCTCAAAACATGGCTCTTCCAATGAGGCCCAGACCCACCACCAGTGCCTTGACACCCTCACAGGTGGGTAGTTGCGCATTACAAAAACTGATAGGTTGATTGAGTGAACTTTGAGTATTCACTTATACATTTTATCAGCGTGGAAGCAGGTAGGTCAGGTTAAAAGTGTGTGTCCTTGTATTAGCGAGTGTCATGCAGGTTACTAGGAATTTGAAGGTCGTGGCAGTAGGGAGTGTAGTGTTGGGAAAGTCAGGAAGTAGTTCTGAATGATGGTGATGGTCTGATATATGAATATGTAGTCAACTGGGATGAACTCATGGAAGAATGGGATGAAAATAGAGTGAAACATGTCTCTTTTATAAACAGTGAAACATGTCTCATTTATGAACAGAATTATTTTGTTGAATGAGATGAGATCTCCTTTGGTTGTAGGTCTGTGAGTGGGGGTGTTTGTGAGCCTACATTTGAGATGGATTTTGCATGTACTAGTATGTGTGAAGATAACATCGAGGACGTTCTGGTGTAGATGTAAGTTTTTATTGTAATGGGTGATCCAGTCTGTGCAGGCCGCTTTGGGCAGGACTCTGGTATTAGACGGTATAGAGATATATAATGGGTGTGCCAGTCTGTGAAGGTCGCTTTGGCAGAACTCTGGTGTTAGAAGATATGCAGCAGCTTACCTGTGTATTCTTGCCATAACTGAGGACTCCCAAACTGAATGCCCTTGTTGAACATATTAAATCAAGGCTGATCAAGAGAAACAGCTAAGGAAATGTACTACAGTGGATTTGTAGGCAGAACCGGGTTAAAAAGGATGGATTCCCAGACCTGAAGAATACAGATGTTTATGGTAAATTGTGCTACTTACAAGCATTGTTCTTTTCCAGTTACCTGTGGAGCCAAGGGGAGCCATTTGAAAAGTGGATTCTTGTTTCAAAAACATTCATTATTTGTGACTGTGGTGCAGTTTGTTTACTTATTTGCTTATTAACATTTTTGAAGTGCAAAATGGGTCATGATGATAGTGCAGAACCACTCTGATGTGCTGATACCACAGGAAAAATCAGAAGAAACATGAATTGACTAAATGGGCCATTCATACAGCCCTCATTTTTTCCATCGTACTTTTTTAAATTCTTACGGGGGGTGGATTCTTGCTTAAAAATACTTACTTGTCTAGGGCGCATTTTTTGTGAACATATTTTAAACCGATAGACTGGCTGCCACAATACCAATGATTATGTGATCTGATCATGGTAAAAAGTGCGGATAGGATATGGTTCTATTTTCCGTAGTAGCCACTCATAGGGTCAAGGTCCACGGTGAGAGGATCTTCTACTTCTTACCTATTGTATTTTTCACTAAGAAATAGACACATCGGTATCACATAGAAATTAGAAATCTTGAATATTGTGAGTTCATCTTTAGATTATTTCCATTCTGGCACCTCTAATGCACCATGTGAGAGCTGGTGGTTGTGTTGCTATTCTATTTGCCTCTTGTTTTGCTAACTTTGTCATAGTTTGCATTTTTCAGTATTCACTACCTTGGTATTGTTCTTTTGGCGCTGCGATCTAGTGGTTTGGAAGTTGTAGGTTTTGTTGCGTTTCTGTTTCATGGGCCGCTTTTGTAATGCTTTCCAATCTCGATTTGCACACTCGCTAAAACCTGGGCAACTAGTGGCAAAATGCCTCAGTTCACACATCCGATCACCAATTACTTATCTCACCACAGATACCCTACTGAATTATTTGAAAAATGCAGTAGAATGATTAAAGCTACTGGGCATGCTGCGCAAATGTCATGATATATTCAAAAAATAAATTAATTGAAATTAATCCAGAAACGTCAGGTAAGGTAAAAATTAAGGTTGACGGTGGTCCACAGTACCATGGTGCATACTTGAAACACCAATTAAAAAAAATAGAACTTTATTGTTTTCAGTTTATTAAAAAAATTGCTCACAGATACTTCCGAAAAGGTTTTTTCTTCACTATTACTCTGTTTCCCTTGCCAGATTTAATGCCTAAAATAAACAAGCATCTTTGACCAGATAACAGAGTTCTGTAAAATCACGACAGTACAATGCTAAAATTCATCCATATTGGTTAATCTAAAAATGACGAAGCAGCGAAGACAGCGTAAAACTGGAGACATCCAGTGCATAACTAAAATTTGATAACCAATTATAACTATGATCAATATTCAAAGAGCCATGTCTAGAAGTAGTTGCCTCTGTATCGCCACAGTGTTGATTAGCTACTATTAACGCTTTTACTCTGAAGCAATTGCTTTCTATCGGCTGCCGCCTCATCTATAAGCTGTGCACACATGAGCAAAAACTTCATCAGTTTGCAATTGATCTGAGAGTCTGATGTATCAAACCCTTTTATTATGGCCTATTCTGCAAGATCTTATTCCACAATTATTTAAAGAACATTTCAGCCATGCAACCCGCATGCTCTATAGTATTGGAAATATACATACAAGATGAACTGTATCTTTTGTGGTGGCGCCATTGACGTTGACAACTCCTCCTCATTGACATGCCAAGTGCAACACCAGGGCTTTACTTGGTTGGACGGTAATTAATCCATAGGCTTGGGTCAAGAGGTGACCTACAACTCCACCCTGGTTCGTTGGATGTGAATGTATATATTTGCATATTGTTATCTAAGCAGGAGAGTACACAGTGTTGAGGACTAATGGACACACATTTATGTGTATATTTTTAATTAATTATGTTGCTACTATAATCCATGTTTGAACAGTACATACTTGTATGTTCCATTTATTAGAGTTTGGATCTACTTTGACCACTGTGATTGCACACAAATAATGACAGAATACTTCCTCTAGGAGCATTTGTTTTCGGCAGATTATCTATACCCAGTTCCGGGGGAAGATTGTGTTGCCCTGCGTATTGCTTTTTTTTGTGCCTATCCCTGGCTGTGGAATACACGTCTGGGTCAGGATGAGAGGCCATTTTTAAATTCAGTCTAGACAGTCACACAAAGGCAGCTGAGGTGTGCCCTGAATATCCTGATGGGTCATCCTGGCCTAGAGTGGTGGGAGGAGCTGACACTTGCACCTGAATAGGGCTTAGCCTGTACTTACACAAAGCAGTCTCTAACCCCTAGAGTGTGTCTGGGGCCAGCGCAGAAAAGGTGGGGTCTTGTGCACTACAAAGACCATTCTTTGAAGTTTGCCTACTTCAAAGATAGAAAGAGGAATAAGTACTGGACCTATGACCCCACAAAGTTAGAATCCTTCTGTACTAAGGACATTCTGCCAGGAAGAATAGCTGGATGCAGTAGGATGGACTGCCACTCAGCTTGTTGGTTTGCTGTGCTGGCCTGCTGCTTGTTGCGTGTGTCCGAGGAGTGACAGGACTGAAATTTGCCTTCTACAGCCTGCTTCCAAAGATTCTCTAAGGGCTTGGACTGAGCTTACCTCCTGTTAAGAAGTCTCAGGGACATAAAATACTTTATCAGCCACCACCTGGGCTCTCTTGCTGAGAGTCCTGATTTGCCAAGTGGTGCCATATCCAGTTTTGGGCCCTTGGGATTGAGTTCTGGTGTAACCAAGAATAAATAAGTGCATCAACTCAGAGACTTAAGAACTGATGCTGCTGTTGGACTCCACGCCCCTGCCTGCACCAAAGCTGGGTCCCCACTAAATGCAAGGACCTGACGCTGCTGCAATGCCTCTGAAGGCCCAACTCAGTCTGAGTCCTGAGTGCCATGCCACTGACATCCGTGATACCCGACTCCGACTCTGCCGCAGCCCCTGTCGCCCTGTGGTGTGATTGCAACACAGCAAAGTCGACTCCTTGCATCTTGACCCGCTGGATTTATCTACCCCGCCTTGGCATAAGGAACTGACGCATCGACACCGACACTGCATCACCGCCCTTGCAACAATAAGGCACCCATGCCTCACCCGCACTGCCTAGCAGCAAGGAACTGATGCCTCACTTCCCCGACACCAGTAAGGAACTGATGCCGCACCAGCTTCAGCGACACCTTTCCTCCCTGACTCCGTGCAACGTCTTTGTTTCCTCATCGTTTTCCAAGGTACTGTACCTCTGGTCCATGCAACTCCATGACTGACCAGCACTCCCTCGCAAGTGGCGTTGGACTGCTGCGAATGACTCCGTAAAAATGCTGTGATAGCCCCTGTTGGAGCTATTGTGTTTCCATGCGCTATACTACATTTATTCTTTAAAAATGTGTATCTTTACTAGTGAATGTTGGAGTTTTGTCTTTTCAGTCTTATTTTACTCAGAAAAATATTGGCTAGTCTTCTAAATTGGTGTGGCATACTTCTATGGTGTTTTCACTGTGTTCCTTGCCCTGACTAGAGTGAGGGTGCCTACTTGGACAGAGTACAAACCACTGCCACTTGGGATCCCATTTCTAACAACCACTGTTAGTACACTTCATATCAGGCATGAGAGTACTATACACATCATTTGTATCATGTAATGTATCATCAACTAGCATTTCTAGTAACAAATTGCATCACATGCAGTACAGCATGATAGTTATTACTACAAAATTGAACAGCAATTCGGCGACTCTTATTTACAGTGCCATCATGGTGAACTTTAAACTTAGAGATAATACCACACCTCCAATCAGAGTAGTTACCACAACTTACTTTTGTCCGCCCAAGTTAAAATCTTGGCATCACTTTGAACTAATTTAATTGTTTTTTGTTAATATTATATATAGGTACTGAAGTCCTAAAGATGGTCTTGATGGTCATTTAAGACCAAAACATTGATGACTCCTCCTCATTGACATGCCAAGTGGAACACCAGGATTTTACTTGGTTGGACTCTAATTAATCTATAGGCATGGGTCAAGAGGTGACCTACAACTCCACCTTGGATCTTTGGATGTGACTTTATATATTTGCATATTGTGGTCTAGGTGGGAGTGTACACACTGTTGATAACTAATTGACACATATTTATGTATATATACTTTTAAATGCATTCTGTTGCTAATATAATCCATGTTTGAAAAGTACATACTTGTATGTCCAATTTATTGGAGATTGGATCTGTTCCGACCACTGTGATTGCACGCAAATAATATCAGAATAATTCCTCTAGGAACATTTGTTTTTGGCACACTTTCTAAAGTGGCATTTTCAAACTTACAATTTAAAGACCAACTTCACCAAAAGATGCATTTTTAAATTGTACGTTCCCAATAAGAAATTACACTTAAAAGATATTTCAAGGCAATCACCATGTTACCCTATGGGAGAGATAGGCCCTGCAATAGTGAAAACTGAATTTAGCAGTATTTCACTATCAGGACATGAAAAACACACCAGTACAGGTCCTACCTATTAAATACACTGCACCCTTCCCATGGGGCTGACTTGGGCCTTCCGTATGGGTGACTTACATGTAGTAAAAGGGAAAGTTTGGGCCTGGCAAGTGGGTGCACTTGCAAAGGTAAAATTAAGTGTCCACACAGACACTGCAGGGGCCGGTCTGAGGCATTTTTAAAAGGCTACTCATGTGGGAGGCACAATCAGTGCTGCAAGCTCACTGGAAGCATTTTATTTACCCCCATGGTGCTCTATACCAGGGACTTACTAGCAAATCAAATATGCCAGTCATAGATAAACCAATTACTAAAACAGTTTAGACAGAGAGCACCTGCACCTTGCCACTGGCTAGCAATGGTAAAGTGGCGAGAGTCCTAAATCCAGCAAAGCAAAATTCAGCAGAGGATCATAAACAGGAGGTTAGAAGCAAAAAGTTTGGGGATAACCCTGCAATAAGAGCTGCTTCCAACAGTGGCACTGATATATAAGTACATGATTGTTCTGTTACAAAATAAACAAAAAACACATGCATACAACACTTTTCATTTTAACATAGTGATTAATAATTGCAGATTACAATTTAAAAACAATTTATTGTTTAATCAGGGAATGCAACCTGGGGCATCTTCAAGAAATCTTGTAAAGGATAACAATCTAAACAATCATTGACAAAGTCAATAGGGCTGGTTTTGGATGTAGATGTATTAGTTTTGCCAAAGCATGTTTAGTTTGTTAAATTTTATCTTTAACAGGTGGTTGACTGTACATATGCATGCATGCAGACGCACTGCCAGAAATCTTATAATGCTTAGATATACATTAAAAAAAAACATAAATGCAAGATTTTTTTTTAAATAGAGGCCACATTGGACTGCTGGCTCCTGGCACTGAATGACACTTCTTGTTATGCAGATGTTAACGTTGTGCACAGCCAGAATGCTGTCACTCACACTGAGGTGAGCCGATGGCTTTGTGTCCGCTGATCCTTTGCCATATCCTGTATGTTATAGTGTCTGGAAGCAAAATGTGAATGATGCTTCAACTGAGCAGTGGTTGTAAAGGGCTAGCTGAAAGCCCCTCTAAATATATGTGAATATGTATGTATTGTTTACTTACAAAATGTCTTAGTTAATTCTAAACTTTAAAAATACTTTTTATTCTTTTGAGGTGGAATCAGAGGGGCCATTTCCAGGCATTCCCACCTTCACAATGGCATTTTTAATGATTCCCCTTGGTTATTGCCAGTTTATTGATATTTATGGAATACTGCAATATTCTAGCTCTTGTTGTACTGAGAAGGGAAGGCTGGTGATTTTCACAGAGTATCAGAAGTGAATGACACAAATATTGATTCAAAGATATTGTGTTATTTAAATATTGTTTAAAAAGTATTGTCAATGAAAACATGGAGTGACAGAATTGAGAAGGTAATAATAATAATTTGTATGTGTATAATATTGTTTATAAAAATATCGCTGTAAATGATATTGTTTCCTTTAATATAGTTACATTTAATATACTTTTTCATTAATTTAATATATTAATTATATTAATTTTAGGTGTTGGTGAGATTAAATAACTATTTTACAGTATTTTAGTGTAACTTGCAAAATGTAATGGCTAATGAAACATATTTTACATTTAATTGGCCATTTCTTATTTAATAGCAGCTTGCTGGTTTTATAGGGGAATAGGGAGGAAAGCTATTTAAATTATTGTGTTTTATTTTCTTTTGTTTTTTTATGTCAATTAAATATTTAATTTATGATTAAATAGGTAAATTGTTTAATTGTTTGCTAAATTATTTAAATAGAGTTGTGATTGCTAATGTATATTATAATTTTGTATAGTTTAATTGCTAATTTATATTTTATTTTATTTTTGAGTTTTTTGGATTTGCAGTGGAGCCGGGTGGGAAATTATGTAAATTGTAATATTGTTTTTTGATACATTTTTGTTTATATAAATTAAATATTTAATTGACAGTTAATTATGTGATTTTTGTAAATGATTACTTGTTATGTTCATTAATATTCTCTATGTATGTTATTTGTTGTATTTTGAGTCATTTTTATTTTTCTGATAAGTTCATTTAATAATAACATTTGTCAAACGGATTTGATATTTATTTTATATTTTTATTGTATATATAACCCTTCTTTCATTGCAACACTTTTAATCTTTTCCCTTACGTTTGAGTGGAAATAGTAAATGTAATCCTCCATAGTACAACATTTTCCTTACTGGAGTGGGAATCGTAAATCTAACCTCTCTTAAATCCAACTCTTTCCCTACTTTTGTTAAGATTGGAATTAAAATACTAACTGTAACCCCTCCAAAGCCCAATAATGTCCCTGATTTTGCTTACGTTGGTGTAAAAACATTAAATATAGCCCCTACAAAGGCCAACACTTTCCCTACTGTTGCTTAGGTTGTAGTTAGAATAGAACACCTAACTCCTCAAAAGTCTAATACTTTCCCTGCTTTTGCTTACCATGAAGTGGAAATAGTAAATCTAATCCCTACAAAGTCAATCACATTACGTGATTGAGTTTACATGAAAGTGGAAAGCTATAACAATTTTCCAATTTTTGCTTAGTGTGGATTTAAATCCGTCAGTCTAATGTATTTGAAGTCTAACGCTTTCGGTAGTATTTTGTTTTCCATTTTTGATTGTTGTTATTTTTAATATTTTTTATTTTTTGTTTAGTGTTTATAACTTTTAAAAATGTAATTGTTTAAATTGAACTTGAAATTTTGGATATTAATTTCCCTTTTAAATGAATTGTGATATTTATATTGTTAATGTATGTTTCAAATTTCAGTAACTGTTAATATTATTATTGTATTTTTAATTGTTTAATTTTTATAGTTTTAACATACATACCTATATATAGTATTCATTAAAACTATTTTTAGTTTGATTTTAAAACTTAGATTAGGTTACACATATCTTTTGGTTATGTATACACTAGTACATTTTTGCTTTTAAGTTGTTGTTAATATGTTTAAATTAATGTATTGTAGTGTAAATTGTTTAATTATTGTTTTTATATATCTTAGAGAAAGAATATATATATTAGATATTGGGTACATTACTCATTAAAACTATTATTTATAATGATGTCATTTTGTAATGTTATATTTTAAAAGCATTTCTCATAATTGCAATGGTATATATTTTACAATTTAGAAAGTTCTGTGTGTTCCATCTGAGCTGTATGCCAGGCTAGAAAGTGTATGATCCATTGCTCCATCAACACGTAAAATGCTGTCCATTGTCCTGCTACAGGTAACTCCACCAATCTATTCACTGATAACATTGATAATAGCAAAAACTTCACATTTGATGTCAGATTATGAAGTCATATATAAGATCACATCCGATGTTCACAATAATGAATTCCTGGGCGAAAAAGGTCACGCAGCTTCTCTAATTACCAAATATAATTGCTTGTATAGTTAGCTCCAGTTTGAATAAAGATCTTCAGTGTATGCCAGTTTTAAATTACTAGTTTCTAGTCATAGAATATGTGTGATGCCATCGCTGTATGAAGAATGCCAATTATTTGGAAATGTTTCTGATACAGAATGCCTTTCACGTTGAAATTCACTGAGCAGCACAGCTAAAAGAGCAAAGAGGGTCCACATATAAGAATTCTCTGTAAACTGGGCACAAGTCGAGGTGTGTGTGGGTAGACAGCATCTACCCACACTTTTCACCGGACGGATGCCATCTACCTTGTCCAGCAGTTGAGTCCCACTGAAATATGCTAAACACGTCCCAGTGTGGTTTTCAGATGCCGGAACAAATTCAGAAGCACCTGCACATTGTCTCCTTTCAGTCTGAGCAGCAACATGTGGGCCGCAAGGAGGTTTTCTTATTTCCAATTCCATTTGGGACCATAAAATTTAAGGCCTTCAGGCCTCCTTTTGTTGAAGTATCCTGGCTTGGAACTTTCTGGAGCCTCACACTTTGATGCCAATGCAATGGAGGGAAACAAAGGCACACAGCTTGCTATTACATCACAAGTACTTAAGGGAGGCATGCTTTTGACTTCAATTACTGTAAATATGAGCTATGCATGCACAGTAAGAATGTAAGCTGTGTTGGTCTTCCCTAGTATTTACAGAAATAACAATTAAAATACCACACTTTTTTTTTTTTTTTTTATAGTTCTACTCATTCCAATGTAGGGTGCCAGAGCACTTTACATCACAAGTACACATTATACACTGACAATAAATCAGGTGGGAACCTCTACTTACAGTATATATTACATTGACAGAGAGGGTTACAAGGTGTAGGAGTCACATGTCCTTCATAGCTCACCATAGTATATTAGAAGGACTACAGTTTATGAACTGCATGTAACAGAATGATTTATGTGTTAAAAGCAATAACCTGCTTGCCTATCTACATAAAATAAACATCTGTCATCTAGAAGTTACATGATATGCTTTGCAGGAGACATAGCAACCCTCTATGCTACTTCGATTCCAAACTAGGGCTAGACAAGGTTCAGTTCTCTCTCGCAAATGTGCTAACCTTACTGACTTTACCATTATTATTCCCCTGAGATTTACTGGGCACACAAGAATATCTGCAGCAGGTGTCTTATCCCCAAAAGCTATTTTAAAATGCAGACTTTGCAGCCAATTAAACAGAATAATTTTACTGCCACATGTCTCCTTGTTGTCAATTTCTTTGTAAAATGCTTTAAAAAATAAGTGTATAAGTTGAGGCCCAGATTTTGTGAAAGGGTTGTGTCAATTCTTTGGCACAACTTGATGCACCACCTCATTTGTTAAATATTGTAGTGTGCTCAAATGTGCTCATGATAGACCAGCTAAACATATGTGTGAGGTCATAAAATCTGACGTTTCTTCTTGTGAGGCCACTTCCTGTGAGGTCATGGGTAGTGATGCCCTTCCTGTGATGCCGCAGGCGAGGTTATGTCACATGCCAACCATGATGTCACTTGTAATGTAGCAAAGATTTGGCTGTCACCTTTGAAATTACAATGATGATCTAAAATGTAACCATATTGACATTATATTGTGTGAATTGATAGCAAGTTAACTGCTTCTGTGCCGGGCACGTAATGGTTACGTCCCGCGGCACAGTGCTTCTGTGCTGGGGACGTAATGGTTACGTCCCGCGGCACAGTGCTCCTGTGCCGAGGATGTAACCATTGCATCCCGCACCGGAGCTTGGAGGGAGTACTAGCGCTTCCTCCGTGGGATTCTACCCCAACCCTCCATGGCAGGACTAGAAGGGGAATCGCTTTCCCTTCCACCCCCCAACCCCCTGACCCTCCCAGTGACGTCTGATGACGTCAGCACGTGACCACGTGCTGATCACATTAGGGGTCAACTCCCATCCAACGCTCAAGAGGAGGAGGCAGGCATAGGCATGAAAGGAAAGGCCTTTCCTTTCCTTTCATGTCTCTGCAAACATTTTTGCTGCCCGATTGCGATGCAATCGGGCAGCAGAAATGCCCACTAGACACCAGGGAATTTTTGTTTTTCAGACTTACTCATAAGGGGAGCGGCCTCCTTATGAATCAATATTATCATTGGGGCGATCTGCCCTCTTGTTTATTTATTTTTTTATATGTAGGGAGCGACCGCTTAGGCAAGGGTCACTGCCCGGGGAGCCAAATTATTTTTAGGCCATTTCAACCCCTCCTGGGGGCAGATCGCCTAATATAATTAGGCCAATCTGCCCCAAGGGGGGCAGACACCACTAGACACCAGGGATTTTCTTTTTTTATACTTATGCATAAGGGGAGTGGCCCCTTGGGTAAGGGCCACTCCCCAGGGGGGCAAAATATTTTTAGACCTTTTCCGCCCTGGGGGGAGAGGGGGGGCAGAAACCTCTAGACACCAGGGATATATTTTTTTTAATTTTACTTTATGTTTTTATGTATGGAGAGTGACTCCTTACGCAAGTGTCTCTCCCCTGGGGGGCAAATTGTACTTAGGCGAAGATCTGCCTATTTTTATTAGGCCAATCTGCCACCAAGGGGGGCAATAACCACTAGACGGCAGTTTTTTTTTTTTATACTTGTGCATTAGGGCCGCTCCCCACGGGCCAAAATATTTTTAGGCCTTTTCTACCCCCCCCCCGGGGGCAGATGGGCCTATTATAATTAGGGCGATCTGCCCCTGGCGGGCAGAAACCCCTAGACACAAGGGATATACATATTTTTTGTTTACTTTATGTTTTTATGTATGGGGAGCGACCCCTTAGGCAAGGGTCGCTCCCCTCGGGGCAAATTGTATTTAGACACCTCTAGACACCAGGGATATATATTTTTTTATTTTACTTTATGTTTTTATGTATGGAGAGCGACTCCTTTCGCAAGGGTCTCTCCCCTGGGGGGAAAATTGTACTTAGGCCATTTCTGCCCCCTTTGGGGGAAGATCTGCCTATTTTTATTAGGCCAATCTGCTGCTAAGGGGGGCAGAAACCACTAGACACCAGGGATTTTTTTATTTCTTATACTTGTGCATAAGGGTGGCTGCCCCTTGGGCAAGGGCCGCTCCCCAAGGGCCAACATTTTTTTAGGCCTTTTCTACACCCCGGGGGCAGATGGGCCTATTATAATTAGGCCGATCTGCCCCCAGGGGGCTCAGAAACCACTAGACACCAGGGATTTTTGTTTTTTTGCATACATTTCATGCAATGGGAGCAACCCCTTAGGTAAGGGTCGTTTCCCTAGGGAGCAAATTTATTTTAGGGCATTTCTGCCCCCCTTGCGGGCAGAGCTCCATTTTTTTATTAGGCCGATCTTGTGTACATCCTACAAGTGTTTCCTACAGAAAATAACAGCTGAAATAAAAAAATATTGAAATTGAGGTGAAAAAAACAGCCATTTTTCTCCACGTTTTACTCTGTAACTTTTTCCTGCGATGTCAAAGTTTTGAAAGCAATATACCGTTATGTCAGCTGGACTCTTCTGGTTGCGGGGATATATAGGGCTTGTCGGTTTCATCAAGAACTCTAGGTACCCAGAGCCAATAAATGAGCTGCACCTTGCAATGGGTTTTTATTCTACACCGGGTATACAGCAATTCATTTGCTGAAATATAAAAAGTGAAAAATAGGCATCAAGAAAACCTTTGTATTTCCAAAATGGCCACAAGATAAGGTGTTGAGAAGAAGTGGTTATTTGCACATCTCTGAATTCTGGGGTGCCCATACTAGCATGTGAATTACAGGGCATTTCTCAAATAGACGTCTTTTTTACACACTGCCTCACATTTGGAAGGAAAAAATGTAGAGAAAGACAAGGGGCAATAACACCTGTTTTGCTATTCTGTATTCCCCCAAGTCTCCCAATAAAAATGGTACCTCACTGGTGTGGGTAGGCCTAGCTCCCATGAAAGGAAATGGCCCAAAACACAACGTGGACACATCAAATTTTGTCACAAAAAACAGAGGTGTTTTTTACAAAGTGCCTACCTGTGGATTTTGGCCTCTAGCTCAGCCAGCACCTGGGGGGCAGAAATGGCCTAAAATAAATTTGCCCCCCGGGGAGCGACCCTTGCCTACGGTGTCGCTCCCCTTGCGTGACGTTGGCGCAAAAAAAAAAAATCCCTTGTGCCTAGTGGTTTCTGCCAACCTTTGGAGCAGATAGACCCAAAATCTGCCGATCTGCCCCCAAGGGGGGCATAAATGGTCTAAATACAATTTGCCCCCCAGGGGAGCTACCCTTGCCTAATGGGTCGCTCCCCATCTCTAAAAAAACAAACAAAATAAAACAAAAAAAAAATTTGCCCTGGCACCTAGAGGTTTCTGCCCCCCCCGGGGGCAGATCGGCCTAATAACAATAGGCCGATCTGCCCCCGGGGGGGCAGAAATGGCCTAAAATAAATTTCCCCCACCCCCCCCCGGGGAGCAACCCGTGCCTATAGGGTCGCTCCCCTTGCGTTACGTTGGCGCAAAAAAAAAGATCCCCGGTGCCTAGTGGTTTCTGCCCCCGTTGGGGGCAGATTGACCTAAAATCGGCCGATCTGACCCCAAAGGGGGCAGTAATGGCCTAAATACAATTTGCCCCTCCAGGGGAGCGACCCTTGCCTAAGGGGTCTCTCCCCATCTGTAAAACAACAACAACAACAAAAATCCCCGGTGCCTAGTGGTTTCTGCCCCCCTTGGGGGCAGATCGGCCTAATTAAAATAGGCTGATCTTCCCCCCAGGGGGGCAGAAATGGCCTAAAATAAATTTGCCCCCCAGGGGAACGCCCCTTGCCTAAGGGGTCGCTCCCCTTGCATGAAATTCACAGAAAAAAAAAAAATACTGTGGTGTCTAGTGGTTTCTGCATTTCTTTTCCGATCGCGCTGGAAGCTGAGCTTCCAGCGTGATGGGAGGAGGCCTTGTGATAATCAGCGCGCAATCGTGCGCTGATGTCACAGGGGGGTGGGGGGTCCGGCGGTGGAAGGGGAAGGGCTTCCCCTTCCATCCCTGCCTTGGGGGGGTGGGGGGAAACCCCACAAAAGGAGCGCTAGCGCTCCCTCTGGGCTCTGTGCCCAGGACGTAATGGTTACCTCCTTGGCACACGAGCACTGTGCCTCAGGACGTAACCATTATGTCCTGGGCACAGAAGGGGATATAGCAACAGGAGAAACATCCACTCCATTAATGTCCAAGTAGTCTGTTTGGCGGACCGCTACATTTCACAAGTTTGTGCAAGGTACCCTGGGTCAGTCCATGATGCCTTCATCATGTGGAACAGCAATATCCCACTACTGATGACACGACAATACACAGAGAGGGCCTGGCTGGTTGGTAAGTTATATATTTCGTGTGTGTCTGTAAGTTTTATCTGCTGCCAAATGTGTGGATGTTAGATACTTATGTTTTCCTTTTTGTAATTATTTCTTACAGGGGATTCTGGCTACCCAAACTGTCCCAGTGAGGTACCAAACCATGCCAGGAGAAGTCCAGTTCAATGAGGCCCAGGGAAGGACAAGGTGTGTCATGGAGTGGAATTTTGGGATCCTGAAGGCAAGATTCCATGGCATAGATAAGTCTGATGGAGCCCTACTCTACTCACCCACCAAAGTTTGTCAAATTATTATTGCCTGCTGCATGCTCCACAACCTCGCCCTGAGAAGTCAAATCTCATTTATACCAGATGAGAGTGGGCTAGCAGTTCCAGCAGGTCAGAATGCAGTTTTGCCAAGTGAGGATGACTGTGATGAGGATGAGGCTGGAGACATCAGTACTTCACCTGACTGTAGGTATGTGATGTCTTTTAATTTAACTAACTCATTGGGGAATTGGGAGGGTTGTGGATGCTTGATAAGAGTCTTAGTATGACCATCAGACAGGTCATAAGTAGCTTCAAAGGACATAACTCAGATGTTCATGTAGAATACTGCATGGAGTAGTGTGCAGTTTTATGATCACCATAGTCTACGTTTGTCACAATCAGAGGTACCATTGTATATAGGACAGAGTTGTATGAAGTTTAACATCAATCCTGCCCATACCTTATGTATGACATTT
Source organism: Pleurodeles waltl (assembly GCF_031143425.1). Taxonomy (NCBI): domain Eukaryota; kingdom Metazoa; phylum Chordata; class Amphibia; order Caudata; family Salamandridae; genus Pleurodeles; species Pleurodeles waltl. The sequence goes on along the minus strand of NC_090438.1, from coordinate 894,681,119 downwards.
TTATAATGCAGATTATTTCGCAAGGTCATCCTCAATTGGCAATATCAGACAGTGTCACAGGCTGATAGGAATTGCAGACTGGCAAGTGAAGTGAATATGGGTTGAACCTGGTACTGTCAAGCATGAGATTTGTGGTGTGTGAGTTCTATTCCCTGACTGTCAGGACAGTGGGATGGTAGTGTTCTATTCCACACTATAGACCTATTTGCCATGGGAGGTGGGCCCAATGGTGCTATGTGTGTGGTCTTGTGTCTCCGACACGTCATCCTTTGCAATCCATAACCTCAACTTTCTGAGTGGTTTGTGTTAGTAATGCCATATTTGCATGTAGCTGTCAGTGTTTTTCTTTATTTCAGGCCAATGTGCATGTCTAAAAAAACTGACATAGATGAGTAGCATACCTACTGATACCTGACCATGGTAAGTGGAAGGTTCCATGACTAGGGACATTTACACTGACCTCTGTCTGTATTATGGGGTATGTTCATTTGGGAGATATGGTATGGGTATGCGATGAGGCTTTAGCTGATGATACATTGAACCAATCTGTTTGCCTATTTGGATAGTGAGAGACTGACATGTCCCAAACTTCAGTATTATGTGGGATGCTAGTGATTCACACCTATGCTGAACGACTGAAGTGAACAGCAGTACTTCACTGTGTGATCTTTGGCTTTTTCCCAACCTATATTTGGGAAAGGTTAATGATTGTAAATAAATTTGTGTCCATCATTATCATCAAATGCAAATTCTACCCTGATTAAACAGTACACATGAGATGGGACATTACTAATTTGGTACATTTATGCATAACTTTTCTGTGCAAGAGGTATTGCAGTTAACGATTTCATATATCTGAAAAATGTTTCTCACACTTGATCTGTGGTTTAGTAGAGTTTATTAAGGAGTACACATTCATATGTGGGAATTGGATCAAATGAAAGAGATATAAACAGTGATGATTCCAGTCATGGTGAATGAAATTATCAGGGTAGCTGCAACATCATTTGGTGACTCAAGTCCAGTGTTCAGTCCAGTGTCCTTGTACAATTGGAAAATGGAGATTGGTTGCAGAACAGTCAACAGGGTATATCAGTGACACACAAGAGGAACCAATCAGTAGAGGTTCACTTCCTGGCAGTAGTTGAGGTCTTGGCATCCACTTCTCCTGGATGTTTGGGTGGATGTCCACATTTGCCATGGGGTGGGGTTCGTCAGCTACAGAGGGAGGAGAGTCTGAGGCATGTCTTTCTTCTGGCATGGCCTCCATTCCATTGGCTGCCACAGATGTAGAAGGGGTAGATGTCGCATTGCTAGTGGAAGGGGCTAGCTGCTGTGTGCATAATCTACTCAGGGTGGTATTCATGTTTCTTAGCACCCCTGCAATGACATTTTGGTCCTCCTACTGCTATATGACTTCCTGGTGGTTATTCCTCTGCAGCAGCTTGAGCTCCCCCATCATGGTCCTTGGGTTTGAGGGTAAGCTCCCATGACTTGGGAGATGGTGTCCTGGCCAGTTGTATCCCTAGGATCCCACACCATCCCTCCCATGCACCCTACCCCCACGTGCCTATGGCCCTGGCACAGTTTGCCCACTCCCACTGGTGCCAGGTCCATCATTGTCTGGGTTTATGACTGGTGGTACCTGTACTGGAGGGCACATGATGGTTGACACTGTCCTTGGAACACAGGTTTGGGGGTGAATGGTTGCCTGAGATGTAGAGGCAACAGGGCTGGGAGGAGTCGATGTAGGCAGGCTAAGGCTGACAGTTGTTGACTGACCAGGTGTCCCAGATGGACCAGATTCATCCTCAATGTCCACACATCCAGTGGTGTTTTCCTCACTGAGGGCTTCATCCAGAGGGTTAGCGGCTGTCTCTGGTGTCCTTTCCATGGTCACACTGGCTAGGTTACCTGTAGGAGAAGTGGCACACACAATTACTGAAAGTAATGCAACAAGTGATATCAAACTTTGGCCGGTAAACATGCTATTTGACATGCATACAAAGCCTTTTCTTGATCCTCTGTTATGACATTAACACCTGCTTCCAAATATGGGTTAGAGCTATATGGGAACAGAGATTTCCCATATCATACACCTTTCTACAAGATTTTGGTGTATCTTAGTGATCAGATGTCTGTACATAGACTCATATCTTGTCTGCTAAATGACTTCACATTTTAAAGTTCTCTCCAAGTTAGGTGTATAGTATCAAGTCAACTAACAGCTGCACAATGTACTATGGAAACAGAGCTGAGCAACAGTATAGGAGTAACCGTTATACCTGGACTCTGTATGGGTGTATTCCAAGTGCAGCCAGCTTCCTATATTGGTGTTCCCGCAGGTGAGTACATTACATTGTTTGGATGGAGATTGAAAGGCCAGTTTAGCAGGGAACACAGCTGTAGCTGTCTGTTGGTTGGTATTTTACTGGCAGATGCCCATAGCAGTGTTGTCATTGCCATCAACTGTACAATTGTAAAGCATTCAGGTGGGTTGAATTGTTTGTTAGTTTAACATGCAAGGCAATTTTTATTGTAGTACAATTCTGGGTTTCATAATGGTGGAACAGTGTCTGCTGGGAGATGCAGTGCTGTCATTCCCTGCACTACCCATGCCATACACAGACACTGTGCCCCCAGGTGATTTTAGTTGACATGTGGGATGCCAGAGGAGGGTATCTGGACAGTTGGACACAGGGGTGGTGAGTGGGCTGGCTGTTAATATGTCAAAAGGTGATCAGTGAGCATGCAAGACAACACTTTTGGGTGAAATTATTGTTGTTGTGACTTATCCAAGTCCTGTACCCCAGGTTTTACTGTCAAGCCCTCGGGATGCAGGATATCCACGACCTTCTCCTCCCATGATGTGAAAGTTGGGGGAGAATGTGGGGGCCCACTGCCACTCTTGAGTTCCACCAGCTGGTGCCTGGCAGCCATGGAATGTACCTTCCCCCTGAGGTTGTTTCACCTCTTCCTGATGTCATCCCTCGTGTGTGGATAGGTGGCAACAGCATACACCTTCTTGACTATTCTTTGCCACATCTCTATTTTCCTGGCCAATAGATGTTTGCTTGACCTGTGCTCCAAATAAGCTTGGTTCAACTCTAATGATTTCATCCACCATGACCCTCAATTCATCATCTGTGAAAAGGGGATGCTTTTGTGGAAACATGGTAGTGATGGACAAGACGGTGAGGAACTGAAAAAAAGGAAAATTAAATTGGTGATGATGTGTGGATGCTGTGATGTGAGTGGATGACTGGTGGTGTCTAATGTGTTGTGCACTAATGTATGTGTTCGGTGTGTTGTACAGGTGTGGGATGAATGCTATGTGAAATGTGTAGGGGTGCCTATTCTATGGTCCCTAATTTTTGTATGCTGCCTCTATCTAGCTTTATGTGGCATTGTAGATGCAAAGGATTGTGGGATGTGAAGGGGTGTGTTTTAAAGTCCAGTGTGTAGGGTTTTCAAACTATCCAATGTGGTGTTGTGTGTTACTGTGTTGACTGCTGACCGACGTGGTTCGCACTGCTATTGGCTTACCCCCATGGAAGAACCTCTATTGTGATTTGTGGGTCATAGTAGGTTTGGAGGTTTTTTGGCGAGCTGGTGGTGCTAGTTGTGGGACCGCCTCTTTCCCGCCCTCCAGTGTCCTGGCGGTGTGGGAATTTTGGCTGGATTTTGGTGGACTTCGCTGTGTCAGTCATAATACGGCGGTCGTATTACTGCTGACATGGCGGCCTTTTGATCTTTTGCCAAACGACCGCTAAACTTGTAATGAGGCCCTGTATCTTTATAGCTTGGTTTTGAGAATTATTTACGTTAACCAGAGTATAAGTTTGTAATGAAACCTTTTAACTTTATTTTGAGATTTGGGTCTTCATTGTGTGCCCAAATTGGTCATAGTGTAAATTAAATGTTGACTGTCATGTTAACAGATCTTACCCCCTGCTAGGGTAAAATGATTTGCAGACCTTGTTTAGAGCATACCTGAAATACTCCATCACTCACATACCGCCTGACATGGTTAGTCCCCCACTTCTGTTTTTTAGCACTTTTGCCCTGCTTGTAAAGGTATTTGCACAACCTATACTTACAAAGGTAGCAGAAAATACATATGTTGGCCCTACACAAATATGAAACCACAGTAGACAGAAGGGGCAGCCTTAAAATAGCACCAGGACTTTTCCGAAGGAACTACCACAGCCAGCCCCAGAGAAAGAAGTTGTGACGACATGGCAGCTGACTTCCTCGTGAGAAAGATGAAATACTGTACTGGAGTCTTGCATGACTGACAGAAATAGCCCTGGAAAGTCACAATTATTCAGTGGCTTCTCCTGCAGCAGAACCACGGGGAGCCAGCAAAATGACATCTGTGAGACAATCTCAGCAAAGTTAAATGTAGTGGCCCACAGCAGGGGAACCTCAGAGTGCTCATGAAAACACAGGCATCTTTAAAAGAGATGGGTCTATGAGGAATATTCTGGAGATAGCGAGCACGTCAGTCACACAGGGAGGGCTCACTTTTGACACCTCGGCTCCCGGCTTCATGAAGAGAACGTGACAGATATGAAAAGTGTGGCTCTATACTACATATGCTGTATGTTGCCAACATATCTGCGCAGGTGAGTGCAATTAGGGCTGGCGCTGAAAAATAGAGAGCATTGTTAGAGTGTAGGTGATGAACGATGTGACATAGATGTTGTATAGTATGTAAACACACACCGCCCACATAAGCACTTCGTGTTTGCATCATATGGCAATTTGGATGCCGCTGGAAAGTCACAGCGATTTCACAAATACACCTATTTTAAGGCTAAACCCAACCAACAGCAAAGGTTGATTTTCAGGTATCCATGAAACACAATTTAGGATGCAACTTATATAAATAAATGCAGAAAAAAATAGGGGAATCAGGATTGTTCTCAAGGTTTTTTGATGACATTACATTAAAGGGTCTATTGGGACTAGCAGACTTTTTCCATCACACAATGAATTTACTAAACTATATATTCGGCCCGTGTGTAGATTCACCTAATTCGCAAATCTAGGCCCAGATGTAAGACAAGTGTCGCTTCATTACATGAAGCGCCACTTTTCTTGAGCTTCATTGTGCCCCCCAAAGCCACCAGGTGTGCACTGTATTAAAGATACGGCGCACCATGGCTCACGTTATGATCAATCGCGTCACAATTTCTGACGCTTTTGTGGTACTTTGCAGGATTAGTACCCAAAAATGTTGCTACTAATCTTGCAAAGTGCATAGAGGCCTATCATAACAAATGGTGTGCTTCAATTTAATGCCTGCTCTGAGCAGGTGTTAAAAATTATGAGAAAAATTGTGTATTTTTCTGGACCTCTTAACGGGGAATGCTCCCCTTGCATACATTATGTGTGGTGCAGGCATAATGTGGCGCAAGGGTTTACAAAGTGGTACAATGCGTGCATTGCACCACTTTGTAAATTTGGTATGGCTTTTTTGCCAACCTAATGCCACAGCAGCATAAAAAATAACGCTAATATGGTGCTAGGTGGCGCTAGGACCTTCTTAATTCTGGGCCCTAGTTTAGGGGGTATTTGGTGGGGGTTTCGGGAGAAACTACCTTCAGGAGTGGGTAGGGGTATAATTTGCTACAATTGTGCATGTTGACAGTAGCGGATCATGGGAGTTACATGGGGCTGGGCAGTGCGCGGGGAGATTAATAAATCTTACCTCCGCTCCATGCCACCAATCATCCATTGCCTCCTTAGCAGACAGGCACAGGCTGGGAGCCTGTGCCTGCTCTCTCCAGCCAGAAACACAGTGCTGGGCTGGAGAGAGCACACTGCGCCTGAGACGGCCGGCCAAACACACATGTGTTCTGAGTGGGGAGTGCACAGAGCACTTCCCTCACTGCTCGTCACCCCCAATGCCTCATCCCTTTCACAAAGAAAGGATGATAAACATGGTTTATTATCATTTCTTTGTGAAAGGTTTGCAGCTTCTGCTGCTGTAGTGGGGGCGACGCTCCTCCTCCACATCGGAGGAGCTGCCACTGCGTGTTCACCATCAAACTTCTTGCAATTTACTATCCTAGAAGAGTAATCCTGTAAACGAGATTAAAGGGTGAATCTAGTCTTTGGCAGTGTTCTGCTAGCCTGCCTAGTTAGAGAGGGCGTTGGCCCATGTCCCACCAGTGGAAGACCTCCTGCCATATTTAAAGATTCCTGCCTGCCCTGCAGGGAATTCTGCCATTGGTAGATACACTGCAAGTACAGCTGAATGCCCAGTGGGTGCCATGTTTTATTTTGGCTTACTTGGCATTCTTCGTTGCTTTCAAACTCCCAAAGCAAGATTTTGCTTGAAGAAAATCAATAACCCTGTTGCTTCTGGAGAATTCACGCTACATCATGCCGACACTTTTTGTTTTCTCTGTCCGACTTCACCATGAATGTTTTGCGAGTCACGTTCCCTCTTTCGTTATGATTTATTTAAACAATTACTTTTCCTTTTAAAAGTGTGCTGTTTCCACCATCCCACTTTTCGAAGTTAGCTTTGTTTTTATAGGCCTTCAAACGTCAAAACGTCTCAGCACAGCTCAGATTGCACAATTCTGTTTCACAGCTTTTTGAGGGCCCACACTTAGCACCAGAAAATATCAACCGAAGTGCCTCACCAATTTAAATTGGAACTTCAGCACGCAACATGAAACTGCTGTCAGAAACGTCTGCTATTGATTCAAATAACTCCTTGTTTAATTTAATTTAAGGGTTGCAATGTCAATCGCTTGATAGCAGCGCAGATTTTGTTAAGATGATGACAAGTTTATTGGATCATATACTCACATATATGGAGTGAGAAGATGTGAGAGGATGCAATAAATTATGAGGCTCTGGTTTACATCTCTTAGCTGCAGCTTGATCAAGACACAAACCTAGACTTATTTAGGTCACAGAATATGCTCTATCTTCTGTCAAACGGTCCGTTAGTAAACCCTAAGAAATATTGTGCTTAAAGCAGGACTGTGTATCTCACCACTACCTGTGGTTCATGGATGGCACTTGCTTAGGCTTTTCTGAGGTTATTATGTCACTGCAAGACGGGCCACAAAAAAGTCAGAGGCCTTCGTTCCTCTGTTAAGAGTGAAAAAGTTCTCACTAATACTCATCCTGGGGAGATTATATTAAACATAGGTCCCTGGTTTTAAAATGCTTTGTCTGCTTTATTCTTTACCTCCTTTCAGATGGTTCAAAAAACGTAAAGTAGTTTTACTATGTGTTTTCTTCTTTCTGATACTCAAAGTGCCCTCCCAGGTCATGGTCAATTGTCAGTCAGGTTAGGTCCCAAATTTAGGACCTCATTATGAGTTTGAAGTTCAGACCACCAGACCGCCATGTTAACGGTCCTGAAAAGAATGCTGCGCCGGCAGTCCACAGACTGCTGTATTATGATGCATTCAGGCAGGATCGCAACCAGCCAAGCAAAAAAGGCATACTGCCAGTGAGCCCGCGGCTTGTATCTAGGTGGTACAATCTCCAGCGCTGTCAGCACCACGAGCAACCACTGATCTTATTACAAACACGCAATTGCGTTGGTGGTCCCCTAGAGGCGGTCAGCCATTGGCGGTTGTTAAAAAATGGGCTATTGGTAAGGGCAAGTAAATACCTACACTTAGCAATAGGCCACTAACCTCCACTTAGTTCCAGTTAGGTCTCAGTAAATTAAACCCACCTCAACCTTTGGCAGCTTGGCAACGAGCGACAAGGATTAACTTAGGAGACAGAGTGTAAAGCATTCAAATATCACAGAACAGTAATTAAATAAAACACAGGAAACAGTTTAAATTTCCAAAACCAATTCATAAACATAGATTACATTTTGTATCTTTAAAATGACACAAAAACAAATAAAATCGGATAAGGGGAAACGGAGATATGAATTTTGAAAGAATTATTGTTTTCTAGCGCCTAAAAGCAAAAAGCGCCAATCTGGTCATCTGGTCGCACTTTGACCGGGGAAAAGTCAAAGTTTAAGGCTGACCGCGATGGAGCCTGGCTGGAAAGTTTACCTTCGCACTTAGTCGTTTTTCTGAAGGTTTTCTTCAGCGGGACGAACCTGCCAGTCCAATCCGACCTCCTGGAACTCTTCCCTGGATGCGCGTCGCAGGAGACCTTAGTGGAGATTTTTACCTTCGGACTTAGTCGTTTTTTCGAGGTGAAAATCCTTCGACCGGGGTGAACCTGGATCTTGATCCGACATCCTTGGAGCCCTCCTCGGATACGCTGGCTGGGAGGTCCCGGTCAACTTTCTACGATCGGACTTAGGCGTTCATTCTGACCGCGGCGGTCGCCGCTCGCCAAGCGGTTCCCGCCGAAAGACCGCTCCGCAGTCAAAAGACCGCAGCGGCCATTCCGGCTTTACCGCTGGGCCGGCGGGCGACCGCCAGAAGACCGCCGGCCAGCCCAGCGGGACAGCCCCTTCAACAATGAAGCCGGCTCGGAATGGAGCCGGCGGAGTTGAAGGGGTGCGATGGGTGCAGTGGCACCCGTCGCGATTTTCACTGTCTGCACAGCAGACAGTGAAAATCTTTGTGGGGCCCTGTTAGGGGGCCCCTGCACTGCCCATGCCAGTGGCATGGGCAGTGCAGGGGCCCCCAGGGGCCCCACGGCAGCTGTTCCCGCCATCCTGGTTCCGGCAGTGGACACCGCCAGAAACAGGCTGGCGGGAAGGCGCTCGGAATCCCCATGGCGGTGCTGCAAGCAGCGCCGCCATGGCGGATTCCCTGGGCCAGCGGGAAACCGGCGGGAAACCGGCGGGAAACCGCCGGCTCCGCTTTTCTGACCGCGGCTTTACCGCCCTGGTCAGGATCGCCCAGGAAGCACCGCCACCCTGTTGGCGGTGCTTCCGCCACCCTCCGCCATGGCGGTCATGGACCGCCAAGGTCAGAATGACCCCCTTAGTCTCCTTTTTGGGGATTTTCTTCACCGGGACGAACCTGTAAATCAGGCCGGGTCGCGGTTGAGGCAAGCCGGCTAGAGTTGCCGTGCCGGGTCGGTCCCTCTATGGAGCTTTTTTTCAAAAGTTATCCAAACTTCTGGATCTTCCCCCAGATGTTCCTTTAAGGTTCTTTTGGGGTCCACAGCTCACCCCAAGGTTCCAGAGGCTCTGAAATGATCCTTGGGGGTGTGGACTACAACTCCCAGAATGCACCTGGCGCAATCTCCTTGCTGGCCACTGGACAGTGGTCAGCTGGTTGATTTCTTCAGGAGTTGGTGCAGGGGACTCTGGTTAGCAATTTTTCACCTGTCGCAAACAGGGAGTCCCTCCTTGAACAAGTTGAAGCCAGGGAAAGTCCTTCTTGTGGTGAAGCCCAAGTGTGCAGCTGGTGCAGTCCTTCAGAGTGCAGGGTCCAGGTGCAGGCCAGGGGTCCAGCAGAGCAGTCCTTCTTCTTCTGTAGTTCTTCCCAGTAGGGATCTGGTAGGGCACTGAGGTGTGGGTGCAGGTCTGCCAGTTTTATCCTTGCTCCTGGGTGAAAAACAGGGGGGTCCTGGTTCTCCAATCAGGGGCAGGGTCCTTCCCCCTGTGATGACCACTTCCTGGGAAGTGTGGCAAAAATCAATCCCAGGAGGCAACATTCCTCAAAAATCCATCATGGCTGAAAGTGATTTTTGGAGGTTACATCTGGCTGAGCCCACCCACTGGTGTGGCTAAAAATCATAAACACACCCATCTCCTACCCTCTCCTAATCTAATTAAGGGGGCAGCTAGTTGTCTGGGGTTGCAGGATGTGGGGGTGTTGCTGGGTTGCTCCAAATATCCTTCTCTGCCTTTGAAGACCAGTTTGGCAGCCCTCCCCCTTCCTGCCTCACCATCTGCTGAGGGGAGATCCCCTCCCACAGGCACATCTCTTTGTGTGAAGCCAGGCCACTTCACCCCTCATCAAGGCAGCCTGGCTAGGCTGCCAGAGGCTGGCCAATCAGAGCACAGTAGCAAAAACAATGCAGGGCTGAAGTTGGCAACTTTTCAGGTGAAGACTAAGGGCCTGATTACAACTTTGGAGGAGGTGTTAATCCGTCCCAAAAATGACGGTAAAGTGACGGATATACCACGAGCCGTATTACGAGTCCATTATATCCTATGGAACTCGTAATACGGCTGGTGGTATATCCGTCACATTTGGGACGGATTAACACCTCCTCCAAAGTTGTAATCAGGCCCTAAAACTCTTTACCTGAACAAGTTATATTAAATCCAACAACTGGACGTTGTGGGATTTATTATAACAATTAATTTGATACCAAACTCTTTGAATCTGTCACTTAATGGGACTTTTAAAATTAAAATAAAGTCTCCCCATTCTATCCTATGAAGGCCATTCACTACAATGAGGGAAACATGAATTTGGTTGTTTTTACCTCACCAGGGCTTATAAAACTATTTTTATAAGGTCCCTCCTCATAGTTACATGGCACACAGTCCTAGGGGCACACAGGGCGCACCTTAGGGGTGACTTATATGTACAAATAAGGTAGTTTAAGACTTTGGAACTACTTTTAATTCCAAAGTCGAGTTTGCATATAACTTTAATTTAAAGCAGCCAGCAAGGAAGGCCTGCCTTTAAAATGACACTGGGCACCTCAGCAGTGCACCTTTGGGTGCACTACCTATGCTGGGGTCCCTAAACCTACATGCCCTACCATACACTAGGGACTTATAGGTAAGTTGACTTAGCCAATTATAATTAGCCTACTTTGCATACTGATTTTACACAGAGCACAGGCCCTGGGACTGGTTAGCAGTACCCAGGGCACCATCAGAGTCAGGAAAACACCAGCAAAAAGTGGAAAATGGGGGCACAAAGTTAGGGGGCCTCTGCAATCAGCCCTGTTCTCTCACACAACCCCCCCCAGCCCACACGCCCAGGAGACTCAGCCCAACCCTGGGAGAGTCTTCCTGGCTTGTCAGGCAAGGAAGACAGTGAAGAGAACAGGCTGTCCCTTTGCAGGGCCTACTCTGCCTTACATCCTCCTGCCCTGGGCACTCCCTCTGGGTAGTGAATCCATCCCAACAGTGAAAGGACCCATCTCAAACTGAAACTTCCCTCTAGGGGGGTCTTCCTCCTCTCTCTCTGCCAACTTGGGTAGTGAGGTGCCCACCTCCCCTACCCCTAACTTTGCTAGGGTAACACCTAGCTTACCCAAAGAGGTCACCCACCACTTGAGTAACCCATCATGACGAACAGGGTCAGGGGGCCTACTTTGCTTTTGGCCCTGGGGTCTGCCTCCCATGCCAAGTGCAGTGCTGCCAGGAAGGCTAGCACCCAGCAGAGCCAGAACCACACCTTAAGCTCTCCACTGACAGGTGGCTGAGCTGCTTTAGGGGCAACTGTGGGGTCCTGGCACCCCTCTTGCTGTCTAGAGTGGGGAGCTATCACCTCCTGTGGCAGACACCCTCCTTCCACTCTCCCTTCTGTCAGTGCAGGGGCAACACCCTGCATCTGGACAGCTGCCTGACTAATCAGAACTTCCTTGGGGTCAGGTGAGGCCTCAGAAGTGCCAACTCTGTGCTCCCCACCTACTGGGGCGGAAGGACTTTGGATCCCTGGAACTCTCTTTAAGAGTGGTCCACCCTTCCTTTTCTTCTTTCCTTTTCTTGGGGACCCCTATCTCATATCTGTAGGGACTGACTCCCCAGGACTTTGGGTTGGGGGGGTGCCCTGGGCGACTGCCCCATCTGGGACCAGACTGACCTCTGGGAGGTCATTGCCCAGGATACAATCTAGGGGGAGGTCAGCACTGACTACCGCCCTAAACCAGCTAAAGATACCCTCCGTCTCTAGAGGCACTATGGCTACAGGTTTGGAGGTGACCTCCCCTGTGGCTATCCTGACTTTCCTGGTCTCTCCTGGGACATACATGTCTGGGGTCACTAACCGGTCACTCACTATAGTGTGACTGGCACAGGTGTCTCTCAGGCCAGTGGTAGGGATCCCATTCACCTGAATGGGGTGAAAATGCCTACCCCCACCCTCAGGGATCACCAGCTTACTATCTGGTCCTGTCTCCCAGCCCAGTGCTAGGAGGACTTCATCATCTGAGGAGTCCTCCTCCATGGCTACACTGGACAGCCCAGTGCTAACCACCTTCTTTGGACAGGCTGCATCCCCTCTGAAATGACCTGTCTGCTGACAGTCAAAGCAAGCCTTACTGTCCAAGAGCTTTTTTAACCCTGGGTGTCCCTGTTTCTGCTTGCCAGAGTGGGAGTGGGATTTACTCTCCTCCTTCTAAGGGTTCTGGGGTACAGAGGGAGTCTCTGTGGTGGGTTTACCACCTCTCTCCTTAGGTTTTTGGGGACCTGACCCCCCCTTCTTGGAGTCTCCCCCCTGGGACTTGACAACCATCCTGGTTCTCAACCACTCATCAGCTGCCTCCCCTAGCTCTCTAGGGTTGGTCAGTTTAGAGTCCACTAGATGCTGGCATAACCTTTCTTGGATACAATTGGTCAGGATGTGCTCTCTCATGATCAGATTGTATAACCCCTCATAAGTATTTACTTTGTTACCATGAATCCAGCCCTCTAGTGCCTTAAGTGAGGTGTCTACAAAGTCAACCCAAGACTAGGTACTGACCTTCTAGTATCCCTGAACTTCATCCTATACTGCTCTGGGGTCAGACCAAATCTCTTGGTTAAGCACCTCTTCATACTAGGGTATGAATCTGCCTCCTCCCCATTTAAGGTCAGAAGCATATCCCTCCCTGAGATGGGGACCAACTCCCATAAAAGTGAACCCCAGTATTGAGACCTAACCCTTCTCATTTGGAGTGCCCTCTCAAAGGCCTCCAACCACTTGTCTATGTCATCCCCCTCTACATAAGCAGGAATCACCCCCTTGGGTAATCTGGGGCAAACCCCCCCACCCATGGACACCTCAGCTTCTCTGTCGCTGCCACCACCTCTTTTCTCTTTCTTTGTCCACTTTTTCTCTTCTAGGGCCAGCTTCTGTGCTTCCAAAGCTATAAATGCTAGCTGGGCCTCCAGCTCTCTTTCCCCGAGGGACAGGGTCTCTCCTCCTGAAGGGACCCCCTTCCCCCAACTAGCTTTGGGTATGACCCTAGTAACTGTGTGCAGTGAGGACCTGTCTTCCTCCTCCTCACTTAGGCTCAGATGTCCTCCCTCCCCTGAGTGGTTGGAGATAGCATCCTCCCCTGCTTCTTCCTCCTCTGGAGCTTCCTCTGGGCCTACTTCTTGGGCCTCAGACATGCTGTCAGGGATTTGATCAGGACATGCTTCCTGAGGTCAGTGGTTGCAGGCAACCCTCTTTCAGTACACAACCCTCGAAGCTGGACTACTGTCAGTGTGGGTAGGCTAGCCAGATCAAGCTCTATGGTTCCCTAGTTTTGTGTCAACAAAAACATTTTGCAAAAATTGGAAACAAGAATTTAGAAAAATCAAAAAAATTCAATAATTGAAATTAATCCAAATTAAAAATTAAAAACAATTTTTGCACTAGGACAATTTAAAGCATTTTTGATTTGCTTTACTTAAAACTGTAATGTGATACTGAACACAAGTACAGGATCCCACCACTGCGCACCAAAAATGTTGGAAAATGGGGTATTGGTAAGGGCAGGTAAGTACCTACACTTAGCAATAGGCCACTAACCTCCACTTAGGTCCAGTTAGGTCTCAGTAAATTAAACCCAGCTCAAACTTTGGTAGCTTGGCAACGAGCGACAAGGCTTAACTTAGGAGACAGAGTGTAAAGCATTCAAATATCAGAGAACAGTAATTAAATAAAACACAGGAAACAATTTAAAAATCCAAAACCAATTTACAAAAATAGATTATATTTTTTATCTTTAAAATGACACAAAAACAAATAAAATCGGATAATGGGAACCGGAGATATGAATTTTTAACGAATTATTGTTTTCTAGCGCCTAGAAATAAAAAGCGCCAATCTGGTCATCTGGTCGCACCTCGACCGGGGCAAAGTCAAAGTTTAAGGCCGACCGCAATGGAGCCCGGCTCGGCTACAGCCCGCGGGAGGCCTCGGTCAAAAGTTTACCTTCACACTTAGTCATTTTTCTGAAGATTTTCTTCTGCGGGACGAACCTGCCAGTCCAATCCGACCTCCTGGAACTCTTCTCCGGATACGCGTCGCGGGAGCTCTCAGTGGAGATTTTTACCTTCGGACTTAGCCGTTTTTTCGAGGTGAAAATCCTTCGACCGGGGTAAACCTGGATCTTGATCCGACGTCCTTGGAGGCCTCCTTGGATACGCTGGCTGGGAGGTCCCAGTCAACTTTCTACGTTCGGACTTAGGTGGTCATTACAACCCTGGCGGATGGTGTTAAAGTGGCGGTAAGACCGCCAACAGGCCGGCGGTAAAAAGTTTGCAATTACGACCGTGGCGGAAACCGCCAACAAAGACAGCCACTTTAACACTCAGACCGCCACGGTGGTACAAACAAACAGTGCTGCGGTCACCTCCAACAGACAGGCGGAGGACAATGTACCGCCCACACTATTATGACAGGCCAATCCGCCACCTTTTCCGGGGCGGATACACCCCAGATAAAAACACGGCGGAAACAGGAATTTCAAAGGGAAAACGCTCACCTCTACACACTCCACGAGGAAGGAGGACACCATGGAGCCGGAACTCCAAATCCTACCTGGGATAGTTTTCCTGCTCCTGTACCAGGAGCACCAACGCCGGCGGCGAAGACCATGGTGAGTACTGAACCTACGACACAGGGGCAGGGGGAGGAAAAAAACAGGGACACACACATGCAACACCCCCACCCCCACCCTCACCCACTACAACACACACTAATACATATCTATACATTATAGTTACACCCCCAACCCCCCTGGAAGAATGCAAAGACAAAAGGAAATGAGTGTAACCATTGTAATATATCAAAATGCAGTACGTAAAAATATACATATATACACTATCAACAAAATATACACCAAACATAATAGTCCAGGTATTGCACCACTCATAGTCTGTGGACCACTGGGCCCAAAATGCATGGGCAAGGCCCACACACGATACCAGATCAAAACAGAGAGAACACTGCAGGGGCATCAGATAGAAATACAACAGGCACCTCAGGGGGAAGGGAATGGGGGGGGCACCTCAGCCGGAAGAGTGCACGACGCCAGATCAACGAGGGGGCTCCATGCCCATTGATGTATCCTGGGGAGTGCAAAGCCACAGTCGCTCAAGTCTCTACAGTGGGTGGTTTGCCCACTGTTCAATCCTGGGGAGTGCAAAGCCACAGTTTCTCAAGTCTCTACAGTGGGTGGTTTGCCCACTGTTCAATCCTGGGGAGTGCAAAGCCACAGTCTCCCAAGTCTCTACAGTGGGTGGGTTGCCCACTCTTCAATCCTGGGGAGTGCAAAGCCACAGTCACACAAGTGGATGACAGTCTCCACTGGTTCTGGAGGGGGCATTGTGCCCAGAGTGCATCATCCTGTGAAGGACAGAGGTAGTGGATGCATGTCTCCACTGGTTCTGGAGGGGGACTGGTGCCCAGAGTGCTTCATCCTCTGAAGGACAGACGGAGTGGATGCATGTCTCCACTGGTTCTGGAGGGGGACTGGTGCCCAGAGTGCATCACGCACCCTGTCATGGTCCCAGTTGCGTCAGTGCCCCTGCCGCTCATGGGCTAGCGGTGCTTGAGTTGGCGGTGCCCTGTTCAGCGGTGCTTGATTTGGCGGTGCCCTGTTCAGCGGTGCTTGAGTTGGCGGTGCCCTGTACAGCAGTGCTTGAGTTGGCGGTGCCTTGTTCAGCGGTGCTTGATTTGGCGGTGCTCTGTTCAGCGGTGCTTGATTTGGCAGTGCCCTGTACAGCGGTGCTTGAGTTGGCGGTCCTTCATTGCCCAGCTGGGCTGGGGCTGGCGGTACTTCATTGGGCAGCTGGGCTGTGGCCGGCGGGGCTCTCCTGGGCAGCTGGGCTGTGGCTGGCGGGGCTCTCCTGGGCAGCTGGGCTGTGGCTGGTGGGGCCCTCCTGGGTAGCGAGGATGGGGCTGGCGGTGGACTCATGGGCAGCAAGGATGGGGCTGGCGGTGGCCTCCTGGGCAGCGAGGATGGGGCTGGCGGTGGCCTCCTGTGCAGCGAGGATGGGGCTGGCGGTGGCCTCCTGTGCAGCGAGGATGGGGCTTGCGGTGGCCTCCTCGGCAGCAAAGATGGGGCTGGCGGTGGCCTCCTGTGCAGTGAGGATGGGGCTGGCGGGGCCCTCCTGGGCAGCGGGGATGATGGCGGGCTTCTCCGCCGTGCTCCTCCTCCCAGACTTGCCAGGTTTCTTGTGCCCTTCCCCACCTTGGGAGGAGTCACAGCTGAGTCCACACTCCCACCTGGACCCCTGGGAGCGGCTTGGGTGGCTGGAGTCTTCCCCCTCTCCCGCCGGGCACTGGCCAACTTCTGGTGCTTCACAGGGGGGGGGGAACTCGCTGTGCTGTGGCTCCGTGCCACACTGGCTGTCCTGGTGGCCGGTGCACTCCACATACCTGTGACAACAGGCACCACTGGTCCCGGAGATGTTGTGGCTGAGGTGCTACTTCGGGACCTATGAGTTGGACGGGGAGGTGGGAAATAGGTCAAGGCTGGACAGGAAAAGTTTTTGGGACACACTGAGATGGGTAGCTGGAGGGGGTTTGGGAGTGGAGGAAGAGGTGCTGGTTGTAGGAGGTGTACGTTTAGTGGCTTTGGGTGCAGGTGCATGCGCTGGAGGCTGTCGTGAGGTGGATGGCTGTTGGGTGGGTGTGTGCCTGCGTTTGTGTATCTTGGGAGGGGCGTCACAGACACACTGGGAGAGGACACAGGGGACGTGTGTCTGGTAGTGGGGGTGGTGACTGCACGTGAGCGGGTGTGCTGGTGGGTGTGCTGGTGGGTGTGCTGGTGAGGGACGTAGTGGCTGTAGAGGTAGTGCATGCAGGTGTGAGTGTAGACGGGACTGGGAGGGAGGAGGGAGACGATGAGGAGGGGGACACAGTGGAGGCAGTGGATGTTGGTGTGTCTGTATGTGTGTGATGCTTGCGTGAGTGCCTGTGGGATGTGTGGTGCTTATGTTTGCCTGAGCTTCCCTTGTGTGGTGAGGTGTGTGCAGGCTAGTCTGATGGTGTGCTTGGGATAGGCAGAGGTAGAGGGGATGGGGGGGTGGGGTGGAGGAAGTTGGAGGGGGGAGGCTAGACACAGGGACAATGGCTGCCATCAGTGCTGAGGCCAGAGTTTGAAAGGCTCGGTGAAGGGCCGCCAGACCAGAATGAATGCCCTCCAGGAATGCATTGGTTTGTTGCAACTGCCTTTCTACACCCTGGATGGCATTCAAAATGGTAGACTGCCCAACAGTGAGGGACCTGAGGAGGTCAATGGCCTCTTCACTGAGGGCAGCAGGGGTGACTGGGGCAGGGCCTGAGGTGCCTGGGGCGAAGGTGATGCCCACCCTCCTGGGTGAGCGGCCACAGGGTGAAGGCTGAGGGGCTGTTGGGAGGGCGGTGCTGGTGGGGGGGTGGCGACTGGACCTGTAGATGCAGGGGGCACAGATGTTGCCACCACTACAAGGGAGCTCCCATTAGAGGACGAGTCCATGTCGCTGGTTTCAGCTCCTGTCCCCGCCGTGGTGCTCCCCTCGCCCTCCGTCCCACTGGTGAATTCTGAGTCCGTAGTGTGGCCCTCCATGACCATGTGGGATGCAGCTCCCTCATGCTCCGGTGCCACTGCTCCTCCGCCTGATGATGCTAATGCACACAAGAACAGGGAGACCACAAAAAAGGGGGGGGAAACATAAGAAAGACATGTTGAGTGCATGGATTACCGCTATAGTTGGCGGACAAGACAGTCACAGAAGCCCCCTGCACTACGTTGCGCTCTTGGGCTCTACAGTGCAATTCATGGGAAATGGCCTACAAGGCTATGGATGACATCTGCACACATAGATGACACAGGTGCATGACTAGGTGTACTTAGCACTCTACAGAGGTGGGGTGGGGGGCCACAGGGCCATGCCTTACGGAGGGGCCTAGCCTACGGAACTCGCCCTGGCCTAGGGAAACCCACTGCCCTCCTCCCCCACCCAGACACCTCCACTGCGCGCAAAGTCAGCAGAATGAGAATGTACTCACCCCCTTGTGTCTGCTGTGATGCCCTCAAGTGCCCATCCAACTCCGGGTAGGCCACCGCCAGGATCCTGAACATCAGGGGGGTCATGGTTTGACGGGCACCCCTCCCACGTTGGGAGGCCATCCCCAGCTGAGCCTCCGCCGTCTTCTTGCTCCTGCGGCGAATGTCCTCCCATCTTTTCCCGCAGTGGGTGCTCCGTCTGTGGTGGACCACCAGGGTCCGGACGTCCTTGGCGATGGCACACCAAATATCCTTCTTCTGGTGGGCGCTGACCTACAGGAAATGTACAGGGGAAGAAGAGAAGTCATTACCAACTGCGCCGTCAAAGTGAGTGGCCCCCATCCCTACCCTTGCCATGTGGCACATGCAACCACTGTCTTTCATGCACGCAGAACTCTGCCCCCTTACTACTTACAACCAGCCCTCTCCACACAGGCATAGCCCATACAACATGCTCCCTGTGTACTTACCTGTTGGTCTGGAGGACAGTAGAGTAGCGTGTACTGGGGGAGGACCCCATCAATGAGCTTCTCCAACTCCTCCGATGAGAAGGCAGGGGCCCTTTCCCCAGACGCACAAGCCATTGTCTCTTCCAGTCCGAGGTCACAGCAGCACTTGCAGTGTAGGTCCTCTCCTGTCGAAGATCAGGTATCGAGTGATTATACAGATAGAAAATGGTGGTCACGTCCGCGGCGGTCACGTCCGCGGCGGTCACGTCCGTGGCGGTGCGTACCATCACCGCCGGCGTACATCGTCATTGGCTCCTGGGACCCATAGGGTCCAATGTTAACCAATGTAGCATTGCGCATCGGTCTTTGACCGCCTACCGCGACGGTGTACAACGCCAGCGCAGTTACCTCCCATCCCATTGTCCCACTTTAGAGGTCAGGCAGCCGCCATTTCAGGGGCCCACATGGCCTAATTTCCAAATGCGTCACACATACCTAGGCCTAGTCTCACCACACATACAGGGCACATTTTGTGTATGATTGATGTTCTGTGTAGACTGTGGGTACATACCTCTGAGTTGTTGAACTCTGTGGTCGCTGTTGTCCTTCATAGGCCCCGTCTGCTGGGACATGAGAGGAGATGGCGGAATCCTCCGGTGTACCGACCGCTGGTGGACCTGTCGACAATGGAGGAAAGAAATTTGATTATCACCAACAGGTTTGACCGTGCCACAATCCAGGAACTGTGTACACAGTTGGAGCCTGACCTGATGTCAGCAATCCGCCATCCCACAGGAATCCCCCCTCATGTGCGGTTGCTGTCAGTTCTCCATTTCCTTGCAAGTGGGTCTTTTCAAACAACTGTGGCCATGGCATCAGGGATGTCCCAGCCTATGTTTTCCAACGTGTTGTCCAGAGTGTTTTCTGCCCTGCTGAAACACATGCGGAGCTACATCGTTTTCCCTCAGGTGGAGGATTTGCCTATAGTGAAAGGTGACTTCTATGCCCTTGGACATATCCCCAACATCATAGGTGCCATTGATGGTACCCATGTGGCTTTGGTCCCTCCCCACAGGAGTGAACAGGTGTACAGAAACCGGAAGAGTTATCATTCCATGAGCGGACCTTCGGCCTCCTGAAGGCCAGGTTCAGGTGTCTGCATATGACAGGTGGATCCCTATTCTACTCACCAAAGAAGGTGTGCCAGATCATCGTGGCCTGCTGTATGCTTCACAACTTGGCTTTGCGACGACAGGTGCCTTTTCTGCAGGAGGATGGTCCAGATGGCGGTGTTGTTGCAGCTGTGGAGCCTGTGGACAGTGATGAGGAGGAAGCAGAGGAAGAAGACATGCAGAACAGGGACTCAGTGATCCAGCAATATTTCCAGTGAAACACAGGTGAGAATACATTCCTGCCTACTACATGTACTTTTACACTTCTACCTCTATCCTGTAAGTCGTTTTCACCCAGTGTATGGTCACTGAGTTGTCACTTTCCCTTACGGTTTCACAGGTGTGGGTCCCAACTTGTCTCATGTGCTTAGATTCCTCATGGACTAGAGCTGTGTGACAGGTATTTTGACGTTACTATTTCAAGATCATTTTGTCACTGTAATTGCAAATACACTATTTCGAAATCACAGACAGACTCCAGATCTTTTGGTGCTTTAGGTGTGTTTATTTGAATACAAAATATTGGAGGGGTAAGTTAAATGGTGAGGGGTGATGGCGGAGGAATGTCCATGGCCGAGTCCAGTCTATTAGTCTCACAGGTGCATTGCCCATATGGGCAAAAGAAGTGGAGCTGGGGCAGTTTCAACATGGACAGGGTGACAAAGTGGGACAGTGGGATGACAATCAGGGTGGTCTCATTTCTTGGCGGGGGTCTTGGCATTGTCCTCTGACTTGTTCCTGGATCTCAGGGACTGTTTGCGGGGTGGTTCTCCGTCTGTATGGGGGTGGGGTGCTGGTGTGGTGGTCCTGTGGCGGTGCCTCCTCTCCACTAGCGCCGGCGGAGGTGGTGGGCAGTTCATCGTCCATGCTGGTGTCAGGGGCCCCTTGTAGTGCCACAGTGTCCCTCCTGGTGTTGAGTACTTCCTTCAACACCCCAACGATGGTGCCCAGGGTGAAGCTGATGGTTCTGAGGTCCTCCCTGAACCCCAAATACTTTTCCTCCTGCATCCGCTGGGTCTCCTGAAACTTGGCCAGTACCGTTGCCATCATCTCCTGGGAATGGTGGTAGGCTCCCATGATGGAGGAGAGGGCCTTGTGGAGAGTGGGTTCCCTTGGCCTGTCCGCCCCCTGTCGCACAGCAGCCCTCCCAGTTCCCCTGTGTTCCTGGGCCTCCGTCCCCTGGACCGTGTACCCACTGCCCCCAGGTCCCTGTTGTTGTTGGGGTGGTGGGTTATTCTGGGTTCCCTGTAGTGGTGGACACACAGCTGATTGACATGTACTGGGGACGGAGGTATGGGCCCGCTGGGTGGGTGCTGTGGTGGTGTTTCCTGAGGGGGGAAGGTCTGTGGTGGCCTGTGCCTGTGTGAGGGGAACCGACTGTCCCGAGGCCCCCGATGGTCTGGTCATCTAGATCCAGGTGGACAGAGGTTCTGTCATCACTGTGGGCCTATTCTGTGGGTGGAGTGAACATGTCTGAACCCTCCTGTCTGGTGACGTTGGGTAGAGGTCCTGCAGGGGTGGAAAGGCATGATTATTGCATCTGTGTGTGTCATGGTGTGCAATGGGTGGGTGACCGTGTACCCCAGTGCTGGCGTTCCTGTGTGTATGCTTATGTGATGATGGTTTAGGGGGGTATGTGCAGTGAGCATGCTTTAGTGATGGGTGTCCATGCGTTGTTGTTGCATGCAGGGCTTGGTGTTGGGATGTGTGGTTTGTGATATTGGGACATACGTGAGGAGTTGGAGTGATAGGGGTGAGGGTGGGGGTATGTGATGGCATGCAGGTAGCGTGGGGGTTGTAATAGTTAAGATGTGACTTACCAGAGTCCATTCCTCCACCGACTCCTGCGAGGCCCTCAGGATGCAGAATCGCCAAGACCTGCTCCTCCCATGTTGTTAGTTGT
The DNA here is from genome assembly GCF_031143425.1 of Pleurodeles waltl. Lineage (NCBI taxonomy): Eukaryota > Metazoa > Chordata > Amphibia > Caudata > Salamandridae > Pleurodeles > Pleurodeles waltl. Next base: position 894,659,481 of record NC_090438.1, on the reverse strand, counting down.
GGGGGAGGAGGTGGGGGTCCCCCACCAGTCCGCTGAACTGCCTGGTGGTGTCTTGAGACCACGGAACGCACTTTCCCCTGTAGGTCGTTCCACCTTTTCCTGATGTCCTTCCGATTTCTTGGGTGTTGTCCCACTGCGTTGACCCTGTCGACTATTCTTCGCCATAGCTCCATCTTCCTTGCAATTGAGGTGTGCTGCACCTGGGATCCAAATAGCTGTGGCTCTACCCAGATGATTTACTCCACCATGACCCTGATCTCCTCCTCTGAGAACCTGGGGTGTCTTTGCCGTGCCATGGGGTGGTGTAGGTGATGTGTGGGGTTGTGTGTGTGGTGATAAGTGTGGTGATATGTAGTGGTGTGTTGTGTGAGGTGCGTGGAAGTTGTGTGGGTGATGGTGTTGTGTGCCTGTGGATGCTAGTTTGTTGATGGTGGTGTCTCTCTCTGGCCTTCGGTCGTGAATTGTGGTCGTAGGGGTTTGTGGGTGATGTGGGTGTGTGTTTAATATTGTATTGGGTGTGTGGGAGTGGTATGTGTATCAGGTGTGTGTATTTGGAATTGTCCAATGTGAGGGTGTTTTGTAAATGTGTGTGTATTTTGAGCGCGGCGGTGTGTACCGCCAATGGAATACCGCGGTTGAAAGACCGCCGCGTGGATTCGTGTGTCGTGATAGTGTGGGCGTATTTCTGTTGGCGTGACGGTGTCGGTTTTGTTTTCGCCAGTTTATCACTGACCTTTGGTGTGGCGGACTTGTGTGGGTGTCTGAATTTTGGCGGATTCTGAGATGTGGGTCATAATAGCTGTGGCAGAATTCCGCGGCGGTGTGTTGGCGGTCTTCTGCACGGTGGTAAGCGGATTTTACCGCCAATGTTGTAATGACCGCCTTAGTCTCTTTTTTGGAGATTTTCTTCACCGGGACAAACCTGCAAATCAGGCCGGGTCGCGGTTGAGGCAAGCAGGCTAGAGTTGCCGCGCCTGGTAGGTCCCTCAATGGAGCTTTTTTCAAAAGTTCTCCAAACTTCTCCAAACTTCTGGATCTCTCCCAGATGTTCCTTTAAGGTTCTTTTGGGGTCCACAGCTCACCCCAAGGTTCCAGAGGCTCTGAGATGATCCTTGGGGGTGTGGACTACAACTCTCAGAATGCACTTGGCGCAAACTCCTTTTTGGCCATTGGACAATGGTCAGCTGGTTGATTTCTTCAGGAGTTGGTGCAGGGGACTCTGGTTAGCAATTTTTCACCTGTAGCAAACAGGGACTCCCTCCTTGAACAAGTTGAAGCCAGGCAAAGTCCTTCTTGTGGTGAAGCCCAAGTGTGCAGCTGATGCAGTCCTTCAGAGTGCAGGGTCCAGGTGCAGGCCAGGGGGCCAGCAGGGCAGTCCTTCTGCTTCTGTAGTTCTTCCCGGTAGGGATCTGGTAGGGAACTGAGGGGTGGGTGCAGGTCTGCCAGTTTTATCCTTGCTCCTGGATGAAAAACAGGGGGGTCCTGGTTCTCCAATCAGGGGCAGGGTCCTTCCCCCTGTGATGACCACTTCCTGGGAAGTGTGGCAAAAATCAATCCCAGGAGGCAACATTCCTCAAAAATCTATCATGGCTGAAAGTGATTTTTGGAGGTTACATCTGGCTGAGCCCATCCACTGGTGTGGCTAAAAATCATAAACACACCCCTCTCCTGCCCTCTCGTAATCTAATCAAGGGGGCACCTAGTTGTCTGGGTTGCAAGATGTGGGGGTGTTACTGGGTTGCTCCAAATGTCCTTCTCTGCCTTTGAAGACCAGTTTGGCAGCCCTCCCCTTTCCTGCCTCACCATCTGCTGACGGGAGATCCCCTTCCACAGGCACATCTCTTTGTGTGAAGCCAGGCCACTTCACACCTCATCAAGGCAGCCTGGCCAGGCTGCCAGAGGCTGGCCAATCAGAGCACATCTGCAAAAACAATACAGGGATGAAGTTGGCAACTTTTCAGGTAAAGTTTAAAACTCTTTACCTGAAAAAGTTATATTAAATCCCACAACTGGAAGTTGTGGGATTTATTAGAACAATTATTTTGATACCAAACTCTTTGTATCTGTCACTTAAGGGGACTTTTAAAATTAAAATAAAGTCTCTCCATTCTAGCCTATAAAGGCCATTCACTACAATGAGGGAAAAACGAATTTGGCTGTTTTTACCTCACCAGGGCTTATAAAACTATTTTTATAAGGTCCCTGCTTATAGTTACATGGCACCCAGCCCTAGGGGCACATAGGGCACACCTTAGGGGTGACTTATATGTAATAATAAGGTAGTTTAAGACTTTGGAACTACTTTTAATTTCAAAGTCGAATTTGAATATAACTTTAATTTAAAAGCAGCCAGCAAGGCAGGCCTGCCTTTAAAATGACATTGGGCACCTCAGCAGTGCACCTATGGGTGCACTACCTATGCTGGGGTCCCTAAACCTACATGCCCTACCATATACTAGGGACTTATAGGTAGGTTGACTTAGCCAATTATAATTAGCCTAATTTGCATACTGATTTTACACAGAGCACAGGCCCTGGGACTGGTTAGCAGTACCCAGGGCACCATCAGAGTCAGGAAAACACCAGCAAAAATTGGAAAATGGGGGCACAAAGTTAGGGGGCATCTGCAATCAGCCATGTTCTCTCACAGTGGTCGACTACCGCAGTGCACATCCAGCAAAGTAATAGCCTAGTGCACATTGGGTTAATTAAAAAACAACATAGCTGACACACATTGGTCCAGTGGACACACCTGCAAGTCACACTATAAAACACACCCCTTCACAGATCACAACCCTTTGTGTTTTAACAGGAAGCCAGAGAACCCCAACCACTGTTTTACAAATGTTTCATACATTAGACACCTCTTTTTTCACTACCCCATAGAACACCCTGCACACTCTTTTGTCCATTCACTCCCTATTGCACTTCCCCTGTTAAGTAAGTCCCTGTCACCCGTTTTAGTTGTCCACCATGTCATGTTCCAAAAATCCTTGTTTTTTAGAAGATCAGTTGAGAGTCATGGTGAATGAAATCTTAAAAGTAGAGCCACAATTGTTTGACGCCCAAGTCCAGCATACTCCTCTCAGTAGGAAAATGGAAATGTGGGACAGGACAGTCTACAGAGTGAAAACTGTAGACACCACCCTGCACAGAAAGGAAGATATTAAGAAGAGCTGGAACAACCTCAGGGGCAATGTCCGTTCTCTGCTGTCTAGGTAGCAGCTGGAGGCGAAGAAGACTGGTGGTGGCCCTCGCAGTACCCCATTAAGACTTTTTCCCTGGGAGGAGAAGGTCTTGGCCATTGTGCATCCGGAGCGCTTGACAGGAATATCTAGGGGAGTGGATTCTGGTAAGTTACATCACAAAAACTGTCACAAAAATGTAATGTCATGCATGCCCACAGCTCAAGCTTTTGTCACTGTGTTGTTCATGTTCCTCACCAACATTCAATAAGCGGGGTAACTGATTTTTAACACTGTTACTGTATATTATTGGACCCAAAATCACAGCTACTAAGCCATATGTCCAAATGGTGCCCGTAAATCTCACAATCTCAAAACAATGTTCCATGATTCATGGTATGTCCCAAAAGGTAAATGTATGCTCAAATCTAAATGCAGCCTACCTACAAATATGTGATACCCAACATTTATCAAGTGTTGGGGAGAAGAGGGAGTGACCTGACTGCAACTCCCAGGAGGTCTTGTGTCAGTAACTCCAACCACCAGCCCAGTGTTTACTTTCCCCAATACATCAGTTAGTGAATTCTAAAATGAAGTTTACTCATGTGGGAGTATACCATTTGTCAAGTGTTGGAAAGTAGAGGGAATGACCCAATTGCAAAGTCTAATAGGGCCTGTTTCTTTAACTGTAACCACCAGCCCAGTGTTCACTTGCATAATTATCCCTGTGTCTTAACTCTCAATTAAAGTGTACTCATTTGGGAGGATACAATTTGTACAGAGTGTGTAGTAGAGGAATGGACCTGACTGCAACTCCCAGGCTGCCTTGAGTCAGTAACTCCAACCACCGGCCCAGTTGTCACTTGCCCTAATACATCTGTTAGTGAACTCTCAAATGAGGGTTACTCATCTGGGAGTATACCATTTCTCAAGTGTTGAGAAGTAGAGGGGGTGACCTCATTGCAAAGCCTAATAGGCCCTGCTTCTCTAACTCCAACCACCAGCCCAGTGTTCACTTGCTCTAGCACATCTGTTAGTGAACTTGTAAATGTAGTTTACTTACGTGGGAGTATACCATTTGTCAAGTGTTGGAAAGTAGAGGGAGTGATGTGACTGCAAAGCCCGATAGGCCCTGTTTCTCTAACTCCAACCACCAGCCCAGTGTTCACTTGCCAATAACCCCTGTGTCTTAACTCTCAATTGAAGTGTACTCACCTCGGAGGATACCATTTGTATAGAATGTGTAGTAGAGAGAGTGGCCTAACTGCAAGTCCCAGGAGGCTTTGTGTCTGTAACTCCAAACACCTGCCCAGTGTGCACTTGTCTAAATACCCTTGTTTGGTAACTCCGAATTGAAGGGTACTCATCTGGGAGGATACCATTTGTATAGTGTGTGTAATTGGGAGAGTGACCTGACTGCAACTCCCAGGAGGCCTTTGGTCTGTAACTCCAAACACCAGCCCAGTGTGTACCTGCCAAATACCCTTGTTTGGTAACTCTCAATTGAAGTGTACTCATCTGGGAGGATACCATGTGTATAGTGTGATATAACTCAGAGACATGTCTGTCTACCTAGCTCCATCTTGATCTGATGACCCAAGATGAAACTATTGAGGACAGGAATGACACCTTATCCAGTGTGTATAACAAGTATTCCTGAGGTCTCAAGCTGCATGACCAGATTGTTATTGGCAGCAGACACATTGGCACAGCGCTATGCACATGTTGACTCCAGTCACGTATACAACAAAGTCCTGTGTTTGCCTGTATCTCACTCAACTAGGCTTCCAAATAGTAAAATGCACATGTTGCCTCTCCACTGTGTTGGCTTCATTGGCTGTAAGATGTCATTTTCAGTCCATCTTCCAAAGTGCAACTGATATGCACATCTCATCAGCTGCTTGTGGCACATAGTTTAGGCATGCTTGACACATGTCATTTCAAATAACCCAATAACATGGCAACTTGGCACAATAGGATTACCTACAACTTAACTATGTCCAATGTCTCTGTTTACTGTAACACAAAACCTTTGGAGGTAGAGTCTTCATCAACAGATCAAGCTGCCACTGGGCACATGTGGGTAACACAACAGACTACCACTACCCCCCTGGATGAAGCCCTCAGTGACAACAACACTACTGGACATAGAGGAAGGCCCTGGTCTGGGCAACCTGATCAAGTGGCAACAATGAGTCTCACTATGGCCACAACGTCACCTCCCAGCCCTGCTGCTTGTACATCCCAGTCAAGGATGCAATCCCCAGCCTGTGCACTTAGCCCAGTTTCCACCATTGTGTGCCCCCAGTCCTAGATCCTTAAGTTCAACTCAACACTCCGGATACTGAGGGTACAGGACCGAGTTGGAGAGGGCACTCTGTGCCAAGGGCACAAGCTCATGGGGGTAGGCTGCATGGGAGGGATGCTGTTGGCAAGCAGATTGAGGCCACTGGGGCCACTGTTGGCCAGAACACTATCAGCCATGTCTTGAGGGTGTATCAGGAGTCCAAATGCGTGATGGGCCAGGTGTTGACCAAACTCCGGGAAATTAAGCAGCTTCAGAAGGACTTGGAGAGGGACATATGTGAACAAATGGAGGCCCACAATTGAAACATGGACTCCCTAACAGGGATGCTGAGGGGTGTTCCTAGAACCTTGAGCAGGGATTTTCGAACCCAATCTTCTCCTTCCTTTGGGTCAACAACATCAGACCCATGTACATCAGTGCCAGCCAGCCACAGGAAGGGAGACCCTGCCAGAGGCATGACCACCCACAGATACTCCTGCCTTTATAGTAGCTGATACCCCCTTACAAGTGGGGACGTCCTGCAAAGAAAGCAGGAGGTGTGGATGGCAAGACAAGCACCACTGCCAGGAATAATCCTCTTCCTTAAGGTCCTCCTTTGTGTGTCACACATTCACTCTGTGGACTGATCCTGAACCACCTACCATTCATTAATAGAAGTACTGTGGACTTTGGACTTCCAAAGGTGTGGCATCTTTTCCAATGATTTCATTCACCATGGCTGACCCCTTTACCTTTGATTTTTTTTGGAGTAATTTCACATATATTTTCTGTTAGTCGTAGCTTCCCTATAAAATCACCCGTCACTAACTCATTGTCTGCTGTTTTTAATTTCACATTTCACAATGTAGATGTCAGACCATGTGAACCATATGATGATCATCCAAGATACTTGTTCAAGATAGGATATGTTGCATGTACACAGCTTTCAGCTCAGGATTACAACCATTCCACACAAGCACATACATATAAGTGTCTGGTCAAAGAAGACATTTTATTACATTTTTTAGCACATAGGCTGTCAAGATGTCTGAAACATTGCAAATCATAAATGATTGAATCATACTAAGTAAATGAACATATTTACAGGTACAGACCTCGAGATCATGGAAGGAAGAATTTTGTCAGACATTGTCCTATAGAATAGGCAAACATTAAAGTGATGATGTCATTAGCAGGAGCCATATCACCTACCACACCAAAGTAATCCATCATCATATAATGCAAGACTCAGACAAATGACAGTACAACCATTTCTGATCACAGGGTCATTATAATCTAGTGCTCATGCATCTAGTGGTATGACACAAACATATGTCAGTGATTTGGCACAGGCACTGTGGCCTACAATGATGAAACACATCAACAGCAACATAGAGGTCATCGGTGTGTGTCAATGTGAAGGGTAACTGACATAATTGTGGCATATGACTGCATATTTTCTGACCACATGAAGACACACATGATGCAACGGGACCAACACATGACAAGTAACAAGTCCAATGGAGTCTTATACACTTCCATAATATCAATGAGAAAGCTTGTCTTGGCACCCCCAAAGTCTGTGACCTACATTCCCTGGAATGATCCATGTCCACTATGTATGTCAGAACAGCATCACATACCTGCCAATGTCACAGCTCTGAAATGCCCACATGAAAATGTCATAGTGAAGGTAGCTGAATAAAAGAACAAAGAAAGGAGTATAAGCATGAAACCATTTATATGACACAAGTCTCATAGCAAGCATCTGGAAATATATCTGGTAGCTGAACAAAGAACAAAGCAAGGAGTATAAGCATGAAACCATTTATATGACACAAGTCTCATAGCAAGCATCTGCAATAAATCTGACACAAACAAAGGAACATTATCAAGGTGGGGATGTTTCAAAAGCTATCTCATCAAACAGTCTTTGGCTGATTTTTGTCTGAGTATCAGCTCCCTAACTATTTCAAGGAATCAGCTCCACACATTCTCATAACTACAGTACATTGTACAGTCAAACTCATGATATCAGATGACATACTTACACTCATGAGAACAAGCTGTCGATGAGGTCTTGTCGCAAGTCAGCTTCTTCCTCTTAACCACTGTCATCTTCATTTGGCATTTCAGGATGTCCACCCGGTGGCACTGCAGGCTCCCCCTCCTCTGTGATGTAAGGAATATTACTCTGCAGTTCTATGTTGTGGAGCATGCAGCATGCCACAGTGATCAGGCACACTTTCCCGGGTGAGTAGAGGAGGGCTCCACCAGTCCTGTCCAGACAGCGAAATCTGGCCTTTAGGAGCCCAAAAGCCCACTCCACTGTCTGTCGGGTTCTTCCCTGGGCCTCATTGAAGGGGACTTCCCCTGGTGTAGTTGATGCCTCAGTGGCGTCAATATCCAAGGACAGTTTGGCTATGCTGAATCACCTGTGTAGGAATGGGAAATAAGTGCAACAATGAGTCAGTCGCTTCATGATTGTAGCACCTGACACAATCATAACAGATGAGACTTATCAACCAGCTAGGTTCTCTCTGGTTGTAGCTGTGACATCAGCTGGGGTTTGGTGCTGCTCCGGATTATGAAGGAATCATGGGATGAACCAGGGAAATGGGCACACACGCACACAAATCCCTCCACAACACCGGCTCAACCTACCTCAATGAAAGAGTAAACTTCCACACTCCCACACGCAAATTCCGATCAGCCGACCTCACTCTAGCCACAGTCCCCCGCATCCAGCACACCACCACAGGAGGCAGGTCTTTCTCCTACCTCGCCCCCAAAACCTGGAACTCCCTCCCCACCGACCTTCGCAAAACCAAAGACCTACTGGTCTTCAGAAAGAACCTCAAGACTTGGCCGTTCGACCAGTGACCCTCCCTGGCCCGGCCCCCCCTCCCCCCCCAGTTCCCCACCCCCAGCGCCTTGAGACCCTCACGGGTGAGTAGCGCGAGAGTTCAGATAAACAACTTGCACATTGATTGTTTTTCCTATTGCAATACGCTTGTTCATTGGCCTGCTGTTGCACCAAGGCAGCATGCATGCCATCAATGGCCCCCACCACTTGTGGGAGGCGTGCCGAACCATGGAAGATAGCCTTCACATTGGCCAAATCCTCACAGTAGGGGAGCATGATATAGCTGTCAATGTGTTTTACCATTGCTGATCGGAAATCACGCAACACAAGACTGAACATAGGTTGGGACATACCACAAGATATGGCCACTGTATGTTGGAAGGACCCTGTGGCCAAAAAGTGCAATTCTGCCATGAGTCTCACAATGGGTGGGATGCATGTTGGATTAGTGTTTTCAGGTATCAGATCTGGCTCCAACTGTCAGCATAAATCTACTATTGTTTGCCTATTCAGACGATATAGTTGAATTATGTGGTGTTCTTCCATGGTTTGAAGGTCTGACAATGGATGGTACGCTGGAGCTTGTCGCATATTCCATCTTCCGGGGCACCTATGTGTGAAAATATGTGAGTGGTAGCATTAGTCACTATGGGCCAAATGTATGAAACTTTTTGCACGTTGCAAACATCGAATTTAGCTGTTTGCGACGTGCAAAAAGCACATTGCTATGCCCAATCCCCGTTTTGGGAGTTGGTAACCTGGTTACATCAGTACATAGCTGACAGCCAGGCTGTATGCAAGTAAAGGCAGTTTGTTCAAGTCCTCTTTTGCCCACATTTACAGGTGATTTTGGCTATCCCAACTTGCAATGGCTCCTGACACCGGTGAGGAATCCCAAGACAGATGCAGAGAGGAATTATAATGAGGCCCATTGACGTACTAGGAGGGTGATTGCGTGCACTATAGGTCTCCTGAAGGCTAGATTCCGTTGCCTCCATCTCTCTGGGGGATCCCTGTGCTATATCCCTGACAAGGTGTGTAAGATTGTGGTGGCCTGCTGCATGTTGCACAACTTGGCTGTGAAGAAAGCTATCCCCCTTCTCGAAGAGGAGGGTGCTGTCCAACCAGCCCAGCAACCTCAGAGAGGGGATGAGAGTGATGGTGAGGAAGAAGAGGGGGAAGATATAAACTCCAGGAACCACCTGACCCGCCTATACTTCCAGTGACTACAAGGTACTGTTCTATGATGCTGATGTCTTCACTGCATATTTCAGTATGACTAATGTAATTGGTAATGTGGTGTCTATAGTCAGTGACACTGTTAACTGATGACTGAAGTGGCATGTGCTAGGTAACCCAGTATTATGTACAGTGTGACATACTTCTGACAGTACAGTACGTTGGATCCCCTCCTGCAATAAAGACACAATTATGAAATTGACTGGCTAATGTATACACACTCACAGTTCTTAACTCATATTGATGAGTGACATACGATTTAAGTGCATAAATGTATTTATTGTGTGGCAAAATAAAAATACGTGTTGGGTCAGTGAAATGGAGTGGGCACATGGTGTAAAAACATGCTCAGGTACATATGCTCAAATGTTGGTAGCACAGGCTTTTGTTCCATGTGGCCATTGGTAGATGGTGTGATGGCAGTGGCAAGTCAACAAGGGAGCATAGTGGCACACAAGGGAGAGAGTTCAGGGCACAGTCACTTCCTAGCAGTGGTCTTGGCTGGTGTTTCTGTGGCATGTCTGGGTCTGAGGCCACTTTCTGTGCCTGGAGCTGGGCTGCAGGGGTAGGGGTGCTAGTTTCCTAGGTGTCCCCTGGCAGTGCCACCAGTCCAGTAGCTGCTGCAGATGTAGAGAGCAGGGCAGTGTCGTGGCTAGTGGTGGGGGCTTGCAGGTGGGTGGATAACTCAGGTTGGCTGTGGTACTGGTGCTGCAGCACCCCTGCAATGGTGGCCATAGTAGCATTAAGCTGTTTCCATTGCTCCATGGCCTCCTGGTGGTGTGCCCCCTGCAGCCTCTGATTCTGCTCCAGAGTGCCCAGGTTCTGGCCCACGCTGTCCTGGGTATGGTGGTATGCTCCTAGGACCTCAGAAATCACCTTCTGGGCTGCTGCATCCATCCTTTGGCCACCACCCTGGGCCACTGATGTCCTCCCACTGGGCCTAGCACCCCGTGTCCCCTGCACAGGTCTGGTAGTCCCACTTGCACTGGGCCCTTCATCATCCTGCCTGTTAGTGGGTGGAGACTCTGGCCTCTGTACATGTGGGCCACCAGCCTGTGTCCGGGAGACACTGATGTGGGGTCGTTTGGACAGAGCTGATGATGGTGGCTGGGTGGTAGGGCTGTCAGTGGTATCCTGGGTGGGGCTGCTGGAGGCTGACAGTCCAGGACTGTGTGATGGGCCAGGGTATTCCTCAATTTGCATACGTCCCTTAGCACTCTCCTGAGTGGGGTCTCTGTCTTCGTGTGGGGCGCTGGCACTCCTTGGCATTTCTGTCCGGGTGGCATGGGTGGTGGTGCCTGTGGGGGGCGGAATGGACATGTGGGTGTCAGGTACTTCTTGGGCAATTGATGCACTGCTCTGCCCTATTTTGTTCTTATATCCCCCTGTCATTGCATGCGAGGCCCCTTTGTGTACATTTCTTTGCATTTTATGTGGTGGGTGGAGGTGCATTTTGGGTGCTGTAGTGTGACTGGGAATCTATGCAGCAGTAGGTGACTGTACACAGGGGGCAGGATGGAGTTCTGTTTGTGGGATAGTGGGCATGCAGGGTAGTTGGATGTGGGTGTTGTGGACATGCTGGGTATGGGGTCCTGGTGGTAGTGAGAGGGGTGGGGTGATACATGCATTATAGGTGGGGTGGATGTTTTGGTATAGTGGTTGTCTTACCCGAGTCCAGTCCTCAAGTGAGTCCAGTGAGGCCCTACGGGTGCAGGATAACCAGGACCTTCTCCACCCAGTCAGTGTTTTCAGGGGGTGTAGGTGGGGGACCGCCACCAGTCTTTTGTACGGCGACGTTGTGCCTGGATGCCATAGACCAAACCTTCCTGCTCAGGTCGTTCCATCTCTTCCGGATGTCATCCCTTGTGTGTGGATGGTTTCCCACTGCATTGACCTTGTTTACAATCATCTGCCATAGCTCCATTTTCCTGGCCACATGTGTCTGCTGCACCTGTGCCTGGAATAGTTGTGGCTCAACCCTGAGTAATTCGTCCATCATGGTCCTTAGATCACGACCTGTGAAGCAGGGGTGCTTAGGGGGTGCCATTGTGTGCGTTGTGGGTGTATTGGTGAGGGTGCTGTTGTGTGTTTGTGTGTGCGGCTTATAAATGTGTTTGGGGTTTATATGTGTTTTGGTGGTGTATTTTTGTGTGTGACTTGTGTTATGTTGTATTAAATGTATGAGTGTTGTGTTGTCTATCTCAGTTGTGCTATTGGCGATGCAATGGATTGTGGGGTATGTGTGTGCTTTATAGTGTTGTGGATGTGTGTCAGGTGTGTGGTTTTCAAAGTTGCCAATGTGTGCATTTGTTGTTGGTAGGTCCCATTGCTGGCCGTGTCGGTCCGTACCGCCAATGGTCGTTCGGCATCCACTATCCGCCACGCTGATTTGTGCTTCATTATTTGGTAGCCGGAGGATTTGTCTGCATGGTGTGGCGGGATGGGGATGTACTGTCTTTCTGCTGTTGTGGGCCCTGGCGGTGGATAGAGGTTGCAGGGTTTTTGGAGGTTTTACTTTTTGGCATCATAATTTGGCGGTGTCCAGTCTACCGCCACTAGTGGTCTTCTGTTCACTGTCGCCACGGCGGTGATTGCTGCCAAGTTCATAATGAGGGCCTAAAAGTGCCATTTAAAATGGCTCAAGGAAATCTTGTGGATTTTCTTAGGCCATTTTTTGGCTCACCTAATGGGGGACCCCCCCTTTGCATACATTATGCCTGGCGCAGGCATAATGTAGCGCAAAGGGTTACACAGTGGTGCAATGCATGCATTGTGCCACTCTGTAAATACAGCGTGGGGATTGTGGCCTCGTTGGGCCACATCAACATCAAAAATAATGTCGTAAGGTGGCACTAGGGCATTATAAATATGCCCCATATTGTTGTAGTGACACATTTAACAGAGCCATGTACTCTATTTCCAACCTCCAAAATGGCAGATGCCTGACCTTCTCCACAGGACATTATGAACCGCCTGCAGCTGTTGCCAGAAGTCATCCACACAGTGGGTGGCACCAACTGCAGCACGCACAGCAGTAGGCTAAATTGTTGCCTGTGGAAGTCGCAGGCTAATGGCATACGCGGTGTACATGTATGCCACATTTTGCAAAATCAGTCACTTGACTCCTGACACTGCTGCCAGCAACATCTCCACCACTTCAGCTGCTGTGTGCCACCTCTGGGAGCAATCATGCCATGGCCAGCAGATGAAATGTCCCCTGCCTTCTCTCCAGAGGAGCTGGAGAGGCTCGTGGACGAGGTCCTTCCCTGTATGGTCAGCTCTATGGCTCACCCGAGGCGCAGGTAAAAATCTCATAGGCACAATTGACTGTTCAACACCATCCTTTCCCTGCACATAGGCCACAATGTGCCCCTGTGTTCCAGTTAGCCTTCTTGTGTGCCTGTTGTTGCAGTTTGTGTAGCATCAATGAGATGTACATGGTGCAGGTATTGGAGAATAGTACTATCTGTTGTGGACATTCACATAGTGCTGTGTGTTGTGTTGTGAGGCCCTAGATCCTCCTTGTGTTGGATGCATATATCGAGGCAAGGAGTGACATTTCAGTGGATATGATAATTGTAAATGTCAGACACCATGTATGTGCATGATATCATGAGCAGTGTATTCATCTTGTCTGAGCCATTTGAGTATCTTGTAAGCAATGTGCATTGTGCCACAGATTTTTCACCCCACATCTGGCCTTGCCAAGCTGTTGTATGGAAGGCATATCATGGCTCACTGTGCCCTTCAGGTTGCCACACAAGCCACAAGCCACATAAATGATGGCCACAAGATGTACTGTTATGCATGGAAGTGATGGAAATGTGAGTGTTATACAGGTTCTGTATGCTCAACTTGCAGAGATCAGGGCCTGTTAAATGTATCTCCTAGTAGGATACTGTTAGATTGGCATCCTTGGCGTGGTCTCCCCTAACTTTATGCTTCTATTTCCCAGGTTGTTGATGTGTGCTGGACTCTGTTTTTGCTTTTGTGTTACTCTGGGCACTTTACCACTGCTAACCAGTGCTAAAGTGTAAGTGCTCCTAAATAAAATGTGTATGTAATTGGATCTCCATAATTGTCATATTTGATTTACTTGTAAGTCTCTAGTACAGTGCACTAGAGGTGCCCAGGGCCTGTAAATCAAATGCTACTAGTGGGCCTGCTGCACTGGTTGTGCCACCCACATTAGTAGCCCTGTAATCATGTCTCAGACTTGCCACTGCAGTGTCTGTGTGTGGTTTAAACTGCCAATTCAACTTGGCAAGTGTACCCACTTGCAGGCCTAAACCTTTCAATTTTTACATGTAAGACACCCCTAAGGTAGGCCATAGGTAGCCCTGTGGGCAGGATGCAGTGTATGTTTAACGTAGGACATATACTAATGTGTTTTATATGTCCTGATAGTGAAATACTGCTAAATTCGTTTTTCACTGTTGCAAAGCCTATCTCTCTCATAGGTTAACATGGGGGCTGCCTTTAAATATGATTAACGCATAGATTCCCTTTGGGAGCGGATAAACATGTGGAGTTTGGGGTCTCTGAGCTCACAGTTTAAAAATACATCTTTTAATAAAGTTGATTTTAAGATTGTGTGTTTGAAAATGCCACTTTTAGAAAGTGAGCATTTTCTTGCTTAAACCATTCTGTGACTCTGCCTGTTTGTGGATTCCCTGTCTGGGTCAGTTTGACAGTTGGGCTGTTTGCACCTCTCTATAGACAGTGACACAAAGGGAGCTGGGGTGTAGCCTGCATATCCTGATGAGCCATCTGTGCTAGGAGGGAGGGGAGAAGTGGTCACTCACACCTGAAAGGGCTGCCCTCACACAATGCAGTCTCCAACTCCCTGGTGTGTGTCTGGGACTTGGCATGGGCAAGGCAGGATTTCACAAACAAGAGAGACTTTCCTTTGAAGCAAGCCTACTTCAAAGGCCAAAATGGGTGTACGATGGGCACCCAAAACCACAGACTTTATATCATTTCTGGAAATCAAGAGGAACCTCTGCCTGGAGAAGAGCTGAGGAGAAGTGCTGCCCTGCCTGTGACTGTGCTTTGTGGAGCTATCCTGCAGTTGCTGCTTCTGCCTGGGGAAATGGGACAAAGACTGGACTTTGTTGTGCATTCCTGCTTGTGAAGAAATCACCAAGGGCTTGTCTTGAGCTTGCCTCCTGTTGATGAAGTCTCAGGGCCATCAAAGACTTCCCCTGTTAGTACCTGGACTCTGTGCTGAAACGCACCTAAAGAAATGATGCACCGCTGGCTGCGCGGATGAAATCGATGCACACCTGCACCGCGCTGGAAGATCGACGCTCGCAGCTGGAGAAACAAGACGCCACACCGCTAACGGAGGCTGGTAACATCGCAACCCACACTTTGCGGTTTGGCTGAAACCGTGTGGCAGGATTTTCGATGCAAACCTTGCTGGGTGTGGAAAAACGAAGTAACGCCTGCCCGGACCTGAGTGCTTGTCCGGATCGACGCATCGCTCTCCTACGGATATGAAAAACGACACACGCCGACCTGACCGGAGAAGTAGAAACGACGTATGGTCTTGTTTGCAGGTGAGAAATCGACGCATAGCTAACCTTTTTTGACGCACACTCGCCCGTGCATGTTATTTTGACGCTACCCAGGTACTTTTCAACTCTAACAGTATTTTACTGTTTACAAAAGGATTTAAGACTCTTTTGCTTTTAAAATTAATAACTTGACTTGTGTATGTTGGATTTTTGTCGTTTTGGTCTTGTTTTGTTTAGATAAATATTTCCTATTTTTCTAAACCTGTGTTGTATCATTTTGTAGTGCTTTCACTTTGACTGCAGACCAAAGACTCCATTTGTTACACGGACATACTCCAGGCTGTGGGATAATCACTGTGGCTATGCAACTGTCGCACTGTGCTCACTTTCTGTAGACCAGCTGCCCCTGTCATGTGGCCAATATGAGGCGCTAGTAGCAAAACATGCCCTGAATGCCTCTGTCCATTGACTAGTTGAGGAATAGGTACCAAGGTAAATCCTTATACTAGTGTATATGAGCATCTGGCACCATTGCCAATGTGTGTCTTTGACTCATGACTGGTCCCTTACTCCCACAGCTCTGTTGCCACCTTCACACATGTTTTATTTGTCCAGTACAGGTGTATTGCACAATTCACAAACCCAGAGTCAGATGGTGTGTAGATTCCAGGGAGGCCATAACATGTGATTCAGTAGCTTGGTTACATGGCAGAAATTGAACCAAACATACCTTTGTATGTTGGATGCCATCTCTGTAGGTTTACCACACATGTTCAAAAGTGTGTTCTGTGGTACAGATACATACTACTGAAGGTGACCCTGCAGTGGCTTCAGTTGGTATTTGGTAGGCCACATGTCCACACATGCACAGGGTAGAGACTTTCTGTGCCCACCACACCAGTCCTTTCAGTGTCACACAAGTCTTAGGGTGACGTCTGTACTATGGTAGGTGCCTGTAGGGACTGTCTATATTGAGTCAATGTTATAGAGTGTAAATGTGTCGGTCCAGTCACCCACAAGGAGTTTAAATTAAGAAGCCACAGTGGTGTATAGTGTTTCATTGTAGCTCGCATCACAGTACATGTTGCTGGAGCCTGGGACACCTGGTGACAGTAGGCTTGCTTAGTCATTATAGGTCATGAGCAGGGTAGTGGGTTAGTCTGCAGATAACTCCAAAAGTGTGTAGTCATGCCCCTGTACTTATCAGCATGTGTGCTTTACACTTGTGGTGTGTTGACAAATTGCAAATATTGTGCTTGCTGTTTTCGACATCTGCGTGACACAACCATTTGTGCAAACACTTGTGTTTGTAATCTTCTGATTTGTCTCTTGTATCCATATAGGTCAATGTCCATTAGAAGAAGGGGATTTGGAGCCCCAGAGCCCTGAAGGTGTGGACCCTGGGGTCTATAGCCGGCAGAGCTCCCACTGTCAGAAGAGGTGGGAGGACCTGAGACACTGTGCCCGGAAGATCGCAGCGGTCTAGCTCGGGCTGTCCTTCCAAAATGGGCGGGACGCACGTCAGAGCCTGACCCTTCCCCAGTGGCCCTCATTCTAGCAGTGCCCTACCCGGAGCTTGATGATTGTTCGATGGGAGCACAACAGCCACGAGGGGGTGGGCACAGAGCATATTCCTGTCTGTCACATTGCCAAGTTGATGTGTTAGATTTGACCATCTCCACCTGAAGATTGGGGATGGGCCATGTGTGACACACAAAATGAGCAACTGTTTGTGTAGGTATGGAAGTTGGTGCATGCTGATGTGCCTTGCCTATCAGCCTAGGGACGTAGGACACAAACCGAGTACAGTCCACAAACAATTTGCTCTCCATGGTCAACAAATGGCTGTGTTCAGTAATCAATCAAGTAATGTTGGTTGTGGGTGTAATTTGTATGCATCAGTCCACTACTCTTCAGTGTGACAGCCCATACAAAATGAAATGATGGATTATGGTCCTCAGCCATGTGTCTGCGCAAGTCAATAAATTGGCATCTGCCCCCCAGAGGCCACTAGTCTTCAGTGTGTCATGAGTGCTGGTGCCTCACTACTGTCTGACATGTGAAGGTGGTCATCATACATAGGACAGAACATACATTGTTCTTTAGGTGCAGCTACATATCAGTACTTTCACTTGGTACGTGGGGAATGTCTATTGACATGATTTGTGTGACATCACTGTTGCCAACATTCCTTGTGCCTATAGGTTAGTATATGTTCCTTTTACTTTTGACAAATTATTTTCACTGCTGTTTCATACATGGTCTAATGTGTTGTTTGAAATTGGACATATGTCACGGGGCTACATTCCATGTGGTGCCACAGACAAGAGTGGGTCACCATTGATTGGTGGCTCACACATACCCTCACTCGTCATTCCATCTCATTTAGCATGTACAACTGCAGTAGCAATGAAGGACACAGCAGGTAGGTTTTAGTCCACAATGTGCATTTCTATGCCATTGAAGTGGCATTATGTAGCAAAGTGCTCTGCACTTGTGAACTGGGGAAGGTGTGTTACCTGACTGTTGGCATGCATCATGGAGTGACTTGCAGTTATGTGGGAACTGTATGTGGTTGTGTACAACCATTCATTCACTGAAATCTGGGTTTGCAGGACCAAAATGGAGAGAGACAGTGATGTAGCTTCCCATTGCCAACATGTTGAGGTCCTTCTGCAAGTACTTGAGAATCCCTGGGCCTCTCCAGCATTCAAAGGACTATTGACTTCTACTGATGCAATCAGACTATGTTATTGTCAGGAGAGCCATTCACAAGAGGTGATTTCCCTGGCGCTAGCTGATTCATTGTGTTGTGGATTTCTGAGACATATTCCCTTGACATTTTGGCACAATGTGTCTACAGTGTACATTTCCATGCTGGATGTATAGTGTATCTGATCAACATTAGTCCAACCACCATGGCTCTAGTAAGACAATTTACATATGACGAGGTGAGCACAGTTGATTGTTATCCATTGTGACATGGGTACTTCCATGTCACCTCCTTCAGGCTACTGCACTTCTGTCAGCAACATGCCAGGATTTTGGACCATTGTTTCTTATTATTTTGGTATTGTGTATGTGACAAATAGATGTATACATGACCTTGTGTGGGACCTGTGGGAATGAACTTGGCATTGGCCTGCTATTGAATGACAACAGGAAACTGACATATGCTACATGACGCAAACCATTGAAGGCAATGTCTCCTACTTGTTCAGTGGTTACTGTGTTGCACAACTTCACCCATGCAATTGGAGTTGTCTGAGATTCTGATTTTCCTGTGGGCAACTGTAGACAATTCATGTTGCATGCACGCATATGGGGCCTGATTCACAAAGATAAATGTAGGCCAAAAGGACATGTTTAGACCAAAAGTCTAAGTTTAGTCCCAAATCCTAACTTTACTCGTAGTAAACTTAAACTTTTTGTCTAAGTTTAGACGACTGGTCTAAACTTAGACCAAAAGTCTAAACTTAGACCAAAAGTCTAACTTTGCCACAGGTAGAGTTAGACTTCTGGTCTAAACTTGGACCAAAAGTCTAACTTTACAAAGAGTGAAGTTAGACTTTAGTCCTAAACTTAGACTTTTGGTCTAAGTTTACCTTTGTGAACCGGGCTCATGGTGTGGTAAATGCAGGAGCCACTTTGACAAACTTTGTTGCTAGTGCCTACGTTATGTCTTGATAGTGTTTGCTAATCACAGCTGTTGTTCAAGTGTGATCAGGAACAAGTAGTGACCCTATTTCTCTTTGTATGTGCAGCATCATCCCAGGCAAGCAAAGGAGACAGGGCAGAACCAAGTGGGGAAGCATCTGGCCACGGTACAGCCAGTCAATACACCACCAAGGAGGGTTCCAGTCGCCCGGAGGGTGAGGGGAGTGCCACGGAGGACACAGGATCAAGCTCATCATCTTTGGATTCTACCACCAGTGGCCACTTCCTAGTGGTGGTGGACCCATCAGGTCCTGCTCCTATACCACCCTTGTCCGTCACCCCTATTTCTACCGCCACCCTCCCTGTTGCTCCCCACCCAGTTGGCTGTGCCCACTCACCCAAGACAGTGGGTGTCTCCTTTGCCCCAGGCATCTCACCCCCTGGCCCTGTTGCCCCTGCTGCCCTGAGTGAGGAGGCTATTGACCTCCTGAGGAGTAGCTCTGTGGGTGCAGACTGCCATTGTGAATGCCATCCAGGGTTTGGCCAGCCAACTTCAGCAGACAAATATGTACCTGGAAGCATTCACAGTAACACGTCTGGCCTACAGAGGTTTTTCCACCACCTCCCTCTTCCCAATCCATATTCCCTATTCCCCTACCTGTCCCAAGCATACAGATACATCCACACACACCCACCTAAACCCACACAAGCAGTACACATAGACACAAACACCTCAAGACACATGGCACACAAATGCTCAACAGTCACCCACAGATACCAGAACAGCCACCATCTCCACCAACACCCCGTACGACCCACACACCACAACCACTATACCCACAGACACCACCACAACACCCTGTGACACATCCACCATACACCCTGATGACACCTCACAACCCACAGATCCACATACCTCAGACACCATACCCCCAGACACCACCACAACACCCCAACACATCCACCATACCCCTACAATACCCCTAGACAGCACCCACAAACACATCTACCACTCCCACATCACCCAGCACCATCACCTCACAGCTCTCCAAGACACACAAACACCCACACTCACACATGCAACAGGCATCACCCAAACACAAGCATACCTCACACACCAAAGGCATCAGCACCCACAGGCAAGACCATCACTTCCTCAACCTCCAAGTACCCAATCTCTTTTGATGGCCCTACCCATTTTCCCAAATAAAATTTCCTCTTTGACATTGCCCTTTCCCGTTACCTCCATCCCCGTCTCAAAACCAAGAGGTCCCCACCAACATCTCAACCCATCCCTTACACATCCAAGTCTTTCCCTGTCACACCTGTCCCCCCTGCAAGCACGCATACCTCTACCCCAAAGAAGAAGCCCGCCCCTCTGAAGAAACAGTCCACCACTCCACAACCCAAATCCACACATCCCAAATCCGACTCCGCCTAGACATGATCCCGGAGATGCCTGTGAGAAAAGGTCTCTTATGCCATGTAAGCCCCCACTTTTTGCCTGGTATGTGATGTAGCCTCAACATTGTTAATTCTGAGGGCCCCTGCTAACCATGTTCCCTGGGCCAAATCTCTTTCCCTAAAATTGTTGTGATAAATTGATACAATTGACAACACAAGGGTATGTCCCTGACGGCAGGAGCACTGATTGTGCCACCCTCTCGGGCCATGCATCCAGATGCACCCAGCACTGCTATTGCAAGTTGAGTGTGCTAGTGCGATCTTAAAATACAAACTCGATATGCCACTCTACCAATGTGCCCTGTCCACTATACACTGCATGCACTATAGGTAAGTCATCCCTCTGGGAGGCCTTCAAGCCCTAAGCCAGGGTGCACTATATGGGATGTGTGGGCAATGTGTCCCTACTGTGTCCTTGTCAAACCTGGGACATAGTAGGTGAACAGGGCAGCCATTTTAATGCATGTGCTGGACACTGGTCAGTACGAGTTTCACAGATACATGAAGGCTACTCTGAACCCCGGGTTTTCTGTATCAAACAGCTCAGAATTACAAATCCAAACTGGTACCAGTTTAGGATTTATTCGAAAATGTACCTCGGGGTCACTTTAGAGGTGTCCCCTGCAAAAGCTAACTACCCTGGCATGGTTGCTGGCCGGTCACAAACAGCCTGCCACCACCAGACAAGATTCTTAATCCCTGAGGTGCGAGATCCTAGTCTCTGGGATTTACAACATAGCTCCTGGGTGGAGGTTCTAACACACCCTCCCTCAGGAATGTGCATTGCCCTGTTGTCAAGCTTCAAAGGACATACTACCCTTGAAACTTGACCCTTAGGCCTACTGCTAGCAGCAGATGGTTGCCCCTGTTGCAAACCCCCACTTTTGGTTGGAAAATACACAAAAGGTAGGAGAAGTGGTCAGCTCTAGCTTGCACCACCCCTAAGGTGATGTAAGCGAGGGGACCTCTCCATTTCATTTTCCTCCATCTTGCATACATGGAAAATAGCCAATCATGTATAGGGAAGTGACCTCTGCCCACAGGAAGTGGTCATTTAGTGGGTGTAGCAACCCTAAGGTAGATAACCCACTGGTCACTACTAGGTACACCTTAAAATGCTCACTCAGTACGCCACTTAGTAGGCATCCCTAGTCCAAGAAATCAGATTCCAAGAACAAAAGAAGACCAGCAATAAAGAAGACCCAAGGCACCAAGAAAAGGTGCCAAACCCTGCCTGCTGCACCCAGGACTCGACAATCACTGCTGAGGAGTTGCTTGGATGTCAGACAGATGCTACAAACCCCCAGAGCACCTCCACTCTCCAGCAGAACACCGCCAGGCCGTATTATGTGTCATGATATGGTCTGCGACGGTCTACTGGCGTGGCGCTGCTGCTGGCAGCAGCGCCACCTTACCGCCACCATGGCCGCAGCCAGAATTCTGCATCCTTCTGGCAGAATTCCAGTTATGGTCATAATATGGGGGACGGTAGGTAGCCGCGGCGACAGTGTTTTGGTGGCTGTCACTGTGGCGGTAAGCGGTCAATACCACCAATGTTATAATGAGGGCCACCTAGGCACTGTTGGCAGTACTCTTCTCAAAAATACCGCCGTCCGCCAGGGTCATAATGAGGGCCTAAGTTTGATTCTGTTCTACTAAAAAATCCAGGCATTCCTCAGATTGGCATACGAAGGAGGTCAATCAATGAGACATGGCCAATAGCCTGTGCAAAAATTTGTTTTCCACTTTCCAAGTGACTCTGAATCTTTCTATCCAGTAACCCCAGCACCATAACGTGCAATTGCAGAACACTTGGCATTGTAAATAGTAAACACATGCCCGTACTTGATTATGATCCAATTTTCTTGCAAAGTTAAAACAAAAAGTTTCAATAGTTCTATAGTATTGGAGAACTTGTGATCTGTGTAGAAATTCCCAACTCAAATTTGAGTCAAACTCAATCTCTAGGTATTTAAAGCTTTTCACCTTGGATATCTCTACACCTTCTAGTTGGAATTTTTTCATTTTGGCATGTTTGGGCCCAGCTTTCATAATAAAGGAATGACTGAGATTTGTTTTCAAACTAAGATCGTTCATAAATACATTAAAACAATCCACAAGTGTTTGAAGGCCATTTGCAGTACTCAAAATTAGAACTGCATCATCTGCATATAACAGGACTGGAATCAGCATATTTTTTAATCTTCAATAAATGTTTTCTTACTGAGTACAAAAATTAATCTAAGCTGTTAATATATATTAGAAAAAACAAGCGGGCCATCACAGATCCTTGGTGGACTCATACTGGACCTAATTGTCGGCGAAAGGTTCCCATTTGTTCCATAACAGATTTTAACCACTGTGTTCAAGTGCATCGCACATAACAATCAGGGCTTTACCAAATCCTAGCTCCTCCAAAATGGACCTTAATTTAGATAATGTCAAATGCAAAAGAGTGGTCCATAAAGGCAAAACAAATGGGCTCTCCCTTGGTATTAACCTATTTCCCTATTATAAGCTGTTGGTTTAGACACTGGTCAATGGTGCCCAAACCATTTCGGAACCCGTATTGACCCTGGAAAGAATCTGCTTTTCTTCTTAGACTTCCAATTTGGAAGCTATGATTCTACCTAAAGGTTTGCAGGAACTATTCAAGAAAGAGATTGGATGGCAGCGACAAGGGAGGTACCTTTTTTTTCAAAAGATTGGGACTACAGTTATTTGATCTGTCATAGCAGCCTTTAGCACATTTGTTATAAGAGGGGCACAGAATGACCTATTTGTTTAAAACAAGTACATAGGTACTTCATCGGAGCCTGGGGCTTTCCCGGAGGGGCTGATATTAATTGCTGAGAAAGTATCCTTGAACTCATTGGACAGGTTTAGTGCAAGCACAGCATCCAGATCGGGTTGCATGGCCATTTAATGGATCAAAGGCAGCTGAAAAATGTTCGACCCAGGATTGTACTGTAAAGATTTATTCTTATTGTGGGTTTATTATAGCACAAGAAGAATGGTTTACTCACAATTTTCAAAAAATTGGGATCATCCTTACAATTACCTGCCCTCTCTTAATCCTCCCAAGCTTCCTTTCTAAGATCCTCTTTGCTCAGACCATGAGCCACTTTGTAAGTCCATCTGCAAGATTTAGGCCCTCATTACAACCCTGGCGGTCGGTGGTAAAGCAGCGGTAAAACCGCCAACAGGCCAGCGGAAAAAAAATGGAATCACGACCATGGCTGAAACCGCCAACATAGACAGCCACTTTAACACTCCGACCGCCACGGCGGTACAAACAAACAGCATGGCGGTCACCTCCAACAGATAGGTGGAAGACAATGTACCGCCCACACCATTATGAGAGGCCAATCCACCACCTTTTCTGGGGTGGATTCAATGCGAACAAAAACACGGCAAAAACAGGACTTGGAAGGGAAAACGCTCACCTCTACACACCCCACGAGGAACCAGGACGCCATGGAGCCGGAACTCCAAATTCTACCTGCCATTGTCTTCCTGCTCCTCTACCAGGAGCACGACCGACTGCGGCGACCACCATGGTGAGTACTGCACCTATGAAACAGGGGAGGGGGGAGGGAAAAGAGAGTGACACACACACGCAACACCCCCACCCTCACACACAACACCATACACACAAATACATGTTGAAACATTGAATTTACACACCCCTACCCCCCTGGAAGAAAACAAGGACAAAAGGAAATGATTTGAACGATTGTAACCAGGGAAAATCAATTAGTCAAATATATATACACTATTAACAAATATGTACACCAAGATTTCAAGTCCATGTACTGCACATACATAGTCCGTGGACCACTGGGCCCAAAATGCATGGGCGAGGCCCACACTCAATACCTGATCCAAACGGAGAGAACACTGCAGGGGCATCAGATCGAAATAAAACAGGCACCTCAGGGGGAAGGGCGGTGGAGACACCTCAGCCGGATGAGTGCACGACGCCAGCTCCACGAGGGGGCTCCATGCCCATTGATGTATCCTGGGGAGTGCAAAGCCACAGTCCCTCAAGTGGGTGGTTTGCCCACTGCTTTACCCTGGGGAGTGCAAAGCCACAGTCTCTCAAGTCTCTCCAGTGGGTGGTTTGCCCACTGCTGTCTCCTGGGGAGTGCAAAGCGACAGTCTCTCAAGTCTCTCCAGCGGGTGGTTTGCCAATTGCTGTATCCTGGGGAGTGCAAAGCCACAGTCTCTCAAGTCTCTCCAGTGGGGGGTTTGTACACTGCTTTATCCTGGGGAGTGCAAAGCCACAGTCTCTCAAGTCCCTCCAGTGGGTGGTTTGCCCACTGCTTTATCCTGGGGAGTGCAAAGCCACAGTCTCTCAAGACTCTCTAGTTGGTGGGTTGCCCACTGCTGCATCCTGGGGAGTGCAAAGCCACAGTCTCTCAAGTGGATAACAGTCTCCACTGGTTCTGGAGGGGGCTTTGTGGCCAGAGTGCTTCATCCTGCCAAGGACTGAGGTAGTGGATGCCATTCTCCACTGGTTCTGGAGGGAGCTTTGTGCCCAGAGTGCTTCATCCTGCCAAGGACTGAGGTAGTGGATGCCTTTCTCCACTGGTTCTGGAGGGGGCTTGGTGCCCAGAGTGCTTCATCCTGCCAAGGACTGAGGTAGTGGATGTGATAGTCCACTGGTTCTGGAGGGGGCTTTGTGCCCAGAGTGCTTAATCCTGCCAAGGACTGAGGTAGTGGATGCCTTTCTCCACTGGTTCTGGAGGGGGCTTTGTGCCCAGAGTGCTTCATCCTGCCAAGGAATGAGGTAGTGGATGTGATACTCCACTGGCTCTGGAGGGGGCTTTGTGCCCAGAGTGCTTCATCCTGCCAAGGACTGAGGTAGTGGATCCTTTTCTCCACTGGTTCTGGAGGGGGTTTTGTGCCCAGAGTGCTTCATCCTGCCAAGGACTGAGGTAGTGGATGCCTTTCTCCACTGGTTCTGGAGGGGGCTTTTTGCCCAGAGTGCCTCATCCTGCCAAGGACTGAGGTAGTGGATGTGATACTCCAGTGGTTCTAGAGGGGGCTTTGTGCCCAGAGTGCTTCATCCTGCCAAGGACTGAGGTAGTGGATGTGATACTCCACTGACGCTGGGCCAACATGGAAGCTATCCAGGCCCCTGGAACTGACCACCAGCCACGCACGACTGACCACTGGGGATGGCAGCCATGTCTGCGTGGTGCCACTGGCACAGGATGTGGCGTGGCCGCTGGTGGTGCTGGTGGCGGCCTCAGTAGCGGCAGTGCTTGCGGCGCTCATTGGGCAGCGGTGCTGGTGGGTGGCTCAGTGAGTGTGCTGCTGGCGGCGGTGTCCTGGGCAGCGATGCTGGTGGGGGGCTCAGTGAGTTTGCGGCTGGCGGCAGTGCCCTAGGTGGCGGTGCTGATGGGGGGCTCAGTGAGCGTGCTGCTGGTGGCGGTGTCCTGAGCGGTGGTGCCCTTGGCGGTGGTATATGTGGCGGTGCCGGTCTTGTCCACTGTGCAGGTTGGCGGCGACTTCCCTTTCTTTCTCTGGCCCTTCCCCACCTTGGATGGTGGCGCAGCTGTCTTGCCACTCACAACTGTAGTCCTGGGAGAGCCCTTGGTGGCAGGTGGTTTGGCCTTCTCCCTCTGGGCTGTGGCCAACTTCTTTAGTTTTTGAGGTGGGGGAATGTCCTTGGCCTGGCTCCTTGGCACACTGACTGCCCTGCTGCTTGGCACACTCCAGAAGCTGGTTACTGCTGGCACCACTGTTCCTGGTGATGTGGTGGCTGAGGTGCTGGGTTGGGACCTGGAAAGGTGGGCCCTAGGGGACGGAAGGGGTGAGGGAGGTGTAGGGAAGAGGTCAAGGTTTGACAGGAAAAGTTTTTAGACACACTGGGATGGGTAGATGGAGGGGGTTTGGTAGTGGAGGAAGAGGTAGTGGTTATAGGAGGTGTTCGTTTGCTGACTTTGGGTGAAGGTGCATGGGCTGGAGGCTGTTGTGAGGTGGATGGCGGTTGGGTGGGTGTGTGACTGCATTTGTGTAGTTTGGAAGGTGGGCTCACAGACACACTGGGGGAGGACACAGAAGATGTGTGAATGGTAGTGGGGGTGGTGAGTGCACGTGAGCAGTGTGTGGTGATGGGCGTGCTGGTGATGGACGTAGTGGCTGAAGATGTAGTGCATGCAGGTGTGAGTGGAGACGTGACAGGGAGGGAGGAGGGAGACGTGGAGGAGGGGGACACAGTGGAGGCAGTGGCTGTTGGTATGTCTGCATGGGTATGATGCTTGTGTGAGTGCCTGTGGGTTGTGTGGTGCTTATGTTTGCCAGAGCTACCCTTGTGTGTTGAGGTGTGTGCATGCTGGTCTGATGTTGTGCTTGGGATAGGCTGAGGTACTGGGGATTGGGTCTGGGTGGAGGAAGTTGGAGGGGGGAGGCTGGACACAGGGACAATGGCTGCCATCAGTGCTGAGGCCAGAGTCTGAAAAGCTCGCTGTTGGGCTGCCTGATCAGAATGAATGCCTGCCAGGTATGCATTGGTCTGTTGCAACTGCCTCTCTACACCCTGGATGGCATTCAAAATGGTAGACTGCCCAACAGTGAGGGAACTGAGGAGGTCAATGGCCTCCTCACTGAGGGCAGCAGGGGTGACTGGGGCAGGGCCTGAGGTGCCTGGGGCGAAGGTGATGCCCACCCTCCTGGGTGAGTGGGCACGGGGCAAATGCTGAGGGGCTGCTGGGAGAGTGGTGCTGGTAGGGGGGGTGGCGGCTGTACCTGTAGATGCGGGGGGCACAGATGGGGCCACCACCGCAAGGGAGCTCCCATCAGAGGAGGAGTCCATATTGCTGGTGTCAGCTCCTGTACCCGCCGTGGAGCTCCCCTTGCCCTCCGTCCCGCTGGTGAATTCAGAGTCCGTAGTCTCACCCTCCAGGGCCATGTGGGATGCAGCTCCCTCCTGCTCCGGTGGCACTGCTCCTCCGCGTGATGATGCTAATGCACACAAGAACAGGGAGACCACAAAAAGGGGGGGAAAGAAAGTAGAAAGACATGTTCAGTGCATACAATACTGCTACCGTTGGCAGACACTACAGACAGAGCAGCCCTCTGCACTACGCCATGCACTTAGAGTTCCCTAATTAATCACAGGGACATGGGGTAAAAGGCCTATGCCCGATTGCTGCACACATGGAAGTCACAGGAGCCTGACTAGGAGTAGATGGCTCTTGACACTGGTGGGGTGGGGTGCCACATAGCCTGCCTCATAAAGGGACCTTGCCTGCAAAACGTGCCCTGGCCTAGGGTAACCCACTGCCCACCTCCCCCACCCAGACACCTCCCATGCGCGCTGAATCAGCTGAATGAGAGTGTACTCACCTCCTTGTGGCTGCTGTGATGCTCTCAAGTGCCCATCCAACATCAGGGGGGTCATGGTGCGACGGTCACCCCTCCCACGTTGGGAGGCCATCCCCAGCTGTGCCTCCGCCGTCTTCTTGCTCCAGCAGCGAATGTCCTCCCATCTTTTACAGCAGTGGGTGCTATGTCTGTGGTGGACCCCCAGGGTCCGGACTTCCTTGGCGATGGCATGCCAAATATCCTCCTTCTGGTGGGCGCTGACCTACAGGAATAGTACATGGGAAAAGGAGAAAATATAACCATCCGGACCGTCACAGTCATTGGCCCACGTTCCCACCCTTGCCCTGACGCACATACACTCACCGTCGTTTCATACACGCCTCATTCCCCCCCCATCCACACCACTCCAAACAGGCATTGCCCATACAGCATGCTCACAGTGTACTCACCTGTTTGTCTGGAGGACCGTAGAGTAGCGTGTAGTGGGGGAGGACCCCATCCACTAGTTTGTCCAACTCCTCCGATGTGGAGGCAGGGGCCCTTTCCCCAGACACTGTAGCCATTGTCGCTTCCAGACTGAGGTCACAGCACTTGCAGTGTGGGTCCTCTCCTGTCAAAGATCAGGTATCAAGTGAGTGAACAGACAGAAAATGGCAGACAGAAAATGGCGGTCACATCCGCGGCGGTGCGTACTGTCACCGCCGTATCGTCATTAGCTCCTGGGACCCATAGGGTTCAATGTTAACCAATGCAGGACTGTGCCGCGGTCTTCGACCGCCTACCGCGACGGTGTACAACGCCAGCGCAGTTACCTCATATCCCCTTGTCCCACCTTACAGGTCAGGCAGCCGCCATTTCAGTGGGCCACATGGCATTAATTTTAAATGCGTCACACATATCTAGGCCTTGCATACACACTAAGACAGGCACATAGCGGATTGACAAATGTGTGCAATAAAGTTGTGTTTTCGTACTTCAGTGTTGGCTGACCCTCTGCTCGCTGTTCTCATCCATACAGCACGTCCGCTGGGGCAGGTGAGGAGATGGCGGCATCCTCCGGTGTACAGACCGCTGGTGGACCTGTCGACAATGAAGAGCGACATGTAATAGTGACCTACAGACTTGATCGTGCCACAATCCAGGAACTGTGTGCCCAGTTGGAGCCAGACCTGATGTCAGCTATCCGCCATCCCACAGGTATCCCCCCTCTAGTGCAGGTCCTGTCAGTACTCCATTTCCTGGCAAGTGGGTCTTTTCAAACTACAGTGGCCATAGCATCAGGGATGTCCCAGCCTATGTTCTCAAACCAGTTATCCAGAGTGTTGTCTGCCCTGCAGAAACACATGTGCAGCTACATTGTGTTCCCTCAGGTGGAGGATTTGCCTACAGTGAAAGGTGAGTTCTATGCTCTGGGACATATCCCCAACATCATTGGTGCCATTGATGGAACACATGTAGCCTTGGTCCCCCCCGCAGGAGTGAACAGGTGTACAGAAACCGGAAGAGTTACCAATCAATGAATGTGCAGATGGTGTGTTTGGCCGACCAGTACATCTCCCATGTGAATGCCAAGTTTCCTGGCACAGTGCATGACGCTTACATTCTAATGAATATCAGCATCCCTTATGTGATGGGGCAACTTCAGAGGCACCGTGTGTGTCTATTTGGTGAGGACATGGACACTATACAGTGTGAATAGTTGTCTGGGTCTGGGGTTGTCCCTAAGGGTTAGTGTGTGTCTAACAGTTGTCCCTCGACATTTCCAGGTGACTCTGGGTACCCCAACCTGTCATGGCTACTGACCCCAGTGAGGAATCCCAGGACAAGGGCATAGGAACGCTACAATGAGGCACATGGGAAAACTAGGAGGGTTATAGAGAGGACCTTCGGCCTCCTGAAGGCCAGGTTCAGGTGCCTCCATATGACAGGTGGTTCCCTATACTACTAACCAAAGAAGGTGTGCCAGATCATCGTGGCCGGCTGTATGCTGCACAACTTGGCTTTGCGACGACAGGTGCCTTTTCTGCAGGAGGATGGTCCAGATGGAGGTCTTGTGGCAGCTGTGGAGCCTGTGGACAGTGAAGAAGAGGAGGCAGAAGAAGAGAACATAGACAACAGAAACACTGTGATCCATCAATACTTCCAGTGAAACACAGGTAAGAAAACATCACTGCCACCTACATCTGATAAAATTGTTCGACCTCTCATCTGTCTGTCACGTTCACCCAGTGTATGGACCCTGATTTGTCACTTTCCCTTTCGATTTCACAGATGTGGGCCCCACTGTGTGAACTCTGCTATGTAACCTCATGGACTAGAGCTGTGTGACATAGGTATGTTGACAATACAATGGACATTGGTATTTTCCTTAGTTATAGCTAATACACATTTGTGAAAGCACAGACTGACTCCAGATTGTTTTGTGATTCAAGGGTGTTTATTTAAGTGCAAATTAGTGGAGGGGGTTGGAAAATGGTCAGGGGTGATGGTGGAGGAATGTCCATGGCAGAGTCCAGTCTATTTGTTTCACAGGTGCATTGTCCAAAGGGGCATAGGAAGTGGAGCTAGGGCATTTTAAGGATGGGCAGGGTGACAAAGTGGGACAGAAGGATGACAATCAGGGTGGTCTCATTTCTTGGCGGGGGTCTTGGCATTGTTCTCTGTCTTTGTCCTGGATCTCAGGGACAGTTTGCTGGGTGGTTCTCCATCTGCAGGGGGTGGGGTGCTGGTTTCGTGGTCCTGTGGCGGTGCCTCCTGTCCACTAGCCCCGGCGGAGGTGGAGGGCAGTTCATCATCCAGGCTAGTGTCAGGGGCCCCTTGTTGTGCCACAGTGTCCCTCCTGATGTTCACGAGGTCCTTCAGCACCCCTCCAATGGTGCCTAGGGCGGTATTGATGGACTTGAGTTCCTCCCTGAACCCCAAATACTGTTCCTTCTGCAGCCGCTGGGTCTCCTGAAACTTGGCCAGTACCGTTGCCATAATCTCCTGGGAATGATGGTAGGCTCCCATGATGTTGGAGAGGGCCTCGTGGAGAGTGGGTTCCCTGGGCCTGTCCTCCCCTTGTCGCACAGCAGCCCTCCCAGTTCCCCTGTGTTCCTGGGCCTCTGTCCCCTGAACCGTGTGCCCACTACCACTGCCCCCAGGTCCCTGCTGTTCTTGGGGTGGTGGGTTATCCTGGGTTACCTGTAGTGGTGGACCCACTGCTGCTTGACGTGTCCTGGGGACAGAGGTATGGGCCCGCTGGGTGGGTGCTATGCTGGTGTTTCCTGAGGGGGGAGGCTCTGTGGTGGCCTGTGCCAGTGTGAGGGAAACCGACTGTCCCGAGGTCCCAGATGGGCCAGGCTGGTCATCTTGATCCAGTTGGACAGAGCTGCTGTCATCACTGTGGGCCTCTTCTGTGGGGGGAGTGGACATGTCTGGAACCTCCTGTCCGGTGACGTTGGGTAGGGGTGCTGCAGGGGTGTAAATGCATAGTTTTAGTATCTGTGTGTACCATGGTGTGCAGTGGGTGGGTGACCCTGTGCCCCAGTGCTTCCATTCCTGTGTAAGAGCTTGTGTGATAATTGTTTAGGGGTCTGTGTGGGTATGTGTAGTGGACATGCATTGGTGATGGGTGTCGATGCTTTGTTGTTGCATGCAGGGTTTGGTGTTGGGATGTGTGGTTTGTGCTAGTGGGACATATGTGAGGAGTTGGAGTGATGGGGGTGAGGGCGAGGGTGGGGGTATGTGATAGCATGCAGGTAAGGTGGGGGATGAAGTAGTTAAAGCTTTGACTTACCAGAGTCCATTCCTCCAGCTACTCCTGCGATGCCCTCAGGATGCAGTATAGCCAAGACCTGCTCCTCCCATGTTGTTAGTTATGGGGGAGGAGGTGGGGGTCCGCCGCCCGTCCTCTGAACCGCATTGTGGTGTCTTGAGACCACGGAATGCACCTTCCCCCGTAGGTCATTCCACCTCTTCCTGATGTCATCCCGTGTTCTTGGGTGCTGTCCCACTGCGTTGACCCTGTCCACGATTCTGCGCCATAGCTCCATCTTCCTAGCTATGGTGGTGTGCTGAACCTGTGATCTGAATAGCTGTGGTTCTACCCAGATGATTTCCTCCACCATGACCCTGAGCTCCTCCTCAGAAAACCTGGGGTGTCTTTGCGGTGCCATGGGGTGGTGTGGGTGATGTGTGAGGTGGTGTGTTTTGTGATTTGTGGGGTGATGTTTAGGGTTGTGTGTTGTTTTATGTGTGGATGCGTGATGGTGTTGTGTGCCTCTGTATGCTGGTGTTGTCTTTGCTTTGCTGTCTCTCTGGCCTTCTTCGGATTTTTGGGTAGTAAGGGTTTGTGGGTAATGTGGGGTGTGTTTTATATTGTATTGGGTGTGTGAGTGGTGTGTGTATGTGTATCAGGTGTGTGTATTTAGAATTGTCCAATGTGGTAGTGTTTTGTATCTGTGTGTGTATTTTGAGCGTTGCGGTGTGTACCGCCAATGGAATACCGCAGTTGAAAGACCGCTGCGTGGATTCGTGGGTCGTGATAGTGTGGGCGTATTCCTGTTGGCGTGACGGTGGAGGTTTTGTTATCGCCAGTTTATCACTGACCTTTGGTGTGGCGGACTTGTGTGGGTGTCTGGATTTTGGTGGTTTCTGAGCAGTGGATCGTAATAGCTGTAGTGGAATTCCGCGGCCGTGGCGGTGTGTTGGCGGTCTTCTGCACAGCGGTAAGCGGCTTTTACCGCCAATTTTGAAATGAAGGCCATAATTTCTTACCCAGAACCTCGACATTGAGAAAGATCCATTTTGAGCCATACATGCATGATTAAACCACCCTTTGGGGTATTTGCTGCTGAGCGCCTTTTTTTATTAGCATCCCCGTGGAGATGGGTGCACAAAGTGAACAAAGAGCCTCTATAATTAATTCTGTTGGGAGCTTTATCATGTGATGCCAAAATAGAAATAACGTTCTAATTAGCCCCAATAAAGACATGCATAATCGTTTCTTTATTGATTTTTGCCCAATTAATCCTTATTGAACTATTACAGTAATAGACTATGTCATAGCTCTTTTCTTGAAATCTCTCTTCCGCAAGGTTCAAAGAAAAGGAATAAACAGGTTGTGCTTGCTGATGCAACTAGCGACCACATTATAATTCAACAACAGGGGAATGAAATTAGCAAAGATGAAAATATAATCAACATTGCTGTAATTCCCAGTTCTCTTAACTGCTAGAGGAAATGAGATATTTCAATTCGTGTATTCACTTGCACAAACCATATTCCTAGATATCATATTTCTATTCACTGTCTCCCACTAGGGGACATTTTTTAAATGGATCATTTCCACCCCCTCTAAATCCCTTAAACCATAGGACGATATAGTAATGGAGTTACACAAATGTACATTAAAACCTCTAGCCTAAATAATTATGACTTTTTTTTTGTGGTTACCTTGTAGGACTACAATTTCACCTACTAGCTCATCAAACTGTTTGAATTGACATAAAAAACATTACAATAAAAATTGATGAACATTAAATCAAACGAATCAGGCAGCACTGGTAATAACATTTGGTGAAACAGGTAGAAAAAATGTCCTTAACCCTAAATATGGTCAGGTTAACCGAGATAAAAATAGCGAATCCCCCTTTTGTTCTACCTATACGAGACGGAGTGCCTAGATAATTTCTACTACAAAAAAACATACAAACTAAGCTCATTAAGGGACCAGACGTCCTGGACACAAATTATGTCATAACCTCTTGTAAATGACAACCAATCTGGGTTGAATAGTGTTGCACGAATGCCAGCAATGTTCCATGACACAAACCTGATGCCAGCTCTCTGTGTGGACATGAGGTCCAGCTGAACAGTTTATTTGTGAAGAAAGAGGAATACTATCCCCACTATGATGTTCTTAGGTACACGAATTCTCCTGTGGCTTCAGTGCACTGGTGTGATTAAGTCAGTCCTGAGCATCCAGGGAGAATAGAGGCACACAAGTCAAAACTGTTTGTAATTGCAACATTGAAGGATGTTGATAAAGCACCTGATGCAGGGCGAATTCCAGATGTTGGCGTAGTTGGCCCATAGGAAGAGTCTAGAAGCAAAGTTCTAATTGTATTTTGGACAGAATTCGCCTAATACAGATGCTGTAGAAAAGAACTAAAACACTTGGGTTTTTTAAACTGATGATCAAACAGCCTCCTGGATATTCCTTTTGTGGAATGCCTAACCAAGGGGTTGTTCTAATAAAGAGGACTTTCTTTGACAGGTCAGGATCCCTACCTGATATTGGTTTAATCCAATGATCTGTCTTATTCTTTGAATGGCCTTCCCTCCAAGATGATGATAGAACTGGGACATCCCATAGAAGCATTGCTCTGCTGGATTGCCATTTTAGAGCTATTCCACATAGATCGTGTTGTGGCATCATGGGGCGCAATTGGCAGGTCTGGCGGCTAAGGCTCACAATTTTAGTGCTACTCCGCATAGATCCTGTTGTGGGAACATGGGGCACAATTCGCAGCTTCTAGCTTGTGTGTGCCCTTACAAACTGATTGCTCTGATTTGCCATTAAGGTACATCGTGTTTCTCCCTTCTTAATGACTGGGGCTTGCTGTCTTTTATGGTCTTTTTGCACCGAATAAAGTAAACTAAAGAAAAAAAAGACTGGGGCTTGGCTCAAGGACATCTCTTCTAAAGTAATTACGGCATGAGTCTTTTCCCTCCTTTTCACCAGGGGTGGATTAGCGGGATGTGCGTTAATTGCTGAGACGCTAGCTCCCTGAACCCAAGAAAAGTCAGCTTTAAAAAAAAACAAAAAAAACTTTGGGACATATTTAAAAGCCCCTTGTGCCACCTTAGCGCTGCCTTAGCATACCTTTCTGACGCTAAGGTGACCTTTTCCCCGGGCTGTATTTACAAAATCGTGCAATGCATGCATTGTGCCACTTTGTAACCCCTTCACCACATTATGCCTACACCAGGCATAATGTATGCACGGGGGCATTCCGGCTCTAGGAGGCCCGCAAAAATGGCAGAGTGAAATTTAACTGCAACATTTTTAGCATTATTTTTAACACATGCTCAGAGCAGGCATTAAAATGATGCACCCATAGAAACCTATGGTCCTCCTAGCACTTTGCTGCACTATCGTCAACTTTTTTGATGCTTGTGTAGCAAAAATGTTGACGCTATTGTGCCAACAACCGCCATGGTGCACAGTATTATAAATAATAATGGTGTTGTGAGGTGCCAGTGGGGGGGGTGCAGAAAAAATTGCCCATCAGCTCTGATGTGCCACTTTTTAATCAATATAGGCCTTTCTTTATTGAGGCTTCAGAAAACAAGCAGGTGACAAACAGTTACATTAAGGGGGGTATCAGAAGAAGAGGGAGGCAGCAGATGTCGCAAGTCAGGCACAGCACTGTACAAAGAAGGCAATTAACATGAATCTCCAGTGCAGTTGTAGTTTGCACAGGGAAAGCAGGGCACACAAATGAGTGGGGAGTGCGGAAGGCGAGGGAAGGAGGGAACAAAAGAAGTAAGAGGGACAACCAGATTTCTGCACAGTATGACAGATATAATAGCATGAAGAGCACAGTGCAACTCATTAACAGAAGGGGGGGCGTTGCCAGCATTGGGGTCTATTGGTGGATATGTGGTAGGTTGCAGAGTATCGGCATCGTGCCCCTCCAGGTGTGCCACTAGGGGAGTCCAAAAGTTCAGAGGGAGAGAACCAGCTGGCACCAGGTCCCAATATGTTTTTAGCTGTTCTTGGCAGTAGGCCATGTCTCATAGTCAGTCAGTTTTCCAGGGCACCTGTCGCCCACCCCAGTGCATTGCAACCCTATGCTGTACCAATCGAAAAAGCCTGCCTGCCAATTTCAGACCCCATTGGGAACATCCTTCACATAACTGAGCAAGGTGATCTGTGGGGACCAGGGGACCTACCAGTTGATCACTTTTTCAAGTATTTCAAAGATTTCTGCCCAAGGACCTGCACTGTGTGGCAAGACCAGACCAAATGCATGAAAGGGGTGGACATTGCGGACAATGCACATCTGGACTGAGGCCCAGTTTTTGCAGGTGTGCAGGTGTGTAACAGAGGCAATGCAGAAAATTAAAATGGATCAAACATAGTCTGTAATTTGGGGAGAGGGCACAGATGTGTGCATTGCGGTATCAGATGGGTAAGGTGTCTAGGTCTACCTCCCACACCTCACATGAGCGAGGGCAGTAGTCTGCATGGCAAGGTATAACTTAGTGATCAGATGGCGCGGGGAGGACAAAGAGAGCAGCACCTCCAACGCCAGAATCGCCACAGGGGCCCCGGGGAAGGAGCCATGTAGGGAGTGAATAGCAGCACACAGTTGAAAGTAGGTCAGTCTATCCATAAAGGTATTGTAAGGCCCCTGCAAAGCTTGTTCGGGTTGAATAAACAGGCCTTCTGGGTACAGGGCTCCCATAATCATTAAGTGCATTGCACGGAGCTGGGCACTTATATCTGCCTTCTCAGTGAAGGGCACTGATGGATGACCAATTAGGGGTACCGAGGGGGTGAAGAGAGAGTCTACCCGGGCCCTACGGTGAAGTTCCTTCTAGGTTCACGTTATGCAAGCCACCATGTCCAAGTGCACCCGTGGCCGCGATGGAGGCAGGTACAGTGCCGTGTGTAGCAGGCAGGGGAGAGCACGTTCATGTTCCGAAGTTGTATGCGGCTGATATTGAATAGGGTAGACCCAAAAGTGTGTGAATTGTGCTTGTGCACAGTTATAATAGAGTTCCATGTTTGGGGCCGCCTGTACCCCTGCTCAAAAGGAAGGCTAGGCAGTTCCCAAGGTACCTTGGGCTGTTTCCCATCTCAGATGAGGGTGGTCAGGCATGAATGCAGGTGGGTACTGCAGCTACATGATAGGGGTATGAGGAGATTTACAAACAAGTAGAGGAACTTTGGGAGGACCACAATTTTAGCTAGCACTATTCTCCTTGTCAGAGAGAGTGGGAGGGAACGCCAAAGTTCCAGTTAATTTTTGATCCAGGATAATGTGTGCCATAATTAGCTCTCCACAGCTCGTCGAAGTCACGACTAAGTCGGAATCCAAAATATCGCAGGGGCCTTGATGCCCACCAGAGTGGAAAAGTGAAGGCAAATTGAGTTGTGGCATCAGTCAGAGAGAATATGATGGACTTAGTCCAGTTATTCATTATACCCGAGAGGCCACCAAAGCGAATAAACTGTCTGATAAAGGCATCCAGATTGTCCTGCGGGTCTTTCACATAAAGCATGACATTGAGAAAAGTTTTTTCAACCACGTTACCATCTGCCCCTGTATTTCCCAAGGCTGTTGCGACTAAAAAAGGATCTGTAGCAGTAAAGATCGATTGCCTCCTTTCTGCGTCAACCCTGCCCTCCACTAGGATAGTTTCTGAGCTAATTGTCCCCAATACCACTGTCAGTTAGTTATGTCCTTTGGTCTAGAACCAGGGTTTCCTTTAGCATCATGGGAGTGATTGATTTATTGCTTCCCATATTTATGGGAACATATTAATCAGCCAACATTCAGCCTAGAGAAAGGAAAAAATGGCTACTTTTATGTGCTGAAATATTCCTTGTCCTGAAACCACAGAGCCAAGAAAGTGGGCCCACCCAAGCCTCCTCTGGGCTCAGATGGGCCAGGTCTTAGCCCCAGTACGTGCCCAGGCACATGCCCAGTCATGTCCTGTGCAGCATGAATCTGCCAGGCCTCTTGTGCCCCTGTGCCGTGGGATCTCCACTTCTACATGGAAAATGGAGCCTGTGGCCAGAAGTCTGTGCCCTCCATCACAGCTCAGTGGATCTTGAAATTCTCCCATGCAGTGGAAATTTGCAGGGCCTCTTGTGCCCCTGTACCGTGGAAACTCTGCCTCCTGGTGGGAAATGGAGCCTCGGACCTGGGCCCCTCACAACCGTCACGGCTCAGTGAGCCTGGAAAGCATCCCTTAGAAGGGTATTTGGTTACATGTAATCTCACAGGTTACCATCATAAGCACAGGTTAAGGTGTTGGTCACCCACTTTGACTAACCCTGTGAAGAGAAGGTCACTAAGATAACTTTTGTTAGTGTGATGATTCTTCTTAGGACCTAATTAAAAGAAATATGCATTACATGGAATTTCACAGATTACTGTAGGAAGGAATGGTTTTAGTAATGGTCACCCCCCTGAACAAACCATGGAAATTGACAATTTGCACTATGGTAATTCTCAGTCGGTTCTGTTAGTAGGGATTTTGCATTGTTTTGACAGCTGACTTTTGTACATATTCGGAAATTTGTTATGGTATATCTGATGATTGCCTTGTGGGAAGACTTATGAACCGGCACAGTAGGTTAGATTTGCTTATTGTGATAAAGGTAATAGACTTGATTGTTCATAATGAAAGGTATGATAAAGGCAGTAGGCTTGAAATAGTAATTGTGAAACGCATCTGTTAAAGCCAATATGCATTTCAGGGTAGATTGTTATTGCTCTGTATTAAAGTATACAGCTAGGTATTTTTTTAAATAGCATTCAACAGATTATTGTAGCAGGCAAGCAGTTTGGTGCTGATTACCCCTTCTGACAAACCGTGGGCATAGACGATTTATACTCTTGGAATCCTTGTTGGGCCCTCTTAGTATCAATACCATTTTGCTTTGCCAAGTCTAATGCTGTATTCTGTGAAATTTTATGACTCTATACCTGATAGCTGCTTGTGGGAAAGTGTATGCTCTGTACAGGTGGACGTTGTTGGTTATCGTGACAAATCATTGCTAATAGCTACATGCCTGGGAGTTAATCTGGTGTGGCAAGTGAGATGTGCAAGTCATGGTATTGGTTTGTATAGAAAGGACAAATAAAGTTATAGTAATTTGAAATTGGTGCATAAACTATAACTTTTGAATTTCTGATGTTTGTGTAGTTTAAGGCGGTCATTATGAACAGGGCGGTCCAGACCGCCATATAATGTTCATTAGGAAACCACCAGAGGCGGAACACCACCACTGCCAGGCTACCGCCGCCAGGCAGCCTGACGATGGCAAAGTTCCTTATCTGACAGGGCAGCGCTGCAAGCAGCGCTGCCCGATGGATAAAGAACCTGTGTTCCACCAGCCTTTCCCTGGTGGTTTCCCCCGCCAGGGAAAGGCTGGCAGAATGGGTGCAAAGGGGCCCCGTCGCCCATGTCACTGCCCGGTTTACAGGAAGTGATATGTGCGATGGGTGCTGCTGCACCCGCCGCACTGCTACATTGACGACGGCTCCATGTGGAGCTGTCGGCAATGTCCAGGCCTAGCATTCCACTGGGCCACCTGGCGGAAACACTGTTTCCACTCGCCGGCCCAGCGGAATGTTGTTTATTGGGCCGGCGGGGTCGTCAACGGGCTGGCGGTCTGTGTTTAGAGGGGGTGGCCTAGAGTGGAGGACAAATAGTTGAGTGGCACAGAGTGGAGTGGTGTAAAGTGGAGTGGAGTAGGGTGGAGTCACATAGAGTGGGATGGCGTAGAGTGGAGTGGCATAGAGTGGAGTGGTGTAGAGTGGAGTGGCACAGAGTCAACTGGAACAGAGTGGAATAATTTAGAGTGGAATGATAGAGTGGAGGGGTGTAGATTGGAGTGGCGTACAGTGTCATGGCACAGAGTACCGTGGTGTAGAGAGGAGTTGCATAGAATGTTGTGATGTAGAGTGGAGTTGCATCCAGTGGAGTGGTGTAGAGTGGAGTGGCCTAGAGTGGAGAGGCATTAAATGGAATAGTGTAGAGTGGAGTTGAGTACAGTGGAGTGGCATAGAGTGGAGTGGCCTATTGCAGAGTTGTCTAGAGTAAGCTGGTGCATTGTGAAGTGATGTAGGTTAGAGCGGCATAGTGTGGAGTAGTGTAAGGGTGAATAATCTACAGTGGAGAGGCACAGAATGAAGTGGCAGAGGGTGGAGTGGTGTAGAGTGGAATGGCGTAGAGCAGAGTGGCATAGAGTGGAATGGTGTACAGTGGAAAGGAGTAGAGTCGAATAACACAGAGTAGAGTGGCGTAGAGTGGCATGCAGTCTATTGGAATAGTGTAGATTGGCGTGGGCTACAGTGGAGAGGAGTAGAGTGGAATAGTGTAGAGTGGAGTGGCACAGAGTGGCATAGGGCTGAGTGGTGTAGAGTGGAATTGTGGAATAGTGTTGAGTGGAGTGGCATAGAGTGAAGTAGCATGCAGTGGAGGGGTGTGGAGTGGAGTGGCATAGAGTGGAATAGCCTAGAGTGGAGTGGTGTAGAGTGGCATAGAGTCTATTAGACTACTGTAGAGTAGAGTGGTGTACAGTGGAGAAGAGTAGAGTGGAGTAGTGTAGAGCAGAGTTACATAGAGTGGCATAGGGTAAAGTGGTACAGAGTGGAATAGTGGAAAAGTGTAGAGTGGATTAGCATGCAGTGGAGGGGTATAGATTGGAGCAGTCTACAGTGGAGTGGCATAGAGTGAACTGGGGTAGAGTGCAGTGGGGTAGAGTGGAAGAGCATTACGTTGAGTGGCTTAGAGTTGAGTGGTATAGAATAGAATAGCATTGAGCTGAGTGTTGAAGAGTGGAGTGGCATTGAGTGGAGGACGTAGAGTTGAGTGGCACAGAGTGGAGATGTAGAGAGAGAAGTGGAGTAGAGTGGAGTCTCATAGAGTGAAAAGGTGCACATTGGAGTGGCGTAGAGTAAAATAGCTTAGAGCAGAGTTTTATAGAGTGGAGTGGTGTACAGTGGAGAGGAGTAGAGTGGAATAGCTTAGAGTGGAATACATAGAGTGGCGTATAGTCTATTGATGTAGAGTGGAATAGTGTAGAGTAGAGCTGTGTACAGTGGAGAGGAGCAGAGTGGAATAGTGTAGAGTGGAGAGGCATAGAATGGTGTAGGGTCAAGTTGTGTAAAGTGCAACAGTATAGAGTAGATTAGCATACAGGGGAGTGGTGTAGGGTGGCGTGGCATAGAGTGGAATGGCATAGAGTAGAGTGGCACAGATCAGAATGGCAAAGACTTCGGTAGCATAGAGTGGAGTGGCATAGGGCAGAGTGGTGTAGAGTGGAGTGACCTAGAGTGGAATAGCATAGAGTGGATTGGCATAGAGTGGAGTGGTGTATAATCTAGTGGCGTAGATTGAGGTAGCATAGAGTAGAATAGCATAAAGTGGGGAGGCATTGAGTGGTGTAGAGTTGAGTGGCATAGAGTTAAGTGGTGTACAGTGGGATGGCAAAGAGTGGAGTAGTGTAGAGTTTTGTGGCACGGAGTGGAGTGGCATTCAATGGAGTGGGGTAGAGTGGAATAGCGTACAGTGGACTGGCATAGAGTGGCAAAGAGTTGTGTACAAGGGGTGGAACAGTGTAGGGTGGAGTGGGATAGAGTGGAGTGGTGTGTTATACAGTAGAGTGGAGTGGAGTGGAGTTTCATGTAGTGATATGTGGTACATGTCTTAGATTGGAGGGATGTAGAATGGAGTGGCATAGAATGAACCAGGATGTTGTAGAGAGGAGTGGTGTGCAGTGAAGGGGCATATCACACAGTGGCATAGTGTGGAGAAGCATTGAGCAGAGTGGGACGGAGTGGAGTGGCATAGGGTGGAAAAGCACAGAGTGGAGTGTGTAGAGTAGTGTACATTTGAGTGGTGTAGAGTGGAATAGCATAGAGTAGAGTGGCAAAGTGTGGAGTGATGTAGAGTGGAGTGGTGTACAGCTCAGTGGCATTGAGGGAAGTGGCAAAGAGTTTAGTGGAGTGACTTAGTGTTTCATAAAGTCGAGTGTAAAGAGTGGAATAGTAAAGAGTGGAGTGGAGTGGGGTGGCGTAGAATGGAATGCCATTTAGTGGAGTGGTGTGTCATACAGTAGAGTGGAGTATAATATAGTGGCATGTGGTACAATGTCTTAAAGAGGAGGAGTGTAAAATGGAATGGCTACTGGTGTGAAGTAGAGTCGATTGATGTACAGTGGAGTGGCATATCAGAAAGTAGCATAGAGTGGAAAAGCTTAGAGCAAAGTGCCATAGAATGAAGTGATGTAGAGCGGCGTGGGCTAAAGTACAGTGGCCTAGAGTGGAGTGGTGAAGAGTCAAGTTATATAGAGTGGTGTGGCATATTGTGGAGTAGCGTAGAGTAGAAGGACAGGGAGTGGCATAAAAGTGGAGTGGTATGAGTGTATTAGCAGGATGGAAAGTGGAGTGGTGGAGAGTGCAGTGACAGATTGGAGTGGCGTAGTGGAGATTTGCATAGAGTGGAGTGGAATAGAGTGGAGTGACATAGACTAGAGTGACAATGAGTGGAATAGCATAGAGTAGAGTGAAGTAGAGTTTTTTGGGTTAGAGTGGAGTGGCATTTAGTTGAGTGGTAAAGGGTGTAGTGACATATAGTGGAATAGTATAGAGTTGAGTGGCGTAGAGTTATATGGGATTGAGTTGAAAGGTGTTGAGTAGAGTAGCACAGATGGAATTGGGATAGAGTGGAGTGGCAAAGAGTAAAATACCACAGAGTGGAAGAGTGTTGAGTGGAGTGACATGGGGTGGGATGATATAGAGTAAAGCGATGTGGAATGGAATGGCATAGAGTGGATTGGTGTAGAGTGGAGAGGAGTAGATTGTAGTAGTGTACAGTAGAGTGGTATAGAGTGTTGTAGAGTGGAGTGGTATAGAGTGGATTAGCATAGGGTGGAGTGGTGTAGAGTGGAGTGGCATAGAGTGGAGTGGCATATCATACAGTGGTGTATTACAGAATGGAATGTGGTACAATGTCTCAAAGTGGAGGAGTGTAGAATGGAGTGGCATAGAGTGAACTGGGATGTTGTAGAGCAGAGAGTGGAGAGTTGTAGAATGGAATAACATAGGCCCTCTTAGAAATGGGGTTTTTGGTTGGCAGTCAGGTTACGCCCTGTCCAAGCAAAAACCCTCACTCTAGTCAGGGTAAGTCACACACAACCCAAGATTATCCTGTGCCCACCCTCTGGTAGCTTGGCACGAGCAGTCAGGCTTAACTTAGAAGGTAATGTGTAAAGTATTTGTGCAATAAATCATACAATACCACCATATAGCACCACAAAAATACACCACACAGTGTTTAGAAAAATATATAATATTTATCAGGATAATTGTAGGTCAAAACGAATAAAGTTGCAATGTGAATTTGTAGAGATATCACTGAAAAGTGATATAAAGGGGGTCATTCTGACTTTGACGGGCGGCGGAGGCCGCCCGCCAAAGTTCCGCCGGCAGAATACCGCTGCGCGGTCAAAAGACCGCCGCAGTAATTCTGAGTTTCCCGCTGGGCTGGCGGGCGACCGCCAGAAGGCCGCCCGCCAGCCCAGCGGGAAACCCCCTTCCATGAGGATGCCGGCTCCGAATGGAGCCGGCGGAGTGGAAGGGGTGCGACGGGTGCAGTTGCACCCGTCGCGATTTTCAGTGTCTGCTTGGCGTTGTCCTTGTCGGGCGGCATTGTCCTTGCGAGGCCGTGCGGCGAAGTTCCTGTCGCCCCGAAGGCGTCGTGTCGATCAGCGTCGGTGTGCGGCGTTTTTCTCGCCGCAGAACAAGCTGTGCGTCGAAAATTTCAGCGCACGAAGAGTCCAAGTGAAAAGGAGAAGTCTTTTTGGTCCTGAGACTTCAGGGAACAGGAGGCAAGCTCTATCCAAGCCCTTGGAGAGCACTTTCACAGCCAGACAAGAGTTCAGCAAGGCAGCAGGCCAACAGCAAGGCAGCAGTCCTTAGTAGAAAGCAGACAGGTGAGTCCTTTGAGCAGCCAGGCAGTTCTTCTTGGCAGGATGTAGTTTCTGGTTCAGGTTTTTTCTCCAGCAAGTGTCTGATGAGGTAGGGCAGATGCCCTGTTTTATACTAAGTTGTGCCTTTGAAGTGGGGGTGACTTCAAAGAGTGTCTAAGAAATGCACCAAGCCCCCTTTCAGTTCAATCCTGTCTGCCAGAGTCCCAGTAGGGGGTGTGGCAGTCCTTTGTGTGAGGGCAGGCCCTCCACCCTCCCAGCCCAGGAAGACTCATTCAAAATGCAGATGTATGCAAGTGAGGCTGAGTACCCTGTGTTTGGGGTGTGTCTGAGTGAATGCACAAGGAGCTGTCACCTAAACCTAGCCAGACGTGGATTGAAGGGCACAACAAGATTTAAGTGCAAAGAAATGCTCACTTTCTAAAAGTGGCATTTCTAGAATAGTAATATTAAATCTGACTTCACCAGTCAGCAGGACTTTATATTACCATTCTGGCCATACTAAATATGACCTACCTGCTCCTTTCAGATC
This sequence comes from Pleurodeles waltl, assembly GCF_031143425.1. NCBI lineage: Eukaryota > Metazoa > Chordata > Amphibia > Caudata > Salamandridae > Pleurodeles > Pleurodeles waltl. The sequence continues at coordinate 894,615,679 of NC_090438.1, read as the reverse complement.
AGCAGCTGCCACTTCAACAGTGTATGAGGGCAGCCCCAATGTTAGCTTATGAAGGGAGCAGGCCTCACAGTAGTGTAGAAACAAATTTAGGAGTTTTACACTACCAGGGCATATAACTACACAGGTACATGTCCTGCCTTTTACCCACACAGCGCCCTGCTCTAGGGGTTACCTAGGGCACACATTAGGGATGACTTATATGTAGAAAAGGGGGAGTTCTAGGCTTGGCAAGTACTTTTAAATGCCAAGTCGAAGTGGCAGTGAAACTGCACACACAGGCCTTGCAATCGCAGGCCTGAGACAAGGTTAAGGGGCTACTGAAGTGGGTGGCACAACCAGTGCTGCAGGCCCACTAGCAGCATTTAATCTACAGGCCCTAGGCACATATAGTGAACTCTACTAGGGACTTATAAGTAAATTAAATAGTCCAATTGGGTATGATCCTATTTTTAATAGGTTTTGGATTACGGGGTCTCACTATGGATTAATGATATTTTTTGAGTATTGGACAGCATGTATCTTATCAATTTAAATATGACTGCATTGAGTTTGTTCTTGTTTTGATGAATTTTTCTGGGATTTAGATAAATTGGTATAAGACGCAACTATATTCCAGCCCTGAAGAAGTCAAGTGATGAAACACGTGTTGGCTGTGAGGTCGTTGCAAGGATTTTGGATATTTTGTTCAAATATAAGGCTACACAAAATTCTGGAGGAATACTCAAGATTAAATATAATGAACTATGGAGATTACTTGGATCATTATTTGACTATTTGGTGAACTTGGAAGGGAATGGACTTACATCTTATGGAAAGAAAAAAATCTGTGATTAGAGGGGAGAGTATTGATGTGTTTGAATGAAATTAAAGAGCTAAGAATTTTATGTTTTGTTACCTGTCTGAACTATTGCTTTTCTTTGAGACGATTACCGTGAAATATTGGTTGTGTTGTTTACTTACTTAGGAACTCATCAAAAAGGTGAGAGCCTTCATCTTTGGGTTAACTATATACTTGTTCAATGGGTGCCTCAGTTTTTTTATATTGGTAATTGATTGTTCATTCAGTCAACTTGTGGGGTTTGGGGTGTATTCCCCATTGTAGTGCACCGTTGCAGATTCAGAGGTTGAATAAATATAATCCAAGATAGTTTTTTAGTGCGCCATTTCTCCCACTAGAATACACCCCTTCTGGTAGAGACCATAAGTTGTAATGATACCCACTGTACTCACCCCCTTGTGGCTGCTGTGATTCTCTCAAGTGCTCATCCAGCTCAGGGTAGGACACCGGCAGTACGTGGGCCATCAGGAGGGTCAGGGTCCGACGGGCACCCTTTCCTCATTGGGAGGCCATTCCCGCTGGGCCTCTGCGCTCTTCCGTGCCCAGCGTCTCAGGTCCTCTCCCTGTTTCCGACAGTGGGTGCTCTGCCTTCCATAGACCCCCAGGGTCCGCACGTCCTTGGCGATGGCACGCCATAATCCTTTCTTTTGATGGGCACTGACCTGCAGAGGTAGTGCATACAGTCAAACTCCATTAAACAAACAGTCCAGGTGTCACACACAGGACCCACCATACTCGTTCCCATCACGAATGCAACACACATAGGCCAGCTCACAGCATGTACATGGCCAACAGACAATCCCCCCACCCTCCACCAACCCTTACACAATGACTTCACACACATCTCCATGCATTCATGCCACATGCATTGTGCCCACAGTGTAGTCACCTGTTGGTCTGGAGGCCCATACAGTAGTCCGTACTGGGGTAGGACCCCATCCACCAGTTGCTCCAACTCCTCCGAAGTGAAGGCTGGGGCCCTTTCCCCAGTCACACAGGCCATGGTAGGTTCCAGACACAGGTCACAGCAGCACATGCAGTGTAGGTCTTCTCCTGTGGAAGGTCAGAAACAAGTGAGGATTGAGATAGAAAATGGTGGTCACGTCCGCGGCAGTGTACACCGTCACCACAAGCGTAGATCCCCATTGACCACTGTACCCCATAAGGACCAATATAATCCAATGAGGAATTGCACGGCGGTTCACAAACGCCTACCGTTTCGGCCCACAACGTCAGTGGAATTACCTCACTTCCACCTGTACCTCCACACAGAACAGGCGGTTGGCATTTCAGGATGTTAACAGGCCTATCGATCATTTCTGCGTCACCGGATAAATAGGCACATACTTTTAACTTACATTGTCCCAAAACATGATTGCATGATGAGGACTGCTGCTGTAGTACAGTTGTTCAAATTCTGACAGCCTGCTCACTCTTGTGTCCCTTAGATTCCTACTGCTGTCGACGAATAGGAGATGGAGACACCCCCCCGTGTACAGACCCCTGGTGGACTTAGTTACACTGGAGGACAGGCACATAATACCCACCTATAGACTGGACAGGGCCACAATCACAGAGCTGTGTGCCCAGTTGGAGCCTGACCTGATCACAGCTATCCGTCATCCCACTGGGATCCCCCCTCTTGTTCAGGTTCTATCAGTGCTCCATTTCCTGGCAACAGGTTCTTTCCAAGTGACAGTGGGCTTGGCAGCAGAAATGTTGCAGCCAATGTTCTCAATCGTGCTGGCAAGAGTCTTGTCCGCCCTGGTAAAACACATGTGCAGCTACATTGCTTTCCCCTAGTGAGAGATTTGGCCACTGTGAAGGCCGGATTTTATGCATTTGGACATAGCCCCAAATATTATTGGGGCAATTGACGGTACACATGTTGGGTTTGCCCCCACCAGAAGAATGAACAGGTGTTCAGGAATCGTAAAAGTTTCTACTCCATGAATGTGCAGATGGTGTTCCTGGTGGACCAGTACATCTCCCACAACAATGCTAAATATCTAGGGTCAGTGCATGATGCCTTTGTCCTGAGGAATAGCAGCATCCCAAATGTGATGGCCAAACTACAGAGGCACAGGATGTGGCTTATAGGTGAGCCATGGTCCCCACCCAGTGTGTGTTGGTGTATGCCTCTGATGTTGTCCAAATAGGATAGTGTGTCGCTAAATGTTGTCCCTCAATACTTGCAGGTGACTCTGGCTACCCAAACCTATCGTGGCTGCTGACCCCTGTGAGGAATGTCAGGACAAGGGCTGAAGAACGTTATAATGAGGCACATGGGCATACCACAAGGATAATTTAGAGGACATTCGGCTTCATGAAAGCCAGGTTCAGGTGCCTCCATGTGACAAGTGGATCCCTGTGCTACTCACCGGAGAAGATTTGCCAGATAGTAGTGGCATGCTGCATGTTGCACAACCTGGCCCTCAGACGCCATGTACCTTTTCTGCAGGAAGAGGAGACTGGAGATTCCCCTGTGGCAGCAGTGGACCCTGAGGGCAGTGAGGATGAGGAGGCAGAGGATGAGGATGTGGACAACAGAACATTAGTGATCCGTCAGTGCTTCCAGTGACACACAGGTAAGATAGTGCAACTTCACATTTCTATGACTGTTGTTGTATTCTGTGTGGCATTGACATGCTGGCATTACCCACTTGTTTCCTCTACTTACTGTCACCTATGGATTATCATTTTACAGATGTTGGTGATACAATAGCAATGTTGTGATGTGATCACAACAGCCAGGTCATTCATTCTGTGCTCTCACTATGTACAGTTCATTTGCAATGGATGTAGCTGTTTCAATCAATACAAATTTGCAATACGTGAAATACTAGTAGTCTAGTTTTATCCAAGGGTGTTTATTGTAGTGCTAAGAAATTGAGGGGAAAGTGCAATGGAATGGGGTGATGATGGAGGAAAGTCCAGGGTATTTTTCGAGTCTGTTTCTAGCAAAGGTGCAGTGTCCAAGGGGCCATAGGAAGGGGAGTAATGGCAGTTCAAGGTGGACAAGGTGACTGAGTGGGATACAAGGGGGAGAATCAGGAGACTCTCATTTCCTGGCGGTGGTCTTGACAAATGTCTCTGGCTTCTGTCTGGGTCACAGGGAACGTTTGCAGAATGGTTCACCTTCTGCAAGGGGAGGGGTGCTGGTGGCCTGTGGGTCATGTGGCGGGGCCTTCTGGCCACTAGCGGCAGTGGAAGTGGAGGGCTGTTCAGGTGAATGGCTAGTGGTAGGGGCCCGCTGGTGTGCTGTTTCCTCCCTCATGAAGTTGGACCTGTCTGCCAGAGTCCCCTGCAATCTAGATCAGGGTGGTGTTAATGACCTGCAAGTCCTCCCTGATCCCCTGATACTGTCCCTCCTGCAGCCGCCTGTTCTCCTGGACGTTGTAAAGGATCTGGCCCATCATGTCCTAGGAATGTTGGTAGGCTCCCAGGATCTCGGAGAGTGCCTCCTTGAGAGTCAGTTCCCCGGGCCTGTCCTCCCCCTGGTGTACAGCAGTCCCCCCAGTGTCCCTGTTGGCCTGTGCCTCTGTCCCCTGAACGGTGTGCCCACTGCCACTGACCCCAGGTCCCTGATTGTCTTGTGGGCGGGGTGTGGCCTGGGGTCCCTGTACAGGTGGGCACACTGCTGATTGACGTGTCCTGTGGACAGAGGGGTGGTGCTGTGGTGTTGGTTCCTGGTTGGGAAGGCTCTGTGGTGGTATGTGAGTATGCTTGGGTGACTGGCTGTCCAGTGGTCCCTGATGGGCCAGGTAGGTCCTGCAGATCCAGAAGTCCAGAGTTACTGTCATCACAGGGGGGCCTCTTCTGTTGGGGGACTGGATAGCGGTGGCACCTCTTCTCCACTGACATTGGCTGGGGTACTGTGGGTATGTAAATGATGTGCTATGCTTCAAGTGTCTGACATTTGTACTTTTGTAGCTTCCTCTCTATGGTTGGTGTTGCCCTGCCAGCTTTTGCTTGTGTATGGTGATGTATTGTGGTTATGTTAGTTTCCCTATGCTGTACATGCTTTAGTGATGGGTGTCCATGAAGGACTGGGAGGGCTGTCCATGCATTGGTATGGCATGCAGGGCTGTGCATTGTGGTTAGTCATATGTGTAGGTGCAGTGTGTGGGATGGTGTGGAGTGATGGGAGTGAGGGTGAGGGGGTATGATGGCATGCAGGTTTTTTAGGGTGATAAGTGTTAAATGTTGACTTACCTGTGTCCAGTCCTCCGGCTACTCCACCGAGTCCCTCAGGATGCAGTATTGCCAAGACTTGCTCCTCCCATGCTGTGAGCTGTAGGGGAGGAGGTGGGGGTCCACACTATGGAACGTGCCTTCCCCCGTAGGTCATTCCACCTCTTCCTGATGTCATCCCTTGTTCTTGGGTGCTTTCCCATGGAGTTGACCCTGTCCACGATTCTCCGCCATAGCTCCATCTTCCTTCCTATAGATATCTGCTGTACCTGTGCTCCAAAGAGCTGTGGCTCTACCCTGCCAACTTCCTCCACCATGACCCTTTACTCCTCCTCAGTGAAACAGGGGTGCCTTTGTAGTGCCATGGGTGTTGTGTGATGTGTGTTGGTGAGGGTGTGTTGAGTAATGTGGTGGGGTGTGTGATGAGGAGTGCGTGAAGGGTGTATGGCTGTGTGTGTCTAGTTGTTTCTGTGCTCTTCTTCTCAGTCTCCTGGCAGTAATTATTGTTTGTAAATTGTTGTGGGTAATGTGGGTGGGTGTTTTATAGTGCTGTGGGTGAGTGGGTGTGGTGTGTGTATGGTTGTCAGGTGTGTATTTTTGGTATTGGCCAATGTAGTGCTGTTTTGTATATGGGTGTCCATTCTGAGCGCGGCGGTATGTACCACCAATGGTTTACCGACATTGAATGTCCACCGTGGTGATTCGTGGGTCATAATGTGGTGGGCGTTGTTTTGTTGGCGTAACGGTATGGGTTTTGGGACCGCCACTTAATCTCTGACCTTTGGTCTGGCGGATTTGTGTATGTGGCTGAGTTCTGGTGGATTTGTGTGTGTGTGTCATAATATGGTGAACGGATATCCACCACCGCGGCAGTAAGTTCGCGGCTGTCAGCGTGACAATAAGCAGAATTTACTGCCAGAGTCATAATGAGGGCCTATATATATATATATATATATATATATGTTTCACTAAAAAAACAAAGGCTACAGGAACATTATAGTGAAGAAGTAGAATTTAAAAAAATAAGAATTCACTTTAAAAAAAAAAAAATGTCACAGGGACATCATAATTAGACTTACATTTTAAATGTACAAAACCATAGACATTCAGCAGGTATCTTTAATTCAAGTGTTAGAAAGGAGCTCTTTGGTTGGCAGTCAGGTTACTCCCTGTCCAAGTAAGGACCCTCACTCTAGTCAGGGCACAGAAGAAACACACGCGATTAACCCCCACTCATCAGCTTGGTAGCTTGGCAGGAGCAGAAAGTCTTAACCCAGACACAATGTTTAAAGTATTTGTACCAACACACACAGTAGTACAGTAAAAACACTATAAAAGGACTCAGCACCAAGTTAGAAAAATAGCCAATATTAATCTGAGCAAAACAAGTCCAAAACAACAAAAATTCAACATACACAATCAAAGTTATGAATTTATAAGAGATTAAACTTCAATATAGCTCTTGGAAACACAAATGCTTAGAATTGGTGATATTACTGCTTTGTGACGGAATCTTTACCAACAATCCGAGGCCAATGGCACCGGTCACGAAGTCGCATGGACCACAAGGTACAGTACGTTGTGAAAATGATGAAACAAGCCAATGCACGGAGTCAGGGATTACGGCATTATTGGATCCGAGGCGGCATCAGTTCCGGTGCTGCGGAGACGTCACAAAGAAGTTTTGGGTCCTTGCTGTGGAGCAGCGGAGGTGAGGAGGCATCGGTACGAACCGTTGGATCTGAGTACTTCCGGGGAAGTCGAATTCCAGTGTTCAGATGTGGTGCGGCGACTTCCACAGGGTTGCAGACTTCAACGAGGCTGTAGCTGCATCGGGCCTGCGGGGTCGTCGCACTCCAGTGAGGACCACAGCTTTGGTTGCTGGCGGCATCACAGGATTCAGCAGCGGTGTCAATCCAGAGTTGTCCAAAGTCGGTTTCCTTGGATCTTCTTGATTTTCCACTAGCTTCTCCTTTCAAAGGCCCATGGACTGGATTAGGCACCACTTGGCAGGGCAGGAGTCTCAGCAGAGTGTCCAGGTGCTGGCAGAGGAAGTATTTGGTGCCTCTGAGACTTCAGAACAGAGGACAAGCTCACTCCAAACCCTAGGAGATTCTTCTCAAGCAGGAATATACCACAAAGTCCAGCCTTCATTCCCTTCCTCAGGCTGAAGCAGCAACTGCAGGATAGTCCAGCAAAGCACAGTCACAGGCCAGGGCAGCACTTCTCCTCAGCTCTTCAGCTCTTCTCCTTGGCAGAGGCTCCTCTTGGTTCCAGAAGCAAATCTTGAAGAAATGTAAAGCCTGCACTTTTGGGTCCACTACTTATACCCCTTTCTGTCTTTGCCCAACTTCAAAGAAAAGTCTCTGTTGTTTACAGGATCCTGCCTTGCCCATGACAGGCCACAGACACACACCAGGGGTTAGAGACTGCAGTGTGTGAGAGCAGGCACAGCCCATTCAGGTATAAGTGACCACTCCTCCCTCCGCTCTAGCCAAGAGAGCTCATCGGGATATGCAGGCTACACACCAGCTCCCTTTGTGTCACTGTCTAGAGGAGATTGACAAACAGCCCAATTGTCAGTCTGACCCAGACAGGGAATCCACAAACAGGCAGAGTCACAGAATGGTTTAAGCAAGAAAATGTCTACTTTCTAAAGGTGACATTTTCACACTAACAATCTAAGAACCACCTTCACAAAAAGATGTATTTTTTAAATTGTGAGTTCAGAGACCATAAACTCCACCCCTCTATCTGCTCTCAAAGAGAAGCTGCACCTTAAGAATATTTAAATGCAGCCCCCGTGTTAACCTATGGAGACATAGGCCTTGCAACAGTGAAAACCAAATTTGCCAGTATTTCACTGTTTGGACATGTAGCTGTCCTACCTTTAATGTACACTGTGCCCTGCCCATGGAGCCACCTAGGGCCTACCTTAGGGGTGCCTTACACATATAAAAATGGAAGTTTAGGCCTGGCAAGTGGGCAAACTTGCCAAGTTGAATTGGCAGTTTAAAACTGCACACACAGACACTGCTGCGACAGGCCTGAGCCATGTTTACAGGGCTACTCACGTGGGTGGCACAGTCAGTGCTGCAGGCCCACTAGTAGCATTTGATTTACAGGCCATGGGCACCTCGAGTGCTTTTTACTAGAGACTTACTAGTAAATCCAATATGTCAAATCGTGGAAAAGCCAATTACACATACAATTTCATATAGGGAACACTTGCACTTTAGCACTGGCCAGCAGTGGTAAAGTGCTCAGAGTAACACAAACAGCAAAAACTGAGTCCAGCACACAGCAACAACCTGGGAAGCAGAGGCAAAAAGTTAGGGGAGATCCCGCCAAGGATGCTAGGTCTAACATCAAGTAACTATAACACGTGCCCTAAGGAAACTATAACTCACGCCCCACCATGCACATTATTTTATTAATAGTATTACAACAAATATTGTAGTGATGTTATTAAATATGTCATGAGTGCTGTAATATCTGGGATAATTAACAGTGCATGGTGAGGGCATGAGTTATAGTTAATTTTGGGCAGCTCCCGCCAAGCAAAAGCACCTCAGGAGGTAGCAGGAGCAAGCCCTGGGGATAGAGGTCCCCAGGGCCCTGTTTAGCTCCAAGAGGAGGGCCATGTGGCCACCCTCCTTGTTTTAAATTTTGCCCTAGGGAGTTGGGGGTTCCCGTGGCTGTGGGTCAGTGATGGATCCCCTCTTATATCTTTTTGTAGCCCCGGGGAGGTGGCAGTCCCTGAGGCCCGGGGTGGTCCCATTATTTCATCTGTATGTTGCACCAGGGAGGTGGTGGTCCTCGTGGTGCAGGCGGGTCTGCAGGAACCCCCATTATATATATAATTAATAAGCCCTGGGGAGGTGATGGTCTCTGGGGTGTGGGGGACCGCATGGCCCTTTTCATTTTTTTAGCACATAGCCCCGGGGAGGTGGTGGTCCCCGGGGCTTTTTTAAGGCCTAGGAGAGGGGCCTCATGCACCCCCCTCCTATGTTGCTGCAATGCCTTTGGGATCTGGTCACCTGGGGCACAATTTAAAGCAAGCGTGAGAGACCATGCTTGCTTTTCTTTTTTTTAAATCACAGTGAAGATCGCTATTTTGGCCATGGTTTTAATGAGAAAAAAAATGCTTTTTAGCCCTGGTGGACCCCTGCACCAAGACTACAGGGGTAGAGAAACAGTACCCTATCCCCCTTTTCTTTTCATTTTCTTTGAGACTTGGATGAACCCGATTCTCAAAATGGCTGCCAAAACTTCCTGGTTGAAGTGTTGGCAGCCAATCAGATCTCTGCACGAGAAGGGGAGCATCTATGAAGCCTTTGCGCCTCTAGATATATAAATTTGGTTTTCCTTTAATTTCTCTTAAACCACTGAACAGATTTACACCAAATAACAAACAACTTAGGGCCAGATTTATACATTTTCACGCAAAATTCCAAGACGCAGGCCAGGTGCTATATTTATGGAATAGCGCTATCCGGCACTAATGCCCTGTTAGAGTCCTTGGAAAGGACGCTAACAGGGCGGGGGATGTGTAGGAGAAACCAGGGCTTGTGCGCCAAATTATTGTGCTACACTGTTCAGAGGCAGAAAAATTGTCTCTAAGAAGTGTAGCGCCATTTTCTGGCGCACAACTCCCATGGACATGGCTCCTGTCTTAGTAACAATAGGAGCCATGTCCACCACCCCAATGGCCATGCCCAGGGGACACATGCCCCCTGGGTATGGCCACTGGGGCCAGTGCCGTGCAGGGGCCCCCAAGTCACTGCCCTGAGGAGGGTAAAATAGAAAAAAAGATATACTTACTTGGACTTACCTGGGATGGGTCCCCCATCCTGTGGTGTCCCTCTGGTGTGGGTGAGGGTGGGTGGGGGTGTCCCTGGGGCCAGGGAAGGGCACCTGTGGTCACTTTCCATGGTCTCTGACCATGGAAATATGCCTACAGGTCCCCTTACGCCTGCCCATACCCAGGCATTAAATAATAGCGGTAAGCAAGCTTAGCACCATTATTTAAGGCCCCCATGCTGGATTTTAGCACGGGGGATGAATATGGCGCAAAAGCAATATCATCCTTTTCTGGATGGGAATGCCTACCTTGTATCTCAATGACGCAAGGTAGGTGTTCACATCCAGAAAATGACGTTAACGCCATAATTTTGGTGCTAGATGTGTCTAGCGCCAAAGTATAAATTTGGAATTAGCGTAAAAACAAATGATGCTCATTCGGTGCAAACTGAGTATAAATATGGGCCTTAATCTGCATACTGAAAGTTACCTTTCTGGCAAATTTGGTGTAATTTCGTACAGTGGTTCGGGCTGTAGATGTGTTCAAAAGTCCCATAGGAATTAACATGGGAAATGCACTTTTTTGCCGGAGGATGGGGGCCCCAAGCTACAAATACCATCCTCTATTTAGTGAAGGACATGCCCCGGGTGATGGGGTCCCTGGGGCTGAGATCAGCCCAGGTAGTGGGACCAAGCGGCCCTACTCCTCCATTTCATAAAGGTAGGTCCCAGGGGATGGGGTTCCCCGGGATGAAACCAGCCATGGGAAGGGGGGCCGCGCACCCCATGTTTCTCCCTTTAAATTGCTAAGAGTATGCAAATGTGCAAATCAACTGGAAGATGTGCCCGCTTGGCCCCGCACCATCCACCTTGCTAGTATGCATATGTCTCCCCTCCCCTTTTGCCAGGATGATGGACAGGTTCCAAAGGGCCCTCAAGCGATTTTCCCACCGATTTTTGAGTGTTCTTGATGCCGAGGAATATAAGGACATCGCCACAAAAGGAATAAGTGCTTACTTCATATAGATCATAGGAAGAACCTTGGTTTGGTGGAGATTTACGTCTTTGTAGTCTCATTAGCCTCTCGATAGAAGGATTTGTCTATTCTCCAAATTCTTGAGAAAGATGCACAAGGAACAATCTCATTGCCAAATGCACACAAATTCACTGGTGACATTTCCTTCTGCTCCATTGCACCGATGTAGTGTAAAATACATACTGGACATTTACCCAAGGTGTCAGAAAGAACTCCATTTGGGTAGATATTTCATGCAAAGCTGTGGACTCTTGATGGATAAAAGGGCAGGTGAGGTTCCTTTGAGGCAGACTCACTCACACAACTTCTGGCACACCCACACAGACACTCACACACCCACTCACAGATGCACTCAGACACTCATTCACCCATTCACAGACCAATTCAAAGGCTCACACACCAACACACAGACCCACTCAGGCACTCGCGCACCCACTAAAAGACCCTCTTACAAACTCATACACCCACTCACAGACCCACTAGGAGACGCATGCACCCACTCACAGACCCATTCAGATACTCATGCACCCACTCACAGACCCACTCAGACTCTCACACATTCACAAATCCACAGTCACACACCCACTCAGAGCCACTCTCACACCCACATGCAGAGACACCCTCTTACACCTACCCTCACACCCAGAAAGACACTCTCACACCCACTCTCACATTCACATAGACCCTCTCACACCCAGATATTCTCACATCCACTTGCACACCCAGAGACACCCTCTCACACCCAGAGAGACAGGCCCTGTGGCCAACTCCCACTGCACACAGCCTAAGGGTGTGTACAGCAAGGAGTTGGGGGGTTGGCCACTGGGATTGACCACAGGCCAGGCCCTGAGGCCAACCCCAGTTGTGAACAGCCTTTGGATGTGCACGGCGTGGGGTTGAGGAGTTATAGGGGGTTAGCGAAAGGCCCGGCGGCCCATCCCTTCTGAATATGGCTGAAGGCTGTGCATGCCAGTGGTTTGGTTAATGTACAGTAATAAAAATTACTTTGCGTTAAAAAAACATAGAAATTCACTGAAAAAAACAAAGGTTACAGGGATGTTATAGTTAGGAAATATAATTTTTTTTTAAATCATAGAAATTCACTTAAAAAACAAAGGTTACAGGGACTTTATATTTATTTTCTGGATTTACTCGCACAAAACTAGAGAAATTCAACAGTTAAAGTTATTTCACTTAACTATAACTCATGGCCTAAGGTAAATATGACTTGCACTCTTGCCATGAACCTATACTTACTCCAGATATTACATTGCTCATACAACTTTTATAACGTTAATAAAAATATCAGTATATCAGATATATATTTTTTCTTCACTGAAAAAAACAAAGGTTAAATTAACGTGATAGCTAGGTGTGTTAAAAAGATTCAGTTTTGTTTAAAAAAACCTTAGCAATTCACTGAAAAAAACAAATGTTAAAGTAGTGAATTTGTCAGAGACAATTTAGTTTTGAACTAAAAAAACACAGATATTCACTGGTTATAGTTAGCAGTGCTAGCTATAACTTGCTTCCCTGCCATGCATTGCTTATGACATCACACATGACATCACTCATGACGTGTTGCATGACATCATTTATGACATCACTCATGACAACTTAAATGACATCACCGATGACATCACTGGTGACATCACCCAATATGTGTTAGTTTGTTTTATAGTTTACGTAGTGGTGGGTAACTACTTTATTACTTTTTTATATAACTTTTTTCAAGGTATTAAACATGGTGTCAGTTTTTGTATTAAAAAACTAACTGTGTGCAGGTGAGAGTTTATTTGTGTCCATTGTGTTCCACACAAGTTTTTTGGTACTGCAGAAAAAGCTTCCAGCAAGGCAAACATTCTACATTCTACATATTAAGTGTTATAGCAGCCTTGAATTATTAGACAGAATCCTCTCAGCATGATAATATCTACTTAACATAGAAGACTGTGCACACTAGATACTAACCTATGTATATGTGCTTGTTTTGCTTCAGAAGATAGACTGTCTGTAAGGTTGTCACCACAGTATACTTCCTGCAGGTAGTATAATCTTTAGCACCTTCAGACCTTGGTTATCTTAAGTGAATTGTTGCTCTTTGGACACGTTTTGAATAGAGTGTACACTATACGTTTTAATACTCTGTGTTGTATTTCTCGTGAGAGTTCCACTGTCTGCAAACAAACTGACTTTGCTAAATATAGCTAGTGAATTTCTGTATTTTTTTAGTTCAAAACATTGACGTTGTCACTGAGATATTCACCTAACCATAATGTTACTTTAACCTCTGTTATTTTCATGAATTTCTACTTTTTTTAAACAAAAACAGATTACACCTAACTATAACGTTACTTTAACATTTGTTTTTGTCAATGAATATCTAGGGTGTTTTTTTAACGTGAAGTAAAATTTTGCAGGGGTTTGAAACAGGGTGTGGCCAGACCCTATGGCCACTCCACCCAGAACCGGCACTGTTGCTTACTACTAACGTGGAAGGAGTGGGGCCAAAAGGGTGGAGCTTGTAGGTGATTTGGTGCCTTTGCATGTCCATCAGCAATTATAAGGGAGAACTGTGGACTTTGTTCTCAGACCAGAAGACAAGAAAGAACCCACTCATTTTGGACAGTCACTTCAGAAGACATTGTACTCGAATAAATCAATAATGTATTCATCTCCATCCAGGATTTCAGATTGTTTTTCAGTGTGCAATTGTAAAGAAAACACACTGTCCCTCAGTCTGGAAAATGGTGGGAATACGGTTGTATATTAATAACTGGAAGGTGTGGGGTCAAATAAGCAGAACTTGTAGGAGATTTGGTACCATTGCATATTCAGCAGCAAATAAAAGGGAGAACAGTGGACTGTGCTGTCAGACCAGGAGATAACAAGAAAGAATCCACCTGTCTTGGGAAGTCACTATAGAGGAGATTGCGGTCCAATAAATCAATGATGCATTCACCTCATCAAAGATTTCACATTGTTTTGCAAAGTGCAGTTGTACAGAAAACACAACTGTCCATCAGCTTGTAAAATGGTGGAAATACCGCTGCATACTTCCAATGTGGAAGTGGCAAGGCCAAACGGGTGAAGCTTGTAGGTAATTTGGCACCTTTGCATACTCCGCAGCAATTAGAAGGGAGAAGGTGGACTATATTTCATTTTAAAAGGGAGAGGCGTTGAGTTGCCCTACTCCCCAAGCCCCATTAGGCCCTGGTGACTCCATTCCCTCTTACATATTTTCTCCCTAAGCCTCATTAGGTCCTGGGGACCCCATCCCACGTGGCCATTTTTGTTAAAGGGAAGGGGGGCCTGCAGCCCCGTCCCCATGCCTTTTTTGGCTCTGAGGACCCGCATCTTGGTGCCCACCCAGGGCACTTACTATAGATGTTTGGGGCTGTGGGAGAGCCCCAGAACCCCATGACTCCAGCCAATTCCCAGCATGCTGTGGGACCTGGCATCATTCGCGCCAGCAGGAGGCAACTATTTATGTTGCTCTCGCCACATGGGAATAATAAGTTGATATATCCCTGTCCGCATCAGTGCGGGCACGGAAACATATCAAAAGTCTGCTCCCAGCTTCTGCAAGCTTTTTTAAAGCTCCTGCCAGCTGAGAGAAGACTTTGGCTTTCTACAGTTTGGCAGGAGTTTCAAAATGCCCCCATCAGGTGGGAGCAAACACAAGTCTCCCTGCTTTTGTCGGAGTTCTAAGGCAGAATATTGCTCCAGAATATTCCCCATATTTTATGAATCAGGTCCTGGGAGATGGGGTCTCTTGGGCTCACTATGGCTTAGGGGTGCGGGGTGGTGGTTATGTAGTCCTCCTCCCCTTTTGTGAACATTTCATCCCAAGGGGTGACTCAGAGAAGGCGGCTGTACCATCTCTACCCAGATTAATGATTCGGGCCCGAGGGATGGGGTACCTGGGACTGAATGATGATCAGAGAGGGGCACCACTCTTCTCCTCCCCTTAATGAAACAATGCATCCCCAGACTGCCATTTTTAGAAAATAATTGTGGGAGTCCGACGGTATTTCTGCAAAAATTGCCAACTTATTTTTATGGTGGACCCACGGGCAATCCCTCTAAGCCCCACCATGGGACTTAGGGGGGCAGAGTATCCATACCCAGCCCACTTATGTCACTCTGTTTTTAACTTTAAAACAAGGGACTGAGGGCCAGATGTAGGTAGAAATTGGATTGCGACTCGCAAATTGCGAGTCTGAGCGACTCGCAATCTGCGACTCGCAATCCCATCTGCGAATCGCAAGGGGGTCGCAAAGACCGACCTCATTTATATTAATGAGGTGGGTCGCAATTTGCGACCCCCTTGCGATTCCCTGCACTCACAGGGATGGTGGCCTGCTGGAGACTGCAGACCACCATGTCTGTGACTGCTTTTTCAATAAAGCAGTTTAGTTTTTTTTTGGTATTGCAGCCCGTTTTCCTTAAAGGAAAACGAGTTGCAATACACTTGTGAAAATGAAACCATTTGGTTTCTTTTTTTCAGAGTAGGCAGTGGTCATTAGGAACACCCCTTCCTATTTGCGAGTCACATTCCCATTTTGCAAAACGTTTCCTATATCTGGCCCTAAGTCCCAGAGTCCTGTAGTGGCTGGCAGCAACATTTTTTCCTGTTGCTGGCAGCCAATCAGAGCACTCACTCCTGTGGCAGTCTGGCTCGCACAGGAGGGAGGTGGCCCAAGGGGAAAAAGGCTCCCTGGAGCAATCAGAGCATTCTAAATTTAAACTGGCGCTTCAGTGAGACTCTCTCTCTCTCGAGCCTCTTGTGGATCCAAAGGTTCAGGTATACCATTATTTTTTTCAGTAATTGCTAGAAAACTATTGAACAGATTTACACCAAATTACAAAAAGCACAATCTTCAGACAAAGCTCTAGCCTCCTGTCAAATTTGGTGTAATTCGGTTCAGCAGTTTTTGCTATAAACTTGTCTAAAGAAGTCTGTGGAAAATGCATGTGCATTTTGTGTTTTGGGACCCCTTTTTTCTCAGCCTCCATTTGACGTATCACCCGAAACTTTTCATGCACAAACTGGTAAAAAAGGAGCACATTTTCAGAAGGTTTTGTGAAGATCGGGCAAATGGTGCTAAATTTATTAGCAACACAAAAAAATGTTTTTTAATGGAACAGCTAACCTAACTATATAACTACCAGTGGAGAGCTAATAAGTAATATATATATATATATATAAATATATATACGTATATATATATAAAACTCACACTCCAGCTCGTGATGGACCACTGCTCCCAAAGAGCACTAAAATTATAAATCCAAAAACGTATAAAACACCCACTCAGGCATGGATACGGTAATCCAGGAAAGATTTTATTCTCCTTTGTGATGCGTTTAGGCCGTACCTACGGCCTTGCTCACACAATAACTTTACGTGCACCTCTTTGTGAAATACACACACCTGATACATGAACAGCAATGATGGATTAAAAATCAATCGCAACTTCGTTCTTTCATGGGCGCCATCTTAGCATATACCTCACTCTCGCGTATTAACAGATTAGATCGTTAGGGCTAACAAGTTCATTTTAGACAAACCGTTTTTCATTTTATAATATTCATTACTGATATAAACATGTTGATGTGCTTAATGAATTGACTATATTATTATTGTATGAACCTTACTATATATTCACAATCACCACTGATCATAGATCAAGAGTCCACTCTCTAAATTTCATACCATTCGTTTACGTAAATTCACGAACATATACCAAAATCATATATTGTCATAGTTTCTCTTACTTATTAAATTTGTTATAGTTATCTATATATCCACCCCTTCGCTCTGCATCAACGCATTCAGATCTCTTATCAGCTACCCTCATTCATGAAATTCATCTAAAATGTCCGACCTTATTCACATTAAAGCCTGTGCCAAAATACTATACCAAACCACATTGTGATAAAAAGGACAAATGTATAGAATAAAAAGTTCCCAGGGAACCAACTCTCCAGGAGGCACTTGCAGTGATCCTGTGAGCCTACCAACATTCCCAGGATAAGCTGGGCCAGATCCTGGACAATGTGCAGGAGAAAAGGTGGCTGCAGGCGGGACAGTACCAGGGGATCAGGGAGGCCATCAACACCACCCTGGTCTCCATAGCAGGGGTGCTGGCATACATGGCCAACATTATGAGGGCGGCAGCCTCACAACAGCGGGCCCCTGCCACTAGCTAGACATCTGAACTGCCTTCCACCTCCGCTGCTGCTAGTGGACAGGAGGCCCCTCCACAGGACCAACAGGCCACCAGCACCCCTCTCCCTGCAGAAGGTGAACCACCTCGCAAACGTTCCCCACGATCCAGGCAGGAGCCAGAGACTATTTCCAAGACCCTTGCCAGGAAATTAGACTCTCCTGATTGTCACTCTTGTATTCCGCTCTGTCACCCTGTCCACCTTGAACTGTCATTGCTCCCCTTCCTATGTCCCCATGGACAATGCACCTGTGCTACAAATAGAGTGGAACAATACCCTGGACTTTACTCCATCATCACCCCATTCCAATGTACTTGCAGCGCTACTTCTTATCACTTAAGTAAACACCCTTAGAAAAAATACAAGTATGGAGTATGTCAAACTTATTTTAGTATGTATTCGTTTAAACAGGTTCAAACATTGCAATTCAAATGCACAGTAATGTTCAAGTAGGAAAGACCTGTAGTTGGCTGCAGTGATCACTCCAGCAGCGATAATGGGGCACCAACATCTGCAAAATGAGTTGCCCAAGGGTGCAGCGAAGGAGCATAGAAGTGGGAAATAACAGAGTGAAAGTGCCACAGATAATCTAAATAATGACAATGAAATGTGAAGTAACACTGTCTTACCTGTGTGTCATTGGAAGTACTGTCGAATCACTGCAGTTCTGTTGTCCTCATCCTCATCTTCTGCCTCCTCATCCTCACTGTCCATAGGGTCCACTACTGCCACACGGCCATCTCCCGCCTCCTCCTCCTGCAGAAAAGGCACAAGGCGTCTCAAGGCAAGGTTGTGCAACATGCAGCATGCCACAATTATCTGGCAGACCTTCTTGGGTGAGTAGCACTGGATTCCCCCAGTTGGATGGAGGCACCTGAACCTAGCCTTCAGGAGGCCAAAGGTCAGTTTGATTATCCTTCTTGTTCACCCATGTGCTCATTGTAACGTTCTTCTGCCCTTGTGCTGGCATTCCTCACAGGGGTCAGAAGCCATGGTAGGTTGGGGTAACATGAATCACCTGCAAATATTGAGGGACAACATTTAGCCACACACTATCCTATATGACCCACACCATACCCATACACCAACTTCTACTGGGTGGGACCTAGGGCTCACCTATTAGCCACGCACGGTGCCTCTGTAGTTGGGCCACCACATTTGGGATGCTGCTATTCCTTAGGATAAAGGCATCATGCACTGACCCAGAACACTTAGCGTTGACATGGTAGATGTACTGGTCCGCCAAGCACACCATCTGGACATTCATGGAGTGGAAACTCTTTCGATTTCTGTACACCTGTTAATTTTGCCGGGGGGGGGGGACAAATGCAATATACATTCCATCAATTGCCCTAATTATGTTGGAGATATGTCTCATTGCATAGAAGTCAGCCTTCACTGTGGCCAAATCCTCCATCTGGGGGAATACAATGTAGCTGCTCATGTGCTTAATCAGGGCAGAGAACACTCTTGTCAGCACTATTGAGAACATTGGCTGTGAGATTCCTGCTGCCAAGCCTACTATCACTTGGAAAGAACCAGTTGCCAAGAAATGGAGCACAGATAGGACTTGCACAAGAGGGGGGACCCTTGTGGGGTAACGGATAGCAGATATCAGGTCAGGCTCCAGTTGGGCACATAGCTCTGTGATTGTGGCCCTGTCAAGTCTATAGGTGAGGATAATGTGCCTGTCTTCCATTGTTGCCAAGTCCACTAGGGGTCTGTACACGGGGTATGTCTCCATCTTCTATTCATCCGCAACGTTTCCAATCTAAGGGACAAAAGAGTGAGGAGCCAGTCACAAACTGAACATCGGCGCCACAACAGTACAATGCATGATGTTAATTTGTAATGGCTAAGTGGTATTTGTCCTGTATGTCCTAAAAATTGGATGCAGTTATTATTTAGGTCCTGCCCCCCCCCTGAAATGGCTTCCACCTGTCCTGTGTGGAGGGACAGGTGGAAGTGAGGTAATTCCGTTGATGTTGTGCGCCATTGCGGGAGGCATTCGGGAACCGCCGTGTAGCTCCTCGTTGGTTAACATTGGGCCCTATGGGGGTACAGTGGCCAATGGCGATGTACGCCAGTGGTGACGGTATGCACTGCCACGGACGTTACCACCATTTTCTATCTGATCACTCACTTGGTGCCTGACCTTCCATAGGAGAGGAACTACACTGCATGTGCTGCTGTGACCTGTGTCTGGAAGCTTCCATGGCTCGTGTGACTGGGGAAAGGACCCCTGCCTTCACCTCGGCGGAGTTGGAGCGACTGGTGGATGGGGTCATACCCCAGTTCGGACTGCTGTATGGGCCTCCAGACCAACAGATGAGTACACTGTGAGCACGGTGCATGTGGCATGAATGCATGGAGTGGTGTATGTGAAGGCCTCATGCGGGGGCGGATGTCCCCTGGGCGGTGTACCGCATGTGTGCTGGGCCATGTGTGTAAATGGCGATGTGAAAGGGTATGGTGGGCCATAAGTGTAACAGACAGGACGGTCTGACTGATACCATTTCCTGTGTGCCTTTCTCTGCAGGTCAGCACCCATCAAAAGAATGGTATATGGCGTGCCATCGCCAAGGACGAGAGGACCCTGGGGGTCTACGGCAGGCAGAGCGCTCACTGTTAGAAACGGTGGGAGGACCTGAGACGCTGGACATGGAAGACGGCGAAGGCCCGGCTGGGGTTGGCCTCCCAGCGAGGAAGGGGTGCCTGTCGAACCCTGACCCCCCTGATGGCCCACATACTGGTGGTGGCCTATCCGGAGCTGGATGGGCACTTGAGAGCATCACAGCAGCCACAGGGTGGTGAGTACAGTGCCCATCATTACAACTTATGCATGGTAGGGTGGTATCCGGGTGAGGGATGTATGTCAGTGGGTGCCCCTAGGCCAAGTCTTACATTGCAGAGTAGGTTCCATGTTGGCCAGGGTTCTGAAGTGATAATCCTGCTGCCTGACTCATAGGCATCCACAACTAGTCAGGGCTGTGTGTGACCCAGGTGTGCTGCATTTGGTGGTATGTGCCCCTCCCCATGCCTTGGTGGCTAGCATTATAACTGGTAGTGCAAAGCATAGTGCGTAGGGCTGTTCCCTGTGTGTGACGGTGGTGTGTATGCCAACGGTGGTGTTGGTGCAGCCATTGAGCCAGTGCATCCTTTGTCTCTTCCCCCGTTTTTGTTTTGTCACCCTGTCCTTATGTGCATTAGCACCATCTGGCGGAGGAGCAGAGGCACCAGCGACGGAGGGAGCTGCATCCTACAGGACCCAGGAGGCAGAGTCCACCGATGCTGAGGGCACCAGTGGGACGGAGGGCGAGGGGAGCACCACGGTAGAGACAGGAGGGGACAGTTCGGACACAGATACCTCCT
This sequence comes from Pleurodeles waltl, assembly GCF_031143425.1. Taxonomy (NCBI): domain Eukaryota; kingdom Metazoa; phylum Chordata; class Amphibia; order Caudata; family Salamandridae; genus Pleurodeles; species Pleurodeles waltl. Next base: position 894,595,202 of record NC_090438.1, on the reverse strand, counting down.
CCGATGGAAGTTCCCTGGTGATGGTGGACACCTCAGTGACCACCCCAGCTGCCACCCCTGTATCAGCACTGCCCTCCCAACAGCCCCTCAGCGAGTTGCCCGTGTCCGCTCACCCAGGAGGGTGGACATCTCCTTCGCCCCAGGCACCTCAGGCCCTGCCCCAGTCAGCCCTGCTGCCCTGAGTGAGGAGGCTATTGACCTCCTGAGATCCATCTCTATAGGGCAGTCAACCATTGTGAATGCCATCCAGGGGCTGGCAGCCCAGATGCAACAGACTAATGCATTCCTTGTGGGCATTCACACTGGCTTGCCGGTCCAACATAGATCAATCCAGGCTCTGGCCTCCTCTCTGATGGCAGCCATTGTCCCTGTTTCCACCCTCCCCCCTCCAACTTCCTCTTCCCAATCCCATTACCCTCAACCCCAACCTATCCCAAGCACACAGGCAGACGAGCATGCACACAAGACAACACACAAGAGTGGCACAGGCAAACACAAGCACCACACTTCATCCCACAGGTACTCCCACAAACACCATCCAGATGCAGACATACCAATATCCACAATTTCCATTGTGTCCCCCTCCTCCACCTCACTCCAGTTGCATCTACACTCACACCTGCATGCACTACATCCTCATCCACTACCAGCATCACCACCACACTAAACAGAACACACACCTCACTGGCAGATACCTCCACAACAGCCATGCAAACGTCCCCTGTGTCCTCTCCCACTGTGTCTGTCACCCCTTTCCTAAGGTACACAAACGCAAGCACTCAGACACCCAACAGCCATTCACCTCACAACCACATCCAGACAATGCACCTGCACCCAAACACAGCAGACAGACACCTCCTACAACCACTCCCTCTTCCTCCACTCCCAAACCTTCTCCCTCTTCCCGCCCCAATGTCCCTAAGAAGTTTTTCCTCTCCACCATTGACCTCTTCCCTACCCCTACCCCCATCCTCCACTTCTGGCTAGGGTGGCAAAAACCCAGGCAAGCACCTCAGGCACCCAGTCCACGGGCCCAGTAGTCTCCACACCCACTCGTGGTGGGAAAGGATCCAGGGCACCAGGCAGCCTCAAAGAAAGGGTGCCTGCCCTAGATGCTGCCCGGAAGGGCAAGGAGCCATCCCCAGCTGCTGCCCGGAAGGGCAAGGAACAATCCCCAGCTGCTGGCTGGCAGGAAGGGCAAGGAGCCATCCCCAGCTGCTGCAGGAGCCATTCCCAGCTGCTGCCAGGAAGGGCAAGGAGCCATCCCAGGCTGCTGCCAGGAGGGCAAGGAACCATCCCCAGCTTCTGCCAGGAAGGGCAAGGTGCCTGCCCCAGCTGCTGCCAGGAAGGGCAAGGAGCCAGCACCAGCAGGCAGGAAGGACAAGGGGCCTGGTGCAGTGACTCAGACGGAGCCCCCACCACCAACCATGGTTGTGCAGCCATCTGAGGCTGCAGAGGGTGGGCTGTAGCTTCCCCCCACCACCACCAGCAGCACCACCGCCACCAGTGGGCAGCCATCTGAGGCTGCAGGTGATGGGCTGGAGCTCCCCCCCACCACCAGCAGCAGCACCACCACCACCAGTGGGCAGCTGTCTGAGGCTGCAGCGGATGGGCTGGAGCCTCCCCCACCACCACCATCAGCTGCAGCACCAGCACCACCAATGGGCAGCCATCCGAGGCTGCAGGGGATGGGCTGGAGCCTCCCCCCACCAGGAGCAGCAGCACCACCACCACCAGTGGGCAGCTGTCCGAGGCTGCAGGGGATGGGCTGGAGCCTCCCTCTACCAACAGCAGCAGCACCACCACCACCAGTGGGCAGCCGTCCTAGGCTGCAGGGGATGGGCTGGAGCCTCCCCCCACCAGCGGCTGCAGCAACAGCACCACCACCACTGTGCAGCCGTCACTACCGGCAGACAGTGTGTAGTCCTGCCTCCATGGGCTGCTGTGTGGCCTTCCCCCTCCAGAACCAGTGGGTAAAGCAATCACCAACCCCAGCCTCCCCAGGATCAGAAGCACAGGGCACTATGCCCTCTCCAGATCCAGTGTGGAAGACACCCATCTGAGAGACTGTGGCCTTGCACTGCTCAGGACTGAGCAAAGGACATGTCACCCCCTCCAGAGCCAGTGGGCAAGTCACCCACTTGAGAGACTGTGGCCTTGCACTCCCTAGGACCGAGCACAGGGCATGTTGCACCCTCCAGAGCCAGTGGGCAGGTCACCCATTTGACAGACTGTGGCCATGCACTCCCCAGGAACGAGCACAGGGCATGTTGCCTCCTCAAGAGCCAGTGGGCAAGTCACCCACTTGAGAGACTGTGGCTTTGCACTCCCCAGGACCAAGCACAGGGCTTGTTGCCCCCTCCAGAACCAATGGTGTTATTTCAACTGCCGGCTGAAGTACCCCCGCTCCCCATCCCCCTGAGGTGCCTGCCTATTTTCCAACTGATGTCCCTGCAGTGTTCTTTCCATGTTGGTGCAGGTGACAAGTGGGGCCTTGGACTTTGGCCTGTGGCCCGGTGGCCCAAGCACAATATGGACTGGGCAGTGTCCCTTGAACTGTACATATGTATATACCATTACATTGCATTTTCGCATTTCTACTGTGTTGTTATTATTACACTCACTTTTGCACAATCCTATTGTCCTTGCATTATTCTTCAGGGGTACGTGGTAAATATTTTTTATTACTGCGGCTGATATTGTGTATGGTATTGGGGGTGGGGGGTGTGTTGTGCATGAGTGTGTCACTCTCTTTTTCCTCCCTTCCTCCCCTGTGTGCTAGGCGGCTGTACTCGCTGTGGTCGTCTTCGCCATCATTGGTGTTTGTGGTGCAGCAGGACGTAGAAAATTATTGGGAATATTTGAAGTTCAGGCTCCATGGTGGCGTGGTTCTTCCCTGTGTCTCCAAAGGTGAGTCCTTTCCCTTCTGTGCAGTGTTTCCGCCAGGCTTTTGATGTTGTTGGTACCGCCCTGGAAATGGTGGGAGTCTCCAGGGTCTTAATATGGTGGGCGGAACATTGAATTCCGCCTGGCTGTAGGCAGCTACCGCCGTGGTGGCTGTTGTATCTGCCCTGGCGGTCAGTGTGGTAAAGTGGCTGTCTATCTGAGTTCTCACCGCCATGGTCATAATTTGGTGGCAGTTACCACCAGCCTTTGCGGTAATACCGCCACTTTATCACCGACCGCCAGGGTTGTAATGAGGGCCTATATGCATCTCTACTATACGCCACTCTACAATGCACCACTCTACTGTAGTCTCTTCCACTCTACTCCTCTACACTCTATGCCACACCAGTCACTCTACTCCACTCATGTGTACACTGTTCCCCTGTACATTAGTCAACTCTGTGCTATTCCGCTGTATACCACTCCACACTACGGCAATCCACTCTATGCTATTTAGACTGTATGGCACTATGCGGAATTCCACTCTGCAGCACTCCACTCTACTCTACAACATGCCACTCCATTCCACTCTATGACATGGCACTCCACTGTAACCCATTCCAGTCTACGCCACTTCACTACATATTATTAAAGTGTATGCTTCTCCACTATATGTTACTCCACTCTACACCATTCCACTCTATGGTTTTGGACTATTGCTTAAAGTCTAGAAATTCCTTAGGCCAACTCATATATCATGTATGCCTTTGTCTCTTATACACTTGTAGTTCCCTCCATGACAAAGGGCTTTGATGGCATGAGTAAACACATAGACTATGAGACATTTCTAACCCACTGCAGTCCAGAGCTAATTATACTCACATTTCCAAAAGAGCCATGTGTTGGGCTTGAAATTGACTTCTCAAGATGTGACCACACAACATCTATGTGATATAACCTTTCATCTGAAAATGTCCCTTCAAGTGTCACATTTTTCATCATCACTAATTTCTCATCTGGACAGAACTAAGGACACCCAAAATTTGATGAGGCATTGTGTTGCAAACCTCAGCACAATGCAGTATACCAGACACAGCATCAGATACTGCCTGATTAACTTACACCTCCAGAAATCCTCATGCACATTGGATGTGTGTCAACTGTCATGTTGATGCCATACAACATTGCTGGAAATTTAAAAGGTTAAACAACAAAAATATCTACAGACAAAAAAATTGCCCCCTTGATGCTGCTGATGGGCCCTCAACTGTCCATCAAGGTCTGAGTAGACCACCGCTAGGATGTGGGCCATTAGGGGTGGTCAGGGTGCATAGCATCCACTTGGATCATTGGGAGGACTACCCAATCCCACTTGCTGCAGACTGTGTGTCGTAGATCCTCCCACCTCTTCCAACACTGCAGGCTGTGCAGTTTATGGACCCCCAGGATCAGCACCTTCTTGGAGATGGCCTTCCATATTTCCCGCTTTTGATGGGATGACCTGTATGGGTGCTAGAAAAGAAAAAGAAGAAAAGTTTTGATAGATTTGCTTTGTCTGTACTGCTGTGACACAATTGTGTGGCATTGCTCACATTCATTAACCAATCATTCCATCTTTTCTTAGAACACTTAGGGGGTCATTACAGCTTTGGCGGGGCGGCCGTCAATGCGGCCGCACTCCCGCAGTGCCCATTTGGAAATCCCTGCTGGGCCGGCGGGGATGTGGGCTGCAACATGGGAGCCGGCTCCAAATGGAGCCGGCGGTGTTGCGGCCGTGCGACGGGTGCTGTTGCACCCGTCGCGCTTTTCACTGTCTGCAGAGCAGACAGTGAAAAGCCGCATGGGGCCCTGTCAGGGGGCCCCTGCACTGCCCATGCCAGTGACATGGGCACCACAACTCCCCGTACCACCAGCCTTTTCCTGGCGGTTCATACCGCCAGAAAAAGGCTGGCGGTCGGGGATTATCACCGCTAGGGCAAATCTGACGGAATACCGCCGGCGGTGCAACCGCGGCACTTCCGCTGCGGTCGTAATGGGCCAGGAAGCACCACCAGCCTGTTGGCGGTGCTTCCGTCATTTTAGCCCTGGTGGTCTCGTACCGCCAGGGTCAAAATGACCCTCTTAGTGGTTCCTAGGAAATTTGCAGTTTTCATTTGAGCACCCTCAGCACTGTCTATCTCCTCATGTTACCAATTCAGGCCTAAAACATCCTCTAGGCTAGAGCTTTAAAACAGTTCCTACTGTGAGACCCACTCCTGATTTCTCACAATCATTGTGAGCTACTATAGACAAAAGAACCTGTACAATTCTTGCCGTTGTCTTCGGCCTAAACCCAGTACCCATGGTTTGCATCACATACAATGACTGAGGGCAGTATGGAAAGGCAGCTATGTGTCAGCAAGAGTAGGGCTTTGGGGGATGTTGGAACAAGTGTATGTAGGAATGGGACACACTTGGGTGGATGATTGAGAGCCTGTGGCATTCATGTTTGCAGCACATGAAATAAGTTACTCTTCATGTGGCACCATGACATGTATGAAACCACACAGAATATCCTATTCCACAATATGGGCTGTAATCCCACTTGACAGGACAGCATCAGACAACTCCACCACTTTAAAACATTTTCTGACACTTAACATCACTATCACTTTGATGTTGACTGTATGTTGCCACTCATACTACTGCTGCACTGTCTACTAGTCAATGGTAGTAAGGGGCCTGCAGTTTGTCTGATAAAACTGAAATTGAGTTACCTGGACAGATATTACAGCTTATCATTTCAGGTGACTTTACATTTCCATGCACAGACATTTCTAACAGGGACACACAACAGTCTGTCCCCAGAAAAATAGTTCAGTTCACTCCACTCCAATCACAACTCTTCATACATAAACAGAAAATTACAAATTAGGCTGTGGATAAAACATAAGCAAGTAAGTTAGCCAAACATTTCCCAATCAGACATGTATCTGCTCCTCTGGGGTCCCATAGAGCTGGCTGCACAGGGACAGGGCCTCACTGTGCTGAAGGCAGGGGCCCTGTCACCTGCTTTGCCCGGCATCCTGGCTCCCAGAGGTCAATAACAGTAGCAAAAAAATGAGGAGGTCTTGTTGGCTACAGTGTTAGGAAGCAATTGAGCTTTTTTCAATATGCCATGTGCAAGTATACAGTGGATGCGAACAGTGACTGAGATGAACACAGACATTGGCTTTTTTGCCAATACAATGCTATATAATGAACAAATGAGTTTGGAAGTTCCAAGCATTTAATAACAATATGTGTACATGTATTACACAATGACATCCCCAATGTTACCAAGACTTAAGATGTGAGTTGATGTTAAAAGTGTGTATAACCATTTCAGCTGACCAGGCCCTGATCTGGTTAATGCCATTCCTAAGGGGTATTCAATTAACAGATTAGACAGAAATGTCAAACAGGGAGATGGCCTTGCCATTATTCAAAGCACTTCTTTTCAGCCACCTTCAAGCCGGTGCATACAACATTATTTGAAGCCTTGAAGTTTCTTTTGAGCTACACAATAAACAGTCCTTGAAAGGACTTTTATTTTACTGCCCTCCTAAGAATAACTACACAGTACTGGGGGACTTTAATTTCCAGTTTGAAGTGCAAACAGGCAGCAATACAATAGCTCTCACTCAAACTATGGTTGGCCTTGGCCTCCTACAAAGAGCAGCAGAGCCCACTCATGCAGATGGGCATATTCTGGATGGGATCTTTACAAATATCCGATCATAAGGCTATCTTATTTGACATTACTTATAAACTATCAGGCCAAAAAAGTAGCGCTTCAAAGTCCTTCTTGCTCACTCGGCCATGGCATAAGATTCAACCAGAAGATTTTAAACTAGCCCCATACCCCTGATTTGCTCTGACGATATTGATAACACCACTTTAAACTATTCCAATTGGTTAAATGTGGTGGTCAATACTCTGGCAACTGAAAAGGCAGCCACATCACAGAGAGGTGAACTCTCAGCCCCCTGGTTTTCAGATGATCTCAGAAAACTTAAACAATGCTGTAGGAGACAGGAAAGAATATGAACAAAATATTATAATTACCAAGAAGAAAAGTACAAGAAACTTCTGGCAGATTACAAATCCATGATTATAAAAGCAAAATTCTCTTTCTTTACACAAATAAATTGAATCCTCAAAGCACTCCACAAAGGAATTATTTAGAACAGCAGTTAATCTGTCAACACCACCATCTGGTAAACTGGCTGGTAAGACCCAAGCCTTCTGCAATACTCTTGCATATTTCTTTCAAAGCAAGGTAGAACAAGTCTATAATATATTATTCACTAATACTCCTTTTCCAGGCAGTGAAGAGTTGGCTACCGCTAACCAGGTGAGCTGGGACACCCTAGTGGAGTTTTCACCTCTTTTAATGGAGAAGGTAGTAGATCTAATTAAATCTACCAAATCTGGATCCCCCTATGATCCTGTCCCTCCTTGGGTAGTCAACCTAGCTCCAGGGCTAACTGCTGCCAGTTTAACTGTTTTTTTCTCACATGTTCAAAGAGGGCTATTTTCCCTCACAGTGGAAACATGTGTCACTATTGCCCCTAATAAAAAAGCCTAAGTTTAATGTCTTGGACCCCCAATAGCTAACAGTCTATATCAATACTACCACTCCCTGCTAGAATTGTGGAAAAGATCTTGCATAAACATTGAATAGAACACATAGATATCAACAGCCTGCTTGATCCAACACAGTTTGGATTTAGATCTGGGCACAGTGCTGAGACTACACTCATTAGGACCACAGAGGAAATAAAAATAGCATTGGACAGAGGCGGACGAGCAGCACTGATATTACTTGGCTTATTAGCAACACTTGATACAGTAAATCGTAAGTTACTGCTGAGCCACCTTTCCCAGCTAGGGATCAGAAGCACTGACCTAAATCTCCTAAGTTCCTTCCTCCGTGGCCAGGCACAATCTATGGCCTTGGGTGACTTTGCATCCCATTCCTTCTCATTTCTGTGTGGGGTCCCTCAAGGATTTTCATTGAGTCTCACCTTGTTTAATGTTTATGTCACTCACTTGGCCAACCAGATACCATCCTTTGGCTTCTCTCTTACATCCTATGCAGACAACACTCAACTTATCATCTCCCTGACCAGCAATATCAACATGGGACTTAAATTCCATGATTGTATGCTAGAGGTCAGTGGTTGAATAAATAGTAATTTCATGAAATTGAACTCAGGTAAAGACTGAGGTTTTGTAATTTGGTACTCAAAACTCCTTCTGGTCCCCTTCCTGGTGGCCACAAGAGTTAGGCTCACTCACACCCCAAGGATGGAAAGCACAATATCTAGGGGTTATACTAGACAATAAATTGTTATATACTGGCCAGGTCCATTCAGTAATCTCCTCTGCTTTTTATGTTCTAAAAACTATAAAGTAAATCCGTTCTGAACTCCAGAAGCTGGTGGTTACATCTCTCATTCTTTCTAAATTACACTACTGCAATAGTCTTTATTTAAACTTGCAACAACAGGTAATGAACAAACTGCAAACAGCACAGAATGCAGTGTCATGCCTCTTTTTGAAGATTCACAAGTTTCAGTCAGCCTCAAAGGCATTAGGAAAACAACATTGGCGCCCTATGAAACAGAGAATGACAGTCCTATGCATAATTTATGAAACAGTGCATGATTTAGTACCGACCTTTTTGAATAATTGTTACACCCCAACTAGGATGCTAATATCACCAAAGTCAAAACATCTTTGCATTGCTTGAGCTAATAAAGCCTCCTATGGTGGAAGAAGTTTTACTCATGGTGCCGCTAAAGCTTGGAATTCTCAGCCTCTTGCAATCAAAGAGATTCCCAATTTTCTAGCTTTCTGGAAAGCCTTGAAATCCTGGCTTTTCGACATGTAGGATGGGCTTGGTCCAAGGTGCAGCAGAACCTAGGGTTACCCTAGGGTTTTCAAGCGCTCTAAAAATATTCTAACATAACAATGTAACATACATGCAGACCTTTGAACACAGGCATGGGTAGGAGACAATAGCCTCAGACGTTCCGCCCCTTTCCAAACCTTGCCATCATGGAAGAAAGGGTTGTCATAAAAATGTTTTAGCTAAATAGGCAAACTATCCTGCAGTTGTGTTATCACTTGGAGCCTGACCTCCTGCCTCACAATAGGAATACAACAGCAATAACGCTAACTGTGAAACTCATTTCATTACTCTATTTTGGGGACAATAGTACTTTACTTTTCAATACACTGTAGCAGGATCTGGGGGCATGTGCCAGTGAACTTTCAGTGTTGTGATACGAGAAGTCCTTGCTTCCTTGATGAGACACATCAACAGCTACATCCAGTTCCCATGTCAACAAAATTTGACACTGTGTAGGGAGAATTTTATGCTTTGGGTGGACTACCACATGTAGCTGGAGCAATAGATGGCGTGCATATTGCCTTGGTACCACCACACGCAAGTGAACAGGTCTACCACAATCATAATAACTTCCATTACATGAATGTGCAAGTTGTCTGTTTATTGGATTTATGCATCTCAAGTGTTTGTGCCCACTTTCCTGGGTCAACGCATGATTCATTTGTACTACGGAACAGCACCTTTCCCCTGCAGATGTCACAACGTGGACCGAAGAGGGCCTGGCTTGCTGGTCAGTACAATGTGACTTGAGGATCTTTTGCCTGAATCCTAGTTTAGGAATGGACAATGGCTTGATGTGTTATTAATCTGTTATTGTCTTGCTTCAATTTAGGAGCCTCAGCGTATCCTATCTGACCATGGTTTTTGGCATTGCTGAGAAATCCAACAATGCCAGGGGATGTGTACTTCAATGAGGGCCATGGAAGAACACAGAGGCCAGAGGAGCAGGCTTTTGGGCTTCTAAAGGCCAGGTTTAGGTGGCTAGACAAGAATGGTGGAGTCTTCCTCCTCTCACCCAATAAGGTGTGCCAATTGATGGGTGCCTGCTGCATGCTCCACAACATCACCCTGCAACGGAACATCCCAATAACCATAGAGGAGGGAGAGCCACTGGGTAAGGATGTTAAAATGCTCACTGATGTTGACAGTGGTGAATAAGAAGGAGTTGACCTATGTCAAGATGTCATTAACCACTTTTTGACCTGAGTGTAAGTGTACCTTTATCTATTGTAATCTCCAGTGTCAGTACAACTTGTGACATAGGGAAGATATCCATCTGAAAAGGTAATTTGGTAGGAATGGTCAGTTCCGGAAAGTCTGAGGCAAAGATGTTAGTGGATCAAAGTTTCCCTACATTGACTAATGTGTTTGTTGCCATAGATTAACTTTGTTTGTCCTAAGTATGTTTGTCCTCCTAACTTGTCACTTGAGTCAAATGTAATATGTGAAATCATTAATTACCCCTTGTTATTCTGTTTCGGGCCCTTTGCCATATCATCTTCATTTGGACATTTGCACTGATATGTTGCTGATGGAAAGTACAAAGTGAACACGTGTTGATCCTGGGACCGGCACTCACTTGGGATGGACAGATCTTGTATAGACATAACATTCACTCAGATAGAATGGAAGTTCAGGCAATTGTATTAGATCTTTTTTCTATGTGATGGATCCATCAAGGTAATATATGCTACTTAACTTGTTCAAACCTCATGTGTATGTCAAGACCTGGCATACTGTTCTTTCTTTATGTTGTCTAAATCGTAAATTTCTATTCAGTGGAGGTAGCTGTTTGTGTGTCTCCTCATAGTTGATAGCATTTATTTAGCACACCACTGAATGGTGGTTATGTAACTGAACCAGATACTGCCACAGTGTCCTGTAATAGTCATGTGGCCACACATTCTGTTACTGCCATGATGTAGACTATTGGTGTTATCAATGTAGGATTCCTATTGTGAAGGCAGGATGTGTGGCTCCAACTGAGGTCATGCATCAATGATAGTTTGCCTATCTAATGTGATCCCATGCAATATTTTGTTTCATTCATGGTTTCAAGGTCATGGAGCATCCACTGCTGAATGGCACAGACTCTATTGTTATGCATGGTTTGTGAAACTCAGCATTGATTTCTTCAAGGACTTGTTAGCTAAATATGTATGTTCCCAATACAATATGAACTGCTTTAGTTTTGTTTGTATGAAATAGGTAGCCCATTCCCTCTTTCTCATTTCTAATTTTCCTTAGCAAATAAATGCTCAAAAGATTTGACAAGATAGTAGAAGACAGACATGACAAATTAAATGCCACAATAAATCCAACAAGAATCTTGTAGTTTGTGTTCATATCATTTATTTGCATGACATAAAATAACACAAAGGTGAATTGAAAAATAAGGAAATGAAACAAAAGTCTATCATGGTGGATGAAAGTATGGTAGTAGGACCAAAAATCGGTTGGGAGTCCAAAGTACAAAATACAACTGTCCTCAGAAAAGGTATATGTGCCCAAGTAATAGTTGACAGAGTGAACGGTAGACACACAGTGGAGGAAATTAGGACTTATGACTCTTGGAGGTGGTGGTGGCAGTGTTGCCATCCTCTCTTGGCGGTCCTAATGACCGTCCTCTCTGGGAAGGAGGTGGGGACACAGGTGCACGCACTGGGGTCGGGCGAGCAACCTCCTTGTATGGCAGGGCCTCAATGTCTCTTGCTGGCAGTGGTGCACTTGACCCAGTAGTGGAGGGACCACAGACAGGGCAGATGGAATGGGAAAAGCCCTGCTCACATGGGAGTAGTTGTCCTAAAGGGCCCCAGTCAGGGAGCTGATTGCAAATTTCTGAGATAAGCTCCCTCTGCCTCTCCTTAATCTCCATAAGCTCAGTTAAATCCTGGCCCATTACGTCCTGTGGCTGTTTTACTGCTCCCAAGACTTGGTCAATGGTGATCTGGCCTTTCTTTGCTGACCCACAGATTCCTTCTGATGATCCCTACCCCTAGTACCCTGTGCCCTTGTGGAAGTGTACCCAATCCCACTGGGTCCAGGCAGAACTGGAGGCAGTGTCGGTGTTATCTCAACAGCAGCCAGGACTGGGGGGGCACAGTATTGGTATGTACCTCCTCCGTACACAGGAAGTGGAGGTGTCCTCATGCTGAGATAGTGTTGCAGCTGGGGTGGGAGGTGCAAGTCTGGTCCGAGAGTGACTCACTGGAGCTAACTAGCCAGAAAGACCAGCTGGCTTCCAATCACCTAGACTTGCAGCAGTAGAGTCGTCACTGAAGGGTTGCTCCTGTGCTGGAGTGGGGGTGTCTTGGCTGGCAGACCGTGGTCCACTGGGCTGGGGCAGGGTGGACCTGTGAATGATGCAGAAAATATGTAATTAATATACTGTTTGTGCACTTTATGTCTCTTTGTCTACAAATGGGACTACCTAAAAAAGTAGAAACAGTGATAGACAGATTGGACCTTTGTGTGATTTTCACTATATTACACATGCAGCCTGATTTACACAGATGACATTTCCAGTGCTGGCGATGTCGAGATGTCCTGAAATGTAAAAGTGTTAGTTCAGAATTGTGTGTCAGGTATAGCAGACATTCAGCCCTACACAGTGATGAGTAGATTGGAGTACTGGACCATTGCAAGGCCTAGCAGGCTACAAACACTGGAGTCAATGTGGTTCAGCTTAAAATTAAAACTGTAATTTGTCATCATCTGGACAGTGCAAAGTAAATTGTGTTTGGCTACTACTTCTATTCAGCATGCCACAACACATTGCTGGGAATCTTGGATTCAAAAGAATATTGGGCATATTTACAAACCCGCTTTTTGTGACGTTCCGGTGGCGCTGTACATTGTGCTGTATTTACAAGGTGGCTGTAACAGGGTAACATCCCCTGACGACGTGAACGATGGATCGGGGCCGACACAATTGTGCCCCAGGGGGTTGGAAAAGAGGATCGCGTGCCAACGTAAGCATGCCCAGAAGGAAAAAACGGAAGAGGAAACAGCCGAGTAGAAGATCAGTGACGGCGCGTATGAGGAGGGCAGCAGGGACGCTCGAGGAGATCACAGGAGACCCGAGAAACAGGAAGTGAAAGGAACCGCATACGAAATTGAAGGTACGTGAACCAAACCTGCGAGGGGAATGCCAGAGGAGAGTGCTAGACGCATCCGAAGCAGGTCAAGGAAGTGGATGCATTTGAAGACGTCGGAGACATGGGTCAGAGGTGCGAGGAGGACCCCCGAACAGCCAGACCTGCTGAGAAGCAAAAATTTCAGGACCCAGAAGCCCACCACGTCCCAGGAGGGATGTAACTAGCACAGGTACATGCCCAAATTCAGGGCTCTGCTTCGACATTAATAAAAAGGGGAAAAAGGAAGTGGGAAAAAGGAAGTGGGGAATGACAGCCCAGGAAAAAGGGTATCCCCACAATGAAAATAATAAGGGCTGTTAGGAAGTCAATAAAACTCATGTGAAGCGCATGTTGGTTGGAGCACGCACACAAAGACACCATATATGAGCACAAAGTTAAGACGTCGTACACTGAGCGTTCACCTTATTCACTATACCTTCACCTACCCTTCCCCACTATAGTTAACTTTAGGTATATACAAATCACCAGAATAATAGACTTAATTCTCGTCAGTCTCTTTTTCTGTTCTCTCCTCATGTTCGAGAATTATCTGCAAAATAAAACAAACAAGAAGGAGATTAATGTAGAGGACTCTAAATGAGAGAAGAAAAAAGTAACAAACGAACATATAAAGGACTTTCAGAAGATCAATATTAAGAAGTGTGGAAAGTGCACAAACGTAAATAAATATTCTTTTTTGGGTGGAAAACTCATGTGAGTTTATCTAATCTTGTCTGATATAATTAAAGGGAATAAAACCCTTCTGTTGTTGATAAGGACGTCCCTGGAGTAACCTCTTACAGTGGAGTTAAGTCACTTTTTGTGGCTTAACACCACTTTGTAAATACGGCCCCTTAACATGCAGCACTTTGCATGTAAGAGGCGTGCAATGGGTGTTGCTGGGGGTGTTCCATAGCAACACCAATTGCATTTTGATGCTGCCCCAGATTCATGAGATTTCATGAACCTAAGGCAGCACCACAATCTAACCCCACACCATGGGTGGCATTGGCATGGCACAACGAGGAGAGATGCTTTAATTTCTCCTCCTTTTTTAGCTCTTTCTATGTGTGTTGCACGGTGCTGCACACATGAAGGACAAAATCACAATTAAAGATGATTTTTGTGCAGGAAGGTGTCCCTTCCTGCACAAAAACATTCTCCCCCACCATGGCGCAAGGATGGCTGCATTGGTGCTCGGCAGCTAATTTAACGCTTGCACAGGGAGAAACACGGATGCGCCATATTCTTTTTAATATTTGTGTATTTTAGAAGTGACACAGTGTGGCGCTGCCAATTTTGGAGCAGTGTCCGCGCTGTGCCACTTCTAGTAAATATGCCCCACAGAATTATGTGAGCAATTTCCATCACTTTAATCTAGCTATAAGAAGGTGTCAATACACTTCAGATACACAAGCGGTGACATTTTAATCAATAGAATGACATGGTGACTGTCAAATGCACAGGTGTTTGAGATGTATGGACGTATGGAAGTAAAGGAAAGTGTAGCAACATTACATTGTAGTATTGTTTTGCAGACCCAAAAAAAGGGCATCATGGTAGTTGTAGCCATCTGTTGACACCATAGACAATGCTTGTTTGAAAAGTGAGTTCCACATATCTGTTTCAATGACTATAGTGGAGGTGAGCACACATTTGCAACATGTAATCACACATGAGTATGATGTTAATAGGTGAAAATACCACTTACAAACACTATACCTTCCTGTGCAAATGATGGAGTTTTGGACCTATTTTGGAAAAACAAAAACATACACTGCTAGAATGTAAGGGAATGAGGAGCAAATGCAAGGGATGATTCATGAGGAACAACACACAATCTGACTAGACATATTGCACATTGTTATTAATGGAGATACAACCATGGTGCTGGTAATTGGTATAAAGCAAGATATTTTGTGAAGTCAAGTTGAGATGTATCTGTTTTCCTAAAGGTGTTGACGCATTCTAAATGGCAAACCTAAAGGGAGGTCTCCATTTGTGATTGTTGAGACATTGCCAAGTACAACTTACCAGCCTCTACTCCACCAGAGATTCCAGTCAAACCTTCAGGATTTAGGATCTGCAAGACCTTCTCCTCCTAGGGAGAGAGTTGTAAGGGGAGGCTGGAAGAACCACCTCTATTCCTTTGGAAATCCAGGTGATGCTTGGAGGCCAGGGAACAAACTTTCCCCGCAGCTTGTTCCACCTCTTCCTTATCTCCTCCTGTGTGCACAGATTGCTAAATACAGCATTCACAACTGTTCTGGACCACATTTGCCTCTTTTGGGATATGGTTGCATTCTGTACTTGTGCTCCAAACAATTGTGGCTGTACTCTAATGATTTCATCCACAATGACAGAAAGCTCTCCCTCTGTGAAACATGGATTTCTCCTCCCTTCCATAGTGAATAATTGTGAAATAAATCTAGTGCCCAAAAAATAGAAGGATACTCCACAAAAAAATAATAACAAAAGACACAGAGGGAGAGAAACACAGACATAAAACCTGGCTCCTGTGTGCATCCAAATGGTCTGCTGCAGTGTGTTGGCAAATTATCATAGACTGGAATGGAGTATATTTTATAATGTGTTTTGCAGGTGTTCACAATTGTCCAGTTTACAACAGGTGTGGGCTGCTAGCATCCAACCAATGACTACAGCCATAGTACTAAACTGAACAGGTCTGGCACCAGGGGCCTGTGCCTGAAAAAACACCAGCACATCTGTGTGATCTAAATAGGCTCTGCAGGATTCTGCAATCAAGACGGCAATGGGGGGCCTGCTCGCCAGTACTGGAGTCTGCTGAATCAGCTGCAGGATGCAGCTTGTGCAACAGAGTGGATTCTGTTAAGGGCAGTCGTCAGCTCAGCTGCCATACATGTGAATACAGTGGGCGGAAGACCATTGACTTGATGGATTTTTTGGGTCTGTGCCCGACGTGGCTTGGCGGTGCGACTGCCAAGGTCTAAATCAGGCCCAGAGTCCCTTATGCATATTATGTTTCCAGTTAAGTTTAAAGGACCTCTATACTGAGTCCATGAGACCCATATGCGGTAGTACTTCTGTGCGACCCTACGTGCCTTGTCTACTATTTTCTCCACTGCTGCACAGTGGTCCTTGCCCCTGGCCCATTCCTACACTGACAGCTCCCTCTCACCCCTCCAGTGCCTTGCGAGATCCATCTTGGCCACCACGTATGCTGGAGTGGCTGCACGAACAGCATTCAGGCCCCAGAGCACGTTCCATCCGCTAGAAACTCTCTGTGGTGTAACAGAACCGTTGAAGATAATTGAACTGGG
Source organism: Pleurodeles waltl (assembly GCF_031143425.1). Taxonomy (NCBI): domain Eukaryota; kingdom Metazoa; phylum Chordata; class Amphibia; order Caudata; family Salamandridae; genus Pleurodeles; species Pleurodeles waltl. Next base: position 894,578,940 of record NC_090438.1, on the reverse strand, counting down.
ATATTGAAATTGGGTCTCTGGTTGATAGAGGTTTGCACTCTGTCCAAGCAGGGACCGCAATCCTAGTCAGGTCAAGTAAGATAGGTTTACCTGTGCTCACCCTCTGGTAGCTCAGCGAGTGGTGTCCACAGGCTTCAGTGCAGGCAGCAGCAAAGTGGCGATTCTGCAGCAGAATGTGTCAGTTCCAAGCAATGCACCAGTGTTGATTCGTCAGTTCTTGTGTTGCAGCACCACACTGACCTTCAAGGGCACAAGACTGCATTTGGCACTACTTGGCAGAGCAAGATTCAAAGCAGAGGAACCCAGATGCTAGATGCAGGTGAAGTCTTTGACATCCCTGAGGCTTCAGAAACAGGAGGCAAGTTTAGTCAGGCCCTTGGAGAAACTTTAGATTGCAGGATGAAGCGTGTTAAGTCCAGTCCTCTCACTCCCAGGCAAGAAGCAGCAAGCAACAGGCCAACACAGCAAAGCAAACAGCAAAGTGGCAGTCCCTCGCAACAGCACTGCATTCTTTCTTCCTGGTAGAGTGTCCTCCGTCGAGAAGTGTTCTGTGTATGTGGTGTCAAAGGCCCAGTACTTATACCCGAAAATGCCTTTGATGTAGGAGTAACGTCAAAATAATAAAAAGTGCAGAAGGTTCTATTTCAATTCAACAGTGGCTCCAGACTACCCGTAATGAGAAATCAGCCCTTTGTTTGAGGGCAGGACACAGCCTATTCAGATTTAAATGTAAACTGCTTCTCCCTCTCCCTGCCCAGGACGCCTATCAGTATGCAGATGAATGCAGATGCATCTCCTGTCACAACAAGCCCTTCATGTATGCGGCGGTCTGGAGGGAATGCACAGATGTAGCTGTCACCTAAACCCAGACATGCATTCAGAGACAGGCTAGGGCGCAGAAGGTTAAAGGGAGAAACTGCCAACTTCCTCAAAGTGGCATTTTTCAGACCTGCAGTTTAAAAACCACCTTCACCAAAAGATGTATTTTTAAAGAGACACCAAACTTCCTATTTCTGTCTTATTTCAAGGCAACCCTAATCCTAGCCTATCAGAGAGATAATCCTTGCAGTAGTAAAAAACAAATATTAGGAGATTTTCACTATCTGGACATGGTAAACTTAAAAGCACATATTCAACTTGTTAAATACACTGCATCGTGCCCTTGGGGATAACTAGGGCCTACCTTAGGGGTGCCTTACATGTAATAAAAAGAAAGGTTTGGGCCTGGCAAGTGAGTTCACATGTCAGGTCTAAATGGCAGTTTCAACTGCACACACAGACTCTGCAGTGGCAGGCCTGAGACATGTTTGAAAGAATACAGTAGTGTTTGACACAGTCAGTGCTGCAGGCCCACTACTAGCATTTGATTTACTGGCCCATGTGCACACATTGTGCACTTTAAGATGGACTTCTTGGTAAATCAAATATGCCACTCATGGAGGACCCAATATTACCATGTTTTAGACACCAAGCACATGCACTTTAACACAGGTCAGCAGTGAGAAAGCGCACAGAGTCCTAAAGCCAGCAAAATCAAAGTTCAACACACAGTTAAAACAGGAGGTCAGAAAGCATAAAGTCAGGGAAAGCCACGACAAAAGATGCCAGGTCTAACGTGTACCCCCAAGCAGAAAGTGGGAAGCACTACCCAAACCTTTGGGAGTTCTCTTCAGTAAGGGCTGGAAAACCTGGACAGACCATTATCGTTGTCATGTTGTGTTCCAGGACATTGTTCCACTGCAAAATCCAGACCAGTTTAAGATTCTCACCCCTTGTAGGAAAGTACCATCTTGCCTGGCATGTTACCCCCATTTTTGCTTATATGTCAGTTTGTTTTTGCCTGTGTCACTGGGATCCTGCTAGCCAGGGCCCCAGTGCTCATAATTGTGGCCTGTATGTGTTCCCTGTGTGGTGCCTGACTGTATCACTGAGGCTCTGCTAACCAGAACCTCAGTGTTTATGCACTCTCTGCTTTTATAATGGTCACTGCAGGCTAGTGACCATTTTCTCCAATTCTTATTGGCACACTGGAACACCCTCATAATTTCCTAGTATATGGTACCTAGGTACCCAGGGTATTGGGGTTCCAGGAGGTCCCTATGGGCTGCAGACTTTCTTTTGCCACCCATAGGGAGCACAGACAATTCTTACACAGGACTGCCACTGCAGCCTGAGTGAAATAATGTCCACATTATTTTCACATCCATTTTACACTGCACTTAAGTAACTTATAAGTCACCTATATGTTTAACCCTCACTTGAGGAAGGTTAGGTGCAAAGTTACTAACTGTGAAGGCACCCTGACACTAGCCAAGGTGCCCCTACATTGTTCAGGGCAATTTCCCCAGACATTGTGAGTGCGGGGACACCATTACACATGTGAACTACATATAGGTCAATACCTATGTGTAGCTTCACAATGGTAACTCCGAACATGGCCATGTAACATGTCTAAGACCATGGAATTGTCCCCCCAAGCCAAATATGGTAGTGGGGTGCCAATCCCATGCATCCCCGGGGCTCCAGCATGGACCCGGGTACTGACAAACTAGCTCTCTGGGGTTTTCTCTGCAGCTACCGCTGCTGCCAACCCTCAGACAGGTTTCTGCCCTCCTGGGGTCTGGGCAGCCCAGTCCCAGGAAGGCAGAACAAAGGATTTCCTCTGAGAGAGGGTGCTACACTCTCTCCCTTTGGAAATAGGTGTTAAGGGCTGGGGAGGAGTAGCCTCCCCCAGCCTCTGGAAATGCTTTGAAGGGCACAGATGGTGCCTTCCTTGCATAAGCAAGTCTACACCGGTTCAGGGAGCCTCCAGCCCCTACTCTGGTGCGAAACTGGACAAAGGAAAGGGGAGTGACCACTCCCCTGTCCATCACCACCCCAGGGGTGGTGCCCAGAGCTCCTCCATTGTGTCCCAGACCTCTGCCATCTTGAATGCAGAGGTGTGAGGTCACAATGGAGACCTCCGAGTGGCCAGTGCCAGCAGGTGACGTCAGAGACCCCTCCTGATAGGCTCTTACCTGGTTAAGTAGCCAATCCTCCTCTGAGGGCTATTTAGGGTGTCTCCTGTGGGTGTCTCTTCAGATAACGAATGCAAGAGCTCACCAGAGTTCCTCTGCACTTCTCTCTTCAACTTCTGTCAAGGATCGACCTCTGACTGCTCCAGGACACCTGCAAAACCGCAACAAAGTAGCAAGACGACTACCAGCAACATTGTAGTGCCTAATCCTGCTGGCTTTGTCAACTGTTTCCTCGTGGTGCATGCTCTGAGGGCTGTCTGCCTTCACCCTGCACTGGAAGCCAAGAAGAACTCTCCAATGGGTCGACGGAATCTTTACCCTGCCAATGCAGGCACCAAACTTCTGCATCACTGGTCCTCTGAGTCCCCTCTCACCTTGACGAGCGTGGTCCCTGGAACACAGGAGCTGGATCTAAGTGACCCAGACAGTCCAGTGGTCCTTCTGTCCAAATTTGGTGGAGGTAAGTCCTTGCCTCCCCACGCCAGACAGTAATCCTGTGTACTGTGTGATCTGCAGCTGCTATGGCTTCTGTGCACTTTTGCAAGACTTCCTTTGTGCACAGCACAGCCCAGGTCACCAGCACTGCGTCCTGCATTGCCCGACTTGCTGAGCTGACCTCCAGCTTCGTGGGACCCTCTTTTGTTGTGTTGAGATGACTGCCGTGCTCAGATTTCCTGAATGCCTGTTCAAGTGCTTAGGCGGGTGCTGTCTGCTTCTGCATGGACCCTCTATGTTGCTGAGTACCCCCTCTGTCTCCTCCTCCAAGGGGTGACCTTCTGGTCCTTCCTGGGTCCTGTCAGCACCCATAATCTTTAACTGTGACTCTTGCAGCTAGCAAGGCTTGTTTGCAGTCTTTCTGCATCCTCCAGTGCACCGTGGGACATTTTCTGACCAAAGGAGAAGTTCGTGGCTCCTTCCGTTGTTGCAGAATCTTTGGCTTCTTCCACCCAGAGGCAGCCCTTTTGCACCTTCATCTGGGGTTTAGTGGGCTCCTGCCCCCCCTGGAAACTTGCATGACTCTTGGACCTGGTCCCCTTCCTTTACAGGTCCTCAGGTCCAAGAATCCGTCTTCAGTGCTTTGCAGTCAGTTGTTGTCTTTGCAGAATCCCCTATCTCGACTTTACTGTCTTTCTGGGGTAGTAGGGTAACTTTACTCCTACTTTTCAGAGTCTTGGGGTGGGGTATCTTGGACACCCTTAGTATTGTCTTACACTCCCAGTGACCCTCTACACACTACACTAGGCCTGGGGTCCATTTGTGGTTCACATTCCACTTTTGGAGTATATGGTTTGTGTTGCCCCTAGGCCTATTGTCTCCTATTGCATTCTATTGTGTTCTACAGTGTTTGCACAACTTTTCTAAGTGTTTTACTTACCTGATTTTGGTTTGTGTGTATATTTTGTGTATTTTACTTACCTCCTAAGGGAGTATATCCTCTGAGATACTTTTGGCATATTGTCCCAAATATAAAGTATCTTTATTTTTAGTAACTCTGAGTATTGTGTTTTCTTGTTTTATAGTGCTATATGACATAAGTGGTATAGTAAGAGCTTTGCATGTCTTCTAGTTCAGCCTAAGCTGCTCTGCTATAGCTACTTCTATCAGCCTAAGCTGCTAGAACACTACTAATCTACTAATAATGGATAAGTGGACCTAGCACAAGGTGTAAGTACCATCAGGGACCCAGTATAAGCCAGGCCAGCCTCCTACATTTGTGGTACAGCAGTGGGATAAGTACTTGTAACTGCTTTACCACTTTGTCATTGGTGCTTTTCATAAGAGAAACATATACCAAATACTTCAGAATATACACAGTAACCTAAACAGTTTAACTTTCCTTCTCTAAAACTTTCTAAAACGTTTCTGAAACGTTTCTGAAAACTTTCAAATATTTCAAAAATGTGAAAAAGTTTTTTCTTCTTGAAAAAGTTTCAAAACGTCTTTCTCTCTCTGTCCTAAACCCCTTCTGCCCCTTCTGTTATGTCTGCAGTAGAGCTTACTCCCACAGTTGTCCAGGCAACATATGGGAATCTAAACTTTAAAAGTTTGAAGGGTCTCTGCATTGAAAGAGGTTTAGCAATTGGTAAGAATCCTACCAAAGATCTTCTCCTAAGCCTTCTCCTAGAAAGTGACCAGAACCAGTCTGGCCCATCCCAGGATCAGGAGGTAGAGGAGGGGGTACCCAGCAAGACTCAGAGGAGTCCCCTGAGGATGCTGGGGAGGGTTCTTCCAATGACCTGTCAGCTAACAGGCCATCTAGTGACACTGGTAGTGGGATGGTGACACACACTAGTAGGGCACCTTTCACTCCTAAAGGCCAGGTTACTAGAGTCCCACCAATTAGGGACAGGTCTCTCTCTGCCAATTCCCACATTTCTTCTGTGTCTCACAATTCCCAAGCCTCCCACCCTGAGGATAACTTAATGGAAAGGGAACTCAAAAAGCTGTGGTTGGAAGAGCCCAGGCTGAAGCTTAAACAGCAGCAGCTGGCCTTAGACAGGGAATCTCTGGATGTGGAAAGGGAAAGGCAGAGGTTGGGGTTAGTTTCCCATGGTGGCAGCAGCAGTGTTTTTGATAGTAATCCTGTTAGAGAGGAAAATTCTAGAAATCTGCATACAATAGTCCCCCTTTAAAAGGAGGGGGATGACATTAACAAGTGGTTTGCTGCACTTGAGAGGGCCTGTATGGTACAGTTTGTCCCTCAAAGGCAGTGGGCTGCTATCCTGTGGCTATCTTTCACTGGTAAGGGTAGGGATAGGCTCCTTACTGTCAGAGAAAGTGATGCTAACAATTACAAAGTTTTGAAGGATGCACTCTTTGATGGATTTGGCTTAAACACTGAACAATACAGGATTAAGTTCAGAGACACCAGAAAAGAGTCCTCTCAAGACTGGACAGACTTTGTAGACTGTTCAGTGAAGGACTTGGAGGGTTGGTTACATGGCAGTAAGGTGACTGACTATGAAAGCCTGTATAATCTAATCCTGAGAGAGCATATTTTGAACAATTGTGTGTCTGATTTGTTGCACCAGTACTTGGTAGACTCCGATCTGACCTTTCACCAAGAATTGGGAAAGAAGGCAGACAAATGGGTCAGAACAAGAGTGAACAGAAAAGTTCATACACAGGGTGACAAGGATGGCAAGAAGAAGGATGGTAAGTCTTCTGACAAGGGTGGGGACAAAGATAAAAAAAACATTCTTCATCAGGCCCACAAAAATCCTCAGGGGGTGGTGGGTCCAAATCCTCTTCTCACAATCCAAAAAAGCCATGGTGTTATTTATGTAAAGTAAAAGGCCATTGGGCAAGTGATGCCACTTGCCCAAAGAAAAACACCAAGGCTCCCACTACCACAACCCCAACTGCAACCTCTAGTGTCCCTAGTAATAGCAGTAGTGGTAGGAATTCTACTACAAATAGCCAGTCCAAGGGTGTAGCTGGGCTCACTATTGGCAGTGTAGTTGGGTTTGGTCTTGTTAGGGAGACCACAGAGGCTGTTTTAGTCTCTGATGGTGGCATTGACTTTGCCACCTTGGTTGTTTGTCCCCTTAATATGGGTAAGTAGAAGCAACTACCCCTAATTAATGGTGTTGAGGTTGAGGCCTACAGGGACACAGGAGCCAGTGTAACTATGGTTATAGAGAAACTGGATCACCCTGATCAGCACTTACTTGGTCAGCAGTACCAAGTGATTGATGCTCACAATAACACACTTAGCCCCCCCATGGCTGTTGTGAATCTCAACTGGGGGGGGGGGATTACAGGTCCAAAGAAAGTTGTGGTAGCCACTGAATTACCTGTAGATTGCTTACTAGCCAATGATTTGGAGGCATCAGCTTGGGCTGAAGTTGAGTTGGAGGCTCATGCAGCAATGCTTCGCATTCCTTGGCATATTTTTGCTTTGACAAGGGCTCAGGCCAAAAAGCAAAAAGGACAGGGAAACTTGGATTCTGGAACAATGGACCAAGTGCTCCCAAAAGCTAGGGGTTGGAAGGGTAAATCCTTGCCCACTATCCCTCCCTCACCAGAAGATTCCCTTTTTGAAGAAGAGGAATCCTCTCCCTGTGCAGAACCTACACCAGAGGAGCTGGCTGAGCTTTTGGGTGCAGAGGGCCTGCTAGGGAAGAGCTGAGTGTGGCACAGCAGACCTGTCCCACACTAGAGGGTTTGAGAGAGCAAGCTGTCAAACAGAAGAATGGGGATGTCAGTGATAACCATAAGGTGTATTGGGAAGGCAACCTCCTGTATACTGAGTCAAGATACCCTAAACCTGGAGCTGCCAGGAGATTGGTCATCCCTTTGCAGTACAGGGAGTTTCTTCTTACCTTGGCACATGACATTCCTTTGGCTGGGCATTTGGGCCAAAGTAAAACTTGGGACAGACTGGTTCCCATGTTTCATTGGCCTCATATGTCAGAGGACATCAATGAGTTTTGTCGCTCTTCTGTGACCTGCCAAGCCAGTGGCTAGACTGGTGGCACTCCAAAGGCCCCCTTAATTCCACTTCCTGTGGTTGGGGTGCCTATTGAAAGGGTAGGGGTTGACATAGTTGGCCCCCTTGACCCTCCAACAGCTTCAGGCAATAGGTGTATCCTGGTGGTAGTGGACCATGCCACTTGGTACCCTGAAGCAATCCCCTTAAGGACCACTACAGCTTCTGCAGTGACAAAGGCCCTGCTGGGAATCTTTTCCAGAGTGGGCTTCCCTAAGGAAGTGGTGTCAGACAGAGGTAGTAACTTCATCTCTGCATACCTCAAAGCAATGCGGAAGGAGTGTGGTGTAACATACAAGTTCACTACTCCTTATCATCCACAAACAAATGGTCTGGTTGAGAGGTTTAATAAAACTCTCAAAGGTATGATAATGGGACTCCCTGAAAAACTCAGAAGGAGATGGGATGTCCTGTTACCTTGCCTCCTTTTTGCCTACAGGGAGGTACCCCAAAAAGGAGTGGGCTTTAGCCCCTTTGAACTCCTCTTTGGACACCCTGTGAGAGGTCCCCTTGCATTTGTTAAGGAGGATTGGGAACAACCTTTAGAAGCTCCTAAACAGGACATTGTGGACTATGTACTTGGCCTAAGATCAAAAATGGCTGAGTACATTAAAAAGGCCAGTAAAAACCTTCAGGCCAGCCAGGAGCTGCAAAAGCAATGGCATGACCAGAAGGCTGTCCTGACCCAGTACCACCCAGGACAGAAGGTGTAGGTATTGGAGCCTGTGGCCCCAAGAGCACTCCAGGACAAATGGAGTGGACCCCATCTAATTGTTGAGAAAAACGATGAGGTTACCTACTTGGTGGACCTTGGCACTGCCAGGAGACCCCTTAGGGTGCTCCATGTCAACCGCCTAAAACCCTACTATGACAGGGCTGATCTCACCCTGCTCATGGCAACTGATGAGGGACAGGAAGAAGAGAGTGACCCTCTCCCTGATCTCTTCTCCACCACTGAAGCTTATGGCTTAGTGGAGGGAGTAGTACTTGCAGATTGTCTTACTGCAGAGCAGAAGGACAACTGCGTAAATCTCTTAAGTCAGTTTTCTGAACTCTTCTCACTAATACCAGGTACCAGTACTTTGTGTGAGCATACAATCAATACTGGAGACAGCTCACCTGTCAAAAGTAAGATTTATAGGCAGCCTGACCATGTCAGGGACTGCATATAACAAGAGGTTCAGAAAATGTTAGACTTAGGAGTGATTGAGCCTTCAGAGAGCCCATGGGCTAGCCCAGTGGTGCTTGTTCCAAAACCTCACAGTAAGGATGATAAAAGAGAGATGGGGTTTTGTGTTGACTATAGAGGGCTCAACCAAGTAACCAAGACAGATGCTCACCCTATACCCAGGGCAGATGAGCTGATAGATACACTGGCTTCTGCCAAGTATCTAAGCACTTTTGATTTAACTGCAGGGTATTGGCAGATTAAATTATCAGAAGATGCTAAACCCAAGACTGCATTTTCAACCATTGGAGGGCACTATCAATTCACTGTGATGCCCTTTGGTCTGCAGAATGCACCTGCCACTTTTCAAAGGTTGGTGAACACAGTCCTGCAAGGGTTGGAAGCTTTTAGTGCAGCATATCTGGATGATATAGCTGTCTTTAGCTCCACCTGGGATGATCACCTGGTCCACCTGTGGAAAGTTTTGGAGGCCCTGCAAAAGGCAGGCCTCACTATCAAGGCCTCAAAGTGCCAGATAGGGTAGGGTAAAGTGGTTTATCTGGGCCACCTGGTAGGTGGAGAACAGATTGCATCACTGCAGGGGACGATCCAGACCATGATGGAATGGGCTCCCCCTACAACTCAAACCCAAGTGAGAGCCTTTTTAGGCCTCACAGGGTACTATAGGAGGTTCATTAAGAATTATGGCTCCATTGCAGCTCCTCTTAATGACCTCACTAGTACAAAGATGCCTAAAAAGGTATTGTGGACAGCTAGCTGTCAAAAAGCTTTTGATGAGCTCAAACAGGCCATGTGCTCTGCACCTGTCCTAAAAAGCCATCGCTACTCCAAAAAGTTCATAGTCCAGACTGTTGTTTCTGAATTGGGGGTTGGGGCAGTGCTATCACAGATTAATACTGAGGGCCAGGATAAACCTGTTGCTTTCATCAGCAGGAGGTTGACCCTAGAGAAAAGCATTGGTCTGCCATAGAGAGGGAGGCCTTTGCTGTGGTCTGGGCACTGAAAAAGTTGAGACCATACCTGTTTGGTACTCACTTTATTGTTCAGACAGACCACAAACCTCTACTTTAGCTAAAACAAATGAAAGGTGAAACCCCTAAATTGTTGAGGTAGTCCATCTCCCTACAGGGAATGGACTATACAATGGAACATAGACCTGGGAGTACCCACTCCAGTGCAGATGGACTGTCCAGATATTTCCACTTAGACAATGAAGACTCATCTGGGCAAGGTTAGCCTTATTGTCCCTCGTTTGGGGGGGTTGTGTAGGTAAGTACCATCTTGCCTGGCATGTTACCCCCATTTTTACTTATATGTCAGTTTGTTTTTGCCTGTATCACTGGGCTCCTGCGAGCCAGGACCGCAGTGCTCATAATTGGGGCCTGTATGTGTTCCCTGTGTGGGTGCCTAACTGTATCACTGAGGCTCTGCTAACCAGAACCTCAGTGTTTATGCTCTCTCTGCTTTTAAAATTGTCACTGCAGGCTAGTGACTATTTTCTCCAATTCTTATTGGCACACTGGAACACCCTTATAATTCCCTAGTATATGGTACCCAGGTACCCAGGTACCCAGGGTATTGGGGTTCCAGGAGATCCCTATGGGCTGCAGCATTTCTTTTGCCACCAATATGGAGCTCAGACAATTCTTACACAGGACTGCCACTGCAGCCTGAATTAAATAGCGTCCATGTTATTTCACAGCCATTTTACACTGCACTTAAGTAACTTACAAGTCACCTATATGTCTAACCCTCACTTGGTGAAGGTTAGGTGCAAAGCTACTAAGTGTGAGGGCACCCTGGCACTAGCCAAGGTGTCCCACATTGTTCAGGGTAATTTCCCTGGACTTTGTGTGTGCGGGGACACCATTACACGCATGAACTACATATAGATCAATACCTATGTGTAGCTTCCCAATGGTAACTCCGAACATGGCCATGTAACATGTCTAAGACCATGGAATTGTCCCCCCAAGCCAAATCTAATATTGGGGTGCCAATCCCATGCATCCACGGGCTTCAGCATGGACTCCAGGTACTGCCAAACTAGCTCTCTGGGATTTTCTCTACAGCTACCGCTGCTGCCAACCATCAGACAGGTTTCTGCCCTCCTGGGGTCTGGGTAGCCAGTCCCAGGAAGGCAGAACAAAGGATTTCCTCTGAGAGAGGGTGTAACATCCTCTCCCTTTGGAAATAGGTGTTAAGGGCTGGGGAGGAGTAGCCTCCCCCAGCCTTTGGAAATGCTTTGACGGGCACAGATGGCGCCCTCCTTGCATAAGCCAGTCTACACCGGTTCAGGGAGCCCCCAGCCCCTGCTCTGGCACAAAACTGGACAAAGGAAAGGGGAGTGACCACTCCCCTGTCCATCACTACCCCAGGGGTGATGCCCAGAGCTCCTCCAGTGTGTCCCAAACCTCTGCCATCTTGAATGCAGAGGTGTGAGGGCACAAAGGAGACCTCTGAGTGGCCAGTGCCAGCAGGTGACGTCAGAGACCCCTCCTGATAGGTTCTTACCTGGTTAGGTAGCCAATCCTCCTCTGAGGACTATTTAGGGTGTCTCCTGTGGGTTTCTCTTCAGATAACGAATGCAAGAGCTCACCAGAGTTCCTCTGCACTTCTCTCTTCAACTTCCGTCAAGGATCGACCGCTGACTGCTCCAGAATGCCTGCAAAACTGCAACAAAGTGGCAAGACGACTACCAGCAACATTGTAGCACCTAATCCTGCTGGCTTTCCCGACTGTTTCCTGGAGGTGCATGCTCTGAGGGCTGTCTGCCTTCACCCTGCACTGGAAGCCAAGAAGAAATCTCCTGTGGTTAGTAGCATTTAATTTACAGGCCTTGGGCACATGTAGTGCATTTTAGTATGGACATACAAGTAAATTAAATATGCCAATTGGGTATGAGCCAATATTACCATGTTTGAGGGAGAGAACACATACACATTAGCACTGGTTACCAGTGGTCCTAAAGCCAGCAAAAATGAGATCAAAGAAAGGAGGAAGGCAAAATGTTTAGGGTGACCCTTCAGAGAGGGCCATTTTCCAATACATTCCTCTTCCTGCCTAAGCCAGGGTAGACTATTCAATACCTTGATGGGCTGCTTAGGGGAATAGAACATGGAAAATGGCCCACTAATGAAGGGACACTTGCCATTTCTTTACCTTTCTGAACTTATTAGGGTCCCTCTGTCTATACTCTCTGGGGCAATTGAACTGACTACTGGGGAACCATTCTACTCAACTGTGGTCGTCATCTGTGAAGCACCTAACCTTAATTTGCACACATGTGCATCCCAGTAGGCAGACAGTGCCACCATGACCAACAAAGTGATGTGGCCCATTCCACTCCCTGGGTCTGACTTCTGTCCCAAACCCAGGGAAAACTCTGTCCACAAGGACAGCAACCAAGAGAGGCCATTGACAGCTGTCAGTGTCAAGAGCCGGGCCCCAGGCCATCCACTACTAAGTGCTAAGTGGGATCATTGGGTGAGCTTCTCCTCCAGCCTTCGGGCTGGCAGGGAGATCTCAATGGGCTCTTGAGGTTTCTCAGACCTTTGAGGCATCTCAGAGTGGGAGTCAGTAGTCCCAGGTGACTTACACCCTTTCTCCACTCTACCTCCCACCAGATCAGGGGTGGTATCCTGACACTGGACATTCAACCCAGAGTCTGTACCCTAAGGCTGAACAGGGGACCGGGTGAGTCCTCCCTCACCTTGCCCCTACATCTGGGCTTCCGTACCCTCCTCTGAGGAGTGGTACTTCCAGACAACTGCACTGTCTGAGCACCATTAGGGGCCATCCATCCCAGTTATCCTGCCACCAGGGGCAACTCATTCCCCATAATTCAATCTATGGGCATCTTGGGACTAACTATGACCCTCCTTTGGGTCACCTCCTCACCCCACTCCAGGGATACCAGAGTCATAGGGTGGAAAGAATTCTCTCCATGGCCTGGAGTCACCTAACACACCTGTCCTGTGTACTTCTCTGGGGAAACTAGTCTCTCCACCATCATGATATGACTTGCCTGGGTGTCCCTCAGAGCAGTGACTGGGACCCCATTCACCCCCACCTGGTGGAAGTGATGGCTCCCACCCTCAGGGATCACCAGCTCACTCCCTGAGTCTATCTCGTAACTGAGGGAGATTATGGCATGATCTATAACCTGCCCCAGGGGACTTCTTTCCTGGAAGGCCACATTGGCCACATCAGTGGAGGTCCCACCAGTGGGTGGTTTCTTTCGACAGACAGAGTCCCCCTGCTTGTATCCTAGCTGAGAGCACTCAAAGCAGCGGGGTTGCCCACAAGAACCACCACCCTGTTTCTCACATGGGACATGGGAACCATTTCATCCCCCCTTATCTGGGACTTGTTTGGGTCATCATTAACCACCCCCTCACTCTTCTGGGAGATCACTCCCTGGTACCTTCTTGGACACCCTGGTGCTAGCACAGAGGTCTGCTTCCTCAGCAAGCTTCCTAAGATCTGTCAGCTTATTGTCCATTAGGTACTGGCACAGCTCTGTAAAACAGATACTTTTCAGTCCATATTTGGCAATCAAAATGGCTTTCATGGGAGTGTACTTGGTCTGGTCCCCAACCTCTAAGGTTAGAAGTGTGTCCCTCCCAAGTGCAGGCACGTTTTTCCTTAGACCCACCCCCCAGTGAACTTCAGGAGCCCCATGTGCCCTCAGTGCAACTTCATATGCAGAAAACCACTTGTCAATGTCATCTCCCACCATATAACTGGGCACCAGATCCTTGGGTTTACAAACCTTTTTGTCTCCAGCAGGTCCTGTATGTATCCTGCCACCATCACTGCTGGATTCCAACCTCCTAGCCTTGGGGTCCAGCTCTTTTAGACTCAGTTCATGAGCCAATAGAAGTTTCTTTTCAGCTAAGGCTCTTTCAGCCTCAGCCTGCCTTCCAGCTTTCTCAACTTCTGCTTTTCTTTCCTCTCTTTCAGCTTCTATTTTCAATTTTGCCAACTTCAGCCTGAATTCTCTCTCTCCTCCCTCCTTTCCTCTGCAGTCAGGCCATGACTTGAGACACTGCTTTCTTGTATCATAGGAGGTACAAAATCCAAGGGTGTCATCCCCTCCTGATGTTGACAGCGCCTCGGAAGAGCCCTTCTCTGGCTCTCCCAGCTCATCATGCTGTTGGTTGCAGGACTCTGTCCAGGCCCTGAGCTCCTTTTAAAACTCTCTGTTCTTGGAAGCTCCACTGACAGGTACCCCTATAGCTTTGCAGAAGTCTTCAGCTGTGGAACAGTGAAATCCTCCAGCTTAGCCAGGTCAAACACCGTGGCGACGGTGAACAGTAGACCGCCATTGGCGGTGAACAAACACCCACCATATAATGAAGAAAAAATCAGAATCCGACAAAAATCTCTCTGCCCTCAGTCACCGCCAGGACCTTGTAGGTGGAAATGCTGGACCTCCCACCCTGCCACCGCAGAGCACACAAACACTCCGCCCTCCAAATAACGAAGCACAAATCACCGAGGCTGTCAGTGGAAGCCGAACGACCATTGGCGGTACAGACTGCCACGGGCGGGAAGTGGACCCAACAGCAAGAAATGCATACATTGGCAAGTTTGAAACCCACACACCTGACACACATCCACAACACTATAAAACACTCACAGACATACCCCACAACCCTTTGCAACGACGTTAGGCCAACTAATAGAGAGAACCCCAGAAGCAGACACCTAAACGTCTTAATCCACTACAAACACAGCCAACCACACAAGAGCACCCTCACCTAGATCCAAACAAGACACTGTTCACAACACTCACCATGGCATCCCGCAAACACCCACACTTCACAGAAAGGGAGCTAAGGACCATGGTGGACGAGATCCTGAAGGTCGAGCCACAATTATTCAGTCACAGGTCTAGCACACACCCATCGCCAGAAAGATGGAGCTATGGCAGACAATAGTCAACAAGGTCAATGCAGTGGAACACCATCCACGCACCAGGGACAATATCTTCAAGAAATGGAACGACCTGCATGGGAAGGTCAGGTCCATGGCATCCAGGCACCACATTGCAGTCCAGAAGACTGGAGGAGGACCTCCACCAACACCACCCGACTACACTGACTGGGAGGAAAGGGTACTGGCCATTCTGCATCCTGAGGGACTAGCTGGACTCACTGGAGGAATGGACTCGGGTAAGTCATCTACAATTACCCCATCTCCATCACACCTGGAATGCATGCACCACCTCACCCCTCCAGCTACCACCAGGACCACAACCCCATCCAGGCCACAATCACTACATCCAGTCACCCTGCATGCCCACAAACCCACTAACAGGCTACATCCCTCCCCCTGTGCACAGCCACCCACCCCTGCAAAGAATCACAATGGCCTACAGCACCCACAATGCACCTCCACATCCTAAGCAAAAAGCAATGCTAACCTCACGAAAGCAACCTGCATGGCCCCAAAGTGTGCACAAAACTGCCCAGTCCTCTGCATCCCATTTGATCATGCTCATGTAACAGACATGTCCAATCCCCCCAACAGGCACCACCAATCATGCCACCCTGACGGACAGGACAAGGAGTGGCAGTGCCCCACATGGAGACAGAGGCACCTCCCAGGACACTGGGAATAGAACCCTGGACACTGACGATCACCCTGGCCCCTCACACAGTACTGGACTGTCACCATCCAACAGCCCCACGCAGGATACCACTGACACCCCTACCACCCAGCCAACAACTTCAGCCCAGGGCAACCATCCCCACACCTGTGTATCCAGGCCACAGACTGGTGGAACACAAGTACAGAGGCCACAGTCACCCCATACCAACTGGCAGGAAGACGATGGACCCAGTACAAGTAGTACCGCCAGACCTGTGCAGGGGACACAGGCACAAGGGGCTAGGGCCAGTGGGAGGGCATCAGTGGCCCAGGGGGGAGGCCACAGGATGGATGCTGCAGCCCAGGACATGATCTCTGAGGTCCTGGGAGCATATGACCATTCCCAGGACAGATTGTCCCAGATAGTATCCACCCTGGAGCAGAGTCAAAGGATGCAGCTAGCACACCACCAAAAGGCCATGGAGCTGTGGAAACTGCACAATGCCACAATGGCCAGCATAGCAGGTACGCTGCTGCACCTTGTCGCAACACAGCCTGAGGCCCACATAGACCAGATAGACCCTACTACAGGCCAGGATACAGACCGGACAACAACAGCATCTGCAGCAACTGCACATGTACCACCCTCTCGGAACACACAGGGGACATCCATCTCAACCCGTACCGGCTAACACCAGGCACCCAAACTGACCCTCAGGCCCAGATATGGCACAGGAACACCTGCCAAGACCAAGGCCCCCTCAAAGAAGTGACTCTGGTAAGAACTGTCCTCCAAGTGTCCCACTGAATCAACGACCAAACCGTGTGAAAACTACAACAAACTCTTGTAAACATTGATGGACCTACCACTACTGCCAACAAATGCTGCGACCATGTTCCATATTGTACAACCACCAGTAGCCCACTCTTATCACTGTAATCTGCACAATTGAATACCTGCACCAAATAAAACACCTTTTCACCTGTTACAATGTCCCCTGTCATTAAGTTTAAACAAAATGATGACTGAATGCAACTGTATAATAACTCTTTTATTATTATCTGAGTAGCAGGAAATGCACCACACGCATTACATGTTGTGCCTACAGATGTGTTGAACTATTATACTATGTTGTAACCTGTCCTATGCAGACCTGGTCACCGTGGCAATGAGTATTGACCCAAAACCACCCTAGATGACAAGGCACACTGACAGTATGATGCACAGACAGCAATCACATCCAATTGTCCCACAAAGTTACTGGAAGTAGAGTTGTATCAGTTGGGTCCTGGTATTTACATCTTCCCCTCCTCATCATCACCATCACTCTCATCTCCTCTCTGAGGAAGCTGGTCTGGATATACAGCATCCTCTTCCTCCAAGAAGGGGATAGAATTTCTCACAGCCATGTTGTGCAGCATGCAGCAGGCCACCACTATTCTACACACCTTTTCAGGCCTATAGGCCAGGGAACCGCCAGAGATATATAGGCAACAAAATCTAGCCTTCAGGAGACCTATTGTGCGCTCTATCACCCTTCTTGTACGTCCATGGGCCTCATTGTAATTCCTCTCTGCATCTGTTCCAGGATTCCTCACTGGTGTCAGGAGCCAACGCAAGTTGGAATAGCCAGAATCACCTAAAAAATGGTGCAAAACAGGACTGTCATTGACAACCCTCAGAGGCAGACTGCCTGGCTGTCTGCTATGTGGCAATACGTGTCAGAAACAACTACCTATGATCCACCCTCTGTTCTCTTGTGGTTGTTTCATCTTGTGTGGCACACTACTGTTCCTCAGCACAAAGGAATCATGGACGGATCCAGGGAACATGGCATTCACATGTGAGATGTACTGGTCTGCAGTACACACCAATTGAATGTTCATGGAAGTTCTTCCTGTTTCTGTACATCTGTTCACTGACTCTTGGGAGCTATGTGGGTGCCATCGACGGCACCTATCACATGGGGTATGTTGGCAAAGGCATAGAAGTCCGACTTGATAGCATGGAGGCCAGCACTTTCGGGAAACCTCACATAGGACTGCAGGTGTCGTACAAATGCATTCAGGAATCTGGACAATATAATGCTAAACATTGACTGCGAAAAACCTGCACCCATGCCCACTGTCACTTGAAATGAGCCCGTGTCCAGGAAATGGAGTGCAGAGAGCACCTGCACTTCAGTAGGGATGGCATGCTGATTACGATTTGCCGGTCTCAGTGCTGGATCCAGTAATGCACAAAGTTCATGAGTAGTTGCACGAGTGAGTCTGTAATTGATAATGATGTGACGCTCCACCATGGTCTGAAAATCAACAAGTGGTCTATACACCGATGGGGCCCTCCCTCGCCACAAGGGTCTGTCCCTAGGAGGAGTTGAAAACACGTGTGAGGAACACACATACATCTGCACACATTGTTTCTTGTTCAGCACTGCTGGCATGATTGTCAACGCCACAAATGCTTAGTGTGTGTGACATTATAGCAACATGACCACAATGATATCCCAGGACTGGTCAGGTGAGGTAATGTATATTGTTACATGCATATGGGTGTTTAGGGGACAATAGGGCCTGCATTGTGCTGATGATGGTTTTACAACTGCGTAGTTGAGCCCAAAATGTCTGCCCCCTGTAATCCAGAAGTGTCATGGTGGAGGTGACCTCATACTGCTAACGGTTGACGTAATAACGTAAGGCGGTGTTTAACACTGTGCGCAAATTCATTGCTTAACATGGTTGTCAATGGGCATTCTTAGCGCATCATGATCGCCGCCGGCAGTGACGGTGTACACCGCCGCGGTGCGTACACAAACTCATCACCCCAACTTCACTTGATTCCCTGATCTCGTGCATGCAGGTACTCCACTGAGTGTACTGCTGTGTCCTGCCTCTGGTCATGGAAATGGCACGTGTTGCAGGGGAAAGGGCCACGGCCTTCACCAACGAGGAATTGGAGAAGCTTGTGGATGGGGTCCTGCCCCTGTATGCCAAGCTCTACGGTCGGCCAGAGGTACAGGTGAGTAGGAGGATTGGGGTGCATGGATGTGTGTAGTGGTGGGTGTTGGCTGCATACATGTGTGCACTTGTGACACTGTATGGTCCAGGGTTCCTGACATGTTGCGTGTGTGTGTGCTGTTAGGCTGTTTGAAATGTCCATCCCATAGTGGACGTATAGCCAGATGTGTATGATTGGCTGCAGTCACAAGGGGGTGAGTACATATACCATGTTTTAGCCCCTTCATGGATGTGTGTGTGTGCGTTCGAATTTATGCTGTCTAGTGGCAGGGACTATGACTGATGTCCATCTACATAATGGCCCCTGTGGGGAGTAGGGGTGTTTGGGTCAAGTCTGCAGTACGTCAGGTCCTTAAGTTAGTTGGGGAATGGCTGTAGAGCAGGGTTCTGGCCACTAGTCAGGGGCATAGCCATGTGTATAGCGGAAGGTGCTGCCTGGTGGAAGATTTCTGGGTGGGTGTATGTGTGAACCACTCATGTACCTCTATTCAGCTCTTTACAAGTGTCTCTCCTATTTTGTCTCCCCATCCCTGTTCTCTTGTGTTGTCTGTGTACATCAGCATCATCTGGTGAGGGAGCTGAGGCACCGTTAAGTGGGGATGCTGCGGCCCACGGATCCTCGGAGGCAGAGTCGTCCGACGCCAAGGAGACCAGTGGGTTGGAGGGCGAGGGGAGTACCAAGGGGGAGGCAACTACCACTGGAGGTAGTGACTCTGATACCTCCTCCGATGGGAGCTCCATGGTGGTGGTGGACCCTAGTCGGCCCACCCCTACTGTGTCATCTTCCGCCACCCCCATACCATCACCGCCCTCCCAGTTGCTCCCTGCTGAGTTGCCCGTCCCACCCACCCAGAAGGGTGGGCGTCTCCTTCTCCCCAGGCACCTCCTCCCCTGCCCCAGTCAGCCCTGCTGCCCTCACAGAGGAGGCTATTGACCGCCTGAGAACCATCTCTGTAGGGCAGACAACCATTGTCAATGCCATCCAGGGGCTAGCATCAGAGGTGCAGCAGACCAATGCCTATCTGGATGGCATTCTCTGTGCCATGTCTGGCCTACAGAGATCTTTTCAGTCTCTGGCCTCCTCTTGGACGGCAGCCATTGTCCCTGGTCATTCCGTCCCCCCTCCAACCACCTCTATCCCTTCCAGCACCCCACTCTCTTCACCCGTCCAAAGCACACATTCTGACACGCAGGCATACACCTCAACACACAAGAAGCACACTTCAAAACACAAGCACCGCACCTCCCACCACAAGCATACACACAGCCAACATACACATGCACACACACCAACATCCACTTCCCCCAGTGTGTCCACCTCTTCCGCCTCCCTGTCTGTCCGCTGTACATGCACAACCACAGGCACTGCACCCTCTTTCAATGTTGCTGACCCTATTCCTGTAGTCACCACAAAAGCACACATCCATTCATGCACCCCAGATACCACACCTGCACTCACCACAACGACTTTAGTTGACCATGCAGCACACTCACCAGACTTGCAGACACCCAGACAACATACATTTACACTGGCAGCCTGTCTTGTCCCACTGTGTCCAGCCCCCCTCCTCCCAAGATACTCAAACGCACCAAAACACCCACCCATCACGCATCCACAACACCTCAGCATACTGTCCAGTCACCTGCAGCCACGTCACGCACACCTACACCTGTCACGACCACTCCCTCTACCTCCACTCCCACTCCTTCCTCCAGGTCCACCCCAATTGCACCTAAGAAACTTTTCCTATCCCATGTTGACCTATTTGTACCCACTGGCCCACCCCATCTCATCCCTAAATGTGCTCACCTTCTTGCCCTGTCCACTCCTCCCACATCATAGCCCGCCCCTGTCCACCCTTCCCATTCCCGTGCTAACCCCCCTGTGAGGAAGAGATCCTGTGCTGGCGCAGGAACATCTGCCACACCCCAGGCCAAGGCCGCTCCACCAGCTTCTGTGACTAAACCTAACCCCCTCCACCTTCCAAATGGAAATCTAAGCCCCCAGTCTTAAATCCCCACCACCCTTGCCCCTGTTCCCTGAGGTGCTTGGATGCCCCGTTGTTGCCCATCTGAGGTGGAGTACTGTTGCACTTTTGGGAGTCAAGTGGGGGCAATTGTGGCCCATCAGACTTCTTTCACTATGGACTGGCCATTGGCCTTCTATGCACTTCAGTTGCTCTGTGAGCTGAGTAAAAGTTAATGTGTGGAATGTGTTGTTTGAGGCACACTCTGGATCCGTGGTCTCTCATTTCATTGTTTGGGAATGTTGACAACATGTGTGTACTTTGGGCAGGTTGGTTTTGCCTTGTGTCGGGTAAGTACCTCTTGCTGTGGGGTGTATGGCTTGTGCTGCTGTGAAGGGTTGTGGGAGCGTTGCAGGGTGGGTGGAGTGGGTGGGTATGTAACTGTGCCGTTTCTTCCCTTGTTTAGTAGGTTGCGGTACTTACCGTCATCGCCTTTGTCGGAGGTCTCGGTCTTGGAGGTATATGGCAAGGAACAGGGCTGGCATGATCTGCTACTCTTGCTCCATGTCTGCTTTGGCGTGTTGTGTGAGCCTCCGGTGAGTGTTTCCTTATATTTGGTTTGTTTCTGCCTGGCTTTGCGTGGCAGTGGTTCCCGCCCCAGAACTGACGGCGGTCTAGTGTTTCATTATTTGATGGGCAGGTAGGGTCTTCCAGTCGGCCTGTGGGCGGGCTCTGCCGTCGTTGTCGTCACTCCTCTGCTGGTGGTGAGTGGTTTTCCGGATGCCTGTGTTTCAGTTGGTTCATTATTTGGCGGTTCGGACTGCACGTCTGTTGGAGGTTGTGCCCGCCGGCGGTGCGGTGTTTACCGCTGTGTTCATAATGAGGGCCTAAATCCCGCTAAAGTGCTTAGAAACACAGTAGCTCCAACTGGGGCTATCATGGCGTTGTTGATGGAGTCATTCCCAATAATCTGACACCACATGCGCCGGTGATAGAGTTGCATGGAGCCCCAGGTACAGTACCTTTTGAAAACGAAGAAACAAAGACATCTCACAGCGTTGTGGAGGTGAGGCATCGCTGGGGCAGTGTGGCGTCGGTTCCTTATGACATCCGGGGAGATGATGCGTCGGCTCTACATTGCAAGGCAGGGGGAGGTGTAGTGTTGGTTTCATGTGGTTGCAGGGGGAGCTGGTACAGAGTTGGTGGTGATGAGTCAGTACCTTGTGACCTGACGGGGTCAATGGATTCAGTCAGTCAAGACATGATGTGTCGACTTCACAGTGTTGCGATGACTCTGTGTGACATCGGTGATGTCACAGCAATATCGGGCTTTCATTGCAGGCTGTGGTTGTTGCATGCAGTGATGTCCATGAAGCTGGAGCAGGCTGCTTCATTGGTGCTGGCATCGCTGAAGTCGGAAAACTAGCTAGAAGCTAGTAGGTGAAGTCTTAGCTGTCCCTGAGATTTCAGAACAGGAGGGAAGCTCAATCCAAGCTATTGGAGAGCACTTTTGGGGAAAGCAGAGTCCTTCTAGCACCATCAGAGACCAGCAGGCAGCAGTGCAACAATCAGTGCAGCAGTCCTTCTCAGCAAAGCAGTCCAGATGAGTCTTTAGGGCAGCCAGGCAGTTCTCTTGACAGGCTTCAGGTGTAGATCCAGAAGTGTCTGAATTGGTGGGGTCAGAGACCCAGCTTATATACCCAATAATGCCTTTGAAGTGGGGGAAACTTCAAAGAGTGATTTTCAAGTGCACAAGTTCCTCTTTCAGCCCAGTCCCCCCTGTGGGGGGTTGTCAGTCCTTTGTGTGAGGGCAGGCCACATGCCTTTGAAATGTAATAGAGTGCCCCTCCTCCCTTTCTGCCCAGGGAAAACCCCTTCAGTATACAGATGAATGCAGATGTGACTGAGGGCCATATGTATGAACACTTTTTCCCATAGACACAGAATGGGTAAAAACCTTTGCGACATCTGGCCCTGAGTCTCCATTGTTTATGGCTGTCTGGGTGAAATGCACAAGGAGAGCTGTCAACCAGCACAAACCCGACATAAATTGGAGACAGGCTGTAAGGCACAGATGGCAGTGCAGAGAAATGCCCACTTTCCAAAAGTGGCATTTCTGAAATAGTAATATTAAATCCAACTTTACCAGTAAGCAGGATTTTCTATTAACATTTTGGCAATACTAAACATGAAGGGCTACTCCTCCTTCCAGATCAGTAACTACCAATTAAAAGTAAATGAGGGCAGTTCCAATGCTAGTTTATGAGAGGTGCAGGCCTCACAGCAGTGGAGAATGGATTTGTGAGGTTTACACTACCAGGACATGTAAAACACATAAGTACAAGTCCTGCCTTTTACTTACATGGAACCTTGCCCTTTGGGTTACCTAGGGCCTACCGTAGGGGTGACTTATATGAAGAAAAAGGGAAGTTTAAGGCTTGGCAAATAGTTTTAAATGCCAAGTCAAAGTGAAAGTGAAACTGCACACAGAGGCCATGCAAAGGCAGGCTTGAGACATGGTTAAGGGGCTACTTATGTGGGTGGCATCAATCAGTGCTGCAGGCTCACTAGTCACTAAACAGATACAAGAGCAACCCAGAATGTCCAAGTGAACATGGGTATAATCATCACAAAATACATATCCACGGTAAACTCATTTTCAATCAATTTTAATATTATAGCAGAAAAATCTTGCCACTGGTCTCATACAAAAAATTCTTAAATGAAGACGAAAATCATCTGTCTAGAATCTTTAAAAACTCTCACAAAGACAGCCTCTAGTTATAAAGTATGCTTGTCTACCCAGCTCTTATATTAAGGTAAAAAAGATTCTCTTCTCTCCTCAAGCTATCATTCATTTTCAATAGGCTCATGAATGTTTTTCTTTTTTTAGGTGACAAAAGAACTTTTCGGGGTCAGACATGGTGAGTTATGCATTAATATAGCTTGCTCTCACAAATACTCACAAATACTAATTGTAATATAAGCTTATTCACTGAATAACCCCCCTTTTTTCCAGATCCCAATATTCCACATCCAGCTGAGGCATTAATAATTCCAACCTTTCACAAGTACGTATATTATTTTAAACATACCTCTTTTTGTTTCTATACATCATAACGCACTCCTTACTGATGGTCTTTTCCTTGACGGATCCCCAGGTCATTTTTTGTCCTGATGAGACCCTAGTATTCAGCATGACGGTCGAAATGCCATTGATACATTAATCAGACAAGACCTCTTTGATTATGTTTTGAATGATCAATCAATGTATTGACAAGCATACTTTATAACTTAATAAGAGGCTGTCTTTGTGAGATACACCAAAGATCACAGAACTATAAGTGATGTCTGTATTGCTTTATGGTGTGGTGTCTCTATTCTCACTTGGGATCACTTTTTTCAACTATCACTCTTTGTTTATTTTCCTAAAGTATGATTATAGAAATGACTCACCATTATATGCTGGTGCAGCTTCCAAAACATTAAAACACGTTTTTCACATATGTGTTGGTACTGGATTTAGTGGAGCTTTTTTGAAAGATTCTAGACAGTTGATTTTCGTCTTCATTTAAGATTTGTTTGTATGAGTTAACCAGTAGCAAGATTTTTCTGCTATAATGTTTAAATTGTTTGAAAATGAGTTTTACACAGGCCCACTAGCAGCATTTAATTTACAGGCCCTGGGCACATGTAGAGCATTTTACTAGTAACTTACAAGTAAATTAAATATGCCAATTGGTTATGAGCCAATGCTCCATGTTTTAGGGAGAGAGTGCATGCATGTTAACACTGGTTAGCAGTGGTAAAGTGTCCAGAGTCCTAAAGCCAGCAAAAATGTAAAATCAGAGTACGAAGGAGGAGGAAGACAAAATGTTTGGGGTGACCCTTCAGAGAGGGCCTTTTTCCTACAGGCTGTCTGGAGAGAATGCACAAATGTAGCTGTCACCTAAACCCAGATGTCTATTCAGAAAAAGCCAACTTTCTAAAAGTGGCATTTTCAGACCTGCAATTTAAAAATCACCTTCACCAAAAGAAGTATTTTTAAATTGGAAGTCCAGAGACACCAAACTCCATATTTCTATCTTTTACCAATAGGAAAATACACTTAGCAGATATTTTAAGGCAACCCCAAAGCTAGACTATGGAAGAGATAGTCCTTGAAAAAATGAATGTTAACGTTTTTCACCCTCTGGACATGGTAAACATTAAAGTACATGTCTAACTTTTAAATACACTGTACCTTACCCTTAGGGCTACCTAGGGCCTACCCTAGGGGTGACTTACATGCAATAAAAAGGAAGGTTTGGGTCTGGCAAGTGGGTGTACTTGCCAGGTTGAAATGGCAGTTTAAAATGCACACACAGGCTCTACAGTGGCAGGCCTGAGACATGTTTAAGAGGTAATGGTATTGTTTCTCACAATTAGTGCTGCAGGTCCACTAGTAGCATTTGATTTACAGGCTCTGTGCACACATAGTGCATTTAACAAGGGACTTACTGGTAAATCAATTATACCATTCATGGAGAAGCCAATGTTACTGACACAGATACATGCTCTTTAGCAGTGGTCAGCAGTGAAAAAGCGCAAAGAGTCCTAAAGCCAGCAAAAACGAAGTTCAGCACACAGTCAAAACAGGAGGTCAAAAAGCAAAAAGCCAGGGGAAACATTGCCAAAAGATGCCAGGTCTAACGTGTATCAAGCAGAAACACACAGAGATAGCTAGCATTCTGGGGGCTATTTTCAACTCCATACACTCACCATCATCAGCGGTCCCACATCATCCACCCATTTTGCCTTATGTGTCAGCAAGTGGTCCTGTGGATTAATAATATTGGACTTATAGAAACAGAAGACACCCCCCACCCAGGTTCTCCATCACCAACGTACATTCCAAGGGATTGTACTTTGGGAGGGTTCCCAGCTGGTCCTTTAGCCCTGCAAAGTGTAGTGCAGGTGAAGATACCTGAAGAACTGTGAGGAGTGCTACCGGAAGTCCGCAGCCATCTCTTGGAACACATTCACCCCTCCCTCCAGACATCTCCAAGCATGAATATTCCTAATAGGTCCTAAGCCTGAAACCCCACTAAGCCAGCCGTTTCCGACAACCAACTTCCACATGAAAAAAGGTCACCCGTAAGCTTGCCATACCATTCTAAATGTCTTAGGGGTGCATATCAGCACGGAATGGGGACCTGGGTAGCAGGTGGCATTGCTCAGGGGGGGGAGAGGATCTACCTTACAGGAGGGAGAGCATTCTGTGGGGTTATACTAGCTCCAACTCCAATCTGTGTAGCGGGTCCTCATTGTCCGCCCTTAGCCAATCATTGATATTCATTAGCTACGAGGCCCAGTAATACAATTTAACATCTGTCCTTCCTAGACTCCAATCTAATTTGGAAAATCAATATTTTGAAAAGGACACCCTAGGTGTTTTGCCCACCTATAGGAAATGTGATGTGAGCTTGCGGTTATGAAAAGAAAGTCTGTGACAATCGGTGGGTAATGCTGCAGAAAGTACAGGAACTGGGAAAGGTACACCATTTAATAGAGCGCTATCTGCCCACCATCAACAGTGGCAGTTTAGAATATATTCGGATATTCTGATACACCCTGGCTAGTTGTGGGAGTATATTCAATTCCCAATATCGCTGCCAGGTAAGAGCCACTGTCATGCCTAGATATGTAAAGCTGTACCTGGCCGCCCACAGCCTGGACGTATCCTCGCTCTGGTTAAACACCCCCTAGAGAGGCACCAGTGTCGACTTCCCCCAATTTACTCTGAGGCCCCAAGGCATTGCTGTAAGTCATCAGGATTTCCATAAGCAGCAGGAGAGTTTCCATTAGCCTCTGGAGGAAAAGAGAGCATGTAATCACATATAATGATGTAGTCCCTCCCTCCCCCACTCAAACCAGCTCAGTCTGGCATTGATGCAGATAATTTCAGCCAAGGGCTCTATCACAGGGCAAACAGCAGGAGGAAGAGCAGGCACTACTGCTAAGTGTCCTTTTCTATAGTGAACTTTGAGACAGTGCACCATTCCCTCTCACTTGAGTCCACAGATCTGAATATAGGCTGGACACCCACCAATGGAAAAGGGGACCAAAACACATCTTGTCTATGATGGCAAGAAGAAAGGGCCAGTGGACCGTGTTGAAGGCTTCTCTGTATCATTTAGTAGGAGGGATGAAGTGCATGGCTGCTCTTCAGAGGGTGGGAGTACCATATGCCGACAATGGAGCAAATGTCTGATGCCCCTACCCAGCATAAAGCCATTCTGGTTGACACAGGTCACCGAGCCTATCACTGTGGCCAAAGTTGAAGCTAACACTTTAGTCAAAATTTTAGTTTTTAGGTTTATAAGTGAAATTGGGTGATAATACCCAAACCATTTAGGGTTTATCTTTCTTCAGTATCACAGTGAGCATAGCACCCCTAAAGTCCAGAGGGAGCCATCCCCAGGTGAGCACATAATCGTATAGTCCCTATTAAGTATAGGATCAATAACTCAAGTGGAAACCCATTAGGGCCTGGGAACTTCCCAGAGGGCATTGTGGTGACTGTCTGCTGCACCTCTTCTCCTGTGAGGGAGATATCCAGCTCACTGCTCTCTGAGGCCGAAAGAGCTCACACTGGCAAAGGGTGAATTATAGGGGGGGGTCCACTCCTGGGTGGGGGGTTTCTGACTAGTGTACAGAGCCCAAACATGTGAAGCAAATTCCCCCACTATGAGATCCACCTACCAGAGCATCACACCCTCAGAATTGAACAGCTTGGACACCAGTCTGCATGGGCGATCCACTGTCACTAGCCAGCATATTAGCTTGCCAGCCTTTTCCCGCATTTTATGTAGCTGCCCCTCAGAATGGAGCCAGCCAAGTCTCATCAAATCCAGCTGGTTGAGACTGCACTGTGCCATCTGCAAGGGTGAGGTTCTGGCCTGCCTTTTGAAGTTGAATATCTCGCACTCCAACAGTAGCAGTTCTCCTTCTATGTGTATGTTTCGCCCACCTATAAATGAGAATGCTTGGGACCTGAGGACCGTCTTAAATGCCTCTCAGAGGTCCATGGTTCAGGAGGCCATACCCTTGTTAACTTCGAAGTAGTCTATAATGGCACCCCTATTCTCCTCTGCAAAGTCACCATCCAGGAGCCACCAGGAATCTAACTTCCCCAGATCCTACCCACCCCGCTGTCCACCTTCAACCACCAACAATACAATGTGAAAGCCCCCTTCGGAAGAATCCCGGTCAATGTTATGCAGCCTACATCCAAGGCGGGCAGCTGGGAGTAATAGATGGAAGGAAGTGCCATAAAGGGATAATATCTGCAGTAGCGTTCTAAACAATGGAGCAACTGCCAGGTCCAATGCCTCTGCCTGGGAATAAAGGTATGTAGTACGTGTGACCTCCCCACAGGACTGACGTTGTGTCCACCACAGGATCCATGACGCACTGAAGTCCCCCGCAAGTAATGTGAACCAAGGTGGGGCTTCCAATAAATGTTGGGCCACTGTCTCAAGTGTCCCCTCCAGGAGCTGCAGTGAACCATAGACACTACCCCGCATCCATGCCACATGCCAAGTGTAACGAGCAGGATCACAAATCACCTTAAAGAGTCCATGATCACCTCAAACAACACCAGTGGGAAAGTCTTCTGGAGCAGTATGGAAACCTCTCAGACCCTTTTGTAAAGCCAGAGTGGTAGACTCTGGAATACCCATGATGTCCCAAAAATAAGCAATCAGAACCCAGCAGGTGGGTTTCATGAAGTAAAAAAAACCTGGATGTTGCCACAGGTGTAAGACAGGGCTGCCACACATTTTATCTTATCGTTGAGGCTGTTTACATTCTAGGTGACTATAATGTGTTCCTCTGCGGAAACTATGACTGAGTCTGTACCCATTTCAAACTATAATACCAGTAAAAAATCTATGGAAGGCCAGAAGGGGACCCTGACCCTTAGTCAAAACATATAACACAACAACAAACTCACACAAAAACCCATTTGGGGCTCAGCAAGTAGCAGGAGCAATACACACCTATCGTCCCACCCTACACTTCCCCCATGAAGCATCTCTTGCCCAACAATTAAACAGCCATGACCTCCCACCCACAGTAAACAAGGAAACAAAAGAAGGGAGGTAGGGTAACCTGGCCCCAACAGATACTATAAATCAACACATTGTGCAGCTAATGGAGCCCCTCCAGACACAGTGGGTGGCACTACTCCTTTCCCTCGTGCCATTGGGAGCCTTCTTTGGGCCTTGATTCAAAATGTTTCTGGCAGGATGGCATCACCTCCTCCGATCTGTGCTGCTGTCTATTTTTCATGGTGAGGCAAGGCAACTGCTGCCATACCAGGCTGGTGGAGTCAATGCCTGGAGTAGAAGGAGCACATGAACCCTCAGGCCAGAGAGCCAATGTTTATCCACCCAGCCCAGGCAGTCTCCAGAGTGTCAAGGAACAGGTTCTGGCCACTGTGGATGACATTGAAGCACAGCGGGAAATATAGCATGTACTATAGTTGCATGGCCTGATGTTTCTCCTTAACAACATCACAAAAGAGGCCCAGCTAAAAGAACTACCACAGAATGGATAGGAAAAATGATTTTCCTGTTTGAAAAACCCTCACCCACCAGGGTTAACTCTTGGTGGCATGCTTCATCATTGAGTTTCTTCCCATTCCGCTCCAGAGCGAGGTATGCTATGACCTACGGGATGTGTGGTACCACTGATGTAGTCTTGTCAATGTGAATCACAGGAGGGATATGAGTGGTGGGGTCTTGGGTGAGTTAAAAATACCTGTCTCCTAGTAATTCCATTGATTGAATAGATCTCTTGGAGGTGGGATGATTAAAAAGGGGCTGCAGAAGTGGGGATGTAATGTCCTTGACTTCCTAGTCTACATGATTCGGAGCCTTACCCCTAGGCTCCTCTTCAGGACCAAGGTGGACTCCCTGGTGCCACTCCTTGTTTGACTGCTTCTAATGAAAACATAAATAGTACATGCTCTGTGATATGGTGCAATTCACTTTACTAATGTGGTGTCATAAGATAATATCTATTGTTTATGGTGTCTGTCATTAATACTCAGTAGTGTTTGGATTCTCATATCATTTTTCCTCCAGGAGAGGGCTGTGCTTGTTTCCCACCGGGTAGGTGAGCATTAGGTACAGAGCAGGAGTGTTGCTTTGAGGAAAGTGTGACTTCACCACCAAACCTTTTTTTGTAATGTTGTGGGGGGCTGCAGGAAGTGCTGCAGCTACTCAGCAACAATTAGAAACCAGTAAGGGCCTGATTTATGAAAAGTTAGCACCACCTTTGCATCACTCACCCAAAAAGCCGAATGCAGGAGGAAGTTGGGCACCAGGGGTTGGGCACATGGCAAAGGACATCTGACTTTATGTTAAAAAAAATAGAAATTCACTAAAAGAAACAAAGGGTCAATCGACGTCAATCTTAGGTATGGTAATAATATCTTAATTTGCATAAAAAAACATCAATTCGCTGGAAAAAAGGGTTAAAGGGACGATACAGTTAGGTGAAAATATCTGTTAAAACATACCAAGTTAAGCTAACAAAATTCATCAGTTATTGTTCTTTCAAGTGACTATAACTCCTGGCGTAAAGTAACTATAACTTGCGCCCTCGCCATGCACAGCTATTTACCTCCAATATTACATTACACATGACATATTCATTGACATCATTGGTAACATTACTGTGACATCTGAAATTACATCATTGATGACAACACTGTGCATAACAGGGCACAATTTATATTTACGCTCTCAGGGTTGCTTGCTTTAAAGTACAAATGTGCACTTTATTGTGGTTTTACAGCTGGGTCTTGATGTGCTTCGACATGCTGAGCTGTGTTCACAACATCAGGAGGAAATCTTTGTTTCCTTTTAGTATCCAATCACCTAATGCTCAACATGGAGAAATACTGTGCTAGTATCTGGCGACGTCAGACGGAAAGAACAATACGTACATGTTTCTATCAGTTATTCCATAGTGCAACTGATTCTTATTACACTTTGTGATATTCTAACCCCACTCATAAATAGTTAACAAAATTCATAACAGCTATTTAAACTGTAACCTTAACAATAAAGAGCACATTATAGGTGCACTTGTATCGTTAAATGTAATTTGTTGTACTTATTAACAGTCTACTAAAATAAAATGATTTGCAACAAAAAACAAAATGACTTGTGTCATGGCGGCCTGTATATTATACTCTGCACAGGGCCCGAAATATCCTAACGACGGCACTGAGTGGGGTGTATTTTAAATTTCTAGTTACTCCCTTGCTCCTGGTTAATCTGCTGAAGCTGCTTCTAAATGTTACTTGCCTCCCTCCCACAAGTGTACACTAAATAGGCAATGATTACACACACAGGCCTCTGAAAATATCCACGAAATACGTTGGATTCCAAAAGCAAGAAAAAGGGGTTGAAGTTAATGATCTGGCATCCACAGTGGCATGTTTATGAGGGCAGCAATTCACATCCACTGTGGCATGTTTATGAGGGCAGCAATTCACAATTTCTTTAGACACAATATGTAAAAGACGTCAAAACAGAGCTCTGCTGTGTTGTGGCCACTCTATTTACAGGGTGTTCACTTAGAAAACTGGAAGCTGTAACTCACCATAATCAACAGGAGGCCCTTGTGATCATTCATGTGATGTTAGTTACAATAAGGTCAGATTTTAGAAGTTGATTACTGAGCATTTTAAAGGTGTCCATAAGAAATGTAGTACTGTGCTGAAGTCTGTAACTAAAGCATGCTTCCAAATAGAGGCTGCATTTGCCTAAATGGATTTATTCAGAAGAAGAGAGATCACAATTATATATAACTTGAGCTACAAAGAAATATTTTTCTTGCACTTCTTAGTGGTTCAACCAGTTGATGATGTGATGTAAAAGAGAATAATATATAATGCTACTTCTTCACAAAAATGGAAGCCTTAGGGAGTTCTACTGAGGAGTCTATAGTGCAATGGAAACACATTAGAAAGGTGGCAGGACCTGAACTATTGTCCTCTGCAGCATAGGGTGGGTAGATCCTAAACCACATTCGGCAACTTGAGCTCCTAATCTAAGGCTGAAAACAGCTGACCACTCTCAGCCTGCGCTTTAAAATGAGCGACACCCCTGGCACTAGTTGAAACAAGATCTGCGTCATCCCTGACACACCTTAAAACAAGCTGCTTGAACTTCTCAAGTTGCAGATAATGGGGTAATTAAATGTCCTTATTGGATATGAATGAATTGAGACTCTGCTCCATGGCAGGGCTCCATACAAAATTTACGCAAACATGGCTGCTTTTTTCCCTGCTGTGGGTGTTTCAAAACTCACACAGGCCAATGTAGAGGAGGCTGCCAGCCTTTCTGCGGTGCAGCAGATTGCAACAATGATGTTACACGCAGTGCATGTTCAGAAGTAATCCACGGAGGCACTATGGGGTCATTACAACATTGGCGGTAAAAGCCGCTTACCGCCAATACCCCGCCGCGGCCGCGGAATTCCGCAACAGCTATTATGACCCACATCTCGGAATCCGCCGAAATTCAGACACCCACACAAGTCCGCCACACCAAAGGTCAGTGATAAACTGGCGAAAACAAAATCTCCACCGTCATGCCAACAGAAACACGCCCATGCTATTACGACCCACGAATCCGTGCAGCGGTCTTTCAACCGCGGTATTCCATTGGCGGTACACACCGCCGCGCTCAAAATACACACACATCTCCAAAACACCGCCACATTGGACAATTCAAAATACACACACCTGATACACATACAAACAACACTCCCACACACCCAACATCCATCCACCTCACGACAGCCTCCAGAACCTGCACCTGCACCCAAATCATCTAAAGTTACACCTCCTACAACCACCTCCTCTTCCTCCACTCCCAGACACCCTCCAGCTACCCATCCCAGTGTTCGTCAGAAACGTTTCCTGAGCAACCTTGACCTCTGTCCCACCACCCCGCCCCTCCAATTCATAGGTCCCGTACTAGCACCTCAGCCAAAAAAAGTCCGGTACCAGTTGTGCGTGTTAGAGGTATGTGGAGTGCACTGGCCACCAGGGTAGCCAGTGTGACGGAGCCAAAGCACTGCCAGTCCACCCCCTGTAAAACACCAGAAGTTGGACAGTGCCCGACGGGAGAGGGTGAAGACTCCTGCCGGCAATGCCA
Source organism: Pleurodeles waltl (assembly GCF_031143425.1). Classification (NCBI taxonomy): domain Eukaryota; kingdom Metazoa; phylum Chordata; class Amphibia; order Caudata; family Salamandridae; genus Pleurodeles; species Pleurodeles waltl. Next base: position 894,546,439 of record NC_090438.1, on the reverse strand, counting down.
CCCACAAGGGTCCCGGGGGGAGTGTTGAGTCAGCTGTGACCCCTCCCAAGGTGGTGAAGGGGCAGAAGAAGTCTCCAAAGTCTGGGAAGAGCAGCACGGAGGAGAATGCCGCCATCCTCCCCGCTGGCCAGGACGCCACCGCCAGCCCCATCGTCACTGGTCCGGAGACCACCGCCAGAGTCAGTGCCCTGGAGGGCAGCACTATCGTCACTGGTCCGGAGACCACCGCCAGAGTCAGTGCCCTGGAGGGCAGCACTGTCGTCACTGGTCCGGAGACCACCGCCGGCGTCAGTGCCCTGGAGGGCCCCGGCACCCACAGCCCTGCTGGGCACTGAGGGACCGTCATGCCACACACCGCTGCACAGGTCACAGACAGCAAAGTCAAGCACCGCTGACCAGGGCTAAGACCGCCATGGCAAGCACTGCTGAACATGGCAAGCACCGCTGAACAGGGCAAGCACCGCTGAACAGGGCAAAGACAGCGATGGCAAGCACCGCTGAACAGGGTAAGCACCGCTGAACAGGTCAGAAACGGCAAAGTCAAGCACCGCTGAACAGGGCAAAGACCACCATGGCAAGCACCGCTGAACATGGCAAGCACCGCTGAACAGGGCAAGCACAGCCAAGTCAAGCATCATTAGCCCATGTGCGGCTGGGACACTGACGGAACTGGGACCGTCACGAGGAGTGTGATGCACTCTGGGCACCTTTCCCCCTCCAGAACCAGTGGAGAACTGCATCCACTACCTGAATCCTTCACAGGATGAAGCAGTCTGGGCACCAGTCCCCCTCCAGAACCAGTGGAGACTGTTATCCACTTGAGAGACTGTGGCTTTGCACTCCCCAGGATGGTACAGTGGGCAACCCACCCACTGTAGAGACTTGAGAGACTGTGGCTTTGCACTTCCCAGAATGGTACAGTGGGCAACCCACCCACTGTAGAGACTTGAGAGACTGTGGCTTTGCACTCCCCAGGATACATCAATGGGCATGGAGCCCCGTCGTGGATCTGGCTTTGCACTCATCTGGCTGAGGTGCCCCCCCTTCCCTTCCCCCTGAGGTGCCTGTTGTATTACTATCTGATGCCCCTGCAGTGTTCTCTCCGTTTCTGGACAGGTATAGTGTGTGGGCCTCGCCCATGCATTTTGGGCCCAGTGGTCCACGGACATTGAACTGTGCATACCTGCACTAGTAATCGTGATGTATATATTTGGAATGTGTATATATTTCTGTATATATGAGCTTACTGTATTTATATTCATTACAATAGTTATAATGATTCCCTTTTGTCTTTGCATTCTTCCGGGGGGGGTTGTGGGTTGTTATTGTGATGTTTGGATTGCATTAATGTGTGTGTTGTAGTGGGTGAGGTTCGAGGTGGGGGTGGGGGTGTTGTGTTTGTGTCCCCCTGACTTTTGCCTCTCCCCTCCCCTATGTCATAGGTGCTGTACTCACCGTTGTCTTCGGCGCCGCCGTTGCTGATGTTCGTAGAGGAGCAGGAAGACAAGCACAGGGAGTATTTGGAGTTCGGGCTCCATGGTGCCCTCCTTCCTCATGGAGTGTGTTAAGGTGAGCGTTTTCCCATTGCAAAAGCTGTTTCCGCCGTGTTTTTATCCACAGTGAATCTGCCCCGGAAAAGGTGGCAGATTGGCCTGTTGTAATAGTGTGGGCGGTACATTGTCTCCCGCCTGTCTGTTGGCGGTGACCGCCGCGCCTCTTGTCTGTACCGCCGTGGTGGTCGGAGTGTTAAAGTGGCTGTCTATGTTGGCGGTTTCCGCCACGGTCATGATTCCCTTTTTTCTCCGCCAGCCTGTTTGCGGTATTACCGCAGCTTTAACACCGTCCGCCACGGTTGTAATGACCCCCTATGTCCTTATGTTACCTGCTACTGTTCTACGATCTCGGAGCAAGCAGTGGCATCACCAGTGTTTACAGTGTTTTCAGTGTTTAAATGAAAAGCTTCTCTCTTTCTGTGGGACGTGTCAGTTTACAGGGCTTCTGAGATGCACATACTCCCTTCCTCCTAGCCCCATTGTTCTTTTGTTGCCGCCATAGCTGACTGCGCCCAGCTCTTCTTGAGCTGAGAGAGCTGGCCGACAAAAGTACCGTCGCTGAGCGGCAGATACTTGGATGTTGATGGTAAATTTCTGTTAAATTTTCTGAGAAATTTTTGGGGCTCTCTAAGTTGTGAGCCCTGTGAGGCCACACGGTTTGCATATCCCTAAGACCAGCACTGCTGCACTTTAAACCAAAGCTCTTATGGCACCAAGCGAAACAAGTCACTGTGACCCTCCGCAGAAGAGCTCTTGTTTCCGCATGGACCCCGGCGCAATCTTGCATTGGTTAACATTGGACCCTATGGGTCCAAGGAGCCAATGACGATATACGATATACGCCGGCGGTGACGGTACGGGGCACGCAGTGGAGGTGTCTGGGTGGGGGAAGTGGGCTGTGAGTTCCCCTAGGCCAAGGCAAATTTAGTAGGCAAGGTCCCGTCGTAAGGCAGGCCATGTGGAACCCCACCCCACCTGTGTTCAGAGCCAACTACACCTAGTCAGGCTCCTGTGACTTCCACGTGTGCAGCAATCGGGCATATGGCTTGTAACCCATGTCCCTGTGATTAATTAGGGAACGCAAAGTGCACGGTGTAGTGCAGGGGGCTTCTGTGTCTGTAGTGTCTGCTAACTGTAGCGGTATTGCATGCACTCAACATGTCTTTCTTCTGTCCCCCCCCCTTTTTGTGGTCTCCCTGTTCTTGTGTGCATTAGCATCATCAGGCGGAGGAGCAGTGGCACCGGAGCAGGAGGGAGCTGCATCCCACATGGCCCTGGAGGGCAAGACAACGGAGTCTGAAGCCACCAGTGGGACGGAGGGCGAGAGGAGCTCCACAGCGGGGACAGGAGCTGAGACCAGCAATACAGACTCCTCCTCTGATGGGAGCTCCCTTGCGGTGGCGGGCCCCTCTGTGCCCACCGCATCTACAGGTACAGCTGCCACCCTCCCTACCAGCACCGCCCTCCCAGCAGCCCATCAGCATGTGCCCCGTGGCCGCTCACCCAGGAGGGTGGGCATCTCCTTCGCCACTGGCACCTCACCCCTGCCCCAGTCAGCCCTGCTGCCCTCAGTGAGGAGGCCATTGACCACCTCAGGTTCCTCACTGTTGGGCAGTCTATCATTTTGAAAGCCATCCAGGGCATAGAGAGGCAGTTGCAACAGACCAATGCATACCTGGAGGGCATTCATTCTGGTCAGGCAGCCCAATAGCGAGCTTTTCAGACTCTGGCCTCAGCCCTGATGGCAGCCATTGTCCCTGTGTCCAGCCTCCCCCCTCCAAATTCCTCTACCCAGACCCAATCCCCTGTACCTCAGCCTATCCCAAGCACACCATCAGACCAGCATGCACCCACCTCAACACACAAGGGAAGCTCTGGCAAACATAAGCACCACACATCACACAGGCACTCACACAAGCATCATACCCATGCACACATACCAACATCCACTGCCTCCACTGTGTCCCCCTCCTCCATGTCTCCCTCCTCCCTCCCTGTCTCATCTCCACTCACACCTGCATGCACTACATCTTCATCCACTATGTCCATCACCAGCATACCCATCACCACACCCCGCTCACTTGCACTCACCACCCCCACTACCATTCACACATCCCCTGTGTCCTCTCCCAGTGTGTCTGTGAGCCCACCTCCCAAGGTACACAAATGCAGCCACACATCCACCCAACAGCCATCCACCTCACAACAGCCTCCAGCCCATGCCCCTTCACCCAAAGTCAGCAAACGTACACCTCCTACAACCACTACCTCTTTCTCCACTCCCAAACACCCTCCATCTACCCGTCCCAGTGTGTCCCAACCCAGCACCTCCGCCACAACATTAGCGTGAACAGTGGTGCCAGCAGTAACCGGCTTCTGGAGTGCACCAAGCAGCAGGGCAGCCAGTGTGCCAAGGAGCCAGACCACGGACAGTCCCCCACCTCAAAAGCATAAAACATTGGCCAGTGCCCAGCGGGAGAAAGGGAAAACATCTACTACCAAAGCCTCTCCCAGGAGTACAGTTGGGAGTGGGAAGACAGCTGCGCCACCATCCAAGGTGGGAAAGGGGCACAGAAAGACAGGCAATTCGCCGAAAACCTGCACAGCGGATGAGACCGCCACCAGCACCGCTGGCAAGGACACCGCTGCCAAGGACACCGCCGCCACAAGCACCGCTGCCAAGGACACCCCCGCCACCAGCACTGCTGCCAAGGACACTGCCGCCACCAGCACCGCTGCCAAGGACACCGCCGCCACCAGCACCGCAGGCCAATGAGCACCAAAAGCTCCGACGCTACTGGGGTCACCACGAGCAGGATGAAGCACTCTGGGCACCAAGCCCCCTCCAGAACCAGTGTAGAGATACAGCCACTACCTCAGTCCTTGGCAGGATGAAGCACTCTGGGCACCAAGCCCCCTCCAGAACCAGTGGAGTATCCCATCCACTACCTCAGTCCTTGGCAGGATGAAGCACTCTGGGCACCAAGCCTCCTCCAGAACCAGTGGAGTATCCCATCCACTACCTCAGTCCTTGGCAGAATGAAGCACTCTGGGCACCAAGCCCCCTCCAGAACCAGTGGAGTATCCCATCCACTACCCCAGTCCTTGGCAGGATGAAGCACTCTGGGCACAAAGCCCCCTCCAGAACCAGTGGACACTGTTATCCACTTGTGAGACTGTGGCTTTGCACTCCCCAGGATAAAGCAATGGGCAAACCACCCACTTGAGAGACTTGTGAGACTGTGGCTTTGCACTCCCCAGGATAAAGCAGTGGCAACCCACCTACTTGAGAGACTTGTGAGACTGTGGCTTTGCACTGCCCAGGATACATCAATGGGCATGGAGCCCACTCGTGGATCTGGCGTTGTGCACTCATCCAGCTGAGGTGCCCCCCTTCCCTTCCCCCATGAGGTGCCTGTTGTATTTCGAACTGATGCCTCAGCAGTGTTCTCTCCGTTTTGATCGGGTATCTTGTGTGGGCCTCGCCCATGCATTTTGGGCCCAGTGGTCCACGGACTTTAATGGTGGAATAGCTTGGACTTGTATTCTTGGTGTATATATTTGTTTATAGTGTATATTTATATTTTTGAGTACTGGATTTTAATAGATTACAAACGTTCAAATCATTTCCTTTTGTCTTTGCATTCTTCCGGGGGGAGGATGGGGGGTGTAACTGTAATGTATCATGGTGTATTGATGTGTGTGTTGTTGTGGGTGAGGGTGGGGGTGGGGTTGTTGCGTGCTGCGTGTGTGTGTCACTCTTTTTTCCCTCCCCCTCCCCTGTGTCGTAGGTGCAGTACTCACCGTGGTCTTCACCGCCGGCGTTTGTGCTCCTGGTAGAGGAGCAGGAAGACAAAGGCAGGGAGTATCTGGAGTTCCGGTTCCATGGCATCCTGGTTCCTCGTGGGGTGTGTAGAGGTGAGCGTTTTCCCTTCCAAGTCCTGTTTCTGCTGTGTTTTTGTTCATGGTGAATCCGCCCCAAATGATTTTAAAGCAAGCCTAAAGCATTTTATCCCAGCCCCCTGATATACATCTGTTAAAAAATTGTTGTCCAGAGATTTTCATTTTTGATTTGTGCTTTTAGATCATTAGAGAAGTGATTTAGCTTGGGTAAACATTACTGATCCGGGCTGATTATTTCTGGACAACATTATAAAAAATGCTGGTTGTGTTGTAGTAATGATGTAATATTTCAGGAACCATGAGCCCTTATTTTGGTGTCAAAACATAGGATTTGGGGGTCACATAGTCTCATGGAGACAGAAAGTAACTCCTCAGAGCAACCCTTTTGCCATTTTCCAAAATCAAAGTTATAATAGAGGAAGAAGATACATACATATAGAGTAGAATGTTCTTTTAATGTGTCCATGCACAGAATATGACGTCGGTGGAAGGTCACTTAGCAGGACTGATCTCTCGAACTCACTGTACTGAAAATTGTCAAATGTGTGAAAGAACGCATTTTCCACACACACACAAAGGCCCATATTTATACTTTTTAAGTGCCGTATTTGCGCCGCTTTTTGATGCAAAAACGGCGCAAACTTACAAAATACAATTGTATTTTGCAAGTTTGCACCGTTTCTGCGTCAAAAAATTACGCAAATGTGTCACTAAAAAAGTATAAATATGGGCCAAAGTATTTTTCTACATATTTAAAGTCACATTCTTCTATCCCAGCAAATCATTTTAGAAACTTCACAGGTTCAGCAGTTAAAGCTTCAAGATTTGTTCCAATTTTGCTCATAGAGTCATCACCTGTAAGAATATGTGCCTTGATAAGAGAACTGCAAAAACAACAGGTGATGGATGGAATGAAGAACAAATCAAACATTCATCCCCAGTCACAGATCTGCGTTTAACCCCTTCGCTGCCAGGCCTTTTCCCCCTCCTATGCCAAGCCTTTTTTTGGCTATTTGGGGCAGTTTGCGCTTCGGCCCTCATAACTTTTTGTTCACATAAGCTACCCACGCCAAATTTGCGTCCTTTTTTCCCCAATATCCTAGGGATTCTAGAGGTACCCAGACTTTGTGGGTTCCCCTGAAGGAGACCAAGAAATTAGCCAAAATACAGTGAAAATTTAGTTTTTTTCCAAACAATTGGAAAAAAGGGCTGCAGAAGGCAGCTTGTGGTTTTTTTTCCCTGAAAATGGCATCAACAAAGGGTTTGCGGTGGAAAGATCACCATCTTCCCAGCTTTCAGGAACAGGCAGACCTGAATTGGAAAACCCAATTTTTCAATACAATTTTGACATTTTACTGGGACATACCGCATTTTTACTATTTTTTGTGCTTTCAGCCTCCTTCCAGTTAGTGACCAAAATGGGTGAGAAACCAATGCTGGATTCCAGAAAGCTAAACATTTCCGAAAAGTAGACACAATTCTGAATTCAGCAAGGGGTCATTTGTGTAGATCCTACAAGTGTTTCCTACAGAGAATAACAGCTGAAATAAAAAGAAAATTGAGGTGAACAAAACTGCAATTTTTTTCTCCACGTTTTACTCTGTAACTTCTTCCTGCGATGTCAGATTTTTGAAAGCAATATACTGTTACGTCAGCTGGACTCTTCTGGTTGCGGGGATATATAGGGCTTGTAGGTTCATCAAGAAATCTAGGTACCCAGAGCCAATAAATGAGCTGCACCTTGCAATGGGTTTTTATTCTATACCGGGTATACAGCAATTAATTTGCTGAAATATAAAAAATGAAAAATAGGTATCAAGAAAACCTTTGTATTTCCAAAATGGCCACAAGATAAGGTGTTGAGAAGCAGTGGTTATTTGCACATCTCTGAATTCCGGGGTGCCCATACTAGCATGTGAATTACAGGGCATTTCTCAAACAGACGTCTTTTTTACACACTGCTTCACATTTGGAAGGAAAAAATGTAGAGAAAGACAAGGGGCAATAACACTTGTTTTGCTATTCTGTGTTTCCCCAAGTCTCCCGATAAAAATGGTACCTCACTTGTGTGGGTAGGCCTAGCGTCCACAAAAGGAAATGTCCCAAAACACAACGTGGACACATCACATTTTTTTTACAGAAAACAGAGGTGTTTTTTACAAAGTGCCTACCTGTGGATTTTGGCCTCTAGCTCAGCCGGCACCTGGGGAAACCTAGCAAACCAGCACATTTTTGAAAACTAGACGCCTAGGGGAATCGATGATGGGGTGACTTGTGGGGCTCTGACCAGGTTCTGTTACCCAGAATCCTTTGCAAACCTGAAAATTTGGCCAAACAAACACTTTTTCCTCTCATTTCGGTGACAGAAAGTTCTGGTATCTGACAGGAGCCACAAAAGTCCTTCCACCCAGCGTTCCCCCAAGTCTCCCGATAAAAATGTTACCTCACTTGTGTGGGTAGGCCTTGCGTCTACGGAAGGAAATGGCCCAAAACACAACGTGGACACATCACATTTTTTCACAGAAAATAGAGGTGTTTTTTACAAAGTGCCTACCTGTGGATTTTGGCCTCTAGCTCAGCCGGCACCTGGGGAAACCTAGCAAACCAGTGCATTTTTGAAAACTAGACACCTAGTGGAATCCAAGATGGGATGACTTGTGGGGCTCTGACCAGGTTCTGTTACCCAGAATCCTTTGCAAACCTCAAAATTTGACCAAAAAAACACTTTTTCCTCTCATTTCGGTGACAGAAAGGGGGTCATTTTGACGGAAGACCGCCAGTGTTGGCGGTTTGCCGTTCGTCCTATTATGTCTGTTGGCAGCTCTCAGTCCTTTTACGGACGGAGAGCAACCAAAAGCCATACTGGCGGGAGGCGGGGAAATGGAGGTTGCTCCACCTCCACCGCCACGCCAACAGAACACCGCCCAGCGAATCACGTCCTGTGATTCGCCGTGGCGGTGTTCTGTTGGCAGTGTGGTGTCGGCAGAGCTGCCCCCATGGCTCCTGTCCCCTCCCAGAGGATCGTCGGACCAGGTAAGTTGATCGTCCGTGAGGGGAGGGGGGTGGGGGGGTGTTGTGTGTTGTGTGGGTGCATGGGGGTGTGCGTGTGTGTATGTAGAGGGGGTGTGTGAGTGCGTGTATGCTTGCGGGGGTGTTGTGTGTATGGTAATGAGTGCGTGTTTGTCTGTGGGTATGTCTGTATGGATGTGTGCGTGTATGTTTGAATGTGGGTGTGCGTGTCTGACTGTGTGTGTGGATGTAGGCATGTATGTTGGCGTGTGTGCGTGTAAGTGTGTAGGTAGTGCCTGCGTGCGTGTTGTGTGGGTATGGGTGATGTGATGTTGGGGGTTGGGTGGGGAGGGGGGCCCTGCCACCTTTGGGGGGTGGCAGGGGTGGTGGGGGGGTAGGGGAAGGAGTCAGGGTGGGGGGTGGGGGGTGGGGGAGACCCCTATCAGTGCCAGGGAAGGAATTCCCTGGCACTAATAGTGCTTACCGCCATGGATTTCATGGCAGTTCAAACTGCTGGAAATCCAAGGCGGTAAGCCGGGTCAAAATACCGCCAGCGGTATAGTGACGGCCGCCGGGCTGGAGACCCAAGTCTCCAGCCCAGCGGTCGTCTCCGCCCTGTTGGGCAGAACGGAGAACCGGCGGATGACCACGGCGGTAACCGCCATGGTCATAATTCCACCAAGTAAGACCGCCAGCCTGTTGGGGGTCTTACCGCCGGTTCTCCGCCTTCCGCCAGGTTCATAATGACCCCTATGGTTCTGGAATCTGAGAGGAGCCAGAAATGTCCTTCCACCCAGCGTTCCACCAAGTCTCCCGATAAAAATGGTACTTCACTTGTGTGGGTAGGCCTAGCGGCCACGAAAGGGAATGGCCCAAAACACTATCTGGACACATCAAAATTATCAAATACAAAACTACTTGTTTTTGCAGGGGGGCACCTGCGTTTTTGGTCCTGGGCTCAGCAGCCTTCTCGGGAAACCTACCAAACCCAGACATTTCTGAAAACTAGACACCCGAGGGAGTCCAGGAGGTGTGACTTGCGTGGATCCCCCAATGTTTTCTTACCCAGAATCCTCAGCAAACCTCAAATTTAGCTAAAAAATTTAATTTTTCCAACATTTCTTTGTGGGATCACCGCACTGGGACACATTTCATACCCCCCAATGTTCCCCTCAGTCTCCAGGTAAAAATGATACCTCATTTGTGTAGGTGTGCCAAGTGCTTGTGAAAGGGAAGAGCCAAAAACATGTCGATATTGAGGGGGAACAACGGGGGTCCAAAAGGGCAGTTTGCAAAAAACACTTTTAGGCTGACCAGTGCAGTAGAATTTTTATCGGTATAGATGAGACAATGCTGGGTGGTAGGAATTTTGTGGATTCCTTTAGATTCCGGAAGGTTCATTCACAAAAACATGGGAAAAACGTGTGATTTCCAGCAAAGTTGGAGGTTTGCAGGGGATTGTGGGTACAAAAATGGTGCGCGGTGCATGTGAAACACACCGCCCTGAAATCACCCAGATGTTTAGTTTTCAGATGCGTCTAGGTCTTGTGGATTTTTCTACATGGAAACGCCCCAAAGCCCATAAAGTGCAGCCCTCACCATTCCAAGTGGGACGATTTTGAGAGTAAGCCAAGTTCTCATGGCCCAAATGTAAAAATAAAACCCCAAATAATCAAATGTCTTCTTGCTTGCTGTGGGATAAGATGTTTTAGAGTGCGGGGGAGAGCTGAAAGACTGTTACCCCCTTCATTTGAGGTGGGGGCATAACCAGACCCATACTAGTTCGTAGCCACCACCCCAATATTTTTTTTTTTTGTTTAATTCCCTGGCATCTAGTAGACTTTCTGCCCCCGGGGTGTGGATCAGGAGTAATTGCCCCATCTGCCCACTGGTAGGCAGAACAACTTTGGCCCCATTTATTTGGGTGGGGGTATGGCCATACCCCCACTTCCACCCTCTTATTTTTTTAAAAAAAACTTCCCTGGCCTCTTTTGGGCTTTCTGCCCCCCGTAGGGGGCAGATGGGCCTTCCAAAAATAGGCCCATCTGCTCCCAATGGGGGGGCAGATATGGCCAACAGTAATGTGCCCCCATGGGGAGCGACCCTTACCCAAGGGGCTGCCCCCCTAAAGAAAACACACGCATACACACACACCAATCCCTGGTACCTAAGTGGCGGCAGATTGCCCTAACAAAAATCAGCCGATCTGCCCCCAAGGGGAGCAGAATTGGTCTAAATACAATTTGCCCCCCAGGGTAGCGACCCTTGCCTAATGGGTCGCTCCCCATCTCTAAAAAAACAAACAAAAAAAAACAAAAAACACAAAAAACAAATTTGCCCTGGCTCCTAGAGGTTTCTGCCCCCCTGGGAACAGATCGGCCTAATAACAATAGGCCGGTCTGCCCCCGGGGGGGAGAAATGGCCTAAAATAAATTGGCCCTCGCCCCCCAACCCCCCCGGGGAGCGACCCTGCCTACGGGTTTGCTCCCCTTGCGTGACGGCGCAAAAAAGGGGGGCAGAAGCGATCCTTGCCTAATGGGTCACTCACCATCTGTAAAACAAAAAAAAAAAGAAAATCCCCAGTGCCTAGTGGTTTCTGCCCCCCTTGGGGCAGATTGTCCTAACTAAAATAGGCTGATCTGCCCCCCAGGGGGGCAGAAATGGCCTAAAATAAATTTGCCCCCCAGGGGAACGACCCTTACCTAAGGGGTCGCTCCCCTTGCGTGAAATTCATTAAAAAAAAAAACTCCCTGGTGTCTAGTGGTTTCTGTCCCCCTTAGGGGCAGATTGGCCTCATAAAAATAGGCCAATCTGCCGCCAAGGGGGGCAGAAATGGCCTAAACATAATTTGCCCCACAGGGGAGCGACCCTTGCCTAAGGGGTCACTCCACACCTCTAAAAAAAAAAAAAAAAAATTATCCCTGGTGCCTAGAGAAAAGGCCTTAAAACAAATGCCCCCCCCCCGGAAGCGACCCTTGCCCAGGGGGTCGCTCCCTCATGTCAATTTAAAAAAAAAAAAAAAAAAAGCCTGGTGTCTAGTGGGCGTTTTAGCAGCTGGATTGCTTGCAATCCGGCTGCTAAAACGCTCAGAGAGACTTCAAAGGGAAGGAAATTAATTTCCTTCCCTTTGAAGCCTCTCCGGCCTCCTCCACGTGATCGGCATTTCTCTTCCGATCGCGCTGGAAGCTGAGCTTCCAGTGCGATGTTAGGAGGCCTCTGTGATAGTCAGCGTGCGATTGCGTGCTAACGTTATGGGGGGGTGGGGGGGGTCGGGGTGGAAGAGGAAGGGATTCCCCTTCCATCCCTGCCTTGGGAAGGTGGGGGGGAACCCCACAGAGGGAGCGCTAGCGCTCCCTCTGGGCTCTGTGCGCAGGACGAAATGGTTACGTCCTGGGCACACGAGCACTGTGCCTCAGGACGTAACAATTACGTCCTGGGCACAGAAGGGGTTAAACCATGAGTTTTTTTGCCTGCCATGCCCTTCCAGTTGGGACCCAGCCATGTGCAAATCAGTCTTGACCCTGTTCCCCATGGGAACAGTCCAGCCCGAACTGCCAGGACAGGTCCTTCCTAGACCAGAAACAAGCATCCTAGGGCAGGATTCCGGGTATCACCCTTGATCATCCAGGCTAGCTTGGATCTGGTGGCATAGCAAGCACGGGACCCACGTCTGGGCATACTCTTCCCACTTGGGGCGACAAATGCAAAAACAACAGATGATAAGCAGAATGCAGAACAAATCAAACATTCACCCCCAGAGACGGATCTGGGTTTAATCCATCATTTTGTTTGCCTGCCATGCCAGACGTGGGTCCCGGGCTCAATGTGCCACTGGATTCAAGTTAGCCTGGCTGATGAAGGGTGATACCCTGAAACTGGTCCCAGGATGCTTGTTTCCAGTTCAGGGCGGACCTGGCCAGGCAGTTCTGGCTGGACTGTTCCATGGAGAAGAGGGTCAAGACTGATTTGAAAATGGTTGGGTCCAAACTGGGGTGGCATAGTGAGCAAACAAATTGATGGATTAAACCCTGATCTGTTACTTGGGGTGACTGTTTGATTGGTTCCGCTTTCCGTCCATCATTTGTGTTTGATTGTTGCTAAGAACACTGGGCGTCTCTGGGTCAAGTTTTTTGTACTTATTAATAAACAGGATTAAGGCCCCCATTATAACATTGGTGGTAAAAACCGCCTACCGCTGCTGCGACAGCCACCAAAAGACCGTTGCCGCGGCCACCAGCCGTCTGCCATATTATGACCACAGCTGGATTTCTGCCACTAGAATGGTGGAAATCCAGCTGTGGCCATGGATGGCAGTAAGGTGGCGCTGCTACCACCAGCAGCGCCATGCCAGTAGACCGCCACCAGCCGTATTATGACAATTAATACGGCCTGGGGGTGTTCTGCTGGTGGGCGCTGCTGGTGGTAGCAGCGTCCGTCCCATCTCCTGCCAGAGGACCCCCTGGATCCAGGTAAGTCTGTTCTCCGACAGGGGAGGGGGATGGGGGAGTTGTGTGTGTGGGTGTGTGTGAACGTATGTGTGCACGTGAATGGGGGTGTGTGTTGAGTGTTGAATGTGTGTGTGCATGTACGGACGTGTGAGTGCATGCATGTTGTGAAATGTGAATGCCTATCTGCGTGTCTGTTTGGAAGTGTGTGCAGATGTGTCTGTTATTGGATGTATGCATGCGTGTATGTATGTGTGAATGAGTGTGTGTATGCATGTGTGTGCATGTGTGTGAAAGTAGTGTGGATGTGGGGGAGGGGTGAGGGTGGGGGGTAACTGTAGAGGTAAAGGGTAAGTGGGGGGGTAACTGGAGAGGTGGGGGGAGACCCCTGTCAGTGACAGGGAAGGAATTCCCTGTCCCTGATATGGTCTACCACGAGAACCATGGCGGTAGGCGGGGTCATAATCCTGCAGGCGGCACAATGGCAGCTGCTGGGCTGGAGATGGATATCTCCAGCCCAGCAGCTGTTACCCCCGTGGCAGTCGAAGTGGTCCTCGTCTGTTAATCCTTGAATTATGAACATTGCAACAAATCTAAGTAGCACAAAAATAACATCTGTATCATTTGACAGTACAATTACTCAATTGGGACCATTTTGAACAGTCAACTCAACAAGTGGCACAACGCAAAGGTCAACTTCGTAAAATTTATTGTTATGTTCTTGAACAATATGGCCTGTACCTTTTGAATATATCTCTGCAGGCGCCAACTCCTCATTGACAATCATTCCACTTGCAAAGATTGTAAAATCAGTGTTCACTGAAACATCAGCAATGTTTTGGGGAGTTAACATCTCCAAGTTCATCTTGTTCATTGTTGATGACCGGAATTTATCAAGTTGCACAGGCATAGGTGTAGAATTTTTGATGCAGGCAATGTCAATTGTCCCACTTGTAGATATTCTTCTGATTCTCTCACATTATTTTACAGATAGTTCAAGAAAACTGTCAAAGACAATGTCCAGTTCTTGCAAGGTGCACCCTCACTGTGTAAAACAGTTTGAATGGCCTCTCTGAAGTTTTGCATCAATGAAATCTTGACCATTCGCAATTTTGACATATAGTCCACAACAACAGCAGTTTTCGATGAGGACACCATTTGAATTGAAATTCTTCAGGTGAAAGGTTTTTTCGAGCTCTTGTTCGAGTTTGTGCTTCACTGGTTTGGTTGCCGTATCTGCATCAAATAATGCGCTTGTTGGAAGCAGATCATGCGACAGAATGCCCTTGATATATTCACCCCTTTCTTTTGCTACAGCCATCTCTCTATGTGCTTGTGAAGGTTGTTTTTTTGTAACCTGTTTTGAAGTGGCTGGTTGGATGAAACTCTCACTATGACAATTAAAGTGTGGAAGTTTAGCTTTAGTGATTACGTCAAACAGCTTTTTCTCTTTCAATACAAATCTCTCCTGCTTTATTTCTGCAAATATTTTTGATCTATGTTCCAGGACATCTAGTAGACGTGTCTTTGTATCATTATCCACATATTGTTTGGTTTCGAAGGTGTGTAGTCACACAGGCTCAGCCATTTCAAAGGGTTTCCATGCTTCTACATGAAATAAAGAAGGTTGTCAACATGTTTCCCTAACTGCCCTTTCTTTCCCACAGGTTTGTGGTGAAGAACAGTTTCACAATGGTCTATTAATTTTGAATTTGCCATCTCTCTGAAAACATTGCAAATAGAAAGGACTTCATGGTAAACCAGCTGTCATTGAGCAACATATTCACTTTTACGTGTGTGACCAACAATTTCCTTGGAGCTTTTCCGTGATCTGTGGCTCGTCTGTTCTAGTTTCATATCTGGAGCCACAGCATCAAACCTTCCCTCTCTGTCTTTCTCCACAAATGTCTTTGGGTGAATTTTCTGTAGATGAATGGTTTTTCCATCTATAGCTTCCTCACTCTTTCCAAATACCAGGACCCATATCTCAGGTAGTTCATACAATCAAATTCTTGACACACAGTAATCAGTGACTCCACAGTCTTCTCGTGGCTCTTACAATCACCTGCCGGATCAGCGTGTACCAAGTTTTTCACTAGAGATCTCATGTGTAAAATATTTCCCTAGTACTTGCAAAATTCTGTTTTTTCTTCACATGCTTTGACAAACTCTACATACTTGGGGCCTTATTTATACTTTTGGTGCAAAACTGCACTAGGGCAGTTTTGCACCAAAAAGTTTTGCACCGGCTTGCACCATTTTTTAGCACCAGCTGGGCACCATATTTATGGAATGGTGCAAGCTGGTTCAAAGGGTAGTCTAACTTTAAAAAAAATAAGGTTAGGCAGGCTTGAGTCAAAATAAATGACTCTAACCAGATTAGCATAATTTTTTGACGCTTAGGGGCATATTTATACTCTGTTTGCACTAAATTAGCGGCATTTTCTTTTACTTTAATTCAGTGCAAAACTAACTCCATATTTATACTTTGGTGCTAGACCCTTCTAGCGCCAAAGTTATGGAGTTAAAGTCATTTTTTGGAAGTGGAAACCTATCTTGCCTTCATGAAAGGCAAGGTAGGTGTTCCCGTGCAAAAGATGACTCTGTGGCCTTAACGCCATATTTATACTCCCATGCAAAAATGGTGCAACGGAAGGAGGAGGGGTCAAAAAATGGGGCAAAGCTTGCTTTGCCCCATTTGTTAAAGCCTCGGTCAGCGCAGGTGTTAGGGGACCTGTGGGCCTATTTCCATGGTGGAACACCATGGAATAAGCCCACAGGTGCCCTCCACAGGCCCCAGGGGCACCCCCACCCACACCAGTGGGACTGTGGAAGATGGAGGACCCCATCCCAGGTAAGTACAGGGAAGATTGCATTTTATTTTTGAAAGTGCCATTGGGGGCCCTGAAATGGGCCCCCATACATGGCACAGGGTGCAATGGCCATGCCCAGGGGACCCCTGTCCTCTGTGCTGGCCATTGGGGTGGTGGGCATGACTCCTGCCGTTTCTAGGGCAGGAGTTATGTGGCATGGTAGGTTTAGCACCATAAAATTACGCTAATCTGGTTAGAGTAATTTTTTTTTACTCTAACCTGCCTAAAGTCATTTTTTGGTCTAAACCCTCTTCTTCTATACTGCCAGTCCCACCCGACTAAAGTCATTTTTTTAAACTCTAGCCTACCCTGTGCACCGGCTTGCACAATTCCATAAATATGGTGCCCGGCTGGTGCACAGAAATGGTGCTAGCCGGTGCTAAACTTTTTGGTGCAAAACTGAGTTAGTGCAGTTTTGCAGCAAAAAGTATAAATAAGGGCCAATATTTTGTACGTTTGTGCCACTTTTGCGTCAAAAAATGAAGTTAATGCAGCACAAGAAAAGTATAAATCAGGGCCTTGGTGCTAGACGGGTCTAGCACCAAAGTATAAATATGGAGTTAGATTTGCACCGAATTAGAGTTAAAAAAAATGACGCTAATTCAGTGCAAACAGAGTATAAACATGCCGCAGAGTATAAATATGCCCCTAAATATGGCGTTAAGGCCATAGGGTCAATTTTTGCACGGGAACGCCTACCTTGCATCTCATTAAGGCAAGGTAGGTCTCCAGTTCAAAAAAAATTACTTTAACTCCATAAATTTGGTGCTAGAGGGGTCTAGCACCAAAGTGTAAATATGGAGTTAGTTTTGCACCGAATTAGAGTTAAAAGAAATTACACTAATTTGGTGCAAACAGAGTATAAATATGCCCCTTGGTTTTCATATTTTCAGGTTTTAAACTGAGGGGCATATTTATACTCCGTTTGCGCCGGAATTGCGTCGTTTTTTTGGACGCAATTTCGACGCAAAACTAACTCCATATTTATACTTTGGCGTAAGACGCGTCTAGCGCCAAAGTCCATGGAGTTAGCGTCATTTTTTAGCGTGGACACCTACTTTGCGTTAATTATATGCAAGGTAGGCGTTCCCGTCTAAAAAATCGACTCCGAGGCATGTGCGTCGGATTTATACTCCCGGGCAAAATTCACGCCCGGGAGTGGGCGGGTCAAAAAAAATGACGTACGGCCGCTTTTGCGACGTTTTTTAGCGCCTGCAAAAGGCAGGCGTTAAGGGACCTGTGGGCTCTGAAGGAGCCCAGAGGTGCCCTCCCATGCCCCCAGGGACACCCCCTGTCACCCTTGCCCACCCCAGGAGGACACCCAAGGCTGGAGGGACCCATCCCAGGGACATTAAGGTAAGTTCAGGTAAGTGTTTTAAAAAAAAAAAAATTGTGGCATAGGGGGGCCTGATTTGTGCCCCCCTACATGCCACTATGCCCAATGACCATGCCCAGGGGACAGAAGTCCCCTGGGCATGGCCATTGGGCAAGGGGGCATGACTCCTGTCTTTGCTAAGACAGGAGTCATTTCTATGGGGTTTGGGAGTGAAAAAAAATGGCGCAGATCGGGTTGAGGCGAAAAAATTGCCTCAACCTGACTTGCCCCATTTCTTGACGCCCAAGGCCCCATATCCCCCTACGCCGGCGCTGCCTGGTGTACGTCGTTTTTTTCCACGCACACCAGGCAGCGCCGGCGGCTAACGTCATTGATTAAATACGGCGCCCGCATGGCGCTTCAAAATGGCGTTAGCCGGCGCTAATTTTTTAGACGCAAAACTGCGTTAGCGCAGTTTTGCATCAAAAAGTATAAATATGGCCCTGAGTGTATTTAACATTGTCTGGCTTTTCATAATGCTTTTTGAATGAAGGGCCCCCTTTGCCTTGTTCACTTCCGGGATAAGATATGCAAAACCTGAAACCTTTGTTCCAGAAAGGATTCAAACACACTGTTTCAATAGCCTCAGATATGATGAGCATATCTTGTAATGAAGAAACATAATAAGTTTTACTTAATACTAACTGGACAGTTTTGCTTCCAAAAATGTTGTCATGAATGACTTTCGCCTCTCAACGAGACTGCTGGATTAGGAGCGGCAACCCTTCTGCTCGTAGGTGACTGAATCACTCCAATACAATTAGAAGTTGTCGGCCCAAACCTCCTGGCTCTCTAGCAGTACCTCACCCAAACCCTAAGTGGTAAAGGTGATTTCCGGCAGCCCAGCACATGGACTCTGGAGTCCTCTCAGGGGAGTCATGGTGTAACAAATGTATCACTTTTCTCTTGTTAGAAATAAGTCTCTCACACACACACACACAGGCAATTTCAATATATTTATTGAAAAGACTGCAATGTACGATAAAATGCATGTGCTGCAATGATTATGACACTTAGAAATAACAGAAGCATAATGGTGAGGATAAAAAAGGTAAATATGAAAACCCCAGCATATTGCAATAAACCTGAAGTATGCAGTTCCTAGTAATAAGGCCTAAACTCTACCCTAAAGCAAGAGCTGGGCATGATGAGCATAATCTGCCAATTAGTGTCCATGAAAAATACCTCAACCCACTTACCTGGGCCAGGACAAAATGTTCTAATAACCTTATAGCCTACCTTAGCAGGATATACTGGCCATTAAAGGCCCTCTCTCTTGTTCAAGGCATGCGCTGAAGGCAATGGCCTTTAACCCCTTCGCTGCCAAGCCTTTTCCCCCTCAGGTGCCAAGCCTTTTTTTTGTCTCTTTGGGGTAGTTCGCACTTAGGCCCTCATAACTTTTTGTCCACATAAGCTATCCATGGCAAATCTGCGTCCTTTTTTTCCAACATCTTAGAGATTCTGGAGGTACCCAGAGTTTGTGGGTTCCCCTGGAGGAGACCAGGAAGTTAGCCAAAATACAGCTAAAACTTTGTTTTTAAAAAAACAAAATGGAAAAAAATGGCTGCAGACGAAAGCTTGTGTTTTTTTCCCTGAAAATGGCATCAACCAAGGGTTTGTAGTGCTAAAATCGCCATATTCCCAGCTTTCAGGAACAGGCAGACTTGAATCAGAAAACCACATTTTTCAACCCAATTTTGGCATTTTACTGGGATATACCCCATTTTTACTATTTTTTGTGCTTTCAGTCTCATTCCAGTTAGTGGAAGAAATGAGTGTAAAACCAATACTGGATCCCAGACAGCTAAACATTTCTGAAAAGTAGAAAAACTTCTGAATTCAGCAAGGGGTCATTTGTGTAGATCCTTTGAGGTTTTTCTACAGAAAGTAAAAGCTTACAAAAATAATATTGAAATTGAGGTGAAAAAAGAGCCATTTCTGTCCACATTTTCTTCTATAACTTTTTCCAGCTATGGCACATTTTTTAAAACAATATACTGTTACGTCTGCTGGACTCTTCTGGTTGTGGGGATATATAGGGCTTGTAGGTTCATAAAGAACCCTAGGTACCCAGAGCCAACAAAGGAGCTGCACATTGCAATGGATTTTCATTGTATACCTGTTATACAGCAATTCATTTGGTGAAATATAAAGAGTGAAAAATAGATATCAAGGAAACCTTTGTATTTCTGAAATGGGCACAAGATAAGGTGTTGAGAAGCAGTGGTTATTTGCACATCTCTGAATTCTGGGGTCCCCATACTAGCATGTGAATTACAAGGCATTTCTCAAATAGATTTTTTTTTTTACACACTGTCTTACGTTTGGAAGGAAAACATTTAGAGAAAGACAAGGGGCAATAACACTTGTTCTTCTATTCTGTGTTCCCCCAAGTCTCCCGATACAAATTGTACCTCACTTGTGTGGGTAGGCCTAATGCCCACAACAGGAAGCGCAACGTGGACACATCACACTTTTACATTGAAATCTGACATGTGTTTTGGAAATTGCCCAGCTGTGGATTTTGGCCTCTAGCTAAGCCGGCACCTAGGGAAACCAGAGAAATGAGGGCAGTAAGGGTGAGAGGTGCCGCTCTTCTAGACAGTAGACATGTGGTTTAGAAAGAATAGATAAGTGAGAGTAAAGTCCGGTGCAGAATGGCCCGGTGCCTTACTGCCCGGTAGGCACCAAAACGGGTACTAGGAGTACCCTAGAGCAAAAATGGGAAAACATTGGCCACAGCACACAGAGAGTAATGTCCAACAGTAAGGCAGAAAAAGATATTCCTGGTGTGGTTCCGAGAGTTGAGGGAAGTATAAAGTTGAAACGAGTCTCAAATCCTGTTTGCAGATGGTGTCTTTATTCGTAGGTGCTTAGAAAGCATTGAGTCATCGTGAAGATACAGCCAACACGTGTTTCGTCACACAGGTGACTTTATCAAGGCTGTAATAAAGTAATGACAGCAAACATTGGATACATATGTGTGTATTGGAATCTGGTGTGAAACCAGAAAGCGTTCTGATTGTGTAAGTGAGTAAGTGATTAACATGGCTTTAGAGGTGAGTGGTAGTGAAACCTACCAAACTGGTGCATTTTTAAAAAACAGACACCTAGGGGAATCCAGGGTGGGGTGACTAGGTAGGCCTAGTGCCTGCCACAAGAAATGCCCCAATACGCAACACATAAAATGTTTACATTAACAACTGACGTGTTTTTCAGAAAGAGACTAGTTGTGGATTTTAGTTTCTAGCTCAGCCGGCACCCAGGAAAACCTACCAAACCTGTGCATTTTTGAAACCTAGACACCTATGGGAACCCAGAATGGGGTAACATGTGATGCTGTCACCAGGTTCTGTTACCCAGAATCCTTTGCAAACCTCAAAATGTGGCAAAAATTTACTTTTTCTTCACATTTCGGTGCTGTAAAGTTCTGGAATCTGAGGGGAACCACAAACTTCCTTCTACCCAGAAGTCCCCCACATCTGCCCATAAAAACGGTACCTCACTTGTGTGGGTATGCCTAGTGCCCACAACAGGAAATGCCCCAAAACACTAAGTGGACACATCAAAATTGTCAAAAACAAAACTACATGTTTTCGCAGGGGGATCGCCTGCGTTTTTGGTCCTGGGCTCAGCAGCCATCTAGGGAAAACTACCAAACCCAGACATTTCTGAAAACTAGACACCCGAGGGAGTCCATCGAGGTGTGACTTGTGTGGATCCCCAGTGTTTTCTTACCATGGATCCTCAGCAAACCTCACATTTAGCTAAAAAAATCAAATTTTCCCCACATTTCTGTGTGGGATCACCGCACAGGCACAAATTTCCTACCACCCAACGTACCTCTAAGTCTCCCGATAAAAATGATACCTCACTTGTGTAGGTGGGTCAAGTGCCTGTGACATGGAAGAGACGAAAACATGTCAAAATTCAGGGAGATCCAAAGTTGGTCCAAACAGGCAGTTTGAAAAAAACATTTTTAGGCTGAGAAGCGGGACAGACTTTTTATTGGTATAGATGCGACAATGCTGGGTGGTGGGGATTTTATGGATTCTTGCCGATTCCTGCAGATTCCAGAAGGTTTCATCACAAAAATGTGGGGAAAGAATTATGATTTCAAGCAAAGTTGGAGGTGTGCAGGGCATTGTGGGTAAGAAAATGGTGCGGGTGCATGTGAAGCACACCACACTGGACTCACCCAGATGTTTAGTCTTCAGATGTGCCTAGGTCTCATCGATTTTTCTACATGGCAGTATCCCAAAGCCAAAAAGTGCAGCCCTCACCATTCCAAGTGGGACGATTTTGAGAGTCAGACAAGCTCTCATGGACCAAATGTAAAACCAAAACCCAAAATAATCAAATGTCCTCTTGTTTACCATTGGGATAACATCTTTTAGTGTGCTGGGGGAGAGCTGAATGACTGTTACCCCTCTCAAATGGGATGGGGGCATAACCATGCCCATACTGGTTGGTAGCCACCACCCCACTATTTTCTTTTAATTCTCTGGCATCTAGTAGGCTTTCTGCCCCCCGGGAGTGGATAGTGGGTAATTGCCACATGTGCCCACCGGTGGGCAGATCAACTTTGTCCCCATTTATTTGGGGGTGGGGGTATGGCCATACCGCCACCCTCTTTTCTTGAAAAAAAATCTTCCCTGGTCTCTGGTGGGCTTTCTGTCCCCCTTGGGGGCAGATGGGCCTTACAAAAGTAGGCCAATGAAATGGTCAACAGTAATGTGGCCCCATGGGGAGCGACCCTTGCCCAACGAGCTGCCCCCCCCAACAAAACACACACACCAATCCCTGGTGCCTAAATGTTTTCTGCCCTCCCGGGGGCAGATCAGCCTAATACAAATAGGCTGATCGGCAGAAATGGCCTAAAATAAATTCCCCCCCAGGGGTGCGACCCTTACCTAAGGGGTCTCTCCCCATCTGTAAAATGGATAAAACAAAAGCAAAGAACCCTGGTGTCTAGTAGCTTCTGCCACACCAGGGGCAGATTGGCCTAATTAAAATGGGCTGATCTGCCCCCAGGGAGGCAGAAAAGGCCTAATAAATATATGCCCCCCAGGGGAGCGACGCTTGTGCAAGGGGTAGCTCTCCTTCATTGTTTATATAAAAAAAAAATCCTCCCTGGTGTCTTGTGGGCATTTCTGCAACCCGATCACTTTACGATCGGGCTGCAGGAATGCTCAGAAAGACATCAAAGGAAAGGATAGGCTTTCCTTTCCTTTGATGCCTCTCTGCCATCTCCCTCCCCCGATCGGAAGAGAAATGCAAGCATTTCTCTTCCGATAGCGGGATTGGGGTGACCTCTGATGAGGTCACCACTCAATTGCGCGCTGATGTCATCAGTCGTCACTGTGGGGGACCAGGGGGTCGGAGTGGAAGGGGAAGGGATTCCCCTTCCATCCCAGGCATGGGGAGGGGGGGGAGGCCCACGGAGGGCTAGCTCTCCCCATGTGGGCTGGGTGCAAGACGTAACGGTTACGTCCTTGGCACCTGCTGCTGAGGACATAACTGTTGCGTCCCGGGCACCCAAGAGGTTAACAATGGAGCAGGTACAGCCTGCTACTGCGGGCTATAAGGCTATATTGTCGGTATAGAAAATATGGCACTGAACCAGCTTCTCTTGACTTATTTTGGACCACAGCTATCAAAAATTGCAGAATCTGAGTCATTGAGTCTGCTTGAATTTAGTGATAATAGTCTCAGACAAAGCCACACAATCTCTACTTTTCAGATGAGCCCACTTCCATGAGCATGGCTGTCCTGACTCCATGTTGTAGAGGTGGTTTGCAGCTCAGTGCTGATTTTCAGTCAACAGCACTAAGAATTCTAAGATTCTAAGTTTCACTTTCCCATTATAAGTATAGATCAACATGTCATGGGATGCTTGGAACCACTGGATTACAAATCATGACTGGCTGCATGTGGCCATTTGGACGATATGCATGAGGATTCATCACAAAATCATTTCCCATCCAACACAATGCTAAAGACACTGCAGCAATCGATCACTTTCTGATCCTTCTACTATGGAAAATGCCTAACAAGGAAATGTGAGTTCCTACGAAGTAGTCGAGTATTTTGATATCTGAATGAAGACATCCCCCATTTCCTTCCATCTTCAGGTTCCATGCATTTATTATATTGCACAAAATTTCCAAGGTTCACAAACACCTTATTAAAGGCAGACTTAGGTGCAATCCTCAGAGCATGAATTCATTTAACTTCTGTTGGATCATGGCTCATATGGAATATTCAGATGTTGCATTCAATCAACACTAGCCATATGCATGTTAATTGGTAAATGCCTGCCACCTGTTACCATAGTGTTTCTACTCCTCCAGTAATGGTCTGTTTTGACAGAGACTTCAGCCTTTATACATGTATTGAAATCAAGGCAATGTCAGTACCTTCACTTTTCTACAAAGGCTCCAAACCGTCTACTTCATTTTGTAACTTACCTACTCTATAAGATGTGTTATTATACACATTTTCTGTTTTGGGAGGCATCTCTTGCAGCAGACATGATATCACACATGAACATGAAACATAGGGCTTTTGTACCTCATGACAAAGTTGCTTTTTCCATTGCAAGAGTACAATCAATGCGTAATGAAAGCTACCTACACTTTTAACTATTTAATATGTCTGTGTTTCCACTAGATGTCTGTCAACATTGTAAGCACCTGCTGAGGTCATCCTCAGTTTTTAACCTAATATTATAGGTTGACTTTTACATCTTTGTCTCTGAAGGATAGAGTGAGAGAAAAAGGGAATGTATTGGCAGTTTAGAATTTTGTTTAGAAGCCATACAATCTTTAAGCTGTTTCCAAGTACTTTAAGAGAATACAAATAGGAAATAAGTGACAGGAGAGAGGGAAGATGAGAAGAGAGAAAAAAGAAAAAAGAAATGTTGCGACATTTTGGAAGTTCGTGTGGTACATATGGCATCCCAAGCCTGCTCTCCAGTGAGCAAGGGGAAAGAAGAGGGAGGTAAGATATGGGTGTATGGAAGAGGAGAACATTTTACAATGTTGGGTGCTTTTTTATTTCGTATGCTGCCCCACGGCTACTTTAAAGTGCAAAATGGGGGGCAGCATGGGGACTAAGGAATCATGAGTGAGGTGTCGGTGAGAGGAAAGATGATTTCATATTGTTTCTTGTGATGGATTACCATTCGCCTGTAGCCTTAGGGCTGCATAAGGATTGGATGCATAACCAACTAGCCAGAATATCCCATTTTCCATTCATCACTTTGAAGAAGCCTTAACACGATTGGTGGGGAGGACGCTCCAAGCTGCCCTGCACACTGGTCCCTGTCTGCTGAGGACGGCTCCCGGCTGCCCTCGCACCTGTGGCAGGAAATAACTCTGATTTTGACACCAAGAAGATTCCCTTTTTGAATTTTAGCCTCAGGCACAGGGGAAGAGCTTTCCGAGAAGCCCAAGACATTTTTTTGTTCAATATTTTGACGATCACCATGCATGGTACGCTAATGTCATTATAGAGCGCACCATGTTGCTGGTAGGGAGCGATCGTATCCTCATTTTTGACACTATTGATTTACTGTTCAGGGTTAGTGCCAAGATTGTGGCGCTAACCCTGAACAGTACATAAGGGCGCATTGTAAACAATATTGTGGCCCCCTTTTAATGCCTGCTCTGAGCAGGCGTTAAAAGTGCCGAAAAAATGAAGCAAAGAAATCTCTTAGATATGCTCTTTTCACTTTCACTGAGTCAGTGCTCGGGGGCATATCTCTAGAGTACCAATTCAGATGGAACAGATGTCAGTGGAAAGGGAAGAATCTCCCCTTTCCAGTAGTACCAATCCCCAGTGGACCCCTGCTTGGTGAGTGCCGCAGGTGGGTGTAGGAAAGTAGCCTCTTTCTAGCATGGTTACCCCCAGTTTTGGCCTGTTTGTCAGTTTGTTTGACTGTGTATACTGGGATCCTGCTAATCAGGACCCCAGTAGTAATGCTCTCTCCCTTAACTTATGGTTATAGGATACTGGTAATCCAGTATTCAACCCACAATTCGCATCCTGGTGCCCCCTCATAAGTCCATAGTATATGGAACTTAGGTACCCAGGGCATTGGGGCTCCAGGGGACCCCAATGGGCTGCAGCATTTCTTTTGCCACCCATATAGAGCCCATGCAAAGGCTTCTACAGGACTGCCATTGCAGCCTATGTGAAATGGTGTATGCACCCTTTCACTGCCATTACACTGCACCAGGTCACTTATAAGTCACCCTCCTTATTGCAGGCCTGCCAACCCTGAAGGATGGAAGCAGAGTACCTGTGTGTGAGGGCACCCCTGCACTAGCAGACGTGCCCTCACAACCTCCAGGACCATTTTCCGAGACTTCATGAGTGCGGAGACGCCATTTTACGCCTGCACTGAACATAGATCACCACCTATGTACAGCTTCACAACTGTAACTCTGAATATTGCCATATTTGGTATCAAACATACTGGAATCATACCCCAAGGTTTTTGTAAGCATTGGTTGTATGATTCCATGTACTCTGGGGGGTCCTTAGAGGGCCCCCAGTACTGCCATTACAGCCTTCTGAGGTTTTCCAGGCAGCCCCAGCTGCTGCCACCTCATAGACAGGTTTCTGCCCTCCTGTTGCTTGAGCAGTTCAAACTCAGGAAGGCAGAACAAAGGATTTCCTTTGGGAGAGGGATGTTACACCCTCTCCCCTTGGAAATAGGTGTTACAGACATGGGAGGGGTAGCCTCCCAGAGCCTCTGGAAATGCTTTGAAGGGCACAGATGGTGCCCTCCTTGCATAATCCAGTCTACACCGGTTCTGGGACCCCCAGTCCCTGCTCTGGTGCGAAACCGGACAAAGGAAAGGGGAATGACCACTCCACTATCCATCACCACCCCAGGAGTGGTGCTCAGAGCTCCTCCAGAGGGTCCCTGGGTTTTAGATTCCAAGGTGGTAGGGAACTCCAGAAGGATATGAGTGGCCAGTGCCAGCAGGTGATGTCAGAGCCCTCCCCTGATAGGTGCTTATCTGTGTAGCTGACCAATCTCCCTTTCAGGGCTATTTAGGGTCTCTCTCTTGGGAGGTTCTTCAGATTTGGATTTCAAGACTCCAGCAGGAATCCTCGGCATCCTTTACATCACCTTCTTACTGAAGAAACTGCATCTGGATCCTCCATGAACTCTACAACTGCAACAAAGAAGCAAAGACAACTTCTGCAACATTGTATCTTCAGCTCCTGTCAGCAACTGCAACTTTTTCCCAGTTGTGCATCCTTAGAGGGCAGCTAGTCTTCAGCCTGCACCAGAAGAACGAAGGAAGTGAAGGAATCACTTCCTTGCTTCAGCAGGCACCCTTCTGCAGCGATGACCGGTGGCTTGGGTCCCCTCACGTAAGAAGTGCATGGATCCAGCAACACGGGTGGTGGACTGAAGTGGTCCCGACGGTCCAGACGTCCAACTTTGGTGGAAGTAAGAGCTTGCCTCCCCATGCAATACAGTACCCCCATGCACCGCATGCTTTGCAGTTGCCAAGGCTTGTTGGCATCTTTCCACAAAGTTCTTTGTGCACCGTGGAGCTCTGGCACCCAGCACTCCTTCCTGTGACGTACAGCTTCCTGCATGGTTCTCCGGCATCGTGGGATCTCTTTGTGTAGTGCTGCATGGGCCTACTTTTTGCACCTTCTTTGTCCCCATGCTGTGGGACTCCTGTGCATGCTGCCTGGTCTTCTTAGGGCTCTCTGAGTTGCTGAGAGCTCCCTCTGTCTCTTCCTCGTGGGTAGAGGACACCAGGTCCCTCCTGCTCCGGGGCAGCTCCATTTTCCAATAACCGCGAGCTTTGCATGTGCCAAGGCTTGTTGCCAGAATCCAGTGATGCAAACAAGACTGCAATCATCCATCCTGCGTGGGACATCTTCTGCACCAACCAGGAACCTGCATCTGTCTTCTTGGGAGCAGTATTGACTGTTCTTCTTCACCAGTAGTTCTTCTTTTGCACCTTCATCCGGGTTAGCAGGGGCTCCTGTTCTCCCTGGACTCTTCAGTGCATCTTGGACTTGGTTCCCTTCTTTCACAGGTCTTCAAGTCCAGGAATCCATAGTTGGTGTCTTGTAGCCACTTCTGGTTCTTGCACAATCCTCTGTCTTGGGTTCGTTTGTGTTCTAGAAAAGTTACTGTGATTTACTCATGCTTCCCTGGGCTCTGGGGTGGGTTCTATTACTTCCGTTTGGTGTTTTCTAATACTCCCAGCGCCCCTCTACACACTACACTTGCCTAGGTGGGAAACCAACCTTTGATTTCCACTTTCATAGTATATGGTTTGTGTTCCCCCAGGCCCATTTCTAACTATTGTGATTTTCACTATTTGCACTGTTTTCTAACTGTTTTTACAGCTATTTCTGTGGTGTATATAATTTGTGTATTACTTACCTCTTAAGGGAGTATAGTCTCTGTGGTATTTTCTTTCATGTGTGTGAGTACTGTGTGACTACATGAGCTTTGCATGTCTCCCAGTAAGGCCTTGGCTGCTCATCCACACTACCCCTAGAGAGCCTGGCTTCTAGACACTGTCTACATTTTACTAATAAAGGAAAACTGGATCTGGTATAAGGTGTAAGTACCTTAGGTACCCACTACAAACCAAGCCAGCCTCCTACAGTGGGTGACCCCCAAGCAGGGATCCATCCACTAGACATCAGGGAGAGGTGGTTTGTTCTCTTCCTTGCTATTTGTTATGCAGTCTTCATGCCTCCCCAGTGGGAGGATGGGGGAAATGCACCCATCTGCCTCCCTGGGGGGTGGGGGCCAGAAAGCCCACTAGACACAAGGAATTACTTTTTTACATATATTTGTAGGGGTGGTGGCTACCCAGCATGGGCATGACAATGCCCCATCCCATAAAAATGGGGAAATAGTCTTCTGCCCCCTTTTCCCCTGGGAGGAGATGGGCAGTTACCCTTGTCTGCCCCCCTGGGGGAGCAGAAAGTCCAATAGTACAAGAGATTACTCTTTTTTAGATTGTAGGGGTGGGGGCTGCCCAGCATGGGCACAGCTATCTCCTCATTTGCTACAAAAATGGGGGAACGGTCTTTCTACCTCCTCTGAGGGGCTGATGGCGGATATTATCCCCATTAGCCCCCCAGGGGGAAAAAATGGATCTTGTCACCAGGGATTACTTTTCATTTAAATTATTGGGGTGGGGCTTCCCAGCATGGCCATGCTCCCATCCCCATAGGAATGGGGATGCAGTTTTCTGTATTCCCTAGAGCGCAGATGGGGAAATTACCCCCATCTTTCCCTGGGAGGAGAGAGACGGGGCAGAAAGCCCACTAGTTACCGGGGGTTACTTTTTTAAAGAATTGTGGGGCTTAGTGCCAGCGACCGTAATGGGCCCAACTGAGGTCAATAGGAGTGCCTACATAAAGGCTCCTATTGTCCTTGGTTTGATCTGTCCCTGTTGTGGGAACTAAGCCAAGGCACACAAGTAGGCTGTGTTTTTATCAGCACAAGTGGGTCAATGCTGGGTAGTGAGAATTTTTTGGATTTCTATGGATTCCAGACAACGTTTCCATCACAGAAATGTAAAGAAAATGTGTGATTTCAGGCAAAGTTTGATATTTGCCTTTTCCTGTCACAGGTACTAGGCATACCCACACAAGTGAGATACCATTTTTATCAGAAGGCTTAGGGGAATGCTGGGTGGGAGGAAGTTTGTGGCTCCCCACAGATTCCAGAACATTTCATCACAGAAATGAGAAGAAAGTGTGTTTTAGTCAAAGTTTGAGGCTTGCAAGGGATTCTGGGCAAAACAGCATTGTGAGAGACACAGAAGTCCTCTGATCCAAAATTCCCCTAGGTGTCTAGTTTTCAAAAGTGTACAGGTTTTATAGGTTTCCCTAAGTGCTGGCTGGGGTAGGGCCCAAAATCCACAGCTAGGTACATTGCAAAAAAGGGTCAGATTTGAGAGGAAAAATGTGATTAATGCATGCTGTGTTTCAGGCCATTTACTGTCACTGGTGCTAGGCCTACCCAAATAAATAAGGTACCATTTTCATCAGAAGACTTAGGAAATGCTGGATAGAAGGACGTTTGTGAGGGAAAATGTGTTTTTTAGTCAAAGGTTGAGATTTGCCAAGGATTCTGGGAAAAACATCCTGATGAGAACCACGTAAATCACCTCATTCTCAATTCCCCTAGGTGTCTAGTTTTAAAAAATGTTCAGGTGTGCTAGGCTTTCCTAGGTGCCGGCTGACCTATGACTTAAAATCCAAAACTAGGCACATTGCAACAAAAGGGTCAGTTTTGAGTAGAAAGATGTGATGTATCCATTTGGCGTTTTACCTGTTTCCTGTAGTGAGTCTGGTCTTACCCACACAAGTGAGGTACCATTTTCATCAGAAGACTAAGGGGACTGCTGGGTGGACTTCTGTCCCCTGGGCATGGTCATTGGGCATAGTGGCATGTAGGGGGGCACAAATCAGGCCCCCCTATGCCACAAAAAAAAAGAAAAAAAAATACTTACCTGAACTTACCTTAAGTTCCCTGGGATGGGTCCCTCCATCCTTGGGTGTCCTCCTGGGGTGGGCAAGGGTGGCAGGGGGTGTCCCTGGGGGCATGGGAGGGCACCTCTGGGCTCCTTCCGAGCCCACAGGTCCCTTAACGCCTGCCTTGTCCAGGCGCTAAAAAACGGCGCAAAAGCGGCTGGACGTAATTTTTTTGACCCGCCCACTCCCGGGCGTGAATTTTGCCCGGGAGTGTAAATACGGCGCACATGCCTCGGAGTCACTTTTTTAGACGGGAACGCCTACCTTGCATATCATTAACGCAAAGTAGGTGTCCACGCTAAAAAATGACGCAAACTCCATGGACTTTGGCGCTAGACGCGTCTAACGCCAAAGTATAAATATGGAGTTAGTTTTGCGTCGGAATAGCGTTAAAAAAAACTACCCAATTCCGGCGCAAACAGAGTATAAATATGCCCCTTAGACTCCTCCGGATGTTGAAAAAAGGATGCAAATTTGGCGTGGATAGCTTATTTGGACAAAATGTTAAGGAGGCCTAAATACGAATTACCCCAAAAAGCCAAAAAAGGCTTAGCACTGGTGGGGGTTGGAGGACGTCCTAGCAGTGAAAGGGTTAAGGTAGCATCATTTCTTTATGGAAACAACTTGCCATAATGTTCCCTTATTCCTTCTTTCATCTTTTTTGTTCCCTTGTTGAAACACCTCTTCTCATACAGCATTTCAAACCAAACATTTGGGCCCGTATTTATACTTTTTGACGCTAAACTGCACTAACGCAGTTTAGCGTCAAAAAGTTTTGCGCCGGCTAACGCCATTCTGAAGCGCCATGCGGGCGCCGTATTTATTGAATGGCGTTAGCCGGCGCTAACAGACCGGCGCTGCCTGGTGTGCGTGGAAAAAAACCACGTACACCAGGCAGCGCCGGCGTTGGGGAAAATGGCGTTAGAGCGTCTTAAAATGGTGCAAGTCAGGTTGACACCAAAAAATCGCCTCCACCCGATTTGCGCCATTTTTAACGACGCCCAGACGCCATTTACATGACTCCTGTCTTAGTAAAGACAGGAGTCATGCCCCCTTGCCCAATGGCCATGCCCAGGGGACTTATGTCCCCTGGGCATGGTCATTGGGCATTGAGGCATGTAGGGGGGCACAAATCAGGCCCCCCTATGCCCAAAAAAAATATTAAAAAAATAAAAAATTATACTTACCTGAACTTACCTGAATGTCCCTGGGATGGGTCCCTCCATCCTTGGGTGTCCTCCTGGGGTGGGCAAGGGTGGCAGGGGGGGTCCCTGGGGGCATGGGAGGGCAGCTGTGGGCTCATTTTGAGCCCACAGGTCCCTTAACGCCTGCCCTGACCCAGGCGCTAAAATCCGGCGCAAATGCGGGGTTTTTTGCCCCGCCCACTCCCGGGCGTGATTTTTGCCCGGGAGTATAAATACAACGCATTTGCGTTGCAGTCATTTTTTTAGACGGGAACGCCTACCTTGCATCTCATTAACGCAAGGAAGGCGTTCACGCAAAAAAATGACGCTCTTTCCTCATACTTTGGCGCTAGACGCGTCTAACGCCAAAGTATAAATATGACGTTAGTTTTGCGCCAAATTTGCATAGAAAAAAACGACGCAAATTCGGCGCAAACGGAGTATAAATATGCCCCTTGATGTACATAGCTGTGTTTTATTATGTTTCATAAGGATGTACATTTTCACAAACCTTTCTGGCAACTCCATCCATTTTGCACGATATTGGAATTCATGGGCTGCTCGCTGCTTGAAATTGTATTTAAACGTTTACATTTATATTGATTATTGTGTGCAGCAAGGAAAGTGATAGATAAGCAGAAAAGTACTTCATCCATTTAGAAGCAGGGTTAATTACTATGACGTTCATGTAAAAAAAAAAAAAAAAAACATGGATCCTGCATGACGTTTCTTTATTGGTAGTCCTAGCACTTTTATGGCTGTTCCTGGGCGATGATCAGCACCTGATAATTAAAGGGCCTGTCCCGTGTTGTCTGAAATAGTAGGTCGAGATGTCATAGTGGATGTTTTGAAATTTGACTTATGGAAAGGCAAAGATCAAGGCCTTCAGTAAAAAGTCTGCAGAAAGAAAATGCCTTCTCCTGAAAAGCGTGTATCTTTAAATAGAGCTGCGGATCAAGTCTTTCATGTGTTATGTGAGGGCGTGCGTGCTCCTGGAGAGACACTAGGCACTGGAAAAGGGATACTGCATGCGAGTGCCTGTGCACAGCTTATAGAAAACATAGATTCTGAGTCGCTGTATCTCTGTAGACAGAGGCCCGCCTCATGCAAATTACTACTGACCATGTTCTTCAGGGGAATAGTCATTTTTGAAATTCCAGGAGAGAGCCCCTCCAGAAGGGAACCCGAGCAACCCCCAGTCTGGTTTCGGCCTTATTTGGCCTGGATAGTTCACAGTGAGACAACACAATGAGGGTGACAACTCCCTTCGCCTCTTCATGGTTAATAAAGTCCGACCCTGCGCTCTCTCCTTCCGAAATTACAGTCGACCAAAGGCACAGTGGTATATTCATAACAGGAGATAAATAATGTACCAGCATGGTATTACATGCTGTTGTATACATCCAAGCATGAATCATTACTGATGGCACTGTTAGATTATGTCCAATAGCGGGATTGATCAAACTAACTAATGCACAAGTGGAAGAGGTGGAAGGCCCACTCACAGTGGCAGAACTGGGAGAGGCCTATAAGACAATGACAAGTTTTAAAACACCCTAAAGTGGCAATTGTCCAGTAGAATTCTATATTATGTTTCACAGCTGCTGTCAGAGCTGCTTGAGGTGTAGGCACATCTGATCCCTTGCCTCTGATGTAGCAGAAGTTTCAGTGCTGTTCTTCATGGCACAGAGGTTATCTATATGTGACTGTTACACCCATGTGCAAGTAGGGACCAAAGTCCTAATCAGGGTAAGTCACACACAATCCAAATAGTCCTGTGCCCACCTTTGGCAGCTTGGCACTGAGTAGTCAGGCTTAACTTAGGAGGCAATGTGTAAAGTATTTGTGCAATACATCACACAGTAACAGTGAATACACCACAAAAATACACCACACAGATTTAGAAAAATAGATAATATGTATCTGAATAAAATAAGGTCAAAATGACAAAGATCCAATAAGCACAAGCACATGTTGAAATATCACTGTTAAAAGGTCTAAAAGAGTCTAAATCCTTGGAAATAAACAGTTGTCTCTTTGTTACACACAGTACCTGGTATGCGTCAAAAATAACAATGCACGGAGACTGCAAAGGAGGAGATTCATGGAAAAATAGGGTGCTGTGTCTAATTTTCTGGCACGACACAGACAATGAGCTGTTTCTTTCTACACTGCAAGAGGCTTGCATAATGTTTCGGTGTGCAGCCTTGGTTCCTCACTGCGATGCAGGGATATTTTGATGCCTAGGGTCGATGCGTGAAAATCCTTGACGCGCTGTAGGAAAGCATGCGTGTTGCATCGATCCGGTAGGTGATGCATCAAATGTTTCCATCGCAAGGCAGATGCTGCATCAAATTTCCACTCAGGAAGTCAGGCTGCATTGTTCTGGTTGGCTGTGCAGCGATTTCTCTGTCAAAGAGATGAAGTCCTTTTGGCCCTGAGACTCCAGAAAACAGGAGGCAAGCTCAATCCAAGCATTTGAAGAGCCCTTTTTGGGTAGGCAGAGTCCTTCTCAGCAATGTCAGAGGCCAGCAGAGCAGCAGGGCAACATCCAGGCAGTTCCTCATGACAGTTTGCAGGTGTAGATCCAGAAGTGTCTGAGTTGGTGGGGATCAGAGACCCAGTTTATACAGTATACCGGACTGCCTTTGAAGTGGGGGAGACTTCAAAGAGTGATTTTGAAGTGCATGTTCCCCTTTCAGTTCAGTCCTGTCTGCCAGGGTCCCAGTAGGGGGTTGACAGTCCATTGTGTGAGGGCAGGCCACTGGCCTTTGAAATGTAAGTGTCAGGCCCTCCACCCTTCCAGCCCAGGAAGACCCAATCAATATTCAGGTGAGTGCATGTGTGACTGAGTGTCCTGTGTTTGTGGTTGTCTGGGTGAAATGCACAAGGGAGCTGTCAACCAGCCCAGCCCAGACATTGGTTGGAGACAGTCTGTAAGACACAGATGTTTTGTAAGTGCAGAGAAATGTTCACTTTCTAAAAGTGGCATTTCTAAAATGGTAATATAAAATCCACTCTCACCAATAAGCAAGATTTTCTATTACCATTCTGACCATACTAAATATGACCTGGTTAGACCTTTCATATAAGAACCTACCACTCAAAAGGTATATGAGGGCAGTCCTAATGCTAGTCTATGGAAGGAGCAGGTCTCACAGTAGTGGAAAAGGAATATATGAGTTGTTCACTACCACAACATAACAAAACACACATATGTACATGTCATGCCTTTTCCCTACATAGTACCCAGCCCTATGGGCACATATAGTGACTTTAATAGGGACTTATAAGTAAATCAAATATGCCAATTGGGGATGAACCAGTGTGACCATGTTTAAGGGAGAGAGCATATGCACTTTAGCACTGATCAGCAGTGGTAAAGTGTGCAGAGTCCTAAAACCAGCATAAATAGTGTTAGAAAAGTGGAGGGAGGCAGCAAATAAATGGGGGATGACCACCTTAATGCTGTCAGACATACAGTGACAGTTTATACCTTATGTTAACCAAAGTCCTAATTGCTTGATTGTAGAAGATGCACTGAGAAGTAATTTTTTACTGTGCATTCGTTTAGACAAATGTTAGAAGCCCTGGTGGTATTGAGGGTAAACTAAATTTCTGAAAGATTAAAATGAGATTATGACATAATTTAGAGTTTAGACTAATAGTATGTATTGAAACAATATTGAATTTCTAATGATTAATGATCTAAATATGCAAGCACAAATACACA
Source organism: Pleurodeles waltl (assembly GCF_031143425.1). Classification (NCBI taxonomy): domain Eukaryota; kingdom Metazoa; phylum Chordata; class Amphibia; order Caudata; family Salamandridae; genus Pleurodeles; species Pleurodeles waltl. Next base: position 894,511,821 of record NC_090438.1, on the reverse strand, counting down.
AAATGTAGTTCCACGTTATATTGACTGAAATGTATTAACAGAGTTTGTTCACTTAAAGTATTGAAATTTAAATGCTAATGCATAATTATTATTTAAAAATTAACAGTTTGCATATTAAAATATATTTAATTTGATGTACTAATGTGCTGTATTAATTCACTTACATTAGCCTAAGCAGGGCCTTCTAAGCCCTATTTTCCATGATTGTGCAGAAAATGCTGTCATTTCCCTAAAGTTAGCTTTCTTTCAAACTTTGTTTCCATGAGAAGACTAGCTTTGGTAATAGGCTCTTTTTGATAAAGAAAATGTATTGATTTTGCATAAAACAATAATGTATATACTTCAACATGATGCCAACGGCATCAAACAATAATGGTCAAACCCTAGGCCTCCGCCACACACTGTGAAAACATTACGCATGGTCTAGAGCTTAGAAGCCCGCTATGCCCTCCCACTTCCCCCATATTTTACTATGTTTGTGTAAGCAACCTCTGGCCTCATATACAAGTCTCTCCCGCTGCGCACACCAATCCACCCCCCATCTCCACTTAGTCAGTGTCGGAGCAATTCTGGCCTTCCACTCTGCCATTATCTCTCTCTTGGCCACTAGGCATGCCACCCCTAAGAAGGACCGATCTGCTCTTCGCAGCCCTGTGTCTCCCATGACACCCAGAAGGAGGGGCAACGGCAACCTCTTTACCTCTACTTGTAAGACCCCAGAGATCTCCTGCACCACCGCTTCCCAATAAGCCACTATGGTCGGGCATGCCCATACCATGTGGAAGAAATCGGCTGTGTGACTCCTGCAGCGGGGGCATTCCGCCGAGGGGCGGAGGCCCGCTTTATGTAATTTGGCGGGTGTGAGATATGCGGTATGAAGAAAGTATGTTTGTATTAACCGGAGGCGTGTGGCCATTGTAAGGGAGCGTGGGGCCATCAGTGCTTCTGTCCAGTCCATTTCCTCCATGGGTCCCATCCAATCCTCCCACCTCTGACAAAGCTTTCCCAGGGGGCCTCCTGCAGTGGTAATCAGGGTGCGCTATATCTGGGAAACCCCTCCCCTGCCAAGGTCTCCCATCAATGCTTTGGCTTCCATGGGGCTGTGCTCGGGTATAGTGTCCCCTGCCTGTAGATGAACTAGTAGGGTGTGGCGTAGCTGAAGATATCGATGGAACTGTGTCTTGTTTAAAGAGTATTGTGTCTGAAGGTCTTGAAAGGACCGTATGTGTGACCCTCGCCAGACATCACCCAGCGTGGAGATACCTATGTCGTCCCAGTTCTGAAAGCCTTCCAGACCTGCTACCTGTGCCAGCTGCTTCCCCTGCCATAGCGGGGTTTGTTGGGTAAGACGTCTCCACCACCCCGTCACTTTCTGGGCCGTCCGCCATCCCTGTAGTACCACTTTGGTCATGTCTGGGGTCTCTCGGGGGATCGGGCTCCCGTATAGTGCACCAAAGATCTGTGGATAGCCCATTGTCTGTAATTCTAGTTGGTATGCAGGGTCTGCCCACCCAGTCGTTGATTACGAGTGCGTGCATCGCTAGATAGTAGTATTGGATGTTAGACATGCCCAAGCCACCCTCATATATGTCCCTCTGGCATGTTTTGAGCGACAGTCGAGTGCGAGTGCCACTCCAAATGAATTGGCGCGCTAAGGAGTCCATCTCCTTGAACCATCTCATGGGAATGGGAAGTGGAAAGTTCTGCAGGAGGTATAGGAGCCTGGGAAGGATCATCATCTTGTACAGCGCAATTCTGCCAAGTACATTCAGGGGGAGGGCTCTCCAGCGTAGGAGATCAGACTTGATTCTCTTTGTTAGCGGTGTGACATTGAGTTCCCATGCTAACTCGGGCAGAAGTGAAATGTATATTCCCAGGTATTTGAAGCTGTTTCTCCGTACTGGGATGCTTCGTTGCCAATCTATACAGTCGCGAGAGCGATGCAGGAGAATTAGCAAGGACTTGGCTGGATTCAGGACCAGTCCCGAGGCTTCCGCGAACAGTCTCAGGATCTCTAGGACACGTGGGCCGCTTTTGGGTGGGTTAGAGGTGTACAGGAGCACATCATCTGCGTACAACGCCACTCGATCCTCCGAACCAGAGGGCCAGCGCCAGCCCTCAATCAGTGGGTCACTTCTCAGTAATATCGCCAATGGTTCTATTACTAGTGCAAAGAGTAGGGGGGATAGCGGGCATCCCTGTCGAGTTCCACGGCCAATGGGGAATGGGTCGGAGACTACTCCGTTCACCCTGATTCGGGCAGTCGGGTTAGAGTAGAGGAGTTTCACTAGTCCTCGAAATTTAGGTCCGAGCCCGTTCTTATGTAGGACCTGTTCGAGGTAAGACCAATCTACTGTGTCAAAGGCCTTCTCAAAATCCAGTAAGAGTAGTGCCAAGTGCGTATGTGATAGGGTTTTGTGGTGCGCCAGGGCCAGATGTAACCGTCTGATGCAGTGCCTAGTGCTACGGGTAGGCATGAAACCACACTGGTCATGGTGTACCAGCGTGGGCATTACCTCCTTCAGCCTGGAGGCAAGGATCGAGGAGAGCACTTTGATTTCAATGTTTAGGAGTGAGATGGGCCGGTACGCTGAACAGTGTCGTGACGGAGGTTGGGTTTTGGGGATCACCACAATAGTCGCTTGATCAATCTCAGTAGGGAAGTGGCCTAGATTTTCTGCTTCATCGTACATGTTAAGCAGATGGGGACCCAGGATATTGCTGCATTTACTATATAACTCCGCTGGAAAGGCGTCAGGGCCTGGGGTTTTGCCTGATGCCAGGTTAGATATTGCACTGCAAATCTCTGCGAGGCTAATGGCCTCCTCCAATCTGTCTCTCGTCTCCGGGGACACCCCAGGAAGGGTGATGTCGTTTAGTAGGGGGGCCTCTCTTTCAATAGCAGGGCGTGGGTGTTTGGCATATAGACTAGTGTAATAGGAGGCAAAACACTGTGCAATTTCCACAGATGTTTTGACAAGAGAGCCCGAGTCCGATAAGATCTCAGGAATAATTCTGTTCGCCATGGGGCGGGTGGCTAGCCAGTGCAGCAGCTTCCCGTTTTTATCCCCCCATCCATAGATTCGGGCTGCTGAGGCTCTCCACATGTGCTTGGCTGACTCCAGCATTATGTGTTTGATATCCTCTCTCACCCTAGTCAGTTGCCTCATAGTAGTGGCCGATGCCAAGTTTACTTGCTGGCGTTCCATTCTTAGGGCCTTGTTCTCCAGCTCAGAGATCCGGGAATTTTGGTCTCGTTCACGGGACCGAAGGATGCTTTTGGCGTGTCCTCTAATAGTGGCTTTACAAGCGGCCCATATTATCCCTGGGGACCGAACCGAGCCTTCGTTTACCTCAAAATATTGACCAAGATGCTTCCTGATCTCCTGGGTATAATCTTTGTCTTGTAGGTGCCAGGCATTCAGGCGCCACATAGGCCGTCTGGTGGGGTCCGTTCCGCCCATTCGGATACGTATTGGCGCATGATCTGAGACCCCACGGGGGAGAATCTCTGCCCCGCAACGTTTAAGAAGTCTAGGGTGGGCATAAACACCAGATCTATTCTGGATTGCATCTGGTGGGCCGCCGATGTGTGCGTGTACTGGCGCTCTCTGGGGTGGCAGGTGCGCCACGCATCGCACAGACCGAGGCTCTCCGCCCAGTCGCTTAGAGTTGAAGCTCGCCTGGCTCTACTAATGGTGATCCCCCCAGAGACGTCCAGAGTTGGGTCAAGAACTGCGTTGAAGTCACCTCCCAGTAGGGTGGTCCCTTGGGGAAGTCCTGAGGTCACTTGGTGGAGCGAACGTAGGAAGGCGTCAAGCCCTGCTGGAGGAGCATAGGCGCACACCAGGTTTAATGGGTGCCCTTGAAGAGTCCCTGCGACTACTACAAATCTACCCTGCGGATCGGACTGTGTAGCTGTGATCACCAAGGGTAGAGATCGGTGGAGGAGGATCGCTACTCCTCTGGACCCTCTGGTGAATCCCGCATGGTATACCCTGTCATACCCTCCTCGCGCAAGCATAGGGCACCTGGACCCAAGGAGGTGGGTCTCTTGCAGGAGGACTACTGAGGGGGAGTATCTGCGGAGAGTGTTAAATACTGCTGACCTTTTGATCTTGTCTAATAGGCCGTTTACATTCCAGGAGAGAACCTGGGTCATTGAGGGCCAGGCGTGAGATGTGTAGGTATTATACAAGATTGGGTGTGTGGGTGCGAGCCCAGGGATGACCATTTCAAACGTGTTGCCGAAGCCTTAAAATTACAAACCAGGCTAACTAACTTGTCGCCCTTTAAACCTAATTCAAACTTCCCCCCCTCCCCATACTCCCACCCCGGAAGCATCTGTCGCCCAAATACCCAACCAGAACCAGACAGCCAGTAGAGCTGTCATGGGGTGGAGTGGTGGACCCCTCCTTTCATTCGGATCAATTGCAATTAACGGTCACAAATCGAGCACCGAACGTCATACATTTGGAAGTCTCCGGTGCCATCAATGGCAGCCCCACTGTGGACTGCCCGGGCAAACCAAGCGTGGCCAATCTCCTCTCGCGTCCAGCAAAGGGACCGCTCATATCTTGTCAGCCGAGTACCGGAGATTGACTCAAGCAGTCGTTCTCCGCTGTCTGGGATGGTGTCCGAGGCCCCGGGAGGGCATCAGTGGTACTCTCGGTTTGAGGATTAGGGTCCTGGGTCGTCTCATCATCTGCAGGAGTGTTCGAGTCTTTCCGCCTGCCTCTCCGGGATCTGGTGCGCCTCCGGCTCCTCCGGGGTCCCTCTGCTGAGGAAGGTTCGATACGCGGGGTTTTCCCAGTAGTTTTAGGGGGACCCCTTCGGGCTCCGACGCCCTCCTCCGTCAGCCAATCCCATGCCTCCTCTGGTGATTCAAAAAAGTAAGCTTTCCCGGCCATGAGAACTTTGAGGCGTGCAGGAAAAAGGAGCATGTACGAGAGTTGCATTGCCCTAAGTTTTTGTTTAACATGCTCGTATGACCTGTGGCGGGTTTGGACCTCTCTGGTGTAGTCCGGAAAAATTAGGATTTTGTGGTTTTCCCATTGAAGATCTTCCAGCCGCCTCGCTTCCTTGAGGATATTGTCTCTATCTTTGAAGTTAAAAATCGTGCGATCATCGGACGTCTCGGGCCGCCTGGAGGGGGGCGAGGTGCGAGCGCCCTATGGGCTCGTTCAACAGCAAACAAGGGTGAGAGGGACTGGTCCGGCATCCAAGTTTTGATCCACTTCTCTAGGAATTCGGTGGCCTTGTCATCCTCTATGCCTTCTGGGAAACCTATGAATCGCAGGTTATTGCGCCTTGCCCGATTTTCGGATTTGTAGTTGGGCCACTTTAGTTTTAAGGTCAGTTAAATCATTTTCGTTCTGCGAGACTCGGGATTCCACTTCAGTAATTCGGTTCACTGCGTTTCTCAGGTCTTGTCTGATGAGGCCCATATCAACTCGCACCTCTCCGATTTTAGTCTCTACGGCCGTCTGCGATGATTGAATAGCTTGGAGAATGGCACTCACTCCGTCCGGGGCTGGTCCTCTGCTAGCCGTGTCTCCCCCTCCCCGTTGGCCCGTCGCGGTAGTGAACTGATCGATTTTTTGTTGGGAGGGCCGAGGTTGCATGTTCGTTTTGGCTTTTCCCATCGCGGCACCTGGGAAGAGTGAGTCAGGCACCTCACACCCTCTTTATTGCGTTTTCAGGCCTGAGGCTTCAGTGTACTATCAAGTGCTTTGGACCGAGGAAGATTCCAACGTGCCGCTCCGTGCAAGGACGGCAGGAGGTCACTGTCTCAGGGGCTTCTTCTAGTCTCTTTTACTCTCTCCCGGGCCCTGTGGGGGCATCATTTATCGGCACAGCAAGGGGCCGGGTCGTCGGTTTCTCTCCGCCAGTTCCCCTCCTCGCTCCCCTCCCCTCCTCGCTCCCTCCATTGGGATGGGAGGGATCCTCTCACGGTCACTGCCCGGGCCCCTGCACCTTCAGGGTCTGGTACTCCAACAGCGGGTCCCACTCCGTGTTTTCCTCCACCTCTCGGCTCTCAGCCCGCTTCCAGCTCCTGCCATGGGCCAACCTGAGCCCCGTCTCGGCGAGGGCCCGAGGGAGGGTCGGAATCGGGCCACCAGGTCCCTCCCCTGTTGTAGTTGCGGCGGGAGGGGGGGGTGTGTCACTAGTCGCCATCCCCCCATTCCTCTCCCAAGTCGTCTAGCCTCGTCCTCGCCCTCCCGGGGCTCCACTCGGCTCCCAGCCGGGTCCGACCTCCCGCGAGGCCCCAATACCTGCTCTCCGCCAGAGGGGACCGCGGGGGGAAGGGGCCCCAGCCACGTCGGCGGTCCTTACGTCTTCTTCCTGCCCCGCCGCTACAGCTCAGACCTGCGGGCCGGCTGGGCGGACGGGGGGGAGTCTCGGCCCCTCCGGCCGCGCCCGCGTCACTCCACACAGGGGCCGCGCCTCTCACCTGGTGCTTCCAGCCCCGTTCGGGGTCCCGCCGGTCCCTCAGCGACAGGGATCTGCGGGTGGGGCACGGTCCAGGCCCCTCCAGGGCCTCACGCTGCCTCCCCGGTCTGCCGCAATCTCAGCCCGGCCGGGCGTTTCTTGCTGCGGCCGCCATCTTTGTTTCCTCTCCCGTAGTCGGCCGGATCGCCGCACAAGCGCGAGGTGTCCGATCCCCGTTCGTTCGTGTCGGTCAACCTCTCTCGGGGCCCCAGGATCACAGGGGAGTCTAAATCGACGTCTTTCTGCTCCTTCGGACCGCGTTAGTTAAGGGCGGATGACGGAGGGGTCCAGAGCACTCTCAGAGTGCGACCGCCATCTTGATGCCCGAAGCCACGCCTCCCGGTAATAGGCTCTTAGGGCCTCATTACGAGGCCGGTGGTTCAAGGACTGCCAGCCTCGTGGCGATGGTCGGATCGCCACGACTGTGGCTGTCTGACCCCCACATTACAACCCCGGCCAGAGGACCAGCCAAGAGACCGCAGTCCCTGCCAGGACCATCCTTCCCGATGAGCTGATGGTGGTCTGAGTTGTACTCAGCCAGGGCATCACTGAACTCAGCACCGCGTGGCTGATTACAACTCAGCTTTCCACTAGCATTCTCATGGTGGGGTCCTTACCATGAGAAGGCTGGTGGAAAGTCAGAACCGGGGGCCACAGGAGGCCCCCTGCACTGCCCATGCTAATGGCATGGACAGTGCAGGTCCCCCCCTTGCTTAGCACCTTGACTGCTTTCCAGACAATGCGCATTCTGAAGGTCCTGTGTGCTATGGTATTGGCCTCAGCTCCCTTAAAGGAGCAGAGACCAATATTGTAGCCCGGCGGGAACATTGTAATACTCTCAGGGGGATGCGGCCGACATAGCGGAGGCATCCTGACCGCGAGTTTGGCAGTCCCGCAGTGGGACCGCTGAACTCATAATAAGGCCCTTAGGGGCATAATTATACCCTATTCGCACCAAATGTGTGTAATTTTTTTAACGCAAATTCAGTGCAAAAATAACAACAGATTTATGTTTTGATGTTAGACCCATCTGACGTCAAAATATTGGAGTTTGCACAATTCTTTAGATGCATGTACCTATCTTGTGTCAATGAGATGCAAGGTAGGCATTCCCGTCTAAAATTTGTGCTAACCCATAGCCCCATATTTATCCCCCTGTGCTAAAATGATGCACGGGTAGGAGGAGGGGCTAAATAATGGTGCAAAGCTAGCTTTGCACCATTATTTAACGTCGGGGTCAGACCAGGCGTTAGGGGACCTATGGACCCATTTCCATGGTTAAACACCATGTAATGGGTCCACAGGTGCCCCCCTCAAGCCCCAGGAACACCCACACCAGAGGGACACCGGAGGATGGGGGTCCCCATCCCAGGTAGACAGGGTAAGTGTAGGTAAGTATTTTTGTTTTAAATTAAAGTGCCATGGGGGCCCAACTTGGGGCCCCCTGCATGGCACAGGGTGCAATAGACATGCCCAGAGGGCACTGGTCGCCTGTGCTGGCCATTGGGGTAGTGGGCATGACTCCTGTCTTTTCTAAGACAGGAGGCATATGGTATGGATGGTTTTGTATCAGAAAAGGACTCTAGGCTGGTTAGAGGCATTTTTTTTTGCCTCAAACCAGCCTAATGTCATTTTTTGGTGGAACACCACCTTCTCCCATACAGCCACCCCCACCCGGCTAAAGTCATTTTTTTTTACGCTAGCCCACACTTTGCACCGGCTTGTGCCATTCTTAAATATGGTGCCTGGCTGGCGCTTAGGAATGGCACAAGCTGGTGCAACACTTTTTGATACAAAACTGCACTAGTGCAATTTTGTACCAAAAAGTATAAATATGCCCCCTACTGTTTTAGAGAGAAAGGGAAACAATGTCCTTGAATGTAGAACATTCTGAACTGGTGACTGACATTATATACAATTGTTTCAAACTTGTGTGGAGCTACATGGATGGAAGATGTTCCCATAACAGACCTGGGAAACTGTGATAATGTTTCATCTTGGAGTTGTGTGATTGATTTCTTTTGGAGATGCCCCTTCAATATAAAATTAATTGTCACTCAGAACGAATCAGATTGTTGTATGAACTTTGGTATGTTGTTGACCAGTTTGGTCAGATCTTCTGCTGGAGAGACCCCTCTCAGATGCAGATGAAGAACCCTGCTTGCTGAGCCCCTTGGAGAGGTATCTTCCTCTCTGCTTTTGCTCCTTTGAGATGCCCTGCTGAGACACAGAGATTATTTCTAAACCCCTGCAGGAGACTATTTTTCGAGTTTCTGACATACTGAAGCTATCCCTTTATACCCACTTTTACTGATCTTAGTTAGTTGCCAATTGCCCGAGATTACCTTTTTCCAAGTTCTTTTTGCCCTTTTTGTTCTTTTTTGTCTTTTGTCCGCATGCAGTCTGCTCCACATATGTATTTTCCTGATTTGGTAATTGTAGGGTTTCCCCATGACCAGCTACATTTCAATTCTACTGATGTGTAATTTGATCCTTGTCAAACCTGAGCAATGATTGATTTCAGTATCTCAGATAATCTTGTTGATGTTTCATACTCTTCTTATTGAATGCTTTGTTTTATTAATGTTAGTTTGCCTGAACTTATTTCATTGTATTAGGCACCCCCTGATGATCCTGCATCTTTATATTTTTGTCTTGGGAGTTGTCTACATTACTTTGAACTTAGGTTTGTAATAAACCGTTTACTCTTATTCCTTGTATCACCACATTGGTCTTACTGGGTAATTAATTGGTTTGTATTGAAATTATGTAAATGGTTCTACCACACCCTATGCAGGGCTCAAAGATCCGTTGACCTCAATGAGCAATGATCCTTGCAAAGGATGAAAATGCTCCAGCATCTCCAACCACCAAGGGGCTTATAGTCAAGGTACAGGCAAAAGCTGAAGGTTATGACCTGGATGTGAAAGCCTACTGACCTGTGTGATACAAACTGTACAGTTTTAGGCCAGGTTTTAGCTAGTAGGAGTTTCAAAGTATTACTTGGTCTGATACTGTCGGATTAATCTGCGTTTCTACAAGACTCACAACTAGTTTGACTGTGGCCGCCATTAATATGGAAAAGGCATGCAGTACTCTAATCTTGGACTTCTTTGAAGGTCTGAGAGAAAAGTGATTTGTAACCAAGCTAGTCAGCTGGCTTAGGCTGTTGTACGTAGTCAATTTTCGAAATGTGCCTTTTATTATTATATGTACTCTTGATCTGTAGTTTAATACAGTGGTTAGTAAATGCACCCATTACATCTATAAATGATGTTTCGTAAGAGGGCCCACCTGATTCTTTGGAGGAACATTGTGTGTAACATATCGTCTGTGTGCTATATTGCAAATCACCATCTCAAATTGTATGAAAACAACCAGTCAGAGGTGCGATATGGTCCCGAATATGGAATACATTAATTTTGGATGAATTGCAACGTGCCTTTTTTATTCTTTTATAATGGGTTCAGCTTATTTTTTTTTCTGAATGTGTTCAGTTTAAATAGATTAAGCTATCGATGAACAGTGAATTCTGAAGAAGAAAGCGACCACTATAGCATTGGTGCAGACCTATCCTGTCCTGGGTTTGTTCTCCAAAAACCTATAAAGACATTTCAAAAATTCATATTTCGTCATGTGTTCTTCATTGAATTGTGCTATGTCTCTCTAGCGAGGTTGTGTTCTCAGAAATCGAGGCTTCTGGTTGGCAATAATTAAACAACAGTTAAAATACTTTTCATCACGTCCTGTCAGCGATGTTGCCAAAGCTTTAACAGCTCCTCTAATTCAGAATATCTATGGGCAGCATTTGTTGCCAGATGTAATATGTTTAAAGCACTTTAGATGCCCAGGACCACATTCAGTTTCAGAAATTCACCATCTGCATTATCCTAGTAATTAAAACCAGTATTATCCACTGAAAAATTCTTCAATACGAAACGAACAGCAAGTGCAACAATAAACTGATCCATGCAAATGCGAATAAAGCAACCCTGTTCGGGCTACAGCAACAGCCAATTGAAAACAGCCGGTATTAAACATCTTTTCATTTTCTCTTCTATAAATAGTTGCACCTGGGCAGATTTGCAAAAATCACGGATCCAATTTTGATTGGCTGAATGACCTTTAGGACTTCACTAAGGTCATAATTTATTCTGAAAAGACTCCATAGATCTAAAATCTTCTAAAGGGCTGCTGCGTTTGGAAAGGTGGGCTTGGCACAAGACATCACTCCAAGATGGGATTGAGCCTATAATAATGACGGTACATTTTAATTAAATATTACAAATAAAATAATGGAAACCTGTCCTAGGTTAGTTATGATATAAAAATGTATTAGTTCCAGTACCAGTTGTGTTATAAAAAACGGAATACAATAAATGGTTACAGCCTTGGATGGCAGCAATGAAAAATGATTCAACGGATCAGTCAATTATTTATGGAGTGTGGCTTGTCACCCGTGAGGGTATCCAAGCGCTTAAAGTAGGTCTCATTCAAAAAGCCAAGTTTTGAGCCTTTTCCTGAAAATGGTCAGTTAGGGGCGGTGCAGAGGTGGAGGGAGTTCCAGGCCTTGGCTGTGAGAAGGGAGAAGGAGCGTCCTCCGGTGCAGCGGTGCTCAGTGCGAGGGATCTGTGGGAGGGCCTGCTGTGCAGAGCAGAGGTTTCTGTTGGGGTGTGGAAAGTGCAGGCACTGGTTGACGCAGGCGGGCCCTTGGCCATGGAGTGCTTTGAAGGCATGGGTGAGAAGGTTAGACAAACACATAAATAATTATTTGAATCTCCTCAGAATACATGGTGGATACTTTTTGAAAGAACATATAGTCAGAGGATGGCTCAGTGAACTGAACACTGACAGCTAAAACATATCTTTATGGGCAATTCAAAGACACTCGCTGCTGTAACATGCTGTGATTGGCAGGTCACAAATTCAAATACCACCAACAGCGATTCAATTTGCCATCCTTCTGAGTTGGTACATCGAGTACAATTAGTAGGACTATCTCAAATCAAATTATTAAGCATTACAGCCTGATGCCAACTGCAAGAACAGTTGTGAAAGGTGTGAAAGATGGGTTATACACCCAAGCCACCGGTGAGGGGCATTGACAAGCGTGAAGGCATTTAATAAAAGGCATAATCCAAGGCAAAAGCAATTAGAACATTTCACTCACTGGCGCAGATGAATTAAAAAGCGGCAAATCTTGTAGCAGAAGGTCTGTAACAGCCAAATACTGGTCCTGTGGCTCTCCTATGCCTTCAATAGAATTCACAACATTCCAATGTTTTAATTATTACTATTATGAAGTATTATATGAACAAAAACACATGGAGGACCACCAATAAGTACTTTATGGCCACATGAACAAAGCATTTTTTGAGGTTGCAAATGTTCCAATTTGCAGAACTGAAAAATTTGCGAGTGCAAAGATGTTTTTTATGTACAAATACCAAAACAGCGATTCAAGAGAATTGCAATTTGGAGTTACAGTTCAGCATTTTGAAAGGAAGTGTTTAGGGTACCCCTTCCATTTACCGAATCATTGTGGTTTGTATGCTTTGCGAATTAAATGCGACCCCAAAAAATTAATATTTTACTGACACCTCAAAGGAGGTGAAGGGTGTGAATGTTGACAAAAACATTTTTTCATAGTAGGCAGTGACTCTTTGGTAACCTCCATACTCTTAAAAACTGAAAGTTACACCTTTCATTTTTTTTTCAAACAGACCCATTTTCCATTATGGAAAACAGGATGCATTTAGAAAAATGAGTGCTTTATTTAAAAGCAGTAACAAACATGGTTGTCTGATGACCTCAGTAGGCCAACATCCCTGTAATGGCTGTCATTCCTAATGTGCAACAAATTGCCAGACGCCTCATTAATATTCATGAGCCAGGTTAATTTGCAACCCACAAGGAATCTCTCAATAAAAAATAACCGCTTCATACATTAAGAATAGCAATTCCTGAATAGTGATTGCTATTTGGAAATTGTTATACATAATGTTTGTACATGTGGCCCTTGGTCAGCTGATATTTGTGGCCTCAGCATAATGATATGCTCTGGAAGGACTTTCCTGGATGAACCTATTTGAGATCCACAAATCAAGAACCCCAAAGGGAGACATGCTATAAGAGGATGTGGATGAAAAAATTAATTGAGTTTCTGGGCCTGATTTAGATGTTGGTGAAGGGGAATATGCCGTCACAATTGTGACGGATATCCCATCTGCCGTACTATGACTGCATTATATCCTATGAGGACTGTAATATGGCCGAAGGAATATCTGTCTGTTACGGAATATTCCCTCCACCAACATCTAAATTAGGCCCTACGTCTATCAAAATAACATAACGGTAAGACCTCTCAAAAGAGAGCTTTACTTGGTGCGATTTTGCCAGAGGTATGGCTCAGGAGGGAATTCTGAAAAAAGTGCTACATTTAAAGAACCCTCAGCAGAGAACCCTCCTCCTCCATCAGAGCTAGAACCACAGAAGAGTCTGATTATAGAGACAATTCCACCATCAGATTCTCCTCTAGAGCTTGGTCTGATGGCAAGAAATCTCAATAGGGACTTACTTAGGATGCACCCCTTGCAGATTCTGGTTGCTTTTCCTCTTGTCAAACTCACAGCAGAAGAGCCTTCTGAACTCTTTTAGAGTACCTCTTGTGATAGAACTTCGATGGATGCTGGGTGATGGTTTCTCTAGCTGGATTGTTTAGACATAGTTTTTTGTATACTCGATGTTTGTGCCATCTCTTTATTCTGAACATTTCGTGGTTAGTTTTTAGTGTGGTTTCATGCCATCTATCCTCTTCATTCTGGCATGCCACACCACCACAGACTGAGAGTAATATCTCAATCTGACAGGTTCAGGATTCAGATATGAATCTACTGAGGCGATCTTCCGTGACTGACATCAGCGCTGGATTGGGAAAGAAAATAGGTCTGCCACCAATAAAGAAGTGACTCCCATTAGTGAATCAGATAGCTAAAAAATATGGCCCACATTTTGCAAGTGCAGGTAGTTTTGAACTTGTAAAGTCATGCTGCACGGCCCATCAAACCATAAAAACAAGCCAATGAACAGCCTCAAAAATTGGCCTGCACACTGTTCTGTCAGACTACACCTTCGGGAACTGCCAGGTGTCCCTATAGTCCAGTCCTACCCTGACTGACATGTGTAGGAGCAGACTTGTGCTTATTGCACTTTCAATCTAGAAGATGGCCTCGGGGATGCTACCAAGACTCTGAGTGTAATGCTTGCTGCTGCTACGCACACATCCTCTAGAAAGTGCACTAAAGGCCTTACAATGGTACCCCATGTGAGTGAATTGTACCCAGAATAGCAAACATATTCGCCTTTTCAATCTCCAAACCACAGCCAAGGATCTTGGAAGTCCTAAAGGGAGAGAACGATGTGAGGAAGTCTCACATCTCTCATGTGAGAGGTTCAAGGATGCAGACTAACAGCTGATCCCTATCCAAAAAAGCTGTGTGTGAAATTGGATGCCTCTTGAGTCTAGTGATAAGGTGCAATCAACTCCCTAGAGCTCCACGCCGTAAGTTTTGCAGCATGCGCTGAGAAGATGCTAAGATAAAGAGAGCAAGAGTCTTCACAGAATCTGGAATACTTTGTGGGGAAATGTAGGATGTTGATTGGTTTCCCCGGTGATCCTGTGCGATGAGAGACACGTGTTTTTGGCCATGGTCTTTTAGAAAAGTAGAGGAGGGTGAAAGCTATGCCTGCAGTATACTCTCCAAAACTCACAGGCATATTCTGCACATTAAAGCAAAAATGCAAAAAAGGAAAATGGCATTCTAGGAACAGCGACTCGGAAAAAAATATTTCTCAACATGTCCAACTTTTTTCTCATGTACACTTTCATCTAATTTTTCACACATACACACATACTCTCACGCCCATGCACACACAACCACACACACACATTTTCCCAGTACACCTTTATTTAATTCTCACACATACACACTCACACGCACACTTGCATGAATACACATGCATACATATTTATGCACATTCGCATACATAAGCATAAATCCACACAGCTGGACAGCTTTATGCAAAAGAGGTCATCCTGAATAATGTGAAGAAAAGCAGGTGAGAGGGCTTCCGTTCAATTAACCCAATGAGGACAATAAAAATAAATATACAAGATTTCTATTATTCCACTGCTGGGACTGTATGGTATTACAGACTTGCATCCCTGCTCTGACTGATCCCAGTAGTAGGTTATCTGCTACCCTGATATCCTTTTGACTCAGCACATATGACAATTGTGTGTGTACTGAGGCTTAGGCTATCAATCATGATTCTAAGACCTAGGGGCAAATGTAACCTTTCTTTACGCTGAATTAGCATCATTTTTTAACGCTAATTCAGCGCAAACTAAACAACTAAACTTGACGCTAGACCCATCTAGCGGCAAAATATTGGAGCTAAAGTCATTTTTGGATGCGTGAAACCACCTTGAGTCAATGAGATGCAAGGTAGGCATTCCTGTCCAATAAATGACTCAAAGCCCCTAACTCCTTATTTATCCTCCTGTGCAAAAATGGTGTGGGGAGGAGGGAGGCAGGCCTAAATAATGATGCTAAGCCTGCTTAGCGCCATTATTTAACGCCTGGGTCAGGGCAGGCGTTAGGGGACCTGCGGACCCATTTCCACGGTCAAACACCATGGAAAGAGCCCACAGGTGCCCACCCCAAGCCCCAGAAACAACCCCCACATACCAGAGGGACACCAGAGGATGGGGGGATCCATCCCAGGTAAGTAGGGTAAGTATTTTTTTAAAAACATTTAAGTGCCATTAGGGGCCCTGAAATGGGCCCCCATGCATGGCACTGGGTGCAATGGCCATGCCCAGGGGACCTTTGTCCCCTGTGCTGGTCTTTGGGGTGGTGAGCATGACTCCTGTCTTCTATAAGACAGGAGTCATGTGGTATGGATGGTTTTGCATCAGGAAATTACTCTAGGCTGGTTAAAGGCATTTTTTTGTCTTTAACCAGCCTAGCGTTATTTTGTTGGTGCAAATCCCCCTTCCCCCATACCTCCACCCCTTCCCAGCTAATGTCATTTTCCCATACATTAGCCCACCCTTTGCGTTAGCTTGCGGGATTTCATAAATTTGCCACCTGGCTGGCACTCTGGAATGACACAAGCCGGCGCTATACTTTTTTTATTTATTTTTATTAAAGAAGAATATAGGGCATAGAGAGTATACATGAACATATCTTCAGAGCTCCACATTACAACCAATAATTATACAATCAATATATGGATGTGTGCAGCCTGATGGATATTCTGGGTAGTAAATAATAGGGTTAAGGGTGAAAGGTTGGGGATGGATCGGGAAAGAGGGTGATGGGCAGGAGAGAAAATAGATCATGGGAAAGGGGAGTAGGGGAGATGGAGGAGGGGTGAAAAGAGGGGGGGCGGGGAGATTAGATGGGGCGCGGGGAGGGGAGGAAGCCTTTGGCACAGTGTTTCCAGGCTATTAAGTAAGTGTTCCGGTTATTCCCCGTCCGGTACAAATTATTTTGCAGGGTTGTACAATGTGGTGTATGTGTCAAGATATGTTTAAGATGTAATACGGGATCCTATGCGTGGGGAGGAATAATGCTGGTGGAGAGTGATCGGGGGGTATCTGTGTGGACATGGGTTTAAGTGTGTAAGGGGTCGGAACCTTGTCTGTTTGCGTTGGATGATTAGCCACTGATCGAAAGGAATTGAATGAAATGAGTTGTCTAGTACATGTTTAGGTGGGTCGGTATGGGGGGGTGTTTCCCAGGACGAACAGTCTGGGGAATAAAGGAAGGGGATAGAAAGACAAAGAGGGGAGAGGGAGGGAGGGGAGGGAGAAAGTGTTGGAGTATCAGCTACTGTCCACCGACCATCCACCAGCTGCCTCATGGTCCTGTCAGGAAGGGGCTCCAGATTTCCGTAAATAGAGCCGCTTGGTCCTGTAGGTTGTAGATTACGCGCTCATGGGTGGCTGTTTGGAATATGGCTGTCATCCATTTTATTGATGTTGGGGCAATGTTAGACCTCCAATGTTGGAATATGCAGATTTGAGCTGTGGCAATTGTCGTATGTAGCAGCCGTTTGTGGGGTCGCGACAGGGAGGAGTACGAGCGCATATCATGTAAGATAATGAGTGATGGCGGCGTCAGGTTTGGTATCAGTATAGAGTCCGCAAGTGTATGGCGCACGGTTTCCCATAAGGGTTGTATCGTTTGGCAGTGGCATAGAATATGAAGTAGGTCGCAGTGGAGATCTGCGCATCGCCAGCACTTCATATGTGGCATCAGGCCTGCCTTGAAGAGTTTTATGGGGGTCCAAAACCAATCTTGGAGAATTTTGAATAGACAGAATTTCAGACGGGCCTCGCAGACCCCCCCTATCAAGGGCCTCAATTATGTCTGATCATTCTTCTTCAGTGTAGGCTATTGCTAGTCGTTCTTGCCACTTGAGGTGCAGTCGCTCTAGAAGGGGTTGCGAGTAAAGGTGGTTCGTTATCTCTACGTATAGGCCGGCCATAAAACCTCTATGTCGACCCCATTTCTGCAGGTAGGTGACAACGGGTGAGGTTTTGATCATCCACGGGGGGCTCCCAGGGCTTTGCGCATACAGTGCATAAGTTTAGTTTAGTTTTAAGGATGTATAAAGCGCGTAGTGACCCGAAGGCATCCCAGCGCTAAACCTAACCTGACCAGTGCTGGCAATAGGAGAATTGAGAGAGCTACCTACAGAAAAGAATAGTCTTAAGTTTTTTTCTAAAAAGCAGTTCTGAATATTCATGACGGAGTTCAGAGGGAAGATCATTCCAGAGACGAGCGGCCTTGGTGAGGAAGGAGTTGGCCCCCCAAGCTCTCTTAGACCGCAAGATGGTCACAAGCCGAGAGGAGGAGGACCTCAGACTTCGAGAGGGGACATAAAGACATAGCCGCTTTCTAAAGAACATTGGACCCTTATATTGCAGGGCTCTGTGAACAATGCATAGGGCCTTAAAATGAGTGCGTTGCTTAACAGGGAGCCAGTGAAGTGTGGAAAGAGCCGGCTTAGCGGATAAATGTCTGGGAAGATTGACAAGAAGCCTGGCAGCTGCGTTCTAGACTGTTTGCAGCCTTTTTATAACATAAGCCGGGGCGCTGAGAAAAAGTGAGTTCCCATAATCCAAACGGGAAAGGATTAGAGTTTGAACAAGGATTCTTCTGGCCATAGGGGGAAGAAGATTAGAGATTTTCCTAAGGACTCTTAAAATGCCAAAGCATGTAGAGGAAACTCTTTTTGCTTGATAATCCATGGTCAGGCGAGAATCCACCCAAAAACCAAGGCTTTTTACCTGGTCCTTGGGAGGAGGAAGATTATTGAAGGCCTCAGAGTACAGCGAAAGCGAAGGAGCTGGGGGGGCATTGCCTAGTACAATGACTTCTGACTTTCCATCATTGAATTTAAGCTTAGACTGGATCATCCAAACTCCAATGTCTTTCATACAACACGAAAGGTTGGCCGCCGACGAATCCCCGGAACTAGATAGTGACACCACAAGTTGAGTATCGTCGGCATAGGTGACCAAAGACAGATTGTAGGGAGCGATCACTTTAGCCAGCGGGGATAGATAAACATTAAAAAGAGTTGGACTCAAGGAGGAGCCCTGGGGAACTCCACAAGTCAAGGGAAAGATATCAGAGAGGTAGGCTCGGTCCAGGACTTGAAAAGATCTACCTTTGACGAAAGCGGACAACCAGGACAATGCCAGGCCTCCTATCCCTAATTCCGAGAGCCTACAGCAGAGAAGGTTGTGGTCCACCGTATCAAAAGCAGCGCTGAGATCAAGTAGAATCATGGCTACATGAGACCCTTGGTCCAGAAGTTGCCTGGCTGACTCCGTCACTGTGAGGAGGGCTGACTCCGTGCTGTGATGGGCTCTAAAACCCATTTGAGTGGGGTGAAGGAGTTCATGGCTCTCTAAGTAGCTGGTTAATTGGTGGTTAACATGTTTCTCCAGAATTTTTGTTGAAATGGGAAGGAGAGCAATGGGTCTATAATTCTCCAGCAGAGATGGGTCCAGTTTCGTTTTTTTTAAAAGAGGCTTAATGATGGCATGCTTAAAAAGAGGGGGAAGAAAACCTAAGGATAGGGAATGATTGAGTATTTTTGTAAGGGGAGGTACAACAATATCTGAAACTCGCGAGAGGATGGAGGGAGGGGCGGGGTCTAGGGGGGAGCCCGATTTAATTTGAAGAAGAAGGTTGGTAGTAACAGTATCAGTGAGAGGTATAAAAACGGTTAATGTGCTTCCGGAGAGGGAGGGATCCATCATTTGGTGCTCTACTGTACCTGGGGGAGGAGAAGAAGGGAACCCAGAGTATATCTTGATGACTTTGTCATTGAAGTGAGATGCCAGAAGATTACTGTATTCAGTGGAGGGCTCTGTGGGAGGAGAGGGCATAGGGGTTATGGTTAATTCCTTAAAAATCTGAAAAATTTCCTTTTGTGAGCAGGAGGAGTTTTCTATTCTTAATCCGTAGTAGGAGGACTGGGCGGCTTTAATGTTTTGGTGGTAGAGTCTGACAGATTGCCTATATATTTCTCTATCAATGGGACTGTAATTCTTTCTCCAAGCTCTTTCTAACCTTTTGCACTTTTTTCTTAATTCTAACAGACGAGGTGAAAACCAAGGTTTAGCCTTATGGGGGGGCTTGTTAGATCCTAATTTGATGGGCAGAATACTATCCAAAGAGGAGGAGATCCATTCATTAAATAAATCTGCGGAGGTGGAGGGGGTGGGGGTGCTGGCCCCCAAGGAGGTCTGGAGAGCAGCACGCCACTCCACAAGGGCCAATTTTGACCAAATGCGACCAAAGGTTGAGGAGGTAGGCTGCACCTCTGGAGTAACCTTGTAAGGGAAAGAGAAAGATAAAAGGCAATGATCCGTCCAGGTTAAAGGCTGGGACGGCAAGGTGGTGAGGACAGGGAGATTACTGAATAGGAGGTCCAGCGTATGGCCTTTGGTATGGGTAGGTCCTATTACGTGTTGAATTAAATCAAGCGCAGAGAGGGACGCAAGTAGAGACCTGGCGTGCGGACAGTTTTCATTATCAAGATGGATATTGAAATCCCCAAGAATAGTAAAGTTAGGGGATTTACAGATAAGACTAGCTGCAGCTTCCGGCAAGGAATCTAAAAAACGAGTGCAAGGTCCTGGGGGTCGGTAGAGAAGCAGACCTGAAAAGGTAAAAGTGGGGGAGAGATAGAGAGAGAAAATTAAGCTTTCACACTCCGGGATATCAGAGGGGAAGGTGGTACACCGAAAGATATATAAGCTGTATATATCGCCACTCTTGATTTTTGTGGATGTCGAACTCTTCCCGTAGAGAGTCAAAGGTTAGAAAGCGGTCACCGTCCATTATTTGGGATATATTGTAGATGCCAGCATTACTCCACTGGGGCCACTTTAGGATACTTCCTCCTATTTTTATGCATTTATTTCCTGCTATAGGGGCCTGGGCATGTAAGAAGGGGCGTATGCCCAATAGGCGGTGGGCGCTGCGCCACGCTGCGTTTGTGGTCATGATGATAGGGTTGGACGGATGGGGATAGTCAGTGTATATCCCTCCTAGATCTGCATGCTGTCCCCGTAGGAGTTTCTCCGTGATTGTCCATTATGGGGGTCCGGGATATCTGGTAATGTGTAGGCTAGTTGCGATAATTGTAGGGCTAAAGCATATTGTTCTACTGAGGGTAGACCTAGGCCTCCATAGGGTCTTCGTGCTAACACTGTCACCGATTTTAGTCTTGGGCTTGTAGGGCCCCAGACAAAGGACCTTATTGAGGGATCAATCATTCGGAGAAGGGAAAGAGGTATCTGTAAAGGGAGCATGCCTAAAACATATGTGAAGCGTGGAAGGCTAACCATCCTGACCGCCTGTGTCCTGCCCCACATGGATAAGCCAAGTAGTGACCACTTGGCGAAGTCCTTTTTCATCCGGGATATAAGAGGGTCAAGGTTGTCCCTGACCATGTGTTCTAGGCCTAGATATTTAAGGTGAGTCGGGGTCCATTTGAATGGGAGACCATGGATTGCGGCTCTCATTGTTACGCGAGGTAGAGGCAGCGATTCACTCTTGTCCCAGTTTACCCGTTCTCCGGATAGGGGCGCAAAGCCCTCTATGATAGAGAGCAGTGATGGCAAGGATCTTTCTAGGTCAGATAAAGTTAATAGGATATCGTCTGCATGTAGATAGATTTTGGAGGAGCCCCCTAGTAGAGGGATACCTTTTATCTGTTGGGAGTTCCGTATGGTTGCCGCCATCGGTTCCATTGCTAGCAGAAATAAGAGCGGTTAAAGGGGGCAGCCCTGTCGGTGACTCTTCCGATGGGGAGTGGATCTGACAGGAAGCCCCAGTAGTTAACTTGTGCCGTGGGATGGTCATACAGTAGTCGGACTTTGGAGATGAATTGGTCCGAGGCCAAAGTGTTTCATGGTGGTAAATAGGTAGGGCCATTCAATACGATCGAATGCTGTCTCCGTGTCGAGAGATAGGACCAGGGCTTCCTCTGGTAGGTGTAGCGATTCAAGTAGGGTATGGCATAATGTGCGCATATGATTTCTGGAGGTGTGACCCGGTACAAATCCCACCTGGGTATTATGGATTAAGGACGGTATCACTTTACGTAGGCGTGCTGCTAGGACGCTGGCTAGTAGTTTGACATCTCTGTTCAAGAGGGAGATGGGGCGATAGCTGCCACAAAGTAGGGGATCCCTTCCTGGCTTAGGCAGGACAACAATCATGGCCCTGTTGGACAGGGTGCCCAGAGAACCCTCCTGGCATGCCTCCGTAAGTGCCTCATGTACTGCTGTGATTGCCTCTTCTCCTGCCCATCTATAAAATTCCGGGGATTTATGATATGGAAACTTTGTAATAACTTGCGTTATTTCTTCCCTGCTTATATCGCCCTCTAGGAGAGCTCGGCCAGCTTCCAATAGACAGGGTAATTTGGCGCAGCGAAAAATACCTCAGTCCGTGCGTGATCAGTCATTGTTTCAGGAGTGTAAAGGTGCTGGTAGTATGCAGCAAATTCGTTCACAATGTCTTGCAGGTGGGTCAATACCGCTCCTGAAGAGGACGTTATGGCCAGGATAGCTGAGGCAGTTTCTCTCTGCCGTAGCTGTGCCGCTAAGAGGCGTCCAGCCTTCTCTCCTTGCTCCTAGTGACAACCACATAATCTTTGCAATGCATATTCTGCCTGTGTTGTTTAAAGATCATTGTGTGCCATTCAGGCCTGTTCGAGGGAGAGGCGTAATGCGGGGGATGGCTGGGCGGTATATTGTTTGGTGAGGCTCTGAATCGTGTTTTCTAAGGTACGTTGGCGAGCCTCTCTGTCTCTGTTAGCTAGTGCTGCATCTCGCATCATATTCCCTCTTAAAGTAGCATTTGCCGCTGCCCACAGGACTCGCTTGGAAGTCACAGTGCCCGTGTTTTCAGCCATATAAGTAGATATATGGGCCTTAAGTTGTTCTTTCCCTTGGGGAGAGCGGTATCTATGTATGGCAAAGCGCCATGGTTTATGACCGGGGAGAGGCTAAGCCCGCTTGGATCAAGAGTAGGATCGGGTAAAGGTCTGAGAGTCCTCTGTCTAGGATACTAGTGTCTTGTATTTGGGGGATTATGGTGTGTGATACGAAAAAATAATCCAGGTGTGATTGGGTGCCATGGACAGATGATAGGAAAGTGAATTCCTTGTCCTTTGGGTGTGCTAGTCTCCAGCAGTCGACTAAGCCTGCATCCGTGGTTATATTCGTCAGTAATGCTCTGTCGTGATTGTTACCCGCGTCAATGGGGCCTGTCCTGTCCAGTATGGCATCTCTAGCAAGATTCCAATCTCCCCTAATAATGTAGCGAGTGGTCCCGATTTCGGTCAGTAGGCGATTGAGTTGTAGGAAAAAGGAGCGCTTTGTGCCGGTTGGTGCATAGACAGAGCCCACGTATAAAAAAGTATTTCCTATTTTCAATTTAGCGAATATATATCTCCCTTCCGCTTTGTTCCATGTTTTAATGATCGTAATCGGGAGAGATTTGCGTATTAATATCGCTTCACCGCATTTGCGAGATGTTCCACCCCGGTTCCCTGGTCCATTGGGCAGCAGCTAAAGGGGACCCTTCCCACCCAGTCACGTCTAAGTTTACTGGACACTGTATTGTCAAGGTGTATCTCTTGGATCAAGGCTATGTCTGCTCTTTTAGATTGGAAATAGGACAAAATCTTTTTCTGTTTAATGTAGCTCGTCATGCCATGAACGTTCCAGAGGAGGATTCGTAATGAGTGCGTTGTGTGGGGGACGGTCCCTGACATGCTAAATGGGAGAGCGAGATTTCAGCATCCTGGGGGTGGCAGCCATGAAAAAAAAGGGGGGGAGGGCGCTTCAGCCGGTGAGGTGGGGGCTATTCTCGTTGTAATGTGGTAGTTTGGAAATTTGGAGGGGGGGTGAGGGCAGCTGGTGAGGGTTGGACGTCCCAACAGAAGGGAGAGGAAGGCAGGAACAAGGAAGGTTAGGTAAGAAAGGGGAGAAAGATAATATGGAGGAGAAGAAAAGAGGCTGGCGTTAGCGTTGATATATAGGGTGGGATAAAATAGAATAATCGAGAGGATCGAGAAGGGGAGAAGAAGGGAGGGATAGGGAGAGGCAAGGGGCCCTGTGTTCCCTAGGGGTCGATCTGTAGACAGCGAGTCCAAATCCTATCCGAACTCCCAGTGCCGTCGGTGTGATCTCTCTGCCGAGGAGGCGATGACAGGGCAGAGGGCAGCCGATATTGGTTTATGACAGACGATTACGCGGGGTTCCGGGTTCCGGGTTCCTGGTACCGAAGGGGGAACGGGGAAGGGAGGGAGAGCCACAAATGTGTTGTAAAGTGGGGCCTGAGGAGGGGCAGTAGCTATGTTAGTAGCAATAATCGAGGTTAACTAATCTAAATGGGAGGTAAGGAGGGGAAGAAAAAGAAAAAGAAAAAAAAAGGGGGGGAGGGGATGGGGGAGAGTGATGTGTAGGCGGTGGAGAGAGTTTGGTATATAAGATATCCTTATTATATTGAAGGCTTAACATCGAGTTTAGTATGATAATAATATTAGTAGGGGGAAAGAGGCTCGCGCTGGCATGTGGGGGGGGGATCTATATGGTAGCGAGCAATATCTAATATAATGGTTTGGATGGTTGTCGTGCTCCCAAGTATAAGGTGGTAAGCGGCCTCTACGCTTGGTTTGTGCCGTCATGTTGGGTTCTGCGTTATGGGGGTGCTATGGTAGGGGGGGAGAGGGTAAGGATTAGGGCTTGTAAGGGGGAGGGGAATTTTGTAGAGGTGGGGGGAAGTGCCAGGGAGATGGAAGGAAAGGGGGGAAGGCGAGGCCAGGAGGGGGAGAGTATAAGGCGGCACGATGCTGGGTCAGACGAAGATTTTGGGATATATTTGCGCATAGCAATTGAAATACTTCCATACTTATATAATACCACTGCAACATATAACATAATATCACTGCAACCTGTTAATTCTTATAACATAATATAACATGGTATAACGTAATTCCCTGCCATATGATCGTGTTGTCGTCTATTAGATTATGGCCCTCACTCGGACCAAAGTCCCGCCGTCAGGTTACCGTTCCGCGGTCGAAAGACCGCGGCGGTAATTCTGACTTTCCCGCTGGGCTGGCGGGCGGCCGCCTTCAGGCCGCCCGCCAGCCCAGCGGGAAAGAGGCTTCCACGATGAAGCCGGCTCGGAATCGAGCCGGCGGAGTGGAAGCTGTGCGACGGGTGCAGTTGCACCCGTCGCGTATTTCACTGTCTGCGCAGCAGACAGTGAAATACATTTAGGGGCCCTCTTACGGGGGCCCCTGCAGTGCCCATGCCAGTGGCATGGGCACTGCAGGGGCCCCCAGGGGCCCCGCGACCCCCCCTACCGCCATCCGGTTCCCGGCGGGAGAACCGCCGGGAACTGGATGGCGGTAGGGGGGGTCGGAATCCCCTCGGCGGCGCAGCTAGCTGCGCCGCCTTGGAGGATTCCAATGGGTGGCGGTACACTGGCGGGAGCCCGCCAGTGTTGCCGGTCCGACCGCGGCTTTACCGCCGTGGTCGGAATGCCCATTGGAGCACCGCCGGCCTGTCGGCGGTGCTCCCGCGGTCCTCCAACCCGGCGGTCATGGACCGCCAGGGTTGGAATGACCACCTATGTGTCATAGGGCCTATCCCAGAATACTGTAGATGGCTGAAGTTAATGAGTCCTGGTCTATGTGTAAACAGCATAGGCGTCTTGCTACCACCTATGTGCCTTGGAATTTATTATTGCGTCATAATACTGCAAAGTACATTAAGGGGTTGTTAGTTTGCTGATTAATCATATGTTACGGTCCTGTCCGGTCGAGGTCCTATTTTGCGTGAGGGCAGTATGTGTCAGCGGGGGCTAATCTGAATACGGTTGTGTATGTTCTGTATAAGCTATGGATAATTTATATTATAATACTCCAGTTTGCTGTATTACGTTATAAAGGGCAGAGGTATGTTAGTCGCCTGACGGGGTGTCGACCGTTATAAAGGGGGAACATGGATTGTATGTCCAGGTAATTGATCTACTGTTTATCTGTGGAATCAGACAGGGTTGCATTACACCATTGGGAGGCTTTAGGGTGTGCGTGTGTATGTCATCCTATTTATTATGCTTCTGTTGCAGTGTAGTATCCCTGTGGAGGATAGTAGTATGTCTCTGTGATGTGTTATCCCCTGTGGCAGGTGTTCATGCCGTGCTATCACTCTGGCAAGCATCAGGATTTGTGTCATTGTGTATAAGTTAAGTTGTTTCCATTTTGGCCTCTGGGGGGGGGGAAATGGGGGTTGATACAGTCTGACGGGAAAGTTCAATGATATGAATTGCATGCAAGGTCAGGTGTAGTTGTGTGGGCTTGTTGCTGTTGTGTAGTGTTGTGTTGTGAGATGTTCTGTAGTACGGTAATAAGGTAGGGGGGGCAGCTTCTTTTTAAATGTTTGGTCGTGTCTCTACAGAGCAGGGTCCTGGTCTATGTGTAACCTATGGAAATCGGTACGGTCTGATCTGTGCACTCATATGTATACCTTGTTTCATGCAATGGACAGCCCACGCGGTAGTGTTACAGAGTAGAACCCCATATTGTCTTATAGAGGATATAAACATATTAATCGTCTAGTATTGGAAATGATGGTAGCAGTTGTTAGATAAACGTATATACAAAATCCGAGTTTGTACTCATCCGTCCATGGAGTTATCACTAGTCATGCTTCAATGTTTCATAATTGTCCCACATGTACACTGTGTTAGGTCGTCGTCTCAAGGGGATACAATCGTTGGTTTCAGAGGTGATTTAGATTTGTCTCTTTCCGATAACTGGGTACAGACTGCAACGGCGTGTAGAACCTGGCCCCTGTTGTCGTGCGATCTGGCTAGTCTCTCTGGATCCCTGCCCCCTTGACAGGTGTTGGTGTCATAGTGGGTCGTACTTTCTTTCTCCGGGCCTGGGGGTAAAATTCCACCACCCTCATCTTCCCCTGTGACATCTAGCGTACGGCTTGTGTTGATAGTGTCCATAGGCTGATGTTGAAAAGAGTCAAGGAAAAGGCTCAGTTCTTCTGGCTTACAGAAGTCCTTGAATATTCAGTTTTTGGTGACCCACATTCTGGCGGGATCGAAAAGGCCGTATTTCATCTCTAATTGACGAAGTCGGGGTCTTAGAGCTAGGAAGGCCTTTCTGCGTTCGTTGATGTCTTTGGAATAATCGGACATTATTCGGATGTCATATTGGCCTATCCGGAAAGGACTGTGGTTGCGCGCTGCTTGTAGTATTTGTTGGGTCTGGTTGTGGCGCAAAAGACAAGCAATAATTGGTCTAGGCCTTAAAGATGTGTCGGAGCGTTTCTGGCCTACTCTGTGTGCTCGTTGGAATTCCAGCAGTGGGTCAAAGTCTAGGGAAGTCAATTTGGAGAGGGTGGAGCTCGGAAAGGTCTGTATATCTGTACCTTCTTCATTTTCCGGGATCCCAAGTAGGCGGATGTTGTCTCTTCGACTCCTGTCCTCCAGGTCTGTAAGTTTGCTCCTGAGATAGAGGAGGTCCTGATCTATGTCCCGGGATGTGGCTATCTGCGTTTCCAGTGATTCCATGCGATGTTCCAAACCTGTCACCCTAGATTGAAAGCCTGCAATGTCTGATCGCATAGATTTGGTTTCCAGGGTCAGTGAGGATATAGAAGCGTCCATTCCCTCTATTCGGCGACTGACGGCGGTGATCTCATGCAGTATCCATTCCATGGTTGTGGATTGTTCCTTGTTGGACATCGCAGTGGGTTGGGTTGGGGATGGTGATGTGTGAGGCCCTGTTGCCATGGAAGTTGGTCCTTTATGGTGGAATGCTTCTGAAAATAGTAGCTGTTGCGCCGGCTTACCAGTGGATTTCTAATTTGCTTTGCTGCCGGGCAAGGGCTAACCGGTTGGGTCCAAGGCCCTCTTCAGCATCTAGTGGGGGTAAAAATGCACGAGTAAGTCGACCCTCAGCACTGTTCCTTCTCCTTTTTGTTTTTTTGTTTTTTGTTGCTTGTTTGCTTTATTTCCCTCTGGTTTCTTTCTTTTACTTTCCTTTTCCCCACATTGTTTGTACTGCCCCTGAGGCCGCTGCAGGGTGTGGTGCTCTGCTATTGTCGTCAGGCCAGAGGATTATGGCACTCGAAGCACCGAGACGATTAGGCAAGTGTGGGCCTCGTTATAGTCCAGGGTATAGTTGAAACAGTGGCCACTACTTGCCGTTGTTGGTGGGTTTCGTTTCAGTTCATTTTATTCCATTGTAGGACACTCCTCCTGTGAAAGTGAGTTATGGGAAGGATGTTGAAGATGGGGCAGGCGAGTCCCTCT
Organism: Pleurodeles waltl; assembly: GCF_031143425.1. Taxonomy (NCBI): domain Eukaryota; kingdom Metazoa; phylum Chordata; class Amphibia; order Caudata; family Salamandridae; genus Pleurodeles; species Pleurodeles waltl. The sequence goes on along the minus strand of NC_090438.1, from coordinate 894,484,384 downwards.
TTATGGTGTATTGCCCCCAGGCCGTTGTAATTGATGGCATGGATTCCTAGGCACCTTTTCTGTTGTTGCCGGGGCCCCACTACAGTCTGTGAGCGGCGACGGGGACACTTGGCCCTTCTCCTGCGTCCGGGTGACTTCGGGGGGGACGGAGGCAAGGAGTGGTGTAATTTGCTTCTTTGTTCTTGCTCCTTTTTTTTTCCCCTTTTCCCCGTTCCTTCTCCCCTTCTTCTCTTCTCTTTCCTTCCTTCACTTTACCTTCCCTTTCTTTTCTTTTCCCCTTGTTTTCATGTCTTTATTTCTTTACTTCTGTGTTCATTTATTGCATGTTTATTTATTTGCTTGTTTGTTTATTTGCTTGTTTGTTTGTTTCCCCCTCCTCGTCTTCTTCCTTTTCAGCCTGGGGGGAGAGGGAGAGTGTGGGGTACTCCAGGTACTGGCTACCTTTTTTTTCCCTCTTGTTTGATTGGATCCTTTCCCTTTCCTTTTTTCCTTTTCCGTCTTCTTTTTTCCCCTCTCCCCCACCCCTCTAACCCGCCCCCCCCTGTTTCTCCCCTAGGAGGGGGGGAGCGCGTCAGCCAGAAGGAGGGCTTGGTGTGAGAGTGGTACGGTATCCCCCACTGTTGCTGGGGTGCGGGGAGCCGTACCTGCCGTGCCGGCCGTTGTAGTGGTGGGGAGGCCGCTCTATTCCCAACTCGAGGACGCAGCTCCTCCCCCTCAGCTGGGCCTCTGTCGTCGAGGCGCACTGCAGGTCCTCCGGTGCTCCGTGGCGGGTCTCTCCACGAGGCTGGAGGTCCGGGACACCGGGAGGTTCCCCGAGGTCCCTCACACTGGATTCCCCTCGTCTCAGGAGGGCCGGTCGCAGAACTGGGGAGACGCGACTCCGCCCTCCGTATAGGCCATTCCTTCCGTGACGCGCTGCCAGCCGACAGGGTCTCGGTGGCAGGCCGTTCCTTCCCGAATCGGGAGCTCGGTGATAGTAGAGGAGCTCTGACGCGAGTTAGAATGGTTGTTTCGGCGGCCGCAAAGCCCACCCCCTCCTCCTCGGGATCGCTGCAGCACAGAGCTCGGGACTTAGGTGGCCATCTTCCTTCGTGGCACAGCCACGCCCCGGCGCTATACTTTTATATGTCCTTAGTCATATATACATTAAGCAGAAGAGACAGTACTAGTTTTCTGATTGATTGTACCAATCATGCCTTTTTTCGGTTCAGTGGTAAGTTTGGTGCCTATAAGCCCCACATGTGTACATTTGCACTTGAATGTAATAGCCAGCGTATTCCATCTAAATATCGACTCGAAAATTTGGAAGGTGAAGACATTTTGTCAGTCTAACATAACTTTTATTCTAATATTGTTTTCTTGTATTGTAATATGGTTCATTTCATTATTTTTGTTATATTGTGAAATCTATTTTTTCAAAAAATTAAAGATATGTATTCTTTGGTGGGTAGTTGGGTTCATGTGGGTACTGGATGGTTAGTGTTTTTCTAAACTAAGTGATAATTATTTGTATTGATTAAAAAAAAATTATTTTTACGTTGTTATTTATTTAGTTACATGCTTGATAATGTATTCAAATTATGTCAGACATTTTAATTTCGGGTTGTGGTGTTTGGTAGGGAATTGGAAGGGTTGTTTTTCTATAAAATATATGTTAATTGATACGAATTGATTAAAGTATAACATACCTATTTTTCAAACTTGAAATTATGTTTCTATTAAGTCATTTTAAATATAAAAAAAAAGTGTGTATATTCGTCGTACAAATATTTTATTATTTTTTAAGGGCTGTTAGGTGTATTGTAGGTAGATGGGTCATGTTGTTTTTAAAGTGGATGCTAATTATTGTTTTTTGTTAAATATATTGAATTTGTAATGTTTTACATTGCTATTTACTGACAGCATGTTTTATAATTGCACATTTATATTTTATTTTTTGATGTGGGATTTAATGGGGCACATGTAGCTAATATTTTAATACAGTATGTATTAATTTACATTAATGTATTAATCTATTATGTTATTAATTATACACTTTTTGTGCATCTTTTACATTGCGTTATTATTTGTTTAATTGAAAACAAACTACAGCTGTCATCATGCTCTGCTTATAATCTCACAGACTGCATCACTCATGACATGTTCAATTACATCCTCAGTGACATTACTGATAACATCACAAATTTGATAATTGCTGACAACACGGGGCATGGTGGGGGCACAGAACAATTTTTACCTAACTATAATGTCTCATTAATCTTAGTTTTTTTGTGAATATGTGTGTGTGTGTTTGTGTGTGCGCGTGGGGTAATTAAAATAAAATACTGTAAATGTTATCTTAAATTGCAATAATAATAATCACAACAAACTTATCTACTTACCAACACAATGTCAACATTTTGGACAATAAGATTTTGGTATTCAATACTGTTGCATTTTATATATTTATAAAGTCAATATATATTTGTTGACAATATTTTGAGAATGGAACGTTGATGTCACAATATTTTCATAGTTGATATTTACACATACAACCAGCTCCTAGACCCTGCACTGACAGATACTTGTTTGTATCTTCTGCATGTATGATTGGTGACTGGTGGCATGAATGCATATTGTTTTTAACTGTGCCACTGCAGAGACCAATGACATTCATTTTGATGCCCTTGGTAAAACATAAAACAAAACAGACAATGAGGTATAGCTTCACCAGTTCGTACTGTGTTGCTTCCATTGCAGAGCTAGAGTCTGATGACTATTTGTTTCTGAGCTGTGCCATCTAGAGTGATAGTGGGTAGGTCAATCAGCAGATCCTGTTGTTAAGGACAGGGCATCTTCTAGGTAGGGCCTGTCCTACTTTGCCTCACCCCTCAATTCTGCTCCATGAGGCTGATGACTGCCAAGTGCAAGCTCCTCATGCTCCTTTGTTCTCATGAATTAGGGTGCCTCAGTTGAAGTCAGCCTCATTACTACCTTCTTTGCGAGCCAACGTCTTTGATAAGAAATGTGTGTGGTATGCAGAAGGAAATATTAACTATGAAAAGGAACTGCTCCAAATCCGTTCTTGGATGTTGTCAGTGAGATCAACATCCTCTGCCTAGAAAATCTGTATAAAAATGGAAGCCTTTCAGGCTTTGAACTAACCTTGAGCACAAGATCCAATGGAAATTATGTTCTTTTCCCCTCTCACCCTGACCAGGAATAGTAGAACATAAGAATAGTAGTAGATGCGGGGGAAGGGAAATAAGTGAGAGAGAAAATAGAGGCACAGAATTCCACACTCTTCATCTCCACTTCAGTGATTAAGGAAGGCAGCAGATTGTAGTGGATCCCTACAACAAAAAGAGATGCCTCAATCAACATGTCAATGGCCCACAGACCGTAATTGCAGGGATTAAATGATATACCGTACTAATATATCTGCATACCCATCTCTTTAGGCTTTGACAGGGCACTGTGAATTCCTGAAAGCTAAACAGAAAGCGATTTGAACATATCTTGCTGAACATATATACACTTGCACATTTCCCTATTTTAGAATAACTATATCAAGCTGTGTCACTACACACTCTCTTGTGAAAGATGAATATAGTTTATTCTTGATCGCCATAAAGGAAAACATAAGAAACATCATTATCATCATGTGATTCCTATGTTTAGCAATTTATTTGCATACTGGAATTTTAATCCCTTATATACTGCCTGAATTATTATTTGTCTACATAAGAGAAATTCTCTAGGTTCAATCCTGCTCCTTCATCAGAAACTTTAGCAGAAAAAAGCAGAACATATAATCCTTGCCTTTAGAATTCAAACAAGTACATAAAATGGTTGAATCTTGGGGAACTAGGGGCCTTGACACTTGAAAACCAACATCCATATCGAAAGGTCCAGCTGCAGCAACATTGTAGTACAAATTACCTAGAAAGGATACCAAGCATCACAAGGAACTTTCCAAGCCAGGAAGGCCGTTGTCTCTCTATATGTACAAAAGTTTGTGGTCTACTGGGAAATGTAGTTTGCTGCTGATACCGCTTGTTGTGTTCACAATGGACGTACAGCTTGAATGCCCACACTGTGTAATGAAGGTTAGCCTACTCTTTTTGCTGGAAGGATCTCAGTCTAGATGGTTTCAAAGTTCAGCTTCATCGCACACTAAACTGATACAACAGTAAGCAGCACTTTCTGCCCTGTATCTTGACAGACCCAAACAGTCCCATGTTGCGCCAGTTCCAAGTTCTTCACTGAGTGAAGGGGACACTTTCAGAGTACTGGAAGGACTACTGAGATCTAGGGCTTATAACTTTGATAGCCAGTTACCAAGATGTCAGTGTACATTACCTGATGCCTATGTATCTAACTGAAAAGCTATAGGTCTGCTAGTGGCCTGACCTGCTAAGAGAGAGAAAGGATGGGCAGATATAGGAGGAAGAGACCGCCCAGGAAGGAGAAGCCCCATCATTTATTTGTGTGTTACTATGTTCATCCTAAGAGGCTACGGACGCCCAGACATGGATCCCTTGCTCACTGTGCCACTGGACTCAAGGTAGCCTGGCTGATGAGGGGTGATATACAGAAAACAGTCCTGGGATTCTTGTTTCCAGACCAGTGAGGACCTGACCTGGCAGTTCGGGCTGGATTGTTCCCATAGGGAGCAGGTTTAAGACTGATTAGCATATGGCTGGGTCCAAACTGGGCTGGCATGGTAAGCAAAAGAACGATAGATTAAACTCAGATTGGTGATTGGAAGTTAGCATTTGAAAAGTCTCAGCACTCTATCCATCAACCTTTTGTGTTGCTAAAGTTGCACTATGTGGCCAGAGAATGCCCAGAAGTGGGTCCCTTGCTCACTTTCCCACTGGTTTCAAATTAACCTGGCTAAGGAGGGGTGATACTACCCCGAATCTGCTTCCAGGATGCTTGTTTCTGGTCCAGGGATGACCTGGCCTGGCAGTTCAGACTGGACTGGGGAGCAGGGTCAAGATAGTTTTACATATGGCTGTGTCCAAACTGGGGTGGCATAGTGAGCCCAAAAAAGAGGGATTAAACACAGATCTGTGACTGGAGGTGAATGTTTGAAAGTTTCAGCACTCCATCCATTATCCTTTGTGTTGCTGAAGTCATCTTAAGTGGCCAGGGTATGCACAGACGTAGGCCCCTTGCTCACTGTATCACAGGTTTCAAGCTAGCCTGGCTGATGAGGGGTGATACCCTAAAACCAGTCCCAGGATGCTTGTTTCTAGTCCAGGGAGGACCTGGCCTGGCAGGTCGGGCTGGAGTATGCCCATAGGGACCAGAGCCAAGACTGATTTGCATATGGCTGGGTCCAAACTGGGGAGGCATGATGAGAAAAAGAACGATGGATAAGACCTGGATTTGTGACTGGGGGTAAGTGAAAAGTTTCAGAACTCTATCCATCAATCCTTTTGTGCTGCTAAAGTGGCCCTAAGGGGCCAGGGTATGCCCGGACATTGGACCCTTGCTCACTGTGCCACTGGTTTCAAGCTAGTCTAGCTAATGAGGTGTGATACCCTGAAGCTGGTCCCAGGATGTTTGTTTCTAGTCCAGGGAGGGCCTGGCCTGGCAGTTCAGACTGGACTCTTCCTTGGGGGCACAACTGATTAGCACATGGCTGGGTCCAAACTGGGGTGATAAGGTGAGCAAAAAAACAATGGATTAAACCCAGATCTGTGACTGGGGGTGAGTGTTTGAAAGGTTTTAGTACTCCATCGACCATCTTTTTGTGTTGCTAAAGTTGTACTAAATAGCCAGGTTATGCCCAGTTGTGGGTCCCTTGCTCACTGTGCCACAGGTTTCAAGCTAGCCTGGCTGATAAGGGGTGATACCCCAAAACCGTTACCAGGATGCTTGTTTTCAGGCCAGGGTGGACCTGGCCTGGCAGATCGGGCTGGATTGTTCCCATGGGGAGCAGGGCCAAGACAGATATGCATGTGGCTGGGTCCAATCTGAGAAGGCATGGTGAGCAAAAGAATGATGGATAAAACCCAAATCTGTGACTAGGGGTGAGTGTTTGAAAAGTTTCAGCACTCCATCCATCATCCTTTTGTGTTGCTAAAGTGGCCCTAAGTGGCCTGGTTATGCCCAGACGTGGCTGCCTTACTCACTGTGCCACTGGTTTCAAGCTAGCCTTGCTGATGAGGGGTGATTCCCTGAAACCGGTCCCAGGATGCTTGTTTCTGGTCCAGGGAGGACCTGGCCTGGTAGTTCGGGCTGGACTGTTACCATAGGGAGCAGGGTCATGACTGATTTGCATATGCCGGGGGTCCAAACTGGGGTGGCATGGTGAGCAAAAGAATGTTGGATTAAACCCACATGTGTTACTGGGGGTGACTGTTTGAAAGGTTTCAGCACTCTGTCCATCATCCTTTTGTGTTGCATGAAATTATGGACCCATGCTATTTGTCTTCTGGGTATTCTGACGTACAATAATTAATGGGAATGTTTGGTAATTCCAAGGAGTAGTAAATCGGCTTTTATTTTTTGAAGTACTGTTAAAGGTGCAGAAGTATTACTTTTTGTAAATTATCTCTAATGATCCAATCCCATACCTTCACACAAACTTGCCGAGTCATGGCAGCATATGTCACGTGGCACATGCCCACCTGGTTCGAGCCAGCAAGGCCACTGTGCTCACAGTGAGAAAAACAAACTCAGCATATTTTTTTAATTGCAAAGCTGAGCAGGTACAAACTAGAAAGATAAAATTGTACAACATCCATAATATTGTCTGCCTGTCACACATGTGAATTTAAGTTAAAAATCGCCTGCATTTTTTGAGAAAGTTATTTTAACTCATAAATGATACAAAGGAGCAGGTCACATCTTTTCTGCATTGGACATCCTAAATGTATGTGAAAACACTTGTGCAGCTTTTTTCTTACTCTTCAACATCTAGTAAACTTTAAAAATAATTATCTTATCAATATAAATATACACATGGCTTAAGCCTCATTTCAGTTCTTATTGATAGTTGGCAGTCGATTTATGTTGGACTTCTAACGTCATGATCATCGACACTGGCAAGAAGAGAACGCAAATGGAAGAAGGCAAAACAATCTAAAATAAAACGTTTGTGAGGGGTTGCAGCAGACATGCTTTGAAATAGATCTCTTGCACATAGCTGCAAAGTCTTCAGATTGCTTATATGTGACAGTCCAATGGGTTCAGTGCATGTATGAGTGATATTCAAGTGCAAATGTGTGACACTTAAGAGTGACACTTTCTTGCGCATGGATTCAGCCACAGGGTGGGACTTCAACTTCGTAGCACTATAATACAAAAGTCTCTATTCCGTACTATGCCAATCAAGACTCGTACATGTTTCTCTCTCCTTACACACAAAACATCAGTTGGGAAGTTCTAAGGAGGCCTAAGGATGCATATGCTTACCCTGCAGAAGCATTGCTTGTTGATCTATCCTATGCAATAGACACCAAGTAAGTTTTAGAGCCCAACGATCTCTTGTTGTAGACCTGTAGCATACATTTTAGTATGGTTCTTGGTTTTACTCAGTACATCTTGCAAACCTGGCAATTCGTCTTTTGTTGTGTGTGCACACCACATGGTTTCCATTATATTAAACACACTTATTCTTTTTCTGTGTGGAACAACCCCATGTATTTTTAGTCCTCAGAAACTAGTTAAAATAGAAAATAGTTGCTTCTTGTTGTCAGTAGAATATACACTGGAAGGGTAGCCTAATAGATTAATGTACATGCTGAAGAGATGAGTGAACTCTGTTGATTAGGCTCAGATGCCTTATAGGTGCAAAAAGCCCATTGAGTTACTTGTGGAGTGTTGTAACGCCCAAGCAGTGTCACTTTGAGGTCACTTTGGAACTAGCTGAGCAGTGTCCACACCCAAATTTCTTCATTTGAATTCAGCTGAAGGCCCATATGTAGACTTTACATTTCTGGATTTTCTTTTTACAACACAGATGGTTAGGTCCAGCTTTGGCAATGGGACTTCAACTGTTGCAAAGTTTGGACTGGTTCCCAGGCATCTTGCACTATGTTCAACAATGTTGTAACTGATTGAAAGTGACTGAACACAGGTCTCTATCTATGATAACATAATACTGTTTAGAAGACAAAGAAATGTAGCTGACATTAATTATGGACTCCTACCTATTAGTGGTTGCTGCTTTGTACCCTCACATAATAATTGCTATCCTAGGTCCCAGGGGTCAAGAAGACATTAGTGGGGACATACAGTATAGTTAACATTGGCAGTGTCTGCTGTAGTTTTCACTGCTTGGGCTGCTCCTAATGCCCGCCCAGCAAACGGGAGGATAGTGCAGGGTTAATTGTGAAAGAAGGGGGTCAACCCTTTGATGTCATCAGTGCTGATATGAGGCATATGCAATCGCTTCAGCTACTACTCGGAGCTGTAGCGTACTGATATCCACTTAATACATCAATGGATGCATAGGCTCAGCACAGTCAAACATTTTGTGGCAGGATTGTAGACGTTTGTATTTCAGGAAATGTTTATGCATGTGTGGTGCTTTACGTATCTGTCATCTGGCGCTTCTGCTGCATGTAAGTTGAAACATGTCTCTCGTACAGAGTCTCTAAACTGCAATTAAATGCTGGTGATTTTGAGCTGCAGTAACCTATAGAGTTCCCACTCCTTAGTTTTCCTACCCGTAATTCCATACAATAGTCCATAAAACAAAAGCTGATCCCCATACCCTGGTGCTGTCCTCTTAACAAAAACTTGTTTACAGCCCGCTCTTTCCCCAGTGGAAATCATCACGCACTTGAGTGGATGATAACCAGGAATGGCTGGAGCTTTAAATAGTACATTCGACTTGGCCCACACCTTCCAGACCTGCCTGGAAGGAATCCCTATAGTCCAGGAGTCAGATACAAGGTGTTTTCCTACTGCTAAAGACACAATCCGAGTTCTGAAATCAATGTTAGGGGGCTGGAGAGAGTGGGAAGACATATGCTTTCCTCTGCAAACTTCCTGCATGGTGTTCACCTAGTCCTGGGATCAGCTTCTGAACAAGGTGTAGCCATTTGCCCAGCGGCACAGTTCTCTCAAGAAAACAATTCAAACCTAGACAGTGACAGAGATCAAATTTTACTAATACATCAGTAGCATAGATGTTAGCATTTGGCGACATAAACTTTCATTGAAAAGCTCCACAGAGAATTTAACATGAACTGTTAAAATGTGCACTTTTGAATAATGGCGGACATTGTGCCCTCCAAGTATTTGGACACCGCATTTTGCCATGGAATGATGTTGTACATTTATATTTTAGTGAACTACTGATATGAATTAATGTTAAAAGTATTTAGAAATACAGTAGAGATACACAATTTATTATGAGTATTAAATGAACATGAATTAATCGTACTTATATGATTTAAATGATTTTATTAGTGTGAGTTACATGTGTGCAGAAAAGAAATGCAAGTTTAAACTGTTTCTTATGTCATGCATAAATAAAGATTGCAATTAAATAATTTGCTTTGCATATTTGATTTAAATTGTAAAGTGCACAATAGGATTTATATGTAATAATTTAATTAAACTATGTATTTAAGATTTCTTACCTAGACTAGGCCCGAAGATTCCTTTTGCCGCAGTAGTGAGAAATGCAAATTTGTTTTGTTCCCTTTGACCTCAATTATTTCCTTGGTTGCTTATGTGTAAGAGAATGTCCTATTGTATTGAAGGCACAGACCATGGTTTTAACTAATAACAATTGTAATATTATTTGTTCTAACTGTTGAACAAACAGGAAGCATTATCAAATTCACATGAAACAGTTAGAACACACATCTCCAAAACACCGCCACAGTGGACAATTCAAAATACACACACCTGATACACATACAAACAGCACTCCCACACACCCAACACAATATAAAACACACACCAACATCACCCACAAACACCTACAACCAGAAATTCTGAGAGAAGGCCAAAGAGAGAGCACAGCTATTGACAGCCCCATCACACAGAGGCACACAACACCATCACCCACACAACATCCACGCACAAAACACCACATACCACTACACTCACCACACTCATCACCACATACACCACCCCACACCTCACACACACCACCCCATGTCACGCCAAAGACACCCCCACTTCTCCGAGGAGGAGCTCAGAGTCATGGTGGAGGAAATCTTACGGGTAGAGCCACAGCTATTTGGCTCACAGGTACAGCACACATCAATAGCCAGGAAGATGGAGTTATGGCGCAGAATAGTGGACAGGGTGAACGCCGTGGGACAGCACCCAAGAAATCGGGAGGACATCAGGAAGAGGTGGAACGACCTACGGGGGAAGGTGCGTTCCACGGTATCCAGGCACAACATCACGGTGCAGCGGACTGGCGGCGGACCCCCACAACTAACAACATGGGAGGAGCAAGTCTTGAGCATCTTGCATCCTGAGGGCCTCGGAGGAGTCGGTGGAGGATGGGACACTGGTAAGTCAAATCTTAACTATCACATCCCCCACCCTACCTGCATGCTATCACACACCCCCACCCTCACACCCTCCCCTATCACCCCAAATCCTCAGTAATGTATCCATAACACAAACCACCCATCCCAACACCAAGTCCTGCATGACACAACTAAGCATGGGCACCCCTCACTAAAGCATGCTCACTGCACATACCCAGAACACCCCCCCAACCATCATCACACAAGCCCCCACACAGGAATGCTTGCACTGGGGTACACAAACACCCAACCATTGCACACCATGAAGCACACACATGCAATAATCATGTTCTCATACCCCTGCAGGAACCCGAAGGACCATCACCACACCAGAGGGTCCAGACAACACCACTCCACCCCCAGAAGAGGCCCACATTGACGACAGCAGCTCTGCCCCACTGGATCTTGATGACCAGCCCAGACCATCGTGGGCCTCAGGACAGTCGGTTCCCCTTGCCCAGCCGCAGCCCAACACCGAGCTGCCACCCTCTGGTAACACCAGCACAGCACCCACCCAGCGGGCCCAAACCTCCCTACCCAGGACAGGTCAATCAACGGTGTGTCCACCACTACAGGGCACCCAGGGTAACCCACCACCCCAACAACAACAGGGACCTGGGGCAGTGGTAGTGGGCACGCGGTACAGGGGACGGAGGCACAGGGACACCGGGGAACTGGGAGGGCTGCTGTGCGACAGAGGGAGGACAGGCCAAGGGAACCAACTCTCCACAAGGCCCTCTCCTCCATCATGGGAGCATACCACCACTCCCAGGAGACGATGGCGACGGTCCTGGACAAGTTGCAGGAGACCCTGCGTCTACAGGAGGAACAGTATTTGGGGTTCAGGGAGGAGCTCAGGACCATCGGATCCACCCTGGGCACCATCGTAGGGGTGCTGACGGACATTCAAAAGACCTTGAGGGACACCGTGGCACTCCAAGGGGCCCCTGACACTAGCCACGACGATGAACTGCCCACCACCTCCGCCGGCGCTAGTGGACAGGATGCCCCGCCACAGGACCACCACACCAGCACCCCACCCCCTGCAGACGGACAACCACCACGCAAGCGGTCCCTGAGATCCAGGAACAGGACAGAGCAAGATGGCAAGTCCCCCGCCAGGAAATAAGACCCCCTGATTGTCCTCCCACTGTCCCACTTTGTTACCCTGTCCATATTCGAAATGCCCCAGCTCCACTTCCTATGCCCAGATGGGCAGTGCACCTGTGAGACTAATAGACTGGACTCTGCCATGGACATTCCTCCACCATCACCCATCACCATTTTACAACCCCCCTTCATTTTTTGAGCACTTAAATAAACACCCTTGAAACACCAAAAAATCTGGAGTCAGTCTATGATTTGGTTCTTTGTATTATCAATCACAGTGTCATAATGGGTTACCCATTGTAAGTCTAACATACCTATGTCACACATCACAAGCCCTTGAAGGATGCAAGCAGTTGACACGTAGGTTACCACACTTGTGAAACTGAAATGGAAGGGTACAACTCAATTAACAAATAGTGAGTAAAATGTAGGTACAGGATAGAGGTAGACGTATGAAAGTTAATGTAATGTTAAACCAGAAAATGTTCTCACCTGTGTGTCACTGGAAATATTGCTGTATGACTGAATCCCTGTTGTCGTTTTCTTCTTCCTCAGCTTCATCCTCATCACTGTCCACAGGCTCCACAGGCTCCACAGCTGCTACAACACCGTCATCTGGATCACCCTCCTGCAGAAAAGGCACCTGGCGTTGCAATGCCAAATTATGGAGCATGGAGCAGGCGACGATGATGTCGCACACCTTCTTCGGTGAGTAGAATAGGGATCCACCTGTCATATGGAGGCACCTGAACCTGGCCTTAAGGAGGCCGAAGGTGCGTTCGATAACCCTCCTAGTCCGCCCATGGGCATCATTGTACCGTTCCTCTGCCCTGGTCCTGGGATTCCTCACTGGGGTCAATAGCCAGGAAAGGTTGGGGTAACCAGAGTCCCCCAATAGCCATACACGGTGCCTCTGGAGTTGACCCATCATATCAGGGATGCTGCTATTGCGCAGGATGTAGGCGTCATGCACTGAGCCAGGGAACATAGCATTTACGTGCGAGATGTACTGGTCTGCCAAACAGACCAGCTGGACATTCATAGAATGATAACTCTTCCTGTTCCTGTACACCTGTTCACTCCTGCGGGGGGGACCAGAGCTACATGGGTCCCATCAATGGCACCTATGACGTTCGGGATATGTCCAAGGGCATAGAAGTCACCTTTCACTGTAGGTAAATCCTCCACCTGAGGGAATATGATGTATCTCCTTACCTGTTTCAGCAGGGCAGACAACACTCTTGACAAGACGTTGGAAAACATAGGCTGGGACATCCCTGATGCCATGGCCACTGTTGTCTGAAATGACCCACTTGCAAGGAAATGGAGCACTGACAGCACCTGCATGTCAGGGGGGATTCCAGTCGGATGGCGGATCGGTGACAACAGGTCTGGCTCCAACTGAGTACATACTTCCTGGATAGTGGCACAGTCAAACCTGTAGGTGACGATGACATGTCTTTCTTCCATTGTCAACAGGTCCACCAGCGGTCGGTACACCGGAGGATTCCGCCATCTTCTCATATGTCCCAACTGACGGTGCCTACGAAATACAACAGCGAAGAACCAGTCATTATTCCTCCAGGTATGTACCCACTGTTACACACAAGACTACACCAGACACAAAACCCTTCCTGTATGTGTGTTGAGTGTAGGCCTATCTATGTGTGACGCAGTAGTAAATGAAGCCATGTGGGCCCCTGAAATGGTGGCTGCCTGACCTCTAAACTGTGACAATGGGATTGTGGGGTAACTGCGCTGGCATTGCACACCGTCGCGGTAGGCGGTCGTAGACCTCGGCGCAATGCTGCATTGGTTAACATTGGACCCTATGGGTCCCAGGAGCGCTGGCGGTGATGATGCGCACCGCCGCGGACATAAACGCCGTGGACGTCACCGCCATTTTCTATCTGTTCAATCACTAGATACCTGACCTTCGACAGGAGAGGACCTACACTGCTAGTGCTTCTAGACCTCGGTCTGGAAGCAACGATGGCTGCTGCGTCTGGGGAAAGGGCCCCTGCCTTCACTGCACAGGAGTTGGAGAAACTTGTGGATGGGGTCCTCCCCCAGTACACGCTACTCTACGGTCCTCCAGACCAACAGGTTAGTACACAGGTAGCACGGTGTATGGGCTAGGCCTGGGTGGAGAGGGCTGGGTGGAAGAGAGAAGGGGGCAGAGTACATAGAACAGTTATGCATGGGAATGAATGGGCCACATGGCCAGAGTAGGGAGGGGGCCACTCACATTGACGGTGCAGTTGGTAATGATTGTAACTCTTACCTTGTGCATGTCATGTAGGTCAGCGCCTACCAGAAGAGGGACATTTGGCGTGCCATCGCCAAGGAGGTACGGACCCTGGGGGCCCACCAGAGACGGGGCACCCACTGCCGGAAGAGATGGGAGGACATTCGCCGCTGCAGCAAGAAGACGGCGGAGGCTCAGCTGGGGATGGCCTCCCAACGTGGGAGGGGTGCCCGTCGCACCATGACCCCCCTGATGTTCCGGATCCTGGCGGTGGCCTACCCGGAGTTGGATGGGCACTTGAGGACATCACAGCAGACACAAGGGGGTGAGTACAACCTCATTCTGCAGACTTTGCGTGCAGTGGAGGGGTCTGGGTGGGGGAGGTGGGCTGTGGGTGTCCCAAGGCCAGGGCAAATTCGGTAGGCAAGGCCCCTCCGTAATGTAGGCCATGTGGCAGTCTACCCCACCTCACCAGAGTGCCAAGTTGAGGTATAGTTGCCCCTGTGGCATCCATGTGCACAGATGTCCACCATTGCCATGTAGGCCATATCCCAGAAATTGCATGTGCAGAGGGCAAGAGCACGGCGTAATGCAGGGGGCTGCTGCGTCTGTCTTGTCCGCCAACGGTAGCGGAATGCCATGCACTAAAACTCTCTTTCTTCTGTCTCCCCCCCCTTTCCTGCTCTCCCTGTCCTTTTGTACATCAGCAGAATCAGGCGGAGGTACAGTGGCACCGGAGCACGAGGGAGCTGCATCCCACATGGCCATGGAGGGCCACACCACAGACTCTGAATGCACCAGTGGGATGGAGGGCGAGGGGAGCTTCACGTCGGCCACCGGATCACCAACCAGCGACACGGACTCGTCCGCCGATGGGAGCTCCCTTGTGGTGGCGGCACCATCTGTGACCCCCACTTCTACAGGTACAGCCGCCACCTACCCTACCAGCACCGCCCTCCCAGCAGCCCCTCAGCGTTCGCCCTGTGCCCGCTCACCCAGGAGGGTGGGCATCACCTTCACCCCAGACACCTCAGGCCCTGCCCCAGTCACCCCTGCTGCCCTCAGTGAGGAGGCCATTGACCTCCTCAGGTCACTCACTGTTGGGCAGTCTACCATTGTGAATGCCATCCAGGGTGTAAAACGAGAGTTGCAACACAGTAATGCATTCCTGGAGGGCATTCATTCTGGTCAGGCTGTCCTTCAGCGAACCCTGCAATCTCTGGCCTCAGCACTGATGGCAGCCATTGTCCCTGTGTCCAGCCTCCCCCCTCCAACTTCCTCCACCAAGACCCAATCCCCTGTACCCCAGCCCATCCCAAGTACACCTACAGACCAGCATGCACACAAGTCAACACACACAAGTAGCTCAAGCAAACATAGGCACCACACACACCACAGGCACTCACGCAAGCATCACCCACATACAGACACAGCAACATCCACTGTCTCCACTGTGTCCCCCTCCTCATTGTCTCCCTCCTCCCTCCTCCCTCCCAGTGTTGTCTACACTCTCACCTGCATGCACTACATCTACAGGCACCAGGACTCGCACCAGAACACCCAGCACCACACCCCGCTCACCTGCAATCACCACCTCCACTCCCATTTACACGTCCCCTGTGTCCTCTCCCAGTGTGTCTGTGACGCCCCCTTCCAAAGTACACAAATGTGGACACCCACACACCCAACATCCATTCACCTCACGACAGCCTCCAGTACCTGCACCTGCACTCAAAACACCTAAAGTGATACCTCCTACAACCACCTCCTCTTCCTCCACTCCCAGACCCCCTCCAGCTACCCATCCCAGTGTTCGTCAGAAACTGTCCCTCTGCAAAGTTGACCTTTTTGCCCCCACCCCTCCAATTCATCAGTCCCATCGTATCGCCTCAGCCAAAAAGCCTCCAGTACCAGTGGTGCATGTTCAAGGTGTGTGGAGTGCACCGGCCACCAGGGCAGGCAGTGTGACACGGAGCCAAGGCACTGCCAGTCCACCCCCTGTAAAGCATCTCAAGTTGGAAAGTGGCCAACGGGACCGTGTGAAGACTCCTGGAGGCAAAACAACTCACAGGGGTCCCAGGGGGATTGCAGAGTCAGCTGTGACTTCTCCAAAGGTGGGGAGGGGCCAGAAGAAGTCTGCACGGCCTGGTGTGAGCATCACGGCGGAGAAGGGCAGCATCCTTCCCGATGCCCTGGATGCCACCGCCAGCACCGTCGTCACTGGTCAGGAGACCACCGCCACCGCCAGAGTCATTGCCCAGGAGGGCCCATGTATTGTCACTGGTCAGGAGACCAACGCCATAGTCATTGCCTAGGAGGGCCCAAGTATCGTCACTGGTCAGGAGACCACCGCCAGAGTCAGTGCCCAGGAGGGCCCAAGTATCGTCACTGGTCAGGAGACCACCGCCACCGCCGGAGTCGTTGCCCAGGAGGGCCCCAGCAGCCACAGCCCCGCTGGGCAATGAGGGACCGTCATGCCACACACCATTGCACAGTCCAGAGAACGTCATGCCACACACCAATGCCCAGTCCAGAGACCGCCATGGCAAAGCACCGCTGAACAGTCCAGAACTGCCATGGCAAAGCACCGCTGAACAGTCCAGAGACCGCCATGGCAAAGCACCGCTGAACAGGGCATGCACCGCTGAACAGGGCAAGCACCGCTGAAGAAGGAAAAGACCGCCACATCAAGCATCGTTATCCCATGTGCAGCTGGGACAGTGACGGGACAGGAACTGTCACGGGGAGACTAATCCAGTCTGGGCACCAGTCCCTCTCCAGAACCAGTGGAGAGATCCATCCACTCTGTCTGCCCTTCATAGGATGAAGCACTCTGGGCACCAGTCCCCCTCCAGAACCAGTGGAGAGATCCATCCACTCTGTCTGTCCTTCACAGGATGAAGCACTCTGGGCACTCTATCTACTTGAGAGACTGTGGCTTTGCACTCCCCAGGATGGTCCAGTGGGCAACCCACCCACTGTAGAGACTTGAGAGACTGTGGCTTTGCACTCCCTAGGATGGTCCAGTGGACAAGCCACCCACTGTAGAGACTTGAGAGACTGTGGCTTTGCACTCCCCAGGATACATCAATGGGCATGGAGCCCCGTCGTGGATGTGGCGTGGTGCTGTAATCTGGCTGAGGTGCCCCCCCCTTCCCTTCCCCCTGAGGTGCCTGTTGTATTTCTCTCAGATGCCCCGGCAGTGTTCTCTCCGTTTGTGGACAGGTATCTTATGTGGGCCTCGCCCATGCATTTTTGGACTAGTGGTGCACGGACATTGATATGTGCATATCTGCACTACTTCTCGCAATGTATATACTTTTGAATGATTTTATAATATATCTGTATATATTTGAGACATGTATATTGATACATTACAATGTTTGAACTGATTTTGTTTTGTCTTTGCATTCTTCCGGGGGGGTTGTGGGTTGTTACTGTGATGTTTCTAAATGCATTGGTGTGTGTATTGTAATATGCGAGGGTGGGAGTGGGGGTGGGGGTGTTGCGTGGGTGTCCCCCTGACTTTTGCCTCCCCCCTCCCCTATGTCGTAGGTGCAGTGCTCACTGTTGTCTTCGCCGGCTCCGTCGTCGGATCTCGTAGATGAGTAGGAATACAAGGGCCGGTAGAATTTGTAATTCCGGCTCCATGGTGTCCTCCTTCCTCGTGGGATGTGTTTAGGTGAGCGTTTTCCCATTGCAGAAACTGTTTCCGCCATGTTTTTATCCACGGTGAATCCGCCCCGGAAAAGGTGGCGGATTGGTGGGCTGTGATACTATGGGCGGTACATTGTCTTCCGCCTGTCTGTTGGCGGTGACCGCCGCGCTGCTTGTCTGTACCGCCGTGGCGGGCGGTGTGTTAAAGTGGCTGTCTTTGTTGGCTGGTTCATGATTCCATTTTTTTGACCGCCGGCCTGTTTGCGGTATTACCGCACTTTTAACACCGTCCGCCAGGGTTGTAATGACCACCAGAGTCTGATCCCCTAGGGGTAAATGCAGAAGGCGAAGGGGTTCAGATTAACCAAGCTGTGAGGACTGAATAAGTGGCTGAGGCAGAACTTGTGCAAGAGAGGGCAAATGCAAGCATTCCAAATGCAGATAAAGGTACAGGAGAGCCAAGTCAAAGCCAACTTACTCCTGCCTACAGAACAAACATTCAGAATCCAGTTGCACCCGAAAAGAGAATTGTAAAAGGAGATCAATGGCCTCCATCCACATCTGAGCCGGTTGCTGATAAGATACCAACCATAACAGGAGCATTTGAAGAATTGAATCAAAATGAAGAGACAATTTGATCTGTGAGGAGAACAAAAAGGAAAAGAGTGCCAAGCCGAAAATAGTCTTCACCTGAATGGATCTATCTTGCTGCAAATGAATGGGAGAACGAGTTTATGTCCTTTTGTTTTGAACGTGAGAATTTAGTTAAACATGCTGGAACTTGAAATAGTTTTTGAACTGAGGGGCATATTTATACTCTGTTTGCACCAAATTAGCGTATTTTTTTTTACTCTAATTCGGTTGAAAATGAACTCCACATTTATACTTTGTCGCAAGACCAGTCTAGCGCCATATTTATGGAGTTAAAGTCATTTTTTGGACGTGGAAACCTACCTTGCCTTAATGAGATGCAAGGTAGGCGTTCCCGTGCAAAAAATGACTCTATGGCCTTAACGCCATATTTGTACTCCTGTGCAAAAATTGTGCACGGGAGGGAGGATGGGTCAAAAAATGGGGCAAAGCTTGCTTTGCCCATTTTTTAAAGCCTGGGTCAGGGCATGAGTTTGGAGACCTGTGGGCCTATTTCCATGGTGGTACACCATGGAATAGGTCCACAGGTGCCCTTCCCAGGCCCCAGGGACACCCCCACAGCGGAGGATGGGGGACCCCATCCCAGGTAAGTACAGATAAGTATTTCATTTTATTTTTTATAGTGCTATAGGGGCACCTGAAATGGCCCTGATACATGGCACAGGGTGCTATGGCCATGCCCAGGGGACCCTTGTCCCCTGTGCTGGCCATTGGGGTGGTGGGCATGACTCCTGCCTTTTCTAAGGCAGAAGTCATGTGGCATGGTAGGTTTAGTGCCAAAAAATGACGCTAATCTGGTTAGAGTAATTTTTTTTACTCTAACCAGCCTAGCGTCATTTTTTGGTGCTAAACTCCATCTCTCATACCGCCAGCCCCACCCAGCTAGTGTCAATTTTTGTTTTATGCTAGCCCACCCTTTGCGCCGGCTAGCATCATTCCTTAAATATGACGCCCGGCCGGCATCTAGTAATGGCGCTCGCTGGCGCTATACTTTTTGCCGCAAACCTGCGCTAATGCAGGTTTGCGTCAAAAAGTATAAATCAGGGCCTGAGTTTTGAAATAACCTTACCAATTGATCAGCAGAGACACTACACAAGCTTCAGAAGTTTCATAAGGATGAGGAATTTCTTCATTTAGATGACGCAAAATGAGATTTATCTTCCAATGTTTATTATTGTCTGCTGTAGGAGTATGTGGATACAATGAATGTGTGTGACTGTTATGTGTGCACACAGATTCCTTCATCCATACAAGAAGGGATCACTTACCACAGCTTATCGCTGACTTACTTATTAGTTGTAGCCTCCTGTCAACACGTTTGTACAATCAAGAATACATCCAGTATTTTTACTCTAAGTTTGACCTTGTTTTCTCTTTTGTTCCCATAAGTCAGAATTTGAGCAGCATTGCATATAGTATGAGGATTCTTTAAACCTACATTGACGTTTGACACAACATACACACACTGAAACAACTTAACCTGTATTCTTACACAAGCAGAGAAAGAGTTTAGTAATCAAGTTGATGACAGAACAAAAGCAATGGAATAAAAGATAGAAGAAGGCATAGTTTCACATGGGCACAGAAAGAAATCAGCTCACAACATACATGATACTCAAGGAAGCTTAGCTTTAGAATGGTAATATGTAGTGACGTTTTGTATACATAGGCTGAAATAAAAAAACTGACAATAGGTTTGTAGGGACTAGTGATTGCAGACATATGTTTAGGTTTAAGAATGTATAAGATTTTATGTTAAATGGACAAGACTCCACTGTGCCTTGTGTATATTACATTTGTGAAAAGAATGCTTATTACAGGTTACCAGGAGGTTAGAATGGCACATGCTATTTAGGGGCAGTTTTTCCAAAAATGTATCAAGTAGACAATAGTGACAACCTGGTGTGGAAGGAGAGACCTCAGATGAGGACAAAAAGAGGATCAAGTAGTTCAGAGATTATCGGAGATATTTTTGCAGCTTTTATTCCATCAGTAAGTGTGATCTTAAATGACATTAAGATAACAAAGTTATTGACCATAATAGACAAAATGGCACCTGATTTTGTAGGTGCAAGGCTCCTAATGGACACAGAACGGGCTCTGGTAAGATCTATGGTTTTGAAGATTTGCCTTGCGTTAGACATCCTTTTAGCAAATGAAGGCAGAATCTGTTGAGTTGTAAAGACCTAACAATGTTGTACTTACATACCTGACAACAGTAAGGAGATAAGGAGATACATTTCTAACCTGAGAAGTATGGAATGATTGAATGACTTAAAACAGACAAATATGTAAGAGACAATAGGTGAAAAAGTCTCTAACATCGGATCTTGGTTTGGAGATTTAGGGCATGGAATTGTGAGAATGATCCTGAAACCTGCATTGATTGTGAAAGTGTGCATGATTTGTGCACTTTGAGTTTACCAGGCCATCAATTTCTGGAAGATACAAAGAGCAAAGAATAATAAAGGAGGGAAGATATTGAAATGGAGAATATGAGAAACAGATATTACAAGAACTTGAAGAAATTTGAAAATTACTGCAGACTTAGACCTATGCATTATCACACTACAAGGCTTTGAGTTGTATAATTGTAAATGAGAGTGTCATTTTGTGACAGCATAAATTGCCATCAGATGAGGGACTGAAAGAGATCAAATTTTACTAATTAATTATTCACCAAGAAGTTAGCATTGGTGACTTATAAATCTTCATTTAAAAGCTTAACAGAGAAATTAACCTGAAACTTTAAAATGTGCACATTTGAAATATGGTTGACATTGTGCCCTCCACTTATTTGGATATTGCGTTTTGCCATGGAAAGATGTTGTGCAATTCTATTTTAGTGAACTACAGGCATTAATTAATGTTAAAAGTATTGTTTTAGAGATACAGAAGAGATGAAAATATACTGTGAGTATTAAATCAACATGAATTATTCATACTTATATTGATGCAAATGAATTTATTAACAAGAGTTACATGAGTGCTGAAAATAAATGCACGTTTAAACTGTTTCTAATTTCATGCATGAATAATGATTGCAATTAAATAATTTTGCTTTGCATATTTGATTTAAATTGTAAAAGGCACAATAAGATCTATATGTAATAATTTAATTGAAATATGTATTTGGGATTTACTAGCTAGACTAGGCCTAAAGGTTAATTTTGCTGCAATAGTGAGAAATGCTAATTAATTTAGTTCCCTTTGACCTGAATTATTTCCTAGGTTACTGATGTGTTAGAGAATGTCCTCTTGTGTTAAAGACATGGACCATGATTTTAACTAATAACAATTGTAACAGTGTTTGTTCTAGCTGTTGAACAAGACAGGAAGCAAATTCACATGAGAACTGTTAGAATCATCTTGTAAAAACCTGGGAAAGGAACCCAATCTTTCAAAATTCTCTAAAAGATATATTTTAGTACAACTTTATGAATTCATCAAGATGATTTCGCACCTTCCCTGAGAAAATCCGGAATAGTTGCAAATCTGATGGGCACCTTTACTTTTAATTGGATACTAATCCATATGCACAAGAAGAATCTACTCTACCAATCAGAATTCTATGGGCATTTCTAGTTAGGGAGAGATTGATGACATTTTTAGTCTTGTCTTGCTTATGACCCTTTGCTGTAATGACACTCTCTCTCTCCTGAAACCCTATCACCCTTAGATTTCTTCTGAAGAATCAAAGTCATCCTTTCCATTTGCCACATTACTTATGCTGCTCAGTGCTAATATGCCAAATAAATTCTGAACTGCTGTCCTTCCTTATATGCAGCTTGTGTTCTGCACTGCCCCTGATGCTGCTGTCCACTGATGCTGAGAAGCTGTGAGCACTCTGGACTGACGAATCCTTCCTGTTGGCTGTCCCATGAGGAGAGGTATATAATCTGCATTGTGGTTCTTCTTGTTTTCCTTTTCAGCTTACATGATTACATCAGTGTATTTTTTAGTGAGTTTCTCTAGCTAGATGACTTTTCAAATTATTTTTGTTTTCTTCATTTATGCTTTGTCCGCATATGATTAGCCTGTCCCCACACATGCAAGTCTAAATTTGTGATGGGAGTACGGATGACCCAGCCCCAAATATTGCTTGTTAATTAATTGAGTTTGATGATTTACTGATGTCATTATCATCTGCTTTGAAATATATTTTGATGTGTACATTATAATTCTGTTAATTTGTGTTATTTCCTTGGAGTGTTTAATAGTAAATGTTTAGCAGGCTTAATCTCTTTAGCCGTTGTGGCTGTAATAAATCTTTGAAACGTAATTCAGCTTAGAGTTTTGATTCCATGGTCAAATTGGTCATGGTGTTTTCAATAAAGCTTATTAACTACTCTTCACTGAGTCCGAAGATCCTATTGACCTCTAGTGTAGGTGGGACGAGTTGCGGTGTCCCACATGCGTGTGCAATTTCTGAAACTTTTTGGGAGGAGGACACCTATGCACCCTCCAACAACTGTAGCTGATGGCGTGCCTTGAGCAACAGAGGGCGACCAATCCTATGGAAGGCTGAGCCATGCTCCTGCTGATATTAAAGTTGCTCTTGTTCAGGAGCCCTACCACTGAATGGCTCTGCCCGCTGCCACATCCACACATGTATCCCGGGCTAGTTCAGAATTGTTTTTTTGTCAAAACCTGCGCCGCTGCTTGCAATTACATGACAAAGTGATGGCGATGTCTCCATAGGAAACAGTGAGGTCTGCAGAGCCCAGCAGCAACTAACATAATTTGCCTGGGATAGAGAGGGCAGTGCAGAGCAAACAAAGCATGTGCAGGTTGCTGTTAATTATGCTTGAAGGGTGCCTCATTACACCGAAATGTCATTATGCAACACTAATGCATTTTAGTGAGGTGATGCTCACACAGCACTAAAATGTGTCAGTTTACCCCTGATACATGGCACTTGGCAGGGCTGCTTGCAGAAACTGTCTTCACAATTCGATCTAACGAAGAAGGATGTAATATAATAACCCGAATGTGGTTCATGATAGTCAGCCAACTGCTGCACTATTTCTGCAAGTCTGTGTGGAGGGCACACTGCGTGTTACTCTGATCCCAGCTCTGCAGATAGACTCACTTGTTTGGGTGTCCTATTTCTAAGTGCTTCGGAGTTTGGTCTGGCCTTCTAACTCCACCCCTTAATTTACTGATACAGGGGCATAGGTAACTTGAACACACACAAGGAGACCTTCAGTCATTGATCTTTGGAGAGGGACCTGCAGCAGGCGAAGTGCAGCCAGTGCTGCTGGCACCTTCTGGTCCACCAGGGTTTGCTTATAACTGATCTAGAGCACAGAGAGTGGAGTTACTTTGCACAGAACTGCAGTGTGGTCAAACTGAGACCCCAGGATTGGAACCGAGGACTTCTGGCTTCAATGTCAACAACTTAACTGCAAGACTCTCATGTTGAGCTCCTGTTTGTGCTCCTTCAACATGCTACTTCCTGGGATGTTCTTGGCGGAAAAGATCCTGTGACATTACATTCTGATGTGCCATAACTTTCTGTGATATTCTCGGCTCCTCTTGGTGGATGAAAAATTTAAACATGGCCACCCTTTATAAAGGAATGCCTGCATTGAACAAACTGCAACTTTTAATCACTTCCTTCCTCATACACTACTTGAATGTGACAACGGCAGCTAATAATGTTTTTTATTCTACATCAGGACTTTCTAAGCATCGCATTCAGAATATTCCGTAAGGAGAATGCTTAAGGTCAAAGTCAAACCACTGAATATTTGAAAGAACATTTTATCATAAATTCGTTTTTTGAAAAGGAGTCTTTATTAGAAATGCTGTGAATAGAGTAGCACATATCCTGAGATGGCTTCTTGAATAATAAACATACCACAAACATTAGAGAAAAGAGGGATTAGTCAGGTAAGCTAGTAAATATAATGCATGAGTAGATATAGTTACACATTAAACACAGACACTGGCATGCATTGACATTTGATTCACACGTTCGAGAATATATTTTGAAAAAAGGCAAATGTCATTTTTAGGTGAAGAATGACATTACAAGACATGTTACCCCTGTGTGATACTTTTGGGTGCCTATTTTAACTACCAATCACTTTTGAGACCCATGACAAAAAAAAATCCTCTTTGACGTAAAAGGAGCATGTGTTGTGATGTTTCTTTTTAGCGTAAAAGGAGCATGTGTTGTGACATTTAAAACAATAGGTGGTAACGGTTTCGCTGTAAACATTTTGACTGAAATCTCGTCCACCTCTGTGACAGTTCACTCACTTTATTTAGATGTTGTCTTCCCATAGCCGAAACCCCACATTTCATCTGCCATCTCTTCCAAGAAACACCGCACACATCAACAGTGGTAGAGGGACAAGTAGCTGATGGCAGAGCCCCAGACACCGTTTCTGCTTTGCAGGGGTGGATGTGGCTTACTACCAAGAAAAAAGTGGCAGTCCGACCTCCACTTCTGAGTTGGCAGATTGGGGGGAGGGGTGAAAACTCACCTTGCATCCAGATTCCACTTTTGATTTCCACTGGACACGACTGGACAAGACCTGTCATCTCTGCTGCTACCAACCCACGGAGAAAACACAACCTCCCCACCCCCGTCACCTGACTCAAAGGTAGGGACGCATTGCCAGGATACGTTGTGTGGTCACTGCACAGATGGTTTGGACCACCTCAGGCATATACATGTCACTGTAAGTTTTTTTAATCACTGTGACATGCATATGTCAGGGAGGAACTTGTGTCACACATGGCTGGGGACACACTGGCACAAGGCGCATATTGCACACATACACAACTTTCATTGTGGAGTCATCAGTCAATGCAAAATGTATGCTAGCACCACTATGATGGTACACTCACAGTGGACAGAGGTGTCCATGTGTGCGCAGTGCAAGGGGACCTGTATGGGTAGGTTTATGCAATCTCTTGTGTATGTGAGTCAGTATGTGTATCTGTGTGTTTGTGTGGATTGGCAATTTGAGACGGAGGGAGCTGGAGTGGGTGGTGTGGTTGTATCTGTATGTATCACTTGCATGTGAGTCCAATGTTGTATATGTTGTGTTGCTGTGTGACACATTCAGGTGAGTTTCTGATTTTGTGTGGCAGACATTGTTATGATGTGTGTAATTGTGCTTGTGTGTCAGTGTGTTCGTGTAGCTGAGTGTGTAGGTGTGTTGGTTATTGTGGTTGTGATGTTGGTGGGTGAAGTTTCAATCATGTGTGTATGTTGCATCATGGATGTATGTCAATGTGTGTTTTTGGCATGTGCAGGTTGTATTGTGTTTGAATGGCAATGGGTTATTGTGTAAATGTGTTGTGTTGTGTATTGTGCAGTGCAGGGGCATACAAATGGCTAAAGTACAGTTTGTGTTCGAGACTTACCTCTCTTCCATAGTCCCTACAATGGAATGAAGTCCATTGGGTTCCACTGCTGTCTCCCTGCAGCAGTAATTCATCACCAACCCATCACTTGCAGAGCAGTAACAGCTAAATATGACAGGAGGAATGCAGTTGGCTTGATGGCCTTTTTGGGTCTGCTGCCGACGCGGCTTGATGGTCACAATGCCAAGATCTCAATCAGGCCCAAAATATCAGATGCAACCAAGATTGTTTAAACTGTACCACCTCATATTGTGTATGTGTAACAACTTTTGTTAATTCTCTCTGGTATGTCGGTGACATTATTGATAACAGATGTACTTAGACCTCTTGACAGCTTTCAATTTGGTCTCTCATTCCATTCTCCGGGAGTGCCTTTTTAACAGTAGTGTCTGTGGCAGTGCTCTAATCTGATCGTTTCAAACAAGTGACAACCCATCATCCTTCCAGCTTATAAATCCTCTGTTTTTTCTTTTCACTATGTAGTGTCTTAAGGCTCCTGTTTGAGTGCCACTCTGTTGAATATCTATCTGGCAGGTCACACTTTTCTGGTTCATGATTATGGCTTCTATATAGCATACTGTGTGGATAATACTCAGCTAATAGTATCTGTGTCAGACAATTCAACCTCTACTCAAAAATAACATTTGAGCCTGCATATCATTTGTGACCAAATTAATGAATAATAACTGTTTGAAATTAAATGGAGAGAAGGCAAAAATCCACAACTTTACTTCTTCTTGTCACAAATGTGGTGGCTACCTCAGAATGGACATCGCACTGTTCCTTCCTCCTCAGCCAGGAACCCAGGTGTCAAAATTAATGCAAAGCTGTCTTTCATTTCTCAGGTGTCTATGGTCTCAGCCGCCATCTAATTTGATCTCCTAGGAACACTTTGGAAGGTGTTTGCTCAGATGTTGATTACCACTTGTAAGAGCAGTACACACTGGAATCACTTCCAGATTACACTTAAAAAACTCCTTGTACTGGGTTTTCCATCTTCAAATAGTTACAAATTCTGATACCTGCTTAGTGTTGAACAGCAGCCAGTTTTGGCTCAGTTGAGGCAATGCATTTTCCCTATATGTACTGTTTGAAATGAAATATAGATTTCCTCAAGTGGCAAGCAGGGGACATATGTGGTGCATGGCTAATTTTTGCTTTTTGAGATGATCCTTGGTTAATTCTTTTTGGTACATACATGATATAAAAAGTTGTCTAAGGTAGTACTCAAACAGTATATTGTGCCACCTTAGGAGTAAACAGCTCAATTGTAGTAATACTAACTCCTTTGCAGTTATCATTTTGTCAAGTTAACTTGCATGATTTCAATCTATTTTCTTTTGTTTCTAGTGTAATATATCGATTTCTTGATAGGCCATGAATCAAGTGTTGGCTAGGCTATATTAGCCTCGGCTAAATTAGAACATTTGGTATGAAGGTTTTGTAAAATTACACAATGAGAATATTTTTGCACATAACTGAATCCATAAATAAACTTTGATAGTAATGAATGCACAGTGCATCCAACAGTCACTTTTATATACTTTTGGCAGAAAGTAGGAGATTATACATTCCTTGAGTAGGGCACGTCCTAAACTGGGCTTAGCTAAAAAATGTGTCTCCATTTTCTTTTGCTATTATTGATTTTTTTGGTCTTGCTGAATGACAGCTTTTAGCTATCTGTTGTTATAGTTATAGACATATTTTGGACATCACCAATACTTACAGTATTGCTTACTATTGGTTGGCTTGCTTGATTCCCATTCCTCCGCAGAGCATAGCTCCTTCATCATCCTTTTGATTAGATGACAAATCCTTCCACTGCTAAAATTTGGGGAAGTACCTTTTTTCTTTTTCAACAGCACTCCATGGTAGCGCATGTGCTTTTGTTCTCTCACCATCATGTGCTTCCTGCCCTTTCAAATCTCCTCCCCTTGGACTCTTTGTGTTGATTTCCCTCCCACAGCTCCCATTACTTGGCAGCAGTGAATCTCCTCCCCATCAGCTTCTCTATTGCTTCCCCATAGCTTTGTGACACGTTTTTAGGTAAGAAAATTATTTTTTCTTTTTTTGGAGGCAGGGTCTTTTTCACAGCCACACTGGTACTTTCACTTTGCTGTGCTTTTGTACATTTGTTTAAATCACCACGAAAGACTGACATCCACTATCTCGAAATGGTAAATTCAATTTTGAAAAACAGGCTGCCATGCCTTGATGTGCACATGCACATCTCTGGTGATAGAGGCACACATATACATCATCACACTGTAGTTGTTTTTGCTGTGCTGCTCTACATCAGCAACAAGTGCTTCTTTTTTTTTAAAATTGTTTTGCTGATATAGAGCAGCATCGCCAAAAAGCTTTGGCCAATCCAAAAAAAGGGGTAACACCGTTGGAAAACAAAACCTACTGGTGTTATAAATGCTTGTTATCTGCCTGGAACAATTACAAATAAGCTATGACAGGTGGTGGGAGTGAGGATCTATGGAGCTCTTCCTAGCGGCCCCAGAAATGAGGTGTTTTACATAAACTTGCAAAGACTTTTGAAACCTGAACTGAAACTCATGACAGTTCACAACTCACTCCTCCAATAACAACAGAGGTCTACGTCTATTTTTATTATTTGAAATAGTTGTGTAGGATCACCTTTGAAAATAGACAACCAGAATTCCCAACTACGACTGGACCAACATTGGTGATTCATTAAATCTTTGCCTTGCTCGGTGCTCTACTCAAAAACAACATAAAAATTCACCAGTATGCCATTGATACACAACTGTACTTGACAGACTTCTCTGCTTCAGTTATCCAACGCCTCGTATACTGCTTTCACATCATCCAGACCTGGATGTCTAACACCTACTAGAAGCTCAACCCAAGCAAGACAGAATTCCTATTATTTGCCAAGAACAATAAACTTTCATCAAATGCTAAGATACTTGGATTCACCCTGGACACTATCCACACCGTCGAGGAACACATTGCAAATAAAAAAAAAAAAAAGATGGCCTGGCATCTGATCTGTCTTCTAAAGAAAGTCAAATAATTTCTTTCAGAGAACAACTTCAGAACTGCTGTTCAAGTTCTTGCATCTGGACAGTGGTAATGCACTACTCCACGGCCTAACACCCTCTACACTTGCAAGCCTTAGGAGCATCCTACATGCTGCCACACATCTGATCCAGAGCCTGAACAAATATCACCATCATCACCCCAACCTGATTGAACTCCGTCGGCTTTCCTTTCCTGCCCACACCATCTACAAAACTATCTGTGTCATTTACAAAGCTCTCAGGACCAGCACCCCGCTTAACTTGCAGACAGGCTCACCATCTCTGGTGGATCTTGATGGAGTGTGGCATAAGAGTGGCCAGGATCCCATCAGATTCCAGACTCAGAAGGGTAAAAAAGAAAAAAAACAAGACAGCAGGCCTTTTCCATCTATGCACCAAGGATCTGGAACAACATCCCCATAATCATCAGGACCGCCTCCAACAGTGCTCCAATTTAGGAAAGATTTGAAGTCTCATCTCTTTGAAGAACTCTAAATCACAGCACATTAACCATCCACTACCCAGTTTCCTCTCCTCTTACTTGTTGACTTCATGCTAGTTTTTGACCATGTAAAGTGCTCAGCTGCTTTTGGCTGGGTTTGCGCAATAGAAATTCGATATACATACATGCATACATACATACATACATATATACATACATACGTACAAGGCATTATGTGTAGTGCACAGGGCATTATTTGGCAAATGAAATCTGCATATTGTAATAATTTTTGTGTTTTAGGCTTTTCTAAACAGGGACTACAAATTTAACTGCAAACGGAAATCGTCATAAAAGAACAATAAATTATTATTAAACACACCTTAGGTAGTATCACAGATAACAATACACACACATCATGATAAAATAAAGTTAACTTTAGAGAGATACAAAATACATTACTGTCTAACATATAAACTCATAAAGAAAATATATGTATTCATGTGCAAAAATGAATATTTACCATAAGTTATGTGGATAATCTGTAAGAAATAAAAAACATGACTAATGCAGCCTATTGCCCGTATAGAAAATCCTAGTAAAGGTTTAGCTGCTGGGTTTATAGTAATGGCATATAAATGTGAGTAGAGACCCAAGCTTGTGATTCACAAGATGGATGCATTCCTTGACAGTCCTCTTGCCACTCAAATTTGGCTGTGTAATAGAGATGGGGTGGTCTTATTGAGCCATGGGGTAAATGCAGCTTGTCAAACTTCTTTTTTAAGGTGGACCTGCAGGAAGTATGAGGAATGTGCCCGTTCCCTTGAGGGAGAGCCGGACTCTGAGTTCTGATGATAATCCACCAGTCGCCCTATAAGGACTTCCCGAGAGGTGGGATAGTAAAACAACTTCTCAGATCAGTCCAGAAGAGGGAAAGAGGAGTACTGGGGCTAAGGAAATGCGAGAAAAAAAACACAACATGCCAGCAAGGACCCATCACTGGCAAATTCCTGTGCATGCTTCAGTAGATGTTGTTGCAATAAGTGATCTCAAAGCCTGGGTTGAGGGCTTTGTAAGAATGAGTGGTATAACGATAATCGGTACATATATGAGGATCACACGTGAAACATACACAGGAAGGGCAGGCAGTGAGACTGGCTATGTGCTTCAGAGGAGATGGCAGAAATTAGCCCCAAAGGTACCTGGAAACATTATGAATGCCAGGAAGCAGCCAGAGAGTAGTCAGGCGAAGCAGGTGTAGCCATGGAACCAAATCAACCAAGGATAATGGAACAGAGGGATCTAGCAGGAAAGGAGCTAAGACAAACAGAGACTAGGGGAAACATGAACTAAGGAAGAGAACAAAAAAAACAAATGTGGAGTGAACACAATACTGTGATGAATTAAGTATGAGTGGGACCCATACAGCAAAGGGACAGTTGCCAGGCACCATCTTAGTAATTGTTGACCCTCTCTACGTGAGCCATCCACCAGAAGCCAGTAACACCACAGCCTGCAATCCTTCGCTGTCTTTTGTGAATTCCTCCAATGGAAATGAATAGATTTGCACTTATGTCTCTTTCAAAGTATGTCAGCTGATGAAATCCTGACAGGAAGTGGAAATCAAAAAGCCTGGCACATCAGAGCAGGCTCAGCAAATTTACAGCTACTTCAGGTTTATGAAAAG
The DNA here is from genome assembly GCF_031143425.1 of Pleurodeles waltl. Classification (NCBI taxonomy): domain Eukaryota; kingdom Metazoa; phylum Chordata; class Amphibia; order Caudata; family Salamandridae; genus Pleurodeles; species Pleurodeles waltl. Next base: position 894,453,660 of record NC_090438.1, on the reverse strand, counting down.
TGTTGTATTTTTGCTAAAATTTAAAAAGAACACTTAGGGGGTCATTTTGACGCTGGCGATATGAGACCGCCAGGGCTAAAATGAGGGAAGCACCGCCAACAGGCTGGCGGTGCTTCCTGGCCTATTACGACCGTGGCGGAAGTGCCGCGGTCGCACCGCCGAGGCCGGCGGTGTTCCGCCACATTTGCCCCAGTGGTGATAATCCACCTGGGCAGCGCTGCTAGCAGCGCTGCCCAGGGGATTACGAGTCCCCTTTCCGCCAGCCTTTTCCTGGCAGTTTGAACCGCCAGGAAAAGGCTGGTGGAAAGGGGAGTCGCGGGGCCCCTGGGGGCCCCTGCACTGCCCATGCCACCGCCATGGGCAGTTCAGGGGCCCCCTACAGGGCCCCATGGAGCTTTTCACTGAAAAGCGCGACGGGTGCAACTGCACCCGTCACACAGCCGCAACACCGCCGGCTCCATTTGGAGCCGGCTCCTGTGTTGCGGCCGAGATCCCCGCTGGGCTGGCGCGCGGAAACCAGGGTTCCGCCCACCGGCCCAGCGGGGATCTCCAAATGGCCGCAGCGGGAGTGCGGCTGCATTGGCGGCCGCCCAGCGGTCCGATCTTGGCGGGCGGCATCGTAATGACCCCCTTAGTTTGATTTTACTTCTGGAGCTCATTATTTTTTACATATTACATATTACATATTTCCTCTCAGAAAATGCCAGCAGGTGGTGAGCAAGGAACAGAGGTTCCAAAGTAATTAATCATGATCTCAATTAATATGGGATGCAACTGTGTGGTTTATCTGCAACAGAGAACCCTGTCAGCAGTAAACCAAATGGAATGAGATAGGGATGGGGTAAAGGACATTAATGCTTTGAGGGTAGGAAGTTCTGGCTTTTGGCCAAAAAAATCAAGTCTTCATATTTCTTTGTGTGAGGAAGCAGCGATTTCACTGTGTGAAAGCAAATCAATCATCTCCCACGCAGTACCATGGTCTACCAGGCTGCATCGGGCAGGAGTATTGGTAGATTGATGACATGAGCTTGCAACTCTAATGACCTTAGATTTAGAGACCTAACTGGGAGGAAGGTAAATAAAGAACATTGTGATTTCTGACAACATTGCACCGACTGATACCAATCTCACCCATAATGATTTCAAAGATTCAGCGCGAACAGTGTTCTGAATCGGTCTGCCCTACAAGAAAGGGCAAGAACCTTTTGGAAACAAGGTCGGTAGCTAGAAGAAGCAATCCACATTCAGATTTCTCATTATTTATTAGAGGGTTTGATTTAAGTTTGGAAAAACTAATCTAATTACAACGAATCCAGTATCAAATTAAAGTTGAATTTGCATGTTCTTTTTAATTTAAAAATGTGCTAAATTCAGCTGTTAATGCTGTATTTCTTCCAGACATCCATTTCTCTGCTTGTCCTTCAAAACTGGAGATAGCATCATCTGATCCAAGAAATGTGGTCTCATTTGGTGGTCACATTTTGCTCTGTGGCTATATAGTTCATTATAACCGATGTTGACATTTTCAAACTGACAAACCTACACCAAAGATAATATGACAGGCCCGGCAGGCAGTAGAGGCTTGAGAAGTGATCAGGGACTGCAATGAAGGATAAAGTCTGGTTCAGATCTTTTCTTTCTGATTGAAAGCAGGTGACTTCTTTGGGAGATTAGTTTCTCTTCTGCAGTAAATATTAGAGTCAAAAAGAGATCATCACTCTTCACCACTGTCAGGGTAATATGTTTTACATTATCACATTTACTGAGAGCCATCAAAGGGCATATTAGATACTTTCACCTGGGGTGCAACAGAAGTGTACCCCCATTTTATGAGCCCCCTGTGCACTATAGTTTTACAGAAAGGTCTACAGAGGCTTGTGTGGTCCCTTCTGTAACACAGGCTGCACGAGCACACACATAGCAGCAGTGAAATCCAAAGGAGGTGCTCTCTCTGAATTTCATGGGGGCCAGAGCAGCAGAACCTCAACCAATAATTTCGGTCTACAGCACATATTTTACCTGAAACATGAAGTCCCTGGTCTTACCTGGCCCGAGAGGGTAAACCTTGGATGAGAGTGAGGAATTAATTAGAAGCTGCAAATCAACAATCTGTTTTCATATATCATTTACATTTTCATGTGAAGTCAATGATGAGATCTTGGTGTGAGTTTCAAAGAGTTATTTAAACTTTTAGTAATTATTTATTTATTGTAAGTCATCAATATTAGTCAGTGAACATATAAATAAAATACATAACCAAGCATAAAGTGTGTTCCATAAGATTTAACCTTATGTTAAGCTAAGAAGAAGGGGAGGAAAGTATCAGATAGAACCTATGAAGAGCTCCAAATTCTAGATTTGAAAGCATGAAGCTTTTAGCATATGTTTTAGACCATCAGCAGAACTTCCCATAAAGAGAGTTTTAAGAAACTCAGTAAAGCCCCAGAGCAGCACAGATTCAGGGAAGGAAAAAGGGTCTCTAAGAAACTTCTGCAAAAGGCTCTGCAAAAGGCTCTGCAAAGGGGTATGTGGAACCAGCAACGAGTCTGGCTCAGAACAGATATCTGCCTACTCTTGGAACATGCATTCATATAGTATTTTCATATCAACACTTGAAATAAAATGTTTCAGTCTTCGATCACCTCCTCCAGTTAGTGCGTGGTGTCATCCTGGGAAAAGGACAGTCTAAGCAAACTGAGACAAAGAGCTTCTCAAAGTAAGTTAGACATGTGCCACAAATCGTAACGTGGCTATCAATTCAGGCAGGTTTCTCACCACCTTTTGCTATGAGAAAAAAGCAGTTATGGGTTAAAGCATTAGATTACTTGGTGAAATCACTCCCATTCCCATATGTGTGAATTGACAAAACCTATTGATAAGCAAACATGTCTGTGGAAGTTAAACTAAACATTCTAATACATTATTATATTTTATAAAAATATGTTAATGAGGAAGTTGAAAAATAGCACTTTATCTGATCAGTCCCTTGTCACAAACATTTTGTGCCATCAACATTTTAATATATACATTCCTGGCACAGGTCAGGGTAACAGAAAGAAAGAAAAATGCATTTCAGCAATTTTAATCAAATACTTGACTATGGAAGCTTGCTGTGTAAACTCATATTCAAAATACAGCATTAGTTGGAGGCCTACACGTTTTGTTTCACTTGTACTTATTTTTATTTAGTTAAAACACTCTTGCATGTGGTTGTGGCCTCATACAAATGAGGGAAATATTTTGTGTCAGTTTCTCTGCAGTATTATGCATGTGGACATAGAGCAAAAGGGCTGCCAGAAGTCAGTACACTCTTCGAGGGCACCCTCTGAGAGGGGGAAAATGGGGTCCATGGACCCTGCAGAGATCCCTGCAGATATCCATGGACCCTGCAGACATTTCCTCAGTGGCATAACAATAAATGATGCCCCCTCTGCAAAATGTGATGAGAAACCCCTGAGTCACCCATATTTCGTACATACTCATTAGCCTTGGGCTAGAAGGGGCCCTTCGAAGTGTTGGCGGGTCCCTTAAAGGTTCGAGGAGCCCTGCACCACAGGGACTGAAGGGGCATAGGTTACATCCCTGGGTTTCCCTGGACATGAAATAGCACAAATACAAAAGTTCCAGAGTGCGGTATTCCAGGTAATCTCCAAGGTGAAATCACAGCAGGTTTCCACCAGGGTTAAGTTGAAGGTACTCACCATGACAAGTAGGATGATACATTAGGAAGAACCACATCATCTAAGGGGTGGGGGGTATCTACGGCTGTGCAACCCTGCCCAAAGCCTTAGGTCAGCAAGTACCATGACAACGTGAAGGAAAATATGTAGTTGGCGATGAGAGTAAGGTGAAGAGGGCAGCCCCACATTGCTCAATGACCCGTCCATGAAATTATCTTTCAAAGGACATTTAAAAAGTAAGAGATCATGGTCCTCATTACGACCTCTGCGGTCTTTTTCAAAGACCGCTGAGGAACCGCCGTGCGGAAGACTGCCAGTGCAGGCGGTTTTCCACGCGGCGTATTATGACTGCTGGCAGCCCTCCGTCCTTTTTCGGATGGAGAGCCACCAGCAGCCATACTGGCGGTCGGCGGGGAAGTGGAGGTTGCTCCACCTCCACCGCCCCGTCATCAGAACACCGCCACACCGAATCATGTCCCATGATTCGGTGTGGCGGTGTTTTGGTGACGGGGAGCTGGCGGTGGAGCAGCCTCCATGGATCCCGTCCCCTCCCGGAGGATAAACGGACAAGGTAAGTTGATCGTCCGTTAGGGGGGGGGTGTTATGTGCGTGCATGGGGGTGTGAGTGTGAGTGTGTAGAGGGGGGGTGTGAGTGCGTGTATGCATGCTGGGGTGTTGTGCGTTTGAAAATGTGTGCGTGTTTGTCTGTTTGTATGTCTGAGAGTATGTGGGCATGTATGTCTGTGTGCGTGTATGACTGTGTGTGTCTGTTGGTATGTTTGTTGGTATGTGTGCGAGTATGTGTAATGGTGGTGTCTGTATGCGTGTAGGATGTAGGTGTGTTTCAATGTTGGGGGCAGGGGTTGGAGGAGGTCCTGCCACCTTTGGGGGGTGACAGGTGGGTGGAGGGTGTGGGGGGAGGACTTGGGGTGGGGGAGACCCCTATCAGTGCCTGGGAAGGAATTCCCTGGCACTGATAGTGCCTACCGCAATGGATTTCATGGCGGTTCCAAACCACCCGAAATCCATGGCAGTATGCAGGGTCGTGATACCGCTGGCGGTCTGGTGACGGCCGCCATGCTGGAGACCGAAGTCTCCAGCCCACCAGTCGTCACCGCCCTGGCGGTCGGAGTGGAGAAATGGCGGATGACCATGGCGGTTACCGCCATGGTCATAATTCCACTTTTTTTCCGCCGGCCTATTGGCGGTATTACTGCCCCTTCTCCCCCGTCCACCAGGGTTGTAATGAGGGCCCATGTCATTTTACCATTAAAAATTGTAAAAATGACAGCTTCAGAAAATAGCTTAAGACTCACTTATTGACGTTCTCCCTTCTTCTGAGGCACTGGTAGGATGCCAGCATGCAAGCCCCCCTAATATTTGTCCACCACTAATAGTTCAACTGCTATTTGTCCCACGCAGTACTAGGAATGCTTGGGTATTAACGGACAATATAAAACATAAAGGTGTGTAGTTTTATCACAATGAGTGCATCGTTACTTAGAATCACTAGAAACGTTGAGAAGCCCAAATCAATGGAATACAGAATATCAGTCAGAGAGACTGCGAAGTTGGTTTCATAAAAACCAGGCCAGGTTCCTACTCTTCTGGTGCTTCAAAGTGAGGCTGTCTTTTTTATGCCTTGATGTTCTCTGAGGAAAGCTTAATAATGCTGAAGTGTCACTAACCATCTTCTGCACGCCTGGAGAAGCCTTCAGTGACATCCTTCACCTGTCCTTCCTATAAATAATCTATCCACTTCCAACTGTCTCCTCTGAGAGGCGGCCTAAAGTGACACTCGTGGGGGCTGAAAGTAAACAACCTATCACTGGTTGAAACGACCAATTCCCATAATAGAGCACATGGTATGTTCTTTGTTTTTCACAAAGAATAACAAGGCACAGGTCACTATTACATAATTGTATAAGTGACGACAGATTGGTAGGGTGACTTTGAAGACCCGGCTTCTGCAAAAACAATGGGAACAATACGTCATAACAACCTGAAAGATTGTGTTTAGAAAAAGACGATTCCGTTTTTTGCATAATTGTACCCAACACACACTTTGAGTACACCAGCAAACAGCAGCCGCCTATCCGTGCCACAATCACACGTTTGTAGCGCTAGCAGGAGAGACAGCCTGCACCTGAATCTCTCCACAGCGGGGCGGCTGTTGACACAATTACCCTTCGTACCCAGCTGGATTTTGCACCTGCACCTGAGAGCTCGCCTGACCTGTGTCCTGAGATGGCCCCATACAAGTTTCCCAATTACTAGAAATATATAAAGTGTCAAATGAGAAATCAGGCCTCAGTATCCGTCACTCAAACTGTTGCTATGGAACACTGGGTAAAACAAGCTGCAGTTCCACGCACAATGTGAGATTCACAGGTTACAAAATCTTTTTTAGACTACTCACGTCCTCTTATATGTTACAGGTTTTAGCACTCTTCTCCGTAGGTCTACCCCAGTGGTTCCCATACTTTTTCGACCCGCGACTCCCTTCACCTATATTGGCCACTGCCCACGGCTCCCCATTATGTCACTTTTTTTCGGGTAGGCGATGTAAGCCCAGTCTCAGGAGTACTTCAATTTTTCTCCCTGCAAATAATTGGGATGAAGGCGATGAAGGTATTGGTAACAAAATAAAAATATAAGTTGTTTACTTAAAGAATTTTTTTCAATTCAGTTAAGTCAGAAACAATACAATATTAAGGGGCAAAAATGTTTCCATCAATTAGCAAAAGGACTTGATCATTCATCAGTGCTTAATTTGTGCTTGTTTCCGGTGCACAGCACCAGCACTAATTTTTGAGGGCCGGCACTTATTTTTCAGCCTCAAGCATTTACTGCGAGCAAAAGACACATATGGGAAAGACTGAGGAAGAGAAAAAACAAAATAGTGTCACAATGGGAGAAAACAGAAAGCTGCAAGAGTGAGCTGAAGGGGCAGGGAGTGGCTTTAAAATCATTGAAGAGGCTTGAGATGGCTTCAGGATTACACTGCCTCAGTATTCCATTTTCCCACATTTCATTGCAGCAACCACATGTTTAAGAGAAAGGCTTTGGGCACCAGCACATTTTTATTTACAAATTAAGCACTTTCGTTCACACTCCCACTCTGCAGTTTCTAAATTATTTCAAAGCCTTCAGCTCTTGATAACTGTGCTTTCCAAGTTCCACCCAGTCTGTACCTCCCATAGCCGTTTTTCTGGCCTCCCAACGAAAATTGCCTTTCCTTGGCAGTAAGACTCAGTAAGTAATCTGATTTGGGCCTGCAAGTGAGGGAGGACTGTGAGCCTATAATTTATTTTGGACAATTTAAATAGCATTTTTTAAACACAAATGGGGAAATAAGGAAAGGTGTGCTTTATAGTGAGAAAAGGGCGTCATGACCAACCAGATTGTCCGACACCGAAATAACTCATTTCTGCTTTTTGTAGTTCAACAAAATAAATGCAGAGGCATGGAAACAGATCATGTGCTCCAGTAGTTATACTTAAAATCTGTAAAAATAGCCCCGTTACATAAAAGTTCATACTACTGTCTCTTTTTTGGGCGCAAACCATTCAGTAATAAAAATGTAAATATGTAAATGTGATTGTATTTAGCGCCATGCTACAAAAATTAAGAATTTTCTTTAACACCAATGGTGCATCATAAATCTCCCTGCAAGGCCGTGGAGTGCACGCAACTTGACCCTGACTTCTCCTAGCAAATTAACTTGGTTCTTTCCAAATAAACTATTTTCTGGTTTTTCGGACGGGGGCTTCCAGGGGAATGGTTTTGTGAAGCAGAAACTGGATCATGTAAATAATTCTGTTGTTTATAAGACTCTGTAAACACTGTTATCAAAGCCGCCTAGATGCAGCGCAGGATAAGAGGAGCCCCATTTAATTACCAAACCGGTGATGGTTAGGAGAATTTTCTGTGCCTTCCTGAAATCTCCGGTCTTGTCGTGCCCTATCTCTCACTCTAGATTCTCCTAATTATAATAATACTTACCTGATTTTCCTAAATTCGAGAAGGAACTTCAGGGAAACACGTCGGATGTGCGCACCGTCAGATGTGCGCACTTCAATGAGCATGGCCTGATCACACTGCTGTCTTCCGAATTGCTGCACGCCTTGAGCGAAGGCCTCAAGAAGCGAAGGCTCTGATAACGTAATCACGCTGAGTGAAACCATGCTCCAGAGGAAAGATGTTAACAGGTGGGGCTTGTGTAACTCCCCCACATGAAATGCCAAATGAGTTACTCACCGCAAAATACTTTTTACCTCGTCCTAAGAGATAATTTATAAACTGTGCACATAAATCTTTTAAATTGTTCCTGTCATGTTTCCAAAATGCACGCGGCGCCCCTGGCAACTTATAATGGCGCACCGGGGTGCCGCGGCGCACAGTTTGGGAACCACTGGTCTACCCTGTCAATACTTTTGAATTGTATTAGAGATTAAAATTACATTGTCTCCAAGTGCCTCTTCTTGAGAGGGTGTGTAGTTTGAAAGTCACAGATTTGACAAAATGTCGTCTCTTTTTGGACTTCGCCTTGATGTGCACCCAGTAGGCCAGGGGATGCTTGGTATAAGTCTGATGAATGCTATTTCAAAGATCCCTCGTAGATTTGGTTGAAAGAAAAAGCAAATGCCCCTGAGTAAAACTTTGTATCACATTTTTGGTACCACATGATGAGTTTAACACATTATCAGAGGTTTGAGAATGTGAGGCAGCAACTAAAAATCAATACAATTAAGAGAAAAAAATGATGGTATAAACTTTTTTTCTTAAAGCATTGTAAAAAGGTTTTTACTTAAGTGGGCATTTAGGGCCAGATTTGAGGGAAAATGGTGGTGCGCATTGCTTTGCCAAATTTGGCAGTGTCACATACCGTCATTTTCACAACGCAGGGATGCACCGTATTAAATAGCATGCAGCGCGCCCCTGTGCTGCCCCCTGCGCCGGTGCTGAATTTGCTGCCATGTGCCAATGCACCATTGTTCAAGGATGGCTGCATTGACGAGGAGATTGATTTTTATGCAGGAAGGAACACCTTCCTGCACCAGAAACAATGGTGATTTGCTCTTTCTATGTGTGCTAAAGAATGCAGCACATATAGAAAGTGCAAAACCAAGCAGCAATGAAAGCATTTCTCCTTGTTGTGCCCTGCTAACGCCCGCCCTGGGGCGGCGTTAGATTTTGGCACTGCCTCAGGTTTACGTAAACTTGTAAATCTGTGGCAGTGTTAAAATGCAATGGGTGTTGATGTGGCACGCCCACAGCAACACCAATTACACGCCCCTTCCAAGCAAAGTGCCACTTGTGAAGTGGCTGTATTTACAAGGTGGCATTAAGACAAAATAATTGGTTTAATGCCACCTTGTAAATACGGTGCAGTGCATAACGACACCGGAGTATCACTAAATGTGACGCTCCGGTGGCACTAGGGGATCTTAAATAGGGCCCTTAGCGTTAAGTGGAATGGAAGAACTGCCTTAATTGGCAGTTCTCCTTCCCCATGAAACTCGAGCTTCCTCCGCCTCATTTTGTGGGTTTTCCATGGTGGTGCCTCACCTGATTCTCCCAAGAAAAGACTCTGCTAGCATTCTATCCATCACAGATCTCCTGTCTCTTACTTCCTGTCTGCGACACTCATGCCAGGCACAGTAGTTATGCAGGAAAAGTCCTCAGACTTTTGCCAATGCTTGTTTTGTCATGGTTTATACGAAACTTTAATGTTTGGGAAGCTGATGGGTCCTCATCAATCTAATAAAAGACACTGGCTAAAGGCAAAACTAAAAAACACACATTACCATAGGACTCTCTGGTACTGAAGGGAACTACTTTGTGTTTTGATACGCTCCTTATCGAAGGACAGCAAGCTGTAACGCACAGTGAAGTCCGCTGCCACTTTGTCCCTTGGTGCATGCTGGAGTGGGTGGAAGAAAATAATTTGAATGACAGAACCACAGACTAATGAACAAAGTCCATCTGAAAACCCCATGTAAGTAAAAAGACTTATGATATCTGCGAATGCCCCAGGGTGTCTTCGCGTTGCGTCAGGCAACAAGCCCAGAGGAGAGACCTAATGCAGAGAAGAGTGTGCGAAGAGCCAAGATTTTTGCTTTTTTCTAAATTGTTGCAATTCAGATTGTGGTTTGAGCTTAAAGAGCAAATAATTCCACAGTTTGCAGGTGACAGGTGAGAAACCTCTGCCACCCCAGCAGGCATTGTTAAATCTGGGGATGACCATAATTTTGGCTGCAGTGGAACGAAGCATGCCCATGGAGGTATACCATTGGAATGTTTTTTTAAAGAGATAAGGAACGGGATTGTGAAGCGACTTGTGTGCCATGCACAGAGCCTTAAAGTTCACCCACTCCTGAACTGAAAGCCAGGGAAGCCAGGGAAGGTCAGTGATGGTTTGAGAAACCAAATTAAATTGAAAGATTTTCATAAGTAACCGAGATGCAGCATTCTGGAGTTTGTAGCTTGTTCAACAAACATTCCTCAATTCCTACATACACTGCATTGGCAATAGTCAATCCTAAAGATGACCAAGGCAGTAATGACTGTTTTTTTTAAGCCTGGATGAACGCAAGAAAAAATATTTCTCAAGATTTTTAGCCAGAAGAAGCAGAATAATGTGGCCTGATTTATTTGCTCTGAAAAGGAACGTTTTCCATCAAAAAGGACACCAAGGTTTTTAGCCTTGTTTACTGGAGAGGGGAGCAGGCCTAGATTTTATTGCCACCAGGAAACAGTCCAAAAGGATTTGTCCTTCCCAAATGGAAGTATCTCGGTCTTATCTGAGTTTAATTTGAGGCAATTATCATTCATCTATGTGACAATCTGTGCCATACAATTGTTGAACTGTTTGGCCACCTCTTCGATGCCACACAAGACGGAGACTACAATATGTATGTCGTCGGAATAGGAAATCACAGAGAAACTACAAGATCAAATGAGGTTTGCCAAAGGGGCAACATAAAAGAGTAGGGCTCAATGATGATCCCTGGAGTACCCAACATGGAAGGGAAAAGGGCTCAAATGCAAAATTGCTAAAAGTTACCACTTGCTCTCTATCTGATAGAAATGATCTTAAGAGGGAGAAGGCAGAATTCCTGTGCCAATGGATTCCAGCCAGTTGATTTGCAATGAGTGGTTGATGGTATCCAATGCAGCTGATAAGCCCAGAAAATTAGAGCCGCTTTACCAAACGTGTCTACTAGGGATCTGATTTGTTGTGTAGCAGCTGTAAGGGCTGACTCAGTATAATGATTGTGTCTAAAGTCAAACTGAGAGTAGTCCAGAAGATGGTGTTCATCAAGGGAAGGCATGAGCTCAGCGTTCATGGCCTTCTAAAGAATCTTGACTTGCAAAGGAAGGTGTGAGATAGGGCTATAGTTTTTCACATCTTGGGAGTCAAGGGAAGGTTTCTTGAGAAGGGGAAGAATTTCTACCTTCTTTTAGGCTGCAGGAAAATGCCCTGAGACCAAGATCTTATTTAGCAAATCTAATAGATGCACTGCTACTGTCCCTGAGACACCACAAACTAACCTAGGGGGGCATGGATTTGTAGGGGAGCCTGATTTTGTGGCCTTCAATGAAATTGGCATCTTTATCACTGGTGAGAGAGGTTTAGAATGCTGAAAACTATTGGGCATCTCCTGCTTCCCTGTTGAGGGATTCAACATATTTGTATTGGGGGTCATAAGGCAGTTGCACCCTGAAGTTTACCCCCCAGGCTGATGGTATTTTCAGACTGCAATGGAAGCATAATTTCTGCCAAAAGGGTTGGGGTTTTGCAGAGTCACTGCATGTTTTTGTGGATTTCACTATGCACTTGATTCAACTTCGTGTCTTCTGTGAAATGCATCTTCCATCCAGAGTTTAATAGACAGGGCTGATGAATGCAACACAGCCAAGGGTAGGTGCGAGGGTGTAAGAGACTACGGGTCTGATATAAGAAAAGTGGTGCTGCATCCGATGCTGCGCCACTTTTCTTGCACCTGGTGGAGGCAATAATAGTGGCTTATGTGCATACTGTTTTACTTTTAGGTGGAATGGCGGGAAAAATACAACGGCTTGGAATGCTACCCTGAGTGATTGGCAGTGGTTAGACTATTTGCAATCATTCCTCCCATCACAGTTTTTTGTTTGATGTGACACGCTAGATGGCTGAGTGTATGATCAACGTGGGTCCTATGCTTATTGTGCTACTAGAACTAAGCTGAAGAGGCTCATAAATGATGAAAATAGTCTTTTGCTGCTTGTGTTGCAGTTTAGAGAGGACCTGAATTAGCAGTTTGGGCTAGACTGTTCCTGTGGAGCAGGATGATTTGCATACGGCTGACTCAAATCTGATGTGGCACAATGGGCAAAACGAACGATGTATTGGAATGCTATCATGAGTGGTTGCCTGTTCTTAGACTATTTAAAAGGATACATCCCATCACCATCTGTGTGTCTGATATAATACCCTAAGTGGCCTAGGGTATACTTAAATGTAAGTCCCGTGCTTACTGTGGCACTGGAAACTAGCTGCACCCAACTGAAGAGGCCCAAATAGGCTTTAACCTGTCATGGGTTGCTCAGGTTCTGTGTCAGATAGGATCTGGCTTGGCTTGGCAGTTCGGACTGAACTGTTGCCCTTGGAGCAACACAAAGGCAAAGATGAGGTGAAACATAAGATAGGGTAGAGCAGATGGGTGGTGTGCAGAGAAAAGAGAAATAGGATTGAAGCACCATTGGGATAAGGAGTACAACAGGAGAAAGGTCAGGGTTGGGGAGGAGCAGAGTTAGAGTGGCAAGACTAATAGTTCTGAGCAAGAAACAGCATATATCTTATCAATGTACCAAGAGAGCTCGGATTAACAATTTAAGACAACAATGGGAACAATGGCTGCTTCCTCTCTGTGCTTAGGTGATGAAAGGAATGCCATTCCAAATAAGCACAGCATCCATTTACACAAAGTGTAACAATAAACCACCATCACACTGCAGAGCAATTAAAGTACTATGATGTCAACATTTTAATAGGCATGGACTAGTAACAACAACAAAAATCTCTCTCAGTTTCTTAAACTCTAAAACATCAGCCTTCTTACTTACAGAACGGGAAAAAGAGACATGTCTAAACCTATCAACCATTAATGTCCCACATTAATAGTTCTCATGCATGGAACAACCTTTATACATGAATTAATAATCAAAATGTGTGTTAAGGAATAATGATTCATAAACTGTTAGAAATAAGGCTCTTGGTTGGCAGTCAGGTTACCCCCTGTCCAAGCAAGGACCATCACTCAAGTCAGGGTGAAGGAGAATCACCCTCAGCTAACCCCCACTCACCCCCTTAGTAGCTTGGCACAAGCAGGCAGGTTTAACTCTAGGTGTAAATTATTTGTACCAACACACACAGTAACTCAGTGAAAACACTTCAAAATGACACAACACAGGTTTAGAAAAATAGGTAATATTTATCTAAACAAAACAAGACCAAAACGACAAAAATCCACCATACACAAGTCAAGCTAAGAATTAAAAATGCAGAAAGAGTCTTAAATCCTTAGGAAAACAGTGATAACACTGTTAGTGTTCAAAAGTACCTGGCTAGCATCAAAATAACACCGCACAGGAGAGTATGCATTGAAAAAGGGCAGCTATGAGTCGATTTCTCACCCACGAGCAAGACTGTGCGATGTTCCTCCGCCGGTGAGGTCGGCTTGCTTTGTTTCTTCTCTCCACAGGAGAGCGATGCGTCGGGTCCGGGCAGGCTTTGCATTGTTTTTCCATGCCCAGCAAGGTTTGTGTAGAAAATCCTGCTGCAAAGTATCAGCAAAACCGCCCTATGTGGGTTGCGATGATATCAGCATCTGTCAGCAGGTGTTGCGTGTCGTTTCTCCAGCCGCGTGCGTCAATCTTCCAGCCGTGATGCAGGTGGAGTGTAGATTTCAGCTGCGAAGCCAGCGGCGTGTCGTTTCTTAGCCGCATCTTGCAAGCTGCGTCAAAATTATTTTGCCCTCGCGGCGGTCTGTGTGTGGATTTTCAGTCTTGGTCAGCAAGCTTCACCTTTCAAGGGCCAAGGAACTGGATAGGGCAGCACTTGGCAGGGCAGGAGTCTCAGCAGAGAGTACAGGTGCTGGCAGGGGAAGTCTCAGATGGCCCTGAGACTTCAACAACAGGTGGCAAGCTCAAGACAAGCCCTTGGAGATTTCTTCACAAGCAGGAATGCACAATAAAGCCCAGTCTTTGTCTCCTTGCACAGACAGAGGCAGCAACTGCAGGATAGCTTCATAAAGCACAGTCACAGGCAGGGCAGCACTTCTCAGCTCTTCAGCTTTTCTCCAGGAAGAGGTTCCTCTTGATGTCTAGAAGTGATCTAATCTTTCAGGGGTTTGGGTGCTCTTCTTGTACCCATTTTGGCCTTCGAAGTATACCTACTTCAAAGAAAAGTCTCTCTTGTTTGTGAGATCCTGCCTTGCCCAGGCCAGGCCCCAGACACACACCAAGGGGTTGGAGTCTGCATTGCGTGAGGGCAGGCACAGCCCTTTCAGGTGTGAGTGACCACTCCTCCCCTCCCTCCTGGCACAGATGGCCCATCAGGATATGCAGGCTACACCCCAGCCCCCTTTGTGTCACTGTCTAGAGAGAGGTGCAAACAGTCTAGCTGTCAAGCTAACTTAGACAGGAAATCTACAAACAGGCAGAGTCACAGAATGTTTTAAGCAAGAAAATGCCTACTTTCTAAAAGTGGTATTTTCAAACACACAATCTCAAAACCAACTTCACTAAAAGATGTATTTTTAAATTGTGAGTTCAGAGACCTCAAACTCCAGATGTCCATTTGCTCCCAAAGGGAATCTACCTTTTAATCATATTTAAAGGTAGCCCCCATGTTAACCTATGAGAGAGATAGGCCTTGAAACAATGAAAAACGAATTTGGTAGTATTTCACTGTCAGGGCATATAAAACACATTAGTATATATCCTACCTTAAACATACACTGCACCCTGCCCATGGGGCTACCTAGGGCCTACCTCAGGGGTGTCTTACATGTAAGAAAAGGGAAAGTTTAGGCCTGGCAGTGGGTACACTTGCCAAGTCGAAATGGTAATTTTAAACCTACACACAGACATTGCAGTGGCAAGTCTGACTCATGTCTACAGGGCTACTAATGCAGGTGGCGCAACCAGTGATATAATCCCATTGGTAGCATTTGATTTACAGGCCCTGGGCACCTCTAGTGCACTGTAATAGGGACTTACCAGTAAATCAAATATGCAAATCATGGAAATCCAATTACACAATACAATTTACACAGAGAGCATATGCACTTTAGCACTGGTTAGCAGTTGCAAAGTGATCAGAGTTCAAAAGCCAACAAAAACAGGTCAGGAAAAATAGGAGGCAGGAGGCAAAAAGATTGGAGATGACCCTGCAAAAGGAAAAAAATCCAACATAAACACACTCAACACAGTAATGAGACGTGTGTACTGGAATGAGAATGGAGAAAACAATCTGCCACCCCTTCTCACCCACTCTTTAAAGCTCTAGAAAGTGATATAAAACCAATGTTTTCGAAACATAATCTAAATTCCTATAAAATCAAATTGTTTCTGTGAGGGGCCGTTGCTACCGCAAGTGGACCCGCCATATTACGAAGACCGAGACTGCACTGCCACTTCCGACCCGGAAGTGCAGCACGTGTCAACCAATCCCCTTGCACTTCCGGGTGACGAGGGGTAGAGGGAGCCATTTCGCGCCATTCCCCAGCGTCAAAAGGAGGATGTTTCGGAGGAGACAGGGAAGCCAGGAGAGTGGAGATCACGGAGCGGGAACCCTGGAAAAGAAGACGGAGACAAGGAGGAGGTCAGAGGATACTACAGCCCAGACGGCCCAGACGGCCCAGACGGCCCAGCAGAAATCCATACCGATGCCAGTGCGACACGGACCAGTGGCATGGGAGGCACCCAGCGCAATCTCCGGCCACGCTTGGGGAAAAGAGTGGCCCCCTCAGGTGAGTGGCTGTCATAAAACTGAGGGAGGGCGGAGAGGAGAGGAAGGGAGGAAGGAAAGAAGGGAATACAAAACAGAGCATTGTGCGCAGAACGAAAGAAGGTGTTCATTATCTTTTTTGTTTTATTTGTTTTGGGAGGGGGGTGTAGCGGTCCCGTTTTGAATTGTACATTTTCAGTCTATTTTTTGGGGGATATTGCGATCCTGATAACCAAGTCGGGTACTATATATGCTTGGGGGGAAAATTCAGAGTATAATCCTACAACCCAGAGCTCAAGGGGGGGAAGACACCAGGGTAGAAGGAGAGTCAGAGTAAAAGACTTACCTCCAAGTACTATTGGTAGCACACGTCAAAGGAGGTGGATATAAGCAATCCTACAGGCAGGAGAGAGAATAGAGAGCGACCAGGGCAATCAGATCGACACCGTAAAAAAAAAGGAAAAACTGAGAACAGGGAGGAAAAGATACAGAAGACCAGGAATCCTATATAGATAAACCAGACTTGTACAGAAGAAGGGAGAATGAAAAGAGGAGAGAAAGAGGAGCAGTCAGCAAAGACAGAAAATAGAAGTACCAAAAGAGAGCCAGACTGAAACTAAGAAAGAAAGGAAAGAAAAGGGGGGAAGAAAAGGAAATAGTGTCAAGTAGAGGACAGTCCACTTACCTTTGTCAATTTTGTTCTTTTCCCCACATGCGCCTCCTGGGAGCCCTGTAAAGAGAAGATGAAGAGAAGAAAAAAAAGGAACGGTCATCATATATGTGGGAAAACACAGACCTAAGTGCTCAATCTTTACATCTAATAAAAATCATCATACCATCTGACCACTGGCTATTTGTCCTCCTTGCGCCGCCCTGCTACAGTGGCCACAATAAATAAACTAAAACTGCGTTTTGATATCATAAAAACACAGACCATCAGATTCCCGAACTACACTACACTACGTGTGGAGTAATGCCTTCAACTTGCCAACTTTTACTTCACAATGATCAACATTACATGGAACGGTATATCTGATTCCCCTCTTATATTAATTCAAGACATAGCAAAATCAATCCCAATTCAATCCTTTAACACTCAACCCCATTCCACTCTCTTAAATTCTACTCACTTCACATGATACCTGCAGCTACCAAACCTTCTAGCTCTCACTCTGAGCCCCAAACCCCCAACCTGGCACACACTCCCACCCCATCCCTCCTCCACCACCAGGATAGGACTGGGACAGAAAATATGCCCAGTCTCCAAATATAAAAGTGCCCCTCATTGGTGAATTAGATAAAGAAGTGGCTCATGCTTATAAATTGGGGCAGTTTTGAACTTGTAGAGAAACACTGTATAAGGGTTTTGCAAGGTATGGAAGACCGTGTGGATTTGAGCTTTCTGCATGCAATGTTTGTAGCACTAGAAAAATCAACAGTAAAGACTGATCCATCCGACCATAAAACAGGCCCACAAACAGCTAACCAAATGGTCCACACATTGCCCTTTCAGGCCAGCCCTTCAGGCCCTACCTGGTTGCCCTATAGGCTAGTCTGACCCTGTCCAACACTGACAGAACATTATTAACTCTTCTTTGGTGTAAAGTGAGGTACGAATATAGTAATATATTGTTGGACCTGCACTGAAAACCCTACGGCAGATCTGAACTTCAATAAGAAATGTCGCACAACTTCAAGTCTCTTGTTTCTAACCAGGACCCTGGGGAAAAAAAGTATAAGCCAAAAATGTAATCAATTTCAATTTCAAAGGAGCTTTATTGCGGCTACAAGAGCCAAAAAAGCGCAAGCAGTAATAAATACAAATAAATACACATAATGAAAATTACAGGTAAATGATAAAAGGGAGTAAAAGATAAAAAAAATGGAAAAAGTGGAATAAAAATGGAATAAAAATGGAATAAAATGTGCTGCACAGGACGATGGTACAGTCTTATTTGGAGTCTTTATCCAGAAGAGTTTTCCCTCTAACAAGCCAACTAGCTCCGAGGAATTTGGCGATGGCGATCACTAGCGTTGGCCTAATGTCTGATCTGAGGATTCGCAGGGCTAGCGCAGAGCTGCGGACTCCCAGTAGTCTGCATGCCGGGGCCAGCCATTTCCTATGGGGGGCGGTGTACGCGGGGCAGGCAAAAAGGACGTGAGGGAGATTCTCGACGGGGGCTTTGAAAGCTGGGCATACGGTTGATTCATTGCGGGACCAGCTACTGGTGAGAAGTCTTAATGGGAGTGTTCCAATGCGGAGCTGGAAGTACAGTTTCCTTTCCCTTGGGGCCGTGATTAGGTCCCAAAAAGCTTCGTACTTGCATGTCTCTTTTAGGTTGGCAAAGTCACAAGATAGTGTAGTGTGGAGTGCAGCCCTTGTGTCTTCGTAATTAGCCATTTGCCAGTATAGTTTCTTTAGTTCCCTTTTCGAGGGGAAAACTGACGTGGTTGGTGAGTTCCAGAGATCATCGAGCCCAAGTGAGTACAGTGAACCCTTGATGCATTGTAGCCAGGGGATTCTGTGAAGATGGTCGGCTTTTAGGATGACCTGTAGAGCTTCAGTGAAGATGTCGAGCTCCGGAGTGGTCCAGAGATGCCGCAAGTACAGCAGAGGTCGCAGGCGGGCTTTGTGACCAATGCGTTTGATACTGAGATCCTTGAAAAGAGGGAACAGTGGGGTGCTTAGCGGAAGGGACACAAGGTTTCTTAGGAAGTGTTTTCAGCGGTGGTTAAGTCTTGGGTTTTGGTATAGCCCCATAGTTCAGCCCCGTAAAGCGCTGAGGAAACGGCCTGGGCTTCGTATAACTGTAATGCTGGGTGAATTGGTTTGGTGTGTGAGAGGTGGAAAATTTTTAGTAGTACCCCTGCTGTTTGTCTTAGTTTTAGGGCTTGTTTTCCTATATGTGGCTTCCAGGACATGTTGTCAGTAAATGTTATGCCCAGGTAGCTGAAAATGCCCACCTTCTCAAGTGAGGAGCCCTCTAAAGTAAACTTCCCTTTAAAAGATCTGTGGGGATTAAGGGTCATTAGTTTTGATTTCGAGGCGTTGATTTCGAGTCCCTGTGATGAGCAGAAATGCTCGAAGCACGCAAGGAGTTTCCTTAGACCACTAGGGGTCTTGGATATCAGAAGAGTGTCATCGGCAAAAAGTAAGACTGTGATTTTTTGTGTGCCAAGTGAAGGTGCGTCAGCCTGCAGTCCGAGGAGGGAGGGGACGATTTCATTGATATACAAGGAAAAGAGGGTCGGGGCAAGTACGCACCCTTGCCGCACACCCTGGGAAACGTGGATTCTATCAGTTAATTGGCCGTTGTTGCCCCACCTGACTTGTGCGTAGTTGTCCTCGTGGAGTCGTATCAAAATGGCAAGAATGTGCTCCGGGATTCCCATCCGAAAGAGAGTGTCCCATAGTTTGTTGTGAGGTACTAGGTCAAAAGCAGATTTGAGGTCCACAAAAGCTACATAAAGGCTGCCTTTACCAATGAACACTGTTTTCCAATATAATAATAAGAATCTGAGGGCTTGATCAGTGGTGGAAATCTTCTTTCGGAAACCAGCTTGGAGGGGGCTAAGGATATCGCGGTCAGTCATCCATTCTTTGATCTTTCCTAGGAGGCAGAGGCAGAAGACTTTTTGGACACAGTCAATTAGGCTAATGGGTCTATAGTTGCAAGGAAGTGATCTGTCGCCCTTTTTAAAATATTGGAATAACAATAGCCGCTTTCCAAGACTCGGGAATTGGCACCCCAGATGCTATTGCGTTAGCTATAATGGTGAGGTATCTTGACCAGGATGCTAGGTCTGTTGAGAACAGGTCTGCTGGGACGCAGTCTGATACAGGGGCCCTGCCGCGTTTTAAAGTGCTTAGAGAATAGGTTATGTCACTTTGGGAAAACAACAGGGGTGCTGCGGTGGTGGGTGCTAATTAGTGATTTAGGTGGGGGCCCGTGCAAACAGGGATGGGGCTATCACGATCAGAGGAGTACAGACTACTAAAGTGAACTATCCAGTCTCTTGGGGCAATATTGGTTGTGATGTCCAAACCACTAGTTTCTGGGCCTCGCGCTGCCAGGGACCAGAACAGACTGTGGTTCCTCTCGCGCACGGCGTCACTGAGTGCTGTCCACCATTTGTTATCTTGGTCACGCTTGGCTATGCGTATTGCAGATTTATAGGATTTCCTAGCTACGCGGATGGCGGTGGGGTCCTTGGATTTAATGGCTTGAACTAAGCGCTTGTTTAGGTAGCGACACGTTTTGTTGAACCAGCGGTGCCTACCTATGGGTCGTTTGTCGTCGTGGGCTGGGGGTACTGAGAAGTGAGCTGCGATATCCCTAAAGCAGGAGGTGTGAATTAAGCTTATTTCCTGGTAGGGAATTGCAGAACCTGCCTCTAGGCCCATTAGTGTGGATTTTAGGGTGTTATTGGCAGCGTTGATGAGTGCGGGCCGAGCCACGACCTTGTCCCATTTTAAGTGTCGTTTATTGTTGGCCAGGCTAATACCCTTGGGTGCTACTGCTGGGGAGTTAGACGTGGCTGGGAGATTACCTAGAGCTAATGTGTGGACTGAGAGAGGGTTGTGATCACTTTCAGTCCTTTCGATGATCGTCATGTCGATGACTAGAGGTCATAGGGGGTCATTCTGACCCTGGCGGTAATTACCGCCATGGCGGAGGTCGGCGGTAGCACCGCCAACAGGCTGGCGGTGCACCGCTGGGCATTCTGACCGCGGCGGTTCAGCCGCGGCCAGAAACGGAAAGTCGGCGGTGTACCGCCGACTTCCCGCTGCCCTTGAGAATCCTCCATGGCGGCGGAGCGCGCTCCGCCGCCATGGGGATTCTGACACCCCCTACCGCCATCCTGTTCCTGGCGGGTCTCCCGCCAGGAACAGGATGGCGGTAGGGGGTGCCGCGGGGCCCCCGTAAGAGGGCCCCACGAAGAATTTCAGTGTCTGCTTTGCAGACACTGAAATTCGCGACGGGTGCAACTGCACCCGTCGCACCTTCCCACTCCGCCGGCTCCATTCTGAGGCGGCGTCCTCGTGGGAAGGGTGTTTCCCGCTGGGCTGGCGGGCGGACTTTCGGCGGTCGCCCGCCAGCCCAGTGGGAAACCCAGAATGACCGCCACGGTCTTTTGACCGCGGTACGGTCTTCTGGTGGTTCCCGCTTGGCGGCCGGCTACCACCGCCCGCCAAGCTTAGAATCACCCCCATAGTCTTATATCGAATAGACAATAGTCGATTCTGCTGGTGTGGTTGGTTTTGTTGAACATGTGACTGCCATTGGTGTCTGAATTGGTTCTGCCATTTAGCGCACTGAGCCGGAACTCCATGGTCAGTGATTTGACCTGAATAGCGACCTGCGTCCATCTCTTGATGGGTGGGATTGACAGGGCGGGGATAGACCAGGCCTGATCCTCCTCGTTGGTGGACCTGAGATCGTCCCAGTCAAGGGGTTCGAATGTGACATTGAAGTCCCCAGCCACAATGGTTTTGTGATGGCAGGGATAATTTTGTAAGAGGGCTACGAGGGCGCAGAGGGTTTTGGAGACTTGACCCCCCGACCCCTCGAGTGTAGATATTAAAGATGTTCACCACAGAGTCAGGCCCAAAGGATAGACGAAGGCCTAACAGGTCTTGAGAGTCGGTAGGTAGCTGTGATATATGGCAGCTAAGTGATGTTTTGATCCAGATGGTCAGACCCCCTGAGGGCCTGCCTCTCGTGCTCGCCACAGCGGGGATGTGGAAATTTGTGTAGCCTGTTCGAAAAAGTGGGTCGAGTGACCATGTCTCTTGGAGGAGACATATGTCATGTTCGTCAATAAAGGAGGAGAAGGATGGAAGGGGAAGAATAGATTTCAAACCTGCCACGTTCCATGAAACAAGTCGTACCCCAGTTTGTGGCTGAATTATCCTGTCTAAATGCCTGGGGTTTGTATGGTTGGCTGTCAGGGTTGGTCTGGCGGATGTGGTTGAGTGAGCAGAAATGGGTTGATACCAATGTTTACCCGTGGGGCTTGAGGTGGTTGGTGATGTTCCTCTGTTGGAACTGACCTGGTCCTGATCCAGGAAGTGCTTGCAGGCCTAGCCAGCGGCACTTGGTTTGGTGGGCAATGCGTCTGCAAGATGGAAGGTGCATCGTTGTCATGATTGTTCAGTGGACTGGCAGTGGTCTTAGTGTCATGGGTAGGGGAGAGAATACATGGACAAACAGTGGTGGGGTAAAAGGAGGATCTGGGGGTGATAGATGTTAGAAAGTTGCAAGGTTTGCCTGCATAGATTTTAGGTGAGGCTGTGAGTCAATCATATTTACCAAGAGAGGATACATTTTCTGCTGGGTGGTAACTCGAGCACTCCTCGTGGTGCGTAGGTGGCCTGGGGTATTTAAACTGGATGCGTGAGTGTGCTGGTGGGCTTGTTCTTGCGTCTAGGGCCACCAGATTGTTCACCATGGTCCCGTTCTTGAGTGTCAGTTTTAGGATATCAAAGTGAGTTCCCGGGTCTGGCCGTCGTACTACATTAATTAGGTCCTCGCGTATTATGGCTCGGCAGCCTCTAACATGGCGAATCCAATGGATTACCTTGTTTTTGATAGAGACTGCCCCTTCCTTGCATGTCAATGTGGTTAACTTGGGAACGTTAACCATTAGAACTATATTACCTAAATGGGACCGATCAGTGGCAGGTTGTGCAGAGTATTTTGAGGCAGTGTTGCTCATGGGTTTGGGGGTTTTATGATAGGTGTCTAGTGAGTTTCCTATGCCTGAATTGTGGAAAAAGGGCGTCTGGTAAGAGTTCATGGTCTTATCTCCGATAGGGTGGGGGCCGACGTGGCTAGAAGCTGAGAAGTTGGGCGGGTTTGTTATGATGCCTGATAGGGTTGGGTTTTGGACAAGGTTTGTGGTGGCCGTGTTATTTGCGTGGGCTAGCTGTTTTACTATTGCAATTAAGGAGTTAACCATATGCTTGAGTTCTGTGACTTCCTTCCTTAGAACTTGTATGCATTCAATATGCTGTGGGGTTACATGAGGAAAATGCATATTGGTGGCTGCTGGCCCATCTGCCAGGGTGTCTGGGTTGATGTCGTCGTGTGATTCAGGGATGTTGATTAAGGGATTAAAATGGTTACTGAGCTGGATGGAATCGTTGGTGGCCAGTGGTAGGTCTTCTACTAGAGAGGGGGGGGGGTATGGGTGATAACGTTCCTACTCTCGCCCAGCCCTGTAGTGTCAGTGACTTTTTGTTCACGTTTCACGAAAATCTCAGCGATTTTCATGGGACCATCCTTCCTGTTAATTGATGTAGGCCCCCCCCCCCAGTTTCAATAGAAATATTTCCCTGTGGGCTAGTTAGTATTCCATTGCATTCGCCCAGGAGAGAGTCGATTCTATCCATGACGCAATTGCTAGCTGCATGCTTATGCCTTTTTCGCTTGGCCTTTAGCACGACCCCGGCCCCTGCCTCTATTGCTTTCCTTTTGCCCATCTGATGTTGATGTTGGTGCAAGGTTGAACGATAAGGTGTCAGATTTAGTAGAGCAGCTGACTGGGGTCAAAGAATTGGCAATAGAAAATGGGGCTAAGTCCAATGTGGCCTACTTGGGTGATAGATGTCAGGGGGGTGGCCCAGCCCAGCCTCTTTCGGCCGCTGACGGGCGCAGGATGGGCCCACCCTTGGCCCGGGCTTTGCCCGGGCACCACCCGCGCTCGTCCCGCGCTGCGGGCGCGCTATGAGAAAGTTTAAAGGGCTCCTGCCCAATCAGAAAGGTTCAGCGAGGTTCAGCGCGTCCCGAGCAGCGGGCGCGCTATGAGAAAGTTTAAAGGGCTCCTGCCCAATCAGAAAGGTTCAGCGAGGTTCAGCGAGGTTCAGCGCGTCCCGCGCAGCGGGCGCTATGAGAAAGTTTAAAGGGCTCCTGCCGAATCAGAAAGGTTCAGCGAGGTTCAGCGCGTCCCGAGCAGCTGGCACGCTATGAGAAAGTTTAAAGGGCTCCTGCCCAATCAGAAAGGTTCAGCGAGGTTCAGTTTTAAGCATTTATTTCTGCATTCTCGTAAAGCATGCTAGACCAGAAACTGAACAACCAGAGATTCTAAGTATCCCTTCCAAGGAGCAGAAAATAATATTAAATTGTAAGTAACTTTAAATTAAGCGCATAAGGATAAGACAACTACCCAATCCCAAATGGATTTCGCAAGGATGCAGGATGAAAGAAGAATAAGATGAAGACACTGCAAGTCATCTAAACTCTTATGAACCTAGTATTAGGAGGGCAAACCACTCAACCTGTGAGCATAGCCCTTGGAGATGACACGCTTCGGATGTTTTATGGAGGGGGTGTCTTCATGGACGTCAACTCACTGAAATGCCAGGTGTTGCGAAAGTGACATCACACGCCCCTTGATCTCCACTTTCACACACATACTTACACATTCGCACAAATTCACACTTACTCTCTCTCTCATATAAACACACTCTCTTCCGCAAGAATGCACACAACATACATTTAAAAGCATTTTTTACTTACCTCAGTTGACATCGAAGGGTAAATTCCAGCAAATGGTACTCCATTTGTCTCACACCAATAGTGGAAAATGCATTATTATTATTCGATATGAGTACAATAAAAAATGACAGAAAGCAAAAAATGTGGTGCCCCAAGTGACCTCCATAAAGAGGAGCTGCCACTCTGTTCCTGGCACTGAATTTGCCACCTCTGACGCTCGGAGTCGCAAAGGCAGTGCCATGGATCGCAAAGGGCAAGGCAGGGGTCTCAGCTGGAGTCTGAGGGGTCTGAAGTGGGGCACCAGGCTCTGGCCTAGAGGCACATTTACTATGCCCCTTGGAAACACAGACAAACATACTGAAGCAGTATTGGGTTTAGGCCTCGCCTTCCACCCTCCGCTCGTTATCTGCATTGCTTCTTCCACTCCCATGCTTGGAATAGACTCCAGTTGTGTTGTACCTTCCCACTACCTGTGCTCCTGTTGCTTCTTTCTCTCCCACCTCGCACTTGTTGTTTCCTCCCCTCCTACCCAGTGCTCCTTTTGCTTCTTCCCACCCATCCCCCTGCTCCTGTTGATTCCCCGTTGCTTCTTCCCCTCTTACATCTGCATGCCCGTTGTCAGTGTTGCTTCATCCCTCTCACACAGACCCTCCAGTTGTCTGTTGCCTTCCCTCCCACTCACCATAACAAAAAAAGTACTAATGCATGGCCTGAACTGGCCATGTCGGGTATCGGACACCTACTCGTTGGTTTCCGGTTGTGAGTTGATGGAGAACTTCAAGTCTTGGCTGTTGTGGTCTGCCAGAGGTAGGGGTGTTCCCTTTTAATAACCACATTGCTGCTGACACTGGGAATGTCCCAGCAGGAATTTGCCCCCCTAGAAGGAATCCCAATGAGGAAAAAGCCAGAGGGCAAAAAGCCTGAAAGCAAAAAGCCCTCAAAATGCTGTTGGAATCGAGGAACGTAAGTCAGGAAGAAAAGCAACTGGGATGAACCAAATGGAAGGCAGGATAGGAATAAAGCAGCACAATAAGGAAGAGGACACAAATGCAGACGAGCAAGGTCCAATCAAACCAAGAGCGAAGCAAACTAGGTCAGGAGCATGAAACGCAAGGACCAAACTGGACTGACCTCCTAATATAGGGCATAGAAAACTCAGCAAGTTTTGAGGTGGCCATCTTGCTTTGTGACAATGTATTGGAAGAATCGTCTGAGGCGGCCATCTTAGTTTAGGCTGTCTTAAATTCCTGGATCTCACCTTGGGAATCCTAGGAATAAAACGGCATGGAGGAGTGGCATCCTCAAGCAGTAATTTGTGCCATGGGGGGAGAGGAATGACTGCACTGGGAGGTCAGCTTCCCCCAACCTCCAGCAGTGGGTATCGCCAGCCCAACAAGATTTTTCGCATCGGAGTCATGGCAGGATGGTGGAACCAATGCCACAGGTGATGTTATAGTCTAGTTTTTGCCGCCCCCCTTCTTTCCTTGCCTGTTGCCAAATCCCACCTTTCGCTGTTCGTCTTCCTCACCCCATCCACCAGAACAAAAAAAACTGTTATGACACAACTAAAACTGGCTGTGTCATAACACTTTTTTCTAAATTTACTTCTTGTCATGCTACACAGCCATGATGCTGTATGGCATGGCTGAATGACATTGCAGAGCAAATAGTTCTTGTATAGCTGAGTCCTATTGACTTTGCCAATGCTTCTTTTAGACAAGGAAGAAACAGTGGCCGTGAGACAGTCTTTGATGGGTTACCTGCAAGGGCTTTTGTCAATCATGTCCTTGTAGGAAGTCGTCTCAATGCAAGGGCCTGGGGGCTGCAAAGAACCCTCACATTTCTGTCTCCCCAGTTCTGTCAAAAAATTACACTGTAGCCGCTTTTACTGAGACATATCAGCAATAGTTTGTTGGTAACCATGTATTTGATTGCATTTTTGTTAGGGATAACTGAACATAGCTGCAATGTTTGAATTGTGTTCAGAGGCCAATTTCATAGAGTAATTGTGAGAAAATATGTTTACCATTAGGAGGGGCTGATTATTTTTTTTAGTGATGGAGGAGACACACCTTTAAAAAGATTGAAGACCGTTAGTGTAACAGATGTTTTTTTCTTTCAGCTGTAGCCCTAGACAATCCCTTAACTGTAAAGTTTGTTCCATGACACTTGACATTGCATTAACTTTACTTTCTTTTATTAGTACCTTTTTAGATGCGACCTTTGACCTTACAATGTATCTTGGTATCTCCTCCCATTCAAACCACTTGACAGGCAGAAGGGTCCTACCATGGCTTCTATAGGATGCTTTTTCCGTACTTCCAATTACTGGTGTCCACAGGGAGATAGCAGCATTCATACCACTCAGGCTCTTAATGCATCAAAATGGATGTAAAAGTTTTTGTGGTAGCTGCATTTTGCTTTTGTACAATCATCTGACTGCATCACTCATTTCCGTCGCAGGAGCTTCACTTTTCGGCGGGAAACAACGTTTTCCCTCGATTATACCTCTACCTTCGCAGAGTAGAAACGCAATCTCTCCCCAGTTAATGAAACATTTTTATGGAATTTGACAAGAGCATTTCACGCACTGTAACCGAGATGGCATAACGTATTCAGGCTTAAAAAGATAAAATCGAGGGCAATCTCATTATGCAACCACGAGCGCGGGCCAGATATTTATGTTCAAATCTCGCCTGGTGGACTTGCGCCTGGAGGTGGGGAAGTCGGGTTAATGGCTGAATTACTTGTCTGAATTTAAATTTCTTCGTGACACAAAGCTCACCTCAGTGCATACTAAAATCTGTCGCTCAGGAAAATACCTCCATTTCACAGTAATATTTACCCCGCCCCAGTTTAAAATGAATAGTATTACGTGAGCGAATATGGAAATTACAAATTAGTTACCTGCTATTAGCGAGCCTGCCATATCAAGTATCTTTACAGTGTTTGTCTTTCTTAGGCCCGCAGCTGCACTTTGTGAGGTGTAATTGTTCTTTCTTATGCACGACTGTGGACTCAGAAACAGTGAAATACATCGTGAAAGGCTGATCATGGTGCAGAGCACTCTAACAATTAGAGCGTGGCCAAGGGTGCTGCAAGATGGACGCAAGCGTCTTGGCGCTCACACAACACAAGGGCGGTGGGTAATGTATTTATTTGTACGTGTTTCTTCAACCAATCCAAAATGAAAAAACATACAGGCAACAAAAAATGCCAAGAGAAGAGTCTGATTTGTGTTGTGCTTTGCTCGTCACTCAAACCTATACTAAAGGAAAGCTAGGTGCTAATTCACTAAAACTTTTGCTGACTGAAGGAGCATTTTAAGATAGGAAAGCGAGTTTCAGTGCCTTAAAGCTATCTGAACCAGGTCAAAATTCATTGTAACTCAAGGCATGCATGATTCTTGTAGATGCACAGGTGACCCTGATAAATCTGTCACCATGAAAAATAACATAAGTTTTAGCGAGCCACACCAGCCATTAAAGCCTTTTACCTCAGTTATAGGCCTGAGCCAAAGACAACAGTCTGTAACAGGAATCGTGATCTGGAAGCGCCATGAAGAAGCGTGTGTGGGCCATGAAAATGAGAGGGGCTGCCTAGCGTTTCCCAGGTGTCTGAGAGTGGTCTCTGGGCATGCAGGATGGTGTTGTAGTGGGGAGAGCCGCATGATATACCAATTCCTGAGGTTTTGTCTACTAGTTTTACTCTGTTTCTGGGGTTTGTACCTATGAACTTTTAACTCACCTGCTCTCTCTGCCTCATCCTCCTTTGTCTCTGCTTCACTGTGCTCTCTTGCCCACCTAAGTCTCTGTTCCCTCTCTTCTCACCCTTCCTGACCCTCACCCTCCATCTCCCTCCTGTGGCCTCTCTGTCTCATCCTCATGTTTCTCTCACCTTACCCTCCTCTGTTTCTGCCTCATCCTCCTTTCACCAGAACCCTGCCTTTCTCTTACTGTGTGGAAACCTCCTCTCTAACTCACCCTTTCGTTTCCACCTCATCCTTCGCTGTCCAGCTCGCCCTCCTGTCTTTTCAATTCACTACACTTTTTCTATACACCTTACTGGCCTTCCTCTATTTCTCCCTCTCCCACTCCCTCTATCGGCTTGACCATCTCCCCTTTCTACCTCACCCTCCTCTCTCACCACCTCACTCTGGACTCTCTCCACCTCACCCAGGCAAGGAAAGCTTAAACTGCTGCTGTGGAAGCACGTGTCAGAGCTCTTGTATGCGTGCCTCAGGCCCTCTGCAATTATGCGTCAAGGGAAGATTACATTTAGCAGTATTATGGGGCACATTTTGTGACAGTATTAGTGCATTATTTAGATTTTTTACGGGTTAACCCTGTCAGGGCAAAGGTTCCACCTCTATAGTGACAGTTTACTTCTCATATACAGCAAATGGTAATTGAAAGACGACGAGTCAACTTTTGCAAAGGACATTCCACCAGGTAGCAACACGCCTGTCTGCCTTTTTAGTAACCGTTGCTCAGTTTGAGCTAGAAACAAAAGTTTGGTAATATCTGCTAACCATGAGGCATTTGATGGTCCATGTGGGAAATTCAGCAAAACTACAATTATGTGCAAAATGAAACCGCTGCAAAATTTCGTAATTCCAATGACCCTGCATAAATGTTCTCTTCACTGGCAACCCTCAACATTTTGAACCTCTGCAGTTCCAAGGCCTGGATTGTTCAGACCATGCTCATGAGCACGCACAAGAAATAAAAAAATCAGCGACCAAGTGTATTTTAATAAGATAGTAAGGAGATCTCGAGTCTTTTAAAGTTGCAGATTGTGTCCATTGCTGTGCATGGACTCCATTTAAGCCTGATAACAATTGTAAGAGCAAATACATTTGGCAACCCAGGCAAAACCAACCAAACATCAAGGCCCCTATTTATACTCGTTTTGCACTGAATTAGCGTCATTCTTTTTTTTAACGCTAATTCAGCACAAATGGAACTCCATATTTATACTTTGCCACTAGACACTTCTAGCGCCAAAGTTATGGAGTTTATGTCGTTTTCTGGAGGGGAAAACCTACCTTGCATCAATGAGATGCAAGGTAGGCGTTCCCGTCCAGAAAAGGACGAAATAGCATTTGTGCCATATTTAACCCCGTGCTAAAATCCAGCACGGGGATGGGGGCCTTAAATAATGACGCTAAGCTTGCGCACAAGCCCTGTTTCCCCCTATGCCTCCTACAAGGACGCTAACAGGGCCTTAGCACCGGCTAGCGCCATTCCATAAATATGGCACCTGGACGGCATCTAGGAATCGTGCTAGCCTGCGCTATACTTTTTGACGCAAACCTGCGTTAGCGCAGGTTTGTGCCAAAAGGAACAAATATGGGCCCAAATGTGTGCCAGTTTCTACCCAGAGCTGCCCACTGTCCGAGGTTGACGACTGGTCTTCTCAGTTGCTGTCAAATTCCCTAACCAATATTTGGTTGTGAGTTTCTTGAAAAGAGTGCTCTTTTAAAGGAACAAAGAGGACATTTTTAGCTCACATAGTGGTCTCAAATTTGAACTCTCTCCTATGTTGTGACTGGCATGTTCCTGCCTTTTTACCCGTTCTCTTAACCTTTCCCACTACTCTCTCCTACTCCCATCACCTTCTCTTTCTCCATCGGTCTCCCCACCCATCACTCGTCTTTTCCTTTTGGTCCACCACGGTCTACCAGTCTCTTCGCCTTCCTTCTCTGGCCCCTCTAACACCACTTATTTGCTCATCACCCTTCTCTCTGAGCACCTTCCTTTCTCATCATCCTCATCCTTCATCACCTTTAATATTCACCTTTACCCTTCCCTACTCCTCTCCCTCAACTCGCCTCTCATTACCCCTCTTATTATATGCCTATCCATTGTCCTACCGCCATCACATCCTTTGCTCATCGTTCTCCTGTTTCACAATCCTGCTTCTTTAGCCTGTCTTTCACCACCCCTTACCACCGTAATCACTTTCTCTACTTTATCCCACTCATAACCTCCTCCTTGTGAAGCCACAGATTGTAGGAACATGTCAGTAACAAGTGCAGTAGCTCACTATATTATCAGTGTAAGACCAGAAGGATACAGCAGCAGAAGGTTCAGACTTCTGCAAGAACCCTTGTAGATTGAAAGTAGGCAGGACAGTGGTGCAGGTATGGCCAGTGCTGTCACAAGACAGCCACCACTGCTTTTTTTTGCATTATTGTAAGTTAGACTGGTCCTACGCATGCTTTTCAGTGTGTTGTGTTAGTGAAACTTGGTAATCATTCTTTCACTTCATTAAAGTCAAAAACTGTGGCACTGCAGCATTTTTTTCTTTAAATGGGCCAAACGTTAAGAATAGCATCACAGAAGGGATTAAAAAAAACACCACTAAGACGTATATATTCTGAGTGTATGCAAATTTTCACTTACTTTTTTTGGGATGGAAAAATCATGTCAGATTGTTATTGCCATATGGCGTCTCCTAAGTCCTCTGAGATAGGTGCTTGCAGTTTCCTTTGATATAGTGGAAGTGCCATGGGTACCCCTGCTTTTCACATGTGTGTGAAAACCGCCACCAACCACACTGACTTCACATCTGCCCCAGGTACTTCAAGTAGCCCAACGCTTTAGTGTTATTCATCAAAGTTACTCAGTTAAACTGAGAAAGCAAGGCTACAGACCCATGTGAACAATTAAGTTGTTAGTTCATTCTACTCACTGAAGGATTAAACTGAAAGAAAAAAAACGTTGGAATATTGGGGCAAAGTGTCTTTACCAGCCATATTTGGCCCTTGGCCACTACATGGTCTTGAATGCTGCTCTTAACATTTCAAAGTTCTACCTGGATCTGATTCACAAAGGAAGAGTAAATGTAGGATCACAGAAATAAGCCTACCTTTGCAGAAGGCAGAATTTGGAATGCACAAAATTTGAAAGGGCGACTATTGAAAAACAGCAGAATTGATAGATTTACAGGCATAACCCCCTTCCTTACTCTTATGCTAGTCTGACTGTCTGCTGGCACTTAGATTTAGACGTAAAGTGTGATTTGACATTTTTTCAATTCTATATTTTAAATGCCCTTACATGGTATTCAGGTGCTCCTCCTTTCTCCTTTCTCACTTATGAAAACACACTTGCTAGTTGCAGAACTTCTTTTCCAGGGTGAAAGATGCAGTGCAAATACTTTGTGAATACCCCCACGAGCCCTAGCGTATTTGAGGATTCACATGATTTTGCATGGCCACTACTACAGAAATATCTACATCCTACCAGTGTGCTATTCCTAATCTGTATTCTGATGGAAAACAAATCTATTAGACAGAATTTTCTGCATGAGTAAATGGATATAATTTCTTATCTATGCATATCTGATTCTGAGAATCAGGACTTCATATTTGGTTCCAAAAGTTAACATTTACTCATGACGCTGTAGGGAGAAACAACATTCTGAAAGAGCAGAACTGAGAGGGTGTAAAACCATCAACTTGCATGGTTTCTCAAAACAGAGGGCAAAACCTCGGTTTATTTAACAGACAGCATCAATGGGATTCAGTGAGTGACCTAGCATTTACTATGTGGTTTACTAATAATATTGAAAGGAGAAGGAACTTTGTGTCGGGCTGGGCCACTGAACCAATATATAGGGCCTGATTACGAGCTTGTTGGATGGGATACTTCACCACAAATGTAACGGATATCCCGCCCGCTGTATTACAAGTTCCAATATATCCTATGGAACTTGGTAAAAGGCAGGCAGGATATTCGTCTTGTTTGTTACCGAGTATCCTATCCGCCAAGGTTGTAATCAGGCCCATTGTCTGGTCAATGAAAAGCTTGGGAAACCATAAGAAAAGTTAAATTAATATCCTGAGGCACACTTCTCATCACAGATGTATTGCCTATGTATTGCTTTTTAAGGGGCTATTTGTCAAAAAATAATGATCAATACCACAGCTCGAATTTAGGGCCATATGTACGAAAGCTTTTTCCCATAGACACAGAATGGGTAAAATCCTTTGGTACATCTGGCCCTTAGTGATGATAGTCCATCCGTTAAGGTAAGCATATCTACAGAGTGACTGCACATATACTTTGTTTGTGTTTTATACTTCAGAGGCACACAAGGAAAACATGTTTAGTTCATTCAGTTAGTGAATAACCAAAACAATAAAAAGTATAATCCCAAAAACATGCCTTTTGATTGGCTCATAATCGGGCACTATCTCGCAGGGAGTTATAGCCAGAATCCGAGCCAAGCCATATAATGCAAACACACATATCACTATGGGCCTCATTATGACCCTGGTGGTAGAGAACCGCCAGGGCCAACGGGGGCGGGAGCACCGCCGACAGGCCGGCGGTGCTCCCTTGGGCATACTGACCGCGGCGCTTTGGCCGCGGTCAGAACGGGAAAACCGGCGGTCTCCCGCCGGTTTTCCACTGCCCCTAAGAATCCTCCAAGGCGGCGCAGCTCGCTGCGCCGCCGAGGGGATTCTGACAATCCTTACCGCCATCCTGTTCCTGGCGGCTCGCCCGCCAGGAACAGGATGGCGGTAAGGATTGTCGTGGGGCCCCTGGGGGCCCCTGCAGTGCCCATGCCAATGGCATGGGCACTGCAGGGGCCCCCGTAAGAGGGCCCCGCTAGTATTTCACTGTCTGCGTAGCAGTCAGTGAAATACGCGACGGGTGCAGTAGCACCCGTCGCACCTTCCCACTCCGCCGGCTCGATTACGAGCCGGCATCCTCGTGGGAAGGGAGTTTTTCCCTGGGCTGGCGGGCGGTCTTTTGGAGACCGCCCGCCAGCCCAGGGAAAAACTCATAATACCCTCTGCGGTCTTCTGACCGCGGAGCGGTATTATGGAGGGCGGCATCCTGGCGGGCGGCCTCCGCCGCCCGCCAGGGTCATAATGAGGCCCAATATCTTGAATTATGATGTTCTCACATTTGGGAAGGTCCCAACTGGAAATGAATTACCACTGCATTCCTGAACTTCTTATGGGACTGTTAATAACCCAGAAAGCACTGATACCACACCTGCTGGAGTGCTCAGTCAGCTGTGCAGGGCTACAGGGGGACTTTCTAAACAAAGTGCCAGATTTACCAAAAAGTGGTGCAGCGCGGTGCTGCGCCAACATTTGCAGCGCCGCACCACTTTAGAAATGCGGGGATGCACCGTATTAACTGAACTATGGTGTACCTATGTGTTTCCCCCTGCGCTGGTGCTAAATTTAGCTGCCAGTGCCAATGCAGGCATCCTTGCACCATAATGCAAGGGTGTCTGCGTTGAGGGGACTGAATGTTTATGTACAGGAAGGTGTTCCTTCCTACATGTAAACAATCTACAATGGCGATTTTGCACTTCTATATGTGCTGCAGAATGCAGCATGCAAAGAAGGAACAAATCGTCATTTGTAAATGATTGTTTATGTGCAGGAATGGGCACCTTTCTTCCCATAAACAATTATTCATGGCCTTTTGCTCTTTCTATGTGTGCTGCAGGATGCAGCACTCATAGAAAAAGCAAAAATACAGAGAAATAAAAGTATTCCTCCTCATTGTGCCATGTTAATGCCAACCCTAGGGCGGCATTAGTTTATGGCACTGCCACATATTTACACCTTCTTGCAAATCTGTGGCATCATCAAAAGCAATGGGTGTTGCAGTAGAATACCCACAGCAACACCCATTACACGCCCCTCTGACACAGAAAACTGCGTCTGAGGGGCCCACATTTACAAGGTGGAATTAAGCCATAAAACGTGGCATAGCGCCGCCTTGTAAATGTGGTGCACTACAAAGCGTCACCAGAGTGTCACAAAAAGCGACACTGGTGGTGCTAGGGCCTTGTAAATCTTGCCCTAAGTCCATGCACCAGGTTAGGAATCAAAACCTTGTCAGCCTGGGCCCCATCCTCAGGATAAGCACCCCTCTTTTCAAAATGTATTATCATTATGTCCCTTTACAGTTCACATTTTTCTTTGCTACTACAGTCACATTTAGCTTGTAATAATTTGCTATTTTTATTCATTTGTTTTGTATGACGACTCCACAACAGTAGGCACCAGATCATACTTAAGAGGGAGACTGTTGTCTGTTCTTGGTAGTCAAAATAACATACTGCCTACTGTAGGAGGCTGGCTCTCTATACAGTGTACAAAAATGATGTGCACTGTGCAGAGAGTCCAAGCAACCCCTCCTTGGTTCACAGAGGTAAAAACTCGACCACCTAATGCTCTTATTTTATGGTAACTTGGTCGAGCAGTTAGGCCAATCTTGGAGAAGTTCTAAGCATTTGTTGTACTCACAGTATCAATAAATGTGGACATGCACTCAAAAGAATAACTTGAGACGAATTTACAAAAATACTTCAGATTTTTAAATGAAACCTTTAAGACCAAGATCATCAAAGTACTTTTTAAGATATGATTTTTTATATGATTTTTGATGTAATAGGAATCATTAGGAGAAAACTTTAAAAATACATATCAAAATCAGAAAATGTGTTTACCAATGTTGCCTTTTGTATTTAGGCTGAGGTCATTGTGATGTCCTGAAGGCCAGCAGGGTAGTTCGAGCGGCTCCCGGTTCCGGTAAGAGCAGCTGCTGAAATGTCTTTGGTGGTGATGCAGGACCACTGCGGGGTACCACTTGGAAAAGCACTCCACAGGTGGACTTCAAGGTGAGTCTGGTGGGCTCTCTTGGAGTTTAGAGGTCACAAAGGTTGGGGGACCCTTAGAGTACAGCTGGGTCTCTGGTGCAGCGGCCATGGATGCTGGGTGCAGAGCAGATAGGTGAGCCAGGAGCTGTGTGCAAAGATGCCCTTGGAACCAAGAAGCAGGTCACATTGAGGG
Source organism: Pleurodeles waltl (assembly GCF_031143425.1). NCBI lineage: Eukaryota > Metazoa > Chordata > Amphibia > Caudata > Salamandridae > Pleurodeles > Pleurodeles waltl. The sequence goes on along the minus strand of NC_090438.1, from coordinate 894,418,650 downwards.
TGGATTGCAGGTCAGCAGGGCCACTCTGGAGGGTGGTCCTTATGTGTCCTGAAGTCCTTCATCTAGAGCTTAGTTCTGGTCCTTGGAGAGACTGGGGTGGACTTTCTGAGTGTTTGACGTTGGAGGTCCAGCACCACTGGCTATTGAACGGTTCAACCACTGGAGGTCCCAGTGCCATCAAACTTGTACATGTGCAGGGTTTGTCCTCTGGATTTGTTGGGTAGAATTTGGTCCAGCTGCTATGTCAGGTTCCTTGGTCAATAGCCGTCAATAAAATGGACTTCATTGGTCTTTGCTTCTTTGTTGCAGAGAGTGATACCTTCACTCTGGAGGAAGTTTCTTGGAAATTTTCAGAAGGGTGGAGATCCTCTGAGGTTTTGTACAGTCTTTCTGACGTCCAGTCAACCTCACAGCAGTAATTGTTGAGGCCAGTGTGCAACAGGCACAGTTTGGCACTTTTTTCTTTGTGCAGCAGAACATCTGTTCTCGAGCATTGGGTCTTCTTTGTAGCTGGCCTTCTTGTGTCTTTGGAATCTGATCCACTGTTCTAGGGAGGCCCACTAAATTATGCATTTAGTGGGCCTTTAGGGGAGTTCCTAGTAGTGGCCAATGGGTCATCTACCTTACAGTGGCTACACCCACTATGTGAGCGCTTCCTGTGGGTAGAGGTGACTTCCCGAACCCTGATTGGCTATTTTCCTACCACGCAAGATGCAGAAAAGTGAAATGGAGGGGTCATCTCGCATGCCACACCTTAGGGAAGGTGCAGGCTGGGGGTGGCCACTCCACCTGTCCTTTGTGCATTTTCCCGCCGTTGCTCCATGAAAACTGGGGATTTGCAAAGGTGGCAGCCATCCTCTGCTAGCTGCAGGGCTGGGGATCTTGTTTCAAGGGCAGCAAGCCCCTTGGAGCACATTGCCGGGGGAGGAGGTGTAACACCTCTGCCCAGGAAGGGCTTTATTTTCTGAACTGAGAAAGCAGAGGCTCTAACCCCAGGGTTCCAGAATCTTGTCTGGTGGTGGCAGGCTGGTTATGACCGGCCAGCAACCATGCCAGGGTTAGTTAGCTTTTGCAGGGAACACCTCTAAGGTGGACTCTGGGTACCTTTTGCAATAAACCCAGTACTGGTACTAGCTTGGGTTTATTGTTCTGAGTTGTTTGATACCAAACAACCCAGGGTTCAAAGTGGCCATTATGTAGCTGTGAAACTTGTACTGACCAGTCTGCAGCACATGCATTTAAAATGGCTTCTCTGTTCAAAACTTGTACTGACCAGTCTGCAGCACATGTATTTAAAATGGCGTCTCTGTTCACTTACTATGTCCCAGGTTTGGCAAGGACACAGTAGGGGCATATTGTTCATGCTAAACAAAAGGATGATGGATGGAGTGCTGAACAATTCAAACACTCACCCCCAGTCACAGATCTGGGTTTAATCCATTGTTCTTTTGCTCACCATGCCACCCCAGTTTGGACCCAGCCATATGCAAATCAGTCTTGACACTGTTCCTCATGGGAACAGTCCAGCCTGAACTGCAAAGCCAGTTCCTCCCTGGACCAGAAACAAGCATCCTGGGACCGGTTTCAGGGTTTCACCCTTCATCAGCCAGGCTAGCTTGAATCCAGTGGCACAGTGAACAAGGGACCCACGTCTGGGCATACCTTTGCCACTTAGGGCAACTTTAGCTAAACAAAAGGATGCTGAACGGAGTGCTGAACAATGCAAACACTCACCCCCAGTCACAGATCTGGGTTTAATCCATTGTTCTTTTGCTCACCCTGCCACCCCAGTTTGGATCCAGCCATATGCAAATCAGTCTTGACCCTGTTCCTCACGGGAACAGTCCAGCCCGAACTGCCAAGCCAGGTCCTCCCTGAACCAGAAACAAGCATCCTGGGACCGGTTTCAGGGTTCCACCCTTCATCAGCCAGGCTAGCTTGAATCCAGTGGCACAGTGAGCAGTGGGTCCTTTGCAATCCCTTGCAGTCCCTTGCAATCTGTGCGGCTGCCATCATGGGCCTACCCCTAGTACTTCATGCCCTGGGTGCCTAAGAACTATTTACTAGGGACTTATAGTGGCAGCTAAAGGTATTGCCAGTTGTGGCAATTCATCGCAACAGTTTTGGGAAAGAGGTCTGGCCCGGAGAGCCTGGTTAGCAGTGGCCCTGGACATTAACAACTTCGAAACCACATCAAATACTGGGCTAAAAGGGGAGGATAACCATGTAAAAAAAAGCACTTTCTCACACCTACGTCATTGGTGAAAAAAGGTAGGGGTTACACAGTCTGATGCGGTTGTATTAAATGAGAAATTAAGATACATTGGAACATATTAATTTTCCTTTGACCATCCTCCAAATGGCAAGCAGATATTATCATGAAGATAGCCAGGCGTATAACAGCAGCATGAATTTTAAGGGTCTGATTTAGAAAAACAGAGTAAATCTAGGTCACAAAGTTTATGACCTGGCATCGGTGTAGATGTACTCATTCGAGCAATTCACAATGGTATTCTAGGTTATGCATAGAAAACTTCTGCCAAATCCTTTATTACATGAACTGATATCCAGGTGTCTTCTTCCTCAGGTTAAAATCTGATGACCAAGTGCAAATTCAGATGCTAACTTTCCTTTCCTTTTCCTCCATTGAAAATATTACTTGTCCATAGAGAAGCCCATTACCCTCACACATTTTGGGGCTCTTGCCTTTCCCTTTTCATCATAGAAAATGATTTACTTCAGCTCTTATCAGGAGTATATTTCCCAAACTTTTCAAGGGTCCGAATATAGCTCGTGAAAACATATATTTCTGAGTGTCCACAGACCAACTGGGCAGTCCAACCATGAAGTGTGAGCTCACTGCCCATGGCAGTAGATTCACTTAAAGTTTCACAAATATGATTTTTTATATGAAAAACTGACTTTGTCGATCCTGAAAGAAATTTTATATTCATAAAACTGTCTATTTGCATGTGTAAATTAAACTTACACATGCAAATAGCTTTAGGAATCATGCTGCAAGAGAAACATTGAGGGTTCATGTGTAAGAGAAAGGAGATTCATGAATGCTCTTCAATTCAAATGTATTTGCAGGGTCGTTGCTAGTCAATGGCAGCTTGTGCACCTGCTCAGTGCGGCACACAGTACCCAGTACCAGCCACGGATTGGAAGATTTGTAAACTGTTTTGTACATCGGGCCCATGATTTTGTTACAAGGTAATAGGGAGAAAGGGCGGGAAAAAGGAATGTGTCCTGGACAATGCCACTTTAGCATTACATTCAAAGTGGTTAAATAAAGAATTTGAACATTAGCAGTGAAGTGACCATGAACCAGCAAGGGGCTAGTTACCTGAAAGTTTTTCAGGCAACTAGCTTGGTGTATTAACCTGATTACGTTTTATTGGCCCAAATCGTGGAGACAATAGCCTGAGATTCACTCCTTAAGTGAAATAATGAGTTCTTCTAACTGTAGGGCACAGAAAGAACGAAAATACACTTTGTGACTACAGAAGTATTTATATTTGTGCATAGCCTTTTCTAATGTAAATGTGAAAGCAAAAGCAGAACTTATGAATAAATAGTGTGTTATTTTATTTTTTCACTTAGGTAGGGTGGTGATCATAATATATGGACTATACACTTTTAGCCATTTTAATATGATAAAATCATAATCATGTGTGAAAGAATACTGCATGGCGGCTTTTCTTCAAATGATATCAATTTTTTTTTGTTGCTATTTGGAGTCTTTTTACTAATTCACACGGAAGGGTAGATAATTGAACAGAGGCGGAAGGAGAACATGATTTGTCCAAGACAAAACAGTTTGGTAAATTGGGAAAACCAATATTTTAGAACAGGCTTGCTAGCTTCCAGGTTGTGCTGAGAGGTATACCGCTGGGGATATTGTTCCACCCATTCCACCTGAAATGTCCTCCACCACAATGTGAAGTCACTCAACCTGACAGCATCGTTCCCGCCATTTAGAGTTAGGTCACTTTGACATTTCTGTTGACTGCAGGGAAATGTGGGCACAGGCATGAGTATCTGCTACAATAAAAACGTACAATGCTAAGTGGGAACACTTCAGTGTGTGGTGTATAAATAAAGGACTTAGCCCCATCTCAACACAGTACCATCCAACACTACCATACCTCCTATATCTAACCCAAGAAGACCTTAAATACTACTCAATCAGAGTTCACGTGGCCACAATATCAAGGTTTAGGAGGACACACAATTCTTTATCATTATTCTGCAAGAGAACCATCAAATAATTCAGGAAGTGCCTTCTCAGGCTTTTTCCACCAATGAGATGCCCTTAGAAAGTACCAAATAATATGGGAGCTGAGTATACTGTTTGGTCAGCTGATGCTGCCTCCCTTTGAGCCAATCCATAGGGCACATCTCAAGAATCTCTCTTGGTAATATGTTGCTGCTAGTTTTCACCTCTGCCAGGAGAGCTGAAGAGTTTCAAGCCTCCACCATAAAGGAACCATAGCTTCACTTAACAAAAAGTCGTTCTACCCTCTAGCACTTGAATCATACCCAAGATCCCGTCAGACTTTCATCTAAACAAACATATCAATCTTTGCTGCTTTTTTCCAAATCCATCTGCACAAGTGATATGATCTTTACAATCAGTGCGCAAATGCATTGGTTTCTATATGGACAAAACCAAAGACGTATGTACTTTTGGCCAATTATCTTTCTCATTCAGTCAGCCATGCAGAGGCTGTCCACTATCTAAAAAAGGAATTACTTGCTAACTGTCAGCTTACTCCCCTTTTGTTAGAGTATAAAGGGAACTACCTGTTTCAAGGCAAAGTGAGGGCACATACCATGAGAAGCTTGGCGACAAAAACTGTGCTCTACTTGGGTAACCCTCCTGGATATTTGCTACACAGCCAACAAACACTACCACATGAATATTAATGCAGCAGTTGACAGTCTGTGGGTCAACCGGTTCTATGCAACCTGTTCTGGGAAATATGAGCCTTCTTTCCAATTTATTCTCATTTGATGTAATTATTGTTGTTCTGACTCTGACATGTGCATCTGTGAAAGATCTAATGTGGATTGGTTACAGTGTTGGTATCTTTCATAGATTCACATGAGACCCTCATTCCTTCCTCCCTAGTAAGAGGTGCACTACCTATTTTTGTGTCACCTTCACACATGCTATTAAAGCTGAGCTGTCCACCACTAGGGGAAGTAGAGAGCACATCATGTTCCACCTCATTGGATTAGGTTTGGGTTGTTTCATGTGGGGTGCACATGTTGCTGGATAAACATCGTTATTGTACCTGTGCCCCTTTGAGCACTTTTTGTTTCTGTTTGAAGTTACTGGAGGTTCCCAGCCTGACAATAATGAATGATTGTACATGTGACTCTATGAAAGATACCAACGCTGTAGAACCTGAGTTAAAGTCAATTCTTCCCAAATGGAACCTACAAGCCTTTATCACTCTGCTATCCTTATAATTACAATGCATATACCACAATAGAAACATGCACAAACTTGCATTAACATACACATGGATGAGATTAGGTGACAAAACAGAGTATAAATCTGATTGCACATTGACGAGACCCTCTAAGCCAGTGCCAAATAACTCAGGTTTAGTGAGTGAGTGAAAATCCTTTAGTTACAGAATAGTAAGGCCCTTTTCTTTTTTCTGCTCCAGCTCCCCTTGTGCAGCGTACAAATACTGTACTAAGGGTGGTATACTACAGACTGAGGGGCATATTTACAAGCAACGTGGTGTAGGACAGCAAGTGACCTTGGTACGCTGCCCTGGCCACATGAAAAGGGCAGAAATGCATCATATCTACAAGATAGGGTGCATTCCTGTCCTTTCTCCCTGTGCTGGCACACAAATTGATGCCTAGTGCCAACGCAGGCAAACTAGCACCATGGTGAAAGAGTCTGCATTGTCAGCAGGATTGTTTTTGTGCAGGAAGATATGCCTTCCTGCACAAAAACAATCCTGGGAGGCATTACTTCTTTCTATGTGGGCTGCAGAATGCAGCCCATATAGAAGGAGGAAACAGCAAGTAGAAAGAAAGATATTTCTCTCAGTGCGCCTGCCCTGAGGAGGTGTACACTTTGGACACATTCCCATGTTTACAGACTCTTGTAAATCTGTGAATGTACCAAAACCTGTGGCTATTTTGTGGGAATTCCCACCGCAACGCATATTGTAGGCCTCCCTGATGCAGTGAAAGGCAACAGAGTGACTTGCACTGCATTGCCTTACACCATATCTTCAAGGCCATGAAAAGCCATGCAAACTCATCGTAAAGCACTTCAATGCCTCACCGGGGTTAGTAAGTGCTAAAAAAATATGATTACAATTACAAAGCTTAGATGAACAATGTGCGACTCACAACTGGTGTTCCTATCATTTTTTTTGTCATGCAGATTCCTCCAGCTGAAATCAAGAGCAGTCTGTCCAGAAACACACTGGAATCAGGGAAAAAGAATGGAAATGGGCTCTGCAAATCCTGATAATTGTTATTCCATAGTTTTGTAGGGCAAAGATTAAGTATTAAGTATCAAGGAGCAGATGAGGAATTAGGGGGTCATTACAACCCTGGTGGACGGTGTTAAAGGTGCGGTAATGCCACAAACAGGGCGGCGGACAAAAAAAGGGAATTATGACCGTGGCGGAAACCGCCAACAAAGACAGCCACTTTAACACTCCGCCCGCCACGGCGGTACAGACAAGCAGCGCGGTGGTCACCGCCAACAGACAGGCGGAAGACAATGTACCGCCCACAGTATCACAACCCGCCGATCCGCCACCTTTTCCGGGGCGGTTTCACCGTGGATAAAAACACGGCGGAAACAGCTTTTGCAATGGGAAAACGCTCACCTTAACACACTCCACGAGGAAGGAGGCCACCATGGAGCCGGAATTACAAATCCTACCTGCCCTTGTCTTCCTACTCATGTACGAACACCAGCGCCGGCGGCAGCGAAGACAATGGTGAGTACTGCACCTATGACAGGGGAGGCAAAAGTCAGTGGGACACACACGCAACATCCCCACTCCCACCCCCTCGCACATTACAACACACACACCAATGCATTTCCCAACATCACTGTAACAACCTACAACCCCCCCGGAAGAATGCAAAGACAAACCGAAATCAGTTCAAACATTGTAATGTATCAAAATACATGTTTCAAATATATACAGATATATATAAACTCATTCAAAAGTATATACATTACGAGAAGTAGTGCAGATATGCACATCTCAATGTCCGTGCACCACTGGGCCAAAAATGCATGGGCGAGGCCCACACAAGATACCTGTCCGCAAACGGAGAGAACACTGCCGAGGCATCAGAGAGAAATACAACAGGCACCTCAGGGGGTAAGGAAGGGGGGGGGGACCTCAGCCGGATTACAGCACCATGCCAGATCCACGACGGGGCTCCATGCCCATTGACGTATCCTGGGGAGTGAAAAGCCACAGTCTCTCAAGTCTCTACAGTGGGTGGGTTGCCCACTGCCATATCCTGGGGAGTGCAAAGCCACAGTCTCTCAAGTCTCTACAGTGGGTGGGTTGCCCACTGCCATATCCTGGGGAGTGCAAAGCCACAGTCTCTCAAGTCTCTACAGTGGGTGGCTTGCCCACTGCCATATCCTGGGGAGTACAAAGCCACAGTCTCTCAAGTCTCTACAGTGGGTGGGTTGCCCACTGCCATATCCTGGGGAGTGCAAAGCCACAGTCTCTCAAGTCGATAACAGCCTCCACTGGTTCTGGAGGGAGACTGGTGCCCAGAGTGCTTCATCCTGTGAAGGACAGAGGTAGTGGATGGATCTCTCCACTGGTTCTGGAGGGGGAATGGTGCCTAGACTGGATTAGGCTCCCTGTGACAGCTCCTGTCCCATCACTGTCCCAGCTGTACATGGGATAACGATGCTTGATGTGGCAGTCTTTTCCTTCTGCAGCGGTGCCCTGCCCTGTTCAGCAGTGCTTTCCCTGTTCAGCGGTGCTTGCCCTGTTCAGCGGTGCTTTGCCATGGCGGTCTCTGGGCTGTTCAGCGGTGCTTGCCCTGTTCAGCGGTGCTTTGCCATGGCGGTCTCTGACCTGTGCATTGGTGTGTGGCAAGATGGTCCCTCATTGCCCAGCGGGGCTGTGGCAGCCGGGGCCCTCCTGGGCACTGACTCCGGCGGTGGTCTCCTGACCAGTGACGATACTTTCGCCCTCCTGGGCACTGACTCTGTCGGTGGTCTCCTGACCACTGACGATACTTGGGCCCTCCTGGGCACTGACTCTGGCGGTGGTCTCCTGACCAGTGACAATACTTGGGCCCTCCAGGGCACTGACTCTGGCGGTGGTCTCCGGACCAGAGACGACGGTGCTGGCGGTGGCGTCCCATCCGCCGGGGAGGATGCCGCCCTTCTCCGCTGTGCTGCTCTCACGAGGCTGTGCAGACTTCTTCTGGCACTTCACCGCCTTTGGAGGAGTCACAGCTGACTCTGCAATCCCCCTGGGACCCTTGTGAGTAGTTTTACCTCCGGGAGTCTTCACCCGGTCCTGTCGGACACTTGCCAACTTGAGATGCTTTACAGGGGGTGGACTGGCAGTGCCTTGGCTCCGTGTCACACTGCCTGCCCTGGTGGCCGGTGCACTCCAATCACCTGTAACACGCACCACTGGTACTGGAGTCTTTTTGCCTGAGGCGCTACTACGGGACTGATGAATTGGAGGGGTGGGGATGGGGGCAAAGAGGTCAACGTTGCTGTGGGACAGTTTCTGACGAACACTGGGATGGGTAGCTGGAGGGGGTCTGGGAGTGGAGGAAGAGGAGGTGGTTGTAGGAGGTGTCACTTTAGGTGTTTTGGGTGCAGGTGCAGGTAGTGGAGGCTGTCGTGAGGTGGATGGATGTTGGGTGTGTGGGTGCCCGCGTTTGTGTACTTTGGGAGGGGGTGTCACAGACACACTGGGAGAGGACCCAGGGGACGTGTAAATGGGAGTGGGGGTGGTGAGTGCAGGTGAGCGGGGTGTGGTGCTGGGTATTCTGGTGCGAGTCCTAGTGCCTGTAGATGTAGTGCATGCAGGTGAGAGTGTAGATGACACTGGGAGGGAGGAGAGAGACGATGAGGAGGGGGACACAGTGGAGGCAGTGGATGTTGCTATGTCTGTATGTGTCTGATGCTTGCGTGGGTGCCTGTGGGATGTGTGGTGCCTATATTTGCCTGAGCTACCTTTGTGTGTTGAGGTGTGTGCATGCTTGTCTGTTGGTGTGCTTGGGATAGGCTGGGGTACAGGGGCTTGGGTTTGGGTGGAGGAAGTTGGAGGGGGGAGGCTATTCACAGGGACAATCGCTGCCATCAGTGCTGAGGCCAAAGATTGCAGGGTTCGATGAAGGGCAGCCTGACCAGAATGAATGCCCTCCAGGAATGCATTACCGTGTTGCAACTCCCTTTCTACACCCTGGATGGCATTCACAATGGTAGACTGCTCAACAGTGAGTGACCTGAGGAGGTCAATGGCCTCCTCACTGAGGGCAGCAGGGGTGACAGGGGCAGGGGCTGAGGTGCCTGGGGCGAAGGTGATGCCCACCCTCCTGGGTGAGCGGGCACGGGGCGAACGCTGAGGGGCTGCTGGGAGGGCGGTGCTGGTAGGGATTGTGGCGGCTGTACCTGTAGAAGTGTGGGGCACAGATGGTGCCGCCACCACAAGGGAGCTTCCATCGGCGGACGAGTCCATGTTGCTGGTTGGTGATCCAGTGCCCGACGTGATGCTCCCCTCGCCCTCCGTCCCACTGGTGCATTCTGAGTCCGTGGTGTGGCCCTCCATGGCCATGTGGGATGCAGCTACCTCGTGCTCCGGTGCCACTGTACCTCCGCCTGATGATGCTGATGCACAAAAGAACATGGAGAGCAGAAAAAGAGGGGGGGGACGACAGAAGAAAGATAGGTTGAGTGCATGGCATACCGCTACCGTTGGCGGACAATACATACACAGCAGCCCCCTGCACTATGCCGTGCTCCTGGCCTCTACAGATGCAATTCGTGGGATATGGCCTACATCGCTATGGTCGACATCTGCACACATGGATGCCACAGGGGCATGTATACCTGTACTTGGCACTTTACTGCGGTGGGGTGGAGTGCCACATGGCTTGCATTACGGAGGGGCCTAGCCTATGGAAGTCGCCCTGGCCTAGGGAAACCCACAGCCCTCCTCCCCCACCCAGACCCCTACACTGCACGCAAAGTCCACTGAATTATGTTGTACTCACCCCCTTGTGTCTGCTGTGATGCCCTCAAGCGCCCATCCAACTCAGGGTAGGCCACCGCCAGGATCCGGAACATGAGGGGGGTCATGGGGCGACGGGCACCCCTCCCACGTTGGGAGGCCATCCCCAGCTGAGCCTCCGCCGTCTTCTTGCTCCAGCGGCGAATGTCCTCCCATCTCTTACAGCAATGGGTGCCTCGTCTCTGGTGGACCCCCAGGGTCCGGAAGTCCTTGGCCATGGCACGCCAAATGTCCTTCTTCTGGTGGGCGCTGACCTACATGACATGCACAGGGGAAGATAAGAAGTCATTAGCAAGAGCACCATCGAAGTGAGTGGCCCCCATCCCTGCCCTTGCCATGTGGCACATGCATTCACAGTCCTTAGTGTTCACTGCACTCTGCCCCCTTCCCTCCTACAACCAGCCCTCTCCACCCAGGCATAGCCCATACAACGTGCTCCCTTGGTACTTACCTGTTGGTCTGGAGGACCGTAGAGTAGCATATACTGGGGGAGGACCCCGTCCATGAGCTTCTCCAACTCCTGAGCAGTGAAGGCATCGGCCCTTTCCCCAGACGCAGCAGCCATTGTCTCTTCCAGACCGAGGTCACATCAGCACTTGCAGTGTAGGTCCTCTCCTGTCGAAGATCAGGTATCAAGTGATTGAACAGATAGAAAATGGCGGTGACGTCCGCAGCGGTGACGTCCGCGGCAGTGCGTATCATCACTGCCGGCGCACTTCATCATTGGCTCCTGGGACCCATAGGGTCCAATGTTAACCAATGCAGCATTGCACCGCGGTCTACGACTGCCTACCGCGACGGTGTACAACGGCAGCGCAGTTACCTCACATCCCACTGTCCCAGTTTAGAGGTCAAGGAGCCGCCATTTCAGGGGCCCACATGGCTTAATTTGCAACTGCGTCACACATACCTGGGCCTACACTCGACACACATACAGGAAGATTTTTGTCTTTCGTCTCGTGTTCTGTGTATCTGTGGGTACATACCTGGGATTTTGTTGACTCTGTGGTCGCTGTTGTCCTTCCTAGGCACCGTCAGCTTGGACATTTGAGAAGATGGTGGAATCCTCTGGTGTACTGACCGCTGGTGGACCTGTTGACAATGGAGGAGCGACATTTACTCATCACCTACAGGTTTGACCGTGCCACTATCCTGGAACTATGTACCCAGTTGGAGACAGACCTGATGTCAGCAATCGGCCATCCCACAGGAATCCCCCCTGAAATGCAGGTGCTGTCAGTGCTCCATTTCCTTGCAAGTGGATCGTTTCAGACAACAGTGGCCATGGCATCAGGGATGTCCCAGCCTATGTTTTCCAACGTCTTGTCCAGAGTGTTGTCTGCCCTGCTGAAACACGTAAGGAGCTACATTGTTTTCCCTCAGGTGGAGGATTTGCCTGCAGTGAAAGGTGACTTCATAGGTGCTATTGATGGGACCCATGTAGCTCTGGTCCCTCCCCCACAGGAGTGAACAGGGGTACAGGAACCGGAAGAGTTATCATTCCATGAATGTACAGATGGTATGTTTGGCAGATCAGTACATCTCCCAGGTAAATGCTATGTTCCCTGGATCAGTGCATGATGCCTACATCCTGCGCAATAGCAGCATCCCTTATATGATGGGTCAACTCCAGAGGCACCGGGTGTGGCTATTTGAGGACTCTGGTTACCCCAACCTGTCCTGGCTATTGACCCCAGTGAGGAATCCCAGGACCAGGGCAGAGGAACGCTACAATGAGGCCCATGGGCGGACTAGGAGGGTGATCGAACGCACCTTCAGCCTCCAGAAGGCCAGGTTCAGGTGCCTGCATATGACAGGTGGTTCCCTATTCTACTCACCAAGGAAGGTGTGCCAGATCATCATTGCCTGCTCGATGCTTCACAATCTTGCTTTGCGACGCCAGGTGCCTTTTCTGCAGGAGGATGGTCCAGATGGCGGTGTTGTGGCAGCTGTGGAGCCTGTAGAGCCTGTGGACAGTGATGTTGAGGACGCTGAGGAAGAAGACATAGACAACAGGAAGTCAGTCATACAGCAATATTTCCAGTGACACACAGGTGAGAACAGTTTTCTTTTTGCCATTACATTCAGTTTCACACTTCTACCTCCATCCTGTCTGTCAGTTCATAGCAGTATTTGGTCACTGAGTTGTACCTTTCCATTACGGTTTCACAGGTGTGGTTAGCAATATGTGTCATCTGCTTGCATCCTTCAAGGACTTGTGATGTGTGACATAGGTATGTTGGCTATAAAATTGGAAAGCATTTTGACACTGTCATTGATAATACATATTTACCAAATCACAGACTGACTCCAGATTGTTTTGTGGTTCAAGGCTTATTTCAGTGCTCATAAATGGAGGGGGGTAGTGATATGGTGATGGGGGACGGTGGAGGAATGTCCATGGCAGAGTCCAGTTGTGATGTCATTGATTATGTTTGACCAATGACTTTGTGTTTCACCACTGCGCATATTAGTTGCTCAATGTTCACCAGTAGCACATTGTATGTTTTGTTCAGCCTAGCCGCCTATTGGCTTTGACATTGCATTAGCCATTAGATTCTGTATTCTGCCTATTGGCTTTGACATGCTGTATTCAGTTTAGCTGCCTATTGGCTTTGACATGATATTAGACATTGCATTTTGTATTCAGCTTAGCTGCCTATTGGCTTTGACATGATATTAGACATTACATTTTGTATTCAGCTCAGCTGCCTATTGGCTTTGACATGACAGACATTACAGTTGATATTTAGGTTAGCTGCCTATTGCCTTTAACGTGGAGTTAGACATTGCAGTTGAGAATCCAAGCTGTATTTTTCCAAGCTGTGTTTTTGCACAAGATGAACCAAGATGTTTTCTTCACACCAGACTAGACCTGATAAGTTAGAGTACATTTGGGCCCATATTTATACTTTTTGACGCAAAACTGCGCTAACGCAGTTTTGCGTCAAAAAAATTAGCGCCGGCTAACACCATTCTGAAGCGCCATGCGGGCGCCGTATTTATTGAATGACGTTAGCCGGCGTTAGCCGCCGGCGCTGTCTGGTGTGCGTTAAAAAAAACGACGTACACCAGGCAGCGCCGGCGTAGGGGGAAAATGGCGTATGGGCGTCCACAAATGGTGCAAGTCAGGCTGAGGCAAAAAAATCGCCTCAACCCGATTTGCGCCATTTTTTTTTTACTCCCAACCCCCATTGAAATGACTCCTGTCTTAGCAAAGACAGGAGTCATGCCCCCTTGCCCAATGGCCATGCCCAGGGGACTTCTGTCCCCTGGGCATGGTCATTGGGCATAGTGGCATGTAGGGGGGCACAAATCAGGCCCCCCTATGCCAAATTGTTTTTTTTTAAAAAACACTTACCTGAACTTACCTTAATGTCCCTGGGATGGGTCCCTCCTGCCTTGGGTGTCCTCCTGGGGTGGGCATGGGTGACAGGGGGTGTCCCTGGGGGCATGGGGGGGCACCTCTGGGCTCCTTCAGAGCCCACAGGTCCCTTAACGCCTGCCTTTTGCAGGCGCTAAAAGACGGCGCAAAAGCGGCCGTACGTCATTTTTTTTGACCCGCCCACTCCCGGGCGTGATTTTTGCCCGGGAGTATAAATCCCACGCACATGCCTCGGAGTCGATTTTTTAGACGGGAACGCCTACCTTGCATATAATTAACGCAAAGTAGGTGTCCACGCTAAAAAATGACGCTAACTCCATGGACTTTGGCGCTAGACGCGTCTAACGCCAAAGTATAAATATGGAGTTAGTTTTGCGTCGAAATTGCGTCCAAAAAAACGACGCAATTTCGGTGCAAACGGAGTATAAATATGCCCCTTGGGCCCATATTTATACTTTTTGACGCAAAACTGCGCTAACGCAGTTTTGCGTCAAAAAAATTAGCGCCGGCTAACGCCATTCTGAAGCGCCATGCGGGCGCCGTATTTATTGAATGACGTTAGCCGGCGTTAGCCGCCGGCGCTGTCTGGTGTGCGTTAAAAAAAACGACGTACACCAGGCAGCGCCGGCGTAGGGGGAAAATGGCGTATGGGCGTCCACAAATGGTGCAAGTCAGGCTGAGGCAAAAAAATCGCCTCAACCCGATTTGCGCCATTTTTTTTTCACTCCCAACCCCCATTGAAATGACTCCTGTCTTAGCAAAGACAGGAGTCATGCCCCCTTGCCCAATGGCCATGCCCAGGGGACTTCTGTCCCCTGGGCATGGTCATTGAGCATGGTGGCATGTAGGGGGGCACAAATCAGGCCCCCCTATGCCAATTTGTTTTATTTTTTAAAACACTTACCTGAACTTACCTTAATGTCCCTGGGATGGGTCCCTCCTGCCTTGGGTGTCCTCCTGGGGTGGGCATGGGTGACAGGGGGTGTCCCTGGGGGCATGGGGGGGCACCTCTGGGCTCCTTCAGAGCCCACAGGTCCCTTAATGCCTGCCTTTTGGAGGCGCTAAAAAACGGCGCAAAAGCGGCCGTATGTCATTTTTTTGGACCCGCCCACTCCCGGGCGTGATTTTTGCCCGGGAGTATAAATCCCACGCACATGCCTCGGAGTCGATTTTTTAGACGGGAACGCCTACCTTGCATATAATTAACGCAAAGTAGGTGTCCACGCTAAAAAATGACGCTAACTCCATGGACTTTGGCGCTAGACGCATCTAACGCCAAAGTATAAATATGGAGTTAGTTTTGCGTCAAAATTGCGTCAAAAAAAACGACGCAATTTCGGCGCAAACGGAGTATAAATATGCCCCTTGGTGTTTTCCTTTTTGCTCAGGCTTGGGAAGAGGAGGAGTCTAGGAGATCTGGCCAGTCTCCAAAGGCTTGCATAGTTTTCCCAGGTCTGAGAGGAGGGGGCACGCTTTTCTAAGGATGGCTCAGGGCTTTAGAGAATTAGATTGAAATCTGCTGGACTTCGGGCTGGAACTTGGTGCCAGTTGCCAGTCTCCCGTGTGGGTAGATAATCTCTTTCTCGGAGTTGACCGGAGTCATCAACTTGCAGACCCCAGAAAGATCAAGCTGTAAATAGTTTCTCACACGGTGAAGTATTTGTTTTGCTTTGCATTCAATATCTTATAAATATAACCTGCTGTGTACATTGCAACTGAGATATATTTTGTTTTAAATCTGTGACTACTTTTGTGCTTGAAATCTAATAATTCGTCTCTCACGAACTTGTGGGTGGGGAAGAATTAACAACAATAAAGGTCTTCTTTGAACTCAGAAGTGCATTCTTGATATGTTCTGTAAGCTCTGATACGAGATAAGTAGGAAAGCAGAACACCAGTCCATTAGTCACACAGGTGCACTGCCCATGTGGGCATAGGGAGTGGAGATGGGGCAGTTCCAATCGGGACAGGGTAACAAAGTGGGACAGTGGGAGGACAATCAGGGTGATCTCATTTCCTGGCGGGGGTCTTGCCATCTTGCTCTGTCCTGTTCCTGGATCTCAGGGACCGCTTGCGGGGTGGTTGTCTGTCTGCAGGGGGTGGGGTGCTGGTGTGGTGGTCCTGTGGCGGGCGTCCTGTCCACTAGCGCCGGCGGAGGTGGTGGGCAGTTCATCGTCCATGCTAGTGTTAGGTGCCCCTTGGAGTGCCATGGTGTCCCTCATGGTCTTTTGTATGTCCTTCAGCACCCCTACGATGGTTCCCAGGGCGGAGCTGATGGTTCTGAGCTCCTCCCTGAACCCCAAATACAGTTCGTCCTGCATGCGCTGGGTCTCCTGAAACTTGGCCAGTACCGTCGCCATCGTCTCCTGGGAGTGGTGGTATGCTCCCATGATGGAGGAGAGGGCCTCGTGGAGAGTGGGTTCCCTTGGCCTGTCCGCCACCTGTCGCACAGCAGCCCTCCCAGTTCCCATGTGTTCCTGTGCCTCCGTCCCCTGGACCGTGTGCCCACTACCACTGCCCCCAGGTCCCTGTTGTTGTTGGGGTGGTGGGTTATCCTGGGTTCCCTGTAGTGGTGGACACAGCGCTGATTGACGTGTCCTGGTACGGAGGTATGGGCCCGCTGGGTGGGTGCTGTGCTGGTGTTACCAGAGGGGGGAAGGTCAGTGTTGGGCTGTGCCTGTGCAAGAGGAACCAACTGTCCCGAGGCCCACGATGGTCCAGGCTGATCATCAGGATCCAGTAAGGCAGAGCTGCTGTTGTCACTGTGGGCCTCTTCTGTGGGTGGAGTGGAGTTGTCTGGACCCTCCGGTGTGGTGACGTTCCGTAGTGGTCCTGGAGGGATATAAGAGCAGGATTAGTGCATGTGTGTGAGTAATGGTGTGCAATGGGTGGGTGTTTGTGTACCCCAGTGCAAGCATTCCTGTGTGTGGGTTTGTGTGATGATGGTTAGGGGGTTGTTATGGGTATGTGCAGTGAGCATGCTTTGGTGAGGGCTGACCATGCTTTGTTTTTCCATGCGGGGCTTGGTGTTGGGATGTGTGGTTTGTGTTATGAGTACATTAGTGAGGAGTTGGAGTGATGGGGAGGGGGTGAGGGTGGGGGTGTGTGATGGCATGCAGGTAGGGTGAGGGATATAATAGTTGAGATTTTACTTACCAGTGTCCATTCCTCCACCGACTCCTCCGAGGCCCTCTGGATGCATGATGGTCAAGACTTGCTCCTCCCATGTTGTTAGTTGTGGGGGAGGAGGTAGGGGTCCGCCGCCAGTCCGCTTTACCGCAATGTTGTGCCTGGATACCACAGAACGCACCTTCCCCCGTAGGTCGTTCCACCTCTTCCTGATGTCGTCCCGATTTCTTGGATGCTGTCCCATTGCGTTGACCAGGTCCACGATTCTTTGCCATAGCTCCATCTTCCTGGCTATGGATGTGTGCTGCACCTGTGAGCCAAATAGCTGTGGCTCTACCCGTAGGATTTCCTCCACCATGACCCGGAGCTCCTCCTCGGAAAACCGGGGGTGTCTTTGGCATGACATGAGGTGGTGTGGGTGATGTGTGGGGTGGTGTAAGTGTTGATGTGTGTGTTGATGTGTAGTGGTGTGTGGTGTTTTGTGCGTGTAATGTTGCATGGGTGATGGTGTTGTGTGCCTCTGTGTGGTGGGGTTCTCAGTTGCTGTGCTCTCTGTCTATCTGGCCTTCGTCTCTGATTTTTGGTCGTAGAGGTTTGTGGGTGATGTGGGTGTGTGTTTTATATTATGTTGGGTGTGTGGGAGTGGTGTTTGTATGTGTATCAGGTGTGTGTATTTGTAATTGTCCAATGTGGCGGTGTTTTGGAGATGTGTATGTATTTTGAGCGCAACGGTGTGTACCGCCAATGGAATACCGCGGTTGAAAGACCGCTGCTTGGATTCGTGGGTCGTGATATCATGGGCGTGTTTCTGTTGGCATGACGGTGGATGATTTGTTTTCACCAGTTTATCACTGACCTTTGGTGTGGCGGTCTTGTCTGGGTGTCTGAATTTCGGCATATTTCGAGATGTGGGTCATAATAGCTGTGGTGGAATTCTGCGACCGCTGCGGTGTTTTGGCGGTCTTCTGTACGGCGTAAAGCGGCTTTTACCACCAATGTTGTAATGACCCCCTAAGTGTTCAAAATGTGTGACTTTGTTCTCTGTAATTGTGTCTCCCCTCCGCGGTTCTTCTTGTAAGCAAGTCTTCAGCACTGCCCACTGGCCTGGTCACAGGGGAAACAGCTTTGATAATCATGCCCTCTCTCTAATAATTCAGCGTCTAACACTTCCACAATTTCATTTTCATGCCAGTCCTGTGTCATATTCTGATGTTATTTTTCATCTATGTAATGAAATTTGACAAACGCTGTCACCTTATGTGGCGGCCAAAACACCTATTGTGGCATGTGGAAGTGTTCTATCCTTGTTCATGGATTACATTATTTCCAATATTGCAATTGCTACTTTAATCACTTATATCAAACAGAGGCTGTCCATGTGGTTTGTTGGGATATGGTAGTCCTGAGACCCCGGCTTCACTTTCTCTGAAATGTGCCTTTCCCTTGAGTAGGTAATAGGATATTGGGTGTTCACTTTCTTAATGATGCTTCTTCTCTGGATGCACCATTCATATTGATGTGGATGTTCACAGGATACAATGCTGGAATTACGCTTCATGGGTATTCTTATTGATTTGCAGTTTCAAAACAGTAATCTTCAGGACCACATAGAAGAGGTTAGACATACTAGTGTTTAATCTCAGCGATTAGAAGTAGTGATTTCTCTTGTCAGACCAACAAAACGGTAGTGAGCACTGCATAGGGTATTGCTCAGGCAAGACTGACTTGTGGACAGTGCTTAATTTAAGATGGTGGTTGCAGGTGGGGCCCACTGGCACTCATTTATGGGGACCAGCACTTTCTTTTTCTCATCAGACTTTGACCCTGAGCAAGAAAGTGAAAAAAGTCAAGTCAAGGAGCATAGAAGATGAAGGGAAAGGCAGATGACAATGTGACAAAGAGAGTAAAGAGTGAGGTAAAGGGGGTAGGCAGTTTCTGGCAGTGGATTAAAGTGGCATGACATAAAATCTAAATCACATAGCCTTGGTACTTGGCAACTTGACTTTCAGTAACACTGGCCATGGTCCTCTTAGCAAAACATTGGGTCTCAGCATTTATTCATTTACAAATTAAGCACTGTTTATGGTAGCACAGTAACCCCGACCAAACCTGATGGTTTTTAGTTTAGAGATTCACTATATTGCAGTGGCAGAGATGTCCTCACATGCACATGCTTAGTACTATCCAGGAGTCTAAATTAACTTTTGGGTATGATACCAAAACATCGAGGCTTAAACATCACCTGACAAAAATATTGCGTAAAAGATAGAATTTACAAATATTTCACACAATGGGAGTTAATACAGGAAATGTGCCCTTGATAGAATGTTTTGTTTGTAAACGATATTTAGGCCACAATAGTTTTGTCAGATGATAGTCAGGCAATGATATTCTGACACACCATTGTGTTTCTTTGGGTATTTGAAGGGTTCTGGCTCTGTGATAAATGGCGTAGGTATGATGTCTGATGCCTGGTGCATCTTATTATGGTTTAGTCTGTCATTTCTACTCAAAGAGGGACTTTAAGGCTTCATAGGCAGACAAGGTAGGGTCTGTCCAATTACCTAGCAGCAATCTTCATTGCAGTATCATTTAAAATTGACATAAAGTTTTCTCGGGCAAATGGCATGCACATTTACTGATACAGTCCTACATTCACAGCAATCTCTATACTTAAATATTGGCACTGCAGCCTCTAACCATAAACAAAAATAATTACGTTTACGATTGACCTCCTTTCTCCAGGAGAATTCAAGCAAGCCTTTGCATTTTTTCTCGGACTATGTCTACTGCATATTTTACAGTTTTCAGTAGGATACTGTTGTACACATCATGTGTTAGTACTTCTGAACCAGTGCAGAGTATATTTGAAGATACTTTGTAAAGACAGGGTCTACATTCATATCTAATAGCTATTGCATTTTGTATGAACAGCCCAGACATGGAACTCACAAATGTTCTTTTCAAGTACATTGAGACCTGGACTCGAAACACATCTAGTGTCAGACTATTGATTGTGATTTGTTTTATCCCCTTCTGGTATGTGCTGTAGATAGGATGCTGTCCTGTGAGAAATACATTTTAGCTGTAGTGTCAAGTTGTAAGATCCTTCTTGTAGCTGGTGCTGGAGCACTCTTATCCTTCTCAGGAACCAATGCTCGTCGAGGTCAATGGATCTTTGGATCCTGCAAAGGATGTGGTAGAACCATTAACACAATTTGAACACCAACCAATTAAGTTACACATAATGACCAATGTGGCCATACAAGGAAAACTCCAGTCAGGAATAAAATTAAGGGATTTTTTACAAACCCAAGGCTCAAAGTCATATAGACAGTTTGCAAGACAACGTTCTAAAGATACAGAATCACCAAGGGCTGCCTAAGGCGACAAAGTAAGTGCAGACGAAGTAACATTAAAAGAACTGAGCATTCGACAATGGCAAGGACAATGTAAAACATCAACAAGATTATCTGAGATACAGAAAATGAGCGTTGCTCAGCTTGGATAAGCATAAGTCAATTTCAGATCAGCAGAGTTCAGTTTAGCTGGGCACAGGGAAACCCTACAGTTAACCAAATCAGGAAAATGTGTGGGCAAAAGACAAATAGAGCAAAAAGGGCAAAAATAAATTCGGAAAAGGTCATCTTGGGCAAAAGGCTACTAACTAGGGTGGGCAAAAGGTAGGTAAAAAGGGAATATATTAGCAAGACAGAAGCTCAGTCAAGAGTCTTTTGCAAAGGTCAGGAGGGAAATCTCTAAATCTGAGCAAGACATTTAAAGGGGCAAAGACAGAGAGGAAGATAACTCTTCAAGGGGCTTATGGGAGTCTGTCAAAATGGAAATCTGACAGGAATCTGAAAAGATCTGACCAAAGTCCATATCAACGTACATACAGCAATCTGATTTGTTCAGGACAACAGTTCATTTGACATTAAAGGGAAACATCCAATGGAAATTGATCATGCGTCTCCAAGTTAAAGCATTCTCATTTCTTCCCAGGTCTTTCATAAGAACATTATCTATCCATGTAGCTGAGTTTAAACAAATGTTTAACTTGCTAGCCCACAATCCAAGATGTTCCACATCCAGCGTCAAATTTGTACAACTCTTTATGTGTAAAACAGTAGAAGTCTGTTACCAAAACTAGTCTTTTCATGTGAACGAGGTCTGAAAGAAAGGTTCACAATAAGGGAATGACTTTACATTGTCTTCACAATCATGAATTACAGGGCCTAGCAGGCCTCACTTAGGCCAATGCAAGTGAGATAATAAATCACATTTATAAATCAAACAAAACACATTTTTATATGCAGACTATAATTTCTACATTAATAATTCTCCATTAGCATTCAAGTTACAGTAATTTTAGACAAAATGACTGTTAATACATTTCAGTCATTATAATGAGGAATTGCACTTCTCTGTTTTTGCACACATATTTAAATCAATAATCATTAGACATTCCATATTGTTTCAATACATGCTATTATTTTAGAGTGTAAATTATAACATATTATCAGTTTAACCCTTTGAAATGTAATTCAACTTTGATAACATCAGGTTTTTAACAGTAGTCTAAATGACTGCACATTTAAATGCCTTCTCAGGGCATCATTCTACAGTCAACCATTAGTACTTTGGTTAAAATGATGCATACATTGACACGTATAGATGACTTCTGTGACAGGACAGACAGAACTAAAGTTTCTGCTACATCACTGGTAAATTTGATGTAGTTGGATATACATGTCCCACTATACAGCTTAAAGAGAAATGCCATTAGGAGATTTTGACAAGTGATTTCAGTTATTTGATTTTGGTTTCGTTAATGTTGTATGTGCTTTGGACTTACAAAGAACTCCTTCTTACTACCCTTTGTTTAACTACCTGTCAGACAGTCAGGTGGGCAGTTCCCATAGTTAGCCACTGCTTGCTAGAAACAGGCTAATCAATTCTGGCAGTAAGACTTTATGCATCTATGATGGAGTGGCATAGAAACAGGGTCATTACAAAGGAATGGGAGTGGAGAGAAAGGGCCCATTATGATCCACCTCCAATACTACTGCATTATAATTTATTTATGGATTGTTAAATCAAACCTGCCTTCTTTATTAATAATGAGGCAGCATACACGGCCAAACTGCTAGATGGAACGCGGAATGTAAAGTTCCAGGAAACACAGCAGCACCAGACCACATCATAGGACCTTACCGAAGACCTCAGTGATAATTTGGATGAGGAACATTTTTTCCTGCTTCTCGACTAAAATGGGACTACCAGCTATACTGTAATTTGGTAATCCAAATCAGGAGAATAGAGAGGACTTCAAGTTTCCCCTTTTAAGAATGCTGTACTGCTAGGCAATTTGCCTACGATATAACTGTGCAGCCTCCTCCAAAGATGGGAGCTAACACCAATGGCAGCACTTCCCTGTAAGTGTAAGCCCTGAAAAAGCCCTAGGCCTGCGCGCGCCACCAAGGAGGCGAAACATGCATTTGCTGTTCCTCTGCAAGCAAATAAAGTAGCTATGATTGCTTTCAAAATGGAAGTATTAGCATTAAATGTAATTGATTTTAAATATGTCTGTTATGTTTCTTTTATCTATGAGTAATGCGAAGAATTATCAATAACTGAACAATGTAATTTGTAACAAACAATGTAATTTACGCATGGTTAAATTATTAATGAATGCGCTTCTTTCTCTAGATATTGCTAGATAGAACCAGATGCCAAGCTGCTGTGTTTTCTCTTTACTTATGGGTCATATCTTTTATGCTTAGAAGTGTTCAGGGCACCCTGCGAAACAAAAGGAGTGACAAGGGGCCCCACACCACTTTTTCACCCGGACCACAGAAAACGTTTTCGGGCCTGCATAGAAGGTAGAAAATACACTTAACAGAAGTACATTTTGAACAAAAATATTTCTGTTATTTGACTGGTTTTACAGCGGTGCTGTCTGTATTGTCTGTCCCCAAGATGAGGAATCACGTCGTGTTGCAAGGACTGTGTGGAGGACGCATTGAATGTAAAGCAATCAAGATTATTAGATGATAATCAGGAGTGTACCTTTTGTGATAAAACATGAATCGAAATTAATAGTCGAAACTCAAAAATGCCTTGCTTATGATAAAATATAATTTGTAGTTTTTCTGGCAGCTTGTAACAAAACATGCGTTTTTGTCTCTGTGATAAAACAGACAAGTACTTTGGAAGATCAGGAAGTCTGACATAGCTGGTTTCAGTAATAGGCTTCCAAGGTATTCTGTCAAGTGCGTTTTAGGCTAATGTCACACACAGTGGTTAAACAATGGTCAGAATTAATCACACAGAATGTTAAATACAGCAATCAAACTTGTAAAGAGATGGAAGAGCTCAATTAGAGCGCGGGGACATTTTGTAATATTTGTGGCACTTAGAGTTAGAAATGCACTGCATGATAAAATCTGATTTAGCGGTGGCAGTAAACTAAACTGCAGGCCCAGATCCACGTGTAAGATTTTAAAATCTAAATGTTAACTGCAGGTAATACGGACGCGTAACATTACCTTTTGAGCTTCATCAATCGCTGCATTGGAAAGTTACTCTGAGAATCGCAGGTGAATTATTTATAAAACAGAGAAGCATTCAAAGGGAAAGGTCCAATTACTTTTTGGTAATCTACATTCTTCCAATCCTTCCGAATCACAGTCCTTCCACTGTGAATCCTCTGCGCTATCGCGTTAAACTCGTTGTTCATAATTATTACCGCCGAGAAATTAAACCTTTATCTCCCTTTTCATCTTTTATGTTACAGGCTTGATAGTACATTTATTTACACTATGCTGAAATTCATGCTCGAAATGTCAGGTTGCTTGAGACAAATAAATAAATAAACAAACAAACAAATGAAAACATAAATATGTGGCTGGCGTCTTGGTTGTTGGCCCTCCATGATTTTAAAAAGACCACTGTCTTGAGACAGAATTCTATCACGTCACATGCATTTAAAGGTAGTACAAAAATGCTTAACTGGATACCATGTAAATAACAGTGTACCCCAAAGACTCATCTTGGGTATTATACAAATCCAAACATAATGCTGAAAAAAACAGTATGGGGAAACCCGAGTGACTACCTAGCGAATGTCACTCAGGGGCACCACTTAACTCAGCCCATAATGTTGGCACGCTCTACCATGCATGCCTGCAGGAACAGGAAATATATCCTTGGCTTTCAAGAGTGTAGATTTCGTCCACATGCTAAGTATGAAAGAACATTCCTTTTTCCTCTATAAGTCGGACCAGCAGTCACACTGACAAATTCTAACAATCCATTCTATCCAAATGCTTCAGCAAACCAATCCTTAAATCCAGAGTATGTAAAGATTTTTCATTTAAAGTAAGGGTGGGCGGAACACGCAGTATTTGACTCTGCAGGATTACACAAAGTTGCATAAAACTCTGCAAGACTTCACCGAGTTTTGCCAACAGGTGGAAATAGGCAAGTCACACTGCTGGCTCTATGATTAAGTGCTGGGAGTGCGTGTCACACTGACAAATCAGCGTCAAACAGCACCACATGTTGCGCAAAAAGGTGCAGAAATTTGAGTTGATTTTGCTGCTACTCGAGTAGATTTTCTGCTTGAGTGGCAGCCTTCTGACCACAAACGTTTATGACTGCCTGCATTGGAAAAATCTTGCTGGATGCCCTCCTGGTGACTGAAAAGCACTGTAGGGTACTCCAGCGCTCGCTTGCTAACTTACCATTTTGGAGCCACATGTGAGAAAAAATTCTGCCACCCAGCGATTGGTGGAATTTTGCAGAACTGTTTATTACAAGTATAAGGCAGAGTTTGCAAAATGCTGCTAATTCTTCCAATGGAACGGAGTATTTCTCCCACCCCTAGAGAAAAGGAGGGGGGAAACAACTTATTTTTCCACTGGAAGTTTGAAACCTACATTAGGTCTAAAACCTGTGCCTCCATTACAGTCTTATTAAGGCAGGAGTTGACCATAACAATTGTCTTCAATTACCAAACTCACAGCACACGAGCCATTGCTTTTATTAATGCTACCCTAGCAGATAACAAGGAGAAGGCGGAATTCTTTAGAGATTCAGTAGGACTCTTTTGAAGTCCGTGCAAAGTGAAGAGAATGTCATACGATGACAGGGAAAATTAATGATTAGTCTGCAGGCTCAATGTCTCACAGCTGCCACTATGCTCTTCAAAAGCCCATATGACTCCCTATGTCACAGACAAAGAAGTCTCAAGAAGAATCGATCAACAAATGGTCTGTCTCTAAACTCCTCTCATAGAGGGAAAGGTGACATATCAATAGAATAATTTATTTGAAGCCCTGTCATTCCACACTGGCTGATATTAGAGATACCTTCCTCCTTTATCTGTGTACTGATGAAGCAGAAGCCTTGATACTACTTAGCGTGTTGATACTATGTGACTCATTTCATCATACAATTTTCTAAGATCACCCTAGAAAATAGGACAGTTGTGACTGGGAAAGCTCTTTACTGAATGTAATCATTCATCAACAAAAGCAACAAACAGGTCAGAATCAGGACTTCCTTCTCAGAAATGGGTGTCACAGGTTATAATCCAGAAGAATAATCAAATTCAGCACTTATTTTAAATCTATATGAAACCTCTAGATCCTGCCAACTATGCAGCTAGACACCAAGGCCCATATTTATACTTTTTGACGCTAAACTGCGCTAACGCAGTTTAGCGTCAAAAAGTTTTGCGCCGGCTAACGCCATTCTGAAGCGCCATGCGGGCGCCGTATTTATTGAATGGCGTTAGCCGGCGCAAGCAGACCGGCGCTGCCTGGTGTGCGCGAGAAAAACCACGTACACCAGGCAGCGCCGGCGTAGGGGGAAAATGGCGCATGGGCGTCTTAAAATGGGGCAAGTCAGGTTACGTCGAAAAAATCATCGTAACCCGACTTGCGCCATTTATTTTCGACGCCCATCCCCCATCAACATGACTCCTATCATTGTAAAGATAGGAGTCATGCCCCCTTGCCCAATGGCCATGCCCAGGGGACTTCTGTCCCCTGGGCATGGTCATTGGGCATAGTGGCATGTAGGGGGGCACAAATCAGGCCCCCCTATGCCAAAAAAAATTATAAAAAAAAAAAAAAAAATACTTACCTGAACTTACCTGAATGTCCCTGGGGTGGGTCCCTCCAGCCTTGGGTGTCCTCCTGGGGTGGGCAAGGGTGGCAGGGGGGGTCCCTGGGGGCAGGGGAGGGCACTCTGGGCTCATTTTGAGCCCACTTGTCCCTTAACGCCATGCCTGACCCAGGCGTTAAAAAGCGGCGCAAATGCGCTGTTTTTAGCCACGCCCACTCCCGGGCGTCTCTTTTGCCCGGGAGTATAAATACCACGTAAAGGCCTGGGAGTCATTTTTTAGACGGGAACGCCTCCCTTGCATATCATTAACGCAAGGAAGGGGTTCACGCTAAAAAATGACGCACATTCCGGGAACTTTGGCGCTATACGCCTCTAACGCCATAGTATAAATATGGCGTTAGTTGGCGTTAGTTTAGCGTCGAATTTGCGTCGAAAAAAACGACGCAAATTCGGCGCAAACGGAGTATAAATACGGCCCCAAATTTGTAAATAGACAGTTATCATAAGAAAACACCTGAAAACCTGAAGCAAAATATATTTTAGATAGAAAGATACATATGGTTTTCTCTGTGTGAAAATCTGAGCAGGGGCAGAACTCGATTCCTGCTCAGAAAGTAAAAAAAAAAAAAAGCTATCTGTTTAGACTCTAATGTATCCTTTTCCCACTGCTCTGCAATGTCACAACAGGACTAAGATGACTAAAGGCCTGACAGCATACCAATTCAAACTACTGCTCCACAATCTTTTTTGAGTTCACAAATAAAAGATTCTACAACTCAAGAATCTAAACTCAAGCAGGTAGACTCTGGTTCAACTGAAGGAAGTCTAATCATATCATTCAATGGGAAGAAACATGGTTGAAAACCATATTGTCAAAGGGTCATGCTTCTAAAAGGCCCATTCTCCCTTTCAGATCTCGACCCAGACACCCAGGATTTATAGACACACTGACAAGATCCTGTTTCTGGGAAGTCTGCCTTAAATTGCAGAACAACTCACTGTGTAATTACCATCCTCATCCTGACAGGATGGGCCTTGAATAATTAACAAGAATATTCAGACCAACCTCAATGACTCCTTCACAACCAAACGTCCATGGTAGTGCTATGAAGTAGCTTAGTTGACATGTTTGTCTTACACAAAACTTATAAATAAGTGTCACTGCAGCAGCTCGACTATTAGCAAAGTCAACTACTGTTGAAGTTGGACACCCTTATCTCATTGAGTTTGTGATATGAGCATCAGAGCCTCGCTTTCTGTCAGTACAGTTCCACCTTGCCTACAGAGAGATTTTTTATTAATGGCGAGAGTTCACAACCTAATGAAGTGTAACTTATTCCTAATCATTAGGAATTTACAGTTTGCGAGACCTTTGTGAACGGTAACCCCCTTTTCCTTGGAAAGAAAATGAGCTCAGATCAAGCGATCAACCAAATACCTGAAAACATGAACTATTTCTTCATATAACACTGCCATTACTGATGTGTGAACCTTGTGAATGCTCTTGGGGAAGAGATAAGGGAGAAGTGTGTAATGGCTTTGTCCCATGACCAAATAGAGGACCATCTGGTACTTCTGGTACAGCAGGTCATGCAGCTAAGTGCTGCAGAGAACCAATGAGACCAGGAAGTTGCCATGACAAGTCAGCAGGATGATCAGTTGCAGATTGGTCATTTTGAGTGGAACGTGTAGGACAAATATATTTATCTCTTTCAGGTCTACAATTAGTGGGAGTTCTCAATAAGGATAAAGAAATACAACCCTAAGTTGGTAGTTCTTGGGAACAGGAACTATAGCTCCCATCTGTGGCGTGGTGAGTGATCCCACAAGCACTCCCTGGCGTCTTTGTAGGCAACAGGACATCGAGGTTTCCACAAAGTAAAACTATGACAGCCTTTGTAGAATGTATTGGCTTAAGGCACATTTAGCACTCCAGGACCCACAGGTCTTACATGATGAAGACCCATTAGTGCTGGAAAAAAGAAAATTGACCTCCTGTTTAAGGATTCTGGATTGCTGCAGAGGCATTGACACACATTTATGTATTTACAGGTGTGCTAATGAACATGCTATGTAGTATCCAGAGCTTGTCTCAAAAACTATTACCTTGCCCCAGAATACATTTTCTGACTCTCAATTCTGCTTCCCAACATGCTGCAGTAGTACTTTGGAATAAACCACCAGCAACACCATGTTTGCAACAGTGGCTGTTTTGTTGAAGCTGGATGACTGGTGACTGCTTCATCAATCGGCTGTCTCTGCAGACATTCCCATTGGTGAGGCAAGTACTTTACCACACACCATCATATGCTTTTTATGTATGCCGAGCAAGGATCCTTTTTCCACTAACACAGGGCAGCTCTTGTTTCACTGCATCCCTGTGTACATGGCTGCTTCCCTGTGTACACGAGTTGTTGTCCTAGTTACAGCACCAAACAGGCAAAGTGAAGGCCAGTCCTTGCTAAGACCTCTGTACTACAGTAGCAGAGGAAACCTCTTAAAACAAAAATATAACAGTACTAGAGGGCACTACAATTAAAATAGCATTGGAAAGAAACATGATCATGCAACCATATAGTCAGCTCAAATAGGGCATATCCACATGAAAAGGGAAAGGTAGAGAGCATTGCAGTGCAACCATATATTCAGCCCCTAGAGAACATAGTGCATTACACATTTTCAGGCCTAACAGGCCCTTAGAACACAAACTACTCCCAGCTGTAAAGAAAAAGCTCCAACCATGAGAGAGCTTTCAAAGACATTGAATGGTGGGAGAGGTGATTTTGGGGTCCCCTCCAAACTAGTGTGGGGACCGAGAAGATGAACAGGCTGTGCTGAACGTTTTGGTGGTAGTCCCATTGTCCTAGGACCACCACAGGCTGAGTTGTGGGCAAACATGTGTTGTGAAAGGGATGCCCCGCAAAGCATTATAGGCGAGTGCAGTGAATATTGTAGTATCGGCTCTCCCGCTGTGCCAGAGAGATCTGCCTTGAGGGTTTCCCTTGTGTTTTTTCTCTTTAAGAGGCGCCAGCTTGTTTATTTATTAACTGCTAAACTTTTGAGGAATTTAGGAGTGGAGCTGCAAATGTAACCTTTTAATAAAAAAGAATCCTCCTTCAGCTTGTAGACTTTGTTGGGTGCAGACACCGCAAAGAAACAGCGAGATGCCGGGTGTAGAAACAACATACCGCCACAAACGTGAAGTAGAGAGGCAAAAGAAAGAAGTAATGTGCCAACACTAAGGTATATGTCCGGTCTTGCAATAATCCATGTAAAAGGGTCATTTTCCAAGGCAGTAACAGAACATCCTCAAGGTGGGACAAACTGAAAGCACTTACCTAACAAATCAAAGGAATTTTGAAAGGCAGGTGAAAGAACTAATAAAAGTGATGGGGGTACAATGGGCGAGGTGAAAGCCCACAGAGGTAGATTACAGCATGCCAAGAGACAGTGCATGCGTGCTGCCTAGGCTCAACCTAAGCAGAATGAAATAAAGATAAAAGTGAAGCATATACTTAGCATGCCAGGCAGTAGGTTGCTGTGTTACTGGAAAGGAAAAAGACAAAAGTGCGACGAGTGACTGGAATGTTTTCTGGGGAGGGAAATGGAAAGGAAAAAATGGCTCATTAAAGGATTCCCAATTTCTTGAAAGAACAATAATTTGCTTATTGCAGGGCTACCACTGAGGAAGTAATGTATGATACGTTTTCCTTAAAGTGACTCTGAATATAGTAACATTAATGTACAAACCGCCAGCTGTAAAATGGTACTCACTGGAGCAGGAACACCGGTTTGATTATCACATGGAAACCAAAAAAGGAGTGATGTTCTACCAAAATATTGAGTTTTTATTATCAACAGCAGGTCCTCAATTTTATCTACCATTGTATCATCAAGGTAAATAGATGTGGAAGTAAAAATTACATATTCTTTACTTTCCTATAAACTTTTACCTTGACAATGTGTTGGCAGTCAATATCCTGGAGTTGTGTATGTTCAGATGAATATTATTGACCATGATGTTTTGACATGCAACCAGGCTGTGAAAGTGGTTGCTATAATATGCTTGTACAAGGCAGATGAATCAATAAGGAAGAGATTAACAAGCATTTTGAGAAAAATAATTTAAAACATTTGGATTTTGATTTCTGTACAGGTTATTTCCTTCAATGCAAATCTGTGTTAAGCGAGCTGGTGTCCTATTCTTCCTTACCCTTATCTGCGCACAGAAAGCTCCACTGACCGACGGAGTTCTGCTGATGAAAGAACCGTAACTTTTACTACACACCTAGTACATACCTAGAAATGAAAACAATCAAAAATTAAGAATTTCATGCATTGTCTAACACAAGTAAGAAGAAAAATCAGAACAGACGGTGGGCTTCTACAAATCACTACTACCAGAAGACAGTGTCACTTGAAAATTGTAGATTAACAGAATCAGAAACTTCATGACTTGGACTAGAAAATTATGGTTTGTCCATGATTAATCATAGTCATTATAGTCCTCATGACAGTGGCATCAATACATAGCTAGCCAAAGAATACCCCACTAGGATTCATTGTTCAATAAGGTAGCTGTACAATTTTGAAAACGTTAGAAAATTGGCCTGTGTAACCTCAGCAAAATCACATATCTGAAATTTCATGTTCACAGCAGTCAAGGCATATTCTTTGACATTGACTTGTGTCATGGGGGCACCATAACAAGACCAGCCTATGTTAGCCACATGATGTTGAACCGTCAAACTTTCTTTCAAAGCTAATGCCACACCTTCTGGGCAGTGGGTAGGAATGGGGGCACAGACAGCCCGGCAGTAAGATGACCTCCACATAGTGAGCTCTGCTGGCCTATGCCAATCCATCATCAATCTGCAGTGCTAGGAAGCCCATAAGCACCTGTCTGCAGAGGGACATCGTGGGAGTTGGCTGAGTCCAGGATTTCCACATTTTCCAGCTCTGGGACAGAGGAACAGTGTTCAACTGTATGCTGGGCATGGATCACGAGGCAGGTGAGGCCTGGCAGCCTGACACCTCCTACTGCTGTGCCATTGGACATGCTGTTTCAGCGGGGACCCCAGCCCCGTCCAGTTGGTGACATCATTAGCCCCTTGGAGGGTATCCGTGACACATGAGACCAGGGGCAACTTGATCTGGCTTTGGGCCCATTGCAGAAGTAAGAAGTGGCTGGGGTGATTGCTGGTCACTTGGTCAGCAGCTCCTGTGCCTGAGAAGGAGGTCCAGGAGCCTTCTGTTGATACCGGACCTGCTTCAAAGCTTCTTGACCTCATATTCTGCCCTGAATGGCTCTCTCACTGGGCGATGGTAACACCTAGCCATTGGAGACAGATTGCAGGGCTTGCCTTCCTCCCTCCCTTCCTCCCTTGCTCAGGCCCTGCTCCTTCACTGAAGGATGTGGGGTGAGGCGGGACCCCAGGGAGTGCAGACGCTCTGAGCTGTGGGGGGCCTCCATATTGATGATACCTGGATTTGGTGCCCTGATCCAACATGTGGGCCAGAGCAAGTCAACTAGTGACCACTGACTGACTAACTCTTGCTCACATCTCAGCCAGACCACTGCCATTGGATCTGCTCATGCCCTCTGGCCCCCTGCATGAGAAGTCATGGACATGGCAGGACTCAGCATGCCACCAAGTACTATAACTATCCATCATGGGTGAAATGGATTTCAAACTGTCTACACTGGCCTTTGATGGGAAAAGACAAATGCGCACAACAGACCTGGACCACTGCTCTCAAGCATCCGCTGATCATGCAATGGGGACAAGCACGCAAGACCTAGACGTTAAAGAGATGCTTGTTGATATGAAAAATAGCCTCCTCACCATTGATACCAAAATTGACCTTGTGACCAGGAAAATCGACCACATAAATGAGATTTTGACAAGCAGGATGATTGCCTTGAACACCCTGAAAACTGCACTTCTGACATCAACGACTCTCATGACACTGCTAGCTAGTACCTTCTTTGCATGGAAAAAGTACTTGGAGATTATGACGTTTAAGAATGAAGACCTCAAAAAGCGTACTCTCAGCGCAACAACCTCCACACTCTTGGAATCCCTGAATCCACTGCCATTGACAAAATGGAAACTTTTGTCAAACACATGCTCCGTTTATTATTTGGGGATGCTCTCTCACTGGGCTTCATTGTAGAGTGTGCACACCTCACGCTCAGCCCATACCCACCTCCTGGTGCACTGGCACAACCTATCGTGGCCAGATTCCTCAACTACAGGGACACCATCTTACAGTTTTCCAGAGAATCCTGTACTGTCTGGTATCCGGGTAACAACATCCCTCTCTATCCTGATTTCACACTTGCAGTGCAGACTGCCTACCAGGAATTCCTGCCTTTTAAATGCCTCCTTCAAAAATCTGAGGTTGCCTACTACTTAATGTACCCAGCAACACTTCAGATTCAGCTTGATGGTAAACAGCACTACTTCACGGACTAGTCAGTCTGCCATGAAATTCTCCTGAAAGTTGATGAACACTAAAGTAACTACTGAGCCCGGGCCTGCACTGTCCAGGGATGGCTGCTTAAGTGACAGCAACTACATGCCCAAGCATTACCATAATAAGGAGCGGCTCCTCTCTGATGCAAATGTGAGTGTGGCTGCCCTGTATTGGATTCCAGCTATGTGGCTGTGCTGGCTTTGTCTGTCCAGGTTGTGGATGTCTGGGTCAGATTTGGGTTGGTGACTTTACCTATTACAGTTTGGGTACTTCCTGCACCCACCCCTGTTAGGAGTACATTTCTTGCGGCCACCTATTCAGTTCACGACTGAGAAGTTTACCTCGTTCTTTGTCACTCCAAGGGATGTTTCCCTTTGTGATGCACCTATGTTGGGTTGTGGATTCAGGTACAGGTTGGGCTTGGATCTTTCAACCAGCTGGGTGGGTTGAAATGGTTGAGATTTTACATGCCTCACACTCCACAAGCACTCTCTTTCCCTTCTTATAGACACTTGCATGCAACACATGCCCCCTCTCTCAGCAGGGCGATTTGCATACCCTCAGACTACCAATTAACTGCCAGACCACAAACATTCAAGGGCTCAATGATAGGCATAAGGTGCGCCTAGTGCATGTCTACTGCGACAGGCACCTGCGTTCTCCAAGAACTCCACTTGATCCTGGAAACTGCCCCCACCTTTGGGCTGTGTGGATCGTGAAGATGCATGCCTCCCTGTACTCTAGCTATGCTCGGGGCACTGCCATACACATGGTCTACACTGGTACACATGGCACACTTTCTGTGACACAAATGGCAGATTTGTTATTGTGTCTGGTTCACTGTACACTCACCCTGTCATTCTAGCCTCGGTCTATGGCCCCAACACGGACTGTCCAGAGTTTTTTATGGAGGTTTGGTGCCTAATCACCACCAAGGGCCATGGCACTTTTCTGTGGGGTGATCCTTGGTCACTCTGTGTTCAGATCAAGGGCCACCAGGCTGCCCACTTATGTGTGATAACCACCTACAAGACGTTTGGTGCATTTGCACACCAACAGCACTGAGGGCATTTACATCACTTCCACCCATGACACATGGTCCAGACACCCTCACAAGTACCACAAAAGTCACTCACCTCCTGCAAATGTTCTCCGATCGTGCACCTGTTCTGTTGGAGATCGCTTCCCTTGTTGCTACCCTCGGACCTTCACTTGGAGTTTAGCTCTGCACGCTCTCTGTTTGAAATAGGGGCTTCTGGTTGATTAGGGTATGCACCTAAGCCAAGCAGAACCCACCACTCTAGTCAGGCTACGCTACTTACACATCTAAGATGACCTGTGCTCACCCTCTGGTAGCCTGTAGCGGATCAGGCAGGCTTATCCTAAAAGGCAATGTGTTTCATATTTGTGCAACACACACACACAGCACCACAAAGAAGATACCACAAAGGGACTCCACAGAAAATATAGAAAAATACAGAAAAATAGAGATTATTTATGTGAATAAAATAAGACCAAAACGACAAAAATCCAATCAGGTCATCACAAGTCATGCTTCTTTAAAGGTAAAGGTCATCTCAGTGTCTGATTTCAATGGGCTCCTCTTAGAACCTTTACAGTAATTTCTTACTTGTGATGAAATGTAACAAGTTTGGTTTGGGACTCAGTATGCCACTTCATTACAGAACCTTTGGTGAGAAATGCAGCTGCTGGGGCCATTGGTGGGCTACGCACACGGGGCCCGTGTTGCTGCAAGTGAGTGCACAATTGTCTGGGTGTTGGGTGGCCAGAAATGCAGGGCATGAGCATACATGACGATTGAGGTCTCCAGGGGCACTGCTCCTGCAGTGCTCACAGTGCAGATGTACTGCTCCTCCACTGATTGGTCGAATAGTGCAGGAGGGCTGGGATGAAGTACTGCGCTCACTTCTCTAGGGTGCCAGCGGCAACAGGCAGCTCAGGATGGTGTGGGGCTCAGATGAAGCACAGCACTCACTTCTCAGGGGTGCCAGCGGCAACAGGCCCTTCTCAGAATGGTAATTTGTGCTGAAATCCTTATAGGCCTTAAGTTAGCATGAGCCAAAGCAGAATGGTAATTTGTGCTGAAATCCTTATAGGCCTTAAGTTAGCATGAGCCAAAGCTTAGCTGTTTGACTCTCATATTAAATGTATTTTTCCTATCTTGCAGTGTGCTGACTCACAAAAGGACACGACGAATGTAACCATGCTTGATCCGTTCCCATGAAATTTTTCATTGCTTGTAGGGTGATGTTAAAACAAAATGAAACAGTGTAGATTAATGTAATGTACAAGGTCATTCAAACCGGTGAAGACAATGGAGCTACTGACCAAAAGATGTGCAAAGAATTACAGAAAGATGAAATCATACCGGACGTGCCACCTCTGAAGACATCGAATAGGAAAACAGATCAGAGACTTGTAAAATAATATGGGGTGAAAGAATAGGTGACCTAATGTGTTTTCTGATAGGTTGAAGATAGTGGGGTATAACAAATGTCCAATAGAATTTTGGGGGAATGTACCGCGAAAAAGGGATAAAAACCCATGACACGGGGAGCCATTTAGAATTAGGTAGGGAATGCTATTGATTTGATCCAGAAACTTTGTCACTCTGGGGGTCATTCCAACCCTGGCGGTCAATGACCGCCGGGTTGGAGGACCGCGGGAGCACCGCCGACAGGCCGGCGGTGCTCCCAAGGGCATTCCGACCGCGGCGGTAAAGCCGCGGTCGGACCGGCAACACTGGCGGTCTCCCGCCAGTGTACCGCCGCCCTTTGGAATCCTCCAAGGCGGCGCAGCTAGCTGCGCCGCCGAGGGGATTCCGACCCCCCCTACCGCCATCCAGTTCCCGGCGGTCCGCCCGCCGGGAACCGGATGGCGGTAGGGGGGGTCGCGGGGCCCCTGGGGGCCCCTACAAGTATTTCACTGTCTGCTTAGCAGACAGTGAAATACGCGACGGGTGCAACAGCACCCGTCGCACCTTCCCACTCCGCCGGCTCGATTACGAGCCGGCATCCTCGTGGGAAGGGAGTTTTTCCCTGGGCTGGCGGGCGGTCTTTTGGCGACCGCCCGCCAGCCCAGAGAAAAACTTAGAATACCCTCCGCGGTCTTTCGACCGCGGAGCGGTATTTCGGAGGGGGGAAGTCTGGCGGGCGGCCTCCGCCGCCCGCCAGACTTGGAATGACCCCCTCTGTTTGGTGACTTACTTGGTTTTACTTAAACCATCCTTTTCCCTTAGATTACCCATTTACACTTTACCTCCTTATGAGGGAAGTGCCCCTTTTTGCCCCGGAGCTGAGTTTTGACAGATGGCGATTTGACTGATGTCCTGAAGACGAAGACTGAACCTGTGTGCTGACCTAAACTCTGGAGGGTAATTATGACAATGCATATGTGATTTGTCTGTTTGCTTTTCCTTTCTAGGTACCAACTGCTTACTTTTGACAGAGACCATAGTTAGATGTTTTCCAAATTGGTGTTCTAAATCGTTTTGCATGAAGCCCAACATGCTAATGCTAATCAGTGGTTAGGACAGGTGTTCACTAAACTGATGCAAATAGACAAACGACCAAATCTATGCTTTGTTGAACTGACGCGTTATTGACACTGCTAAATTGATCTATGTTCACGCCATGTTATGTTCTGATGTTTGTGATTTTCGCTTTAATGAAATCTTACCAAAGTTGCCATATCGTGACTATGCTATTATGTTTCTTGGTTTTGAGATTGACGCACCTGCTTTTAGATTTGTAAACAATAGGGAATAAAACTCATAAAATTCTACTAAACTGGTGTGGTTATTCATGACTGAAAGGTCATGGTAGTGTTTTGAATTGATTAATGACTTTGACTAAAGTGAAATGTATTGTTGTGATAAATATTGATGACATCATAGACGTATTGATTGACATATTGATTAGCTATCTCGTCCTAAGGTGTCTCTCAACTGGGTCAAAAGATTCATTGGCCTAAAACGAGTCCTGATGTGTAATAAATGATCATAAAGGGACGCGTTAACACAGCCAACCATTCCAAGTAAATTCCTTAACCTTGTTCAAAACAGTTTCTTGTTTCATGGCCTCCGATCAAACTTTCGCATTATTTTCCTAATTGACATCACAAACAGCATCTTTTATGATGGCTACCACACATTCTTCTAACGAATCTTGGCATATGGAGTCATTTTTCTTGTTTAGACAATCGAGATGGACTTCTTGTCTTTAGATATAAGTCACTTGGAATATACTGAGCATTAACGTTGTACTCATACAATCCTTTAAGAATTCAAACCAGATGTGCTAAAGCTTTCTCAGTACCATGGCTGTTAAGTAAAGACAGAATGCTGTTGTAATCTTTTCTAATTACAAATGTTTTGCCCCATGTTGTCTCCCATCCCAAATCGCAGTGACTAACAAAGGGGTTGTGAGGAGACAGAAAACAAAACTAGACCGACCAATATGATACAAATAATGGTGTGATAATTCTCTTAGCTTTGATATTTGGTAGAAATTCAGCATGGCAGTGCAGGCACAGGGATCTCAGTTATAAGTTTACAAGAAAGGTTTGCCATTCATCTGAGAGAAATCCCCCGGTAACTCAGAGGCCAATGGATCTTTGATGTTGGCTGACACTAATTAGGAGCTGTACATCAATTATATTATCATCATAATCTCTAGTTTGTTTTCAGTCAATACTGAGTTTGATGTGACTTTTAAAGGTTTTATTGATCAAATCTTTTAGTGTTTCATCTTTCCTGTAATCAGCACATAAATTCATAAATATCAGTCATTAGTTTTGTCAGTAATCATAGGTAATTAATAAATCATAGTAAATGCATTAAGAGCTTTCCATAAAGGACAAAATCCCTACTCCAGGAATGAGGATGAGAAAGGATGTCAGTCTCAGTATCCCATAAAGAAATCTAAATTTAAAAGAGAGATAAGTAAGTATAAAGCTTCGGCATCAAAATATCAGCTCAATAATTCAATAAGCAGTCAAGGCAGAACTACCCAAGCGTGGATTCAGGGTCTGAATGGCAAAGGGGATGGGGTCAAAGTTGTGGTACGGAATGAGGTAACCTACTCTAGGAACATGCACTAATGTAGACAGTACAATCTAAAGCTTTTGCAACATATTGCTTCTTTATTCAGTCAGCCGGTCAGATTTTCATGCTCTCATGGGAACAGGATCACTCTCTGTCTTTCTCATCAAGAATATAATCATCCACAGACAGCAATGAAACGTTTCTAATCAGATACAATGCTAATTCTCATAGACTTTTCACACCATTCATTGCCTTTAGAAGTGCTGCCTCTTCATGTGTGAACTTCTTAATTTCTTCATTAAATAATACATTTCTATTCATTAGTTAACAGTGGTCTTTGTGTAAGTAGAAACATTTGCAGAATTAAAAGAAAACATTTTATGCAACTGTTATTTATTATGAAATACATTTCCATGGGAACGTCAGGAAATAAACATTTTGGCCCCCATTATGAACATGGCAGTCCATTCCGCGCCGCCGGCGGTGGCGGTAAAAACCGCCACCAGTGGAGCAGGCCGGACTGCCAAATAATGAACCGAACGAAAGACAGACATCCCTAAAACCACCCACCACCAGCAGAGGAGGGCCCACAGGCCGACGGAAAGGCCCAAGCAACCCATCAAATTATGAACCACCAGTCCGCCGCCAGTTCCGAGCGGGGACCACCGCCACCCAAAGCCAGGCAGAAATTAACCAAATATAAGGAAACACTCACCGGAGGGCCACACAACGCACCGAAGCAGACATGGATAGAGATCTGCAGATCATGCCAGCCCTGCTCCTTGCCATATACCTCTACGACCGAGACCGCCGACGAAGACGACGATGGTAAGTACAGCATTCTACAAAACAAGGGAGGAAAGGGCACAGTTACTTATCCATTCACCCCACCCACCCTATTATGCCCCCAACCCTTCACAGCAGCACAAGTCATACACTCCACAGCAAGAGGTACTTACCCGACACAAGGCTAATCCGACTCGACCATAGTACATACAAATGCCCCACAACCATAAACAATGAAACAAAAGACCAGGGTTCAACAGCGTGCCGCCA
Source organism: Pleurodeles waltl (assembly GCF_031143425.1). Classification (NCBI taxonomy): domain Eukaryota; kingdom Metazoa; phylum Chordata; class Amphibia; order Caudata; family Salamandridae; genus Pleurodeles; species Pleurodeles waltl. The sequence continues at coordinate 894,380,123 of NC_090438.1, read as the reverse complement.
AAACACAGGCTACACAGAAATCTTTAATGTGAAGCGCACAGACCCAAACAGTCCAAACAGGGCCAATGGCCAGTCCGTATGGCTACAATTGCCATAGGTCACAACGGACCCAACCTGACTCCCACAAGTGCATGGTACTCCACCTATAGGGGCAACATATGGGCATCCAGGCACCTCACGGAACTGGGGCAGGGGGTGGTGGGGGTGGGGATTTGGGACGGGGGTGGGCCTTGGACTTTCGTTTGGAAGGTGGAGGGGGTGGGTTTGTCCTTTGAAGAGGGTGGGGGGGTTTTAGATCGGGTGGAGCTAGATGGACTCGGCTCAGTCCAGGCCTTTTTTTTAATCTGGTGAAGGGGTACGGGAATGTGAAGTGTGGGCAGGGGTGGGCTGTGATGTGGAAGGAGTGGAAAGGGCAAGGAGGTGAGCATGCTTGGGGACAAGACGGGGTGGGCCAGTGGATTGGAAAAGGTCAGCATGGGAGAGGAAAAGTTTCTTCAGAGCAATTGGGTTGGTCCTGGATGAGGCCATGGGGGTGGAGGCAGAGGCAGTGGATGTATGTGATGTAGGGGTGCGTGTAGTGGGTGCAGGTGACTGGACAGTATGCTGTGGTGTGGTGGATGTCTGATGGGTGGGTGTCTTGGTACGTTTGCGTGTTTTTGGAGGAGGTGGGTGGACACAGTGGGAGAAGACAGACAGCTAGTGTGGATGTATGTTGTGTAGGTGTCTACAAGTCTGGTGAGCGTGCTGCATGTGTCAACTACAGTAGTTGTGGTGAGTGTAGGTGTGGTGTATGGGGTGCATGTATGGATGTCTGCTATTGTGGTGAGTGCAGTAAGAGGAGCAACAACAGTGACTGAAGGTGCAGTGCATGAGGGTGTGGATGTAGAGGGGACAGACAGGGAGGCGGAAGAGGTGGGCACACTGGGGGAAGTGGATGTTGTTGTGTGTGCATGTGTCTGTTGGCTGTGTGAATGCTTGTGGTGGGAGGTGTGGTGCTTGTGTTTTGAAGTGTGTTTCTTTTGTGTATATGTTTTTGACTGCGTGTCTGAATGTATGCCTTGGACGGGTGAAAGGAGTGGGGTGCTGGAAGGGGTAGAGGAGGTTGGAGGGGGGACGGAATGGCCAGGGAAACTGGCTGCCGTCCGAGAGGAGGCCAGAGCCTGAAAAGATCTCTATAGGGCAGACACGGCACGTGAATGCCATCCAGATAGGCATTTGTCTGCTGCACCTCTTATGCTAGCCCCTCAATGGCATTGACAATATTTGTCTGTCCTACAGAGATGGTTCTCAGGAGGTCAATAGCCTCCTCTGTGAGAGCAGCAGGGCTGACTGGGGCAGGGGAGGAGGTGCTTGGGGCGAAGGAGACGCCCACCTTTCTGGGTGAGCGGGCACGGGCAACTCGGTGGGGAGCAGAAGGGAGGGCGTTGATGGAATGGGGGTGGCAGAAGGTGTCACAGTAGTGGTGTGGCCACTAGGGTCCGCCCCCATCGGAGGAGGTCTCGGAGTCACTACCTCCTGTGCTAGTTGCCTCCCCCGTGGAACTCCCCTCACCCTCCCACCCACTAGTCCCCTGGGCATCGGTTGACTCTGCCTCCGAGGATCCATGGGCCGCTGCTTCCCCACTTGCCGGTGCCTCAGCTCCCTCGCCAGATGTTGATGCTGTACCAAACTAACACAAGAGAACAGGGATGGGGAGACAAAACAGGAGGGACAATTGTAAGTAGCTGAATGGAGGTACATAATGGCCAGACATACACCCACCCAGAAGACACACCCAACAGGCAGCACCATTTACTTTGCCCATGGCCATGCCCCTGACTACTGACCAGAGTACTGCTCTACACCAATCCACTGGACTACCTAAGGAGGCGACGTATGGGAGACCTGACAAAGACACCCCTACACCCTTTGAAGACCATAAAGTAGATGGACACCAGTCGAAGTCCCTGCCTCTAAGCAGCATGAACCCTAATGCACACCCAGATATCCTTCCAGACTGAAGTATGTGAAATGAGTACTCACCCCCTTGTGACTGCTGTGCAGCCTTCAAGCGCCCATCCAGGTCTGGGTACGCCACCGCCAGGGTCCGTCGCATGAGGTGGGTCAGTGCCGGACGGGCACCCCTTCCACGTTGGGAGGACTTCCCCAGCTGGGCTTCACTGATCTTACGCGCCCAGTGCTGCATGTCCTCCCACCTCTTTCTGCAGTGGGTGCTCTACCGGTTGTAGACCCCCAATGTCCGCACCTCCTTGGCAATGGCATGCCAAAGTGCCCTCTTCTGGTGGCGCTGACCTAACAGGGTGACACAGAAATGGAACACAGAGGTCAGGCACTTGCACAATAGGTACAGCTAGCTATGCGTCCACTATGGGACGGACAGTACTGTCAGACATACAGGACATGCGAACGCAGCATGCCATGCACCATGGCCCATGCAGGCTCAGAGGTGCACACATATGTCCAATCAACACCATCCATTACACACACACAGTGCCCCCAAACCCAGACTCACCTGTACCTCTGCCCGTCCGTACAGTTTTGCGTACAGGGGCAGGACCCTGTCCACTAGCTTCTCCAGTTCCTCCTGGGTGAAGGCCGGGGCCCTTTCCCCTGCAACACGAGGCACATCCATAGCCAGAGGCAGGCCACAGCAGTACTCACAGTGGAGTACCTGTCCGCACGAGATCAGGGAGTCAAGTGATTAATCGATGCCAAACTCACGTACGTTCCGTGGCGATGTGCACCGCCACCGCCGGAGGCGATCATGATACGCCAGAATTCCCCATTGGCAACCATGTTAACCAATGAGGGTGCGAATGGCAGTAAACACCACCTTATGCTGTGATGTCAACTGTTAGCGGTATAAGGTCACTTCCACAACGAAAGGGCAGAATTACAGTGGGCAGACATTTTGCCATGACCTACGCATCTGAAAAATAAACTTTTCACAATGCAGGCCCTACTAGCCACATGAAGCACCTAGTCCTCTGTCCATTCAGTATTCTACCACGCATGAAATACTCTGTTCCCTCTTTGTGATGTACATGTATATCTGTCAGGTAGCAGTTAATGTAGAGTCACTACAATGAACTATGCAGTGCCCAAATGATGACAAGTGTGCCTATGTATGTGTCTTCATCACACCTTTTTGAAACCCCTCGTAGGTACCGACCCTTGTGGTGAGGAAGTGCACCATTGGTGTACAGACCACTTGTGGATATGAGGACCATGGTGGAGCATCAGATCATAATCAATTACAGACTCACACGTGCAACAATTCAGGAACTTTGGGCCAGATGTATCAAAGAATTTTGCATTCGCAAACGGTGCGAATTGCAAAATTCGTCCGTTTGCGAATGCAAAATCACCTTTCTGAATGTAAGAAAGGCATTCGCAGTGCAATTTTAAGGAATTGCTAAAATAGCGATTCCTTAAAATTGCGGCCCCATTTAGAGAATCGCAAATTGCGATTCTCTAAATAAGAAATCGAAAATAAGGAATCCTTATTTGCGATTTCTGAAGCACATGTATGAAGCAATTCCTTAATGCTAATTGGGCATTAAGGAATCGCTAATTACCACTAAGTTGAACTTGGTGGTAACCATGTGCAAAATTTAAAAATGCATTTAAAATGCATTTTAAAATTGTACATGTAAAGCACACATGCCCTTTTGACATGTGTGCACCTTACATGTCCCCCAATTTTTTTTGGGGTGCAGCAGAGGGGGCCTTAGGCCCCCAGCACCCTGGGGTTTTGCATTTCCAAAATTGCGATTTCTGGTTCAGAAATCGCAATTTTAGAAATGCAAAAAATTTGCAGATATGGGCCAACAGGCCCATAGCTGCGAATGGGGCCGGTATGGCAATTTGCGATTCGGTAATAGCATTTGCGATTTTTAAGTAATCGCTATTACCGAATCGCAAATGTGATACATGGCACTTTGAGAGTCAGAAATAGCGATTTCTTTAAAATCGCTATTTCCGAATCGCAAAGGGGCGTGATGATACATCTGGCCCTTTGTGCTTTACTGGATCCTGCATCAACTCTGGGAAATCGTAATCAGCATGCCATCCCAACTGAAGTGCAGGTGCTCTTCGCAGTCCATTTCCTAGCCACGGCCTCATTTCAAGTGAAAGTGGGCATGGGTGCTGGATTTTCACAGCCAATGTTCAGCATGGTACTGACAAAAGTTCTGAATGCATTTGTACGACACCTGCAGTCCTATGTGAGGTTTCCCCAAAGTACGGACCTCCCTGCCATCAAGTCTGAATTCTATGCCTTTGCCAACACATGTTATAGGTGCCACCGATGGCACCTACATACCGATCATCCCTCCAAGAGTGAGTGAACAGGTGTACAGAAATAGAAAGAACTTTCACTCCATGAACATCCAATTGGTATGTACTGCAGACCAGTACATCTTACATGTGAATGCCATGTTTCCAGGTTCAGTCCATGATTCCTTTGTGTTGAGGAACAGTAGTGTGCAACAGAAGATGGAACAACTCCAAGAGGACAGAGGATGGATCATAGGTAAGTGTGCTTGTCACTAACTGACACATAGCAGACAGCCAGGCTGTCTGATTAACGGGCATAACAATGACGACTCTGTATTGCACCTTTTTCTAGGTGATTCAGGCTATCCAAACTTGTGTTGACTCCTGACACCAGTGAGGAATCCCAGGACGGATGCAGAGAGGAATTACAATGAGCCCCATGGGCATACTAGGAGGGTGATAGAGCGAACTATAGGTCTCCTGAAGGCTAGATTTCGTTGTCTACATATCTCTGGGGGTTCCCTGGCCTATGGGCCTGATAAGGTGTGTAGAATAGTGTTGGCCTGCTGCATGCTGCACAACGTGGCAGTGAGACATTCTATCCCCCTCTTGGAGGTGGAGGGTGCTGTATGTCCTGATCAACTACCTCAGAGAGGTGAGGAGAGTGATGGTGATGATGAGGAAGGGGAAGATGTCAACTCCAGGAACCAACTGATACAACTCTACTTCTAGTAAATGTGTGGTACTTGGGCCTGACATTGGGGTTTGTGACAAATACTGTCAGTGTGCTCAGTCATATAGGGGGGGGTTGGTAATGATAGGCGAAACATGGTCCACTTCTGCATGGTACAGATTGAAATTTCATGCATTTACTCATTGCCACCATTTAGGCACACAGGACTCCCTTCATGCACAGATTTGACAATAAAGTAGTTCTCAGCCAGTTGCATCCATACTTCACTTTGTTCACAATTTAACACAGGGGACAGTGTTACAGGTGTGATATGTGTTTTATTGGTTGATGTGAGTGAATAGTGCTATTTACAGTGATGGCAAGTCGTAAGGGGTGGGTGTCCTCAAGACCAACATGGAGGCAGCCTTGTTGGTACTAATGATGGGTCCATCTTGTCCTACAGTAGTTCATCTTGCCTCTTAGCAATGTGTGGTTGGTGATTGGGTGGGATGGTTGCTGTGCAGATTGTTGCTGAGTTACTTTTTGAAGGGGGCTTTGTTCTTTGCTGGGGTTCCATTGCCATATATTGGCCTGAGGGCCCGTTTTGGCACCTGCTGTTGATCTTCAGGGGATGACATGGTAGGCTCTTGGGTTTCCTGTGAGGGTAGTTCCTGGGATGTTTCTGCTGATGGGGTAATCTGATGCTGGTTGTCCGGTACTGTTGTGGGGGGCTTTTGTCCTGTGTGTGTGTCAGACTGGTTTTGGACCAGCTGCAGCAGTGCTCCTGCTATGGTGGCCATTGTGGCGTTGTGCTCTTTCCACTGCTCCATGGCCTGTTGGAGGTGTTCCTGCTGCATCCTCTGACTGTGCTCCAGGGTGGACACAATCTGTGCCAACCCTTTCATGGGTATGCTGGCAGACCCCCAATACCTCTGATATCATGTCCTGGCCTGCTGCATCCATCCTGTGGCCTCTCCCCTGGCAAACTACCACCCTTGCACTTGCCCTAGCCCCCTGTGCCTGTGTCCCCTGCACAGGTCTGGCAGTACCACTTGGACTGGGGCCCTCACCTTCCTGCATGTTGGGAGTGGGAGACTGTGGCCTCCCACATATGGGTGTTCCACCAATATGTGGCCTGGCTACACTGGTGTGGGAACGCTTGCCCTGGGCTGCTAGTCTTGACTGGGTGGTGGGGGTGACAGTGGTTTGCTGGGTGGGGCTGCTGCATGGTGAGAGTCCAGGACTATGTGATGGGCCTGCCTGCTCATCAGTGTCCAGGGATCCTTCACCAGTGTCCTGTGAGGTGCCTCTGTCTCCCTGAGGGGCACTGGCACTCCTTGTCCAGTCCGTTAGGGTTGCATGGGTGGTGGTGCCTGTTGGGGACATAGACATGTCTGTTACAGCTGCATGAACATTTGAGGTGAACAGGACTGGGCTATTTTGTGCTGGTGTTACTTTCAGTGGCCTTCCAGGGTGCCTTTGTGAGGTTGACATTGCATTTAGCGCCAGTGTGGGGTTGCATTGTGATGGGGGGTGTCGTTCCATTGTGGGTACTTGCAGGGGTGGGTGGCTCTACACAGGGCAGGGATGTGGACCTGTTAGTGGGTTTGTGGTCATGCAGGGGTGAATTTAGTGGCTGATGCCTGGGTGGGGTGTTGGTCCTGGTGGGTGTGGGTTGGGTGGGCTGGTGCATGCATTACAGGTATGGTGTATATGTGGTATATGTTGATGACTTACCCAAGTCCATTCCTCCAGTGAGTCCAGTGAGTCCCTCAGGGTGCAGGATGGCCAGTACCTTTTCCTCCCAGTCTGTGTATTCTGGTGGTGTTAGTGGCAGTCCTCCCCCAGTCTTCTGCACTGCGATGTGGTGCCTTGATGCCATGCCCCTGACCATCCCCCGCAGGTCGTTCCATCTCTTCTGGATGTCGTCTCTGGTGCGTGGATGGTGTCCCACTGCATTGACCCTGTTCACAATGGTCTGCCACAGCTCCATCTTCCTTGCAATGGGTGTGTGCTGTACCTCAGCCCCGAATATTTGTGGCTCCACCTTCAAGATCTCATCCACCATGGTCCTTAACTCCCTTTTGGTGAAGCGTGGATGTTTGGGGGATGACATGGTGAGTGTGGTAAATGGTGTCGGGCTGGGAACGAGGTGAGGGTGCTCTGCTGTGGGTCAGTGTGCGTCTCCTGTCTGCCTCTGGTGCTCTCAGTCTTCTTGGCCTACATTCGTTGCAAAGGATTGTGGGGTATGTCTCGGGGTGTTTTATGGGGTTCTGGATGTGTGTCAGGTGTGTGGGTTATACGCTTATCCAATGTGTGCACTTCTTGCTGTTGAGTCCACTTGCCGCCCGTGGCGGTCGCAGCCGCCAATGGTCGTCCGGCCTCCACTGCCCACCAAGGTGATTTGTGCATCATTATTTGGAGGGCGGGATGTGGATGTGCTTGGCGGTGGCAGGGTGGGGAGGTCCGGGATTTCTGCCAACAGGGTCGTGGTGGGGAGTGGTGGTCTGGTGATTTTTGGCGGGGATGGGATTTTCGTTCATTATATGGCGGGTTTCTTTTCACCGCCAACGGCGGGATTCTCTTCGCCGCTGCCACGGCGGTCGGCGGTGTTTCCCGCTGTGTTCATAATGACCGCCTTTATGTTAAAACAACGACCCTTAGGCATGTCAACTTGTCAGAAAATGTTGTATTAGATATTCAGGCTTAAAACGAGTCAATATGGTTGCCTACTACAACATTTTAATTTAAAAACACAAATATGTCCTTTAAAGCTACATGTTAATTGTGAACATTATTATGAACTGCATTATTTTTCTCACATTGTAAAAATGCTCCAACAATACTGAGTTAAATTCAATTTGCCCTTTCATCCATAGGCAGTTGGTTGTTTATACATAAAGTCATAAAAGGGTGATAATCTGGCTATTTTTCACTAATTAGTAGACAGATATTACATTGAGGTGCATCATTTAGGCCAACAACCAGTTTTCCTTCTATTCTGAATGAGTTCTTCCATTTTGAAACCTTGATAGTAAAGCGGATATTGTTGATGAAATGCCACAGGAAATACTGGGCCCAATTCAAAAAAATTAACCTATGGGTGGAGTACTCCATGCACAGATATGTATGCCTACGGTTGGGTATACATGTAAACCTGAATCCATATAAACCATTTACACTCTGGGAGAAAATTTACATCTAGCATCTAGTAGTAGAAGTAGGTGTCTCCATCCCCTTAAGGAGCATATTTACAAACCCCTTGTGCCCCTTGGTGCCGCTGTAGTGTCATTTTTATGGGAGAGCGCAAAGTGCTCCGTCCCATTCTGTAATCTCTCTCTAGGCTTCCAACTACACCCATGTCACGTCAGTCACTTACATTGGTTTGTGGGCCTTGCCTTTTCAAATCCGCTTGCTTTCATTTGTGAAAGGCATGCATACGTCATGCCTTTTCTGGTGTTTAGCCCACATACACAGCACCAGTAAACTACTAAAAACATACAAGGCTCTATGTTTTCAGCATGGTGTCTAGACTATTTTATCTGTTTATTTTCCACGCAGCGCGACTGAGCTGCACTTTACATAGTGCGATTGCGCTGCGTTTTTTTTCTTTACAATGCTAATAGCTCTAACTCGAGCAAATGAGAGACCCGTTGCATTGAAAATACTTGTTTTTTTTTGCTACAGCGGCGCTAAACATGTCCTCACCCTGCACCATGTTTACAAAGTGACGCAATTCTAGCATTGCTGCACTTTGTAAACCTTCGCAACATTATACCTGCCAAATTATAGCCTCCACTGGGAGGCCCCAAAAAAATGGTGCAGTGAAATTTGCAAGATTTCACTGTGCCATTCTAGCATCATTTTTCAGTTCCTGCAAAGGGCAGACGTTAAAGTGATGCTAGGCTATTTCCTGTGCCCCCCCAGCTTTTCTGGACTAGAGTCAAAATTGTTGGCGCTAGTCCAGCAAAGCACCACAATCCCATCAAAAATGTTGACGCAATGTGCACCATGGTGCGCTGTATTGTAAATACAGAGCTACCATGGTGTCAATAGGGTGACGCAGGGCGATGCAAGGAAGCTGGTACATCAGAGCCCATGAGCCAGTTCCTTGTAAATATCCCCTAAGTGTGGTGTGGGTACATATACAATTCAGAATACAAGTGAAAATTTGCTGTTAGTAACTTTACAGGTGCATTTTAGGCATAAATCCCCAAAATGTAGTTTTGCATAGCATAGGTGGAGATGCCCACCTACATTATATAAAACAACAAGGTCATGGATGGAATAGCTTGAATTAATCTCAGCCACTGGCATTCACTTGGGGCTGCATCCCCATCCATAATTTTTTTGCCCACTCTACCAAACCAGTTTGGACCCAGCCATATGCAAATCAGTCTTGACCTTGCTTCCCGTGCGAGCAGTCCAGCCTGTACTGCCAGGCCAGGTCCTCCCTGGACTGGAAACAAGCATCCTGGGACTGGGTTCTGAGTATCACCCCTCATCATTGAAGCTAGCCTGAATCCAGTAACGCAGTGAGCCGGGACCTATGTCTTTTTTGCATTTGTCGCCCTAAGTGGGAAGGGGATGCCCAGATGTGGTCCCGTGCTTGCTATATCCCCATCTGTGTTCAAATTTTCCATTTTCAATCGTGGTGTCTGCAATGCAGCCTCCTCAACAGAGGGACCCAAAAACCACCTGCTCAGTCATTGAGGTTGGGCTGCTACGTAGTATAACTCTAACCTCATAGGTCAGTAGGAAGCCATTGTTTCTGAAGTGCCACTATCCTTCTGCCCACATTCAAGATGAGCTCCCCTAATAGTTTCTTTAAGCCTGTGAAAAACGAGGGAGGAAGGGCAAGTGACTGACTTATAAAGTAGGTGAGAGAGGACCACCATTTTAGATGGAGCAATGTGATCAATTGGTGCATGAAGGAAGGAAATTCCAGATTGTTGCTTGGAATGTAAGGGACTTGACTGTTCTGGCTAGGTTACCATCTAAGGGCCTCCACCAAGGTCTAATAGGGTGAGGGTGTTTGGGGACAGTGGGAATACACAGGCCCATATTTATTCTTTTTGACGCAAAACTGCGCTAATGCATTTTTGCGTCAAAAAAAATAGCGCCGGCTAACGCCATTCTGAAGCGCCATGCGGGTGCCGTATTTATTGAATGACGTTAGCCGGCGTTAGCCGCCGGCGCCGTCTGGTGTGCGTTAAAAAAAACGACGTACACCAGGCAGCGCCGGCGTAGGGGAAAATGGAGCTTGGGCGTCAAGAAATGGGGCAAGTCAGGTTGAGGCAATTTTTGCGCCTCAACCCGATTTGCGCCATTTTTTTTTCACTCCCAACCCCCATAGAAATGACTCCTGTCTTAGCAAAGACAGGAGTCATGCCCCCTTGCCCAATGGCCATGCCCAGGGGACTTCTGTCCCCGGGGCATGGTCATTGGGCATAGTGGCAAGTAGGGGGGCACAAATCAGGCCCCCCTATGCCACAAAAAAAATAAAAAAAAATACTTACCTGAACTTACCTTAATGTCCCTGGGATGGGTCCCTCCAGCCTTGGGTGTCCTCCTGGGGTGGGCAAGGGTGACAGGGGGTGTCCCTGGGGGCATGGGAGGGCACCTCTGGGCTCCTTCAGAGCCCACAGGTCCCTTAACGCCTGCCTTTTGCAGGCGCTAAGAAACGGCGCAAAAGCGGCCGTACGTCATTTTTTTTGACCCGCCCACTCCCGGGCGTGATTTTTGCCCGGGAGTATAAATCCGACGCACATGCCTCGGAGTCGATTTTTTAGACGGGAACGCCTACCTTGCATCTCATTAACGCAAAGTAGGTGTCCACGCTAAAAAATGACGCTAACTCCATGGACATTGGCGCTAGACGCGTCTAACGCCAAAGTATAAATATGGAGTTAGTTTTGCGTCGAAATTGCGTAAAAAAATACGACGCAATTCCGGCGCAAACGGAGTATAAATATGCCCCTCAGTATCTCAGCCAATTGCAATAGAGACCAGAATTAGCGAATTCAGTAAAGAATCATGCTATTTTGAGTGTGGGATGTTGTAGTCTTGTCTAGGTAAAGCAATAGGTCGTCCGCATACAAGGACCCTGTGTGATGTCCAAGAGGGAGGGGAATACCCCAGTTGTATGGAGTAAAATCGCTAAGGGCTCCATGGCTAGGGCAAAAAGGAGAGGGTATAGGTTGCAGTTGAAGGTGATCAAGATGGATTTCCCCACATCTACCTAAGCACAAGGGCACAACTATAGTGTCTGTTTGAGTCATTGAACATGGGGACCAAGCAGGAGGGCACAAATATAGTGTTTGTATGAGTCATTGAACATGGAGACCAAGCCCAAAATGTCTGATAATCTCATATAGGAAATCTCAACGTACTGTGTTGAGCACTTTTGTGAGAACGAGGCAGAGGGGCACGGATCTCATGAAAAAGTGGGGCTGCTTCAAAGGTTCTATATAGGCATCTATGGTTTAGGGAGGAATCTCCAGGAAGAATAAACCCATTCTGGTCTTGGTGAATTAGTCGAGGGGGGGAGTATATGAGAGACAAGAACTGTACTCAGAATCATATTGTCTGAGTTTAGAATTGCTATAGGTCTATACATGGAAGGGTCATTTCCAGGGCATCCTGGTTTAAGCATAGATATCAAGTGTGTTTCTCTCTAGGATAGTGGGAGGTCACCTTGCTCTGCAGAGATCTATCCCACACCACCAGTTTGGGAGCACTGCATATGTCTGGTAGAAGTCCAGAGGAAATCCAACTTTACAGACATCTGCCAGCCTGGAGTGCTCAGCTTGTCATATTAATGGATTGGGGAGATATGGATGCACTCAATTACTCTTGAAGGAAAGCCTCTACCAGAGTTGGGGGGTCAGTAGATGTCTTAGCATGTAGATGCTTATAATAATCACAAAAACTGGGTAGGATGTCCTGCTGAGTCCATACCAAGGAGTTGGAAAAGAGTCAGAGTTCCATAATGAATTCCATAATGGGGGTTTATGTGGTGTCCCAGGTGTTGCCTTCAGCATGTGTGTGGATAGTGTACTGCCTATAAGTAAGTCGATGGAGTTAATCCCACAGAGAGTCCTTTGTGGACCGAGATGTGGTAAGGGATCAAGTGCAAGACATTTCAGTAATACATTGGCAACAAGTGATTTAGCTTTGTCTTTGGCTTTGGTAAGATCATTCTCAATTTCTTTGTGGGTGACTAAAGCCTCACCGGATACTCTGACCTCTTATGATAAGTTTGAAAGCAGCTCACTCAGTGGAGTGGGAGAAGGCAGTGTTTTTGTTATCATCAAAATAATCATGAATACAGGTCACTGAGGAATATTTAAAGGCAGCATGCTCAAGGAACACTCCTTGGAGATGCCAGGTGGGGATGGGGGAATCCCCAATGGCACTGTGGTGATCAGTGAATGTGTCTACTCAGGTAGTTGAAATGAGATAATGCAATCCAGAGTCGCTATGAAGAGGCACTTTGGGAAAGCAGCTCGATCAGAATTCAGGGCATATATACTCTCCAGTACTAGTGGCTTTCCATCTAGTGATCCTTCCACCAGTACAAATCTGCCTTCTAGATCAACAACATAGGAGGACTTAGAGAAAATCCTGCCCGGATCCAGATCATTACACCTCTAGTATAGTACGAGTAGGCTGTTGAATACATCTGCCCACACCAGCACCTTTGGAGATTGGAACCCTCAGTAGCGGCCATATGGGTTTCTTGCAGGAAGGAAATATGGACCATTTTATAACAAAGAAAATAATGCATTTTGTGGCAATGAGCTGGAGTATGCATTTGTTTGATGTTGCATGATATTAGGTTATATCGTGTGGGTTGAGAGTCAAATGTTTATCAATTAGGACAGATTTATAACTGATAAAAGTATTGGGCTGGAGACAAGTGGCTCAGAAGCCAAATCATGATAGTTGCACTTGGGTAGGCTCTAGGTGGAGAAAGGTAGGGTAGTAATAGGAAGAGGGGTAGAAATGGAACTGAACCGGGCAGCAAGCAACTGGCTAACTGCCCAAACCTTTGTATAAACTGTTGTAGCTTCATTGAAGGGGAGTGGTACAATCGGCGATGAACTTGTTAATCAGAAAACCAGTTGCAAACTCAGACTTAAACAGTGATGGCATAGCTTTTATGACAGAGTCAAATTAGAAAGAGCCGAGTAGGGAATAATCATAGGAAGAAGAGGTGGTTGGCAGTGTATGAGGATGAGCTTTTAGGATCAAAGAGGGGAAGGCCAATTCTTGCATTGTCCTGTCCACCCCCTTCTGTTTACGAGAGGTAAGAGGCAACAGGAAATCAAATTATAGCAGCTGCTGTTTGAGGGGACCACAATTGGTGGAGAGTTCAGGTCATCTGGAGGATGAAAAGAGGAGGATGCGTCATCTTCATCAGATGATGAAGATCTGAAGATTATGAGGGGCAAGTCACAAAGTGTGGTAGTTATTTCCAGGGATGCCTGTGTACTGTCTCGGGCCTGCTCAGGAGATGGGCATTTATGATATGACCCTAGGCCCACCTGGACCTTGATGATGACGGTGGCGCCTCAGGAGCTGGAACTGTCCTTGCTAATGTTCTGAGTGCTGGGAAGCCAGCTCGTGACCCTCCACTGAATTCCAGGCCACCTCAAGTTTGGTGAATAAGTGTGCCTTATCATCCACTATGATTTTGAGCTACACTTGGAAAAGGAATGAGTACTTGACTCCCATCTCTTTAAGTTTCCTCTTTACACCGAGAAAGAGGTGCATTGGTGCTGGACAACCAGCATGTAGTACAGAAAAAGAAGGATTTGTTGATTCTCAAATTCTATTGACCTGCCTACCATGCTGCCCCCCAGCACCTTATATCTGGGCCTATAATGTAGGATGTGAGCCACGAAGGGACAAGGAGATAGGTCCGCTGGAGGGCATGTGCAGGGGGTTCAATGGGCTCACTCCACAGAGAAAAACGTAGTCAGATTCTGTAGAAGGTGTAAAGGACTTGATCAATTGCTCAATTTATTCCACTGGGTTCACTCCCACTGTTCCCCCCAGAGCCACACCAAACTGAGATTGTCCCTCCTGAAACAGCCCTCTGAATTCTCTGTGTGGGCCTTGAGAAAGTGCATTTGTCCCATTAAATGATATAATTGCTGTTCATGTTCTTGAAATGATGAAGCAAAATTAGTCATAGTGATCTCCATTTGAGTAACTCACTCCCCTAACTTATAAACTGTACAAAGAAAGGTGATATTTATTGCTTTAGCATTTACTTTAGCTTTAATAGCGCTGTGGTATAAGTGAATGGCCTCCAGAAGGATGAAACATTTTATCCAAGCGGGGTGTTGATGATATGTCACCTGGTGCTGGCAAGGGGCCATCCGGAGGGGTGTTGGATCAGGTTGCTACGGGTTGCCCATAATGGTGTCGCCGACAAAAGTGTATTACCCAGCAGAGACAGCAGTCAATGTGGGGACCAGGGCACACAATTCCAAGGAGAATTAGTTTGACACAGTTACTGTGTGAACTCGGACCTGCTTGCCAAACCCATGTGGCCTTGGGTATGTATCAAAGGACCCCCTGGGAGTGGAGCATGAGCAGTCCATGGCCCACCTCTTAATGCTGGGATGGTTCCTGTTGGTTGGTCGGGTATGGACCGGGTTCCTCAGAAGAAGGAAGAGTCTAATGGATTTGATCCGGGGTTCTGAGACCAGCAAGAGAATCAGGTGTAAGTGAAGTCAATGAGAGAAGCAGGAGTTCAAAGTACAAGGGGCTCCAGGGCACCTGATAAGTGCCAGAGCATGAACATGGGCCTTGAGAATGATGCTCCTGGCCCAGTTTTCGAGGCACCCAGATAGATGTGATCAATGTTCTTATGAGCTGGTTAAAAAATATGGTCCCAAAATGACTTTCAGCAGTCGAGCGAGGGCTGCCCAGGACTACTCATGGTTCCCCAAATGGCCAGCGGATGGGGAAATACTTGATGTTTGAAGGACAGGAGGCTTCAGGGAGGAGCTGGTATGCAGGTCCAAGTAACATAGTCCAAAGTCACCCCTTCACATAAGGAAAATAAATTGGGTTACAGTCTTCCCTGGAAAGTCAGAAGAATTGTGGCTGTGGGAAGCACAGGGTTAAAATCTGGCCATCTGGAGGGAAGACAAACATTCCCTCTGCCCTGCAAAAGATTTTGTACCTTCTCCTTCCAGCTCAAGGGTGCTGCTGGAGGAGTAGAGGGCCCCAAGACCTCATTGCTGGCACCCCGAGGAGTGCCAGCAGTGATCTAACTCTCCGATCGGGACACAGAAAATAAAAGGTTCTGTATACAAGCAAGGTGTCTTTAGCTATAATGAAGATAGTTTTAGTGTTTGACTGACAGCAAGTGAGAAACAGAATGGGGAGAACCGAGGAGCAAGAGAAAGATATGAAAACAGTGAAAAGGGGTGAAAGCAGGGATGTAAAAGAACCTACTAAAAGGCAGTGGTGGCTGGTGAACTTTGAAAGTGATGGGGTGGAAGACCAAATTCTGAATTATACTGTGCGAGCAAATGTAGCAATTGACCATGACTGTTACAATAGGGGTTCACAGGAAATCTCCAGCTGGGAACTGTTTTAAAAATGGAATGAAGTAGAGCATTATTTAGCACAGTGTCTAAATGAATTTGATCAAAAGATTCCACAATGCCCTTTCTCTGTGAGGTGCCTTGCATGGGTCACGAATGCAATGCCGATACATACTATCCCTTTGTGGCGCAGTGAGCCTCTCTCTGTCATACTATTTGGTAGCTTGTGCAGGCTGATGAGTACAATTTGACATGGGGAATACAAAGAGAAAGGAACTATTGGATTGATGCTTGTGCAAATTAAAGGATATGGGAGACAGGGTCACCCCACTCTTCTGTGCCTTCTATGCTCTTCTTTTTTGATCCGTCATGTTAGAAATGGGGTCTCTGGCTGGCAGTAATTTTGCACTCTGTCCAAGCAGGGACCCTCACTCTAGTCAGGGCAAGGGAGTTACACTCCTAAGACAACCCCTGCTCATACCCTTGGTAGCTTGGCACAAGCAGTCAGGTGTTAGCGCGTCGGTCCTTAATAAGTAAACTTACAAGGGGACGCGTATAGGTCGATGAACCTTTTGATTCGTTTAAGGTGTTCTTACCATAGTTCCAGTACAAAGATAATAATCAACGCACAAAAATCAATAGTCATCAGTCAAATCAATAATCAATGGAGTCAGTAAAATTCACACACCATGACTCTTCAGCCATGAATAACCACACCTTTAATTATAAGTTTAGTAGTTTTATTTCCCTTATATTAACAATACTAAAGTCATGAATCTTAATCATCAACTCAAATCAAACTAATTTAATAATGCTTGTTAGTCAATAAGTTGCAAGAAACATGATCTAATCAAAGCTTGAATCAAAAAACATTCCAATGCATCTGTTCAAATTGTTAGTAAAACCCATTTAAGCAAAGCTATGATGTCCATAAAGTTCAGCAAAATAGCCAGTCAACCATTTGTCTCAGCAATTCGTCAGTCATCATGTGAATAACCTCAACTAACCCAGATTAGCATCAGCATGTGGGGCTTCATTCAAAACCATTTAGAACACAAATTTGGAAACCATCTACCTAAAGAAAGAATTAAAACAGTGCAGTTGGTACCAAGAAAGAAAAGACACAAAAATGCAATTCAGTCATTGTCATAAATACCTACCCACGGTATGGGTCAGCAGGCAGAATCAGTCTTCGTCCTCATCAATCGATCAGCAACACATCAGGCTCTCAGTTATAGAGAGTATGAGCCCAATGACAGAATATTGCATCTCTTCTTCTCAATATCGCATCTCATAATGGGGTATGATCTGATCTCCTTTCCCTTTGTCACATTGTTATATCAAAGTTCCCCAAACTATCCCCCAATTTCCAATTGTTCAATTAATCATACGTCATTACTCTACCCAATAGTGTCTATATACCAAATCTATGCATTCTAATATTTTACAGTTCACATGTCGTTGATTGGTCTGGGAAAGTACGTCTCATGCACATTACACACATTTGGATACATTATTAGAGACCTCATCTCCTGTCTGTCGGTTCCCATAGAAAGTTTATTTTAAGCATTTTATTAAGACAATGAGCATTTCACAGTTAGTTCACTCTGTCAGCATTTTATATTAAAGGCTAAGAAATCCAGCTTCTGCATGAGGCCTGGCAAACTAGGCCAAGACACTCGCTAAGTTAAGGCCTACAATGCATAAGCAAGAACAAAATTCATAACCCTTAAAATGACATATTACTACATTAATCTAATATATTTTCAATATTTTGTATGTATTAATCATAATTTAGTACACTTCGTGAGTACTGGTGGCCATTCTTCGAGGTCACATTTTCAAACGTGCACATTATTTTTCTACATTATTCATTTTTCTACATAAGTCATTATTTAAAATACGTAAACATTTCATTAGTAATTTCTAATTAAGACATCTGCTTCAGCAATCCCTCCTCTGATGACTAAATGTGTCATCACACCAAATTTACCACCCACAATTTTACAGTTCAATTTCTTCAACATTTTGGTGGTCATTACAACCTCGGCGGTCTTTTTACAAGATCGCCGAGGGACCGCCGTGCGGAAGACCGCCAGTAGTGGCGGTTTGCCGCTCGGCGTATTATGACTGTTGGCTGCTCTCCGTCCTTTTTCCGATGGAGAGCCGCCAACAGCCATACTGGCGGGCGGCGGGGAAGTGGAGGTTGCTCCACCTTCACCGCCACGCCACCAGAACACCGCCCACTGAATCACGTCCTGTGATTCGGCGTGGCGGTGTTCTGTTGGCGGTGTGGTGTCGGCGGAGCAGCCCCCATGGATCCCGTCCCCTCCCGGAGGATCGACGGAACAGGTAAGTCGATCGTCCGTTAGGGGAGGGGGGTTGGTGGGTGTTGTGTGGGTGCATGGGGGTGTGCGTCTGTGTATGTAGAGGGGGTGTGTGAGTGCGTGTATGCTTCCGGGGGTGTTGTGTGTTTTGGGAATGAGTGCGTGTATGTCTGTGGGTATGTCTGTATGGATGTGTGCGTGTATGTTTGTATGTGGGTGTGCATGTCTGACTGTGTGTGTGGATGTAGGCATGTATGTCGGTGTGTGTGCGTGTGTGTGTTGGTGGTGCCTGCGTGCGTGTCGTGTGTGTGTGAGTCCTGTGATGTTGGGGGTCGGGGTGGGGAGGAGGGCCCTGCCACCTTTGGGGGGTGGCAGGGGTGGTGGGGGGTGTAGGGGAGGGAGTCGGGGTGGGGGTGGGGGGTGTGGGAGACCCCTATCAGTGCCAGGGAAGGAATTCCCTGGCACTGATAGTGCTTACCGCCATGGATTTCATGGCGGTTCCAACTGCAGGAAATCCACGGTGGTAAGCCGGGTCAAAATACCGCCGGCGGTATAGTGACGGACGCCGGGCTGGAGACCCCGGTCTCCAGCCCGGCGGGCGGAACGGAGGACCGGCGGATGACCATGGCGGTAACCGTCATGGTCATAATACAAAAAAAAAGACCACCAGCCTGTTGGCGGTCTTACCGCCGCTTCTCCGCCTTCCACCAGGGTCATCATGACCCCCTTTGTCTTCTTCTTGAATTTTCCCTATAAATTCTTTCCCTTTTCTTTTCTTCTCTCCTCTGATTGTTTTTAGTCCTTTTCAATGTAATTATTTTGCATAATTTGCATAATCCCCATAGTACTAATAGGCAACCTATAACAATTATTATTCCCTGTATAATTTTCAATAGAATCCCATTCAAAATACTACTAAGCCAATTTCCCACTGAAGGAAACTCCTTACCAAAATTTTCCCAAACACCTGGTTCTTTCAACTCCTTCAAATCACTACTTGCATTAGTCAGATTAGTAAGTAAGGCGGTCATTCCAACCCTGGCGGCCGGTGATAAAGCGGCGGCCAACCCGCCAACAGGCAGGCGGTCAAAAAAATGGAATTCTGACCCTGGCGGGAACCGCCAACCCAGCCCGCCACTTTAACACTCCGACCGCCACGGCGGGACAGACAAACAGCGCGGCGGTCACCGCCAACAGGCAGGCGGCAGACAATGTACCGCCCACAGTATCACAACTCACCAATCCGCCACCTTTTCCGGGGCGGGAGCCCCGCCGATAAAAACACGGCGGAAACAGACTACGAACGGGAAAACGCTCACCTCTATACACTCCACGAGGACGGAGGACAGCATGGAACCCGAATTAAACATCCTACCAGCTCTTGTCTACCTGCTCATCTACCACGAGTATGAACTCCGGCGCAGAAGACAACGGTGAGTACTGCACCTACGACACAGGGGAGGGGGATGGACGAAAGGTTACGGGCACACACATACGCCCCCCCCCAACTATCAACATACCAATGCAGAGCAACAACTGAGTGACACCCTCCAAACCCCCCTGAAAAATGCAAAGACATAATAAAATGTAAATTTAAATTTATGTATAAATTAGGTTCATTGAAGTCATGGAAAATTATCGTTATGAAATATCAAAGCAAAAATCATGAACAGTGCGAAAGCTATGTACATAGTCAATAAGTCCTGCTCAGTGTGTCAAATATCCACAGTCCGTGGGCCAATGTCTACCAAACACATGGGCAAAGCCCACACAGGACACCTGAGTCAGTTGGAGAAAACACTGCTGGGGCATCAGATGACAAAACTACAGGCACCTCAGGGGGAAGGGAAGGGGGGGCACCTCAGCCACAGGAGTCCACGACGCCAGAACCACGAAGGGGCCACCATGCCCACTGTGCCATCCTGGGGAGTGCAAAGCCACAGTCCATCCGGTGGATTACAGACTCCACTGGTCATGGAGGAGGCAGGGTGCCCAGAGTGCAGCGTGAACACTAGCACGACACAGAACCGGCACTGTCAATGGGCCAGCGGAGCTTGACAGGAAGGGCCCAGCGGAGCGGTGCTTGAGACGGTGGGGGCCAGGGGAGTGGTGCTTGACAGGAAGGGCCCAGCGGAACGGTGCTTGAGACGGCGGGGCCCAGCGGAGCGGTGCTTGACAGGAAGGGCCCAGCGGAGCGGTGCTTGAGACGGCGGGGCCCAGCGGAGCGGTGCTTGACAGGAAGGGCCCAGCGGAGCGGTGCTTGAGACGGCGGGGCCCAGCGGAGCGGTGCTTGACAGGAAGGGCCCAGCGGAGCGGTGCTTGAGACGGCGGGGCCCAGCGGAGCGGTGCTTGACAGGAAGGGCCCAGCGGAGCGGTGCTTGACAGGAAGGGACCAGCGGAGCGGAGCTTGAGACGGCAGGGCCCTGTTCAGCGGTGCCTGTCTTCACGGCGGGGCCCTGTTCAGCGGTGCCTTTCTTCACGGCGGGGCCCTGTTCAGCGGTGCCTGTCTTCACGGTGGGGCCCTGTTCAGCGGTGCCTTTCTTCACGGCGGGGCCCTGTTCAGCGGTGCCTGTCTTCACGGCGGGGCCCTGTTCAGCGGTGCCTTTCTTCACGGCGGGGCCCTGTTCAGCGGTGCCTTTCTTCATGGCTGGGCCCTGTTCAGCGGTGCCTGTCTTCACGGCGGGGCCCTGTTCAGCGGTGCCTGTCTTCACGGCGGGGCCCTGTTCAGCGGTGCCTTTCTTCACGGCGGGGCCCTGTTCAGCGGTGCCTGTCTTCACGGCGGGGCCCTGTTCAGCGGTGCCTTTCTTCACGGCGGGGCCCTGTTCAGCGGTGCCTGTCTTCACGGCGGGGCCCTGTTCAGCTGTGCCTTTCTTCACGGCGGGGCCCTGTTCAGCGGTGCCTTTCTTGTCTATCAAGGGAGCCAGACCTGGCCAGGACTCCCTGCTTAGTCGCCCTCCGACCGTGCAGTTGCTGGACCCTCCTGTGACGGAGTCCTGGGCCCGTGGGTGTCCTCCGTCACACCCGGGATGGGGCTTGTGGGGCCCTCCTGGTCCGCGCCCCTGCTGGCTGACTTCTCCGCCCTGCTGCCCTTGCCCTCCTTCAATGAGGCTCTCTGGCCCTTGCCTCCCCTTGATGTTGTGGCAGGTGACGGGCCACGACTTTGCTCCTTGGGGGCAGCCGTGTCAGCCTTCTCACGGCGGGCCTTGGTTTTACGGGTTCTCTTTCCAGGGGGGGGGGGCTGGCTGTCCCCTTGCTGCTGGCCGATGTATCTGTGCTGGGAAAGGGTGGACTCCAAAACCCGTGCAGAATGGTCAGACTTGATGCAGGGCTGGTGGTGGCTGAGGTGCTCTTCGGACTCTTACCAGATGGAGGGGGTGGGTCAGGTGGTGCAAAGAGGTCAAGTTTGGAGAGGAAAAGTTTTTTAGGAGCAATGGGAAGGGTAGGTGCAGTGGGTATGGGAGTGGAGGGAGAGGATGTGGTTGTAGGAGAGTCAGGTGTGCTGTCTATGGGTGCAGGTGCTTGTGACGTAGGCTGTCGTGTGGTGGTTGGCTGTTGTGTGGGTGGCTGCCTGCGTTTGTGTGTTTTGGAAGAGGGGGTGACAGACACAGTGGGAGAGGACACAGGGGACGTGTAAATGGTAGTGGGGGTGGTGACTGCACGTGTGCGGACTGTACTGAAGGGTGTGGTGGTGATGGAAGTACTGGCTGATGGTGGTGTGCATGCAGGTGTGAGTGGAGACGTCACAGGGAGGGAGGAGGGAGACGAGGAGGAGGGGGACACAGAGGTGGTAGTGACTGTTGCCATGGCTGCATCTGGATGTTGCTTGGGTGAATGCTTGTGGGATCTGTGGTGCTTATGTCTGGATAAGCTGCCCTTGGGTGTTGAGGTGTGTGCAGGCTGGTCTGATGGTGTGGATGGGATAGGCTGAGGAACAGGAGACTGGGAGACGGTGGAGGCAGTTAGAAGAGGGAGGCTGGAAACAGGGACAATGGCTGCCGTCAGTGCTGAGGCCAGAGCATTGAACGATCGTTGATGGGCAGCCTGACCCGAATGAATGCCCTCCAGGTATGCATTGCTCCGATGCACCTCCCTCTCTACCCCCTGGATGGCATTCAAAAGGGTAGACTGCCCAACAATGATGGTCTGTAACAGGTCAATGACCTCCTCACTGAGGGCAGCAGGGGTAACTGGGGCAGGGCCTGAGGTGCCTGGGGCGAAGGAGATGCCCGCCTTCTTGGGCGAGCGGGCACGGAGCGAAGGCTGAGGGGCTGCTGGGAGGGCGGAGCTGGTGCGCTGGGTGGCGGCTGTACCTGTTGAGGCGGGGGGCACGGATGGTGCCGCCACCGCTAGGGAGCTCCCTTCCGAGGACGTGTCAGTGTCGCTGGTGTCACCACGGGTCCCCGTTGTGGAGCTCCCCTCGCCCTCCGTATCACTGGTGACCTCGGTGTCTGTAGCATGGCCCACCGGGGCCTTGTGAGTTGCAGCTCCCTCGTGCTCCGATGCCAATTCTCCTCCGCCTGATGATGCTAATGCACACATGCACAAGAAGATAAAGAAAAAGGGTGGGGGGAGAAATAAAGACAGGTTGAGTGCATGCATTGTCAACACCGTTGTCGGAGAGGACAGACACAGGAGCCTCCAGCACTACGCCGCGCAATCGGGGTACACTACTCAGTACTTGTGACTAGGCCTACAGGTCTATGGACAACAAATGCACACATGGGTGATGCTGGACCATGGATTGCTGTACTTGGCACCGTACAGAGGTGGGGGGCGGGGGCACAGGGCCATGCCTAAAGGAGGGGACTACACTACAGAAAGCGCCCTGGCCTCATGTCACCACCCACAGCCCTCATCCCCCACCCAGACACCTCCACTGCACGTAAAGATAGCAGAATGTGCTGGTACTCACCCCCTTGTGTCTGCTGTGATGTCCTCACGCGCCCATCCAAATCGGGGTAGGCCACCACCAGGATCCGGGACATCAGGGGGGTCAAGGTACGACTGGCACCCCTCCTACGTTGAGAGGCCATCCCCAGCAGTGACTCGGCAGTCTTCCTGGTCCCGCGGCGGATGTCCTCCCACCTCTTTCGGCAGTGGGTGCCCCGTCTGTTGTGGACCCCCAGGGCCCGGACTTCCTTGGCGATGGCACGCCAAATGTCGACTTTCTGATGGGCGCTGGCCTATTTGACATGTACAGGGTGGGAAAGGAAATTTCAACATTTTTCTGCATGTTAGATGTGATTGCCCCCCCCTCCCCAACCCTGCCAAGTGGCACATGCTCTCATCTGTCGTGCCTTGCACTCCTCATTCGCTCCCCACCCCACCATCTTACATCCACCATACACAACCCAGGCAAAGCCCATTCAACGTGCACCCAGTGTACTTACCTGTTGGTCTGGAGGACCGTAGAGTAGCGCATACTGGGGCAGGACCCCATCCACAAGTTTCTCCAACTCTTCTGAAGTGAAGGCAGGGGCCCTTTCCCCAGTCGCAGCAGCCATTGTCTCTTCCAGACCGAGGTCACAGCAGCACTTGCAGTATAGGTCCTCTCCTGTGGATGATCAGGTCTCGAGTGATTAAGCAGATAGAAAATGGCGGTCACGCCCGCGGCGGTGCGTACCGCCGCGGTGCGTACCGCGACCGCCGGCGCACATCGTCATTGGCTCCTGAGACCCATAGGGTGCAATGTTAACCAATGCGCCTTCGCACCGCGGTCTTCGACCGCCTACCGCCACGGTGTGCCACGCCAGCGCGTTGACCTCACATCCCACTGTCACACTTCTCAGGTCAGGCAGCCGCCATTACAAGGGCCCACATGGGTTAATTACTACTGCGTCACACAGGCCTAGGCCTTGCATTGCCACTCATACAAGCCTTTCAATGCATAGAGATTTGTGTACTGTGCAAGCTGGGTGAACGTACCTGTGGGTTGCTTGACTCTGTACTCCATGTTGTCCTTCCTAGGCACCGTCCGCTGGGACTTGCGAGGAGAAGGATGAATCCTCCCGTGTACCGACCGCTGGTGGACCTGTCGACAATGGAAGAATGACATATTATACTTCGATACCGACTTGACCGAGCCACTATACATGAACTGTGTGCCCAGCTGGAGCCAGACCTGATGTCCCCCATCCGCCAACCCACAGGAATTCCCCCTCTGGTGCAGCTTCTGTCAGTACTCCATTTTTTGGCAAGTGGGTCTTTTCAGACAACAGTGGCCATGTCATCAGGGATGTCTCAGCCTATGTTTTCTAAGGTTTTGTCCAGAGTGTTGTCTGCCCTGATGAAATACATGCGGAGCTACATTGTTTTCCCTGAGGAGGGTGATTTGGCCACTGTGAAGGGTGATTTCTATGCCCTTGGACATATCCCCAACATCATTGGTGCCATTGATGGGACCCATGTGGCTTTAGTACCCCCAAAAGACAATGAGCAGGTGTACAGAAATCGAAAAAATTACCATTCGATGAATGTCCAGGTGGTCTGTTTGGCTGACCAGTACATCTCCCATCTAAATGCCAAGTTCCCTGGGTCAGTGCATGACGCGTATGTCATGCGAAATAGCAGCATCCCTTATGTGATGGAACAGCTACAGAGACACCGTGTGTGGCTAATAGGTGACTCTGGTTACCCCAACCTGCCTTGGCTATTGACCCCAGTGAGGAATCCCCGGACCAGGGCAGAGGAACGGTACAATGAGGCACATGGGCGAACTAGGACGATTATAGAACGGACCGGCGGGGTCCTGAAGGCCAGGTTTAGGTGCCTGCATATGACAGGTGGATCCCTAATGTACTCACCAAAGAAGGTGTGTCATATCATCGTGGCCTGCTGTATGCTTCACAATCTTGCATTGCGACGCCAGGTGCCTTTCCTGCAGGAGGATGGTCCAGATGGTGGTGTTGTAGCAGCTGTGGAGCCTGTGGAGAGTGAAGAGGAGGAAGACGACGGGGACGACACGGACAACAGGGACACAGTTATACAACAGTATTTTCAGTAGCACACAGGTAAGAATCACCCACGCCATTTTACATTTACTTCTGGCCTCCTGCATCTCTACTTTCTGTGTTTCCCCCCAGTTCCTTTTAACTGATTTTTGACTTTCCCTTCCCTTTTCAGAGCTGTATGACCCACAGCGTGATATCTGCTTTGTTTGCCCATGGACTAATGCATATTGACATTGGTATGTTGTCATCACAATGTAACTGAACATTATTGCACCGTTATGTGTAATACATTTGTTAAGAATACAAGCAGACTCCTGATTTTTGAAGTGCAAATGGTGATTTATTTTAAGTGCTGCATATAGGTCCATGATAGTAAAACGTTGATGGGTGGGGGTGGAGTAATGTCCATGGCAGAGTCCAGTTCTCAGTCTCACAGGTGCATAGTCCATATGCCTGTGGAAGGATGGAGCAGGGGCTGTTTAAGGTTTGACAGGGTGACAATGTGGGACAGTGGGATGACATCAGGGGGTATCTTATGCTGGCGGGGGTCTTGGCATCCTACTCTATCTTCTTGTGTGATCTCAGGTTCCGCTTGCGGGGTGGTTGATCTTCAGCAGGAGGTGGGGTTCTGGTGGCCTGTCGTTGTGTGGGGGCCTCCTGTCCACTAGCGCCGGCGGAGGTGGTAGGCTGTTCGTGCTCCGGGCTAGTGACAGGGGCCCTTTGGGGTGCCACATGGTCCCGCAATGTGGAGACTATCTGGTTGAGGGCCAGGACGATGGTCCCCATTGCGGAACCGATGTTCCTGAGTTCGTCTCTGAACCCCATGTACCGTTCCTCCTGCTGTGCCTGGATCTCCTGGAACCTGGCCAGTACCGTCGCCATCGTCTCCTGGGAGTGGTGGTATGCTCCCATGATGGTGGTGAGGGCCTCTTGGAGAGTGGGTTCCCTGGGCCGGTCCACCCCCTCTCGCACAGCAGCCCTCCCAGTTCCCCGGGCCTCTGTCCCCTGGACGGTGTGCCCACTACCACTGCCCCCAGGTCCCTGTTGTTGTTGGGGTGGTGGGTCAGCCTGGGTGCCCTGTAGTGGCGGACACACCGCTGATTGACGCGTCCTGGAGACAGAGGCATGGGCCCGCTGGGTGGGAGCTGTGCTGGTATTCCCAGAGGGGGTTGGGTCTGCTGTGGCCTGTGTCTGTGTGTGGGGAACCGACTGTCCAGAGGTCCCCGATGGTCCGGGCTGGTCATCAGGTTCTAGGTCGACAGAGCTGCTGTCATCACTGGGGGCCTGTTCTGGGGGCGGGATGGACAAATCTGGACCCTCCTGGCCGGTGTGTTGGCGTTCGGGCCCTGCAGGGGTAAAAGAGTATGGTTATTGCTTCTGTGTGTGCCATGGCGTGCGATTTGTGGGTGTCCTTGTCCCCCAGTGCTGGCATTCCCTTGTGGGAGGAGTTGTGAGGGTGGTTTGTGGGGGGGGGGATGGGTATGTGCAGTGGTCATGCTTAGGTGATGGGTGTCCATGGTTTGTGTTGGCATTCAGGGATTGGTGTTGTGTTGGGTGGGTTGTGCTGGTGAGACATTGGCAGGGAGGATGTGTGCTGGGGGGTTGGGTTGAGGGTGGGGGTGTGGGTTGGCATGCTGGTGGTTGCGGGGGGTGAAGTAGTTGAGATTAGACTTACCAGAGTCCATTCCTCCGCCTACTCCAGCGAGGCCCTCAGGATGCAGGATGTTCAAGACCTCTTGCTCCCATGCTGTGAATTCGGGTGGAGTGGGTGGGGGTCCGCCGCCAGTCTTCTGCACAGCGATGTTGTGTCTTGACAACATCGACCGCACCTTCCCCCGTAGGTCGTTCCAGCGCTTTCGGATGTCTTCCCGGTTTCTGGGATGCTGTCCCACAGCGTTGACCCTGTCGACGATCCTTTGCCATAGCTCCGCCTTCCTGGCTATTGTAGTGCGCTGCACCTGTGTGCCGAAGAGCTGGGGCTCTACCCTAATTATTTCCTCCACCATGACCCTGAGTTCTTGGTCCGAGAACCTGGAGTGTCTTTGGGGTGCCATGGGGTGGTGTGGATGAGGTGTGGGGTGGTGTTTGTGGTGATGTGAGTGGTGGTATGTGGTGATGTGTGCGTGGATGTGGTGTGGGTGATGATGTTGGGTTCCTGTGTGTGTTGTGGTTTGCGTTCCCTGTGCTCTCTCTCTGTGTATTGCGCCTTGTCTCAGAATTTCGATTTGGGGGGGTTTGTGGGTGATGTGGGTGTGTGTTTTATATGGTGATGGGTGTGTGGGAGTGGTGTGTGTATGTGTCTCAGGTGTGTGTATTTTGAATTGTCGAATGTGGCTGTGTTTTGTATGGGTGTGTGTATTTTGAGCGCAGCGGTGTGTACCGCCAAAGGAATACCGCGGTTGAAAGACCGCTGCGTGGATTCGTGGGTCGTAATGGCATGGGCGTGTTTGTGTTGGCGTGACGGTGGAGGTTTGGTCATCTCCAGTTTATCGCTGACCGCTGATGAGGCGGCCTTCCGTGGATGTCGGGTTTTTGGCGGTTTGGCAGTTGTGGGTCAGAATGACCGTGGCGGTATACCGCGGCCGCAGCGGTAGAATGGCGGTCTTCTGACCGGCGGTAAGAGCCTTTTACCGCTGAAGTCAGAATGACCCCCTAAGTCTCTTATCTCTTTACTACTGTTAGGAATGTAAGAGCAGCAATGCCTAGAGTTAATAATTTTACAGACTCAGCCATTTTTCGCTAAACGAATGTCTAAAGCAAGACGATTTTGAAGAGTCATAGCTCTGCCCGCAGCCAATTCAGTATCTATATGGAGTATAGCCCCTGAAAAATTTGTCAGCATGTTATCCACAATAGTAGCCAACTTTAAAATCTTAATCGAATTTAAGATGACTCCCACTGAAGGAATCACTGCAACAAATATATCTCCTTCTATTGCAGAAGAGGTCTCCCTCCTCTGTCTCTTATGATGTAATTCTGTCATTTTCTGAAACTTTTTCAAATCCTCCATCTGGTAAATCTTTGGGACAACTATTCCCAAATAACATGTCCCATATCATCCTCTTGGAAGACGGTAATAAGCATTAAGTCCACAGATATAATATATCCCCAGAATTGCAGGGTCTTTGCCATTTACTCTGAAACAAAAACACATGCCTACAATCACTCGTACCCAGAAATAAAGTGTCAGTGCGCACCTTAGGCCTATATATACAAAGCTTTCCTACTTGTAATGTATCTAAAGCAAATTTTCCTTGCTTCATAATTGCATTGTAAGCATAATCATTCTTGTAAGTCCTTTTCTCTAAGTCTTTTTCTAATTTCTCCTTCAGCGCCTTTCTCCTGTCATCAGTGTGAACTAAGAAGCTTTTCTCTAATGGTGTAAGCAAGCATGTAAGATTATTCTTGTGAGCATAAGCTGTCCCAAACATTAGTGTAGGTTCAAAGAATCCTCTAACTAATACTATGTCATTATCCTTAGCTACTCTACTCAAATACCTAATAATAGGAACGAACGAAAACACAAGGTCATGATTAGAGTAGAAATACTGAATGTATTCCTGGTTATAGATCCTTGTTAGTAACAGACTACAACTTATCCTGTATGTTAATGGAAGACTATGATAGGTGACTCCTTCCTCCACTGATGAAGGAATCTGCATACACACAAGACAATCCTTTGCATCCATCATCTCAACATACTCACTTAATAAGCGATAGAAAACGTTAGAAGAAAGTTCTCCTTGAACATTAGTAAAGTCATGCAAATACTTCTTGTCTAACTTGAATCTTTCTAAAGCCATTAATGTAGTAGTCTCAAAAGCAGAAGTATGGTTGGCTTCTTTCACATCAAGAACAGACATTCCCACAATCAACACTATAAACAAAGTTCCACACATAATTGCCAAACCAATGCTCATATAGTTACAGAGCCTAACATTCCTAATTTGCTTATCTACATCAGCTATGATCTGTAAAGGATCAGAAAGCATAAGTAACTTGGAAAACGTGCAGCAAAAATAAAAAATAGACATTTTTTTCAGTAGATCAATTTCACTTCTAGGAACCCTTCTCCTTGTCCAAATCGGTTAGCAGCTTTGTCAAAATCAGCTTTCAAATGTCAAATCAGGTTATCAGTGTCTTTTCCAGTTACTTTCATCAGTTTGTTTCTCAAAATATTTCTCAGATTGTTTCAACAGTTCAGTTCATCAATCTTCTTCAGGTTATCTCAAAATATTGACTTGGAACTTCCCTATCAAAACAAAAAGACATAGGGGGTCATTCCAACCTTGGCGTTAAAAGGCGGATACCGCTATCAGAAGACCGCCAACATACCGGCACGGCCGCGGTAAACCGCCACGGTCATTCTGACCCACAACACACAAACCGCCAAAATACAGACATCCACAAAAGTCCGCCACACCAAAGGCCAGCGAGAAACTGGCGATAACCAAACCGACACCGTCACGCCAACAGAAATACGCCCACACTATCACGACACATGAATCCACGCTGCTGTCTTTCAACTGCGGTATTGTATTGGCGGTACACACCGCCGCGCTCAAAATGCACACACATTTACAAACACAGCCACATTGAACAATTCAAAATACACACACCTGATACACATACAAACACCACTCCCACACACCCACTTAAATATAAAACACACACCCACATCACCCACAAACCTCCACTCCTAGAGAATCGGGACCACGCACAGAGAAATAGAGATCCGAGCACCCAGACGCGCATATTACCATCACCCAGCAATATTACCACGCACTTCACACAACACACCAATACACATCACCACACTTAGCACCACACAATCCACCCCACACATCACCCACACCACCCCATGGCACCGCAAAGACACCCCAGGTTTTCTGAGGATGAACTCAGGGTCATGGTGGAGGAAATCGTACGGGTAGAGCCACAGCTCTTCGGAACACAGGTGCAGCACACCTCCATTGCCAGGAAGATGGAGCTATGGAGCAGAATAGTCGACAGGGTCAACGCGGTGGGACAGCACCCAAGAAATAGGGATGACATCAGGAAGCGGTGGAACGACCTAGGGGGGAAGGTGCGTTCAACGGTATCCAGGCACAACATCGCGGTTCAGCGGACTGGCGGCGGACCACCACCTCCTCCCCCAGAATTTACTACATGGGAGGAGCAGGTCTTGGCGATCCTGCATCCTGAGGGCCTCGCCGGAGTATCTGGAGGAATGGACTCTGGTAAGTCTCATCTTCACTACTTCATCCCCCCCACCCCACCAGCATGCCAACTCATACCCCCACCCTCACCCTCACCCCCATCACACCTACTCCTTGCAAATGTCTCACCATCACAACCCACCCATCCCAACCCCAAGCCCTGCATGCGACCACAAAGCATGGATACCCATCACCAAAGCATGCCCACTGCACATCCCCATCCCCCCCCAAACCACCGTCACAAAAGCCCCCACACAGGAATGCAAGCACTGGGGTACACGGGCACCCACCCATTGCATACTATGGCACACACAGATGCAATAATCATGGTTTTATACCCCTGCAGGACCCGAACGCGACGTCACCGCGCAGGAGGGTCCACAAATGTCCACTCCACCCCCAGAAGAGGCCCACAGTGATGGCAGCACCTCTGTCGACCTGGATCTAGATGACCAGGCCGGCCCATCGGGGACCTCGGGACAGTCGGTTCCCCTCAGACAGCCACAGGCCACAGCAGACCTTCCCCCCTCTGGGAACACCAGCACAGCACCCACCCAGCGGGCCCATCCCTCTGTCCCCAGGACACGTCAATCAGCAGTGTGTCCACCACTACAGGGCACCCAGGTTAACCCACCACCCCAACAACAACAGGGACCTGGGGGCAGTGGTAGTGGGCACACGGTCCAGGGGACAGAGGCCCAGGGAAACAGGGGCACTGGGAGGGCTGCTGTGCGACAGGGGGCGGACAGGCCCAGGGAACCCACTCTCCACGAAGCCCTCTCCTCCATCATGGGAGCCTACCATCATTCCCAGGAGACGATGGCAACGGTACTGGCCAGGTTTCAGGAGATCCAGCTCCTGCAGGAGGAACAGTATTTGGGGTTCAGGGAGGAACTACGAACCATCAGTTCCACCCTGGGCACCATTGTAGGGGCTCTGAATCTGGTAGTCACCACATTGCGGGACACTGTGGCACCACAAAGGGCCCCTGACACTAGCATGGAGCAAGAACTGCCTATCACCTCTGCCGGCGCTAGTGGACAGGAGGCCCCGCCACAGGACCAACAGGCCACCAGCAACCCACCCCCTGCAGAAGGAGAACCACCCTGCAAGCGGTCCCTGAGATCCAGGAAGAAGACAGAGTAAGATGCCAAGACCCCCGCCAGGAAAGGATACCTCCCTGATTGTCATCCCACTGTCCCACATTGTCACCCTGTTCATCCTTAAACTGCCCCTGCTCCACTTTCCACAGGCATTTGGACAATGCACCTGTGATACAAATAGTCTGGACTCTGCCATGGACATTCCTCCACCATCACCCCTCACCGATTTGCAACCACCCACCAGTATAGAGCACTGTAATAAACACAGTTATTGCACTAAATAATCAGGAGTCTGGCTGTGATTCTGAACAAATGTATTAGACATTACCATGCCAAAATGCTTATTTACATTGTGATGCCAACATACCAATGTCACACAGCTGTAGTCCATGGGGAAACAAAGCAGATGTCACACAGTGGGGCCCACATCTCTGAAATCGGAAGGGAAAGTCACAACTCAGTTACCATACACTGGGTGAAAACGACAGACAGTAGAGAGGTAGTAGTGTTTAAGTATATGTAATATGCCGGTGTGTATTCATACCTGTGTGTCATTGGAAATACTGCTGTATTACTGTGTTCCTGTTGTCTATGCCGTCTTCTTCGGCTTCCTCGTCTTCACTCTCCACAGGCTCCACAGCTGCTACAACACCACCATCTGGTCCTTCCTCCTGCAGAAAAGGCACCTGTCGTCGCAAAGCCAGGTTGTGAAGCATACAGTAGGCCACGATGATCTGGCACACCTTCTTTGGTGAGTAGAATAGGGATCCACCTGTCATATGGAGGCAGCGGAACCTGGCCTTCAGGAGGCCGAAGGTCCGCTCGATCACCCTCCTAGTTCGCCCATGGGCCTCATTGTACCGTTCCTCTGCCCTTGCCCTGGGATTCCTCACTGGGGTCAGTAGCCATGACAGGTTGGGGTAACCAGAGTCACCAATTAGCCACACACGGTGCCTCTGGAGTTGAGCCATCACATAAGGGACGCTGCTATTCCGCATGATGTACGCGTCATGCACTGAGCCAGGGAACTTGGCATTAACATGGGAGATGTACTGGTCTGCCAAACACACCATCTGCACATTCATGGAATGATAACTCTTCCTGTTTCTGTACACCTGTTCACTCCTGTGGGGGGGAACCAAAGCCACATGGGTCCCATCAATGGCACCTATGATGTTGGGGATATGTCCAAGGGCATAGAAGTCACCCTTCACTGTAGGCAAATCCCCCACCTCAGGGAAAACGATGTAGCTGTGCATGTGTTTCAGCAGGGCAGACAACACTCTGGACAACACCTTGGAAAACATAGGCTGGGACATCCCTGATGATATGGCCACTGTTGTCTGAAATTACCCACTTGCTAGGAAATGGAGCACTGACAGCACCTGCACTAGAGGGGGGATCCCTGTGGGTTGGCGGATTGGTGACATCAGGTCTGGCTCCAGCTGGGCACACAGTTCATGAATAGAGGCTCGGTCAAGCCTGTATGTCAGTATGACATGTCTTTCCTCCATTGTCGACAGGTCCACCAGCGGTCTGTACACCCGAGGATTCCTCCATCTCCTTGCATGTGCCAGCGGACGGTGCCTATGAAGGACAACAGCGAGCACAGAGTCAATCAACCCACAGGTACGTAACCACAGCTTGCACATAACACGATTCTCAATCCATTGAATGGTTTGTATGGGTGTTGATGCAAGGCCTAGGTATGTGTGACGCAGTAAGAATTAAGCCATGTGGGCCCCTGAAATGGCGGCTGCCTGACCTGTGAAGTGCGACAATGGGATGTGAGGTAAATGTGCTGGTGTGGCACACCGTGGCGGTAGGCGGTCGAAGACCGCGGCACAAAGCAGCATTGGTTAACATTGAACCCTATGGGTCTCAGGAGCCAATGACGATGTGCCCCGGCGGTCGCGGTACGCACCGCGGCGGTACGCACCGCCGCGGGCGTGACCGTCATTTTCTATCTGCTTAATCACTCGATACCTGATCTTCGACAGGAGAGGACCTACACTGCAAGTGCTGCTGTGACCTTGGTCTGGAAGAGACAATGGCTCATGCGACTGGGGAAAGGGCCCCTGCCTTCACTGCTCAGGAGTTGGATAAACTTGTGGATGGGGTCCTCCCCCAGTACGCGCTACTCTATGGTCCTCCAGACAAACAGGTAAATACACTGGGAGCATGCTTCATGGGCTATGCCTGTGTTGAGTGGGGTGGATGAAAGATGGTGGGGAGGGGAGCGATTGAGGCATGCATCAAACGACGGTGAGAGCATGTGCCACATGGCAAGGGTAGGGATGGGGGGCCAGTCACATTGAGGGTGCAGATGGTGATGACTATTCTTCTCCCCCTGTACATTTCACATAGGTCAGGGCCCACCAGAAGATCGATATTTGGCGTGCCATCGCCAAGGACGTCCGGACCCTGGGGGTCCACCACAGACGGGGCACCCACTGCTGGAAGAGTTGGGAGGACATCCGCCGCTGGAGCAGGAAGACGGCGGAGGCTCAGCTGGGGATGGCCTCCCAATGTGGGAGGGGTGCCAGTCGGACTTTGACCTCCCTGATGTCCCGGATCCTGGCGGTGGCCTACCCCGATTTGGATGGGCCCGTGAGGACATCACAGCAGACACAAGGGGGTGAGTACACTCTCATTCTGTTGACTTTGCGCGCAGTGGAGGTGTCTGGGTGGGGGATGAGGGCTGTGGGTATCCCTAGGCCAGGGCGATTTCTGTAGGCTAGGCCCCTCCGTAAGGCATGGCCCTGTGCCCCCGCCCCCCACCTCTGTAGGGTGCCAAGTACAGCTATTCATGGCCCTGTGTCATCTATGTGTGCAGATGTCGTCCATAGGCTTGTAGGCCATGTACCACGGATTGAGTAGTCGACCCCAAGTGCGCGGCGTAGTGCAGGGGGCTTCTGTATCTGTCCTGTCCGCCAACGGTGTCGCCAATGCATGCACTCAACATGTCTTTATTCCCCCCCCCTTTTTTGTGGTCTTCCTGTTCATGTGTGCATTAGCATCATCAGGCGGAGGAGAAGTGGCATCGGAGCACGAGGGAGCTGCATCCCACATGGCCATGGAGGGCCACGCAACGGACTCCGAATTCACCAGTGGGACGGAGGGCGAGGGGAGCTCCACAGCGGGGACTCGGGCAGACATCAGTGACACCGACTCGTCCTCTGAAGGGAGCTCCCTTGTGGTGGCGGCAACATCTGTGCCCCCCGCAACAACAGGTACAGCCGCCACCCACCGCACCAGCACCGCCCTCCCAGCAGCCCCTCATCGTTTGGCCCGTGCCCGCTCACCCAGGAAGGTGGGCATCTCCTTCGCCCCAGGCACCTCAGGCCCTGCCCCAGTCACCCCTGCTGCCCTCAGTGAGGAGGTCATTGACCTCCTGAGGACGCTCACTGTTGGGCAGTCTACCATTTTGAATGCCATCCAGGGTGTAGAAAGGGAGGTGCACCAGAGTAAAGCATACCTGGAGGGCATTCATTCTGGTCAGGCTGCCCTTCAGCGATCGTTCCAGACTCTGGCCTCAGCACTGATGGCAGCCATTGTCCCTTTCTCTAGCCTCCCCCCTCCAACTTCCTCCACCTATACCCCATCACCTGTACCTCTGCCTATCCCAGACACACCATCAGACCAGCCTGCACACACCTCAACACCCAAGGGAAGCTCAGTCAGACATAAGCACCACACATCACACAGGCATTCACACAAGCAACATCCACATACATACATACCAACACCCACTACCGCCACTGTGTCCCCCTCCTCCTCGTCTCCCTCCTCCCTCCCTGTCACGTCTCCACTCACACCTGCATGCACAACATCTTCAGCCACTACGTCCCTCAGCAGCACACACACCAGAACCCCCGCACACGTGCAGTCACCACCCCCACTACCATTCACACGTCCTCTGTGTCCTCTCCCAGTGTGTCGGTGACCCCCTCTTCCAAGATACACAAACGCAAGCAGCCACCCACCCAACAGCCATCCACCTCACGACAGCCTCCAGCCCAAGCACCTGCACCCAAAGCCACCAGACTTACAACTCCTACAGCCACAACCTCTTCTTCCACTCCCATACCCACTACACCTACCCGTCCCACTGCTCCCAAAAAGTTTTTCCTGTCTAAACTCAACCTCTTTCCACCAACTCCCCCACCCGTCCATGTCATAGGACTACAGTCAGCACCTCAGCCACGACAAAACTGGCCCCTGTCATCACAGTCTGCCATGGACTGTGGAGTGCCCCACCCTCCAGGGCAGCCAGTTTGGTGCGAAGCCAGGGCACGGGCAGCCCACCCCCAGAGAAACATCCCAAGATAGGCAGTGGCCGGCGCGAGAGGGTGAAAACACCAGGGACTAAAACCCCTACCATGGCTCCGGCAGGAAGTGTAGAGACAGCTGGCACACCGCCCAAGGTGGGGAAGGGCCACAGGCGATCAGGGAAGGCTGGGAAGGGCAGCACGCCCGACAAGGCCGCCATCAGCCCAGCTGGCCAGGAGGGCCCGCCAGCCCCATCCCAGGTGAGCAGGAGGCCACCAACAGCCCCGGCACAGCTGCCCAGAGGGCCCCGCCAGCCACAGGACAGATGGGCAGGAGGGCCCCGCCAGCCACAGGACAGGTGGCAAATGACCTCTCCGCCATGGCCGGAACCGCTGAACTGGGCCCTTCATCTCAAGCACCGCTGCACTGGGCCCTTCATCTCAAGCACCGCTGCACTGGCACCGCCGTCTCAAGCACCGCTGCACTGGGCCCTTCATCTCAAGTACCGCTGCACTGGGCCCTTCATCTCAAGCACCGCTGCACTGGGCACTGCCGTCTCAAGCACCGCTGAACTGGGCCCTTCATCTCAAGCACCGCTGCACTGGGCACTGCCGTCTCAAGTACCTCTGAACTGGGCCCTTCATCTCAAGCACCGCTGCACTGGGCACCGCCGTCTCAAGCACCGCTGCACTGGGCCCTTCATCTCATGTACCACTGCACTGGGCCCTTCATCTCAAGCACCGCTGCACTGGGCACCGCCGTCTCAAGCACCGCTGAACTGGGCCCTTCATCTCAAGCACTGCTGCACTGGGCACCGCCGTCTCAAGCACTGCTGCACTGGGCCCTTCATCTCAAGTAACGCTGCACTGGGCCCTTCATCTCAAGCACCGCTGCACTGGGCACCGCCGTCTCAAGTACCGCTGAACTGGGCCCTTCATCTCAAGCACCGCTGCACTGGGCACCGCCGTCTCAAGTACCGCTGAACTGGGCCCTTCATCTCAAGCACCGCTGCACTGGGCACCGCCGTCTCAAGCACCGCTGCACTGGGCCCTTCATCTCAAGCACCGCTGAACTGGGCCCTTCATCTCAAGCACCGCTGCACTGGGCCCTTCATCTCAAGCACCGCTGCACTGGGCACCGCCGTCTCAAGCACCGCTGCACTGGGCCCTTCATCTCAAGTACCGCTGCACTGGACCCTTCATCTCAAGCACTGCTGCACTGGGCACCGCCGTCTCAAGCACAGCTGAACTGGGCCCTTCATCTCAAGCACCGCTGCACTGGGCACTGCCGTCTCAAGTACCGCTGAACTGGGCCCTTCATCTCAAGCACCGCTGCACTGGGCACCGCCGTCTCAAGCACCGCTCCACTGGGCCCTTCATCTCATGTACCACTGCACTGGGCCCTTCATCTCAAGCACCGCTGCACTGGGCACCGCCGTCTCAAGCACCGCTGAACTGGGCCCTTCATCTCAAGCACCGCTGCACTGGGCACCGCCGTCTCAAGCACCGCTGCACTGGGCCCTTCATCTCAAGTAACGCTGCACTGGGCCCTTCATCTCAAGCACCGCTGCACTGGGCACCGCCGTCTCAAGTACCGCTGAACTGGGCCCTTCATCTCAAGCACCGCTGCACTGGGCACCGCCGTCTCAAGCACCGCTGCACTAGGCCCTTCATCTCAAGTACCACTGCACTGGGCCCTTCATCTCAAGCACTGCTGCACTGGGCACCGCCGTCTCAAGCACCGCTGAACTGGGCCCTTCATCTCAAGCACCGCTGCACTGGGCACCGCCGTCTCAAGCACCGCTGCACTGGGCCCTTCATCTCAAGTACCGCTGCACTGGGCCCTTCATCTCAAGCACCGCTGCACTGGGCACCGCCGTCTCAAGCACCGCTGAACTGGGCCCTTCATCTCAAGCACCGCTGCACTGGGCACCGCCATCTCAAGCACCGCTGAACTGGGCCCTTCATCTCAAGCACCGCTGCACTGGGCACCGCCGTCTCAAGTACTGCTGAACTGGGCCCTTCATCTCAAGCACCGCTGCACTGGGCCCTTCATCTCAAGTACCGCTGCACTGGGCCCTTCATCTCAAGCACCGCTGCACTGGGCACCGCCGTCTCAAGCACCGCTGAACTGGGCCCTTCATCTCAAGCACCGCTGCACTGGGCACCGCCGTCTCAAGTACCGCTGAACTGGGCCCTTCATCTCAAGCACCGCTGCACTGGGCCCTTTATCTCAAGCACCGCTGCACTGGGCACCGCCGTCTCAAGCACCGCTGCACTGGGCCCTTCATCTCAAGTACCGCTGCACTGGGCCCTTCATCTCAAGCACCGCTGCACTGGGCACCGCCGTCTCAAGCACCGCTGAACTGGGCCCTTCATCTCAAGTACTGCTGCACTGGGCCCTTCATCTCAAGCACCGCTGGCCTATGAGCGGCAGGGGCTGTCCTGCATCTGTGTCGGGCAGGGCTGCACAAGGCACTCTGGGCACCAGGCCCCCTCCAGAACCAGTGGAGACTGTTATCCACTTCAGAGACTGTGGCTTTGCACTCCCCAGGATGTAACAGTGGGCAGCCCACCCACTGTCTGGACTTGTGAGACTGTGGCTTTGCACTCCCCAGGATGTAACAGTG
Source organism: Pleurodeles waltl (assembly GCF_031143425.1). Classification (NCBI taxonomy): domain Eukaryota; kingdom Metazoa; phylum Chordata; class Amphibia; order Caudata; family Salamandridae; genus Pleurodeles; species Pleurodeles waltl. Next base: position 894,342,104 of record NC_090438.1, on the reverse strand, counting down.
GGCAGCCCACCCACTGTCTGGACTTGTGAGACTGTGGCTTTGCACTCCCCAGGATGTAACAGTGTGCAGCCCATCCACTGTCTGGACTTGAGAGACTGTGGCTTTGCACTCCCCAGGATTGAACAGTGGCCATGGAGGCCCCTTGTGGATCTGGCGTCGTGCACTCATCTGGCTGAGGTGCCCCCTCTTCCCTTCCCCCTGAGGTGCCTGTAGTTTTTATATCTGATGCCCCTGCAGTGTTCTCTCCGTTGGAGTCATGTATCCTGTGTGGGCTTTGCCCATGTGATTTGGGCCAGTGGTCCAAGAACAATGCCTGCTACAATGCTCGGACTTGTACATTTATGTATATAAGAGTTTTTGATGTGTATATATATTTTTTTGGCAGTAATACAATATATTAATATATAATATATTTAGAATCATTTACTTTAGTATTTGCATTCTTCCGGGGGGTTTGGGGGATGTCACTCTGATGTGTTGCTATGCATTGATGTGTGTGTTGTAGTGGGTGAGGGTGAGGGTGGGTGTGTCGCGTATGTGTGTACCCGTAATATTTTCCCCTCCCTCCTCCCCTGTGTCGTAGGTGCAGTACTCACCGTTGTCTTCTGCGCCGGCGTTCGTGCTCCTGGTAGAGGAGCAGGAAGACTATCGCTGGGAGTATGTGGAGTTCGGGTTCCATGCTGTCCTGATTCCTCGTGGGGTGTATGGAGGTGAGCGTTTTCCCTTCGAAATGGCTGTTTCCGCCGTGTTTTTATCGGCGGAGCTACTGCCCCGGAAAAGGTGGCGGATTGGACTGTTGTGATACAGTGGGCGGTACATTGTCTCCCGCCTGTCTGTTGGCGGTGACCGCTGCGCTGTTAATTTGTACCGCCGTGGCGGGCGGTGTGTTGATGTGGCGGTCTCTGTTGGCGGTTTCGCCAGGGTCGGAATTCCATTTTTTTTCCCGCCAGCCTGCTGGCGGTTTAGCCGCTGCTTTCACGCTGACCGCCAGGGTTGGAATGACCCCCATAAACTCTTGTTGCCATTTGTTTGTAGTCGCATATGCCCATTCAGAACCTGCGTATCTTTGACTTGTTATTCTCTTTCTTTTTAACTTTCAATCACCATTCAACTCTCCTTCACTTAATTCCTCCTTTCTCGTAGTATCTACTTCTTCCTCTATTGTTGTTTCAACTATAACCTCTTTCCTTTTCTCTACTTGCAAATTCGACCACTTATCTCCTTTTTGTGTACCTTCTGTTAATATTCTCTTCAGGATTGAACTCAAATCCTTTTCTTTCTCTGTCGTGTTTTCTCTTGACGGACATGCAACCGGTTCACGAGGAGTCAGATAACCTTGACTTTGATCCGCCACAAAACCCTTCCCTTCTTGGTCTGATACTTGCTCTGTTTGTCTCTCGGAATAGTCTGCTTCTGGCAGGTCCCCCTCAGTACTAGGCTCTCCTCCTGGTTCAGTTGCGATAGGTTCCTCAGCACCCTCTTGGAGGCCTTCGTCTGTCACAGGAGTGATAGAACCGTCTTCAACGAGCTCAGGTTCAGCTTCAGTTCTTCCTTGCTCCTTTTCTTGTTCTGGTGCTGTGATTTGTCGCACAGTAGTTGGTACTCTCAACAACGCTTCTTCATGATACAGTGGATTATGCCACTTTCTTTGTTTGACTTGCGTGAATCCAATCGGGATCCCAGCACACTTCACAGCAGTTGTAGTCATTAAAATCACTTGATATGGTCCCTTCCAGCGAGGCTCCAAACACATCGTGCGCACATGGTTTCAGACAACAACCCAGTCACCAGCTCTCAGGTTGTGCACTGGATCATGGATCAGTGGCAGTGTGGTAGCTTCCACCTGCTGAGAGAAAGAGCAGACTACATCAGCCAGACCCTTGCAGTAATCGAACACCATATCATCTGTAATGTTGACAAGTGCATTTGCTGGAGCTGCTGGCAACCTCATTGCTATGCCCATGAGAGTCTCAAGGGGCAATAATCCTGTCTTCCTGTCAGGTGTGTTTCTCATTGACATCAACACCAAAGGCAATGCATCAGGCCATTTCAGATTCGTAGCTGCACACATCTTTGCAATTCATGACTTCAAGGTACCATTCATCTGTTCCACTAGTCCCGATGCTTAATGGGCGATAACTACAATGCAACTTCTGCTCAATGTTCAATGCTGCACACAATAGCTTAATTACCTCGTAAATTGAAGTGCATTCCCCCGTCTGATTCTAAAGAGATCGGAAATCCGAAACGCAGTATCAATTCCCTAAGCAACAATTTTGCTACTGTGAGGCTATCATTTCTCCTTGTAGGGTACGCTTCAATCCAATGACTAAAGATGCACACAATCACCAACACATATCTCAAACCTCCACACGCAGGCATCTCAATGAAATCCAATTGCATTCTGCTGAATGGACCTCCTGCTCTTCCAATGTGGCTCAAATTTACCACTGTCCCTTTCCCTGCATTTAATTACTGACAAATGACACATCGATGGCAGACTGCTTCAGCTGCTTGTCTAAACTTGGGGTTAAACCAGTCAATTTTTAACAAACATACTATGGCATACCTCCCAATGTCCATGTGCCTGACCATGAGAGTACCTCGCCATTTGAGACAACAGGCTATTTGGCAAAACCATCTGACCCTTCTCAGATACCCACAACTCATCCTGTCTTTGAACACATTTCATCTTGCTCCATGACCTTTTCTCTTCCTTGTCGACATTACTCTGCAAAGTTTTTAACTCTTATAAAGTATCAACTACTTTTAATGCAAAACTAGTACATCTTGCGTCCTCTTCAGGTAACAATTCCCACTTGTCTTTGAACGATATGCAGTTCAATGCGCAAAACCTTGCGACTTGATCCGCATATCCATTCCCTAGTGACAAGTAGTCCTGTGACTTTAGATGTGCACTGCATATCACCACGTCAATTTCTTCAGGGAGTTGGATCGCATATAACAACTTCTTTATTCTCTCACCATTTCTCACTGGTGAGCCAGTAGAGGTCAGAAAACCTCTCTGCGACCACTTCTGCACTTCTCCTTGTAGAGCATGTATCTCCTGTGTCTACCAGAAATGAGACTCTGTGACCCATAATCTACTTCTAGAGAAGTCGCAAGCACACATGGCTCTTTATCCAAACTGTCACTCATCCATTCACCATTTATTTCATTCTCACTGTGTAACTGGAATTGGTGCACTGCGTTACTACTTCTGTCTTGTCTCTGACCTGTGACCTGTTGAGAAAGCATCATCTGTTGCTGCTCCATCGGGGATTGAGGTATCTGCTTTTACTGGCTAGGTACCATGGTAACCTGCTGCTGCATTGGCTGCAACTGTGACACTTTGCATGGGGCAATTCTACCTGTTGCATAGGCTGAAAATTCTGCATTTGATTCACATTATTCTGGAAGTTTGGATTTAGACCTCTCATTCTCGCCCCTCTCACATTTTGGAATGTATTGACGTCGTTACTTTGCTGAACAACACCCTCCTGCACCATCATCGGATACTCCCGCTTCCAGTGTCCCACGGCTCCACAAATGTGACATGGCAATAGCTTCTTCATTCCCTGCACATCATTTTGAACCACTACAGTATTCAAACCCGGAAGATGATTCATATTGCTTCCACAACCCCTACCTCTCATCTGAGGCTGGAACATGACATTTCCCTGCTGCTGTGGCATTTGTTGCCCAAAGTCCCCTGCACTCCTGTTTGAGCAACCTTAATTTGCATCACCATCGCCTTCTCTTTCAGCTTTTTCTGCTTCAACTCAATTTCACCACTACAGTATTTTGCATACTGCAGCACCTCATCGATCGGCTTGGCTTGCCAGCAAATCAAATGACTCTTAATCATCTGACCTACCTCAGGTCTCAGTCCCTCCACAAATCTGAACACAAAATGCAGCATGTCCTTCGGCTCAATTGCTTCTTTGCCACTGTACTCCTTGAACGCCTTCAACAATCTCTCATAATACATATGTATCGATTCCTTCACTTCCTGCACTGTCCTGTCAATTCTCTGCCAATCAATATTTTTGGGGCGAAATCCTCATCTTTAGGAACTCAATCACCTTATAGTAATGTTTCATTATCTCAGGAAATGGTGCAGCAGTAACTCTCTCAGGTTCACTTGTTGGCCACTCTACAGCTCTTTTACATTCAACCCACAGATCAGCTGGAACCACTATTTCCAGTAAGGTATTCAAGTCTTCCCACAGACATTTCGAGAGCTTCACAAATCTGTCCGTCTGCTGATACCACTCTAACGGCTTTTCCCTCAGCATTGGATAATTGTTTGTGAATGACAGAATATCACTCCTACTCCAAGGGACATGAACAAAATTTCCCCCTGGAATCTCTCTTGTTGGTAAAATCTTTACTGGATCCTTGTCCTGTTGCATACTTTCAGGCACCTCTAGAGAATCTTGTTTATTTTTGTCTCGTTTCTTTACCCATCTGCCTTCCCACTTTTCTAATGCTCTCCAAACCTGAGCACTCTGTAATAATTCCTTAAGATGTGCCTTCATTCCGGCTGACCTCATGTGTTCAAAATCTTTTGCCTCAAATTCTAATCTGTAACTTCTCTTCAAATGCTTTGTTTTCTCAATTTCTATGTGATGCTTCTCTGCCAAATCTGCTAATCTCTGATGTACCTTGCTCACCTCTCTTGTAATTCTCGGGCATAAGTATTTTAACTACGCCTCTATGTAGGACTCTAATCTATTCACCCCCCATTGTTCAACCAGTTCACCTGCTTCCATGCTCAATCTGACACAATTGATCTGCTCCTCACTTTTGGAAGTATTCTGTGGGGTATTAAGCTTGTCTAGCCATTCGGTCAGCTGCTGAGCTGTCAATCCCTGTAACGAAATGTTACTCACGTTCACCGGTGGCACTTGGTGTATCACTGCATTTGATGTCAGTGGTGTCAATAATTTCAGGCTCTGACCTGCACTAGGTCCATTCACAGCATGTGGAAGTGCAACAAGTGGACTGAGATCTAACAATGATCTCAGCCCATCAAAAGTCTGTCCCATAGAAGAGACTACCTGAACTTGCTCATTTGGTGCCTCCTCCTCACTAGACTCTTGGACATCTCTCTTTGTTCACTCATGCTTGGTTTCTTCTGCACAAATAATGGTACGGCTGGACCAACAGTAATTGGCAGCGATATTGCATCTGGGGCTGCTCTAGCACCTTCCCACTGTGGGAGAGTAGCCTCCATACTCTGATTCATAATCGGTGTCAAATCTGACTGTGCCCCTGTCATTGGCAAAAATCTCAGCATCCCCTGCGGCTGTACATGGGGTAGCAAAATCAGAGTCGGCTCAGTCTGAACCAACAATGGTCTTGGAACCACTTGCTCCGTAGGTACCACTAAGTTCAAAGTCGTCTCTAAGACAGGCACATCAGGGTAGATTCTCTGTATGGGTGGCGGATGCATCTGTGCCTGAACTACTGGAGTAGTTAACACATTAGGTCCTTGCACCACACCCTGTGTCTGGCCAGTATTAACCTGCACTGCACTCACTATTTCCATCGCCTGTGCTGGGGCTGTTACGTCAACACTAGTACTTGGACCATCGTCGTGCACCGCATATGGTGGTGGTCGATCCCTCAGTATCTACATAACAAGATCTTCAGCATCAGAGTCTTCCTCCACTATGGAAGACTTTCTTGCTTCCTTACTCTCAGACGGACCCTTATTAGACTTTTTAGTTGCTTTCTTTCCTACTGTCTCATCTTCCTGCGTAATTGCCTTAATTCCCTGCAATGGCTTTGCTCTCCACCTTTTCTGCTCCCAGTCCCACTTAGCCTCCGCTAAGAACTTCTCTACTTTTCTTACTCTCCTCTCAATTTTCAATTGCTGTTGCTGTCTAGCTACCAGCTTCCAAACTGCTAATGCCTCAAACTCTGCTGGTCTCGGAAGGGGCTTTGATTCATATAGCGCCATCCGCAATTGCTCCAAAATTCTCAAATTGAACGTCCCATTCTCAGTAAATGCTAAGCTCCCATTTTTCTCTGTCAATTTGCTTTAACCAAAGATATGGCGCAACACCTTGCTCCTCCATCACAATGTAAGCCGGTGTATTTTCTGGCAGTGTAGGCTATCCTACATTCACTCTGATGTACGCATCTCCCCTTGGGGCACTCTTCAATGCCTTGAAAAACTTCATCTTTTTTACCTTTTTGTTTATTCAAAATCAAATCAGGAAATGACTTTTACTCCCAAGTTTCCTTTCACCCACATTCTCAACCAATTGCCTCTCACGGACGTCTGCCAATCCGTGCGTGACTCTTCTTACTGACTGACCTATCCCAGCACGGCTCCGATGACATCATACTCACACACACTGCGGCTGACAAAGCCTTGCGGCTTGTCCTCCAAAACTTCAATTCACACAAAACTAATGCAAAATATTGCGAGCACTAACCAGAAAACAAATCTGCTGATTTACCACAGGAAGGTAACGCAATCGCTTCAGAAACCTTACGGATTTGCACTGATGGCCCTTTCGCTCATGCAGCTATTCCTTTTTCTCGGTCTCCCAGATTCTCAAGCAAAATTTGACCCTCAAATTTTACTCTCAACTGATCAATGGGTCTGTCCTGGTGCACATAGGACTTGCCAAATCTCATTCAAAATGTTATCTCACCCACTTAACACACACACTGACTTGTTGACCACACCCGATCAACCTACTAAATCAGACAGATTACAACATATAACCAAGTGTCTCATACACTTTTCAATATACTCTGGATTCTTGGACCACGCAGGATCCGTACATCAACAACCACGTGGACAATATTTTAGCACAAAGCACCACACACATGTGAAGTGCGACGACTTCCCTACACCCATACTGCGGAATATGCACACTCCTACTAAAACTTGATTTGGACTATGCAGACTCCCTAAATTTCCTCACATGTGTCACAATTCACCTGCGATTTGCATAAGCTGTGCAAGCGCAACCTTTCTCACTCAGTCTATCACTGGAACACCGAGAACATACCCTGAGAGACAATAATCAATGCACAAAAATCAATAGTCATTAGTCAAATCAATAATCAATGGAGTCAGTAAAATTCACACACCTTGGCTCTTCAGCCTTGAATAACCACACCTTTAATTATAAGTTTAGTAGTTTTATTCTCCATTTATTAACAATACTAAAGTCATGAATCTTAATCATCAACTCAAATCAAACTAATTGAATAATGCTTGTTAATCAATAAGTCACAAGAAACATGATGTAATCAAAGCTTGAATCAAAAGACATACCAATGCATCAGCACAAATCATTAGTAAAACGCATTTAAGCAAAGCTATGATATCCATAAAGTTCAGCAAAATAGTCCTTCAACCATTTGTCTCAGAAATTCGTCAGTCCTCATGTGAATAACCTCAACTAACCCAGATTAGCATCAGCATGTGGGGCTTCATGCAACACAATTTAGAACACAGATTTGGAAAACATCTACCTAAAGAAAGTATTAGAACAGCTCAGTTAGTACCTAGAAAGAAAAGGCACTAAAATGCAATTCAGTCATTGTCATATCTACCTATCCACGGTAGGGGTCAGCAAGCAGAATCAGTCTTTGTCCTCAGGTTATCAATCGATCAGCAACACATCAGGCTCTCAGTCAGAGAGAGTATGAGCCCAATGACAGAATCTCAAATCTCTTCTTCTCAATATCACATCTCATAACGGGGTATGATCTGATCTCCTTTCCCTTTGCCACGTTGTTATATCAAAGTTCCCCAAACTATCCCCCAATTTCCAATTGGTCAATTAATCATACATTATTACTCTACCCAATAGTGTCCATATACCAAATATATTAATTCTAATATTTCACAGTTAACATGTCGTTGATTGGTCTTCTTGACGAGGTTCTCATCATCTGGCTCGTCAAGTATCAATTTTGTTGCATCTTCATCTCCAGTCAGTGTCTTCATTGTTCGCGTCCTGGGAAAGTACTTCTCATGCACATTACACACATTTGGATACATTACTAGAGACCTCATCGCCTGTCCGTCGGTTCCCATAGAAAGTTTGTTAAGCATTTTATTAAAACAATGAGTATTTCACAGTCAGTTCACTCTGTCAGCATTTTATATTAAACGCTAAGAAATACAGCTTCTGCATAAGGCCTGGCAAACTAGGCCAAGACACTCGCTAAGCTAAGGCCTACAATTAATAAGCAAGAACAAAATTCATAACCCTTAATATGACATATTTCTACATTAATCTAATATATTTTCAACATTTCGTACGTATTAATCATAATTTAGTAAATTTCGTGAACACTGGTGGCCATTCTTCGAGGTCACATTTTCAAACGTGCACATTATTTTTCTACATTATTCATTTTTCCACATTAACCATTATTCAACATACGTAAACATTTCATTAGTAATTTCTAATTAAGACATCTGCTTTAGCACAGGCTTATCTCAAAGGCAATGTGTAAAGTATTTGCACCAACACACACAGTAATGCACTGAAAACACTACAAAATGGACACCACATCAGTTTAGAAAAATAGGCAATATTTATCTAAATCAAACAAGATTAGAATGACAAACATCCAATATACACAAGTCAAGATATTAATTGGTGGAGTAAAAAGAGTCTTATTCCATAGGAAACAATGGAAACACTGTTGTTACACAAAGTACTTGGTTTGTATCAAAAATAAAGTCACACAGGCAAGCGTGTGTCGAAAAAGTCAGTGATGTGTTGATTCCTTACTCGTAAGTGAGGCTATGCATTGTTCCTTCTTCAGTGGGGTAGGCCTGAGTTGATTTCTGGACAGGGCACCTTAAATCTGCGCAGGCTTACGATGACTTTGATGCCCAGAGACGATGCGTATGAAATCCGGCCGCATGTTAATGAAAAACCATGCTGCGTGGGGGTTGCATCGTTTTCAGCAACAGGTATTGTGTTGTTTCTCCAGCTGCGATGCAGGTGATGCGTTGAAATCAGCAGTGAGGCAGGTGGCGCGCCATTTTTCTGCTGTGTTTCCGGTGGTGTGTTTAAATTTTCCTTGGACATATCCCGGTGCATGGATTTCAGTACTTGTTCTACAGGTTCACCTTCAAGGGCCCGGGGACAGGATAGGGCACCACTTGGCAGGGCAGGAGTCTCAGCAGAGAGTCCAGGTGCTGGCAGAGGAAGTCTTTGATGGCCCTGAGACTTCAAAACAGGAGGCAAACTCAGTCCAAGCACTTGGAGATTCTTTACAGGCAGAACTATGCCACAAAGCCCAGTCTTTGTCCCCTTTCACAGGCAGAAGCAGCAACTGCAGGATAGCCCGACAAATCATAGTCACAGGCAGGGGCATCACTTCTACTCAGGTCTTCTCCTTGGCAGAGGTTCCCCTTGGTTCTAGAAGCAAATCTTGAAGTAATCTGAAAATCTGGGGTATTGGGTCTACTACTTATACCCCTTTCTGCCTTTGAAGTAGGCAAACTTCAAAGGAAAGTCTCTGTTGTTCACAAGATCCTGCCTTGCCCGGGACTGGCTCAGACACACACCAGGGGTTTGGAAACAGATTGTGTGAGGGCAGGAAGATGGTTCATCAGGATATGCAGACTATATCCCAGTTCCCTTTGTGTCACTGTCTAGAGGGGATTCACAAACTGCCCAACTGTCAGTCTGACCCAGACAGGGAATACACAAGCAGGCCGAGTCACAGAATGGTTTAAGCAGGAAAATGCTCACTTTCTAAAAGTGGCATTTTCAATCAGACAATTTAAAAAACAACTTTACCAAAAGATGTATTTTTAAATTGTGAGTTCAGAGACCCCAAACTCCAAATCTCTATCTGCTCTCAAAGGAAACTGCATTTTAAGGTTATTTAAAGGTAGCACCCATGTTAACCTATGAGAGAGATAGGTCTTGCAACAGTGAAAACCATATTTGGCAGGGCTGCTCATGTGGGTGGCATAATCAGCGCTGCAGGCCCACTAGTAGCATTTGAATTACAGGCCCTGGGCACCTCTAGTGCACTTCACTAGGGTCTTACTAGTAAATCAGAAATGCCAATCATGGAAAAGCCAATAACACATAAAATGTACATAGGGAGTTGTAGGGTTATGCTTACAAGAGTAGAATAGAATGTGAAGGGGGACAACATTCTAGGATGTGGATTGATGGGGCAGAACTGAAGCTGGGCGCTGGGAGGAAGCTGGGAGTTATGTATGCTGTTCAAGAAGATGCAACAAGAATAAAGGATATTTAATTCAGCACCTTTTCTGCATGATCACTACATGAATTGGTGACGAAGGACTCTGTGCAGGGGGCAGAGACATTAATAACTCCCAACCCCTGGATAAAGGAAGCTTGATGGCTGAACGAGGATATGAAGCTGAAATTAATGTGAGTTGATCAGTTTTGAGTTATTGAATCTACGCGTCCTTTGTGCAGAAGTTGTAATACCTTTCAGAATTTCATTCAGAATTTCAACTCTGCACTTTTCATCCCAGTATATGACCAAGCTGTGCAAAGTGCTTAAAAGTGATTGTTCCTTACATTGACTCGAGTGTGCCGCTTAACTAAATACATTACTTTTGCTGTGAATTGAGCGTCAAACGTGCGCAGTGAATTAGATGTCAATCGTGCACAGTGAATTATCGAGGAAGGAAAAGAAAACCGGTGAAGCGCAACGGTTGGTGCGTGCGACGTTGTCTTAAAAGAAAGCAGCGGCACGCGTGAGTAGAAACAACATCTTGTTCAACTCCTCCTTCCAATTCAATCCGTTTGCCAGTGAAATCTGCATGTTCTCCATCACAAACCTTCCTAGGATTGGCTCAGTATTGCTCAAAATTTGTACATAATTTTGCTGATCTTGTGGAGCTTATGGGAGTGATGTTGAAAAAGGAGCGGAATTTGAATGGAAAGTTGAGAGCGAGATGGCATTTGAGGAAATCAAGCGGTCGATTGCCAGGGCTCCAACATTTGGTCATTTCGATGGTACTAAGAAAACTATTGTGATGACTGATGCCAGTAGTGTAGGTCTGGGTGCAGTATTAATCCAGATGGTGGATGGTGAGGAAAGGATTATTGGATTCGCGTCACGCCGACTGCAAGGAGCTGGACAATCTTATTCTGCTATTGAAAAGGAGGCATTGGCTTGTTGGAGGGGCATAAACCACTATAGATATTATTTGTGGGGTTTGCCTTTTATACTCCACACAGACCGTAAGCCACTGTTGCAGATTTTCAATAGTGGGTGGGGTCTGGAAGGAGTTTGATGCCTCGTATTTCTAGATGGTTAATAACCATCATTGATTACAATTTTGTGATGGAGTTTGTAAGGGGAAGGAGAAATGTGGTAGCCGATTGTTTGTCACGGATGCCTATTGATGAAAGTTTAGATGAAATGTGTGATATGGAATCCGAGGCACTTTCAATAGACGGAGAACTGGCAGGGGGACAAGATGAATGGGAAGAGGCTCTGAGGAGTGATGTGGAATATGGTGAATTGAGGAAATTTATCATGGGACAAAGTGTGGATGTGGCACAAGGAAATTTGAAACCATATTTGGTGGTGAGTGATGAATTGAGTGTGCAAAGAGAGGAGATATTGAGACGGGGCAGAATCGTACCCCCTACGAAATTGAGGATAAGACTAATAAAAATTGTTCATGAAGGGCATTTGGGTAGGAGCTTGACCAAAAGGAGGTTGCAGCAGTTTTACTGGTGGCCTGGGATGGACAGGGATGTGGAAAAGATGGTGGAGGAGTGTCAAGCTTGTAGAAATAGTGATAAGACGAAAGTAGTCATGCAACCGCCTCTGGGATGTGTACAGTTTCCTGATGCACCTTGGGAGAAATTAGCTTTGGATTTGTTGGGGCCGGTGGAGAAGCTAGGTAGAAGAAATCGTTTTCTCATGATCTTGGTGGATTATTATAGCAAGTGGTTTGTAATTAAGAGTGTGAAACAGATTACTACCAACAGTGTCATAGAGTTCCTTAGAGAAACATTTTTGGAGGAAGGTGTTCCAAATGTTTTAGTCACGGCTAATGGTATGCAGTTGGTTTCTACGGCTATGACAGAATTTCTTAGTGAGTTACGGGTGAAACATGAAAGGATGGCATTGTTCCGACCACAGGCGAATGGTTTGGTGGAAAGGGTGAATAGAATTGTGATGGAGAACATACAACTTTCACTGGCAAACGGATTGAATTGGAATGAGGAGTTGAACAAGATGTTGTGGGCGCATAGAGTGACACCTCATTCTGTGACGGGAGTGTCGCCTTTCATTGCCCTCAAGGGAAGAGAACCAGGAATGAAAGAATCTCCTTGGTGGCTGAATGAGAAGAAACAAGTGTGGGTGGATCATGAGAACATGAAGGCGAGGGTCATGAGTTTTCAGAGGAGTCATAAAATGTGTTATGATAAAAGGAAGAGTGTGAAATGTACTTGTGTGAGTTGTGGTGATTTGGTGGCAGTGAGGAAAGTTGGAACTATAAGGAAGGGTGAGAGTAAGTTTTATGAACCACAAAGGGTAGTAAAGGTGAAGAATTCAGTGGTTAAATTAGAAGATGGTAGAGAGTGGAGTGTAGGAAATTTATGTAAGGTTAAATGTGGGTAGGGATGCTTGCAGGAGTAAATGAATAAGTAATGGGGTATGATGTGTACATAGTTTATTTGGATTTATTTAATTTGTATTATATGTAACTTTTAGTAAATTTCCATGTAGACAGAACTTGTAGGTTTTATAAGGGAGGAGATGTGTAGGGCTATGCTTACAAGAGTAGAATAGAATGTGAAGGGGGACAACATTCTAGTATATGGATTGGTGGGGCAGAACTGAAGCTGGGCACTGGGAGGAAGCTGGGAGTTATGTATGCTGTTCAAGAAGATGCAACAAGAATAAAGGATCTTCAATTCAGCACCTTTTCTGCATGATTACTACCGGAGCACTTGCACTTTATCATTGGTCTGCAGTGTTAAGGTGCCCAGAGTACCAAAAACAGCAAAAACAGAGTCCAGCACACAGTCAAAACATGGGAAACAGAGCAAAAAAGACAGGGGAGACCACGCCAAGGATGCCAGTTCTAACACTTCGCTTCCTCTATACCTCTTTTTCTATTATTTTCCTCTCCCTTCATATACTTCTCCCTTCTCTGTATTTATCTCCCATATTGTTCCTTTCACAGAATGCTCCCTCTCCCACTCAGTTCCTTATGTCTTTCCTGTTCAAGTCCTGCTTTCCACCCTCTTTCCTCCAAAATTTCTAATTATACCATGTTGGCAGTGCGTTTAATTTTTTAATTCAAAATTACAAAAGACCAGAATGCAAAGAAAAAAACAGCCACATAGAAACTTCTCCAGATTTGACAAAACGTCAGCCCTCGTCACTTTTCTCAGTGCAGTGTTTTCCCTCCTCTCAGGAGACTGAGAAAACTTATGGTGAGAACTGGATGGTCTCAGACCGAGGACATGGCGTGTCCTCTCCATACCCAGTGGTTTTATGCATTTTATAATAGGTACCAGCATGCGTTTTGTTCTTTGAAGATGGCGTGGCCCACTGCGTTTTGTACTTTGAAGATGACATGGCTCATGATGGGGTGCACTCGAGGTTCCACCTGGGGCAGTTCTTTCTACACCACCTTTTTTATCTGTTGACCGCCTGTTGAATACTTTTTTACTCTTGGTGGTATTCTCCAAGGCCAGGTTTCCACAAACAATGGGGGCTGAGCACCTCTAATTTTGTTTTCGCATGTTACTGTATATGTATAGCTTTGTGTATATAGCATACCAAGAGCATGTGCGTTCCCCTTTCCTGGCACCATACTGGATTCACAATTTGTACATATGAGCACAAAGTGTTTTTGAATAACTGTTCAGGCAAGACTCTTAATGAGTAGGGGTTTCTTTTGTCTTTGAAGTAAAAGACAAACACTTTTTGTATAGCCCTGAAGAGACAAGGAATAAGAAGGCCGAAACTCCTTGACACATCTTCTTCTGCAAGGAATCCTCTAGAAATTTAAAAGTGTAAGGGAACAGGAAAACCATCAACCAGAAATCCACAGCAAGAATGAGATTACACCAGGATGAGGCAATTGGTTTACATATTATGCACTACCTGAATGACGGACCACATAGTATGGACTATTGACAGAATGGCTGTCATCCATTGAATAATTATGTATAAGGACTGGGTATAGAAAAAATATGTTTCCATTATGTTTTCTTTTGGTGATATTGAGACATGTAGACATAAGTTGTGTTGGTGTACATACAAATTTGTGATATGGAGGAGACTGTTTTTCTATCCTACAGCGTCTGATACATTTGATCTAATTATATGAAAAGTGGAAACCACTAAACCAATAATAATTAGCATATTATTACTGTCGAAATTCTGATAATCTATCCCTCAAGAGTCAATGCTGATTGTATTGCTTATGATATGCCCAAGACTCTAGAGGATAAAAGTTAGGCAGACCCTCTTTTCTTTTTCTTAACAAAACTTTCTGGGGCAGGCAACAGGTCTTGGACCACAAACACTGCATGTTGTCAAGTTGGAGGCTGACCTTCCTAAGGCCTCTTTGCCCACCTTAGCAACCCCCAGCCAATCGGAATAGTCAAAGTTATCAGAGCATTTCCAGAGAGGCACACCATGCCCTACCAACGATACATAGGAACATAGACCCCTACATAATAAATAATACTAGTGAATTCCTCATTCAAGTGTGTAGGGCATCTTCACCAATGATTCCAAGTCAGTCAGATGCCATAATAAATACAACCACACTAAGCGGTAGATCTGTCTAAACCATGCGACCTGGCATCACTAACATTTCCTCTTAAGTACATAGCGGACACAATCCTGCCTTCTCTCCTCTCCTCTCTTTCCCAATTTGTCACAGGGTGGTGTGTGGGATCAGCAGGTTGCATCTCACACTGTGATGGGTTGGGAGGCACACTCTCGCTGATTGACATACAAATTTGGGCAGCACAGGGCTTAAGCCTAAACTGCCCAGACCGCACTCATAATGGGTGCCCCATATCACAGAGGGGAGTGGCCTTACACTCCTAACAGGACCCAATGGCCAGATTTGGAAGCAAACAAGCTCTGCATAACCTGTTACATTGCATGAACGCAGTAGTTAATCGCAGTAGTTCATGTGCCTGTCAAATAGAGCCCTGACTCACAGAGACAGAGGGTCGGAGTCACAGGGTGTTTTTCATTTAAAAAATGAAGCAGAAAATATGGGATACCACATCAACCCTTATTTGAGGAAGTACAGTTGGAGCACATATGAACATTCCGACTATCCTTACATATGTTTTCTTAATACAAATAGTAGTTTGTGTTCTGATAATTGTAACCCCCCAGAAATTTCTCGTCAAAATTTAAATTCAGCATTGACCCAAAAAGGAGCATACATGTATTTCTGCCAAGCGGTAAGCAAGAAAGAGGAAATATGGATCCAAGCAGAATATGAAACTTATGCCCAAATTTAAACCCTTATTTGCAGAGGCTTTTCTATCCTCAGTGTGCTGAACCCAGTTTTGATGTTTGTGTGCTTCATGCTTAAGTCTTCATAACTTTCGTTATACAAAAGGTATCCATGCCAAACTTGCACCCTCTTCTGCATATTCGGGTTTTGAGAGAAAATAGCTAAACTAAAGCATTTAAAAGCAAGGAAAAATGAAGTTGCAAGAAAGCACATTTTTTAATGGCATCGACAAAAAGGTTTGTTGTACTTGTATCACCATTTTCCAGGCTTTCAGGAACTGACAGAGATGGTGAAAAAATGTTTTTGCACAGAGTTTTTGCCTTTTTCTAAGTGGTAGTCCATTTTTAGTTTTTGTTTTGGTTTGCTCCTGCTTGCAGTTTGTGGTGAAAATAGATGTAAAATGCTTGATGAATCCCGAAAGGTATACATTTTTTAAAAGAATGCAAAATATGGCTTTGAGCAAGGTGTCATTTGTGTATATTGCTCATGATCTCCCACATAAAACTAATTGTTGAATCAAAATGTAATGTAAAAAACAGAAATAGTAACAACGTTTTCATTTGTAATTTTTCAATAGTCAATTCCCTAAAAGTTATATAGCATTACATTTGCGTCCACCAAACCTTTCTAGATGCAGGGATATATATATATATATATAGGGCCATATTTATACTTTTTGACGCAAAACTGCGCTAACGCAGTTTTGCGTCAAAAAAATTTGCGCCGGCTAACGCCATTCTGAAGCACCATGCGGGCGCCGTATTTATTCAATGACGTTAGCCGGCGTTAGCCGGCGGAGCTGCCTGGTGTGCGTGAAAAAAAATGACGTACACCAGGCAGCGCCGGCGTAGGGGAGAATGGAGCTTGGGCGCCAAAAAATGGGGCAAGTCAGGCTGAGGCAAAATTTTCGCCTCAACCCGATTTGCGCAATTTTTTTTGACTCCCAACCCCCATTGAAATGACTCCTGTCTTAGCAAAGACAGGAGTCATGCCCCCTTGCCCAATGGCCATGCCCAGGGGACTTATGTCCCCTGGGCATGGTCATTGGGCATAGTGGCATGTAGGGGGGCACAAATCAGGCCCCCCTATGCCACAAAAAAATAAAATAAATATTACTTACCTGAACTTACCTTATGTTCCCTGGAATGGGTCCCTCCATCCTTAGGCGTCCTCCTGGGGTGGGCAAGGGTGACAGGGGGTGTCCCTGGGGGCATGGGAGGGCACCTCTGGGCTCCTTCCGAGCCCACAGGTCCCTTAACGCCTGCCCTGACCAGGCGCTAAAAAACAACGCAAAAGCGGCTGGACGTCATTTTTTTTGACCCTCCCACTCCCGGGCGTGATTTTTGCCCGGGAGTGTAAATACGGCGCACATGCCTCGGAGTAAATTTTTTAGACGGGAACGCCTACCTTGCATATCATTAACGCAAAGTAGGTTTTCACGCTAAAAAGTGACGCAAACTCCATGGACTTTGGCGCTAGACGCGTCTAACGCCAGAGTATAAATATGGAGTTAGTTTTGCATCGAATTTGCGTAAAAAAAAACAACGCAAATCTGGCACAAACGGAGTATAAATATGCCCCATAGTGTTTGATGACGGTCCAAAAAACTTGCGATACCCAGAGCCAACAACAGAACTAAAACTTAATATGATATTTCATTGTGTACAAAACAAACAGTAGTTCATATGGTAATATTTAATGAATGAAAAATAGTATGAAGGGAATTTATGCATTTTAAGTGAGACCAAGATACAGTGTTTAGGTATGGTGGTTATTTGAGCATCTCTGAATATGGGGCTAACAATATTATCATGCAATTCAGAGGGTATTTTATGAAATGTGTCCTTTCGTGCTCACAGGCTTACTTTAGAAGTCCAAAATGGAGAGAAATTCAATTGATAATAGCAAATGTTATTCTATTCTGTATTTCCACACTTCTGAAAAAATAGTTCTCCACTTGTGTGGCTTGGCCTATCGCCCCCAACTGAAAACGGCCCTAATCACAAGAAGGAGCTATCAAAATGTTTTCCTTGTAAATTGACCCATTCTAACAATGTTGGTAGCTGTGATATAATGGCCCAGACTGGGCCGCCACCCATAAAAATCTACTTAATCCAGAAAATTAAACACATGGGAGAGTCAAGTGTTGGGTGGCCTGCACGGATCTTTATTTGTTTTCTTATCCAGAATGCTGTGCAAGCACTTGTGACATGTTAAGCTGTGAAATGCAGCAGTAAGATGTAAAGTTTTTGCCAATGAATTGATCTATTTTGGCAATATAGGTAGCTGCAGTATTTGGTCCTGGGTGCCACTACTAAAGCCAGACATTTTTCGACTTAAACTCCCTGGGAAGGCCTTGGGGAGACCAGATATCCTGCTCTTTTTGCTTACCCAGAATGTTCTCAACACATCAACCTTTGGCTAAAATCATACATTTACCTAACATTTCTGTGAGGTGAAGTTCTGTAATCTGTGAGGATCCACACAATACCCACTACCCAATGTTTTCATATGCCTACCAATAAAAACAGTACCCTACTTGTGTGGCAGGCCTAAAGCTCCTGACAGAGAAACCCACAAAATGCAACATGAAAACTTCAAAACTTTTGGCTTCTCAATTGATCCATTTTGTTGATGTGGATATCTATGGCATTTGGGCCCAGACTCCACTGCCACCCAAGGAAACCGATGATACCCAGATATTCCTGAAAACTCGACACCCACAGCAGTCCTGGGTGGTATGACTTGTGTGGATCCTGCTCTGTTTTATTTTATCCAGAATCATCTGCACACTTCAAATGTCGGTTAAAATCACACGTTTTTCTCACATTTCTGTGACGGAAAGTTTCAGAATCTGTGAGGATCCACATAATTCCATCCACCCAGCTTACCCCAACCTCTACCAATAAAGACAATATCTCACTTGTATGGCTTAGCTCATCCGATACGATACATCCCAAATAGAACCATGGAGACATCAAGCTTTTGCTATTGAAATTGACCAATTTTAGCAATGTGGAGGGCTGTGGTTTTTGGGCCCGGGTTTGGGCCAACACCCATGGAGACCTATGAAACCCAGACATTTCTGAAACTTAGACATCTAGTGGAGTACAGGGTCATCAGACTTGCAAGGTTGCGATTACGTTTTCTTATCCAGAATGTCTTGTAAACTTCAAGCTTTGGCTAAAATCACACATTTTCTTACATTTCAGTGAGAGAAGGAATGTTCTGGATTGTGTAGGACTTCACAAAATTCCTATTGCCCAGTGTTCTCACACTTTCCTCCCATGATAAAAGGTATTTCACAAGCCACAGTACCCTGAATTCTCCTTGATCTAATTTTCAGAAATGCTCAGTGTTTTTTAGGATTTTCTGATTTGTGGTTGACCCTTAGCATTAACAGTGTGAACATTCAAAACACCAAGTGGGAGGAAACTGGGATTTACCCCCTCTCTGTAGGCTCATATATCAAAAATATGCCCTAAAAATCCAAATTACCTCTCACTTGTGATAGGGCTGGGGATGCTATATGCCCAAGAGGGGTAGAAAGATGTTTGGGCTTTGGGGTAGACATGTGTCCTGATTTCAAGATGGGCCCGCCCCAACTCCATGTCTTTTTTATGCACCTCTGGCATACGGTAGGCTTTTTTGCCTCACTAGGGATAGTTGGGGTGGGGGGGTAAATCACCTATTCTTCCCCCTGGGGGACACAAAGACTGCTGGGGCTGTTATGGGATAAGGATATGGCCAAAAACCCCGACAACCTGCCCCCTTCTGTTTTTTTAATCACAAATCCCTGGTGTCTAGTTGGCTTTATCTGCCCCTTGGGGGACAGTTTGGGAATAAACTCCTCAATCTACCACTGGGGGAGCAGAAAGATTGCTGGGGCCATTATTGGATTGGGGAACTGCTTGATAAGTATGCAGCCCGTCCCAACCCCATTTTTAGTCAAAAAATCCCTGGTTTCAGTGGGCTTTCTACTACCTGGGGAAAAAATGTGGGTAACCCCTTTAAATCGCAGAGGAATACTACATGGGCAATTCCCAAGCAGGATTGCACTTGGGAGGAATAACACTTGGAAGGGTACATTGTCTCCGTTCAAGCAGTACCTTTCCTGTACTAATCGGTGCTCAAGGCCAAATGTACGTACCCAGAGCACGAATCAAACTGACAGCAGCAGGCACGTACTGTCGCTTATTGCTTCTATCTTCAACTGTGACATTGGCAAGCACATAATAAATTCAGGATGCGAGGACGATCTTCCATGACATTTTGACATTATATTTTACATACAAAACTCTTCTGGTACTTGCACCTCTAGCATCATAAGAATGTTCTCTCTTAATGCACAGGACGAGACTTTCATGTTCTCCGCATTCCAAATATAATGTGGAGGAGACGAAAATCTTGTCCTCTGCATTCAAGTGGTTAATATATGCTTGCACAGGCACTCATGCGGCTCAAGGATGCACTTCACGGTAGAAAGTGTGCCCAGCACCAAAATTATTTCTGTTGCAGAGTGTAAACCCCCCCACCCCCCACCCATTGCGTAATAAAGCAGGAATAGTGCAAACATTCATAGGTTTTTAAAGCCGGATCTACTAAAATAGTGTGGCACAGCATTGCATGAAGTCCTAATACCAAAGAAATCCACAGGCAAATAATTGACAAGTGGAATATGGCAGAATATTCCTAAGCATAACGTGTATTTATAGTGAAATTATATATACTGTGCAGCTTACCCTTCAGCAGCTGTCCTCACTGAAATTTGTAGTAGCGGGTTTAACTTGAGTAAAAATCCCCAGAAAAGCGCAGATGGCTCGCTCTTGTTCCGTAGAGCAACTACTTATTTAGGGGCATATTTATACTCCGTTTGCGCCGAATTTGCGTCGTTTTTTTCGACGCAAATTCCCCGCAAAACTAACTCCATATTTATACTTTGGCGTTAGACGCGTCTAGCGCCAAAGTTCATGGAGTTAGGGCCATATTTATACTTTTTGACGCAAAACTGCGCTAACGCAGTTTTGCGCCAAAAAAATTAGCGCCGGCTAACGCCATTCTGAAGCACCATGCGGGCGCCGTATTTATTCAATGACGTTAGCCGGCGTTAGCCGCCGGTGCTGTCTGGTGTGCGTTAAAAAAAACGACGTACACCAGGCAGCGCCGGCGTAGGGGGAAAATGGCGTATGGGCGTCCACAAATGGTGCAAGTCAGGCTGAGGCAAAAAAATCGCCTCAACCCGATTTGCGCCATTTTTTTACGACGCCCAACCCCCATTGAAATGACTCCTGTCTTAGCAAAGACAGGAGTCATGCCCCCTTGCCCAATGGCCATGCCCAGGGGACTTATGTCCCCTGGGCATGGTCATTGGGCATAGTGGCATGTAGGGGGGCACAAATCAGGCCCCCCTATGCCACAAAAAAAATAAAAAAAAATACTTACCTGAACTTACCTTAATGTCTCTGGGGTGGGTCCCTCCATCCTTGGGTGTCCTCCTGGGGTGGGCAAGGGTGGCAGGGGGTGTCCCTGGGGGCAGGGGAGGGCACCTCTGGGCTCATTCTGAGCCCACAGGTCCCTTAACGCCTGCCCTAACCCAGGCGCTAAAATCCGGCGCTAATGCAGGTTTTTTAGACCCGCCCACTCCCGGGCGTCATTTTTGCCCGGGAGTATAAATACGACGCATATGCATCGGAGTCATTTTTTAAGACGGGAACGCCTACCTTGCATATCATTAACGCAAGGAAGGTGTTCACGCAAAAAAATGACACTAACTCCATGAACTTTGGCGCTAGACGCATCTAACGCCAAAGTATAAATATGGAGTTAGTTTTGCGTCGAATTTGCGGTGAAAAAAACGACGCAAATTCGGCGCAAACGGAGTATAAATATGCCCCTTAGTGTCATTTTTTTGCGTGAACACCTTCCTTGCATTTATGATATGTAAGGTAGGCGTTCCCGTCTTAAAAAATGACTCCGATGCATATGCGTCGTATTTATACACCCGGGCAAAAATGACGCCCGGGAGTGGGCGGGTCTAAAAAACCCGCATTAGCGCCGGATTTTAGCGCCTGGGTCAGGGCAGGCGTTAAGGGACCTGTGGGCTCAGAATGAGCCCAGAGGTGCCCTCCCCTGCCCCCAGGGACACCCCCTGCCACCCTTGCCCACCCCAGGAGGACACCCAAGGATGGAGGGACCCACCCCAGGGACATTAAGGTAAGTTCAGGTAAGTATTTGTTTAATTTTTTTTTGTGGCATAGGGGGGCCTGATTTGTGCCCCCCTACATGCCACTATGCCCAATGACCATGCCCAGGGGACATAAGTCACCTGGGCATGGCCATTGGGCAAGGGGGCATGACTCCTGTCTTTGCTAAGACAGGAGTCATTTCAATGGGGGTTGGGCGTCGTAAAAAAATGGCGCAAATCGGGTTGAGGCGATTTTTTTGCCTCAGCCTGACTTGCACCATTTGTGGACGCCCATACGCCATTTTCCCCCTACGCCGGCGCTGCCTGGTGTACGTCGTTTTTTTTAACGCACACCAGACAGCACCGGCGGCTAACGCCGGCTAACGTCATTGAATAAATACGGCGCCCGCATGGTGCTTCAGAATGGCGTTAGCCGGCGCTAATTTTTTTGGCGCAAAACTGCGTTAGCGCAGTTTTGCGTCAAAAAGTATAAATATGGCCCTCAGTGTTCATGTGGTTGACAATGTCATGGTTTTCAACTTTTTATAAATATGGCACTGTGCAACTTTTTCCCATTTGCATAGCAGCTGATTTTCAAGCAGCACTGCACTGCGTGAGTGTTAGTTAATTTGGGTCTATTGTGGGGCAAACTAAGGCCCAGATTTATGTAAAATGGCACAGCGTGGTGCTGCACCAAAAATAGCAGCACCGCGCTGTACAACTTTAGAAATGCAGAGGTGCGCCCTATTTACAGCAATACAGCGCACCCCTGCGTTTACCCCTGCACTGGCACTGAATTAAGCTGCCTAGCGCCAATGCAGGCATCCTTGCACCATAGTGCAATGGTGTCTGCGTTGAGAGGATAGATTGTTTATGTGCAGGAAGGTGTCCCTTCCTGCACATAAACAATCTATAATGGTGATTTGGCACTACTATATGTACTGTAAAATGCAGTACACAAAGAAGTATCAAAGTGTCATTTCGAAAGATTGTTTATGTGCAGCAAGGTGTCCCTTCCTGCACGTAATCAATCGTCAATGGCATTTAGGGGCAGATTTAAAGAAAAGTGGCGCAGCGCTGTGCCAAATTGGCAGCTCCACACTGCTTCACTTTAGATACTGCTCACCCCTGCATTTCCCCTTGCCCTGGTGTTAAATTTAGCTGCCAGCACTAATGCAGGCATCCTTGTACCATTGTGCAAGGATGTCTGTGTTGAGGGGGTGATTTTTTATGTGTGGGAAGGTGTCCCTTCCTGCACATAAACAATCATTGATAGCACTTTGGCACTTCTGTGAGTGGTTCACAATGCAGCACACACAGAAGTGCCAAAGCGACATTTTCAAACGACTGCTTATGTGCAGGAAGGGACACCTTACCGCACATAAACAATCATTTCTGGCATTTTGCTTTTTCTATGCGTGCAGCAGAATGCAGCATGCATAGAAAAGGCAAAAAACGAGGAGGAATAAAAGTAGTCCTCCTCATTGCACCCTGCTAATGCCACCTCTGGGGGTGGCGTTAGATTTTGGTGCTGCCTCAGGTTTACGAAATGTAAAATATATGAGGCAGTGTCAAAATGCAATGGGTGTTGCTGTGGCATGCCCACAGCAACACCCATTGCACGCCCCTTCCATGCATAGTGCAGCATGTGAAGGGGCAGTATTTACAAGGTGGCGTTCAGCCACAAAAAGTGGCTTAACGCCACTTTGTAAATACGGCACTGTGCTTAGCGCCACAGGAGTATCACAAAAAGCGACGCTCCAGTGGCGCTATGGGCCTATAAATACGGCCCCTAGTTTCTTCTATGTGTGCTGCAGAATACAGCACAAATAGAAAAAGCAAAAAACGAGGAGGAATAAAAACATTCCCCCTCGTTTTGCTATGCCAACTCCACCCCTGGGGTGAAGTTAGTTTTTGGCACTACCTCAGGGTTACGGCAACGCGTAAATCTGAGGCAGCGTCAAAAGCAATGGGTGTTGCAGTGGGATTCCCACCACAACATTCATTGCACGCCCCTCTGACACAGAAAGCTGCATTGAACGGGCCCATATTTACACGGAGGCGTAACACCACAAAAATGTGGCATTACACCTCCTTATAAATATGGAGCAGTGCTTAGCGCCACCAGAGCATCATGAAAAGTGATGCTCTAGTGGCGCTAGGGGCTCCTAAATATGCCCCTACATCTTTCAGAGGGCCCCTGGCCAAAGGAGACGGGGCTAATCAGCTTTGACACTGCTTTGGGCTATTTCTGTCTGAATGTTAGCCCATGGCACAGGGCATGCAAACAGGAGGTGTTGGGGTGGACTACATCTACTAGAGTGCCCCAGGCCAGAGAGGATGGGGCTAATCAGCTTTGGTGCCACTCAGAGTAATTTCTATCTAGTTGTTAGCACGTGGTGTCAGACACACAAATAGCAGGTGGTGGGGGGACTACATCTTCTAGAGTACCCCACGTCAGAGGAGGGAGGGCTAATCAGCTCTGGCACCACTCTGGTCTATTTTTGCCCAATAGTGAACCCATGTTGTGGGTGTGCAAACAGGATTCCGTGAAGCGGACTACATCTTCCAGAGTGCCGCAGGCTAGAGGAGGCGTGATTAATCAGCTTTGGCGCCCCTCTGGGTTATTTCTGCCTGATTGTTAGCCCATGCCGGGCTAAGAGCAGGCCCATCTGTGCCTGTCAATGACTGGAGGAGGTTGAGCTGGGCCCCTCCTCTTTCACTTGGCCTTTCCCCTCCTTGTAGACAGTAAGATTTACCCTCAAGTCATTGTACAGTACTGACATTCCTACAAGGAGATTTTAACCATCGCTTAGCTTCTAGGTCGAGCGCGCAATTGCTTTGACCTGTTGTAAGTATTGTGGGCTTTAACCATGCCCATCTAATGTCCATTACTTTAATTTGTTCCTGGCATAGCCTTTCAAAAATCACTTGATGTCATTAGTAAATGCTTTACGTTTGTCCCGCCTTGAGGCTGTTTTTGTGACACCTTGCAGGCTGCCGGTTACATGGTTTATTGCATGATTGCCAATAGACTTCAGAGTGGGCAAACTTTTTTTTTCTTTTGTTTCTCGCCTTCGTGCTGCATGGTGGCCATGGCACCCACAGTGTGAACAGGCACAACAGCTTAACTTGATCAGCGGTAATGGAGCGCTGGCCACATTGTTCACAGTTACCTAATCAGAGTTATTTCTTGTGGCTCTCCCGTTAAAACACTTGAAATTATTACTTAAAACAGAAATCCTCAAAACAAAAGTGGCTCTCCTGGCATTGGGAGAGAGAGACAATTCTAAAATATTCATTTCACTTGAGAAACTCACCCCATAATGCTTTGCAGGGCATTACTTTTACAAAACGTTTTCTGTGCATAACTCAGCCTGTGGTGGTCCTAGGACAATGGGACCACCACCAAAACATTCAGCATGGCACACTTTTTCTGTCTAGCTCATCTCTGTGTCCCCAAACTAGGTTAGTGGGGACCCCAAATTAATAACACCTCCCACCATTCAATGTCTTTTTAGATGCTTGCATGGCTAGTAATAGCTTGTGTTTTCAGGGCTTTGTTTGTAATGTCATTGCTTTTGGTCTGCTCCTTCTAAAAATGTGTAATGTAATATTCCCTTCTAGCAGCTCAATATGTGGTTATACTGTATTATTTATTAACAATTGTTTTTGTGTGGTTATGTTCTTTAGGGGTTAACTATATGGTTACATGACAAAGTTTCTTCCAAATGCTATTTTCATTGTGGTATTCTCTAGGGACTGTTGTGAGCATTACAGTCATATCAACATACTAAAATATTTGTGGCACAGAAATTTGCCCCATAATGCTCTGTATGGCATTACTTTTACAAAACACGTTTGCTCATAAGTCAGCCTGTGGTGGCCCTAGGCCAATGGGACCACCCTCAAAACATTCACCATGATGTGCTCTTTATGTCTACATCATTTGTGGGTCCCCACACCATGTTAGTGGGGACTGTAAAATAATAACCCCTACCACCATTCATTATCTTTTTAAGCACTGTCATGAGTGGGACTTTTGTTTTATAGCTGAGAGAAGTTGTATTTTATAAGTTTTATGTGTAATACTGCTACATTAGGTTTGCTAGTCTTGAAAATAATTAATGCACTATGGGGCATATTTATACTCTGTTTGCGCCGGAATTGCGTCGTTTTTTTTTACGCAATTCCGACGCAAAACTAACTCCATATTTATACTTTGGCGTTAGACGCGTCTAGCGCCAAAGTCCATGGAGTTTGCGTCATTTTTTAGCATGGACACCTACTTTGCGTTAATGATATGCAAGGTAGGCGTTCCCGTCTAAAAAATTGACTCCGAGGCATGTGCGCCGTATTTACACTCCCGGGCAAAATTCACGCCCGGGAGTGGGCAGGTCAAAAAAAATGACGTTCAGCCGCTTTTGCGTCGTTTTTTAGCGCCTGGACAAGGCAGGCGTTAAGGGACCTGTGGGCTCGGAAGGAGCCCAGAGGTGCCCTCCCAAGCCCCCAGGGACACCCCCTGCCACCCTTGCCCACCCCAGGAGGAAACCCAAGGCTGGAGGGACCCATCCCAGGGACATTAAGGTAAGTTCAGGTAAGTTTTTTATTTTTATTTTTTTGTGGCATAGGGGGGCCTGATTTGTGCCCCCCTACATGCCACTATGCCCAATGACCATGCCTAGGGGACATAAGTCCCCTGGGCATGGCCATTGGGCAAGGGGGCATGACTCCTGTCTTTGCTAAGACAGGAGTCATTTCAATGGGGGTTGGGAGTTGAAAAAAATGGCGCAAATCGGGTTGAGGCGAAAAATTTGCCTCAGCCTGACTTGCCCCATTTTTGGGCGCCCAAGCTCCATATCCCCCTACGCCGGCGCTGCCTGGTGTACGTCGTTTTTTTTCACGCACACCAGGCAGCGTCGGCGGCTAATGCCGGCTAACGCCATTGAATAAATACGGCGCCCGCATGGCGCTTCAGAATGGCGTTAGCCGGCGCTAATAGTTTTGACGCAAAACTGCGTTAGCGCAGTTTTACGTCAAAAAGTATAAATATGGCCCTATGTTCTTGTAGAGCTACTCATATGGTTACACTGCATTACTTTCTCCCATTCTTTTCCCTGTGGTTATGCTCTGAGTATATGGTTACATGATCATGCTTCTTCCAAATAATATTTTTATAGTGGTGTTCTCTAGGGGCTGTTCTGAGCATTGCAGTCAACATACTATAGTATTTGCCACATGAAAACTCACCCCATAATGCTTTGCAGGGCATTACTTTTACAAAACATTTTTGCTCATAACTCAGCCTGTGGTGGTCCTAGGACAATGGGACCACCGTCAAAATAAATGATCTTTCTGTCTACATCATCTCTGGATCCCCACACTAGGTTAGTTGGGATCCCAAAATAATAACCCCTCCCGCCAGTCACTCTATTTTAAGCTTTTTCATGGTTTGAACTTTTGTTTTATAACTGGGAGAAGTTTTGTTTTAAAGATCTTGTTTATAATATCATTGCAGTACGCTTGCCAGTTCTAAAAATGCCCTGTAGGCTTAAGTATACGGTTACATTGTGTTACTTTCTACTGTTTTTATTTCCTTGGGGTTATGTTCTTTAGGGGCCAACAATATGGTTACAGTATCCATGTTTTTAGCAAATTATATTTGTGTTATGGTGGTCTTTAGGGGATGTTTTGAGCATTACAGTATAATGTCAAATGTTTATTTCTGACAAAGGTTTATTTGATAATTGTATATGTTTTATTCATCTCTCCTTATTACGATTATGACCATGATTCAGGCCAACTTAACATCCTCTTTAAACTATGACTGTTTGAACACTCTTGGGGGCGTATTTATACTCTGTTTGCGCCGAATGTGCATCACAAATTTTGATGGACATTCGGCACAAACCTTGCCCCATATTTAAACTCTGACGCCCTACCCCGCGGACGTCGAAATTCCACTGTGTGCGTCATTTTTTGGAGGCGGGAAACTGCCTTGCGTTAATGAAATGCAAGGTATGCGTTCCCGTCCAAAAAATTACTTTAAGGCCTGTGCACCTTATTTATACCCCAGCGTCATTTTGACGCACAGGAGGGGGTGGGCCCTAAAAAACAGCGCACAGCCTGATGTGCGCTGTTTTTTAACGCCTGGGTCAGGGCAGGCGTTAAGGGATCTTTGGGTTCGGAAGGAGACCCGAGGTGCCCTTCCCTGCCGCCCAGGGACACCCCCTGCCACCCTCGCCCACCCCTGGAAGACACCCATGAATGGGGGGACCCATCCCAGGTAAGTACAGGTAATTTGAGGTAAGTACTTTTTTTATTTTTTAAAGAGCCATAGGGGGGCCTAATTTGGGCCCCGCTACATGCCACTGTGCCCAATGACCATGCCCAGGGGACAGAAATCCCCTGGGCATGGCCATTGGGCAAGGGGGCATGACTCCTGTCTTTGCCAAGACAGGAGTCATTTCAATAGGGTTTGTGCATCTTAAAATGGCGCAAGTCCGGTTTGAGGCCTGATTTTTGCCTCAGACCTGACTTGCACTATTTTTTGACGCACAACCCCCATTTTCCCCTACGCCGGCGCTGCCTGGTGTGCGTCATTTATTTTTACTCAGACCAGTCCGCAGCGCCGGCTAACGTCATTCCTTAAATAAGGCGCCCGCATGGCGTGTAGGAATGGTCTTAGCCGACTGTAAATTTTTGACGCACAACCACGCCAGCGCAGTTGTGCGTCAAAAAGTATAAATATGGCCCTTGGTATGTTTGGGTGACCGTTCTAGTTTGTTTCGTCCATGTGGCTGTCTTGAGTCTTTTTTCCTGGAATTGTGTTAGCCATCCAGCAACTCTAATGATCGGGTGCTGAAAGTGGTGTTCTATTGGAATTAGCATGGCAGATTTAAACTAGGATGCTAAATGGCAACATTTTCCTTTTTTGCTGGAGATAGAGGAAGATGGCAAATAGAAGTGCCTTAATTATATGCAGGACCACTGGAATTATATGGCAGGAAAAGACTAGATTATGAGGCAAGGTTGACCAATTTATGTGGCACGAAAAGTTCAGTTAAAATTTATAGTGCCAATAGCTCTAAATCAAGCAAATGCGAGATCTATTGCATTGCAAAAGCTTGTTTGACTTAATGCTGCTTGGCTTTCCAGCCCAGTCCAGCCCAGCAGTGTGGTGATTTGGTGGCTTTTCTTCACAGGTGGCTGTGAGTGTAAACCATTGTAAACTGCAAGTTGATTTGGCTTGAAGAGTGACCCCTGTTTGATCATCAACACCCAGCAATTTCTCTGGAACATTTGTTTACTGCATTTGGTATTGTGGGGGTGCTCTGTGTAATGAACAAGGGAACAGTAATTTTCTCTATCATTGTCATTGGCTTTGCAGATCAGGCTTAAACATTTTCACATAGAGGGAGGTTTTGTGGAGTATTGTCGTGGTTAAGTACAAAGCAGACCCTCCATTTAAAATCCTGCAGAAAGGGGTGTTTCCAGGAATTCCTAACTGAAGAGGTACTGTTAATCTGTCCTGTTTTAAACAAGCCATGGACTCACTTTTTCAAACACCTGAATGTAATTTACTTCACTTGTACAGGAGAAGTACCCTGGAACTGCTTTTTAAATTAAAAAATAGTTCATATCAATATTGCAATGGAATGTTTTTAAAAACCGTCTTTTTCATAATATGAACGCAACATGTTCATAACGGGTGTTGTAGTAGATGGTAGGCTAAATAAATGAAGTTCAACGTTATGCTATTTTATTCTACTATATTGTATTTTATTTTATGTATTATTTGATCATTTGTAAGCACCACTTTGTCAATGAAGGCGGGAGTGGGGGAATGAGCAATAAGAAGGTTGGAAAGAGGTAGAGTACAATTAACATTCAAAATAACCCAAAGGTTGCATTAAGGTTCTTTTATACAGAGAACAGTATATATACTCTAATCTACCAGCTGAAAAAACTGATTGCTCCAAAGTTAACATCAGTCATCAGTTAATTTAAATAATTTTTAATATGGAACTCAACATTATGACATGCCATACAAATATGCAAAAATATCAAAGAGAATACTAACAACCAGAATATCATGAAGGTATTTTTTATATGATGTGCTATGAGGTTATAACATTGAACTTCACCACACATATATATGTGTGGTAGAGAGGTCACTCATGAATAATGGACAGGATTCTTAATGTCTCAAAGGATGGAAGACTTAACACAAGGCCTAATACTGGTGGGGAGATTGTCCAAGGCCACAATACCCCTGCAGCTGTCTTTACCAGGGATATAGGTGTAGGAAGACAAGGAGAAGTTAGAGAGAGCCTGAACCAAACCACTTCAGGCAATGTTAAGTGGGCAGATGCACTGTGGGTTGTCACATGTTGAGTCTATAGTACCCAATGTGTGAGCTAGAGCACAGGTTGGATCTCAGTTAACTGCCCAGTAAGTGGCCCTCAACTAGGTCACAGTGTCAGACTTCCCACCCGGGGTCTCTAATAACACTTGAGTTTTAGACATTCTTTGTGGGCTCAGGAATGTTGTGCTTGTGACTGCCTCCCACCAGGCATGATGGGAGACAGTCATGGGTTAATGCTATGAAGGACAAAGTATATTCTAATCCTGAAACGAGAAAGATGAGATGAGTTTCATCAGCTATATCAGTCTATAGGATAGCCACAAGTAGAAGAATGAGTATTTCTGAGCTGTACGACTGACATATGTACCTTTATATAGTGTCATGGCCTACCAAAGTGCAGCAGTGCTACATTTAGTTTGTATCAGCTTTCATTGTACGTGGCATGAGCCATGTCTGTGTCTATTACATGAATGAAGAGCAGAGCACAGAATCAAACCACCTTTGAGCATGACTCCTTAGTTGGGGTTAAGAGCACTAGTGGACAAATGATGCTTGCTAGATCTTGTTGACCTAGTAGAGGTATGAGTATATGTTGTGGGAAGATTTGAGATCGGATGACCATATCAATAATGTCTGCACAAAAGAGTGACATGGGAACATGTACTTACATCTACACTGAGGGCTAGGGTGAGTGGCCACTATTGTACGAGTTAGGTCCAATACCAGAATAAAAGAAACATAGGTCCCAAGGCAACACCAGTAAGTGTGCAAGCATCATGATTAGCCAGGCTGTTGAATGCAACAGGGATCTAAAGCATGAACTCACAACTAATTTGCTATCAGTTGGATTTGGTTTTGAATAGTGCACAATCACCGAGAGTCTAGGCGTTGATACTGACTTAGAAATGAATGGCAGAAAGCATCTAAGGAAACAACCATGTTTTAGGGCCTGTGTAAATTGTAATTAATTAGCTATAATTTTATGGCACACTCCCAGGAACAACTAGATGTCTTCTGTAAAATGATGCCGATCAAATCTAGACATGAAAGCATTTGGATCCGGTTTAGAGTATACATTCTACAATAGGACGATGAGGAACACCCTGTGATTATTGAAGAAACATTGCCAGAGTAAATCTAATGTCGCCCACACTCATGCTGAAAGTAATTGATACTTGCAGTGTGGAAACCTACAGTGATGATAATTGGGATGTTAGGTAGGTCGCGCTGATGATTCCTTTGGGTGACATGTTGTTCACTGGTGGGTAGTGATAATAGGTATTAATGCGTGACGTTTAGAGGGAATAGTGTGTGTGAGTGTGGCTGTGTCTCTGTACATCTTTGTACTCTATAGATATTCTCTCTCTGCTGGTTGATTTCCTGTAGATGATTAAAAAACAAACTGAATAAAAAAGTGCATTTTTCAACGCAATCTGAGCAACAGCATTATTTGACCTGACACAGTAAAGCGATTGTAATATTGCTTTTAATTTTTTTAAGAAAAAGTAAGTATAGTTTGCAATTTGCAAAGAAGCTGATTCAAATATGAGTGGCTTGGGTGGAAAAGACACTGCTCCTCTACTACTTTCTTTGAATAACGCACAATGGGCCAGATCTATGCTGGCCTTGCACCATTCCAATGCCACATTAGTGTCATTTTTTAACACTAATGAGGAGTTGGAAGGGCAACAACACCACGCCATATTTACACTTTGTAACCCCTTGCATCACATTATGCCTGCGCCAAGCATAATGTCTGCAAGGGTTGCATTCCGGTGCTGGGGGGCGTAAAAGTGGTACAACGGAATCAGCATTTTTTAATGCCCGCTAAGCAGGCGTTAAACAGAGGCTCCCATTGATTACAATGGGCCTCTGGGTGCTTTGCAGGATTAGCGTCATAATTATTTACGCTAATCCTGCAAAGCACTGGACTATCATGAAAAATTATGACACTAGTCACCCTAACTACCACCAAGGTGCACCACAGTTTATATATGGCACTACCATGGTGGCGTTAAAGGGGCGCTAAGGGGCGCAAGAAAAGTGGCACTGCACTATCTGCAGCACCACTTTTCATAAATCTGCCCAGAGTCTTAAAAACTTCCAATTATGCTGAGGCAGCTAGTGTAATTCACATAAGATAGTTTTAGCTTGACTATAGAGGGGAGCACCAAACACAATCCTTTCAGCTTGATTTTGAAATGAAAATATTTTTAATTCCTAGGTACCCACTATTACAATAATCTAGTTGCAACCCTATCGTGGCTGAGATGCAAATCCCTCTAAGAGAGCATAGGTAACAGTGGTCAAAGGTGATGCAAATGAAATGTGACGAAGAATACAACAGAAGAACCCTGAATGTTCATCTGAAGGGATGCATCTTTGATATCCAAGGAATAACAGGAATGCCACAAAAGCACTCATCAGAAGTGGAGTAAAATTGTGTCAAAGTTACCTGTTCAGTTCTGCCTCTTAAAAACTAGGTAAACAAGTTGAATACTTTGTCTTAAGTACTCACAGCTCACAGTTGGCAGATGCCGGTCTCATGATCGAAGGTACTGAATGCCACTCATAGATCTCATACAATCAGGGTAATTGTGTAACAGGTGGTGACGGTCAAGTTCAGTGCTTTTTCAGAAGAGACACCAGAGAACCAATTTTGATATAGTCAGGAACAGTGCCAAGAGAAAGAGAGGCATCACAACTTTTCAATGGAGGTGGAGCCAGACAACATTTTAACACAAAAATAAATTTGCACGGCAATTGGATCAGGAGAAGAGCTGGACTGGCAGTGAGTTAGTAATTGCTGTTCCACTTCATGGTGTAGTAGGAGAAAGGAAGACCAGGTTTAGTTTAGTGTTCTATGAGATTCCAGGTATGAGAATCCTCGATGGGAACCTTTCCTATGGAGGGCCAATGTGCTCAACTGTTTAAAACAAAACAGAGTGGTCACAGAAATTCTGAGAACATTGAGAAACTTTTGGGAAGTTATTACTAATAGATAAAGCATTATGACCCATACTTAAAAGAAAATGACGGAGCGTGACGGTGCGTCAAAATTGGCAGCGCTCCACTCCGTCTTTTTCACAGTGAAGGGATGAGCAGTATTTAATTAAATACAGCACACCTCTATGTTGTCCCCTACGCTAGTGCAAAATTGAGCTGCCTGCACCAATGCAAGCATCCTTGCACCATCATGCAAGGATGTCTGCGTTGAGGGGTTTGATTGTTTATGTGTGGGGAGGTGTCCCTTCCTGCACATAAACAATCACTAATGGCGATTTTACACTTCTTTCTGTGCTGCAGAATGCAGCCCTCACAGAAGTGACAACGCGTAATTTTAAAATGATTGTTTATGTGCAGGAAGGGTCACCTCCCCGCACATAAACAATCATCTGTGGCATTTTGCTCTTTTTATGCGTGCTGCAGAATGCAACAGACATAGAAAAAGCAAAAAAGCGAGGAGGAATGAAAGTATTCCTCCTCGTTCGCCTTGCTAACCCCACCCTTAGGGTGGTGTTAGATTTTGGCGCTGCATCAGTTTTAGAAAATCTCGTAAATCTGAGGCAGCATCAAAATGCAATAGGTGTTGCTGTGGCACGCCCACAGCAACACCCATTGCACACCCCATCCACGCAAAGGGTTGCGTGTGAATGGGCCGTATTTACAAGGTGGCGTTGAGCCACAAAAAGTGAAATATCTAGATAGATATGATTGCAACTGGGTATCTCCGTAAGGCTCAAGAGGTGATGAAGGATGCAAAAATCAACATACAAGTGTTAAATCAATTCGATAGATGGAAGTACACTATTCAGGCAGAGAACATTCCAAAATGTTTGAGAACATAGGGCCTGATTCATCAAGGTAAACTTAAACAAAAAGTCCAAACTTAGACCAAAAGTCTAACTTCATTATGAGTCAAGTTAGACTTTAGGTCTAAACCTGGGCTTTTGGTCTTAACTTAAACTTTTGGTCTAGGT
Organism: Pleurodeles waltl; assembly: GCF_031143425.1. Lineage (NCBI taxonomy): Eukaryota > Metazoa > Chordata > Amphibia > Caudata > Salamandridae > Pleurodeles > Pleurodeles waltl. Next base: position 894,308,070 of record NC_090438.1, on the reverse strand, counting down.
TTACTGTGGGACTCGGGCCCCATTGTGTCTAAAATACTAGTATACTCAAAATATAAGTAATCCTATCCAAATTTGGAGAAGATATGATTAACCATACATTGAAGTATTGAGTAAAAGGTTCTAGTGCACAAATTTAGATCTTGGATGCCATTACGTAAGTGAACGAGTGAGGTTTAGCTCTCACATCTGAAGTACCATTAAATTCAAATAAATTGTGACAAGAAAGTTCAGTTAAAATTTACAATGCCAATAGCTCTAACTCAAGTAAATGCGAGATCTATTGCATTGCAAAAGCTTGTTTGACTTAATGCTGCTTGGCTTTCCATCCCAGTCCAGCCCAGCAGTGTGGTATTTGGTGGCTTTTCTTCACAGGTGGCTGTGAGTGTAAACCAATGTAAACTGCAAGTTGACTTGGCTGAGTGAGTGACCCCTGTTTGATCATGAAAACCCAGCTATTTCTCTGGAACATTTGTTTACTGCATTTGGTATTGTGGGGGTGCTCTGTGTAATGAACAGGGGAACAGTCATTTTCTCTATCATTGTCATTGGCTTTTGAGGTCAGGCTTAAACATTTTTACATAGAAGGAGGTTTTGTGGAGTATTGTCATGGTTAAGCGCAAAGCAGACCCTCTGTTTAGAATACTGCAGACAGGGGTGTTTCCAGAAATTCCTAACTGATGAGGTACTGTTAATCTGTCCTGTTTTAAACAAGCCATGGACTCACTTTTTCAGACACCTGAATGTGATTTACTTCACTTGTACAGAAGAAGTACCCTGGAACTGCTTTTTAAATTAAAAATAGTTAATATCAATATTGCAATGGAATGTTTTTGAAAAACCTACTTTTTCATAATATGGATGACAACATGTTCATAAAGGGTGTTGTAGTTGATGGTAGGCTTAATAAATGAAGTTCAACTTTATGCTATTTTATTTTACTTTATTTTATTTTGTATTTTATTTTATTTATTACTTGATAATTTTTAAGCACCACTTTGTCTATGAAGGCCGCACACAGAAGAACGAGGGAGGGGGGGAATGAGCAATAAGAAGGTTGGCAAGAGGTAGAGCACAATTGACATTCACAATACCCCAAAGGTTGTATTCAGGTTCTGTTATACAGAGAACAGAGTACTTCCTCTAATCTATCAGCTGAAGAAACTGATTTCTCCTAAGTTAACGTCAGTCATAAGTTCATTTAAATTCTTTTTAATATGGTACTCGACTTTATGACATGCCATACTGAGATGCAAAAATATCAAAGAAAATACTAACAACCAGAATATCATGAAGGTAGTTTTTATATAATTTACTATAAGGTTATAACACTGAACTTCACCACACATATATATGTGTGGTAGAGAGGTCACTCATGAATAATGGACAGGATTCTCAGTGACTCAAAGGATGGAAGACTTAACACAAAGCCTAATACTGGTGGGGAGATTCTCCAAGGCCACAATACTCCTGTGGCTGTCTTTACTAGGGATATAGGTGTGGGAAGACAAAGAGAAGTTAGAGAGAGCCTGAACCCAACCACTTCAGGCAAAGTTAAGTGGACAGATGCACTGTGGGTTGTCACATGTTCAGCTTATAGAACCCAATGTGTGAGCTAGAGTACAGTTTGGATCTCAGTTAACTGCCCAGGATGTGGACCTCAACTAGGTCACAGTGTCAGACTTCCCACCCGGGGTCTCTAGTAACACTTGACTTTTAGTACATTCTTTGTGGGCTTAGGAACGTAGTGATTGTGACTGCCTCCCGCCAGGCCTGATGGGAGACAGTCCTGGGTTAATGCTATGAAGATTAAAGTATATTCTAATCCTGAAACGAGAAAGATGAGATAAGTTTCATCAGTTATATCAGTCTATAGGATAGCCACAAGTAGATGAATGACTATTACTGAGCTGTATAACTGAGATAAGTACCTTTATATAGTGTCATGGCCTACCAGAGAGTAGCAGTGCTACATATAGTTTGAATCAGCTTTCATTGTATGTGGCATGAGCCATGTCTGTGACTATTGCATGAATGAAGAGCAGAGCACAGAATCAAACCAGCTTTGAGCATGACTCCTTAGTTGGGGTTAAGAGCACTAGTGGACATATGTTGCTTGCTAGATCTTGTTGACCTGGAAGAGGTATGAGTATGTGTTGTGGGAAGATATTAGATCGGATGATCTTATCAATAAGGTATGCACAAAACAGCGACCTGGGAACATGTACTTACATCTACACTGAGGGCTAGGGTGAGTGGCCACTATTGTACAAGTTAGGGCCAATACCAGAATAAAAAAAGATAGGTCAGAAGGCAACACCAGTAAGTGTGCAAGCATTTTGATTAGCCAGGCTGTTGAATGCAACAGGGATCTAAAGCATGAACTCACAACTAATTTGCTATCAGTTGGATTTGGTTTTGAATAGTGCACAATCATCCGAGAGTCTAGGTGTTGATACTGACTTTGAAATGAATGGCAGAAAGCATCTAAGGAAACAACCATGTTCTACCGACTGTGTAAATTGTAATTAATTAGCTATAATTTTATTGCAATCTCCCATGAACAACTAGATGTCTTCTGTAAACTGATGCCAATCGAATCTAGGCATAAAAGCATTTGGAGCCGGTTTAGAGCATACATTCTACAATAGGACGATGAGGAACACCCTGTGATTATTGAAGAAACATTGCCAGAGTAAATCTAATGTCGCCCACACTCATGCTGAAAGTAATTGATACTTGCAGTGTGGAACGTACAGTGATGATAATTGGGATGTTAGGTAGGTCACGCTGATGACTCCTTTGGGTGACATGTTGTTCACTGGTGGGTAGTGATAATAGGTAATAATGCGTGACGTTTAGAGGCAATAGTGTGTGAGTGTGGCTATGTCTCTGTGCATCTTTGTACTCTCTATATATTCTCTCTCTGCTAGTTGATTTCCTATAGATGATTTAAAAAAATTGAATAAAAAAATGCATTTTTCTACACAATCTGAGCTACAGCATTATTTCACCTGACTTACACTAAACCGATTGTAATATCGCTTTTCATTTTTTTTAAGAGAAAGTAAGTATAGTTTGCAATTTGCAAAGAAGGTGATTCCAAATATGAGTGGCTTGGGTGGAAATGGCACTGCTCCTCTACCACTTTCTTTGAATAACGCACAATTGGCCAGATCTAAGCTGGCCTTGCACCATTCCAATGCCACATTAGCGTCATTTTTTAACGGTAATGTGGCGTTAGAAGGGCAAAAACGCCACTTTGTAACCCCTTGCTCCACATTATGCCTGCGCCAAGCATAATGTATGCAAGGGGGGCATTTTGTTGGCGGGGGTGTAAAAGTGGCACAAAGGAATCAGCATTTTTTACTGCCTGCTAAGTCCAGGTGTTAAACAGAGGCTCCCATTGATTACAATGGGCCTCTGGGTGCTTTGCAGGATTAGCGTCATAATTATTTACCCTAATCCTGCAAAGCACTGGACTAGCGTAAAAAATTATGACACTAGTCACCTTAACTACCACCATGGTGCGCCACATTTTAAATATGGTGCTACCATGGTGGCGTTAGAGGGGCGCTAATGGGCACAAGAAAAGTGGCACCACTTTTCATAAATCTGCCCCAAAGTCTTAAAAACTTCCACTTATGCTGAGGCACCAGGTGTAATTCACATAAGATCGTTTTAGCTAGACTATGGCGGGGAGCGCCAAACACAATCCTTTACGCTTGATTTTGAAATGAAAATATTTTTAATTCCTAGGTACCCACTATTACAATAATCTAGTTGAAACCCTATAATGTCTGAGATGCAAATCCCTTGCCGTTCATAAGAGAGCATAGGTAACTGTGGTCAAAGGTGATGTAAATGAAATGTGACGAAGAATACAACAGTAGAACCCTGAATGTTCATCTGAAGGGATGCATCTTTGATATCCAAGGAATCTAAGGAATGCCACAAAAGCACTCATCAGAAGTGGAGTAAAATTGTGTCAAAGTTACCTGTTCATTTCTGCCTATTAAAAACTAGGTAAACGAGTTGAGTACTTTGTCTTGAGTACTCACAGCTCACAGTTAGCAGATGCTGATCTCATGATCGATGGTATTGAATGCCATTCATAGATCTCATAAAATCAGGGTAATTGTGTAACAGGTGGTGACGGTCAAGTTCAGTGCTTTTTCAGAAGAGACATCAGGGAACCAATTTTGACATAGTCAGGAAAAGTGCCAAGAGAAAGAGAGGCATCACAACTTTTCAATGGAGCTGGAGCCAGACAACATTGTAACACAAAAAGAAATTTGATAGAAATCGGATCAGGAGAAGAGCTGGACTGGCAGTGAGCTAGTAATTGCTGTTCCACTTCATGGTGTAGTAGGAGAAAGGAAGACCAGGGTTAGTTTAGTGCTTTATGAGATTCCAGGTATGAGAATCCTCGATGGGAGCCTTGCCTATGGACGGCCAATGTGCTCAACTGTTTAAACAAAACAGAGTGGTCACAGAAAGTCTGAGGACACTGAAAAACTTTTGGGAAGTTATTACTAATAGATAAAACATTATGACCCATGCTTAAAAGAAAATGACGGAGCGTGACGCTGCGCCAAAATTGGCAGCGCTGTGCTCCGTCATTTTCACAGTGCAGGGATGCGCAGTATTTAATTGATTACGGCGCACCCCTGTGTTGTCCCCTACGCTGGTGCTAAATTGAGCTACCTGCACCAATGCAGGTATCCTTGCACCATCATGCAAGGATGTCTGTGTTGAGGGGTTTGATTGTTTATGTGTGGGAAGGTGTCCCTTCCTTCACATAAACAATCACTAATGGCGATTTTGCACTTCTTTCTGTGCTGCAGAATACAGCCCTCACAGAAGTGACAAAGCATATTTTTCAAATGATTGTTTATGTGCAGGAAGGGACACCTCCCCGCACATAAACAATTGTGTGTGGCATTTTGATCTTTCTATGAGTGCTGTGGAATGCAGCAGACATAGAAAAAGCAAAAAAACGAGGAGGAATTAAAGTATTCCTCCTCGTTCGCCTTGCTAACCCCACCCTTAGGGTGGTGTTAGATTTTGGCACTGCCTCAGGTTTAGAAAATCTTGTAAATCTGAGGCAGCATCAAAATACATTGGGTGCTGCAGTGGCAAGCCCACAGCAACACCCATTGCACACCCCATCCACGCAAAGGGTTGCGTGTGAAGGGGCCGTATTTGCAAGGTAGCGTTGAGCCACAAAAAGTGAAATATCTAGATAGATATGATTGCAGACTGGGTATCTTCGCAAGACTCAAGAGGTGATGAAGGTTTCAAAAATCAACATGCAAGTGTTAAATCAATTCGATAGATCGAAATTCACTATCCAGGCAGAGCACATTCCAAAATGTTTGAGAATATAGGGCCTGATTCATCAAGGTAAACTTAAACAAAAAGTCCAAACTTAGACCAAAAGTCTAACTTAATTACGCATAAAGTTAGACTTTAGGTCTAAACCTGGGCTTTTGGTCTTAACTTAAACTTTTGGTCTGGATTTACCATGGGACTCGGACCCCATTGTGTCTAAAATACTAGTATACTCAAAATATAAGTAATCCTATCCAAATTTGGAGAAGAAATGATTAACCATACATTGGAATATTGAGTAAAAAGTTCTAGTGCACAAATCTATATCTAGGATGTCATTACGTAAGTGAATGAGTGAGGTTTAGTTCTCACATCTGTAGCATCATTAAATTAAAAACAATTGTGACAAGAAAGTTCAATTAAAATTTTCAATGCCAATAGCTCTAACTCAAGCAAATGTGAGATCTATTGCATTGCAAACGCTTGTTTGACTTAATGCTGCTTGGCTTTCCAGACCAGTCCAGCCCAGCAGTGTGGTTATTTGGTGGCCTTTCTTCACAGGTGGCTGTGAGTGTAAACCAATGTAAACTGCAGGTTGACTTGGCTGGGTGAGTGACCCTTGTTTGATCGTCAAAACGCAGCTATTTATCTGGAACATTTGTTTACTTCATTTGGTATTTGTGGGGGTGCTGTGTGTAATGAACAGGGGAGCAGTCATTTTCTCTATCATTGTCATTGGCTATTGAGGTCAGGCTTAAACATTTTTACATAGGAGGAGGTTTTGTGGAGTATTGTCATGGTTAAGCACAAAGCAGAACCTCTGTTTAGAATACTGCAGAAAGGGGTGTTTCCAGGAATTCCTAACTGATGAGGTATTGGTAATCTGTCCTGTTTTAAACAAGCCATGGACTCACTTTTTCAGACACCTGAATGTAATTTACTTCACTTGTACAGGAGAAGTACCCTGGAACTGCTTTTTTAAATTAAAATAGTTAATATCAATATTATAGTGGAATGTTTTTGAAAAACCTACTTTTTCATAATATGGACATCAACATGTTCATAAAGGGTGTTGTAGTAGATGTATAGGCTTAATAAATAAAGTTCAACTTTATGATATTTTTATTTTACTTTATTTTATTTTATTTTATTTTATGTTATGTTATTTATTGCTTGATAATATTGAAGCACCACTGTGTCCATGAAGGCCACAGCCAGAAGAACGAGGGAGGGGGAGAATGAGCAATAAGAAGGTTGGCAAGAGGTAGAGTACAATTAATTTTCACAAAACCCCAAAGGTTGCATTCAGGTTCTATTATACAGAGAACACTGTATATCTTCGAATCTACCAGCCGAAGAAACTGTTTGCTGCAAAGTTAACATCAATCATAAGTTCATTTTTTTTTTTTATATGTTACTCGACTTTATGACATGCCATACTGAGATGCAAAAATATCGAAGAGAATACTAACAACCAGAATATCATGAAGGTATTTTTTATATAATTTACTATAAGGTTATAACACTGAGCTTCACCACACATATATATGTGTGGTAGGGAGGTCGCTCATGAATAATGGACAGGATTCTCAGTGACACAAAGGATGGAAGACTTAACACAAAGCCTAATACTGGTGGGGAGATTCTTCAAGGCCACAATACTCCTGCAGCTGTCTTTACCAGGGATATAGGTGTGGAAAGACAAAGAGAAGTTACATAGAGCCTGAACCAAACCACTTCAGGCAATGTTAAGTGGGCAGATGCACTGTGGGATGTCACATGTTTAGCTTATAGAACCCAGGGGCATATTTATACTCTGGCCCGTATTTATACTTTTTGACGCTAAACTGCGCTAACGCAGTTTAGCGTCAAAAAGTTTTGCGCCGGCTAACGCCATTCTGAAGCGCCATGCGGGCGCCGTATTTATTGAATGGCGTTAGCCGGCGCTAGCAGACCGGCGCTGCCTGGTGTGCGTGGAAAAAAACCACGTACACCAGGCAGCGCCGGCGTTGGGGAAAATGGCGTTAGGGCGTCTTAAAATGGTGCAAGTCAGGTTGACGCCAAAAAATTGCCTCCACCCGATTTGCGCCATTTTTAACGACGCCCAGACGCCATTTACATGACTCCTGTCTTAGTAAAGACAGGAGTCATGCCCCCTTGCCCAATGGCCATGCCCAGGGGACTTATGTCCCCTGGGCATGGTCATTGGGCATTGAGGCATGTAGGGGGGCACAAATCAGGCCCCCCTATGCCAAAAAAAAAAAAAAAAAAATTATACTTACCTGAACTTACCTGAATGTCCCTGGGATGGGTCCCTCCATCCTTGGGCGTCCTCCTGGGGTGGGCAAGGGTGGCAGGGGGGGTCCCTGGGGGCATGGGAGGGCAGCTGTGGGCTCATTTTGAGCCCACAGGTCCCTTAACCCCTGCCCTGACCCAGGCGCTAAAATCCGGCGCAAATGCGTGGTTTTTTGCCCCGCCCACTCCCGGGCGTAATTTTTGCCCGGGGGTATAAATACGACACATTTGCGTCGCAGTCATTTTTTTAGACGGGAACGCCTACCTTGCATCTCATTAACGCAAGGAAGGCGTTCACGCAAAAAAATGACGCTCTTTCCTCATACTATGGCGCTAGACGCGTCTAACGCCAAAGTATAAATATGGCGTTAGTTTTGCGACGAATTTGCGTCGAAAAAAACGACGCATATTCGGCGCAAACGGAGTATAAATATGCCCCTCTGTTTGCACCGAATTAGTGTCATTTTTTTTTACTCTAATTCGGTGCAAAACCAACTCCATATTTATACTTTGGTGCTAGACCCCTCTAGCACCAAATTTATGGAGTTAAAGTCATTTTTTGAAAGTGTAGACCTGCTTTGCCTTAATGAGATGCAAGGTAGGCGTTCCCGTGCAAAAAATGACTCTATGGCCTTAACACCATATTTAGGGGCATACTTATACTCTGCGGCATATTTATACTCTGTTTGCACCAAATTAGTGTCATTTTTTTACACTCTAATTCGGTGCAAAACTAACTCCATATTTATACTTTGGTGCTAGAACCATCTAGCACCAAGGCCCTGATTTAAACATTTTTTGCACCGCATTAACGTAATTTTATGACGCAAAAGTGGCGCAAACTAACAAAATATTGGCCCTTATTTATACTTTTTGCTGCAAAACTGCACTAACTCAGTTTTGCACCAAAAAGTTTAGCACCGGCTTGCACCATTTCTGTGCACCAGCCGGGCACCATATTTATGGAATGGTGCAAGCCGGTGCAAAGGGTAGGCTAGAGTTTTAAAAAATGAATTTAGTCGGGTGGGGCTGGCAGTATAGAAGAAGAGGGTTTAGCACCAAAAAATGGCTTTAGGCAGGTTAGAGTAAAAAAAAAAATGACTCTAACCAGATTACGTCATTTTATGGTGCTAAACCTATCATGCCACATGACTCCTGCCTTAGAAAAGCAGGAGTCATGCCCACCACCCCTGTGGCCAGCACAGAGGACAGGGGTCCCCTGGGCATGGCCATTGCACCATGTGCCATTTATGGGGGCCCATATCAGTGCCCCCTATGGCACTTTCAAAAATAAAATGCACTTACCTGTACTTACCTGGGATGGGGTCCCCCATCCTCGCAGTCCCTCTAGTGTGGGTGGGGGTGCCCCTAGGGCCTAGGGAGGGCACCTCTGGGCTTATTCCATGGTCTTCCACCATGGAAATAGGGCCACAGGTCCCCTAACGCCTGACCTGACCCTGGTCTTAAAAAATGGGGCAAAGCAAGCTTTGCCCCATTTTTTGACCCCGCCTCCCTTCCTTGCACCATTTTTACATGGGAGTATAAATATGGGGCCATATTTATACTCCGTTTGCGCCGAAATTGCGTCGTTTTTTTTGACGCAATTTCGACGCAAAACTAACGCCAACTAACGCCATATTTATACTATGGCGTTAGAGGCGAATAGCGCCAAAGTTCCCGGAATGTGCGTCATTTTTTAGCGTGAACCCCTTCCTTGCGTTAATGATATGCAAGGGAGGCGTTCCCGTCTAAAAAATGACTCCCAGGCCTTTACGTGGTATTTATACTCCCGGGCAAAAGAGACGCCCGGGAGTTGGCGTGGCTAAAAACGGCGCATTTGCGCCACTTTTTAACGCCTGCTCAGGGCAGGCGTTAAGGGGCCTGTGGGCTCAAAATGAGCCCACAGGTGCCCTCCCATGCCCCCAGGGACCCCCCCTGCCACCCTTGCCCACCCCAGGAGGACCCCCAAGGATGGAGGGACCCACCCCAGGGACATTCAGGTAAGTTCAGGTAAGTATAATTTTTTATTTTTTATATTTTTTTTTGGTGGCATAGGGGGGCCTTATTTGTGCCCCCCTACATGCCACTATGCCCAATGACCATGCCCAGGGGACAGAAGTCCCCTGGGCATGGCCATTGGGCAAGGGGGCATGACTCCTATCTTTACAATGATAGGAGTCATGTTGATGGGGGATGGGCGTCGTTAAAAAATGGCGCAAGTCGGGTTAAGACGATTTTTTCGACGTAACCTGACTTGCCCCATTTTAAGACGCCCATGCGCCATTTTCCCCCTACGCCGGCGCTGTCTGGTCTACGTGGTTTTTTCCCACGCAAACCAGGCAGCGCCGGTCTGATTGCGCCGTCTAACGCCATTCCATAAATACGGCGCCCGCTTGGCGCTTCAGAATGGCGTTAGACGGCGCAAAACTTTTTGACGCTAAACTGCGTTAGCGCAGTTTAGCGTCAAAAAGTATAAATATGGGCCATGGTGTTAAGGCCATAGAGTCATTTTTTTGCACGGGAACGCCTACCTTGCATCTCATTAAGGCAAGGTAGGTTTACACTTCCAAAAAATGACTTTAACTCCATAAATTTGGTGCTAGACAGGTCTAGCACCAAAGTATAAATATGGAGTTAGTTTTGCACTGAATTAGAGTTAAAAAAAAATTACGCTAATTCAGTGCAAACAGAGTATAAATATGCCCCTTAGCGTAAAAAAATGATGCTAATCTGGTCAGAATCATTTATTTTGACTCAAAACTGCCTAACGTCATTTTTTTTTAAGCTAGCCTACCCTTTGCACCAGCTTGCACCATTCCATAAATATGGTGCCCAGCTGGTGCTAAAAAATGGTGCAAGCCGGTGCAAAACATTTTGGGGCAAAACTGCCTTAGTGCAGTTTTGCACCAAAAAGTATAAATAAGACCCCCAATGTGTGAGCTAGAGCACAGTTTGGATCTCAGTTAACTGCCCAGGAAGTGGCCCTCAACTAGGTCACAGTGTCAGACTTTCCATCCGGGGTCTCTAGTAACACTTGACTTTTAGTACATTCTTTGTGGGCTCAGGAACGTAGTGATTGTGACTGCCTCCCACCAGGCATGATGGGAGACAGTCCTGGGTTAATGCTATGAAGAACAAAGTATATTCTAATCCTGAAACGAGAAAGCTGAGATGAGTTTCATCAGATATAACAGTCTATAGGATAGCCACAAGTGGAAGAATGAGTATTACTGAGCTGTATGACTGAGATAAGTACCTTTATATAGTGTCATGGCCTACCAGAGAGCAGCAGTGCTACATTTAGTTAGAATCAGCTTTCATTGTGGGGCATATTTATACTATGTTTGCGCCGAATTTGCGTCGTTTTTTTCGACGCAAATTCGACGCAAAACTAACTCCATATTTATACTTTGGCGTTAGACGCGTCTAGCGCCAAAGTTCATGGAGTTAGCGTCATTTTTTTGCGTGAACACCTTCCTTGCGTTAATTATATGCAAGGTAGGCATTCCCGTCTTAAAAAATTACTCCGATGCATATGCGTCATATTTATACTCCCGGGCAAAAATGATGCCCGGGAGTGGGCGGGTCTAAAAAACCCGCATTTGCGCCGGATTTTAGCGCCTAGGTCAGGGCAGGCGTTAAGGGACCTGTGGGCTCAGAATGAGCCCAGAGGTGCCCTCCCCTGCCCCCAGGGACACCCCCTGCCACCCTTGCCCACCCCAGGAGGACCCCCATGGATGGAGGGACCCACCCCAGGGACATTAAGGCTAAGTTCAGGTAAGTATTTTTTTATATTTTTTTTGTGGCATAGGGGGGCCTGATTTGTGCCCCCCTACATGCTACTATGCCCAATGACCATGCCCAGGGGACAGAAGTCCCCTGGGCATGGCCATTGGGCAAGGGGGCATGACTCCTGTCTTTGCTAAGACAGGAGTCATTTCAATGGGGGATGGGCGTCGTAAAAAAATGGCGCAAATCGGGTTAAGGCGATTTTTTTGCCTCAGCCTGACTTGCACCATTTGTGGACGCCCATACGCCATTTTCCCCCTACGCCGGCGCTGCCTGGTGTACGTCGTTTTTTTTAACGCACACCAGACAGCGCCGGCGGCTAACGCCGGCTAACATCATTCAATAAATACGGCGCCCGCATGGTGCTTCAGAATGGCGTTAGCCGGCGCTAATTTTTTTGGCGCAAAACTGCGTTAGCGCAGTTTTGCGTCAAAAAGTATAAATATGGGCCTGTATGTGGCATGAGCCATGTCTGTGTCTATTACATGAATGAAGAGGAGAGCACAGAATCAAACCAGCTTTGAGCATGACTCCTTAGTTGGGGTTAAGAGCACTAGTGGACAAATGATGCTTGCTAGATCTTGTTGACCTAGTAGAGGTATGAGTATATGTTGTGGGAAGATATGAGATTAGATGACCATATCAATAATGTCTGCACAAAAGAGTGACATGGGAACATGTACTTACATCTACACTGAGGGATGGGTGAGTGGCCACTATTGTACAAGTTAGGGCCAATACCAGAATAAAAAAACATAGGTCCCAAGGCAACACCAGTAAGTGTGCAAGCATCATGATTAGCCTGGCTGTTGCATGCAACAGGGATCTAAAGTATGAACTCACGACTAACTTGCTATTAGTTGGATTTGGCTTTGAATAGTGCATCATCACCCGAGAGTCTAGACGTTGATACTGACTTTGAAATGAATGGCAGAAAGCATCTAAGGAAACAACCATGTTCTAGGGACTGTTTAAATTGTAATTAATAAGCTATCATTTTATGGCAAACTCCTAGGAACAGCTAGATGTTTCTGTAAACTGATGCCGATCAAATCTAGGCATAAAAGCATTTGGAGCCAGTTTAGAGCATACATTCTACAATAGGACGATGAGGAACACCCTGTGATTATTGAATAAACATTGCCAGAGTAAATCTAATGTCGCCCACACTCATGCTGAAAGTAATTGATACTTGCAGTGTGGATACCTACAGTGATGATAATTGGGATGTTAGATAGGTCACACTGATCATTCCTTTGGGTGACATGTTGTTCACTGGTGGGTAGTGATAATAGGTATTAATGTGTGACGTTTAGAGGGAACAGTGTGTGTGAGTGTGGCTGTGTCTCTGTGCATCTTTGTACTCTATACATATTCTCTCTCTGCTGGTTGATTTCCTATAGATGATTGAAAATAAATGTAATAAAAAAGTGCATTTTTCTACGCAATCTGAGCTACAGCATTATTTAACCTGATTTACAGTAAACTGATTGTAATATCACTTTTCAGTTTTTTAAAGAAAAACTAAGTATAGTTTGCAATTTGCAAAGAAGCTGATTCTAAATATGAGTGGCTTAGGTGGAAAAGGCACTGCTCCTCTACCACTTTCTTTGAATAACTCACAATGGGCCAGATCTATGCTGGCCTTGCACCATTCCAAAGCCACATTAGCGTCATTTTTAACGCTAATGTGGAGTTGGAAGGGCAACAACGCCACACCATATTTACAAAGTGGCGCAATGCAAGCATTGTGCTACTTTGTAACCCCTTGCACCACATTTTGCCTGCGCCAAGCATAATGTATGCAAGGGGGGCATTCCGGTGCTGGGGGGGCCGTAAAAGTGGCACAAAGGAATCAGCATTTGGGAATGCCTGCTAAGTGCAGTCGTTAAACAGAGGCTCCCATTGATTCCAATAGGCCTCTGGGTGCTTTGCAGGATTAGCGTCATAATTATTTACGCTAATACTGCAAAGCACTGGACTAGCGTCTAAAATTATGACACTAGTCACCCTAACTACCATCATGGTGAGCCACATTTTAAATATGGTGCTACCATGGTGGCATTAGAGGGGAGCTAAAGGGCGCAAGAAAAGTGGCACTGCACTAGGTGCAGCACCACGTTTCATAAATCTGCCCCAAAGTCTTAAAAACTTCCTCTTATGCTGAGGCAGCTGGTGTAATTCATATAAGATCATTTTAGCTTGACGATGGCGGGGAGCGCCAAACACAATCCTTTCAGCTTGATTTTGAAATGAAAATATTTTTAATTCCTAGATACCCACTATTACAATAATCTGGTTGCAACCGTATAATGGCTGAGATGCAAATCCCTCTGCGTTCATAAGAGAGTATAGGCAACAATGGTCAAAGGTGGTGCAAATGAAATGTGATGAAGAATACAACAGTAGAACCCTGAAAGTTCCTCTGAAGGGATGCATCTTTGATATCTAAGGAATCTAAGGAATGCCACAAAAGCACTCATCAGAAGTGGCGCAAAATTGTGTCAAAGTTACCTGTTCAGGTCTGCCAATTAAAAACTAGGTGAACAAGATGAGTACTTTGTCTTGAGTACTCACAGCTCACAGTTAGCAGATCTCATGATCGATGGTATTGAATGCCACTCATAAATCTCATAAAATCAGGGTAATTGTGTAACAGGTGGTGCCCGGTCAAGTTCAGTGCTTTTTCAGAAGAGACATCAGAGAACCAATTTTGACATAGTCAGGAACAGTGTCAAGTGAAAGAGAGGCATCACAACTTTTCAATGGAGCTGGAGCCAGTCAACATTTTAACACAGAACGAAATTTGATAGCAATTGGATCAGGAGAAGAGCTGGACTGGCAGTGAGCTAGTAATTGCTGTTCCACTTCATGGTGTAGTAGGAGAAATCAAGACCAGGTTTAGTTTAGTCCTCTATGAGATTCCAGGTATGAGAATCTTCGATGGGAGCCTTGCCTATGGAGGACCAAACAGAGTGGTCACCGAAAGTCTGAAAACACCGAGAAACTTTTGGGAAGTTATTACTAATAGATAAAGCATTAAGACCCATACTTAAAAGAAAATGACGGAGCGTGATGCTTGTCAAAATTGGCAGCGCTGTGCTCCATCATTTTCGTGGCGGATGGATGCACAGTATTTAATTGAATACGGCGCACCCCTGTGTTGTCCCCTACACTGGTGCTAAATTGAACTGCCTGCGCCAATGCAGGCATCCTTGCACCATCATGTAAGGATGTCTGCATTGAGGGGTATGATTGTTTATGTGTGGGAATGTGTCCCTTCCTGCACATAAACAATCACTAATGGTGATTCAGCACTTCTTTCTGTGCTGCAGAATGCAGCCCACACAGAAGTGACAAAGCGTAATTATGAAATGATTGTTTATGGTCAAGAAGGGACTCCTCCCCACACATAAACAATCGTGTGTGACATTTTGCTCTTTCTATGCGTGCTGCAGAATGCAGCAGACATGGAAAAAGCAAAAAACGAGGAGGAATTAAAGTATTCCTCCTCTTTGCGCCTTGGTAACGCCACTCCTAGGGTGGCATAGATTTTGGCACTGCCTCTGGTTTATGAAATCTCATAAATCTGAGGCAGCATCAAAATGCAGTGGGTGCTGCTGTCTCACGCCCACAGCAGCACCCACTACACTCCCCTTCCATGCAAAGGGCTGCGTGTGAAGGGGCCGTTTTTACAAGGTGGCAGTAAGCCACAAAATGTGGCTTAACACCACCCTGTAAATACGGCGCAGGGCATAGAGCCACTGGAGCATTACTAAAAGTGACGCTCCAGTGGCACTCGGGGCTGTCAAATCTGGCTTAGCGTCGCACTCCATAATTTTCTTTTAAATCTGGGCCTATGTGACAATAGCACAGTATTGCTTACTATGTCTGAGGCAAATCTATGTGTTTATTCCTGTGCTGTGGCATCCATTTATTATTCAGGACTTCAGTGCAATTAGAATGTGATCACAAAGAAAACAATCCATTAATGTGGAGGGTGTATGCAACACATATACTACATTAGTCTAACCTAGATGCTCTTTGTACGGGAGGGGGTGTGGGGGTGGCGGAGGAGAAGAACATGTGAAGTGATATAAAGAATTAGATGGTCCTATCAAGAAACCATCAGGGAACAGACGGATTCGAGATTCAAGTATTGCATTTTAACATTCAAGATTTATTTAGGATATTTATGCTTAAAATCCTCCACATACATTCATTATTGATAAGCCACAGCTGTAGGGCGGCCCTAACCTCTTCCTCACGGAGTCTAGAAGAATGATCAGAGTGACAGTGTCGAGATGCCACTCTGCCGACACCCGATACTAAGGTTTTAGGTAAAATGGATTAGGGCATGGTCCAAAAAATAGTCAAAGGTGTTTACCAGGTCAAAAACGGATGATGAAAAAAAGAGGAAAAGAACCAAAACTTAAAAGAACTCGTAAACAAAATAAATAACACAATGAAACAAGAAAATGACCAAATTAGCAACAAACGATACAAGACAAGCAACCAATAGGCAATACGAGCAAAAGTAGCCAAGAATAAGACCACCACAGAGAAATAAGGTAATGAAATAAAAGGATTTGTTGAGCACAACAAGGACAGTGCTTGAAGCATTGCAGAACACCTCATACTATGCTTACGTACTTTTTTAGGTGGTCTTCATAAATCATCATGCATAAGCCCAGAAGTGATTGCATTCTCCATGTTGAGTTGTGATGAAAAGGTTTTTCTAACAAACCTCTTACAGATGGAATGGGCACTGTAATTCATTTTGCCAATACGTATTGTCGTTTGCTGAATTAGAAACAACAGTCAGCATTTAGTTGCTGTACCCAAGAATGAGCATGTGGCTTAAGGAAATTCATTTGAGAAATATCTACTTGCAGCTGCCAATGCTTTAAAAACTAGAGACCACGGGACGCCACTGGGCGCACCCGCCACCAATCACAACCTGTGGGGAAAATGGCTGAATGACAAGAGGGCTACTCATGCAGGAGGTAGGAGCTTTGCACAACCAAAGGGAATACAAAATGGAAAGAGAGAGATTGCGGGGGGGGTCAACTTGGGGAAAGCCAAGTGAGCTGAGGATGAGGAGTGACAAATAATTTCAACCATAAAATATCCCCAAAATGACATACCATAATATACTATTTGAATTACAGACCTATTCTAGCCCTCCCCCCCATTGCACACAGTAACATTCAGTCATAAAATTCCAGTGAATAAAGACAAAACAAAGCCCCTCGCCCCTCCATTTCAATATTAGACAGTCTCTTTCCTTGGTACCATGCCTGAAATAACAACAATAGCAGCACTGAATTGTCTTTATCACTTTTGACTCCTTGCACTTTATGACTACAGACGCACGAGGGTAAAATAAATGTAAAAGTATGGACTGTTTCAATTCGATAGATGGAAATACACTATCCAGGCAGAGAACATTCCAAAATGTTTGAGAACATAGGGCCTGATTCAGACCAAAAGTCTAACTTCATTATGTGTAAAGTTAGACTTTAGGTCTAAACCTAGGCTTTTGGTCTTAACTTAAACTTTTGGTCTAGGTTTCCCATGGGACTCGGGCCCCATTATGTCTAAAATACTAGAATACTCAAAAAATAAGTAATCCTATCCAAATTTGGAGAAGATATGATTAACCATACATTGGAGTATTGAGTAAGAGGTTTTGGTGCACAAATCTAGATCTAGGATGCCATTACGTAAGTGAACGAGTGAGGTTTAGTTCTCAGATCTGTAGCACCATTAAATTCAATTAAATTGTGGCAAGAAATAATTTTAGGAACTATCTACAGCATGACATGGGAGTTTTCAGTGTGACAAATCTAAGAGCCTGTGCAGTCTGATGAGGAAGTAGCTAGTGCACATTAGGTTTGGGCCCATCAACAAATTTATTGCGTTGGAGCGCAGATCTTTCAAGTGAAAGGTGTCGCAGCCATTGCATGATGGTCTTGCCCTCTTCATACCGACTTGACCTGTATTCATTGGAGAACTGATGAAGAACAAGTAAAAGGCAGAAGAAACACTGTTGGTGGGTAAAGCAGGATGTGCGGTCCTTCATTAAGCACTGCAATTCTTCTGCGCCCTTTCTTTCGTGTAACCAACAACCTGCTTCTTTGCCTCTGGTAGAGGGGAGTCTGACAAAATTGCAATGCACCTAGCACACAAGCTGCTTTCTATCCGAGCTCCAAGATCATAAAGAGATACATTTTCGCAGAGCCTAGGACACAGATGTAAAATCATGCTTTTTTCCTGCCCGAGGATAAATGTTCTCAGGGATCAGAGTCCATGCTCCCTAGTGAATCTGAAGTATTGCCAAGTCCCGAAGACCCAAACTGGAATTACTGGGCACCAGTGATAGTTGGTGGTAATGTGTGCTAATCCTTGCTTGTGTGTAAATCCCATCCACTAATTTACTAAGCGTTTTATTGAAGCACTGAATACAGGTGACTAAAGAGGGCCCTTCACCCAGGCTGTTGAAAGATGCAGATCCCTCCAGCTCCAGGCACGTTTCTTGCAGTGGTATGACATTGCTTATAGCAGACAGACTCAACTCATGGCTCCTACGTCTCTGCAAGATAGATTTATCAGTTCATTGAGCACACCTCCCCTGTCCTGTGTTCTTTGCAGAGCTTTCAGATTTTTGGCAAGTGAGTAAAACCCCCAATGGTATTCAATGATCATAGCCAACAATTGGCCCACGAACACTTATTTTTGGTACCTGATTGGTGCATTCTTCTAGTCAATAAACTCCATACAATGGATCAGCCCTGAATTGTGAACTCTAAAAACACCTCCCTAAAACTGATGGTTTCTCTGTTCTTATGTCTGAAGAGAACATTTGTAACATTGTAACTGCTATCTCATCTTCCTCTCACCATTATAAACAAATAAGTTTCACCTACTGGATGAGGTTATTGTGACTTTTTCAGGTCAAGGACCTGGGCTAGTTTGTGTTGAACTGTTCTAAATAGCAGTTCTTGAATGGACATGAGTGGGGGGGGGGTCCGATTAACAGAAAAAAGCTAATGGAGCTTCAGTTAATCAGTACTGAGTAGTCCATGTTGTCACTTAATTTAGCCCAGATAGGGGAAAGTAACAGTATCAATGTCTTCGCCCAGATTTATCTCATTCTGCTTCTGAATGTTATTTAATAAACAAACAGCCCAGTAATTAGAACTAATGAAACAATTAAGTCACTTTAATTTTAGAAAAAAATGGGGGTTAAGAGTTATACAATCTTAAGGGCGTCATAATGTCTAAATATGCTGATTCCTTTTTTACTACACATTTTCTAGAATCAGCCACTCCTAATCCCTCATTTAGGTTTTTGTTAAGATATGTTGTACAGAAACATCATCTGACATAAATATTAGGTCCTAAATACATAAATATCATCCCATGGATTTCTATTTTTCTATTATTAACTCCAGAATAGAAATTTGTTTACAGACGATATGCAACTCAATTGTTTACTTACATTAGGGTTCACAGGACAATTGTTAAGCTATTGGTGTGATCATCAACAGCTATCCTGCCTGAGCAAGCATAGAACAATTGTTTTGATAGAAATACTTCTGCTACTGCCACTGAGAATACCTTTAGGTACTATTTTACATTACCTTGCCATTCACTCGAGTGTCCCATTGAGGCTGAACTACATTTGGGGTACACCTCGTGTAATAGATAGATGGAGTGGGAGTTTAGACTGAATTTCTTGTGAGCGGGAGGCACAAACCACCAAAGCTTTAAGAAGATATAAAACACCACATTTATCAGAGGCGAGATAGTGCACAAACAGGATCAACAACTTGGGCTTTAGGCGTACACTCTATTCATTGTCATACAAAAGAACTAGCCCAAGCTCCCACCTCTAAAACATACCCACTGCTTACCAGCCTAAATCCCCTTTAACTACAATTTCAACTTACCTGAACACATTATAACGTTTTGCTTGTTTCTGTTTCTCCTTCACGGCTCTCCGAACACTGCTAACACACATGTCCGACCTGCCCACAGTAGGACCATGATTATCTCTTAATGCCTGCTTCGCATCATTCTCCCTTTGCATTCCTGCGCCTAAGAACTTCCCTGGTACTCTTCTGAGACATTTCTCTGTCTCCCTCTCTCTCTCCACATGCTTCAAGTGACACAAATAATACTTAAGATACCACCACCCAGACTACTTCCACAGCTACCAATATTACTGTACTAGGGTGGTAGGAGGGACTAATGCACGTGTGCAGCAACATCATTCTCTGATGCTGTGTGTAACAGCCATTGTGAACTATGCAAATGTGCCAACTCCTCTTTGCCTCCCGGTCCAAGAAGGCAATACCCTCCCTTCCACACTTTCACTGGGGGAGGTGTGAAACCCTATCACTTTCACAAGGTGTAAGCAGTCATATTATTTAAATACAAGTTGAGCTCAGAAACATGATCCCCATCTTACAACCTTGGCTGCATACTATATTTCTCTACAAATGAAATAACAACAAGAAATACCCAGATTCCACTCCCCTAAAACCTACCCACCACCTTAACAACCCTAAGTCATCTTCTCTTTTAATAACAATTTAAACATATTTGAACAGATTCTAATTTCCGATTTTTTATGGTTCCGGTTTCTAGTTTCCTGCTCTTCAATCCTCCTACAGTATGTGCTAACCTGCCCACGATAGGAGTAGGACTGCCACGTAATGCTCAGTTTGCATCATTCTTCCCTTGCATTCCTGCACCTAAGATATTGGCTAATATCCTTCTGGCTAGTCGTAGCTTTCCGTTTCTACTACCAATAAAACTTTCTCCTGACGTGTTCGTTCTGTTCTGCCAACTCTGTCTCACATCACCATTCCTGTAGACCCTCCAGAATCTTTACCTGGTACATTCTATTCCCCAGTGATATAAACACACTCCATCATGCCTAACCCACACTGTCCACTTGAAAACACTGTCCACATATCTCACTTCCCCAATGCCCCATTCACTTCAAAATCTGGAAATTTCACTGTTCGCCTCCTTCCCTGCTCTGTTCATGAGAGACAATTTCCTGGCCCCTCGCCACACCCTTCTTGCCAGAAGCTGCAGGCAAAATATTTCTGCCCTTTCTCATTCACCCTGTACCACATTAATCCCTATTAAACAATGTAAGCACTCCAAGCTCAAACTCTGATTGTTCTCTTGCAGGTGGGCTATTGCTAATCCTTATGTGCATCTTATCTGCCTCCAAAATATTGTTGCCCCAACATTCTCCATACAATTCCTAGTCCCCTTGGCTTCTTACTTCTTGCACTCCTGAAAGAACATAAATGTAGATACACGTGTACAACTTAAATTCTTGTATAGAAGTGAACATGTGTCTCGCCGGGGCTATTATTTCCCTCAGTGGCTCATCTCCCATCCTCTCTCTCTCTTTCCCTCTCCTTGAAACACCTTTCCAATATACACCTTACAAATTCACCCCCACTGAGCTCATAGCCCCAGAAGCATTTTCCGAAAAATGCTGCTGTTGCCATTTTACCTGATATCTCACTAGCATCTCGTTCTTCTGTATCATTCTTCTTTATCACCAGTGCTGTAGGAAAGGCCCTCCTGGTGCAGAGGGGCCCTGAGCTCTGGGAGCCTCTTCAGCACAGTACCTTGGCCTGGGATCCCCTGAGTGAGTTTGGGGCGGGGGCTCCATGTACTTTGAAGGGGGGCTCCCACAAGTTTTGTTACACCCCTGTCAATCACTTTTAGCGCTGCTTCATTGTCATCACTTGTCCTGTTCAAATCCACAGCCTCACCATCACCACAACAGGGATGTACACCAGACATTCAGGTCCATATTTATACTTTTTGATGCAAAACTGCGCCGACGCAGTTTTGCATCAAAAATATTACCGCCGGCTAATGCCATTTATTTGACCCGTGCGGGCGTCAAATTAATACTTTGACGCACGGCGGCGCAAACAACAGGTGTGAGTCTTTTTGTTTTGTTTCAAACCACTGCGTCATGTCGTAAAGGAAAATTACGTTAACGCGGCGAAAATGACTGTGAGCCAGTTTACGCCGCCGCAAACCGGATACATGCAGTTTTTTGACGCAATTGCGTAAAAAAGCACCACAAACACTGCAAAATGTGCATAGGAGAGCCAAAATGGATCCCAGATGCTTGCACAGACCCCAGGAAGATAACAACAGAGCAGGAACCAGCCAGGAGGACCCACACAAGACCCAGGACAGGGAGAAGAAGAAAAGAAAGTGTTGCTTCAGTGCAGAGGAGCAGGAAATTCTGGTTAAAGAGGTGATGGAACACCAGCACCAACTGTTTGTCACCTCAAAGTTGCCAATTAGTAGGAGAGAGGCTATATGGCAACACATTGTTGACAAGATCAACAGTGCGGCAGAAGTTAGGAGAACAGTCATTGAGTGCAAGAAACGCTGGCATGACTGCAAGCGCAGGACCAAGGAAAAGATGGCCAGGAACAGGAAGGCAGCACTGCAGACTGGAGGTGGGAGTTCAGCACCGCAGGAGGCCCTGGACCACATGGAGGAGATGGTGGCAGCTGTCATCCCTGAGGAGATCGTCACAGGGATTCAAGGACAGGACAGGGCAGACTACCAGGAGACAACGCACATGCAGAGTAAGTCGCATGGGGAATTAAAATGCCTAATTGTTAACTGCAACCGGGGGGGACATACCTACTACACAATGCATGTAAGTCATGATATTCAGGGAGTGGCATGTGTAAAGGGGCACGACACGGGGCATGGCCCGTTCAGAGGAAACCTGGGTCACAGTACTACACTACATCAACAACCTTTGCATGGGGGTATGCTGCCATGCCAAGGATGATGGAAAGGTAAAGCCAGGCCAGGAGGGTAGGGTACAATGTTAAACTGGCCTGCTGTCTCACGTCAGCCAGTATTCCCCCTACATGAACTAGGGCTCAATTAACAATCTCAGGCCATATCTGCAAGTGGAATTTAACATTGACAACAGTTGCCACTACCACCTCTGCTGTTTGTGCATGTCAAGTAGCTAATTGCAGTAACGTCCCCATGGATCAAACACACCCAAATTAGAGGGTTCAGGATGATAAATATTATCAATCCCCTGAAATCAATACAAATGTTCCAATCCTGTCAAATGCGATTGTCCAGAGTTGCTACAAACATCAGCCTTTGTCATAAACATTATGAGGTACACAGCACTAATGTCATACCCATGCTGCATATGTCAGGGTCCATCCTATGACTGGGTCAAAATAGCTTCAATGACACCATGCAACATCCCAAATGTCATACTGCTCAGACAACAGCATTGAGGAGGAGGACATATGTAACTGTCTAGTGAAATACACCCGCACAGTCAGAGGAGGAAATAGAACACTGCTAGAACCATCAGTGCAATCCAATATAGCACACATTTCCCAACATCGGCAGAGCACACTACCAATGCTGACACCCGTATCGTGCCATGCCAATGCAATACATAGTATATGCTAGGTCTCTTCAACATATAGGTGGATGTGAAATATTTGAGACTGGGTCAGTTCCAGAGTGTTAAGTGTGGTGCAAGTGCCATCAGAACACCCACAGTCAGTGAAAGGCCTCACCATGAGAATGGAATTAGACGGAGGGTTGAGTAGGACAAGAAGGTGGAAATTCACAATCTGGCCAGAACCAACACCTAGAGGATGTGATGTAGACAAGTCCACAAACTGACCACAATACATGTGACATGCAGGTGGGGCACAGGCCTGGGAGAATGCTAATATGAAAGACAGTAACAATGAACAGGAACCAAGAACACAATGTTAAAATAATTGGAAGGCAGGCATGTCACATTACAAAGCCCACAACACTGACACACTAATTGTACCATATCTCATTGCAGAGGACGATGGCTCTCCTGCAGATATGCCTGTCATGGACTTCCCTGATGACATGGATGACGAGCTGACAAACATCAGCCACCAGACCCTCCAAGATGTCCTTGAATCCCTCCAGAGCCCACCTTCAGTCACAAGGAGGAGCACAGACACAGCAGCCATCACAGAGGACCCACTCACCACCCCAATTGTATGACCTGCCAGCTCCAACACAGCTGAGGACAAGACGACCATGGCACCAGCTTTGAGTGAACTGTAGTTGGAGCACAGCGGGAGCTGGCCAAGGAGGTGCGGGTGGGGATGCAAACTATGGCAGCCAGCCTAGAGGGGGTGCATTTGTGCATGATGTCAACTGAAGAACAGGCAGCAGCTATGCAAGGGCGAACAACGATCATGCAGGAAGTTGAAAAAAGGTTGAAGGAAATCAGCACAGCTGTAATAGAGTTGACCCAACATCTACAACAACAATCCTGTCAACGCGTGCACAAATGCAATATTGAACCCCGCAGGGCCGACCTAGCTGCCTACCACCGTGATGTCGCTGCTATTCTTAAGAACCAACAGCTCCTCCTTGCTGCACTACTGCCCTTAAGACCCCCACATTTAGCAGCTACCGGGATGTCTGACTCCACGTCTTCAAACACTGAGGTGTGTGTTGCCCCTTCACAACCACCACCACCAAGGGCAGAGGAGACAACACACACATCAGAAGATGAAGACGTGGAGCAGATCGCCTTCACCCGTAAGAGTGCCCGGTAGCACTAGTCCCTGCCACATGGCCACCTATTATCAAGGTCCTGTGCTTTGTAACATGCCAGTCTTGCAACAACTGTACTCAATCACTGTTCTTCAACCCACTGTTTATCTTGTCAGCCTACCCTGTGAATGTCTCTCACTAACTGATTGGCAAATCTGGTCCATCTGCACTGTCTGACACTTCATCCCAGCATGTCCAATGACGTCCTTTTGCACTTATGTAGCATCACAATGGAAGATGTCACACTAATGGACTCACAATCATGGACAATGTACATCTAGCACTACAGCACTTTTAAATAAATAGCACTTACACAACAAATTTGTCTCTGTGTAATGTGACATATCAACCGTGATGGCCATCAGTGATGTTAACCTGAGGTCAATGAGCATTGATTGTCTAGACACCTGACCTGAACGATTCTTGGCTGATAACTATGCACAGTGGCCTGGATTGTACCATCATCTGCCCTCCCTGAGGGTCATTTCTGAGCAAAATATAAACGATGCACCAAAATGCTGTGTTGTACAGAATAACGCCTCCTCAAGGGATGTGTAAGCCAGAAAAAAAGTCCCTTCAATTGTTACTGAAAGTCAAAACTTATGTATGTGACATATTAGCCAAATTTTACATAACACACACCAAACAGCATGAAGGGATATGTATGAGTTACCATACTAATAAGTAACCGTGCTGAACATTGTAACAAATGATAGGTTTGAGTTATGTATACCATACTACATGAGAGCAGACTACCACTCACCTTATAAGGATTTGCTGGGACATCAGGCTGCAGGCAGACTTTACACAGTGTCCCCAATACCAAATGTGGTAGCAAGGTATGCAACAAATAGTCACACTTTGGGATCCATGGTAACCATGAGTGGTGGGTGCAATGGATGGCCGAATCTTAGCTAAGTAGCTTTGGTGTAGCTGCCAATGTAACAGCTCAGTTGGGATATGTTGGGATATGGTTGCAGCATGGGACACAAAAGCGAATGCCAAAGAGACACTGTTCACTCATGGCAAGGTCCTGATCTACAAGCATGTGACACATACTGTAAAGGATTACCTAGATATTTATTAAACAGTAAAAACAGAAGCGAAAACCAGGGGAAACACCTAACCTAACCTATTCTACTCTAACTACACAGTACCCACAACTGTCCCTAACTAACCAGATACTAACCTCAACACATCCTATCTTATACTAAACAAAGAAATATATTTTTAGTTTTTTTCATTTATTTTTTTATATTTTATTTTTATTTTTTCAATTTTTTAAAACACCAAAATCCCAACATTGCCCCCTACCCACGCACCCACACAGTTGAAAAAAGTATGAAACCCCCACCCACTACCACTAAGTAAACCAACAGCCTATACTAAACTGACACTAAGCCCCCTAAACTCACTAAGTTAAAAAACCAGGAAAGAGGAGGGAGGGGAGGGAATCATGTTGGAGTCGAAGCCTACAAGTTGGCCCTCCTCAGGGTCTTTTTAATGGCACGCACCCTCCGGTTGACTTGTGCCACCTCCTGCTCCAGTCTGGTCATTTTCCGTAGGACACAGTCCATGTTCCTTTGCATCTGAGCAAAAGCTGCAGGGTCTATGGCTGCAGCAGGGGTGGTCTGGGTGCCAGTCGATGACGTATGGGCCCTTGTCGGTGCCATGTCCGTAGGATGAGGTGCAGGTGGTGCTGTGACTGGTCCTGGAGCTGTTGCTGTGGATGGTCCAGCAAAGGTCCCAGCTGCTGTTGGGGCCACCTGGGTGGTAGTGGTCGTGGCTGTGGTGGACATGGAAGGGCCCCCGTGTGCAAATGCCCTCAACACTCCGGAGGCTCTCTCATGGCGATGTTGTCTTGCCATGTTGCGGTACCCAGACTCTACATCCAGAATGTGGCGGTAACGCATTGCCCTGCGTTGAAACTCTCGAAGCTGGATGGGAGTCATATTGGATGCAGTTAAGACAAATAGAAAACCAAACATTAGGTACTGCATTGTGTGAAATGGCTCAAAAAGAAAATCAGACAATACATCTAATGTACCTGTAACAGCCCATATCATCGTACAGATCAATGATAGTCCCTGAGTAAGTATATGGCAAGCCAGCCTACAAATGTCCTATCATCAAATAGCACATCCAAACCCTACAAGATGGGTAACACCTGGAATGGCTTTGGCATCATAGTTCTGCCAGTTGTCAGCTACAAATCATGCTGCATATCCTCCACCACTGACAGGCCAAATATTTCTATGTTCTGGATGGCAATCTAGGGCCACAAGATCTGCAAGTTTTAAATGGACTTGCCAGTATAGAATTCATGTGCCAATCATGAGTGGGTATCCTAGGTTTGGACAAGTGATTTACTGATTTGCATGTCTGTGTAACAAATTAGGCTCATCAGTCCTAGGTACAGTATTCACAACCCTATGCCTGTGTCTGAGGGGGGGTGGACATGCAACTAACCATTTCTAACAACAAGGACACCCAGGAAGCTTTGGAAGCTGTACATGGGTTTGGCCAACACACCACAGGTAAGGAGGAAGCCCAAATAGGGTATACCCAAACCTTGGACAATTCCATCAACACTTATCTTTGGAAAAGCAGACCATTGTCTGCATCATTCCCTCCCAGTAAGCCATGACTTACAACAAACAGATAGATGCAAGCACACGTCTGGCCATGAGCTGCATGCACACCTAGGCTATTGTACTCAAATGCCTCATACTCGTAGCACAACATGTGGAGTTACATGTTGCTAGGAAGTTAAACATACAGTCCAACATGTTCATTACTGATTATGGAAGCTGAAGTCTGTGGGTAAGACTTTGGCATCTCTATTATGTGAAAATCAGGGTCTGACTTGCTGACTAATTAACTAATATGGTACACTGCTACATTTTCTGATTTCAAGTTTTATCCACATATCTCATCCCTATTCACATTGCCGTGCCTACAGGACTGACCTAGGATCCCAAAATATGCCAATAGGATAAGGATTGCCCAACTCAAAGATCGTGATATAATGATACTCCACTCAAGGAACAAAACAGATGATTGACCAGCACTTCACACCTTGCTATGTGTCCAACACACAGGAGTCAATCACACATCATCAGCAAACACAACACAGAACAGAAATATCAACACTTACTGGAGATGTTTGGGTCCGCAAATCGAGCCACCTCTCCAATAGTGTAGGGTGCAGGTCCATCTGTAAGGAATGGAAGGGAGAAATGTGCTCAATGTCTGTGCACTTTACAACACTTCAAAATGCATATACTATGTGTAATATTATCTCAGAAAGTAAAGCCTCTCAGACATGATGATACTGCATCTTACATAGCACGGCAAACATGTACAGACCCAGGCACTCCAGTGAGTGATACACACATATCTGAACACATGCAGTGGCCCTAACTATCATGTGGTGGCAAACATGCTCCTTGGTGAGCAGACAAAATCATGGAGTGTATTCCTCTCATCATGTGTATCCAGGAGAGACATCCAAAGCCACTTTCTGTGAGGACTGCAATACCTGTCACCCAGACATTGTGACTAAGACCAATTTTAGACACACAGGTACAATGTACAGAGGGCCAGGGACAGTTGTCAGCCCTCAATTTGTATAATTTTCTTCATTTTATGTGCCGCAGATATGGTGAGTTGCACCAACCATAGAAATATGACCCCTTGTGCATACTTTTTGCCAGCCATCCCTTATTAAAAAGTAGCACTACAAACTTAAAATATCAGTCTAAAATGTTACCCGAGGTAAGCTATTACTTGTTACGTATGTGTCAGAATCCAGTTCATACATGTATCCGAAAACAAGTGAGGGACTAAATATTTACGAAAAAAATCTGGATTTCCAATATATGTTTCCTGATACACTCACCGGCCACACCTGAAACATATGTTTGAGCCATATTGCCATCATCAATTGACGTGAAGCCAGCACTAACTTTCAGGCTCCTGTTGTGTTTAGAAAGTTAGTCTATCTGTTGCATCAATAAATGACGGTAATGTGTAGGAAAGTTGTATACCTCACAGGCAACTGTGGCTCATATCTATACCTAATTTGCACCGCATTTGTGTTGCTGTTTGTCACAAAGGCGGCGCAAACTTCCAAAATACAATTGTATTTTGTAAGTTTGTGCCACTCTTGCTTCAAAACAGGTCGCAATTGCGGTGCGAACAAAGTAGAAATATGGCCCTGTATGTTCCACTAGCATTCCACAAGTTCAAAAACATTGCCAACAGAATATGAACAATTCAGCTTCTGTCACTACAGAGCATTTAAACGTGCACATTACTCTGATTAGTACTCACCAGCAGGGCCACCAATTACAATCCCCAGGTGGTTCAGCAGATCTTGCTCCCTGGCAACAAGGTCAGCTGAGCAGTGCTTCAGCTGGTGGTCATTTCGCAGTGTGTTGTATGTTCTCTGCAGATGGTACAACACCTTTGCCCACCGGAGCCTCCTTGCCTCTGTGTGATAGCCTTGGATCACACGACCACCTGCATCTATTATCAGGGGTAGGAAGTGTCACACCAGCCAAAGAAACCCACCCAGCTCCTCCTCTCCCATCCTGCCAAGAAGAGGCCTACCCAACATTATTGTACCGAAAATAAAGAGGGGATAAAGGGGAACAAAGGAGAATAGAGGGAAAGTTAGAGAGGAAAAAGAAAAAAAAGTACAAACACAGCCCAACTATACCCAAACTACCACTACCCACAACAGACTCCCAACACAACAAAGACAAATGTTGACAACACAACTGACCACAAAAACACTCAGACAGGATACCACAGACAGTTATAATACACAAAAAGACAATTTAAAGACCACACTGGAGACAAATTCACAAAATACACAAAGAGACATGTCTATACAGTCAGGAAATATCACATACTGAAAAGTGAAAGTGAAAGTACACCCACTGTAAACAGGATATCCTATTACATCACTTCATGCCTCAAATGCGGTGCGTTTTTATTGTTATGCGTCAAAATATAATGCCGCTTACAGTCTGTGCGTAATTTTTTTTTACGCACATGATAAGAAAAAACCCTGCATCCTATTTGTTAAATATGTGCTATACTTAACCAATTTCCAGGGGCACAGTGTGGGAACTACCGCTCAGGGCCATTCGATGTTTCGGGGCATTGTGCGTCATATTCCGACACATATGCGTAATTTTTAAACCCATGTGCATCTTTTTTTGATGCATTTGCGTCATAATTGCTGTCATTAACAGGGTTTGGGTCATTTCACATTTTGAATGGGACATGACAGTTGTGAAAATACAGAGATAGGCTGATTGCACCCACATTGGGCATTACGGTGTATGGGCACATGTGACAGATCATACTACTGCGGACCATGACCCTCTACTTGGTGTACCGGATTTTCACGCATCACTGACGCAATACGTGGCCAAAAGTGTTGGATACAATTATGTATTACCCAGTTTGGGCAGTTTTGCGTCAAGAGAGGATAGCAAGGCGACGCAACTCACTACAATAACTCAAAGCCTAAGGGTCAATGAGTGTGAATTGGCTACTACTATTGTTGTTGACCCACTGTGTGGACATCACAAGATGCATTTTTGCTAATCTGCTGGTATGCATGTGGAGTCAATGTGTCCATCCCTCAGATGCAAGTCAGTGTGGAAATGAGAGAGGACATGTGTTTGTCATACACAGAGCAAGAACTGCTGTGTGCACTTCCTAGCTTTTTTGGAACATAAACACCACCAATGACAAAGCATGCACAGGATAGATAGCAGACGGTTGTTCATGTCAATGTTCCAAAACTTAGCCATCACATGTCCTGGAATGTTGGATACTACTTCCTAGGCACTTGTTTGTCAACCCACCATGAGTCAGGCATGGGATCATACAATGTGTGTACCGTGTTTGTGACACATAGTCACTTATATAATACACAATTGTAATGTTATGCCACAGTTGGAGTCATATAAATGAGCCATGTCTCTCCTGTGGCAGTGAAGGACCAGCACACCAAACAGCACGTGCTCACATATTTCCAGTGGTAAAATGCACAGAGGTGTCTGGTTCATTTGTGTGGGCCAATGTTTAGCCTGTAGAATTATTGGGGTCTATGTTGTCACAGTTACGTGAAGGTCTAGTCATGAGTCTGTGGAGCTATTTCCTCTATTTACAAAGTCTCCTTTCCAGATCAATAGAAGGAAAGCCAATGGGGATTTGAGAACACACATGGGGATCGTCCAACCCTGTCACTGCAGACGTGTTTATGAGACTGTCAACAGGGCAACCTTGGTTTGCTGACAAAGTTAGGGGCATATTTATACTCTGTTTGCACCGAATATGTGTAAAAAAAATTGAAGCACATTCGGCGCAAACTGTGCACCATTTTTAAACTTGAGCCCGCGGATGTCAAAATTCCTCTGTGTGCGTCATTTTTTGGACGTGGGAAACTGCCTTGAGTTAATGACATGCAAGGTAGGCGTTCCCACCCAAAAAATGACTTTAAGGCCTGTGCGCCTTATTTATACTCCTGCGTCATTTTGACGCACAGGAGGGGGACGGCCTTAAAAAACGGCGCACAGCTTGTTGTGCGCCGTTTTTTAACGCCTGGGTCAGGGCATGCGTTAAGGGACCCGTGGGCTCATGTCCATGGTCTCTGACCATGGAAGGAGTCCAGAGGTGCCCTTCCATGCCCCCAGGGACACCTCCTGCCACCCTCGCCCACCACTGGAGGACACCCATGGATGGGGGAACCCATCCCAGGTAAGTACAGGTAAGTTGAGGTAAGTATTTTTTTGTATTTTTTTAAAGTGGCCTGGGGGCCTAATTTGGGCCCCCCTACATGCCACTGTGCACAATGGGCAAGGGGGCATGACTCCTGTCTTTGCTAAGACAGGAGTTATTTCAATGGGGGTTGTGCGTCAAAAAATGGCGCAAGTCCGGTTTGAGGCATGATTTTTGCCTCAAACCTGACTTGCACCATTTTTTGACACACAACTCCCATTTTCCCCTCCGACGGCGCTGCCTGGTTTGAGTCTTTTTTTTTTACTCAGACCAGTCCGCAGCGCCGGCTAATGTCATTCCTTAGATAAGGCACCCACATGGTGCGTAGGAATGGCGTTAGCCGGCGGTAAACTTTTTGACGCAAACCAGCGCTGGCGCTGGTTTGCGTCAAAAAGTATAAATATGGGCCTTAATGTCTCTGGAATCTTAGACCGGCAGGTTTCCTGACAACATTTGTACACAGGTTGGCCTTTAAAATTCCCACAGCATCTGGGAACATCAGTGCCTCTGTGCTGATTACTCTCACAGCTATTCACCACACATGTCCCATCAATATGTTGGGAGCAATGTGAATCAGCGTGTGGACTGTCCGGGTCCTAACATGTGTAGAAATTTCATGCACAATATCTGACGTTGTTTGTTGTGCTGGAGGCACCATACCTAATCCATGCATACAGCCATGGTACACTGTCACAATTTTTCACTCATTCATACATGAGACCCAGACAAGGGATAGGCCATGATTCGGCTAGTTGGAGACAAGTTCCCCCCTATGGTGCAATAAATAAACTGATTATGCCATACAATGTATTTGAGTATGCATTGAAGACCCACCTGACACAATACCCCAGGAGGATTATAAGGGTTGGGAAAGCAACTATGATACAAATGTAGGCCTAAGGAACCTTTAGGGTAACGCTAAGACAGGAACCATTCAGGCTCACAGGATGCAGGGTCAATCAGGTTCCAAACATTTCACAAGGTAAATACACAGTGGTCAGACTGAGAGTGGTCAAAGGAGGAACAAGACAGTGGAAATGGAAAAGTGTGTTTGTCCTGTGTGTTGGAAAGTAACACATTAACCCAAGGGCTGTGTTACACAGCTGATTTATACTGGAAGGCATAACAGTGTTATGGATGAAATGGCAGCTTCTATGCTGTTCCAAGTAGCTGCAAGGGCAGTGCATCTTCAAATGGCTGGTGTCCATGGAGGTACTCACAGGTGTGTGCAGCATCAGTCTCTCACAAGTCCTGTAGGTGAGATTTAAGTTCAAATGGCCAACAGTACCTTTCACATGGGAAGCAATGTACAGGTGATAACAGGGCTTAGAGACTATAAGCCAGTGCATTATTTAACCTGACGTCCATGCAGACAGAAGTACAATGACTATGGCATACCATACTAAAAAGGGTAGCACACTGGATTTACATTGTGAGTCTGGGAGTGTGTAGAGGAGGGATTATCTGGGGACACATATTACCATTCCAGGAACGTCTGACAAAGGGTGGGGTGAGACCGGGAACATGTGTGTGTCAGGACTTAGGACATGGGCTGCCATGTGCAGGGGATGTCCTGTGAGGAATGCTATTCATACCTGGGGCACTTGTGCTATGACTTTGCTGTTTATATGGAAATCTAGTCACACATAGTCCTTGCAAAGATAGGCGATATAACAGTTACTGCTGTCAAGGGTCTGTTCATACATTCCTGTTACTAATGCAATAGCACATCCACTGCCTCATGTATGATGATTTTTTTTCCATTATTGACTGATGGTGTCTTAGTTGTGTGCCATATGCTGCAATTAACCATGTTGCCAACATGTATGTGTGAAATAGGTGTGGTCCTCTGCTATTGCCCTTCAATTGTGACATGTACAGGATATATGTCATTTACAGTGTGAGTGAATGTGGCTGTACATTCATACGCATCTAACTAGTTTAGCAATGTTCTGTATCCTAATTGGTATTTCAGCAATGCTCCATGAGGCTACAATCTGATTCTGATAGTTAGAGATAATGTTATGCAAAAATGATTATCCAGACCATGATATGGTGATAAGTATAGGTGTTTATTTACATATTGTAAGACAGTGGTGATGGATGAGTAGGGTTAAAAGACATTTTGGGCAATATGTTGTCTCCCACACAATCCTGCAGCTGTGTTTGGATGGTCCCCCTCATGTTGATGGCCAGCATCCTCCTCTTCCTCCTCTTCAGGCATTTGTGGGTCGGGTTCATATAGGGGAATGTTCCGTCTTACACATATGTTGAGCAGGATGGCACAGGTCAAAATTATTTTGCACACCATTTCAGGTGAGTATAGGAGGCTGCCTGCGGTGATGTCGAGGCACCTGAATCTTGACTTCAGGATGCCAAAGGTCCTCTCGACTATGGTGCGTGTCCTCCTATGTGCCTCATTATAGGCAAACTCTGCTGCAGTGCTTGGGTTGGCAAATGGGGTCATAATCCATGACTGAATCCCATACCCCTGATCAGCTGAAAGAGAAAATGAGTGAGAACATGTTGATGTAGCTTGCCCCTTAAATATCACTTTGCATGGCAGTAGCTCTATTGTGTTGCCTGTGACTCATTGGTGATTGTGTTATTGTGTGGATTCCTAGGCTTCTATGATGTACCATCAGCACTGGGTTGTTTCCTTATCTGAACGGGTGTTTGGCTGTTGACCGGATGTCAACAGTATTTTTGTAGAGTTGCAGTACAGTGTGTACTTCCTTGCATTGTGACTTGTGAAACAGGTGTCCCTGTGCCTTAACTGGGGTGAGATGATAGTTCCATACACAGAATCAATTTGACAGTGCTGGTAACACGGTTGCATCTATGTACCCTGGACATCCCATACAATTTGACATATGCAATAGATAAATTTAAGCATCAGTGAGACCCTTAGATTTTGCAAGGTGACAATGTGCAAAACATCTCCGTACGTTGTAAACACTGACGTGTTAACAATTGACTATGTACTAATTTCACATGTGTGACAAGTTCACTGCAGACCTATTTCTCTGCCCTTGCCAAGTCAACTCAGGTTGTTACGTGTTCCTATACTAGTGAACATGTTCAGGTTCCGATGGCTAACTTGGTTGTGAGGTTGTCATTTAGAGTTTCAGAAGGTCCGTATGGCAGTACATCTGTTGTGTGTGTGTTAATTTGTCGCAATGCGTATGTGTAGGAATGTGCACTTTCAATATTGTCCCATCAAGATGTGTTCTTCGCACAGTCCACTTGCTTTTTGGTAGTGGGCAATGTGAGAGCAAGAGTGGTGTGAGATATTGGTACGGCCTCAATGATTGCACGTGACCTTCATTGTAGTCATCATCATAGTATGTGTGTCATGGTGTTTGACTTGCAGCAAAAAACATTTCACACCCCTTACACAGTACATATTGGTTTGAAGGGTGTTGGATTGAGTGTTACTGATGTGATATTGAAAGTTTAATCTTCCCAGATGTACTGCCAGTTGGGGCCATGTGTTTGTCATTGTGTTGTTTTACATTTTTCCCTTGTGTCTGTGGAGTGGCATCAGTTGTTATTTGGAACGGTCATTTGTCCCTAGGTGTGGCTCCCATTGGGTGAAGATATCAAACATGCCTAGCGGTGTCACAGCCTCAGTGTGTTCCTGTCCATGTGTCGATGTCGTGGTGTGTGTGTTGTGTGTCCTAGAGGGTTGCTGTGCAGTGTGTATATAAGTAAATTTCTGTACTTACCAACAAGTAGTCCATTTCCATTTCCATATCGTCCATCCTGGAAGTGCTGATTGATGGTGCAGTGACGGAAGATGAATGAATCATGTACACTCCCAGGATACTTTGCCACGATGTTGGTGATCAATCCCTGGTGATCGACAATGGCCTGAACATTGATGGAGTGTGTGTGCTTTCTGTTGCGGTATAGATGTTTGGTTGCAGAAGGTGGCACAAGGCGTACATGTGTGCAGTCAATGGCACCAAGGACGTGTGGGAAGTCATTAATTTGGTAAAACCCCTGTTTTGTCTCCTGCTGCTTCTGCTGTGTGTTGGGGAAGCTGATGTGGCGGGGTGTGAGTGAGATGATGGCATCCAGTACCTTGGGTAGGAAGGCAGAGAATGATGGCTGTGAGATCCCAGCAACCAGGGCGCCAGTGGTTTGAAAGGAGCCACTTGCCAACATGTGTAGTACAGCTAGCAGCTTGGTTTCTGGTGGAATGGTGAAGGGTTTCTGCAAGCTGGGTGCCAACTGTGGCTCAATGTTGCGCAGCAGGTGCTGAATGCCTTGCCAGTTAAGCCTGTACCTCTGAATGATGTCTTGTTGGTAACCCATAAGGGTTGTCCTGGTGCGGAATATCCTCTCCTGCCTTCTGCGTTACCTTTGGGGTCCCTGCTGGTGTTGTGGAAGCTGCTGTTGTTGTTCCTGTGCTCTGTGTCTGCGTGCATGCTGGAGGAAAAGCACCTCCATGTCTTCCTTTTGGAGCTCTGCTGTTGCTTCTGTGTGTTTTCATTAAATACAGGTGTGTTTGCCCCACCCGCCTGCCCTGACCCAGACGTTATTTTTGGATGCAAATCGGGTTGTGCGTCATTTTCTGACTCCGCCTCCCGGTTGTGCGTCATTTTTGCGCGGTAGTATAAATAAGGCACACAGGTGTTTATGTCATTTTTTGGACGGGAACGCCTACCTTGCATGTCATTAACGCAAGGCGGTTTCCTGCATCCAGAAAATGACGCACACGGCGGGATTTTGGCATTCGCGGGCTGGGGCGTCAAAGTTTAAATATGGTGCACGGTTTGCACCGATTGTGCATCAAAAATGTTGACGCACATTCGGCGCAAACAGAGTATAAATATGCCCCTCAATGCTTTGTTTACTTCTTGTTCCACATTGCTCAGCACATGGTCATCCCTCCAGTATAGGCTGAAATCACCTGCATTTTACGTTCAGAGAGAATTTCACAGACCAGGTCTCTGTTATTCTGAAGATAACTCTTTGTTTTGTTATAGTCATCTAGGAAATGCAACCACATCACCAAATCCTTGTCTACTCCTGTATGTAATCCTGATCCTGTGGTGCGGCATGCGCCAAGAGCCTACAAATAGATTTGCCAGGTGCTACCACCTTGCATACAAAGTTCAGGTGATATGAACGTTTCTGAATTATCCTTAAGTCACATTTTGTCTACTCCAGCACCTGTCTAATAAACGTCCTAAACCTTAAACTTTGTCTTTTGGTAAAGTGAAACTATAGCCACTGAATTAAACTCTATACCTAGGAAGCATATTGTAGTTGATAGCTCCATGGTCTTTTCTGGCACAGCAAATACTTTTGCCACTCCCTCCAGCACTACATTCAGTCTTCCATATGCTCCTCTGTCCCTTTCTTGTGATCAACAAAAACTCTTTGAGGTAGTTCAGTGCATGATCTTATTCCACTATAATAACTACCCATTCAGAAAAGTACTAAAGATCTCAAAGACTGTGTAAGCCACTGAACATTACACTGGCACTGTTTTGTCCACAGATATTTGCCCTTCATACATTATGTTTAGCAGATGAAAATTACCAGGATGAGCTGGTAGATGTCACAAAATTATATCCATCTTCCCTACCTCTGCTTCTTCACCACATTCTTTAACATGCTCACTGCCTTGTAAATATTGAAGTAAGTCACTTTTCATGGGTCAGTAAAGTAATTTACTGATAGCAGGCTGACCATGAAAGGTGATGTATATGTTTGAATTCCTCTTCTGCTTTCTTGGATACAATACCCAGGAGAAAAATGATAAGCTCTGGTTTAGGTAGGTAACACAATGGGACACTAGTTCTTTTAATGCGCCTTCTTTAGCTTGTTTCGTACTATGTAGATTTTGTCCTACATTGAGTGAAGGTTCCCTGCCTTTCACACAACCCTGGTGGCCATCACATGGTATCCTCATGCCTTGCACAAAACCTTCACTACTGGCCGACAGCCTTCTACTTGGCTTCAGGGCCACTAGGCTAATTGAAGTACTGGCCTTTTCATAGTAGACCTTTACGAGTCTCTCTGAACTAGTGTTTTCCCCTGCATACTGTACACCTAAATACTGAACAAAGGGGATGCTCACTTTCACATCTGGAACATTTGTGTCTAATCTTGCACAAGGAAGAGTAACACGTTCCCTTTTAAAATATCAACATGCTCCCATATTAGCCTTGGTTTGTCCTGGTTGATGTCATGATATCACAATTCCTTGTCAATTTTCCACATGTTTTCTCAGGGTTTTGGCTTCCCCTCAAAATTCTTCATCATACCTAATCCAGACAAAGCTGACAAAGTTTATGTGAGTTGTCTTCACTACAACTAGATATTTAAATGAAGCTACACTATTCTGTTGTATTTTTCAAAAAAAATCTTGCATCCATCACAAATGCTCTGGTCGATGTGCCAAAGTTGGACGGGACTCTGAGTTGCCTAGTCACTGCCTCCTATTCCACTGCTGAGCCCTACTTACACTTTGCTTCTTTGTGTAACAGCTGAAATATGTCTGTGTTAGGTGCTCCAAATGTTTTCATTTATCTTAAATGTTCCTCCCTTGTACATCAGCAGATTTGCAGTCCTTATTTGCAATAATCCTTTTTTCTGTGTTGCTGTCATTTCTGACCCCTGTTCCTCTATCACCTCCCTGTTATTGTCTTTTATTGTCTCACTACCCTCTGGACTACCATCTCCTTCTCCTGGCTGGCCTGTTTGTCCACCAGTTGTGGCTCCCGTCTCTACCTATCACAGATCCTGACCCATCCCTTTTTCCTTTGTTGCTTTCACCTTTTTTATTTACTTGTCCAAACACTTCTCTGCAAAGCCCTACCAAGCCTGTTTTCTCAACCTTTCTGAGTCCTTTTGTCCCTGTCACTCGCATTACCTCCCGTCCCTCCCTCGCCTTCCTTTTAACCAATGAGGCCTCCCGCCTCCCCTCTAGACCCTCCCTTCCCCTTTCAAAACCCCCCCCCACCCTTATCCCCTCCTGTTCTTTTGTCTAGCCCACGCTAGACGGTTTTCTTTCCCTTTCTTACCTGCACGGTGGGGCCTGGAGGTCGTCGATGGAAGCACTCCTCGGGACGCGGAGCTCCGCGAGGAGTGCTACGGCTGGGTCGCGTC
This sequence comes from Pleurodeles waltl, assembly GCF_031143425.1. Classification (NCBI taxonomy): domain Eukaryota; kingdom Metazoa; phylum Chordata; class Amphibia; order Caudata; family Salamandridae; genus Pleurodeles; species Pleurodeles waltl. Next base: position 894,270,072 of record NC_090438.1, on the reverse strand, counting down.
TTGAACGAGCAGCATGGTTGCTCGAGAGGCGTGTCCTGGAGGCCGGCTGACGGGGTCAGCCGGCCCTCTGTGGCTGGGACGTTGATTTCCGGGTTTCAGCGCCGCGGAGCCGCGGGGAACCGAGGGACTTCAACTCTGAGATGCTCTCAGGTAGGAAGGGCGTTCGGCCCGTGGTTTTTATGTATTTTGATGAAATAGGTGACCTCTTTAGGGATTGGTGGAGCCCTGATTGGGGGGAGGACCAGGTGCCTATATAGAGGGTAGTTTTTTGGGGTTCAAGTCAGTGATTATTTGTTTACCATGTCTAAAGTTCCAGCAAAGAGACGTAGGATTGTCTCTTCTTCCTCGGAGGAGGAGGGGGGTGAGGCTAGCATTACTACTCCTGAGAACTCACAGGTGCTAGCAGGGGTACTCCCTTCATGTCCAGAGAGGAGGTTCAGGATATGATTGAGGTGGCGGTGACCAGGGCACTACAAGCAGGTGTGGCCAGGACTGGTCAGTCTAAATGTGCGCATTCATCGGTAGCAGCTAGGAAATCCTCATCGGAGAGTGAGGATGAGGCCCCATCGACGTCATCTGGGGGGAAATATGTTTCCAGAGAAGATATGTGGGAAGTGATGGCACATGTTCGGGACAATTTGGGTTTCCCAGTGTTTCAACCTGCAGACTCGGATTCTCATTTATTTCCTCAATATAAGACACCTTCAAAGTTTGCCATGCCTTTTCAGGGACCTGTGAGGGAGATGGTGTTTCGTGAGTGGAAGGATGTGGATAAAGCTCAGGTTCCACGATTCCTTCAGAAACTTTACTTACTTGAGGGTGAGGAGGTTTTGCCTCCTTCAGTACGCCTGGACTCTATTTTGGCTACTCTGATTGGCAAAACGGCAGTCAATCCGGAGGATTGTGTGCCTACGGATGCCACTGACCGTAAAGTGGATTCGGGTCTTAAGAGGGCTTTTGCTGCTGAAAATCTGGCGCTGAGGGCAGGGATTTATTCTGCTTATGCGTCACAGTCATTGGTTCAAGACTTTGATAAACTGGCAGTGGCTGTACAGGAAGGGGCGGAATGTTCGGAGCTCCTGGCTGGTATGGAGCAGCAGGCCAGATTGTTGGGCTGATGTGTCTTCGGATGTGGTCCGTACTTCGGCTCTGGCATCTGGGTCTTTGATTGGGGCTCGCAGGTCCCTCTGGTTGCGTTCCTGGAAGGCTGATCCGGGGGAAAAGGCGGCCTTGTTGAGACTGCCGTTTGAAGGTCGTACCTTGTTTGGAGAACAATTGCCATCCATGCTTTCCAAGGCTTTTAAGGAACGGAAGCATGCCTTACCTTATAAAGGGGGTTCTTCTTCGGGTAAAGGGTGGAAGAAACATTCCAGATCTTCTCCTACTAGGGATGCTAAATCCTTTTCATTTAGGAAACGGCGTTTTCAGCCGCGTTTTTCACCTAAGAAGTCTGCTCCTGCGACCCGGGGTGGTTTCAAGAAGGGGTCCTGACAATCACTGTGGGCCTGGCAGAGGGCCGGTTGGGGGAAGACTGAGTCACTTTCTTTCGGCTTGGAAGGACAGTGTAAACGATCATTGGGTACTAGACATTGTGGCCAATGGTTATGTCATAGATTTTGTGGTGGTTCCTCCAGATTCAGGGGTACGTCCCACACCTCTGCCTTCAGAGGGGTCACGGAGAAGAGCATTATTGGACGGAGTGCGGGACTTACTGGTCAAGGGGGCCATTTCCCACGTTCCGCTAGACGAGCGGGGTCAGGGCACTGATTCGGTCTTGTTTCTTGTGCAGAAAGTTTCAGGGGGATTTCGGCCGGTGCTCAATCTAAAGGAGGTGAATACCTGGATCAGGACAGTGCATTTCCGCATGCTGTCCATTCAGACTATTTTTCCATTTGTCAGACACTGGGACTTTCTGGTGTCACTGGATCTGCAGGATGCTTACCTACACGTACCGGTGGCAAGATCCTCTCAAAAGTTCCTGAGGTTTGCTGTGGGTCAGGACCATTATCAGTTTTGCGTTCTGCCTTTCGGTCTAAAATCTTCTCCTCGAATTTTCACAAAGGTGCTGGCTCCTCTAGTGGCTTTGCTTCATTCAGAAGGGGTATTTCTGCATCCTTATCTAGACGACATTTTGATTCATGCCCAATCACGAGACCTTTTGCAGAAGCAGGTGGTCCATGTTCTGGGGGTCCTGCAAAACCACGGGTTTTTAATCAATTGGGAGAAGTCAGACTTAGTGCCGTCCCAGGATCTGGTTTTTCTGGGAGCTCGGTTTCAGACTCTTCTTGGGTTGGTGACTGTGTCAGAAAAACGGCTGGGTGTCCTACAGGCTTTGGTAAAGAAGGTATTGTTGCGGTCTGCTCCCCGAGCTCTTCTATGGTTGCGTCTGCAGGGTCATTTGGCGTCGGTGATATTTCTGGTTCCTTGGGCACGTTTCCATCTCCTGTGCTTGATGACATGGTTCTTGAGAAGGTGGACACCAGGGTCCGGTTCTCTGAAGGACAGGGTTCCAGGGTCCGGATTGATTCACAGAGAGTTGCAATGGTGGTTGGATGCAGACCACCTGAGGATAGGGGTTTCTTTATCGCCTCTGAGACCCGTGGTGGTGACGACGGATGCCAGCCTCTCCGGTTGGGGGGCATGGATGGGGTCGGCTCAGATTCAGGGGTTTTGGTCCCCTCGGGAGGCGAGTCGGTCGTCGAATTGGCGCGAATTGAGGGCAGTATTCCTGGCTCTGGTCCATTTTCAGGATTCCCTGAGGGGTTCGGCGGTTCTGGTTCGCACAGACAACTTAGTGGCCAAGGCTTATGTCAATCGGCAAGGAGGGACCAGGTCAAGGGCTCTGTTCAATCTAGTCAGGGAGATTTTTGTGTGGGCTCAGGAGTGGGTTCCTTCTCTCAGGGCTACGTACATTCGGGGGGTGGTGAATGTTCGGGCGGATCGGCTGAGCAGAGTGATTCCTTCCTCTCAACTTTTCTCTCTCCGGAAGTCTCTGTTTCAGCATCTGGTTCGGCTTTGGGGTCTTCCAGTGCTGGATGTGTTTGCATCAGTAGGGAATGCGAAAGTGGATCGCTTCTGCTCCCGGTTTCGATGTCCCCAAGCATGGGAGGTGGACGGGATGTTATGTCCTTGGCCGCAGGGCCTTTTGTATGCGTTCCCTCCTTTTCAACTACTCAGGGCGTTTCTGTTACGTGTGAGGGATCTGGGGTCCAGGGTTGTCCTAATTGCGCCACTTTGGCCGAGGGCGAATTGGTTCCCCTTGTTGAGGCTGATGGCGGACGGGAGGATGTGGCCTCTGCCTCTTTGTCCGTCTCCCCTGGAGTTTCCGTGCCTCCCATTGGGGTCATTGAGAAGGTTACACTTGACGGCCTGGAAGTTGAACGACGGGGATTGACAGGTCTGGGGGTGCCGGTAGCTTTGAGTTCTACATTGCTGGCTTCGAGGAGACGTTCCACTTTGCTTTCTTATGGTAGACAGTGGAAGGTGTTTTCGTCATGGTGCTTAAGTCGTGAGTTAGATCCTACCTGCGCTTCTATCTTTGAGGTGATGCAGTTCCTGCAGGACGGTGCTCATTTAGGGTTGTCAGTGGCATCTCTTCGGGTGCAGTGGGCGGCTATTCAGGCATTCAGAGGACCATGGCGTAATCTTCAGGATGAAGGGCGCTTGATGCCGAGATTTTTTCAAGGGCTTGTTAATTTATTTCCTCGCCCGGTACGTTCTTTTCCTTCATGGGATCTGTCCTTGGTTTTGGATGTGTTGACGGAGCCCCCTTTTGAACCTTTGGGGGACTGTGATTTGCGCCATCTATCTTTGAAGACATTCTTTTTGGTAGCCATTGCTTCGGCTCGTCGGTTGGGGGAATTGGGGGCATTGGCTTGTTCCTTTCCTTTTTGTAAGATTTTTCACGATCGGGTGGTTCTGGTTCCGGTACCTTCCTTTATTCCTAAAGTCAATTCTTCGTTCCATTCCCGGCAGGAGGTCATCCTTCCTTCATTTTGTCCGAATCCCTCCTCAAGGGAGGAGGTCCGTTTGCATTCGTTGGATGTGCGCAGGGTTTTGTTAGAGTATCTGCGGGTGGTGGCTCCTTTTCGTAAAGGGGATTCACTGTTTGTTAATTTTGGTCCGGCTCGCAAAGGTGAGAAACCTTCCACGGCTTCCTTGAGTCGGTGGGTTCGATCTTTAATTCTGTTGGCCTATTCCTTGAAAGAGGTGGTTCCTCCTCAAGGGATTCAGGGGAGATCTACCAGAGGCATGGCGGCTACGGTGGCGGAGCTTCAGGGGACTTCCGTGGTGGAAATTTGCAGGGCCGCCACTTGGGCTTCTCCTTCGACATTTGTGCGTCATTATAGGCTGTCGGACTTGGGTAGTTTGGAGTCGGTGTTAGGTCACCGGGTCTTATCCTCTATGAGATAATGTTTGGGATGATCTTGGTGCAGGATATTAAATAAAGGTTTTGCAACTCGATGTCCGTCTCCTGTGTGTTTTCTTGCTATGTCTCATTGGTTAAAAGGAAGGCGAGGGAGGGACGGGAGGTAATGCTTCCATTTTCTTACGATAATGGCATTACTCCTAGTCCTACTCCCTCGCCTTCCTTTTCCGTTCCCTCCCACCCTCCCGGTACGGACTGTCCGAGTTGCAGCTTGAGCTTGGTTTTTGTACAGGAGGGGATAAGGGTGGGGGGGGGTTTTGAAAGGGGAAGGGAGGGTCTAGAGGGGAGGCGGGAGGCCTCATTGGTTAAAAGGAAGGCGAGGGAGTAGGACTAGGAGTAATGCCATTATCGTAAGAAAATGGAAGCATTTTCATTCCTGCTGTTGTCAACACACAACCTACCATCCCCTGCATACTCAGACTCCATCACAGCACTTTCCATCCTTGTCCTTCTGGACAACTTATTCTTGCCCTTAACTATTCAGTTCACCACTGTTCTCCCAGTTGACAAGTGCTCTATTCCCTAGCACCTACTTCATAGCCCCATCATGGACTGCAGCCCAATGCTCGCATCCTAACAATCACTGCACTGAATGTGCTATATTATGATCGTCATCTCTTTACCAGCCACGCAGACTCCTGTGGAACACTAGCCTTCTAGCCACTGCTCCTGGTGCATTTGCCCAACCTGTGCCCTCTTTCACTTAGATATTCAGTCATTGATCATGGCTTCCATGCAGCAAACCTCTCCGGAGGTCTAATATAGTCAATAGTGCCATCTGATTTTACCTCATAGAATGACTCTTGCCTGATGTTTTTCCTCACCCCACGCCACTATCCTAAGCCTACAACCTGTATGATGTACCTCTACCATTGTTACCACCTCTTGACCCTTGAACTGCCTTTTGTAGCACAACAGCACTTCTTGAAGTGGGGAATGCGTCTTTCGCCTCCATCCTGTTTGCCTCTGCTGCACTCTGCTGACCATTTTTCTCCATCACATTGGGGGGGGTCATGCCAGGTGATTTTTCGACTCATCACAGGAATACGTGATGTAAATCAAGCCCACTCTCCCTTTGATACACGGGTCTGGTGCACACCAGGCCAGCTCATTTGTTCTTCATCTCAGCTCTGCCTCAATTCTCTCTAAGTATCCTGCTTCACAATGTCTTCTCCTAATGGCCAGTTCAGCTCGGGCGTGTCTATTGGGGACCCTCCATCTTTGTCACGTCTTCCTTTTCTCTGTAGCAACATTTCTTTCTTAAGGCCTACTCTTCTGGCCCACGCATGTTGGAGTTTCCCATTGATTTTAAAAGGCTACCTCATGGAAACCTGCATTTATTTTTTGTTTTTGCATGAACAAACTACAGAAAACTAAAATCTCTTTGTAATATAGGATGACCAGTAGCAAATGCATCTCATTTAGTTTACCTTTAGCTATCATTACGATCAGTGATGATATAGAACAAAGTAATTCGAACTTGCTGCAGCCTTGTTCTAAACGTGCTTTTATTCTCTCACTCTGCCCAAACCGCTTAACTACATAGCAAGGCTTACTGACCTCTGCAGAGGTCTAGATTGAAATAAAATGGTAACATGTCTGAATCTCTGTAAGCCAGACTTAGGGCCTCATTTACAAGAAGCTTGTACTGCCATTGTGTCATTTTTTTGATACAGTGGAGGTGCAGTCCGTTCCCCGCACTGCTCCATATCTACAAACTGACGCATTCGACCCAATGCGCCAGTTTGCAGAGGCCTGCATCAAATTACACCTGTGCCAAGTATAATGTATGCAGGGTAGGTGTTCCCATGTTAAAAGCCACGAAGTACTGACACAGTGAAATTTGCAACTTTTCACTGTGTCACTTTGTGACTTGACTGCATCAAAATTCTTACACCTGCTCAGACTAGCTGTAGGGATTGACGCAGGGCTTTTAACATAGGACTATCCTCTGTGTTCTGATGCTTTGCTGTAGTTATGTCAGTTTTATGATGCAACTTTAGCAATGCGTCACTTTAGCACCAACAGATGCATCAGAATTTCTGACGCAAACCAAAAAAACTTGCAGAATGAAGCTCTGTATTGTAAATACAGTGCATCCATTGCATCGCTGAGGCATTCACAGCAGGTGCAAGAAATCTGACACATTGATACTGATGCATCAGATTCTTGTAAATGTGGCCCTTAGTCTTTCATATTCTATGACTCAATAAGCACTGAGCCTATTGGGTAAAAATGTAGGTTTTGTGTAAATGTCATGAAACAATCAGAAACCTCAGAAGAAGTATTCTGTGCTACACGTGTGTCATATTTTCATTATTTTCGTGTTTTACTTACTAAAAGTGGAACCGATATGTTCATACTTTTCTTTCCACCTAATTATCTCTACAGTGCTATGACAAGATAATTACATTTTAAGACATCTGTTTTCCCTTTAAAGCCTTTGTAATCAGCAACTCGGATACATTGGAAATGCATGGGATAGGAAATACAGATTGGGTTAAAATTACAACAGAAATGGATTTTACCAATCAAAGGCCAGATACCGTAAAAAGGTTGGAATCAGTAAAAAGCAATTACCTATGGTGGGAAAACATGAACATTTAGACTAAGCAAAACAACGTATTAAAAACTGAACAATAGGTTGAAAAAGAGAGCACAATAAAGCAGCCTCTTAAAAAAAGTAATTTCAGAGCAACCTCATCTCCATACAGATTGCCAGCACTGTAGAAATACTTGATTAAGCCGCAGGAGAATCTCAAAACGAACCTGGTATTTTCACTAGTGTTTATCGAATGTCACCTTTAAAGGCAAACATCTCTCTCGCGGGAAAGAATCCCCTCTATCTTGACGAAGGAATGAAAGTAAATCTAGGTAATTCTCTTTGAAATGAGCCTCTAAAAATAACCCTACTCAAGGCTGGCATTGTTATACACCAACTAAAATACAGTTCTACTGTGTATCTGACTTCAGTGCGGTCTCAATGGTTTATGAAGTCTTTGTCGTGATACATCGTTTACATCCCCTTTCTTTGTATTGTGTTTGGGCACTCCATATTTTTCTGATAGACAGGGTTAAATGTTGATAGAACCTGTACCTTTCACACCAGCGGCAGCAGAGGTCCTGTGCATATAAGCAGTCTCACCTAAAATGTGTACGCTGTGAGATAGGAAGACAGCCACTACTCAGGACTCAAAGCATTATGGTGGTCATTACAACCCTGGCCGACGGTGTTAAAGCGGCGGTAAGACCGCCAACAGGCCGGCGGTAAAAAATGTGCAATTACGACCGTGGTGGAAACCGCCAACAAAGACAGCCACTTTAACACTCAGACCGCCACGGCGGTACAAACAAACAGCTTGGCGGTCACCGCCAACAGACAGGCGGAAGACAATGTACCGCCCACACTATTATGACAGGCCAATCCACCACCTTTTCCGGGGTGGATTCACCACGGATAAAAACACAGCGGAAACAGGCATTTCGAAGGGAAAACGCTCACCTCTACACACTCCACGAGGAACGACGACACCATGGAGCCGGAACTCCATATTCTTCCTGCACTAGTCTTCCTGCACCTGTACCAGGAGCACCAACGCCGGCGGCGAAGACCACGGTGAGTACTGCACCTACGACATAGGGGAGGCAAAAAACAGGGACACACACACACAACACCCCAACCCCCACCCACTACAACACACACACCAATGCATATCCAAACATTACAGTAACACCCCCCAAACCCCTGGAAGAATGCAAAGACAAAAGGAAATGAGTGGAACCATTGCAATATATCAAAATTCAGTTAGCAAATATATACATATATACACTATTAACAAAATATACATCACAAATAGTAGTCCAGGTATTGCACCATTCATAGTCCGTGGACCACTGGGCCCAAAATGCATGGGCGAGACCCACACAAGATACCCGAACATGACGGAGAGAACACTGCAGGGGCATCAGATAGAAATACAACAGGCACCTCAGGGGGAAGGGAAGGGGGGGGCACCTCAGCCGGATGAGTGCACGACGCCAGATCCACGAGGGGGCTCCATGCCCACTGCTGTATCCTGGGGAGTGCAAAGCCACAGTTTCTCAAGTCTCTCCAGTGGGTGGTTTGCCCACTGTACCATCCTGAAGAGTGCAAAGCCACAGTCTCTCAAGTCTCTACAGTGGGTGGTTTGCCCACTGTACCATCCTGGAGAGTGAAAGCCACAGTCTCTCAAGTCTCTCCAGTGGGTGGTTTGCCCACTGTACCATCCTGGGGAGTGCAAAGCCACAGTCTCTCAAGTCTCCACAGTGGGTGGTTTGCCCACTGTTCCATCCTGGGGAGTGCAAAGCCACAGTCTCTCAAGTCTCCACAGTGGGTGGTTTGCCCACTGTACCATCCTGGGGAGTGCAAAGCCACAGTCTCTCAAGTGGATAACAGTCTCCACTGGTTCTGGAGGGGGACTGGTGCCCAGAGTGCTTCATCCTGTGCAGGACAGATGGACTGTATGCAGGTCTCCACTGGTTCTGGAGGGGGACTGGTGCCCAGAGTGCTTCATCCTGTGCAGGACAGACGGAGTGGATGCAGGTCTCCACTGGTTCTGGAGGGGGACTGGTGCCCAGAGTGCATCACTCACCCTGTGACGGTCCCTGTTGCGTCACTGCCCCTGCCGCTTATGGGCTAGCGGTGCTTGAGTTGGCAGTGCTTGCCCTGTTCAGCGGTGCTTGCCCTGTTCAGCGGTGCTTGCCTTGGCGGTCCTTGCCATGTTCAGCGGTCCTTGCCCTGTTCAGCGGTGCTTGAGTTGGCGGTTCTTGCCCTGTTCAGCGGTCCTTGCCCTGTTCAGCGGTGCTTGAGTTGGCGGCCTTTGCCCTGTTTAGTGGTGCTTGCCCTGTTCAGCGGTGCTTGCCTTGGCGGTCCTTGGGCAGCTGGGCTGTGGATGTCGGGGCCCTCCTGGGCAGCGACGATGGGGCTGGCGGGGCCCTCCTGGGCAGCGACGATGGGGCTGGCGGGGCCCTCCTGGGCAGCGAAGATGGGGCTGGCGGTGGCGTCCTAGGCAGAGACAATGGGGCTGGCGGTGGCGTCCTGGAAGCGATGATGGGGCTGGCGGTGGCATCCTGGGCAGCGACGATGGGGCTGGTGGTGCCCTCCTGCCCAGCGGGGATGATGGCGGTCTTCTTCGCCGTACTGCTCCTCCCAGACTTTGCGGGTTTCTTCTGCCCCTTCCCCACCTTGGGAGAAGTCACAGCTGAGTCCACACTCCCCCCGGGACCCCTGGGAGCAGCTTGGGTGGCTGGAGTCTTCCCCCTCTCCCGTCGGGCACTGGCCAACTTCTGGTGCTTCACAGGGGGGGGACTGGCTGTGCTCTGGCTCTGTGATACACTGGCTGGCCTGGTGGCCGGTGCACTCCACATACCTCTGACAACAGGCACCACTGGTCCTGGTGATTTTGTGGCTTAGGTGCTAGTACGGGACCTATGAGTTGGATGGGGGGGTGGTGGGTGGACAGGAAAAGTTGTTTGGAGACACTGGGACGGGTAGCTGGAGGGGGTTTGGGAGTGGAGGAAGAGGAGGTGGTTGTAGGAGGTGTAACTTTTGTGGCTTTGGTTGCAGGTGCATGCGCTTGAGGCTGTCGTGAGGTGGATGTATGTTGGGTGGGTGTGTGCCTGCATTTGTGTATCTTGGGAGGGGGCGTCACAGACACACTGGGAGAGGACACAGGGGACGTGTGGATGGTAGTGGGGGTGGTGACTGCACGTGAGCGGGGTGTGCTGGTGGGTGTGCTGGTGCGGGACGTAGTGGCTGTAGTGGTAGTGCATGCCGGTGTGAGTGTAGACGAGACTGAGAGGGAGGAGGGAGACGAGGAGGAGGGGGACACAGTGGAGGCAGTGGATGTTGGTGTGTCTGTATGTGTGTGATGCTTGTGTGAGTGCCTGTGGGATGTGTGGTGCTTATGTTTGCCTGAGCTTCCCTTGTGTGGTGAGGTGTGTGCAGGCTGGTCTGATGGTGTGCTTGTAATAGGCAGAGGTACAGGGGATTGGGTCTGGGTGGAGGAAGTTGGAGGGGGAGGCTAGACACAGGGACAATGGCTGCCATCAGTGCTGAGGCCAGAGTTTGAACGGTTCGATGAAGGGCAGCCTGACCAGAATGAATGCCCTCCAGGAATGCATTAGTGTGTTGCAACTCCCTTTCTACACCCTGGATGGCATTCAAAATGGTAGACTGGTCAACAGTGAGGGACCTGAGGAGGTCAATGGCCTCCTCACTGAGGGCAGCAAAGGTGACAGGGGCAGGGGCTGAGGTGCCTGGAGCGAAGGTGATGCCCACCCTCCTGGGTGAGCGGTCACGGGTGAAGGCTGAGGGGCTGCTGGGAGGGCTGTGCTGGTAGGGGGCGTGGCGGCTGTACCTATTGAAGTGGGGGCACAGATGTTGCCGCCACCACAAGGGAGCTCCCATCGGAGGACGAGTCCGTGTCGCTGGTTGCAGATCCTGTGACCGCCGTGGTGCTCCCCTTGCCCTCCGTCCCACTGGTGTATTCAGAGTCCGTAGTGTGGGCCTCCATGCCCATGTGGGATGCAGCTCCCTCATGCTCCAGTGCCACTGCACCTCCGCCTGATGATGCTAATACACACAAGAACAGGGAGACCGCAAAAAAAGGGAGGGAAACAGAAGAAAGACATGTTGAGTGCATGCATTACCGCTACTGTTGGCGGACAAGACAGACACAGCAGCCCCCTGCACTATGTCGCGCTGTTGGGCTCTTCAGTGCAATTCCTGGGAAATGGCCTACAAGGCTATGGACGACATCTGCACACATAGATGACACAGGTGCATGAATAGCTGTACTTGGCACTCTACAGAGGTGGGGTTGGGGGCCACAGAGCCATGCCTTTACGAAGGGGCCTAGCCTACGGAACTCGCCCTGGCCTAGAGAAACCCACAGCCCTCCTCCCCCACCCAGACCCCTCCACTGCACGCAAAGTCAGCTGAATGAGAGTGTACTCACCCCCTTGTGTCTACTGTGATGCCCTCAAGCGCCCATCCAACTCAGGGTAGGCCACCGCCAGGATCCGGAACATCAGGGGGGGTCATGGTTCGACAGGTACCCCTCCCACGTTGGGAGGCAATCCCCAGCTGAGCCTCCGCCGTCTTCTTGCTCCAGCGGCGAATGTCCTCCCATCTCTTCCGGCAGTGGGTGCTCCATCTGTGGTGGACCCCCAGGGTCCGGACGTCCTTGGCGATGGCACGCCAAATATCCTTCTTCTGGTGGGCGCTGACCTACATGAAATGTACAGGGGAAGAAGAGAAGTCATTACCAACTGCGCCGTCAAAGTGAGTGGCCCCAATCCCTACCCCTGCCATGTGGCACATGCACCCACCGTCTTTCATGCACTCAGAATTCTGCCCCCTTCCCTCTTACAACCAGCCCTCTCCACACAGGCATAGCCCATTCAACATGCTCCCTGTGTACTTACCTGTTGGTCTGGAGGACCGTAGAGTAGCGTGTACTGGGGGAGGACCCCGTCGACGAGCTTCTCCAACTCCTCCGCAGTGAAGGCAGGGGCCCTTTCCCCAGATGCACGAGCCATTGTCTCTTCCAGACCGAGGTCACAGCAGCACTTGCAGTGTAGGTCCTCTCCTGTAGAAGATCAGGTATCAAGTGATTCAACAGATAGAAAATGGCGGTCACGTACGCGGCGGTCACGTCCGCGGCAGTGCGTACCATAACCGTCCGCTTACATCGTCATTGGCTCCTGGGACCCATAGGGTCCAATGTTAACCAATGCAGCATTGCGCCGCGGTCTCGACCGCCTACCGCGATGGTGTCCAATTCCAGCGCAGTTACCTCACATCCCATTGTCCTGCTTTAGAGGTCAGGAAGCCGCAATTTCAGGGGCCCACATGGCCTAATTACCAACTGCGTCACACATACCTAGGCCTACTCTCAACACACATACAGGCCAGATTTTGTGTATGAATCTAGACTGTGGGTACATACCTGTGAGTTGTTTGACTCTGTGGTCGCTGTTGTCCTTCATAGGCACCGTCCGCTGGGACATGTGAGGAGATGGCGGAATCCTCCGGTGTACCGACCGCTGGTGGACCTGTCGACAATGGAGGAAAGAAATTTGATCATCACCTACAGGTTTGACCGTGCAGCTATCCAGGAACTGTGTACCCAGTTGGACCCAGACCTGATGTCAGCAATCTGCCATCCCACAGGAATCCCCCCTCGAGTGCAGGGGCTATCAGTGCTCCATTTCCTTGAAAGTGGGTCTTTTCAAACAACTGTGGCCATGGCATCAGGGATGTCCCAGACTATGTTTTCCAACGTATTATCCAGAGTGTTGTCTGCCCTGCTGAAACACATGCAGAGTTACATCGTTTTCCCTCAGGTGGAGGACTTGCCTACAGTGAAAGGTGACTTCTATGCCCTTGGACATATCCCCAACATCATAGGTGTCATTGATGGGACCCATGTGGCTTTAGCCCCCCCCCCCACAGGAGTGAACAGGTGTACAGGAACCGGAAGCGTTATCATTCCATGAATGTACAGATGTATGTTTGGCAGACCAGTACATCTCCCATGTGAATGCCATGTTCCCTGGCTCAGTGCATGACGCCTACATCATGCGGAATAGCAGCATCCCTTATGTGATGGGTCAACTCCAGAGGCACCGTGTGTGGCTATTAGGTGACTCTGGTTACCCCAACCTGTCATGGCTACTGACCCCAGTGAGGAATCCCAGGACCAGGGCATAGGAACGCTACAATGAGGCCCATGGACGCACTAGGAGGGTGATCGAAAGCACCTTCGGCCTCCTGAAGGCCAGGTTTAGGTGCCTCCATATGACAGGTGGATCCCTATTCTACTCAGCAAAGAAGGTGTGCCAGATCATTGTGGCCTGCTGTATGCTTCATAACTTGGCTTTGCGACGACAGGTGCCTTTTCTGCAGGAGGATGGTCCAGATGGCGGTGTTGTGGCAGCTGTGGAGCCTGTGGACAGTGATGAGGAGGAAGCAGAGGAAGAAGACATTGACAACAGGGACTCAGTCATCCAGCAATATTTCCAGTGAAACACAAGTGAGAATACATTCCTGCCTACTACAAGTATTTTTACACTTCTACCTCTCTCCTGTCTGTCGATTTCACCCAGTGTATGGTCACTGAGTTGTCACTTTCCCTTACGGTTTCACAGGTGTGGGTCCCAACGTGTGTTATCTGATTAGATTCCTCATGGACTAGAGCTGTGTGACATAGGTATGTTGACATTACTATTTCCTGGAAATTTTGTCACTGTAATTGCAAATACACTATTTCAAAATCACAGACAGACTCCAGATCTTTTGGTGTTTTAGGTGTGTTTATTTACATAAAAAATATTGGAGGGGGAAGTTAAATGGTGAGGGGTGATGGCGGAGGAGTGTCCATGGCAGAGTCCAGTCTATTTGTCTCATAGGTGCATTGCCCATATAGGCATAGGAAGTGGAGCTGGGGCAGTTCCAATATGGACAGGGTGACAAAGTGGGACAGTGGGTTGACAATCAGGGTGGTCTCATTTCTTGGCGGGGGTCTTGGCATTGTGCTCTGTCTTGTTCCTGGATCTCAGGGACCGCTTGTGGGGTGGTTCTCCATCTGCAGGGGGTGGGTGCTGGTGTGGTGGTCCTGTGACGGTGCCTCCTGTCCACTAGCGCCGGCAGAGGTGGTGGGCTGTTCATCGTCCATGTTAGTGTCAGGGGCCCCTTGGAGTGCCACAGTGTCCCTCCTGGTGTTGAGTATTTCCTTCAGCACCCCTACGATGGTGCCCAGGGCGGAGCTGATGGTTCTGAGTTCCTCCCTGAACCCCAAATACTGTTCCTCCTGCATGCGCTGGGTCTCCTGAAACTTGGCCAGGACCGTTGCCATCGTCTCCTGGGAGTGGTGGTATGCTCCCATGATGGAGGAGAGGGCCCCGTGGAGAGTGGGTTCCCTTGGCCTGTCTGCCCCCTGTCGCACAGCAGCCCTCCCAATTCCCCTGTGTTCCTTGGCCTCCGTCCCCTGGACCGTGTGCCCACTGCCACTGCCCCCAGGTCCCTGTTGTTGTTGGGGTGGTGGGTTATCCTGGGTTCCCTGTAGTGGTGGACACACAGCTGATTGACGTGTCCTGGGGACGGAGGTATGGGCCCGCTGGGTGGGTGCTGTGCTGGTGTAACCAGAGGGTGGAAGTTCTGTGGTGGCCTGTACCTGTGTGAGGGGAATCGACTGTCCCGAGGCCCACGATGGTCCGGGCTGGTCATCTAGATCCAGCTGGACAGAGCTGCTGTCGTCACTGTGGGCCTCTTCTGTGGGTGGGGTGGAGATGTCTGGACCCTCCTGTCTGGTGACGTTGGGTAGTGGTCTTGCAGGGGTGGAAAAGCATAATTATTGCATCTGTGTGTGTCATGGTGTGCAATGGGTGGGTGACCGTGTACCCAAGTGCTGGCATTCCTGTGTGGGGGCTTGTGTGATGATGATTTAGGGGGGTGTATGGGTATGTGCAGTGGGCATGCTTTAGTGATGGATGTCCAAGCTTTGGTGTTGCATGCAGGGCTTGGTGTTGGGATGTGTGGTCTGTGATATTGGGACATTTGTGAGGAGTTGGAGTGATGGGGGTGAGGGTGAGGGTGGGGGTATGTTTTGGCATGCAGGTAGGGTGGGGGATGTAATAGTTAAGATTTGTCTTACCAGAGTCCATTCCTCCACCGACTCCTGCGAGGCCCTCAGGATGCAGAATCGCCGAGACCTGCTCCTCCCATGTTGTTAGTTGTGGGGGAGGAGGTGGGGGTCCGCTGCCAGACCTCTGAACCGCCTGGTGGTGTCTTGAGACCACGGAATGCACCTTCCCCCGTAGGTCGTTCCACCTCTTCCTGATGTCGTCCCGATTTCTTAGGTGTTGTCCCACTGCATTGACCCTGTCGACTATTCTTCGCCATAGCTCCATCTTCCTTGCAATGGAGGTGTGCTGCACCTGTGCTCCAAATA
Source organism: Pleurodeles waltl (assembly GCF_031143425.1). Classification (NCBI taxonomy): domain Eukaryota; kingdom Metazoa; phylum Chordata; class Amphibia; order Caudata; family Salamandridae; genus Pleurodeles; species Pleurodeles waltl. The sequence goes on along the minus strand of NC_090438.1, from coordinate 894,254,649 downwards.
GCTGTGGCTCTACCCGGACGATTTCCTCCACCATGACCCTGAGCTCCTCCTCCGAGAACCTGGGGTGTCTTTGCCGTGCCATGGGGTGGTGTAGGTGATGTGTGGGGTGGTGTGTGTGGTGATAAGTGTGGTGATATGTAGTGGTGTGTGGTGTTTTGTTCGTGGAAGTTGTGTGGGTGATGGTGTTGAGTGCCTGTGGATGCCAGTTTGTGGATGGTAGTGTCTCTCTCTGGCCTTCTTTCGGAATTTTTGGTCGTAGGGGTTTGTGGGTGATGTGGGCGTGTGTTCTATATTGTATTGGGTGTGTGGGAGTGGTGTGTGTATGTGTATCAGGTGTGTGTATTTCGAATTGTCCAATGTGGCGGTGTTTTTTAGAAGTGTGTGTATTTTGAGCGCAGCTGTGTGTACCGCCAATGGGATACCGCAGTTGAAAGACCGCCACGTGGATTCGTGTGTCGTGATAGTGTGGGCGTATTTCTGTTGGCGTGACAGTGGAGGTTTTGTTTTTCGCCAGTTTAGCACTGACCTTTGGTGTGGCGGACTTGTGTGGGTGTCTGAATTTTGTCGGATTTCGAGATGTGGGTCATAATAGCTGTGGCGGAATTCCACGGTCGCGGCGGTGTGTTGGCAGTCTTCTGCACGGTGGTAAGCGCCTTTTACCGCCAATGTTGTAATGACCCCCTATATTCCTTGTTGATCTCACAAAACCATTTTTAGGTCACAGTACCTCTGCCTGGTTTGCTAAAGAAATCTTGGGGACGTTTATAAAGTTGACCTGGGAATGTGTAGGAGCAAATACCGGGTTTATATGTGCACTTAGCACTACATACTCTGTGTGCCCAAAGTTATTTAATGTAAAGGGGTGCACTTGAACCTAATACGGAAGTGCAGTCACTGTAGAACTAGGAACTCATACTCTGTGTGCCCTAACTTTATTAAATGAAATGTATTCTTTAGAGTTTGAATATGACCATCCTTGCATTATTGAAACAAGAAGAATGTATGTAAACATGTATTAATGTGTTCACATTTGAATTTATAATGTAGTTCTTAGCTGCATTCACACTCATTTTTAGAGTTGCCTTGCATTTGCTTAAAACTGTAAGATGAGCTGAAACTGAATTAATGTATTGACACTCTCATATATTTGTAGCCTTGTCAAATTTAAATGCATAATTCAATGGTGCACATTAAGGGCCTGATTTATGAAAAGTTAGCGCCGCCTTAACGTCATTTTTTGATGCAAAAGCGACGTAAACTTACAAAATATAAATACATTTTGTAATATTTTGTAAGTTTGCAGCATAAAAAAATGACATTAAGGCGGTGCTAACGTTTCAGAAATCAGGCCCTAAATGTGCACCATTGAATTATGCTTTTAAATTTGACAAGGCTAGGCCTGAATTTCTTTCAACATGAGATAGTGTATTTCCAGTTCTGCTTGCACAGCTTTTTCCTGGCAGGTATGTTCACTTAGATTGTGAGTTAAGAATAGATACAACACTGTATTAGCGCTGGAGAGCATGGGGAAAGGACCTTGACGGAGGGTCTCAGGACTGCTCTGGGAGAATCCAAAAATGCTGTAGCTTACAATGTGAGAATGGAAAGGAAAATGGAACTCCCGATGGGGTGTGGCTTAAAAGATTTGTGTGGTATTAACAAGTGCTCTGGCAGGTTGTTAGGCAGGTCTTCTTTGGTCTTTGAGAGGTGCAAACCTCTATGCTTTCCCCCTTTTTCTGTCCCCTTTGCTAACTGTGGTGGAGGATAACACTTCTCTAACTCTAGAAGGCTCTTCACCGAGTCCATTCTATATGCATGCCAATACAGTTTCTCCTTTTTCTCCTTTTTCAACATTTCCCAATCTTTTGAGATTTCCCCTAGATTTAGACTTTTGATTAATGTAGGTCTCAAGCTAGATGCCCATAGACATTACGCATGCTTAGGAGCACCCAACTTTATTGCTAATCTTCTGTATTGCTGTAAATTAACTTTTGATTTGCCTTATGCTGCTTTGCCTAAACTTCTTTAGAAGGTATGGTTATCCTGTTGTAATCCTGTATCTTTACAGCATGTTTATGACTGATTTATATGAACCTTGCTGTTAAATTGTAATAAAACTCCTTAACTTTATTCTTGATTACTGGTCCTTTTTGTGTAACCAACGAGGTTACACTGTTAATTGGAAATTGTTTGACCACTGCTAACACCTTACACCTCTTGTGACGACGAAAAAAGGTCCATCAGGTAACTGATTTGAGGAGACTGGCCCAGTGCTCCATCAAATGCATTCTGCCTGTTGTTTGCCATTGGCTTTGTGGTTTGCATTTTCTTGCTTTCCATTTGCTGTTTTTGTTTGTACCTTCCCCTGCCAAAACTTTAATTACAGTATCCTTCTGAATCCTCCCTTTCTGTAAACAGGCATTTAAAACTTGTTCTTTTTTCATCACATTTGCTCTGCATTCAAAGACAGAGGTCAAATGTCAGGAGTTGTCTTCTGAGGATGCTTGTTTACTTTTCTTTCTCTGACTTCAAAGTGAGAGGATTTATGTGACAATCTTGCTGTGTACTCTGGGTAGGAAAAAGTTTTTTCTAGCACACATCAAATTGTAAATTAACCATGTAAGTGTGTCAGGATATATCAGAATTAGAAACACAAATGTAACCCATTTGTTATTTTTGAAGTGTGTTGGAAACAAAAACTTTAATATGATCAAGCAGATTACACTAGGTGATGTAATTTCCACACATTTTCATGTGTGCACCATATAGTTTTAGTAGTAAAACTGTAAATGTGTGGAAATGTAATGGTCAATTCAATTGAAAATGTGTTTTCTGCAATGGCAGTGTGCCACCACACCATGAATACTCCACTCTACACCCCTCCACTCTACTACGCACCACTCCACACCACTGCACTCTACGCTGCACCACTCCACTTTACACCACTTCACACCCCTGCACTGTGCACTACTCCACTCTACGCCACTTCATGCTATGCCTCTCTACTCTACCCTGTACCACTCTACTGTATGCCAGTGCACTCCTTGCCACTCTACTCTACACCACTGTTCTCTTCACCACTGCACTCTTCACCACTCCAGTCTAGGCCACACCAATCTTCTTTGCACAGCTCCACTCTACGCTTCTTCACTTTACACCACTACACTCAGTGCCAATATACGCGATGTACTTTACTCTGTAACACTCAACTCTATGTCCCTACACTCTACATCAGTCCACTGCACACCACTCTAGTGTACTCTACACCACTGCACTCTATGCCACTGCACTCTATATCACTATGCTCTATGTCATTACACTATGCCACTCTATGCCACTGCACTCTGCACTGCACCACTGCACTTTACACCACTCCAATCTACTCAAAAACTGACTATTCAATGGCACTCAACTCCATTCTGTGGCCCTCCACTCTATTGCACTGCACTCTATGCCACTCTATTCTTAACCACTACACACTCTGTCAGTGCACTCTACACAGCTGCACTCTGTCACTGCACTCTATGCCACTGCACTCTACTCTGCATCACTGTACTCTCTGCCGCTAAACTCTACACCACTCTCCTCTGCACTACTCTACTCTATGCCACTGCTCGCCATGGCCCTGGACGCTACTCTGCACCATTCCATGTTACTCTACTCTGCACCACTTTATGCCACTGCACTCTATGCCACTTGACTCTACTCTGCCCTCTACACCACTGCACTCTATGTCACTTGACCGTACTCTGCACCACACCACTGCACTATGCATCACTCAACTCTACACCACTCTACTCTGTGCCACTCTACTCCGTGCCACTCCACTCTGCGCCACTGCCCTCTGCACCACTGCCCTCTTCGCCAGTGCATTCAAGGCCACTGCATTCTATGTCCCTATCCTCTGCAACACTCTACGCCAATGCACTCTACACTAGCCAACTCTTCTTTATGCCATTCCAGTTTATGCCACCTTACGTGACCCCACACTATGCCACTCCAATACACAACACTCTCTGCCACTCCACTTTACAACACTCTACTGCACTCTTCTCCATTCCCCTCTACGACACTCCACTTCGTTCTCCTCTATGCCACTAGCTTTTCGCCATGCTGAACAGCATCCATTGGGTGTACAATATGGCTAAAACACAGTAACAAAGCCAATAGCTCTTGCATAGGCAAGAGCTATTGGCTTTGCCAATGCTTGTTAGATCTGATGTTAGCCAAGACCTTTTGATTTTACAAAAATAATTTTCACCCAGCCCTCTTCATCGTGTGATCCGCTGTTGGATCATTCACATTTTTCTTTTGCCAACTACAACATATAGCATGAGGCAGTCAGACAGCACTCAATAGCTACTAGTTAGTTTCAGTGTGAGTGACAGCATTTTGCTCTTTCTCGAGGAGCACATCCTCACAAGTAGTTCCCTTTAGTGCCTGGGACTATTATTGGAATGTGTTCTTTTATGCACAAAACAAAATATTTTTTATTTTTGCCAATGTTTGTTTTTTATCTTGGCAAAGGTCTGCCAGCTTCTCCAAATCAAATATAACATGTTACAAGAACATTTACAAAACAAAATAAGCACTGGTAAAGCCAAAAGGCTGACAACCAGTTACTGTCCTATTGGCTTTGCCAGTGCTTGTTAGTTCTACATCTTGATATTAACTAAAATATAGCAGGGCGCTCTTTATAAACGTATCTTGAATTGCATAAAACACTAAGGGGGTCATTCTGACCCTGGCGGCCGGTGGCCGCCAGGGCCACCGACCACGGGAGCACTGCCAACAGGATGGCGGTGCTCCCACGAGCATTCTGACCGCGGCGGTTCAGCCGCGGTCAGAAGCGGCAAGTCGGCGGGCTCCCGCCGACTTACCGCTGCTCGGGGGAATCCTTCATGGCGGCGGAGCGCGCTCCGCCGCCATGAGGATTCTGACCCCCCCTACCGCCATCCTGTTCATGGCGGGAAAGCCGCCATGAACAGGATGGCGGTAGGGGGTGTCGCGGGGCCCCTGGGGGCCCCTGCCGTGCCCATGCCGATGGCATGGGCACGGCAGGGGCCCCCGTAAGAGGTCCCCGCAAAGTATTTCAGTGTCTGCCTTGCAGACACTGAAATACGCGACGGGTGCCACTGCACCCGTCGCACCTTCCCACTCCGCCGGCTCGATTACGAGCCGGCATCCTCGTGGGAAGGGAGTTTTTCCCTGGGCTGGCGGGCGGTCTTTTGGAGACCGCCCGCCAGCCCAGGGAAAAACTCATAATACCCTCCGCGGTCTTCTGACCGCGGAGCGGTATAATGGGGGCGGAATTCTGGCGGGCGGCCTCCGCCGCCCGCCAGAATCAGAATCACCCCCTAAGTACTAATTCTTAATGTACAAAATTACAATAAAATTTGCAACTGTCATTACAAATTGCAATTCACAAATTAATTTTTTTATTCATTAAACTTATTTATATAGTGCAAAGATAGCGCATGGGAGGTGAGTGTTTCAAATGTCACAAGAAGTATACTGAGAGTTATGTAGGAGCTAGAAGACGAGTTACAAATAACACATTAGTGGGGTTACATCAAGTTGTGGCAATATAATTGGAAACATTTGTGTTTCATTTAAGACTTGAATAAATAGGCCTTCAAGTCCCTCCTGAATAAAAGTTGGTTCTCATTATATCTGACATTCTCGGGTAGACAATTATTAATTGTTGGAGATAGTAGCAGTTTTTTCGAGTTTTGGGGATTTAGATTACTTTTGATGTTCCTACATTCAAATGAGATTTGCGTCTGGTATCTCTCTTCCTCTCCTGGATCATATGTTTCTCTTTCAGATAAGTAAGTATGCATAAGCGAACGTAGAAAAGGGATAGTGAAGAAAGGTGACTGCATTTCATCATCTGGCACTCCGTGTGATGTCACACACCCGATTCGTGCACACGTATCCTGATGCCGTGTGTCTGGCCAAGAAGTTAAAAAAGTAGGAGAAGGCAGCGTGATCAGACATCTGCCAGGATTTATTCTCAATGTTGAACCTGGGCCTTTTCGCAGGGTTAGCCCAACCCAACCTTTTTGCCTTCTTCCTCCTATTTATTTGACCTGTTTCTGTTGTCTTTAGGACTCTGGACACTTTCTAATTGCTAGCTAGTGCTAAAACGCATATGCTCTCTGTCTAAAATATGCTGGTGATTGGTTTCTCTACGAATGTCATATTTGACTTACTAGTAAGTCCCTAGTATATGCTCCAGGTGTGCACAGGGTATATAAATCAAATGCTACCAGTGGGCCTGCAGCATTGATTGTGCCACACACATGAGTAACCGTGCAGACAAGTCCAAGACCTGCCATTGCAGTGCTTGTGTGTGCAGTTTTGAACTGCCATTTAGACCTGCAAGTGTACTCACTTGCCAGGCTCAAACCTTACCTTTTACTACATGTAAGTCAACCTTAAAGTAAGCCCAAGGCATCCCCATGGGCAGGGTGCAGTTTATTTAAAAGGTAGGACATGTATTGGTGTATTTTAAATGTCCTGATAGTGAAATATGGTTGAATTTGTTTTTCACTATTGCAAGGACTATCTTTCCCATAGGGGAACATGAGAATTGCCTTGAAATATCTTTTAGGTGTAATTTCCCATTGGGAGCAGGTAGAGATTTTGAGTTTGGGGCCTGTGAACTCACAATTTAAAATACATCTTTTGGTGAAGTTGGTTTTTGAGTTGTAGGTTTGAAAATGTCACTTTTAGAAAGTGGGCATTTTCTTGCTTAACCATTCTGTGCCTCTGCCTGTCACATGTCTAGGTCAGGATGACAGTTGGGCTGTTTGTGCAGTCAATCTTGACAGTCACACAAAGGGAGCTGAAGTGTGCCCCGCATATCCTGATGGCCCATCACCAGCCTTATGGGTCTTCCTGAACTAGAGAGGTGGGAGAAGCTAACACTTGCAACTAAATGGGGATGTGCCAGTCCTTACACAAAGCAGTCTCCAACCCCCTAGAGTGTGTTTGGGACCAGGACAGGGAAGGCAGGGTCTTGTGCACTACAAAGACTTCTTTTTGAAGTCTGCCTACTTCAAAGGCAGAAACGGGTATAAGTACTGGACTGCTCTCTTCACAGAGTTAGAACCCTTCTACACTGAGGACATTCTGCCAGGAGTAAGAGCTGGATGCTGTAGGAGGGTCTGACACTCTGCCTATTGATTTGTTGTGCTGCCCTGCTGCTTACTGCTACTGTCCTGGTAGTGAAAGGACTGGACTTTGCTTTCTATTCCTGCTTTCAAAGGTTCTCCAAAGACTTGAAATGAGTTTGCCTCTTGTTAAGAAGTCTCAGGGCCATCAAAAACTTCACCTGCCTGTGCCTGGGCTCTCCTGCTAAGAGTCCCATCTTGCCAAGTGGTGCCACATCCAGTTCCTTGGCACTTGGAGGTGAGAACTGATGCAACCAAAATTGACTCGAGCAATTTTGGAACTGGCGTCACTCTTCAACTCTGTGCCACTGCCTGCAACAGAGCCGTGGTCCCTGCCGAGTGCAATGACTGCAACCTGCAGCACAGGCCTGACATTGCTGCAGTGCCTCTGAAGTCCCGCCAAAGCATGAGTCCCGAGTGCTGTGTCACCGACGTCCATGAAACCTGACTCCCACTCCACCGCAGCACCTGTTGCCCCGTTATGTGATCGTTACACTGCAAAGTCAATGCCTCACATATTGACTTGCTAGATTACTTTAGCCCGCCTTGTTGTAACAAACCAATGCCTCCCCACTGATGACTCATCACCTTCTTTGCACCTGTAAGGAATCAACACCTCACCTCCCCTGCCTAACAGCAAGGAACCAATGCCTCACCTCCCCGGGGGCAATGAGAAACCAGGGCCGCATTGGCTCCAGCAACTCCTATACACCCCTGCTCCATGCAATACCTTTGTTTCCTCATTCTTTTCCAATGTACTGTACCCAGGGTCTGTGAGACTCTGTGACCGGCCTGTACTCCCTTGCGAATGGCATTGGACTGCTGGAACCAGCTCCGATAAGATGCCATGATAGCCCCGTGGGTACTTTTGTGTTTCTGAACACTATACTTTAATCTTTGAAAAATCATATCCTTACTTCTGTATGTTGGATGTTTGTTGTTTTGGTCTCGTTTTACTCAAATAAATATTGGTTATGTTTCTAAATGGGAGTGGAGTCATTTTGCAGTGTTTTCACTGTGTTACTGTGTGTGTGCAAATACTTTACACATTGCCTCTAAAATAAGCCAGACTGCTTGTGCCAAGCTACTAAGAGGGTGAGCGGGGGTTATCTCAGCTGTGTGACTCCCTTAACCTAACTAGAGTGTGGGTCCCTTCTTGGAAAGAGTGCAAACCACTGCCAACTAAAGACCCTATTTCTAACACCCAATGAAACTGTGTTGGCACTACAATTTAAGCGTCACAGTGCTAGTCAAACTCCTGTCACTACATTGGTGATGAGGGGTATTGTTTCCTCACTACCCATGGCTCAGCTCTCTTCCAAAGGCCAGAGAAGAGTATCTGTGTACCAATAAGGTACCACAGCTTGGTGATCCTTTTTCCCTGATGCTGCTGCCCACATGACTGCTGTCACATGCAAGCTGCCTCCCAGAGGGCAGCTGGCACTGCCCATAAGCATCTTTCCACTGAGGCTATCTTGTGCTCACTACAAAACACCACACTGGGGTCCACTATTTCCAGCACATCTGCATTGCTGATGACGGTCTACGAAGTTTGCTGGGTTGACAGTGAACAAAAAGACAGCATTTATGGATAGAAGAAGTAGTGCTACAGGAGTATTTTATACAACTGTTAAGTACCTTTGTGAATTGGTCCCAGAACATCCCACATATTATGGGGCATGCCATTGCTCTCCACTTTTTGATAACTTGTTATGCAACCTGCAACAATGGAGGCCTACAGGTATGAGGGGGCAATCTCCCAGCACACACAGTGCATACTCAATAAATGGGTCTCCCTGTCACAGTGTCTCTGTATGTTGCCTCCCTACTTTGCTCCTCCTCTGTGTTTGTCCCCACCCAGGAGTGTTGCCATGATAAGTAACACCCATCAAGTTGGGACAGATGCTGCGCCTGCTCCACTGCAAGTGCCACCTTTTGGAGGGGCAGTCCTACAGTCTCACCCCTAAAATCGGCCACTGCTCAAATTGGTGGAGCCACAAACTTGCTACTACAGTTCAGTAAACTTACTGATCCTACCATGGTTGCCACATGGTGATGCATGTGGATGGGTCATCTGAAGAATTAATTTAAAACACCAGAGAAACTGATGGAGAAATTAAGTAGTTGAGATGCAAAACTTGCTCCAACTGTTAGTGACCTAATTACTTAGCCATGTTTTCAGGGGTGAATGCTGAGGTACAGCCTAATGAACCAGGAGGGCCATAAAGCACCAAGGAGTGCACACGATCATGCAGGTTAACAACATCAGTCCACCCTGGGAGCAGTAACCCCTTCAGAAGCAGGTACCTGCTCCACTGCAGAAAATCCGTAGCTGGTCCAGTTTGCAATTGTTGTTGATGACAAAAGTATAGAACCCATCCAAACCAATTTTTCTCACCAGTTCGATGGCTTTGGCTGTGTCCGTGGGTCCCCTGTATCACTCCATATCAATGCATTGGTAAGGCTAGTTGCCTTGTGCTACATGCAAGTCCGGTTTCACCTTTACCCAGCAGTTGAGGCTGAGCTGCAAAAACGAAAGGATACGGGTGTCATTGAGAAAGTCTCTGCCCCCCCCGCCGTGGGTCTCACGCATGGTCTTTTGCAAGCAAGTCCAAAAAGACAGGCAGTATCCACGTTTGTGTCGACATGAGGCTGCTTCACAAGGCCACTGAGAGAGAACAGCACATCAAACCAACCACTGATGACCTAATTGCCGATTTAAATGGGGCCCACTGGTTTTCCAAGCTAGATCCGAACTCCAGATATCACCAGTTGCAGCTCTTCAAGGACTGCTGTTACGTAGCCACTTTTTAGACCCATGTTGGCCTCTGCGGATATTACCACATCAACTTTGGGATTTCATCAGCAGACAAAGTATTTCAGAACATCATTTGTGAAGTCTTGTCATTATTAGATGGTGTCATCAACATCAGTGATGACATCTTGAAACACGTCCCCACAATTGAAACACACCATTTATGACTGTACACAGCACTTACAAGGCATAGGGAGGCAAGATTGCCTCTTACCTAGCAGAAAGTGTCAGTTCCTGCAGCAGGAAATTAAGTTCTACAGCTACACCTTCTAGACCGTTGCATCAAGGTTGACCTGGGTAAAGGGACGGACATTTGAGATGTAGCAACTCCAACAACCTCCTCAGAAATCAGGTGCTTCTTAGGGCTAGTAACTATTGTGGCAGGTTCATACCCAACCTGGCAACTCTGATGATCTGTTGTGGCCTCTGACAAAATCATCCATCCCATGGATCTGGGGACAAGTGGAAGATACTGCTTCCCAAGCAGTCAATTAGACACCTCTACAAAACACAATGGTGTCATACTTTGATGCAGCCAATGAGTCTGAACTTATTGTGGGCAACAGTCCAACAGGTATGGACTCAGTAGTCATGCAGCATGATCAGTGGGCACTGCTAGGCTCCTACAGATACAAAGAAAAGGCATGCCCACATTGAGAAAGAGGCATAGTGATCAAATGGTGATGCACTCATTTCCACCAGTACCCGTATGTCTGGCTGTTCAAAGTCATCTCTGATCACAAACCACTGATACCTGTCTCGAGAAGTGGACTCTCCAGCTCAAAAAGTATTAACTGACTGTGGGGTCAAGCCAGGGTGCACCAACTCTTCAACTATCTCATTGCATCCCTCGCTGGTTCCAAATGCCCCACATGATATGGGAAAGCCTACTTATTTTAAGGAACAACTTACCCCAGCTCTAAATTAGAAAGCCTATTGCAAGATTCAGATTTCAGTGACCTTATAACACCTGGCCATTGTGCTTGTGTTTCTACATCCTCCATGGCTTGTAGTACCTTTATAAAGTACAGCATGTGGTACATATATTATTATTCTTCAGAAAGCATCATTGGGATCCTGTTAGCCTGTTGAGTCTTCCACTTTTTAAGCTAATAGTCTGTGACCTTCTTGTAAGGATACCTTTTTCCAAACTAACCTCTTTGGCTTAATGGTCTTTTAAAGGTTGTCCAGACCATCTTTTAAATTGATAATGTTTATGTTTTCTTAGGTGTGGCACAATTATGGAAGGTAGCTGTCCTGTTTGTAATGTTTATTTTTATCTCCAGCACCTCCCACCCACCTTCTTTTATGACATGCCCTTATTCTGTTAAGGTTATTGCCAATTCTTTGCTGCTTCTCTGCCCAGTGAGGAGTGTGGGACTGGATGGATGTGAGAGTATGAGCTGAATGTTTTAGGATTATTCTAGATGTAAGTAAGGTAATATAACCCAACCAAAGCCTAAGGCGGGATCACGAAATACTTTTGCCTGGTGCTATTACATGCCCTACGCATTAAGTTACTGCAAACCCCTTGATAACTGTATTTTGAACTAAAATTTAAGGCGGTGCTCCTGTGTGAGAATTTTATTTGTCTATAATCAGGCAGACAAAACAAAGTTGAGGGACAGCAAGACTACATCAACACAACATCATTTTACTATAACACACCACAATAACAGCAATACAGCACAACACATCACCAATGCCTTGACAGCACAAAAAATAGCGTATCAATAAAGCAGCACTCCAATACAACACAGCATATTAATGCAATACAACACCACACCACAGCGCCATTTAAAAAAAATAAAAAATAACTCATTGCAATTGTGTAAATGTTTTGGGTTATTTTGTGCTTTATGTTCTGATATTGTGTTGTGGTTATGGTCCCTCTTGCTGTGTTGTGTTGCTTTATTTCATATTGTTGTCCTGCTGTAAATATGTTCTGTTGTGCTAAGTATTGCCTTAGTGTATATATTGTATTGCTATGTCCTATTGTTATTCTATTGATTAGATTTGTTACTGTGTTAGGTTGTCTTGTGCCATTGTGTTCTGTTTGTCCTGATTTTTTGTGTTGTGTGTTTAGGTTGTGTGTTTAGGGTGTGTTTTGTGTTGTGATGCTGTGCTGTTGTTTTATTGTTATTGTTTTTTTACATTCTTTTGTGATTGTGAAGCCTTGCTTTATTTTTACACCCATTTGCATTTGTGTTGTAATTTTACATTGGGTTCTTGTGTTGTTTTGTTTTTGTTTGTGGTGTTCTTTTTTGATTGCTTTGTGTGATATGTTGTGTCCTCTTTTAATTTTGTTGTGGTATTATGTTGCATTTTGCTATGCTACTTTGTTGTGTTCTGTAGTCACTTTGAAAACATCTACAAATGCTGCAACTTTTCTAGCTAATAGCAGCACCACCTAAAATAGTTCCAGTGATCTACAACCTTTCACTACTGTCTAAATTAATAACATACCTCTGCTCCCCCTCTTCTTCTATTTAAGACAACAATCAGGACAAAACTGTGGCAGAAAGGAAGCGTTTAATTAGCACTTCCACTGTTCACTTGTGGCCCAGTCCCTCGGGCCTAAGGGTGCTGCATTTCCTGGAGGTGCCTTCTCTCTGATTAAAGGGAATAGCCTTGTCATTTATCAGCGATCTTTATTACTCCAAGTGTCCTTGTCTTCCTCATCATAGTCCTTGCTTTATGATCATTTTGGCTCTATCTACAGGCTTGACTACCTCTTCAAGCTCAAAATATATTTCACCCTTCGAGTACGGCTCTACCTAATACCAGAAACCTCAACTGTTACAGAAAAGGAGGAAGCCACCGACCAACACTTCCTGCCATCATTAAACCCCTACAGAGAAGGAAGGGTGAAAAACCTGGAATGTGACGAGGATGACCAACACTCAGAGTAATTAAACTTGCTGGTAAGTAACTCAGCCGTTAGCTCATCATCCGTCTTCCTTGTCCCAATCCTTAGCTTATGAACATATACCCAGGCACAAGCAATTCAGCAACGAGTATAACCAAGATTCAAAGTCAAGTCAAGTATATGCAGCATCCTGTATTTTATTAAACCAAATTTTAAAAAATGATAATTGTATATGCACCGATTCCAAAACACTTCTGCCTAAATTAGAAGATAAGCCCCCAGCTGCAATCAATATTGGCCCATTAAAGTATCAGGGGTTGCATAAATTGCTGGATTGCAAATGTGTTACATTATTGAACGCCTCCCAAGATGTAGAAGCTCACTTGGTTGACCTACCTTGGATGGAACCAGGGAGATCTGTCCCTGCTTTTTTAGAAGTAATTATGGTGGTCTATTTTACTCATTGTCTTAAAGTAGCAGAGGATGAACAAAGACCCTGGACAGATGCTCCAAAGATTACAAATAAAAATCTACTTTCCTCAAGGCAACAGTTCTGGCTAAATAGATTGAAAGAGCTCCATGAACATTATGCTTTTTAAAAGCAGATTCTACTACTGCAGAGGTAGAAGGGAAAAACAAGAAAGCATCAAATCCAGATCAATGTGAAAAGAGATTATATTTTGGGAATAAAAGCAGGGCTAAGCCTCACAACTATTTTGTCTGGAAAATACTGGGGGAAAACTAACTTAAAAGAGCCACAATCTCACCAATCTTCTAAATGACCTCCAAAAATAAAACCTTATGTGATAGAAATTTAAGGTCCTCTGAATTTAATGGATCAAAGGGTGACACCTGTAAAGGAGCCAAGTGTAAATCCCATTTTACAACCTGACATTGAATGACCAGCTTCCACAAAAAGAAACTTCTGAGCCATCTAGTTATGAAAAGGGAAATGGACTGAAATTCTGAACCTCTCAGTGCTTATCCAGCTGCCAAAGTGGACACCGTCAAGCCCAACAAAAATCCATCCCTGAAGAAAAATCAAAATGTTTTGAATGGTTTACAAGATGGTGATTTGTAACCGTTAGGTGTACACCTGCTTTCAAAATCCAGTTCTGACAGAAGTGACCATTTTTTCCAAATTATTCAAACCCACATTCAAGTCATCAATGCTATTGTAGAGTTACACAGTAGGCCTGAGAAAAAGGGAATGGAAAAAGAGAGAGAAACAGAAGCATTCAGTCAGTCAGTCAGTCAAAGATCTTTATTCGGCAATTGCCATAAAAGTACAGATAAAATCACATATCCAAGAGAACGGGCAACAGAATAAAGGACAAATTAAAAACACAGCTCAAAAGGTCATTTTATACATAGATTACATAGAAGAGCACAAAATAGTCTGATCCAAATTCCCCTTTCACGGATATTACAATAATTCTTATCAAAACATTTACTAATATCAAGAAATATAATGCCAAATATTTTAAAATACCCTAAAATATAATAGAAATCCTTACTCCATATAGAATAAGACTATCCCAAACCGCATATGAAGTATAACATTTTAAACAAAACAAATTTAAAAAAATGGCATAAATAAATGAATAAATTACAGAATGTTAATACCGGTTCCTAATGGCAATAGATGATCTAATTAAATTTAATACATGAAAACTAATTTTGATATTTGACAATTTCTGAAAATATATCAAAGCTTCCTTATAAAGGATGGGTCTTAATTTACGTAAAAGTGGTTAAATGAAAACATTTCTAGGGGAAGCGTAAAGACAACAAAAAAGAAAAATGTGAGAAGTACTCTGCTTTGAACTAGCATTGCAAGGGCAAGGTGGTAAATCTTTTTGCCAGATTAACACTGATTGGGAAAGGCCACCTTAAAATGAATCAAATTCAGTCTAAATAGAGTTAACAAATATATATTTTTGGACATGAAAACCAAGTCAAATAGGACCGTGACAATCTGAGTATAGGAATCCAAAGATTTCAGTTTCAAACAACTATGAAGTCTTATGTATAAAGTATGCTCAGAATTACATTATTTCAGCAGAGACCTTGCAGTTGTGGTTAGCAGTTGTGGTTATTCAAACCTATACTTAAGCCCCAGCTTTTCAAAAGATTATCGCAAATACGAGAGCCAGGGAAACCTATTCGAATTGGCCAGCTGTATGCACTCAGTAATACATTCCTGCACAAGACTTGCCGCTGGATTCGTCCAACACCTAATCCACAACAAAAGGGGGGCAATAGAGACCGTGTCCTCTAAAAAGCATTGGCCCACCTCCTCATGGCTAATGATGTTTGTTATACACTTGGGTGCCATCAATAACCTATGCATAATTTTATTCTCAATACGTTGGAGAGTGGGTACTTTGATGTGACCCCAGACACCTGCCCCATATAGGGCTGCTGAGACACACTTGGAATTATATAGCATCATGTTCTGAGAAGACGGTCTATGACCAAGTTTACGAGAAAAGCGAAAAATCGCTTCAATATTCCTTGCCATTTGTTGGGTCTTAAATTTAAGGTGAGTATTCCATAACATGGAAGAACTTATATGCATACCTAAGTAACAAAAATTCCTCACCTTATTGATAATATTGCCCCCATAGTAAATTGTTTAGACTTAGTGTTTCGAGGGCCACAAGTCATAACAAATGTCTTAGAATAATTAACTTTCAAATCTAGGTCCAACATGAAGTTCAAAAAGAGGTCCAACAGGCCTTATAAACCATTTGCATTGCGGGCAATTAGTACAGCATCGTCTGCATATAATAAAACTGGGAGCAATCTCTGACCAATCTTTGGTACATCCTTCCCATTTTTTATCAAAAAATCATAGAGCCCATTTATATATCTCAGAAAGAGAAAAGGGGCTAAAATACATCCCTGTCTTACTCCCCTAAATGAGGAAATGGGGGCGGTTGTCTGTCCCGATGGGCCAAACTGAACTGAAACCTTTAAATCCATATGAAGGCGCTTTATAAGTTCCAATAGGGTCGCGTCGCACCCCAGGGTTTCCATGATTTGCCATAACTTCTCCCTATTTACCAAATCAAAAGTGCTAGATATATCAATTAAAGCCATGTGAATGGACTCCTTTTTGGCAGTTACGTATTTACTAAGAATAAGATGCAAGTTTAATACTTGCTCAACTGTACCCAAACCAGGTCTAAAACCAAATTGAATTGGAGATAAAATCGGTGCCTTTGACACCAAATCCTCCAGGTGAGATAAAACCACACTGCCCAGAATATTGGCCGTAGAATCAATCAAAGATATTGGTCTATAACAAGAAGGATCTTGTCTATTGCCCTTTTTTAATATAGGAATAATAGTTGCCAGTTTCCAAGAAGAGGGTATATGTTGGAAAATGGGTTATTGGTAGGGCAGGTAGGTACCTACACCTAGCAACAAGCCACTAACCTCCACATAGGTACAGTTAGGTCTCAGTAAATTAATCCCAGCTCAACCCTTGGTAGCTTGGCAACGAGCGTCAAGGCTTAACTTAGGAGACAAAGTGTAAAGCATTCAAATATCACAAAACAGTAATTAAATAAAACACAGGAAACAGTTTAAAAATCCAAAACCAATTTATAAAAATAGCTTATATTTTTATCTTTAAAATGACACAAAAACGATTAAAATCGGTTCAGGGGAACCGGAGATATGAATTTTTAAAGTATTATTATTTTCTAGCGCTTAGAAACAAAAAGCGCCAATCGGGTCATCTGGTTGCACCAGGACCGGGGCAAAGTCAAACTTTCAGGCCGACCGCGATGGAGCCCTGCTCGGCTACAAGTCGCGGGAGGCCTCGGTTGAAAAGTTACCTTCTGACTTAGTCTCTTTTTTGATGTTTTTCTTCCCCGGGACGAACCTGCCAGTTGAATCCGACCTCCTGGAGCCCTTGTCCGGATACGCGAAGTCGGTTTCCTCGGTGGTGATTTTTACCTTCGGACTTAGTCGTTTTTTCGAGATGAAAATCCTTCGACCGGGGTAAACCTGGATCTTGATCCGACGTCCGTGGAGCCCTTCTCGGATACGATGGCTGGGAGGTCCCGGTCAACTTTTTACCTTCGGACTTAGTCTCTTTTTTGGATGTTTTTCTTTACCGGGACGAACCACGAAGTCAGGCCGGGTCGCGGTTGAGGCAAGCCGGCTAGAATTTCCGCGGCGGGTCGGTCCCTCTCTGGAGCTTTTTTCCAAAAATTCTCAAATCTTTTCCAAACTTCTGGGGCTTCACCCAGATGTTCTTTTAACGTTCTTTTGGGGTCCACAGCTCACCCCAAGGGTCCAGAAGTTCTGTGATGGTCCTTGGGGGGTGCGGACTTCAACTCCCAGAATGCACCTGGCGCAAACTCCTTTTTGGCCACTGGACAGTGGTCAGCTGGTCGCTTTCTTCAGGAGTTGGTGCAGGGGACTCTGGTTAGCAATTTTTCACCTGTAGCAAACAGGGAGTCCCTCCTTGAACCAGTTGAAGCCAGGCAAAATCCTTCTTGTGGTGAAGCCCAAGTGTGCAGCTGGTGCAGTCCTTCTGAGTGCAGGGTCCAGGTGCAGGCCAGGGGTCCAGCAGGGCAGTCCTTCTTCTTCTTTAGTTCCTTTCTTGTTGAATTCTGGAGGGGATCTGAGGCGTGGGTGCAGGTTTGCCAGTTTTATCCTTGCTCCTGGGTGAAAAGCAGGGGGGCCCTGGTTCTCCAATCAGGGACAGGGTTGTCCCCCTGTGATGACCACTTCCTGGGAAGTGTGGCAAAAATCCATCCCAGAAGGCAACAGTCTCTAAAAATCCAACATGGATGAATCTGATTTTTGGAGGTTACATCTGGCTGAGCCCACCCACTGGTGTGGCTAAAAATCATAAACACACCCCTCTCCTGCCCTCTCCTAATCTAATCAAGGGGGCACCTAATTGTCTGGGGTTGCAGGATGTGGGGGTGTTGCTGGGTGCTGCAAATGTCCTTCTCTGCCTTTGAAGACCAGTTTGGCAGCCCTCCCCCTTCCTGCCTCACCATCTGCTGAGGGGAGATTCTCTCCCCCAAGCACATTCCTTTGTGTGAAGTCTGGCCACTTCACACCTCATCAAGGCAGCCTGGCAGAAGCTGCTGCAGGCTGGCCAATCAGAGCACAGCAGCAAAAACAATGCAGAGCTGAATTTGGCAACTTTTTAGGTAAAGTCTAAACTTTTAACCTGGACAAGTTATATTAAATCCAACAACTGGAAGTTGTGGGATTTATTACAACAATCAATTTGATACCAAATTCTTGGTATGTAACATTTAAGGAGACTTTAAAATTTAAAATAAAGTCTGCCCATTCTAGCCTATGAAGGCCATTTACTTCAATGAGGGAAAAACGAATTTGGCTGTTTTTACCTCACCAGGGCTTATAAATCTATTTTTATAAAGTCCCTGCTTATAGTTACATGGCACCCAGCCCTATGGGCACATAGGGCACACCTTAGGGGTGACTTATATGTAAAAATAAGGTAGTTTAAGACTTTGGAAGTACCTTTAATTCCAAAGTCGAATTTGCATATAACTTTAATTTAAAAGCAGCCAGCAAGGCAGGCTTGCTTTTAAAATGACACTGGGCACCTCAGCAATGCACCTAGGTGTGCACCACCTATGCTGTGGTCCCTAAACCTACATGCCCTACCATATACTAGGGACTTATAGGTAGGTTAACTTAGCCAATTATAATTAGCCTAATCTGCATATCCATTTTACACAGAGCACAGGCCCTGGGACTGGTTAGCAGTACCCAGGGCACCATCAGAGTCAGGTAAACACCAGCATAAAGTGGAAAATGGGGGCAAAAAGTTATGGGGCCTCTGCAATCAGCCCTAGTTTCTCACACAACCCCCCCCCCCCCAGCCCACACGCCCAGGAGACTCAGCCCAACCCTGGGAGAGTCTTCCTGGCTTGTTAGGCGAGGGAGACAGTGAAGAAAACTGGCTGTCCCTTTGCAGGGCCTACTCTGCCTTATATCCTCCTGTCAGGGTCACTCCCTCTGGGTAGTGAAGCCATCCCAACAGTAAAAGGACCCAACTCAAACTGAAACTTCCCTCTAGGGGGGTCTTCCTCCTCTCTCTCTGCCAACTTGGGTAGTGAGGTGCCCACCTCCCCTACTCCTAACTTTGCTAGGGCAACACCTAGCTTACCCAAAGAGGTCACCCAACACTTGAGCAACCCCACCATGACCAACAGGGTCAGGGGGCCTACTTTGCTATTGGCCTTGGGGTCTGCCTCCCAGGCCAAGTACAGTGCTGCCAGGAAGGCTAGCACCCAGCAGAGGCTACTGACAGCTGTCAGTACCCAGAACCACACCCTAAGCTCTCCACTGACAGGTGGCTGAGCTGCTTTAGGGGCATCATTGGGGTCCTGGCACCCCTCTTGCTGTCTAGAGTGGGGGGCTACCACCTCCTGTGGCAGACACCCTCTTTCCACTCTCCCTTCTGTCAGTGCAGGGGCAACACCCTGCATCTGGACAGCTGCCTGACTACTCAGGACTTCCTTGGGGTCAGGTGAGGCCTCACCAGTGCCAACTCTGGGCTCCCCCCTTACTGGGGCAGAAGGCCCTTGGCTCCCTGGAACTCTCTTTAAGAGTGGCCTACCCTTCCTTTTCTTCTTTCCTTTTCTTGGGGACGCCTGTCTCCTAACTGTAGGGACTGACTCCCCAGGACTTTGGGTTTGGGGGGCGCCCTGGGCGACCACCCCATCTGTGACCAGACTCACCTCTGGGAGGTCATTGCCCAGGATACAATCTAGGGGAAGGTCAGCACTGACTACCACCCTAATCCAGTCAAGGATACCCTCCCTCTCTAGGGCACTATGGCTACAGGTTTGGAGGTGACCTCCCTGTGGCTATCCTGACTTTCTTTGTCTTTCCTGGGACATACATGTCTGGGGTCACTAACCGGTCACTCACTATAGTGTGACTGGCACAGGTGTCTCTCAGGCCAGTGGTAGGGATCCCATTCACTTGAATGTGGTGGAAGTGCCTACTCCCACCCTTAGGGATCACCAGCTTACCATCTGGTCCTGTCTCCCAGCTAAATGCTAGGAGGACTTCATCATCTGAGGAATCCTCCTCTATGGCTACACTGGACAGCCCAGTGCTAACCACCTTCTTTGGACAGGCTGCATCTCCTCTGAAGTGACCTGTCTGCTGACAGTCAAAGCAAGCCCTACTGTCCAAGAGTTTTTTTTAACCCTGGGTCTCCCTGTCTCTGCTTGTCAGAGTGGGAGTGGGATTTACTCTCCTCCTTCTTAGGGTTCTGGGGTCTAGAGGGAGTCTCTGTGGTGGGCTTACCACCTCCCTCCTTAGGTTTTTGGGGACCTGTCCCCCCCTTCTTGGAGTCTCCCCCCTGGGACTTGACAACCACCCTGGTTCTCAACCACTCATCAGCTGCCTCCCCTAGCTCTCTAGGGTTGGTCTGCTTAGAGTCCACTAGATGCTGGCGTAACCTTTCTTGGATACAATTGGTCAAGATGTGCTCTCTCATGATCAGATTGTATAACCCCTCATAAGAATCTACTTTGTTACCAATAATCCAGCCCTCTAGTGCCTTTAGTGAAATGTCCACAAAGTCAACCCAAGACTGGGTACTGACCTTCTGGGTGTCCCTGAACTTCATTCTATATTGCTCTGGGGTCAGACCAAACTTCTTGGCTAAGCACCTCTTCATACTAGGGTATGAATCTGCCTCCTCCCCCCTTAAGGTCAGAAGCCTATCCCTCCCTGAGTTGGGGACCAACTCCCACAAAAGGGAACCCCAGTATTGAGGCCTAACCCTTCTCATTTGGAGTGCCCTCTCAAAGGCCCCCAGCCACTTATCTATGTCATCCCCCTCTACATAAGCAGGAACTACCCCCTTGGGTAACCTGGGGCAAACTCCCCCACCCATGGACACCTCAACTTCTCTGTCGCTGCCTCCATCTCTTTTCTCTTTGTATGCCCACTTTTTCTTTTCTAGGGCCAGCTTCTCTGCTTCCAAAGCTATGTATGCTAGCTGGGCCTCCAGCTCTCTTTCTCTGATGGATGGGTTCTCTCCTCCTGAAAGGACCCCCTTCCCACCACTAGCTTTGGGTCTGCCCCTAGTGACTGTGTTTACTGAGGACCGTTCTTCCTCATCCTCACTTGGGCTCAGATGCCTTCCCTCCCCTGAGTGGTTAGAGCTTGCATCCTCCCTTCTTTCTCCCTCCTCTGGAGCTTCTTCTGACTCTACCTCTTGGGCCTCAGCCCATGCTGTCAGGGATGTGATCAGGATTTGCTTCCTGAGATCAGTGGTTGCAGGCAACCCTCTTTCAATACACAACCCCCTAAGCTGGACTACTGTCAGTGTGGGTAGGCTAGCCAGATCAAGCTCCATGGTTCCCTAGTTTTGTGTCAACAAAAACTTTTTGCAAAAATTGGAAACAAGAATTTAGAAAAATTACAAAAATTCAATAATTGAAATTAATCCAAATTAAAAATTAAAAATTTTTTTGCACTAGGACAATTTAAAGGATTTTTTATTTGTTTTACCTAAAACTGTAACGTGATATTGAACACAAGTACAGGATCCCGTCGCTGCTTCCAATTATGTTGGAAAATGGGTTATTGGTAGGGCAGGTAGGTACCTACACCTAGCAACAAGCCACTAACCTCCACATAGGTACAGTTAGGTCTCAGTAAATTAATCCCAGCTCAACCCTTGGTAGCTTGGCAACGAGCGTCAAGGCTTAACTTAGGAGACAAAGTGTAAAGCATTCAAATATCACAAAACAGTAATTAAATAAAACACAGGAAACAGTTTAAAAATCCAAAACCAATTTATAAAAATAGCTTATATTTTTATCTTTAAAATGACACAAGAACGATTAAAATCGGTTCAGGGGAACCGGAGATATGAATTTTTAAAGTATTATTATTTTCTAGCGCTTAGAAACAAAAAGCGCCAATCGGGTCATCTGGTTGCACCAGGACCGGGGCAAAGTCAAACTTTCAGGCCGACCGCGATGGAGCCCTGCTCGGCTACAAGTCGCGGGAGGCCTCGGTTAAAAAGTTACCTTCTGACTTAGTCTCTTTTTTGATGTTTTTCTTCCCCGGGACGAACCTGCCAGTTGAATCCGACCTCCTGGAGCCCTTGTCCGGATACGCGAAGTCGGTTTCCTCGGTGGTGATTTTTACCTTCGACTTAGTCGTTTTTTCGAGATGAAAATCCTTCGACCGGGGTAAACCTGGATCTTGATCCGACGTCCGTGGAGCCCTTCTCGGATACGATGGCTGGGAGGTCCCGGTCAACTTTTTACCTTCGGACTTAGTCTCTTTTTTAGATGTTTTTCTTTACCGGGACGAACCACGAAGTCAGGCCGGGTCGCGGTTGAGGCAAGCCGGCTAGAATTTCCGCAGCGGGTCGGTCCCTCTCTGGAACTTTTTTCCAAAAATTCTCAAATCTTTTCCTAACTTCTGGGGCTTCACCCAGATGTTCTTTTAACGTTCTTTTGGGGTCCACAGCTCACCCCAAGGGTCCAGAAGTTCTGTGATGGTCCTTGGGGGGTGCGGACTTCAACTCCCAGAATGCACCTGGCGCAAACTCCTTTTTGGCCACTGGACAGTGGTCAGCTGGTCGCTTTCTTCAGGAGTTGGTGCAGGGGACTCTGGTTAGCAATTTTTCACCTGTAGCAAACAGGGAGTCCCTCCTTGAACCAGTTGAAGCCAGGCAAAGTCCTTCTTGTGGTGAAGCCCAAGTGTGCAGCTGGTGCAGTCCTTCTGAGTGCAGGGTCCAGGTGCAGGCCAGGGGTCCAGCAGGGCAGTCCTTCTTCTTCTTTAGTTCCTTTCTTGTTGAATTCTGGAGGGGATCTGAGGCGTGGGTGCAGGTTTGCCAGTTTTATCCTTGCTCCTGGGTGAAAAGCAGGGGGGCCCTGGTTCTCCAATCAGGGACAGGGTCGTCCCCCTGTGATGACCACTTCCTGGGAAGTGTGGCAAAAATCCATCCCAGAAGGCAACAGTCTCTAAAAATCCAACATGGATGAATCTGATTTTTGGAGGTTACATCTGGCTGAGCCCACCCACTGGTGTGGCTAAAAATCATAAACACACCCCTCTCCTGCCCTCTCCTAATCTAATCAAGGGGGCACCTAATTGTCTGGGGTTGCAGGATGTGGGGGTGTTGCTGGGTGCTGCAAATGTCCTTCTCTGCCTTTGAAGACCAGTTTGGCAGCCCTCCCCCTTCCTGCCTCACCATCTGCTGAGGGGAGATTCTCTCCCCCAAGCACATTCCTTTGTGTGAAGTCTGGCCACTTCCGCCTCATCAAGGCAGCCTGGCAGAAGCTGCTGCAGGCTGGCCAATCAGAGCACAGCAGCAAAAACAATGCAGAGCTGAATTTGGCAACTTTTTAGGTAAAGTCTAAACTTTTTACCTGGACAAGTTATATTAAATCCAACAACTGGAAGTTGTGGGATTTATTACAACAATCAATTTGATACCAAATTCTTGGTATGTAACATTTAAGGAGACTTTAAAATTTAAAATAAAGTCTGCCCATTCTAGCCTATGAAGGCCATTTACTTCAATGAGGGAAAAACAAATTTGGCTGTTTTTACCTCACCAGGGCTTATAAATCTATTTTTATAAAGTCCCTGCTTATAGTTACATGGCACCCAGCCCTAGGGGCACATAGGGCACACCTTAGGGGTGACTTGTATGTAAAAATAAGGTAGTTTAAGACTTTGGAAGTACCTTTAATTCCAAAGTCGAATTTGCATATAACTTTAATTTAAAAGCAGCCAGCAAGGCAGGCTTGCTTTTAAAATGACACTGGGCACCTCAGCAATGCACCTAGGTGTGCACCACCTATGCTGTGGTCCCTAAACCTACATGCCCTACCATATACTAGGGACTTATAGGTAGGTTAACTTAGCCAATTATAATTAGCCTAATTTGCATATCCATTTTACACAGAGCACAGGCCCTGGGACTGGTTAGCAGGACCCAGGGCACCATCAGAGTCAGGAAAACACCAGCATAAAGTGGAAAATGGGGGCAAAAAGTTATGGGGCCTCTGCAATCAGCCCTAGTTTCTCACAGTATATTACTTTTAACAGCGCTTCTTAGGACATTTGTAACTAGGGGACCCCAGAAGCATTCAGGGCCGTATTTATACTCCGTTTGCGCCGAATTTGCGTCGTTTTTTTCGACGCAAATTCGACGCTAAACTAACGCCAACTAACGCCATATTTATACTATGGCGTTAGAGGCGAATAGCGCCAAAGTTCCCGGAATGTGCGTCATTTTTTAGCGTGAACCCCTTCCTTGCGTTAATGATATGCAAGGGAGGCGTTCCCGTCTAAAAAATGACTCCCAGGCCTTTACGTGGTATTTATACTCCCGGGCAAAAGAGACGCCCGGGAGTGGGCGTGGCTAAAAACGGCGCATTTGCGCCGCTTTTTAACGCCTGGGTCAGGCATGGCGTTAAGGGACAAGTGGGCTCAAAATGAGCCCAGAGTGCCCTCCCCTGCCCCCAGGGACCCCCCCTGCCACCCTTGCCCACCCCAGGAGGACACCCAAGGCTGGAGGGACCCACCCCAGGGACATTCAGGTAAGTATTTTTTTATTTTTTTTAATAATTTTTTTTGGCATAGGGGGGCCTGATTTGTGCCCCCCTACATGCCACTATGCCCAATGACCATGCCCAGGGGACAGAAGTCCCCTGGGCATGGCCATTGGGCAAGGGGGCATGACTCCTATCTTTACAATGATAGGAGTCATGTTGATGGGGGATGGGCGTCGAAAATAAATGGCGCAAGTCGGGTTACGACGATTTTTTCGACGTAACCTGACTTGCCCCATTTTAAGACGCCCATGCGCCATTTTCCCCCTACGCCGGCGCTGCCTGGTGTACGTGGTTTTTCTCGCGCACACCAGGCAGCGCCGGTCTGCTTGCGCCGGCTAACGCCATTCAATAAATACGGCGCCCGCATGGCGCTTCAGAATGGCGTTAGCCGGCGCAAAACTTTTTGACGCTAAACTGCGTTAGCGCAGTTTAGCGTCAAAAAGTATAAATATGGGCCTCAATATCATGACATACTTGGTTGCACAGATGGGCTTAATCTGCACTACTTCATTGTTGTGATATAAAAAAAGAATAGGAGCGTTAGTATAACTAGTATAACTAAAGGGTGAACATCTATTTGCACTCACTATTACAAATTGAAACCCAGCCACTTCTGAGTTGTATTAGAGATCAAATTTTATGAATGCATTAGTGGCATAGAACTTAACATATGGTGACATACAAGTTTCATTTAAAAGCCTAACAGAGAAGTTAACATGAGATGTAAAAATGTCCACATTTGAATTATTGTGGACATGGTGGGCATTGTGATCTCCACTTGTTTTCAACATCATGTTTTACCATGAAATATGTTGCACATTTATATTTTAATAAATTACTGACATTAATTAATATTACAACAGTAGAGATGAAAAGTATATTATGAAATGCATAACATTGATTGCAGATGCGCAATAGATTTTATATATATTAATTTTCACGAATATGTATTTAGTCTTTCTTAGCTAGACTAGGCCTGAAAATTCATTTGGCAGCAGTGGTGGAAAAATGTTAATTCATTCTGTTTCCTTTGCCCTGAATGTTTTTCCAAGGTTGCTGATGTGCTGAGAATGTCCTATTGTACTGAAGACAGAGAAGTTGTTTAGGTAACAAAAAATGTAACAGTATTTGTTCTAGCTGTTGAACAAGGCAGGAAGTGTTATTGTAGTAACATGAGAATTGTTAGAATCATCTTGTAGAAGCCTGAGAAAGACGTCCTGTTTTTCAAAAACCTTAAAATGTAATATTTTGGTGGAACACTTAGAACTCATCAAGACAACATTGCACCATCCATGGAAAGAATTGGAATAGTTGTAACTCTACGAATGTGAATGGACGACCATTGGATATTGATCACCTCATACAGAAGGTACCCACTTTTCTGTCCAATCGGAGAGAAGTTAAATACTTTGAGAACTTTAGTTAGTCTGCCCCCTGACATTTCTGTGGAAAGTCTGTTGATGACCGTCCTGAAACCCAGTTCTACTCTGTATCTCTCTGACTTTATCTGCCTTTGTGATGTTCACGGACCATCCTCCATGTAAAACCTTGGTCACCTATCCTAGTTGCCCTTATACTAATGCTGTTCAGTGCTAATATGTCTATTTTACTCTGAACTGCTGCCCTTGTCCTATGTGCAGCTCGTGTTCTGCACTGTCCCAATGCTGCTGATGCTGCTGATGCTGCAACGCTGTGAGTGTTCTGATCGAAAAATCATTCCTGTCTGCTGTCCAATGAGGAGAGGTATAATTCTCAATGTTATATTCCTTGCTTCATTTTCAGCATAGATAACTACACCAGTGGATTTGTTTTACAGTTAGTTACCCTGGTTAGATGGTTTTCCAAATTATTGTTGTCTCTTCTTTTGTGCTAGTCCATAATCACAATTGCAAGTCTAAAATTCGTATTAGAGATATGTATGGTCTAACCCCAAGTATTGATTGTTATTAATTGACTTTGATGGTTACTAATGTCACCATCATCTGCTTTGAGATCTAATTTTGATGTGCATATTATTTCTTAGAAATGGGGTCTCTATTTGGCAGAGGTATGCACCCTTGTCCAAGTAGGGACCACAATCCTAGTCAGGGTAAGTCAGGCAGGCAGTCAGGCTTAATTTAGAAGGCAATGTGTAAAGTATTTGTGCAATAAATCATGCAATAACACAATGAAAACACCACAAAAATACACCCCACAGGTTTAGGAAAATATAAGATATTTATCTGATTAAATTGAGGTCAAAACTATTAAGATTTGATAAGCACAAGCTGAAATATCACTTTTGCAATGTTAAGAAGAGTCTAAAGTCTTTAAAAATCAACAATTGTCTCTTGTGTGCACAAAGTACCTGGTTCTCGTCAAAATTACACGCACGGAGACCGCAGAGGAAGGGAATGCGTGAAAAGCAAAAGGTGTGCATCGGATTTCCTGATGCGGCACAGACAATGTGTCATTTCTTCCCACACTACAAGTGCTTTGCATCGATTTCCAGCAAGCAGCCTTGGATCCTCACTGCGATGCGGGGTCTTTTGACACCCAAGGATGATGCGTGGAAATCCTTAGCATGACAGGTGCAGCGTCGATCTGGTGGGCAGTGAGTCAGAGTTTCTGTTGCACAGCAGGCGCTGCGTTGATTCTTCACTCGGGAAGTCGGGCTGCTTCATTCCAGCTCGGCTGTGCGTTGATCCGATATAGCTGTGCGTCGAAGTTCCTGTCGCAACGCAGGGGAGCCAGGATGCATCATTCTGGTTCCGCGATGCAGTGATTTTCTTGTCACTGGGCACTACACAAGTAGTTTCCTTGAAGAGAGGAAGTATTTTTGTTTCTGAGACGTCAGGAACAGGAGGCAGCCTTTAGCCAAACACTTGGAGAGCACTTAGAAGAGTCAGAGGCCAGCAGGGCAGCAGGGCAACAACAAGTCAGCAGTCCTTCACAGCAAAGCAGTCAAGGTGAGTCCTTTGGGCAGCCAGGCAGCTCCTCTTGACAGGTTGCAGGATCTGGTTCAGAAGAGTTCTGTTTCAGTTTATATACCGCAAAATGCCTGTGAAGTGAGAGAGACTTCAAAGAGTTGTGTTGAAGAGCACAAGGTCCCCTTTCAGTACATGTCTGTCTACCAGGGTCCCAGTAGGGGGGTTTGGCAGTGCATTGTGTGAGGGCAGGTCACTAGCCTTTGAAATGTAAGTGTCAGGCCCCTCCACCCTTCCAGCCCAGGAAGACCCATTCAGCATGCAGATGAATGCAGGAATGACTGCATATCCTGTGTTTGTGGTTGTCTGGGTGAAATGCACAAGGGAGCTGTCAACCAGCCCAACCCAGACATGGATTGGAGACAGGCTGTAAGGCACAGATTGATTTTAAATGCAGAGAAAGGCTCACTTTCTGAAAGTGGCATTTCTAAAATAGTGATATAAAATCCAACCTTACCAATAAGCAGGATTTTCTATTACAATTGGGCCATACTAAACATTACCTGTTTACCCCTTTCTGAACATAATCTGCCACTCAAACAGTATATGAGGGTATCCCTAATGTTAGCCTATGAAAGGAGCAGGCCTCACAGTAGTAGAAACCAAATTAGGGGGTTTTCCACTACCAGGACATATAAAACACACAGGTATATGTCCTGCCTTTTACTTATACAGCACCCTGCCCCAGGGGTTACCTAGGGCCTTCCTTAGAGGTGTTCTTCCATGTATAAAAAAGGGAGTTTAATGCTTGGCAAGTACTTTTAAATGCCAAGTCGAATTGGCAGTGAAACCACACACACAGGCCTTGCAATGGCAGGCCTGAGACATGATTAAGGGGCTACTTATGTGGGTGGCACAACCAGTGCTGCAGGCCCACTAGTAGCATTCAATCTACAGGCCCTGGGCACATGTACTGCACTTTACTAGGCACTTACTAGTAGATCAAATATGCCAATTGGGTTTCAATCAATGTTACCATGTTTAAGGGAGAGAGCATATGCTTTTTAGCACTGGTTAGCAGTGGTAAAGTGTGCAGAGTCCTAAAACATGCAAAAACAGTGTCAGAAAAGTGGAGGGAGGCAGGCAAAAAGTTGGGGGATAACCACCCTAAGAATGTCAGGTCTAACATCATTGTTCTGTTGACTTGTATAATTCTTTTGGAATGTTTAATCATATTGATATTTAGTAGGTTAAGGGCCAGATGTGTCAAAGGATTTTGCATTCGCAAACGGTGTGAATCGCAAAATTCCACTGTTTGTGAATGCAAAATCACCTTTCATGATTTATTAAATGAATTTACAGTGCAATTTTAAGGAATCACAAAAATAGTGATTCCCTAAAATTGTGTCTCCGATTAGGGAATCTCAATTTGCGATTCCCTAAATAGGTAATCCCAAATAGGGAATACCTATTTGCGATTACCTATTCACAGGTATCATGCATTTCCTAAATGTGAATTTGGGATTTAGGAAATGCAATTACCACAAACTCAAGTTTGGCTGTAAGCATGTGCAATTTTAAAAACGCATTACAAATGCACTTTTTTGAATGCCCTTTGGGCATTTGTGCGCTTTACATGACCACAATTATTTTTGTGGGTTGCATAAAAGGGGGCCTTAGGCCCCCAGCACCCTGGGGTTTGCATTACCTAATTTGTGAATTCCTAAAAGGAATTCGCAAATTAGGTAATGCAAATCCATTCGCACCTATGGGCCTCCAGGCCCATAGGGATGAATGGAATCCCATTCCCTAATTGCGATTCGGTAATAGCGATTGCGACTTCTAAGAGATCACTATTACCGAATCGCAAATTTCATACATCCCATTTTCCATTTCTTAAATAGCGATTTCTTAAAAATCGCTATTTAGGAAAAGCAAACCGGGATGATGATACATCTGGCCCTAAATCTTTTTAGACGGTTTTGGGCGGCCTATGATTTTCATGTACTTTTCTAATACAGTTTTGCGCACCATTTCCGTTACTTTTCTTTGTGTTTTTTTTATGTTTGTATTAAAGCTTTGAAACCTTACTCTGTTTGGAGTCTTGTTTCTGTGGCCAAATTGGTCATGGTGTGTAACATTGTTCGTGTTTCTTATGCTATTGGTTTACGTTGAATAAATCTGATTACCACAATCCTCACTGAGTTCAAAGATCTGGTCGGCCTCTATCTAGGTGGGACGATTTGTGGTGTCCACCAGAGCACACGTTTTTTTAACCCAAGGTGGGAAGAAGCCCTCCGCGTGTTCTACCGCACTTAAAGTACAATAACGTTTTGATGTAATAACTGAATAATCATCAGGATCACAATAAGCTTGTTTACCAGTGAGATCTACCATCAACGTTAGGAAACTTTTTTGTGCTGTGTTTGTGTTGAAAGTGACAAGTTGATAACAGTAACATGAACACATTCTTTATTATTGCATGTGCAGGTTCTAACCTTGGTCATATATGCAAATCTGCAGTATCTTTGATATTAGCATACCATACAACAAAACGTCTGTGCTAATAAAATTTAATTGGTGTTTGCAATAGTTCATAACCTACACAATTGATTCATTGTGGAGTAAACAGTGAAATATCGTTCATAACCCTTTGGATGACTCTTGTGAAACTGACAAATGCTATAGAGTTTGTCAATCTATTTGACAAATCATTTAGAAACAGAAAAGTGCTACAAAGTGTGCAATTTCTATGAATGACTCCTTAAAACCAAATTGCAACAAGGTTTATAATCCCTAGCTGTGGCTCTTGGTGAAACATACAAGTGCAAGTATATTCTTTACAAAATGCGTACCTGGCTCCCAGATGTCTTTGTCCACTTCACTGAAGAAAGACAACAGGATTCCAAAAATGAATTCCGGCTGCAGCAACTGTGAAACTCAATATTCTAGCAAAGACGCTATGGACCACGAGGTATTTATACTCTGTGCATCAAGATGTCCATCCCCTTTAGCCAGTCTAGTGAGATTCCTGCTGGCTCATTGGACATATGTTCTTTTTTGTATTACTCAGCTGTTTCACGAAATACTCTCTTATAGAGTACAAGGTTTTTTGTCCAGGAAGCTTTCCATCCTCCTCCACTTATGAAGACATGCGCACTCATAAACCTCAGAGAAGAGAACCACTGAGAGAGAACCAGTGCGCAATGGGAAGGCCCTCCACTTCTCTGCTACAGATCTCCTGGCCCAGTGCCGTCTCCCACCTAACCTGATAGGCCCACCTAGAGGCCGTGTTAGTATCCAGCAAGGTTACATATAATTTGAATAGTAGTCCTCTTTGGGAAGTGGGCGAGGCCAGCCATTTTCTCAAAGTGTGTCCTGTCTCTTGTGACGGCTGATTTATTGTCAGGTTGCACTAACCAGTAGCGCAGATGCACTTACCGCAGCTGCTCACTTTCCGGTATTTGAAAGCCACGTTTTCATTGTTTGAAGGATTTCCTTGTGCGATAGAGCGAGGTGTATGGAGAAAAATAACTGGTTAAGGCTTTTTTTTACTTACAGTATCCTAACCATGTAGGTTGTGCTAACCGAAGTGTTGAGATAGCCCTGGCACTGTCTGTGAATTTTGCGGAGCCAGACCACCTCTCTCAGTGGACTTTTCAGACAAACTCTTCTTTAGATCACTCTACCACAATTCTCAATTGTGCTGTGTGGTAATATAGCCTAAAGTTAGTTAGGGCTAGACCTCCTCGGAATTGCTTTGGTGTAGTAAGTTGAGAAGAACGTGTGGTTTAGAGGCCTTATAGATACATGTATTTATTTCGACTTGGAGCGGAATGAAAAAAGCGTCCCCACTATTACTGAAAGTGCTTCGGGTAATTTTGGGACTCTGGCCGGGTAAGATATTCATTTTTACGACACTGATGCGGCACATCCAAGGGATGAAAAGAGGGGCCCATTTATGGAGGTCACTCCTAATTTCAGACAATGGGCAAGATGACTGGGTTAATAGAGGCCATGCACATGTGGTGTAAGAATGATTCCCCTCTGTTTAATATGTGGAGTGAAAACCTAGCCTATAAATCGTTTACTGTTGCACTGGGGAACTTAGGTTTAAGATTTGAGATTTGGGCAAGTTAATTTTATATCACGCTAAGCGTCCAAACATCTTCAACAGGGTGTCCAAGTGGGGCGGATGGATCCTCTAAAGTGAGCACTAGGCCATCGCGAAAGAGAACTTGTTTGTTTGCTTTTCCACCAGATTACATCCTTTGTACATTTTTTGTCTTACTGAAATGGGACGCTAAGGGTTCGATGCTTAGAAATAGTAGAGGACCAGAGGGCATTCCTGTCTTGTCCCTCTTGTTAGCTTAAATGCCTGGGAGATCTGACCGTTTAGGGTATTCTGGCATTCAGGCTTTGTAGTTACCCATAATCATAGATGTAAAATGTGGGTCTATTCCGACTGCCTCCGGGGCCATTCTCATAAAACACCAGCCACCTAGTCAAAGGAATTCTCTGTGTCTAGGGTGGTGAGGAGTGCTGGGAACTTTTTCTTTACTACTTTCTCAATCAGGTGAACCTGTCTGTGAGTATTATCATGGGCCTGTCTCCCCTTGACAAAGGCCAATCGGTTCTGGTGTGTAATTCCAGGACGAAGGTTTTCCGGCCAGTTTGCTCACATTTTAGTTTAGGGTCCTTACCTAGTTTCAGTATGATGGACGTGGCAGCTTCTCTCATAGTGGGTGTAACTGAACCACATGAGGAAAACGAGTTGAATAGCAGTGTTGGCCTCTGAAGCATTTTATGCATAAAGGCTTTATGAAAAGCTCCATTAAGACGTCAGAGCCTGGGGCTTTGCCGACTTTCAATTAGTTTATTGCAGTTTTAACTTTTTCTTCTGATGTAGGAGTTTCTATTGGTCTGAGCATACAGATGGAACTTTAGGTAGTTCTGCATCTGTTATATTGGCCCTCATTACAACCCTGGTGGTCGGTGATAAAGCCGCGGTAATACCGCCAACAGGCCGACGGTAACAAAAATGGAATTATGACCATGGTGGAAACCGCTCAGACAGACAGCCACCCTAACACACCGACCACCAGGACGGAATGAACAAGCACCACAGTGGTAACCGCCAACAGCCAGGCGGAACACAATGTACCGTCCACTCTATTATTGGGCGGTACCAACGACATAAAAGCCTCGTGGAAACAGATCACAGAAGTCAAAGGACTCACCTGTAGAGACTCAGGGAACAATCATGACGCCATGGAGCCCGAGTGGCAAATTTTTCCCATGCTCGTCTACCTTCTGCTACATTATGAACACCAACGCCGGCGAAGACAACCACAGTGAGTACTTCCACCTAGCACATCAGGGAGGGGGGAGGAAAAAGAGAGTGACACACACATGCAACCCCCACACCCCCAACACCATACACACAACCAGAAACAGCAACATAACATATTTACCCCGTACCCATCAGGAATAATGCAAGGACAAAATGATTTGAAGAAAGTGAGTGTAATATGATAAAATACTATGAATAAGTGCATCAAAACGTATATACATATTTACAAATGTAGGGACACTGCCCAGTCCTCAATGTCTGTGGGCCACAGGGCCACAACACATAGGCCAAGGCTGCACCTCACTGCTACAACAACACGGAGAGAACACTGCAGGGGCATCAGGTCAAAAATACACAGGCACCTCAGGGGGATGAGCAATGGGGGGGTGCACCTCAGCTGGAAGATGGTAAACACCACTGGTCCTGGAGGGGCAACATGCCCTGTGCGCTGTCCTGGGGAGTGCAAGTCCACAGTCTCTCAAGTGGGTGGTTTGCCCACTGCTTGGTCCTGGGGAGTGCAAGTTCACAGTTTCTCTAGTGCGTGGTTTGCCCACTGCTTGGTCCTGGGGAGTGGAAGGCCACATTCTCTCTAGTGGATGGCTTCTCCACTGGTTCTGGAGGGGGGGCATTGTGCCCAGTGGGCTTCATCTTGTGGAGGATGGGGTGAGTGGATGGCTTCTTCCACTGGTTCTGGAGGGGGCACTGTGCCCAGTGTGCTTCTTCCTGTGGAGGATGGGGTGAGTGGATGGCTTCTTCCACTGGTTCTGGTGGGGGCATTGTTCCCAGTGAGCTTCATCCTGTGGAGGATGGGGTGAGTGGATGGCTTCTCCACTGGTTCTGGAGGGGGCATTGTGCCCTGTGATGCTGATCTTGGGAAAGTGCAAAGTCACAGTCTCTCACCTGGGTGTGAGACCCACAGGATTTGCAGGGGCCAGGCCACACAACAGCCCAAGGACTACACACTGTCCACCCGCAGTGATGGCTGCTCAGGGGTGGCAGTGGTGCTGGTGGCGGTGCTGGCAGTGGTTGAAGAGGCTCCATCCCTTCCCCCGCAGCCTCAGACAGCTGCCCACTGGGGCTGCTGCTGCTGGCAGTGGTGCTGGTTGCGTTGCTGGTGGCGGGGCGGCAAGATGTGGGGGGAGGCTCCAGCCCTTCTCCAGCAGCCTCGAAAGGCTGAACCACCATGGTTGGTAGGGGCTCCGAATGAGTCCAAGCACCAGGCCTCCTGTCCTTCCTGCCTGCTGGTGCAGGCCCCTTGCCCTTCCTGTCAGCCGCCAGGGATTGCTCCTTGCCCTTCCCTGTAGCAGCTGGGGGTGCCTCCTTGCCCTTCCCTGTAGCAGCTAGGGGTGCCTCCTTGCCATTCCTTCAAGCAGCTGGGGGTGCCTCCTTGCCCTTTCTTGACGCAGCTGGGGGTGCCTCCCTGCTCTTCCTTGCAGCACCTGGTGCAGGCACCCTTTCAGTGTGGTTGCTTGGTGCCCGGTATCCTCTGGAGAAGCTGTCGACACTACTGTGGCTGTGGAATGGGTGGCTGAGGTGCTTGCCTGGTTCTGACCACCCTGGCCCGATGTGAAGGACAGGGGGGATTGGTAGGGAAGAGGTCAACGTTGGAGAGAAAAAGCTTCTTAGGGACATTGGAGCGGGAAGAGGGTGAAGGTTTGGGAGTGGAGGAAGAGGAAGTGGTTGTAGGAGGTTTCAGTCTGCTGTGTTTGGGTGCAGGTGCATGGGCTGGATGCTGTTGTGAGGTGAATGGCTGATGGGTGTCTGAGTGCTTGCGTTTGTGTACTTTGGGTGGAGGGGGCACAGACAAAGTGGGAGAGGATACAGGAGACGTGTGCATGGATGTGGGGGTGGTGTCTGCCAGTGACGGGCGTGTAGTGATAGGCGTGATGGTGATGGTGAGAGTGGATGAGGATGTAGTGCATGCAGGTGTGAGTGTAGCTGCAACTGGGAGCGAGGTCGACGATGAGGAAGAGGGGGAAACAGTGGAGGCAGTGGATGTTTGTATGTCTGCATCTGGATGGTGTTTGTGTGAGTGTCTGTGGGAGTATGTGTGGTTCTTGTGTTTGCCTGAACCACTCCTGTGTGTTGTCTTGTGTGCATGCTGGTCTGCGTGTGTGCTTGGGATAGGTTGGGGTTGAGGGGAATGGGATTAGGTAGAGGAAATAGGAGGGGGTAAGCTAGAAGCAGGGACAATGGCTGCCATAAGAGAGGAGGCCAGAGCCTGGATTGATCTCTGTTGGGCCGCCATGCCAGTGTGAATGCCCACCAGGAATGCATTGGTCTGTTGCATTTGGGCTGCCAGCCCCTGGATGGCATTCACAATGGTTGACTGCGCAACATAGATGGATCGCAGGAGGTCAATAGCCTCCTCACTCAGGGCAGCAGGGCTAACTGGAGCAGGGCCTAAGGTGACTGGGCGAAGGAGGTGCCCACCCTACTGGGTTAGCGGGCATGGGAAACACGCTGAGGGGCTGCTGGAAGGGTGTTGCTGGTACAGGGCTGGCAGCTGTACCTGTAGTTGGGGTGGGCACAGAGGTGTCTGCCACCACGAGGGAGCTTCCATCGAAGGAGGTATCACTGTCCAAACTGTCCACTTCAGTCTCCGCCGTGGTGCTCCCCTCGCCCTCTGTCCCACTGGTGCCCTCACCGTCAGTGGATTCAGCCTCCTGGGCCCTGTGGTATGCAGCTACCTCCGTCGCCGGTGCCTCTGCTTCTCCGCCAGATGATGCTAATGCATTCAAGGCAGGGCGACAAAACAAAAAGAGGAGGAAGAGACAAAGGGTACACTTGGTCAATGGTGCCACCAAAACCACCGCTGGCGTACTCGACACACACACACACACACACACACAGGGAACAGCCCTACGCACTAGACAATGAACTACCAGTCACAATGCTGGTCACCAGCCCATGGACATGGACACCTCCTGCCAATTGCAGCATACCTGAGACCCACAGACCCCTGCCCAGTACTGGATGCCTACTACCTTGGTTGGAGGAGGTTTACATCAGACCCTGCCCAACATGGGACCTACCCTGAAATGTCGGACCTGGCCTAGGGGCATCCACAGGCCCACATCCCCCACCGGGATACCACCCCACCAGGCGCAAGTAGTATACTGGAGCACTGTACTCACCCCCTTGTGGCTGCTGTGATGCCCCCAAGTGCCCATCCAGCTCCGGATAGGCCACCGCCAGTATGCAGGCCATCAGGGGGTCAGGGTTTGACGGGCACCCCTTCCTCGTTGGGAGAGCATCCCCAGCTGGGCCTCTGCTGTCTTCTGTGCCCAGCGTTTCAGGGCCTCCCATCGTTTCTGACAGTGGGTGCTCCGCCTGTCGTAGAACCCCAGGGTCCGCACGTCCTTGGCGATGGCACGCCATATACCCTTTTTCAAATGGGCGCTGACCTGCAGGGAAATGGACAAAGGGAAAGATGCTAGTCCGACCGTCATGCCTGTTGCACTCATGGACCACCATAGCCCTTCACATCTTCTTACGCACAGACATGGCCACACATACATGCAGCACGCTGCACAGGTCCCTTCCACCAACCCCCCCCCCCACACAAGGCCTTCACATACAGCACTCCATGCATTCATGCCCCATGCATCGTGCTCACAGTGTACCCACCTGTTGGTCTGGAGGCCCATAAAGCATTCAGAACTGGGGTAGGGCCCCATCCACCAGTCCCTCCAACTCTGGTGAAGGCAGGGGCCCTTTCCCAAGTGACACGAGCCATGGTCGATTCCAGACACAGGTCACAGCAGCACATGCAGTGTAGGTCCTCTCCTGTTGAAGGTCAGGTAGCAAGTGAGTGAACAGATAGAAAATGGCAGTCACATCCGTGGAGGTGCGTACCGTCACCTCCGGCGTACAGCACCATTGGCTATTGTAACCCATAGGGCCCAATGATAACCAATGAGGAGTTACATGGTGGTTCTCGACTGCATCCAGCAACGGCGCACAATGTCAGCGAAATAACCTCATTTCCAAATGCCCCTCCATACAGGACAGGCGGAGGCCATTTCAAGGGGGGAGGCAGTCCATGGCACCTAACTGCGTCACAGTACACATAAGCACCATTTGGACATATCCAACAATATAATGTTACAATCACAACATGCAATGAAGTGTAGTGTTTGGAAATATGAGATACTGACCAGCTGCTCACCGTGTTGCCCCATAGATTGCAACCACTGCAGATGAATAGGAGATGGAGACACCCCCGTGTAAAGACCCCTGGTGGACTTGGCAACAATGGAGGACAGGCACATTATCCTCACCTATAGATTTGACAGGGCCACAATCATAGAGCTGTGTGCCCAATTAGAGCCTGACCTGATATCTGCTATCCGTCACCCCACTGGGACCCCCCCTCTTGTGCAAGTGCTATCATTGCTCCATTTCCAGGCAACTGACTCCTTCCAAGTGACAGTGGGCTTGGCAGCATGAATGTCACAGCCAATATTCTCAATGGTGCTGACCAGAGTGTTGTCTGCCCTGATTAAACACATGCACAGCCATATCGTTTTCCCCCAGGTGGAGGATTTGGCCACAGTGAAAGCTGATTTCTATGCAATGGGACATATCCCCAACATTACTGGGGCAATTGATGGTACACATATTGCATTTGCCCCCCGCCCCCAAGAAATTAACAGGTGTTCCGAAATCAAAAGAGCTTTCACTCAATGAATGTGCAGATACTGTGCATGGTGGACCAGTACATCTCCCATGTCTATGCAAAGTATCCTGGGTCTGTGCATGATGGATTTATCCTGAGGAATAGCAGCATCCCATATGTGATGGCTCAATTCCAGAGGCACCAGGTGTGGCTAATAGGTGAGCCCTGGTTCCCAGCCAGTGGTTGTTGGTGTATGGGTATGGTGTGGGCCCCAAGGGTTGGTGTGTGGCTAACAGTTGTTCCTCTATATTTGAAGGTGACTCCGGTTACCCCAACCTCTCATGGCTACTGACCCCTGTGAGGAATCCCAGGACAAGGGTAGAGGAACGTTACAATGAGGCACATTGGCGAACATGAAGAATTCTGGAGAGGTCATTCGGCCTTCTGAAGGCTAGGTTTTGTTGCCTCCATCTCACAGGTGGTTCCCTGGGCATAGGAAGGAGAGCAATGGCAGTTCAAGGTGGACAGGGTGACAGGGTGGGACACAAGGGTGACATTCGGGAGAGTCTTATTTCCTGGCGAGAGTCTTGGCAATAGTCTCTGGCTTCTGCCTGAATTGCAGGGAATGATTGTGGGGTGGTTCTCCTTCTGCAGGGTGGGGGTGCTGGTGGCCTGTTGGTCCTGTGGCCGGGCCTCCTGTCCACTAGCGGTAGCAGAGGTGGAGGGCTGTTCATCGGTTTGGCTAGTGGTAGAGGCCCAATGGTGTGCCAATGCCTCCCTCATAGTGTTGGCCATGTCTGCCAGCACCCCTGCAATGGTGACCAGGGCAGTGTTTATGTCCTTCAAGTCCTCCCTGATCCCCAGGTACTGTCTCTCCTGCAGCCACTGTTTCTCCTGCATTCTGTCCAGTATCTGGCTCATCGTCTCCTGGGAATGCTGGTATGCTCCCAGGATCTTAGTGAGTGCCTCCTGGAGAGTCGGTTCCCTGGGCCTGTTCTCCCCCTGTCGCACAGCAGTCCTCCCAACTTCCCTGTTGTCCTGTGCCTCTGTCCCCTGAACCGTGTGCCCACTGACACTGACCCCAGGTCCCTGATCGTCCTGTGTTTGTTGTGTGGCCTGGGGTCCCTGTAGTGGTGGACACACTGCTGATTGACGTGTCCTGGGGACAGAGATATGGGCCCGCTGGGTGGGTACTGTGCTGGTGTTTCCTGAGGGGTGAGGCTCTGTGGTGGTATGGGACTGTGCCTGGGTGACCGACTGTCCGGAGTTCCCTGATGGGCCAGATTGGTCATCCATATCCAGGTGTCCAGAGCTGCTGTCATCACTGTGGGCCTCTTCTGGGGGGGAATAGATGTTGCTGGTACCTCCTCTCTGGTGACGTTCGGTGGGGGACCTGTGGGGATGTAAATGCAGTGTTATTGTTTCTGCATGTGACATCTTGTGCAGGGGAGTGTTGCCCTCGAAGGTTGTTTTTGCCCTGGCAGCTTGTCCTTGTATGAGTTGTTATTTGGTGGGCTTGCTGTTTCCCTCTAGTGTGCATGCTTTAGTGATAGATGTCCATGCAGATCTGTGATGGGTGTCCATGCATTGGTGTTGAATGCAGGGCTTGGTATTGGGATGGGTGGGTTGTGATGGTGAGGTGTGTGGGAGGTGGTGGAGTGATGAGAGTGAGGGTAAGGGTAGAGGTATGTGATGGCATGCAGGTAGGGGGGTGATAGTAATAGAGATTTGAGTTACCAGAGTCCAGTCCTCCCCCTACTCCTGCCAGGCCCTCAGGATGTATGATTGCCAAGTCTTGCTCCTCCCATGTTGTTGGTTGTGGGGGAGGAGGTGGGGTTCCACCGCCAGTCCTCTGTACAGCTAGGAACGCACCTTCCCCTTTTGGTCGTTCCACCTCTTCCTGATGTCATCCCTTGTTCTGGGGTGCTGTCCCATGGCATTGACACTGTCCACGATTCTCCGCCATAGCTCCATCTTCCTTGCAATGGATGTCTGCTGCACCTGTGATCCGAATAGCTGTGGCTCTACCTGGATGATTGCCTCCACCATGACCCTTGGCTCCTCCTCTGAGAACCTGGGGTGTCGTTGTGGTGCCATGGGTGTAGTGTGAGGGTG
The DNA here is from genome assembly GCF_031143425.1 of Pleurodeles waltl. Classification (NCBI taxonomy): domain Eukaryota; kingdom Metazoa; phylum Chordata; class Amphibia; order Caudata; family Salamandridae; genus Pleurodeles; species Pleurodeles waltl. The sequence continues at coordinate 894,215,180 of NC_090438.1, read as the reverse complement.
TGTATGGTGATGTGTTGGGGTGTGTGATGTACGGTGCATGGATGGTGTAGAGGTGATGGTTGTGTGTGGCTGTGATCTTGTCTGTGGTCTTGCTATCTCTCTTGTGGCACATGTTTGTATTCGTAAAGGGGTGTGGGTAATGTGGTGTGTGAATGGGTGTCAGGTGAGTGTAGTTTGAATTATCCAATGTTGTGTTGTTTTATATGTGTGTGGGTATTTTGCGGGCAGCGGTATGTACCACCAATGGTTTACCACCATTGAATGTCCGCCCTGGTGATTCGTGGGTCATAATGTTGTGGGCGTAGTTCTGTTGGCATAACGGTGTGGGTTTTGCTACCGCCAGTTTATCAATGACCTTTGGGCTGGTGGACTTGTGTGGTTGGCTGTATAGTGACGGATTGCCATGTGTGTGTCATAATATGGGTAGCGCTGATCCGCCGCGGTGGCGGTATGTTGGAGGCAGTCAGAATGGCGGTAAGTGGGATTTACCGCCAATGTCATAATGAGGGCCACAGTGTTTTTTGGGGACTGAAGAGCAGTGGTGACATAAGCACATACATACACTCACCCATCTACATGCACACTCACTCATTCCATATATTCACAAGTGTTCACAAATACACCCACCACTCACAGGCACATACACACGCACACACTCATTCACAGCAGATACTCACAAATGCGCTCACAAATACCCATACATGCACACACCAAACACTTAATAAAACAACTTACTGGCCACAGCGATGATTTTGATTGGCAAGGGGGAAGCCTTGATGGTTACTGAAGGGGTGGGCTGCTAACTCCTCTTATTGACTGACCTTGTTATAGGTTATTCAATGAAAGGAGGCTAGTGCCCCTTACTTGTCAGAGTGGGATGAGGTCAGTGAGATTGCTGACTCCATCCCACTCTGTGGCAAGGAGTCACTGATGGTCACTTGGCCATGGGCACTGCAGAGCTTAAAACTGAAGCATCCAGGCCTAAGTCTATCAGAGATACTCCTCCTCATCATGAGAGGGAGGGCCTTCAAGTGCTTTGCCAAGCTGAGGAGGTCACACCCATAGGGCTATGACATTTTCGGCAAAGTTCAGCTCAGGTAACCAGGTGCCTGAGCAATTAGTACATGTATAGCACCTGGTGGCCTGATTTGAACATAAAGAGTGTCTGTCTGGCTGGCCTTTGCTCAGCCTGACATACACTCTTCATATTTGCAAAAAGGTGGGGATACATGGCCTCTCTGCCTTAAAGGATGGGTCACTGCTGCTCAAGAGGGGACTCTCAGCTGGGTATCACTTAAAAATCAGGAATTGTCTGAGTTTGTTTGGCTCCTTCTAAAATGTTATACCTTCTGTAGTAAGTAATTATTTCACATATGGCTGTATTTTGGGAGGTGTGCACGATGGGGCCCTGTTTTAATATGGGCTTTGTAATAGTAACTCTTCAGATGGAGGAGGGTAAGTTCAGCTTTATTAATCATAATGGCGCCAAGTTTACCTCTCAGCTTGGGAAAAGGATGCATCAACGTTAGTGTAGGGATGCGTTTCTATTGATGTGCGGTAGTGTTTCTAACTCTAATGTTTGAACTTCTAAAAAGCAGTGCTTCTTTAGGTTTGTCATGATGGAGACCCATCTCTCACTCAATGTTGCTGTAAAAGCATCCCACAGGATAGTTGGGGGATAGCCTTTGTGTCGTGTGCGAAGTACTCATTTATATATCCATCAATTTTCTTTTTGGATCCCGAAGTTGGGAGGGATTGATGCCATCTTATAGAGTTAACCTTACCCAGGGCAACATTTATTTGGATGAAGAGAGCAATGTTGCCAATCTCCGATTTAACTATTCATGAGATTAGGAATTGCTTATTAAGAAATAGTCTATTCTTTGTCTTTGATTTAGGTGGGAGAAAATTTTAATTCTTGATTTGTTCTGTGTTCTTCCCACCACCTATCTCGTAAGTCTAAACCATGAAGCTGAGTTTTGAGGTATTTCAAAAAGATCCCTGAATCTCCACAGTAGGGGCTACATCAATCTATAGAGCTATCACATACCATATTAAATCCCTGTGACTATAATCATGCCTCTAGCAAAGCCTGCTATTCCTGCTAAAAATTGATCATAAATTAATTGTGCTCTTTGTAAGGTGCATAGATTGAGGCAATGGCAAAAAGAGAGGGCTCCTTTCTCCTTGTGTGAAAATATAGCATGCCTCCTTATCTTTGAATGTTTCTTCAATCTGAAAAGGAGTGTTTCAGTTGATTTGCATGTTTGTTTTATTGCTTTGTTACTCAGTGATATACCTAGGTGAAATAGAGGGTTGTTTGGAGGCCATGTGGTGCTGTAGGCCAAACTGACATGTTTGGTAGTTCAACTTTCAGTGCCACTGCTGCATCCTCCCTGTTTGTGAATTTATCTGCTTTATTCTCTTTTTCAAAGCGTATACCTAAAAGAAGGTCAATTCATATTAGATGTTGTTGGCCCTATGTTTGTCTGTAATAGTCTAGAATGTCTGATGTCTTTGCAGGTTTCCTGCTGATATATCTTGACAGAGCTGGCAGTTATAATCCTGTAAGGATACAGTGTGTCTGTGTCCAGCTACCTTCATTATCTCCTCTTGTGAAATGATAGAGTTTGGCCTTGCTAACTGTAAGTTGTTTGTCGGAGGATGGTCTGCAAAGGCCAACTCTATATACTCTGTCGAGTTCGATTAGTCACTTAGGAGTGATGAGAACATGTTTATGATGCACTGCTCCAAGCCTGGACACTCTGATCCCTCCTGAAGGCCCCTGATGCATATGTTCTCACAGCAGGAGCAATTTTCCAATTCTTCGCAACACGGCTAGTGCTGCTGCCACTGATATTCTCTCAAGCTCCTGTGCGATTTCTCTGAAGGATGCATCCTGGGTATCCAACTTGGCTTTGAGATCTATCTATTGTTCTATTCTCCAATTACTTGATGTCTGATATCATTGTTTCTAATTGAGAGACTAATTCATCATGCACGGTTTATAGTCCTTGGTGAAGTTCCACCTTTCAATCTTTCCGAAGATCTCTGTGTAGGGTTGCTAGACTATTGAGGGAATCCACTTTTGTGAGAGCCATAGCAGCAGGTGTTGATTCTGTGGCATTTCCTCTTGATTAAGTGACTGTGAAATTGTGGTTGCTAGGAAACTTGCTACATTTTTTGTGTGTGTGGCATTTGTTCAGACGGGATGGTAATAATGTGTCTGCATCTCTGAGGCCTGAGGCTGACATCCAACTGTCAGGGAATGCCAGGTCCTGATGGTAAGCAGCAGATTTATTCAGGCATGCTTTGTCACAGATGTCAACCAGGATTAGGCTCCAATTGAAAAGCCAAGTTCACCCTATGTTGAAGCCTCCAAATGGTGAATCCAGGTTGGGGTGGGCACCCCCCCCCCATGAGATTAAGCACATCCCACAAAGCTAACATAAGTGAAGGTACACCATACTTCCTTGTCCTGCCCTCCTCAAGGCACTGCACATTTTTTTCTTCAAAAGATTCTAAAAGCTTATGTCAAGTTCTGTCTGGTCTCAGGTCTGTGGTCTCACATTTGACTTCACTGGCTCAGGTCAAATGGTATTTAAATAGAGAAAGTCAATATGATTAGGGATGGAGGGCTCTTCCATTGCATTCCCTCTCTGCCCCTCCCCCTGCCAGTGCTCTTTCACTCACGAGAATAAGCGCCTGCAGTGGCAGTAACAGGAAATCCAACTTGCACTTTTGGGGATGTAGTTAGTGCTCAAAGTGTATGTTACATTGGTGCTTTGTCAGTGGTTGGGGGCTCTCTCCCATGGACCTCTCTTTCTAGTAGTGCAATTGGGCCTCAGTTGGCTCTGGACCAATCCAGCCACTACACTTTATTCAGGCCTTTCCAGCTTCCTCTGCATGGGCATTCTACCTCATGTCCCCCCTCCCGGCTGTAGACAATGTCCACAGCTGCCTATTCCCTAGGTCTACTGCAATCCTCAGAAAAGGACCTTCTACTGCCCAGGTGCTACTGGAGCTGCAGTGCTCACTCAAGTTGTTCCATCTGCCATGAAGATCCAGGCTCCTGTGTTCCAAAATTCTTTCTGTTAGCTCAGTCCAGGAACACACCCCTCCAAGCAGTGATGAGATCTTTGCTCATCTTGGGCGGCCATACTTTTACATTTCAGATACCTTGAAAGCAAAATGTTTGGATGTCCGGCTAGGAGTGAGTGAAAGTTGCATCTACTCAGGTTGCCATTTCAGCCGGTTACTGTAAAGTTGTTTTTAAATATATCCCAACAAATAAATGATAATGATGAAAAAATGTCAAAAATACTAGATATTTAAAATATAAAAACATAACACCTTGAAAGAAAGTACAATTATTTCAAACAATTAAATAATTTCCATATCTAATGATCTAATTAACCAGATAAATTAACAAATATTAATTAAATAATTTAACATTTCAATAATTTACATAATTATATAATTCAACAATTAATGTTTACAATTGAAAGAAATGTAGACAAACTATTCATATATTATTTTACACTAATAATTACATATTTGTTCAAAAGGTTGGAAATATATTAACTTTGACTTTCCCAAAGTCCAACACATTCCCTACTGTTGTTTAGGCTAGAGTTACAATAGTAAATTTGACTCCTCTCAAAAGTCCACACTTTTCCTATTATTTCTTTCGTTAGAGTGGAAATAGTAAGTCTAACCCTCCAAAATCCAGTGGTTTCCCTGCAGCTGCTTAGGTTGGAGTAGGAATAGTAAATATGTCCTTTCGTAAGTTTGCCTTCCCTACTATTGCTTAGATTTGAGAGAGAACAGTAAATCTGACCCCGTCCAAACTCCAACACTTTTCCTAATTTTGCTTAATTTGGAGTAATAATAGTAAATCTGTCCCCTTCAAATTCTAATACTTCAATCAATGTTGCTTACACTGGTGTGGGGACAGCAAATCTAACCCTCAAATACCAGCACTTTCTATACTGCTGCTTAGGATGGAGTGGGAATAATAAATGTTATTTCTCAAAATGTTAACACTATTTTGACTTTATGTGAAAGTTAGTTTTTTTTGTTTTAATTATGTTTTAGTTTTTATTTTAATGATGTTTAATTGCTTGTTTGCCATTTGTTTAATATATTTTACATCTATTGGTCTGAGTGCAGAATTGTAAAAAATTCTCTATTTTTTGTGAAGTTGCATCTATTTTAATTAATTTTCATGATTTTTTATACTGACATTTTTGAATTACCGTTATGTTTTTATCTGAATTTTGTTTTTTAAATTTATTTTTGTGACTTTATTTTGAAGTATATTTGTATTGTAAATATATATTTTATTCTATTTGTCAACATTTTTGAAGAATATGAATTTTATTAATGCAGTTTTAAATGTAAATTTAATTAATTAATACATATATCCTATAATTTGTACTCTTACGTTTTTTTATTGTATATGTAGCGTGTTGTAATATTCTGAACATTATTGTTTGTTTAAAATAATTTAATTAATTTATATATTATTTATTATATATTTGTGCGTTAACATTTATTTTAAATATTTTTTATTTTAAATTTATTTTCACTTTTTTATAGTTATGTTTTTGTATGTATTATTTATTTAAGGGCCTTTTCAAGTTATTTTAATTGTGAATACTTTTTTGCATCACAATATTTGTGATGGTGATTTTATGTCACAGAAGCTCAGAAACAGATCTCCTGAGCTAAATGTGACAGCTTTGCAATCCTACTTCCTCCAATGCTTGAGATGCATCAGCCAGTTATGTTGTTGGTTTGTACCTCTCCAATATGGAGCAGATTGTAGTAATGCCAATTGGACTACTTTGAACTCCCTCCTTTTGGAACAATTCTTTCTCTGCTCCAAAGTCCATTCACCCTGGGTTGTTGAGTCTTCCAGAGTTGCAACCAAGCCTAACCCACTGGCATTGTTTGTGCAGATTTAGATGAGATAAAAACTGGAGAAAAACCCTTGCCCAAATAGTCCTGTTTCAGCCACTACTGATGGGAGTGATGGATTTCTGATGGCGCTGGGATTCATTATTGTGCAATGCTGAGCCCCAACACTGTTGCTGCCATGTTCCCTCGGACTCTTAACCACTCGGGGTGATCTGAGAGGTGAGTTCAAGTTTTTGTCTTCTTGAAGTGGGGAAAAACATCTTCATCAGATATGTCCTGAAAACAACCTCAGTGTACTGAAGGTCTTAAACTTGTATGCACTGAGACTTCTTCAGGTTGATGAGAAAGCTTTGATATTGAAGGATTAAACAGACTTGCACTACATCATTGAACGCTTTAGAGAAAGGAAGACGAGGAAATTCACCGGTCACACAAATAGGGGAAGACATGGATACCTCAAAAGTGAATCATAACCACCAGATAAACAAAGAGGTTTGTAAAGTCTCCTGGGGTTGATAACATTCTCAAGGGCAGAACCTGGAACTGAAGATGTTATCCTTGAACACACAACTGAAAAACGCTGTTTTTTTGTACCCCAAAGCTATTACTTCCAGAAACCAGCTGTCCATTATTGTTGCTTTCCATGTCATCAGAAACTGAGGCAGCCTTCCTCTCGCAGGAAGATCTGTAAACTCAATGCCATAGTCAGATTTTTGGAGGAGGAGGGGCTGCTCCAGCTTTGGGCAAAGGCTGGAGTTAGGACTTGTCTAAAATAGAACCCCCCCAGCCACAACTCCTTCCACAAAAGGGCTGGTTAGGAGTTCTGGAAAAGAACACAGTGCCTAAAGCTCCCCAGGGATCAAAATAACAACCCCTACTTTGAGTTTGCAAGGGAGCTGACAATGTCCATTGATCTGCTGATTTCTTTACCAAACCATTCATTTCTGTCTCAAAACAATGTAGATTAAGTGAAGAGCAAGCACATCAATAGGGCTTTCTGAGTGACTGATGCTGGTGATGTGCAAAGTGAATTAAAGGTAATATCTGACATGAAGTGTACCCACTTCTCAATGACAGAGTAGTTGATTACCCCTTGACATGAAAGATTGTTAATTAAAGAATCAAGTTTCACAACTGATGAAACTTCATCTGCTAAGTTCTACAAGGAAATAAATAAAAGAATGGTTCTCCATCTCCTTGCATTCGTGGAATAAGACCTTATAAACTGCAACATGAGGAGGGAAAGATTATGCTTCTTTTTTCTGGTATTATATCAAAATGATTGTCAGTCTGCATTATCAGCTCTTGAAATCCAATCTTGGATGTTAAATGTTGCAGCGCACCTGTTAGATCAGATCCATGAATGAAACAACCCTTACATTTTTTCAGGTTCCCTGATATCATTAAAAATAAAGGTGTCCTCACAAGGAATATTGGATGCACAGGCATTATTTCTTGCCTAAAAGAGCTGCTGCAATTGTTTACTGAATAATAATTTCCATATTCTTCAAATTAGGCACCTGAATAGGGTCAGTACCATGCTCAGCTTCTTCAGTAACAGATGATCTAGATGTCTGTTCTTCCTCATGATGCCTCCTCCATGCACACTTCTTATGTGGCTCTATAATCCTTGCTTTATTTCAAGACTACTAGCAATTTCAATGTTCAGCTAAAATAGGAATCAGAGCATACCAGAAATCTTCTCCCTTGGGGTGAGTACTTGCTCGGTTGACCTACAAATACTCCCATCAGTAAAGGAGGTGACATCAGTGGATCTCCCATCATCCATCAGCACAGGAAGTAACATCACTGAATCTTTCATCACCTATCTGAACAGGAAGTAACATTATTAGTTTTCCCACCAATATGGTCTGTAAAAGAAGAAGCCAAGCCAGTTTACTTCATTTACAACCACCCATTAGCAGAGTAAGTGATATCACTGGATCTACCATCATCCACCTGCACAGGAAGTGACATCACTGATTTTCCAATCATCCATCTGAACAGAAAGTAATATTGCTGGTTTTCCTGCCTAAACCGTCTTTAAAAGAAGAAACCAAGCAAGCAGACTCAATTTCCCATTAGCACAGGAAAATACATCATGGCACCCTGGACTCCTCCCCCTCTCCCAGGACCTACCTAATGACAGATACAATAATACGTCAAACCCGCCTGTGCCTATCCACTCCTGGCCTGCGCCCATCGCAAGCAACCCTGGTCAGATCGCTGTCCAATGATACACTACAGCACTCCTTAGGCAGCTAGACGTCGGGCGCTGTTTCCCCAACTTCTGCCACATTGCGCCTCAAACCACAGTAGAAGCTTTCATCTGTATCCACTGCTGGTTCTCCAGCAGCCACCCACCCGTACCCCCCACACCAATACTAACAATGCCCTCAATCCCCCTCTCAACACACACACACACCATACAAGACTCAAGATTGACAAGCAATTCACAAGCCACCTCAAGCTTCACTGTCTTCTAGACAACATACAATCAGGATTCAGAAAGAACCACAGCATCGAAACAGCACTCATCTACCACTGACAACATTTGAAATATCCTGGACTGAGGAGAAACAGCGGCCCTCATCCTGCTCGACCTCTCTGTGGCCTTCAAAACGGTCTCCCACAACACCCTCATCAGAAGACTCTATGAGAATGGCATAAAGGACACATCCTCAAATAGAGTCAGGTTGCCACCCTTCACATCAGAGACCAAGAACCTGATATGCAATATACCACAAGGATTGTCCCTTAGCCCTTCTCTTTTCAATATTTCCATGACACCGCTCGCCAACATCATTCGATCACAAGACATCACCGTCATCTGCGACACTGATGACACACAACTCATCCCATCCCAAACGACAAGACATACACCAGCAGAACCAACTTCACCAACTGAATGACCATGGTAGCAGACTGGATGTGAACCAACTGCCTGAAGCTTAACTCCAACAAGACAAAATAACTGTTTTTTTACAACAAGACCTCGCAATGGGAGTCCACCTGGTGGCCATCAGAACTAGGACCAACACCCCGACCCACAGACCACGCAACAAATCTAGGTATCATCCTAGATGACAAGCTCAGCATGACGGCTCAAGTCAACACATGGGGCACCTTCTGCTCCCACATCCTACCCATACTGCAAAAGATCTTCAAATGGTTGCCTTAGAACAGGAGATGGATTGTCACACAAGCACTCATCACCAGCAGCCTGGACTATGGCAACACTCTATGGTTGAATATCCAAACAACCCTTACACAGACTCCAGACCATCCAGAATGCAGCTGTAAAACTCCTATGCCACACTCACATCACACTGCACCTCATGAAGCTTCACTGTCTCCCCATTCACAAGTGAAGCCAATTCAAACTTCTCTGCACACATACAAAGCCCTACACAACACAGGACCAGAATACCTGAACAGCTGCATACACTTTCACCAACCCACCAGACTCTTATGCTCTGCCTCACTGTCACTTGCAAAACACTCCATGCATCTGCAGGAGCACAACTGGAGATCACACATCAGAGTAGCCTCCTCACGTCTTGAGTTCTGCAAGAAGCTGAAGACCTGGCTCTTCCTATAAGCATGTTGAGATCACACACTTATACAACCTTCACAAGCACCTGGATGACCTCTTGTGTGATGAGTGCACTATACAAATCAACATAACATAAAAAACATACACAAACTGTGTTTTTGAGTGGCTCTTTACTTTTTCTTAGAGTTCTTTGACTTAAAACTTTAAACATTCATAGCTCTGGTCATTAATTGGATTTTAGGTGTTTTTGTATCAAGTTTCTCATTACATATTTCTCTGTTGTTAAAAACAGGTTGTGTGATTTTTATTGGGCTGTTTGACTTGTTTTCTGTGTTTCTAAATACTTTGCAAATTTACCTAAGCGAAGTCTGTCTGCTCTGTGCCATAGCATCCAAGGTTTGAGCCCAGATTTAAATTACTGAAATTGTGTATTTGACTTGACAGGTTTTAGGGAATTTATATCCTCCCCAACTAATAACCCATTTTCTTACACTGGTACCTTACAAAATATGTCCTTAGCATATTAAGCTTCAAGGCACTCGCTGCATAATTGTCCCACATTAGCATGATGCCTCCAGCCCCTAAAAAATCACTCTATTGTTTTGACAGTGTGGTTCTGTCACTTTCTCAGAGCCCTTGATTTATCAATCTATTGTGGCCAAAAGAGAAGACTAATACCCTCATTATGAGTGCCCCAATGCCTTACACAACTCCCAAATAAACAATGATCTGAATGTCAGTAGGTTTTGTCTTCTGTTTTCAGTTACAGGTGAGACCTATTGGCCTGCCAGAGCTGTAATGCTGCTGCGTTTGTATTTGAAACTTAACAGTGGCCTGGTACCTAAATGTGGTTGATATGGAGGGCAAAGGATCATGGATGTGATGAAATAGAGAAATACCCTTCGTTTTCCCTTGTAATTCATTTGTTTAGCTGTAAAGTGAACCAATATACCAAGCTAGGTTTTGTATACCATGAATTAATGAAATTAAGACATTTATGCTACAAAAAAGGATGATGATTAAATATACTTTTCATATGCAAAGTAGTCCCTGCTGCATTCCAATGGAAGCACTTTTTGGAAGGCGGGAGGATATATCTAAATAACAAATACGATGAGAGCAAGGCTAAACTAATCCTCTGGGCTGATCCACAATGTGATTATCAATCTCTAAAGCCAGTGACTGTAGGGAAGTCATTCAAACAACCCGACGGTTTGGACAGAAGTGACCCAAAACGCACTTTCTGCCTGAAATACATTTTGCACACTCCTGATATTGGTTTACTACAGTGACAAGAAACAGGAACAAGCGGCCTAAACACAGATGTCCATATTAACGCAGTGTAAAAGGAAAACAGAACTATGGGGGTTATTACAACTTTGGAGGAGGTGTTAATCCGTCCCAAAAGTGACGGTAAAGTGACGGATATACCACCAGCCGTATTACGAGTCCATTATATCCTATGGAAATCGTAATACGGCTGGTGGTATATCCGTCACTTTACAGTCACTTTTGGGACGGATTAACACCTCTTCCAAAGTTGTAATAACCCCCTAAATTCTGATTCCTGTATACTTTTACATTGGCGCATATTTAAAGTATTAAAATATAGGTCACTTTCTGTAAGGGTGAAATGATTTTTCCAAACCAGTTGCACAGTAAAATTATATCACAGATGAAAAACCGTGGCTAGTAATACCAGCAAAATTTGAGTGGTAATTGTGTAGCAAAACATGTAGATAATGGTAACAACGAGTAATCTCCACTCTTTGAAAATCAGTGTAAATATGTAAAAAACACATTTGCCTTTACCCTCTTATAATAAATGGAATACTGTAATCCCTCTATAAAAACCTGCCTCTAATTGCCCTATTGCAGGCACCTTGTGACACATCTAGTTACCCTCAATCAAAAAATTATGTACATTTGAACAGTTGAAGTCTGATGTCAAAATGTCTGCTGCCCAGAGACAGCAGTAAGGTTGAAAGGCTGGAGACAAAGCATAATTAAAGCTGCTCTTTAAGAAGCTAAAAACGAAACAGGTATTTCCTTCTTCTGCTCTGTTTTTCGAGATGAATATTTATGAGTAGAAGGGAAATATTAATGACAACACGTTAATTGTATGCACATTTTAGGTAATTAGAGAAAAGATAGGATCTTTCTGCATGCTTTTATTCATTCCAGAAGCCACAACATTATGGGGGTTTTTACAACTTTGGAGGAGGTGTTAATCCGTCCCAAATGTGACGGATATACCACCAGCCATATTACGAGTTCCATAGGATATAATGGACTCGTAATACGGCTGGTGGGATATCCGTCACTTTACCGTCACTTTTGGGACGGATTAACAGCTCCTCCAAAGTTGTAATAACCCCCTATATGTTTAAAAATCTGATTTGAATCAAACCAATTTTTAAAGCTTTTTTCACAAGTACCTAACAGTTTTTTTTTGTGTGCTTAATTTTGCACTAGATATTCTACTTTTAATGTTCATGGTTGCAAACATGCTATCACACACAAAGGATTTAAGTGGTTTGTGGGAGAGGGGATGAATTGACCAATAAATTACTTCCATCAAAATATTAAAAGGACATTGCAACTCACCTTGGAGTTCTATGACTTTATAAAACAAGCATTGGCAAAGCCAATAGGTCTTGCCTTTGCGTGTCTGTTTTTTTAGCCATGTTGTGCAACTGCACAGTTGCTGTTCAGCATCACTAAAAGTAAAAAATGTGCTATGACATGGCCAAACCTGGCTGCCTTATATCTTTTATTAAACTTTCACCCATGTTGCTTTGCATCCACGCAGCTGTAAATCACAGCAAAGAAAACATGGACAAATAGCTATACCATTTAGCTTTCAATTATTTTCAGCCATGTTGTACAGCTGTGTGCTTGCTGTGCTGTATGGTTTAAAGTAATAAGAAAGCGCTATGACATGGCCAGCATTGACTGTGTCATAGAACTTTTTTTTGTACTTTCAGGCGAGGTGTGAAATGCTGCTCTCATCAATGTTCACTGCAATAAAAGATGTACTTATCCTATTGCTCTCTTTAAAGCACATAACAGCCTTAAGTAGGTGTGTCACCATTACGGGACGTATCCCTGCCTGCAGGAGCAAAGCCCACAGGCAACCTCCAAAGCAGCACAGAGGCCAGCTACCATATATTCCACTGGCACAGGCGGCCTCCTTTGAGGCTTAAAGGCGGGTGACATCACTATGATCTTTGAGTAAGTACTGTTTATACTTAGGATCTAATCCTGCCCTTCCTTCAAAACTGCCAATACAGCACGGCAAACATCAATGAGATCAGGAGCTTGGAGCTGCTCAACTTGGGCCAGTGGGACTTTGAGCAGAGATTACAGTATTGTGGTCAATGTGTTAATTGCACTTTATGTGTGCGGTTATTCTGCACGATATGGACAGACATTATTGCCCAAGCAGGGACGGTGTCTGGTTAACAGCCTAAGATTCTGGGTAAATCACTAAATCTCCCTGTGCCCAGAGACAAAAAATGAAATGAATGTCAACTTGTGCAATGTAAATGGTGCTTGTGTAAAGCGCACCAAAACCGTTGGATCTGGTTGGGTTTGCGCTATATAAAAAATACCACAAAGAAAAGAAGTAGTGGGAGATATTTGAGGCAATATGTTTCTTTTTTGCACTTGTTCGGTAATTTTAGGAAAGTTAGAATATTTCTGCATGTTTCTACCCATTCTGAGCTACTGCACATTTTTAAAAAAAGGCCTGACTTCTATTAAACTGGTTCAAATGTATTTTTACAATAAAAATGAACAGGCATTTCGATGTGTTTAATTTTGCACTAGAGATTCAATTTTTATTTTTCATGTTTGCAAACATGCTTTCTCTTTCATTTGAAAGAGCTACGCACCAAGGATTTAAGTGGTTTGCGAGAAAGGTGATAAAGTGAGCACATATTATAAGGATTAAAGTACCTACTGTCATACATGGTAAGGATATTGCAAGTCAGCTCAGAGTTCCATAACCTAATAAAGAATTCAGCCTTTGGCTTTGTTTCTCTATATTTAGCATGGAACTCCTTGGTGACTTGCAATATTTTTATAATGCTTAGCAGTCCCCTGTGTTAAAGAAATGTCATAACCGCTCAGCTGTATTAAGTTGTTACAGTTGAGATCTGATGTCACTATTCCACCAAACAGGTGGTGTGGGGGTAAGGTCACAGAGCATAATTATTGTGTTTTTTCCGTCTTTTGTTATGTTTTTCTAGATGAACTGTGATAAGCAGAAATTATATATTTATGACAATATGTTTATTTATTCTATGCATTAGTAACTGCATGAAAGATACAATCGCTGCATGTTTCTATGCATTCTGAGCTAAAGCATTTTTTCTTTTAATATTACTTGTACTAAAGGGGTTCCAATATCTTTTTGCAACGATATCTAACCGTTTTGGTGTGTTTAAGGGGTGTTCTAATATCTTTTTGCAACAATATTTAACCGTTTTTGTGTGTTTAATTTTGCACTAGGGATTCTAATTGTATTCTTCATGCTTACAAACAGCTTATCTCTTTCATATGAAAGAGAATCACACCAAGGATATTAGTGATGTGTGAGAAGGTTTATAGTATGACAATGTATTATAGTGACTAGGATACACCCTTCCATACATCTTAAACAATATTGTAAGCCACCTAGCAGTTCTGTGACCTTATAAAGCAACTCTGTCTTTGCCATCCTTCATTTATATGCTCACAAACTTTTCAGTGACTTGCAATATCCACAAAATGTAGGACAGGTGGTCTTTTTTCTCATATATAATACAAGGGGCCTGTTTTAAAGTCCATCTCTAATTTCCTTATTACAGATGACGTGTAAAACATTTCTTCACCTGTAATAAAGAAATGATGTCGCTGCTCAACTGTAATACATTATTACAGTCGAGTTCTGACATCTCTGCCAGAACTAGTGGGAAGTATTTGAAACACGGGTCACGGAGCATAATTGTAGCTCCAATTTGAACAAGGAAAACAGGAACTTGCAATTCTTTATTTGAAATGCTTTTCTGAAATGAAAAGCTGTTTAGCAGAAAGGAGATATTTATGACAATATGTTTATTTTTCGCAATACTGGTCATTAGACGAAAAGCTCTATCTTTTCAAACTGCACGTTGTAAATTTTACTTTCATGAAACTGGTCCTAATGCCTTTTGGTAAATGCTACTAATTGCTTTTTGGGGTGTTAAATTTCACGGTATGTGTTCTGCTTTTATTCTTTGTGTCTGCAATGCACGATTTATGCAGTTTGTGGGCAGGGTGATGGTGTCACCATGTACTATAAGGAATACAATACTCTTTGTCATACAATAAAAGGATGCTGCGTGTCTCCCGGGAGTTCCATGACCTTATAAAGGAATTTCACTTTTCATTGGTGACAAGCAACATAATTATTATATTATATGGCAGGAACTTTACACACACACATATATATATATATATATATATATATATATATATATATATATATATATATATATATATATATATATAAAATGTGTGTTTGTCGTTGCCAATAATCCACACACATGGCTGCTAAATAATGTTCAGTGACATTACCGCGTTATTCCCCATTTTACCCATCTGAAACGTAAATCAGGAGGTAGTACAACTTTAGTGTCCTTGGCCATTATCCACGAATCTCACGTTAGATAAACAATGGGAAGTCGAACATGAAGTATCAGACATTTACATGAATGTGCCCATTCGTGCTACAAATTAAGAAAGATTAGGCGTTTGTTTTCTCTGTCATTAGTTACTGCAGTTTGGTAGCGTTAAGTAAATAATCTGTTGTCGTGAATTATAAGCTGGTCCTGTATCGAGTTAACCAAGGGTATCCCGACTGAAACTGTGCTCCCTCCTGACCCACTGACCCTTATCAGTGTTGGGATTTCACCAGCCCACACCTCCTCTTCTGGTGTGCCCCCAAAACTCTACATGGCACATTATGGGCCAGATCTAAGAGAAAATGATGGTGCACTTCACTGCGCCAAATTTGGCAGCGTCGCACACGTCATTTTCAAAATGAAGGCATGTGCTGTATTTACAATAATACGGCGCACTCCTGTGTGTCCTCCTGTGATGGCACAACATTTTTCTGCCGCCTGCCAACGCAACCACCCTTGCACCATAGTGCAAAGATGGCTGCATGCATTGAGGGGAGATTGTTTTTGTGCAGGAAGGGACACCTTCGTCCTCAAAAGCAGCCTTCAATGGCGATTTGCTCTAAAATTCAGCACATATAGAAAGAGCAAAAAATGAGGGGAAATGAAAGCATTTCTCCTTGTTGTGTCACTCTAACACCACCCCTGGAGTGGCATTAGATTTTTGCACTGCGGCAGGTTTATGAAAACTCGTAAATCTGAGACATTTTCAAAATGCAATGGGTGTTGCTGTGGCACGCCCACAGCAACACACTTTGCACGACCTTTCCATGCAAAGTGCTGCATGTGAAGGGGCTGTATTTTCAAAGTGGCGTTAAGCCACAAAAAGTGGCTTAATGCCACCTTGTAAATACGGTGCAGTGCATAGCGCCACCGGAGCGTCACAAAAAGTGACGCTCCAGTGGCGCTAGGGGCTCTCAAATATGCCCCTATGTTTATTGTCCCACTCCTTCAGGTAAGTTGTTTTCAGTCTGGGTAAAATGTCCCCTTTGAGTTTCTTTCAGTAGAATTTTCATAGGATGAGTACAATGAGCTTGGTTGGCACAATAGGGTGAGCACTTCACACACGTAGGTCATGTGTTTGTGCACTCTCTGCATACTGAACATGGCTGTTACGCTAACTTCCAAATGTGGGGCGTAAAAACAATAATTATGCCCATGCACACCCCATGTACAAGATTGTGATAGAAATTACCAAACAAAATAGGGTGTACAACACTGCAGGTGTCGCGTAGGCTCTCATTATTCTAATGAGACTACTGGATTTGAGCAGCAGAATCGCCTGCGGTGTGGGAGACTGAGTCTTAACCCACTACAGGTGACACCTGTCACCCCAATCCGGGTTTTGCTCCGGCTAACTAGCAGTGCCTCATCTCTACCCAAGAGCAGGGATGATTGGGCAGTCGAGTGCATGACACAATTGACTCCTCAGGGAAATCGTGGTCACTCAGATCTCATTCGTTTCTCACAGTTACATTAATCTCACATATACAATGACAAGCAGAGGCAGTATATGTTTCAATAAGGTTTTAATGAAGAGACTGCATCTTAGTAAATAAAGCATGTACTGCAATAACCAGAACGATAAAGCTTGACAGGATTAAAATTGTGACAAGGAGAGTAAAGCATAGAAATAACGCTACCATATTGTCACCAGAGTCAAATAGACTAATTCCTACCTAGGCTATATTAGAGCACAGCATGTTAAGCTCTAGTTCTGCCCTTCAGGTTCCCCTGGGAAGACATCATCCCCCATACCTGAGCAACGGCCTGAAGTCTGCATAAGCAGTAGTAGCGAAGTGTTCAGCAATCAGCATACAGTCGTGGTCCTCTGGCTGGAATCTACCTCTAACGTGTGTGGGGCAAGAAAGTGTTTTTATAATAAAACAACTGATGTTCTGAGAAAATGTCCCTGTGTAAGGATGTGTCTTTCTATGAATACCAGAGACAAAACATTCACCACGTTCACTGGCAACCTATCTTACTGTAACCTTGAGAGAAGCACAGAGTGCTTGTTTAAGAACACAGTGCTGGCCTAAGCAAAGAATAGCTAGATATAGAGAAATAAAACAAGACCACAAATGTGGCTATTGCTAAAATAATAAATGAAGCTGAATAAAATATATCTAGGTTAAAGTGCACAGCAGCAGGCCTAGTGTGCCAAAATAACTTGCATGGAGCTATAACTAAAATGGCTACACAACACCTTCCACTTGCCGGTTGAAGGTACTAAAACTCAACCTTAGATATATATATATATATATATATATATATATATATATATATATATATATATATATATATATATATATATATGTGTATATATATATATATATATATATATATATATATATATATATATAGAAAGGTCAATAATGACAAGTTAAAAGGACACTTGAGCATATATAAAAGGACAATTTAAAAACATGTCCAGTCCGTTGTTTCACCCTGACAAGCCTGTGCTTGTGAGCGGTGTACACGTGTCACAAAAATGCGAGGCACCCACTCAATTTCACAGGCTCTAGCATGGATGTAGCCACATATGCATGAAAGGACATCTCCCCATAAATACTGAATAGCGATCACAGAGTGTATGTTGCACATATCAGGGTGGATCAGAGCGTAAAATGCAAAGCAAGACTAAGCAAGCAAGGGACTTCTCAACAGCCATCACAAGGTGGGCAACACGAGGCATGTTGTTCCAGCACCGTCCCAGACCAAACATCACTAGGGGCTACCTTCAATATAGCAGGAGAGGCATGACTTTATTTGTAAGAAAATAAGTGATAAAGGCCAAGGATTTTATTAGGATTGCTGGAACATTTTCACCCTTCGCAGGAATCAATGCTCATGGAGGCCGACTGCCCTTTGGACCCTGTGATACAGTGTGGTAGAACCATGCAACTCAATTTCAATGCAAACCAATTAAATTAAACAGTATGATCCATTTGGCCATACAGGGAATACTCTTGTCAGGAATAAAGTTAAGGGATTTATCACAAACTCAAGCTCAATATCATATAAACAACTAGCAAGACAGAGTTATAAAGATACAGAATTACCAAGGTTTGCCCAAGGTGATGAAATAGATTCAGGAGGACTAACATTAATAAAACTAAACATTCAATAAGCAAGGTACAGAACATTAACACTATTAGTTGTGATATAGAAATCACACGCTGTTTAGGCTTACCACGCATTAGTCAGTTTCAAATTATCAAAGTTATAGTTTTCAGCTGAGCAAAGGGAAACATTAGCAATAGCCAAATGAAAGATTAACGTGTGGGGCGGAACACATGCAGGCAAAAGGCAAAAAGAAAAAAAAGGGCATAATAATTTGGAAAAAGGAAATCTCGGGCAACAAGGTACTAACTATGGTGGGTAAAAGATAAGTAAAAAGGGAACTTGTCAGCATGTTAGAAGCTCGATCAAGAGTCTTCTGCAGGAGTTAGGAAGAAAGTTTCTATGTCTTAGTGGGTCATCTCAAAGGGGAGATGCAGAGAGGAAGATGTCTCTCCAAGGGTCTCAGCATTCATAGATTCTCCATCAGCAAGCTTCAGGATATCCGGATATCTGACTAAAGTCCAACTGGTCCTCAATATATTAAGGTTCATTAAGCAATCTGATTCGCTCTGAAAGACAGTCCATGTTACATTGAAGGGGCATCATCCAATAATAATCAATAACATGACTCCAGATTACATCAACATCAATTTCCAGGTCTGCCATCCGAACCTCATCAAATCCATGTCGCTCCACACAGAAGCACAGTATAATTTGTCAGTCCATTGCTCAGGATGTACCAAAATCAAGGACAAAGCTAGTCTTCTCATGGGAACAAAGTCTAAAAGAAAGATAATGTTATGAAAATGAATCAGCATTTCTTGCACGGTCATAGAATACAAACTTAGCCGGCCTCTCTTAGGTTTATGCAAGTGAATGATAGCAATACATCTAATTAATGTGTTTTAATAATCACAATTGTAATTTGCAAACTTATGAATTCAACAGTAATAATGCTTTATTAATATTCATGTTCTATTCCATTTAAACTAAAAGACAATACATTTCAACTGATGTAATGCAGAATTACATTTCTTTAGTTTTACACACATATTTAAATCATTAATCATTTGAAATTTAAGATTGTTTCAATACATTCTGTTAGTCTGGGGTCTAAAATACAACATAATAACAATTAAATCCTGCAAACATTTAATTTATGAGCAACACCACGAGGGTTTTAAACACTAGTTTAAATAAAATTGCTTCTCATGACATCTTTCTAAATTCAAATTATTAGTACTTTGGTTAACATAATCCATGTATTGTTGACTTCTGTGACATGAGGGATAGTGCTAAAATTTCAACTGCGTCATGACCCCATGCCTGAGCTACTAAACTGGGGAGGGTAGTTTCCAGATAAAAACGATTCCTAGTATTGCTTTCACATCATTCCTCCTTTTCCACCACCCTACTCTGCCTGTCTTGCATTCCTGCAGGTTATTTTTCTTTCCCATGTCCTGCTGTCTTTCTCTTCCTTCTTCCTACATTTACCTTTTCTCTCTTGCTCTGGGTTAAAGTCTATTGACAAATTTCCTGGTTGCCAGAAATCATTACACATGCCACACATGAATACTTTAGATTTGGATGTATTTAGCTTGGTGCCATTAGTAAGCATCCACACCTTGAAAGCTTTCACCAACAGTACAGCCTAGCGAGATAATAGCTGGGGAGAAAGCACACAGAGGAGATGGGAACGACTGATATGACGCAGAATCTGTCAGTGAGGAAGAAATCAGTCCAGTTAAGTACAGTTTCTTGCACTCGTGTGTTGTCATGTGTCTGTAGCTAAGGTAGGCAAAGGAACAATGTTTGGGGCTGAAACAATTAGCTGTGCTCCTAATGAGACCAGGTGTGCTTGCAGTGTGGGACCCAACAGTACTAGAATTGGGGAAACTGAGGCCTAGATTTATACTCTGTTTGCACTGAATTAGCCTCATTTTTTTAACGCTAATTTAGTGCTAATTTAACTCCATATTTATATTAGAGTTAAAGTAATTTTTGGGATGCGTGAACCTAGCTTGCGTCATTGAGATGTAAGGTATGCGTTCCCGTCCAAAACATTTCTCTAAGGGCCAGATGTATGAAAAAAGCCTTTTGCGAATCGGAAAATGATTCGCAAAATGCAATGTATCATATTTGCGATTCAGTAATAGCGATTTCTTAAAAATCGCAAATGCTATTACCGAATCGAAAATTGCGATACAGCCCCCATTCACATCTATGGGCCTGTCGGCCCATGTGTGCGAATTTTTTGCATGTCCCAAATTGCGAATTCCTAACTGGAATTTGCAATTTTGGGAAATGCAAATTCCAGGGTGATGGGGGCCTAAGGCCCCCTCTGCTGCACCCCAAAACATTTTTTAACAACATGAAAGGTGCACACATGCCAAAAGGGCATGTGTGCTTTACATGTAAATTTTAAAAATGCATTTTAAATGGTGCATTTCTTGATAGAGAGTCGCAATTATTTAGAGAGTCGCAATTTGCGACTCTCTAAACAGGGTCGCAATTTTAAGGAATCGCTATTTTAGCATTTCCTTAAAATTGCATTCAGAATGCCTTTAACCCCTTCTGTGCCGCGGACGTAGTGGTTACGTTACTGCGGGTCGTTCCCTTAAGGGGCAATATATATTTAGGCCGTTTCTGCCCCCCTTGGGGACAGATTGGCCTTTTTTGATGAGGCCAATCTGCCCCCAAGGGGGGCAGAAACCATTAGACACCAGGGAGTTTTTTTTTCCCGCAAATTTTACGTAACGGGAGCGACCCCTTGGGCAAGGGTCGCTCCCAGGGGGGGCATTTTTTTGGGAAGGCCTTTTCTGCCCCCCCTGGGGGCAGAAACCTCTAGGCACCAGGGATCATTTCTTTTTTTTTTTCTTTTTGTTATGTTTTCTTTTTTTTTTAGGTGGGGAGCGACCCCTTAGGCAAGGGTCGCTCCCCTAGGGGGCAAATTATATTTAGGCCATTTCTGCCCCCCTTGGGGGCAGATTGGCCTATTTTGATGAGGCCAATCTGCCCCCAAGGGGGGCAGAAACCATTAGACGCCAGGGAGTTTTTTTTTTTTTGCGTGAATTTCACGCAAGGGGAGCGACGCCTTAGGCAAGGGTCGCTCCCTGGGGGGGGGGATTATTTTAGGCCTTTTCTGCCCCCCTGGGGGGTAGATCAGCCTATTTTGATTTGGCTGATCTGCCCCCAAGGGGGGCAGAAACCACTAGGCACCAGGGATTTTTTTGTTTTTTTGTTTTACAGATGGGGAGCGACCCCTTGGACAAGGGTCGCTCCCCTGGAGGGGCAAAATGTATTTAGGCCATTTCTGCCCGCTTTGGGGGCAGATCGGCTGATTTTAGGTCAATCTGCCCCCAAGGGGGGCAGAAACCACTAGGCACCAGGGATCTTTTTTTTGCGCCGTCACGCAAGGGGAGCGACCTTGTAGGCAAGGGTCGTTCCCTGGGGGGAGGGGAGGTAGGGGGGGCAAAATTATTTTAGGCCATCTCTGCCCCCCCTGGGGCAGATCGGCCTATTGGTATTAGGCCGATCTACCCCCACGGGGGGCAGAAACCTCTAGGCGCCAGGGCAATTTTTTTTTTTGTGTTTTTGTTTTTGTTTGTTTGTTTTTTTAGAGATGGGGAGCGACCCATCAGACAAGGGTCGCTCCCCTGGGGGGCAAACTGTGTTTAGACCATTTCTGCCCCCCTTGGGGGCAGATTGGTCGATTTTAGGTCAATCTGCCCCAAGGGGGCAGAAACCACTAGGCACCGGGGATTTGTTTTTTGGCGCCAATGTCACGCAGGGGGAGCGACCCCGTAGGCAAGGGTCGCTCCCGGGGGGGCTGGGGGTTCGGGGGGCAAATTTATTTTAGGCCATTTCTGCCCCCCCTGGGGCAGATCGGCCTATTATTAGGCCGATCTGCCACCAGGGGGAGGCAGAAACCTCTAGGCGCCAGGGCAATTTTTTTTTGTGTTTTTTTTTTGTATGTTTGTTTTTTTAGAGATGGGGAGCGACCCATCAGGCAAGGTTCGCTCCCCTGGGGGGAAAACTGTGTTTAGACCATTTCTGCCCCCCTTGGGGGCAGATTGGTCGATTTTAGGTCAATCTGCCCCCAAGGGGGCAGAAACCACTAGGCACCGGGGATTTGTTTTTTTGGCGCCAATGTCACGCAGGGGGAGCGACCCCATAGGCGAGGGTCTCTCCTGGTGGGGGGGTGGGGGTTGGGGATGCAAATTTATTTTCGGCCATTTCTGCCCCCCTGGGGGAAGATCGGCCTATTATTAGGCCGATCTGCCACCAGGGGGGGGCAGAAACCTCTAGGCCCCAGGGCAAATTTTTTTTGTGTTATTTTTTTTTGTATGTTTGTTTTTTTAGAGATGGGGAGCGACCCATCAGGCAAGGGTCGCTCCCCTGGGGGGCAAACTGTATTTAGACCATTTCTGCCCCCCTTGGGGGCAGATTGGTGGATTTTAGGTCAATCTGCACCACGGGGGCAGAAACCACTAGGCACCGGGGATTTTTTTTTTGGCGCCAATGTCACGCAGGGGGAGCGACCCCGTAGGCAAGGGTCACTCCTGGTGGGGGGTGGGGGTTGGGGATGCAAATTTATTTTAGTCCATTTCTGCCCCCCCTGGGGGCAGATCGGCCTATTATTAGGCCGATCTGCCACCAGGGGGGGCAGAAACCTCTAGGCACCAGGGCAAATGTTTTGTGTGTGTTTTTTTTTTTTTGTATGTTTGTTTTTTTAGAGATGGGGAGCGACCCATCAGGCAAGGGTCGCTCCCCTGGAGGGCAAACTGTATTTAGACCATTTCTGACCCCCTTGGGGGCAGATTGGTCGATTTTAGGTCAATCTGCCCCAAGGGGGCAGAAACCACTAGGCACCGGGGATTTGTTTTTTGGCGCCAATGTCACGCAGGGGGAGCAGAAACCACTAGGCACCGGGGATTTGTTTTTTGGCGCCAATGTCACGCAGGGGGAGCGACCCCGTAGGCAAGGGTCGCTCCTGGGCAGGGGGGGATTGGGGGGGGTCAAATTTATTTTAGGGCATTTCCCCCCCCCCGGGCCGGCTGAGCTAGAGGCCAAAATCCACAGGTAGGCACTTTGCAAAAAACACCTCTGTTTTCTGTGAAAAAATATGTTGTGTCCACGTTGTGTTTTGGGCCATTTCCTTTCGTGGGCGCTAGGCCTACCCACACAAGTGAGGTACCATTTTTATGGAGAGACTTAGGGGAACGCTGGGTGGAAGGAAATTTGTGGCTCCTCCCAGATTCCAGAACTTTCTGTCACCGAAATGAGAGGAAAAAGTGTTTTTTGGCCAAATTTTGATGTTTGCAAAGGATTCTGGGTAACAGAACCTGGTCAGAGCCCCGCAAATCACCCCATCTTGGATTCCCCTAGGTCTCTAGTTTTCAAAAATGCACTGGTTTGCTAGGTTTCCCCAGGTGCCGGCTGAGCTAGAGGCCAAAATCCACAGGTAGGCACTGTTTTCTATGAAAAAATGTGATGTGTCCACGTTGTGTTTTGGGCCATTTCCTGTCGCGAGCGCTAGGCCTACCCAAACAAGTGAGGTATCATTTTTATCAGGAGACGTGGGGGAACGCTGGGTGGAAGGAAATTTGTGGCTCCTCTCAGATTCCAGAACTTTCTGCCACAGAAATGTGAGGAACATGTGTTTTTTTAGCCAAATTTTGAGGTTTGCAAAGGATTCTGGGTAACAGAACCTGGTCCGAGCCACACAAGTCACCCCATCTTGGATTTCCCTAGGTCTCTAGTTTTCAGAAATGCACAGGTTTGGTAGGTTTCCCTAGGTGGCGGCTGAGCTACAGGCCAAAATCTACAGGTAGGCACTTTGCAAAAAACACCTCTGTTTTCCTTCAAAAATTTGGCTGTGTCCACGTTGCGCTTTGGGGCGTTTCCTGTCGCGGGCGCTAGGCCTACCCACACAAGTGAGGTATCATTTTTATCGGGAGACGTGGGTGAATGCTGGGTGGAAGGAAATTTGTGGCTCCTCTCAGATTCCAGAACTTTCTGCCACAGAAATTTGAGGAACATGTTTTTTTAGCCAAATTTTGAGGTTTGCAAAGGATTCTGGGTAACAGAACCTGGTCCGAGCCACACAAGTCACCCCATCTTGGATTCCCCTAGGTCTCTAGTTTTCAGAAATGGACAGGTTTGGTAGGTTTCCCTAGGTGGCGGCTGACCTACAGGCCAAAATCTACAGGTAGGCACTTTCCAAAAAACACCTCTGTTTTCCTTCAAAAATGTGGCTGTGTCCACGTTGCGCTTTGGGGCGTTTCCTGTCGCGGGCGCTAGGCCTACCCACACAAGTGAGGTATCATTTTTATCGGGAGACGTGGGGGAACGCTGGGTGGAAGGAAATTTGTGGCTCTTCTCAGATTCCAGAACTTTCTGCCACAGAAATGTGAGGAACATGTGTTTCTTTAGCCAAATTTTGAGGTTTGCGATGGATTCTGGGTAACAGAACCTGGTCCGAACCACACATGTCACCCCATCTTGGATTCCCCTAGGGCTCTAGTTTTCAGAATTGCACAGGTTTGGTAGGTTTCCCTAGGTGGCGGCTGAGCTACAGGCCAAAATCTACAGGTAGGCACTTTGCAAAAAACACCTCTGTTTTCCTTCAAAAATTTGGCTGTGTCCACGTTGCGCTTTGGGGCGTTTCCTGTCGCGGGCGCTAGGCCTACCCACACAAGTGAGGTATCATTTTTATCGGGAGACGTGGGGGAACACTGGGTGGAAGGAAATTTGTGGCTCCTCTCAGGTTCCAGAACTTTCTGCCACAGAAATGTGAGGAACATGTGTTTTTTTAGCCAAATTTTGAGGTTTGCAAAGGATTCTGGGTAACAGAACCTGGTCCGAGCCACACAAATCACCCCATCTTTGATTCCCCTAGGTCTCTAGTTTACAGAAATGCACAGGTTTGGTAGGTTTCCCTAGGTGGCAGCTGAGCTACAGGCCAAAATCTACAGGTAGGCACTTTGCAAAAAACACCTCTGTTTTCCTTAAAAAATGTGGCTGTGTCCACGTTGCGCTTTGGGGCGTTTCCTGTCGCGGGCGCTAGGCCTACCCACACAAGTGAGGTATCATTTTTATCGGGAGACGTGGGGGAACGCTGGGTGGAAGGAAATTTGTGGCTCCTCTCAGATTCAGAACTTTCTGCCACAGAAATGTGAGGAACATGTGTTTTTTTAGCCAAATTATGAGGTTTGCAAAGGATTCTGGGTAACAGAACCTGGTCCGAGCCACACAAGTCACCCCATCTTGGTTTCCCCTAGGTCTCTAGTTTTCAGAAATGCACAGGTTTGGTAGGTTTCCCTAGATGGCGGCTGAGCTACAGGCCAAAATCTACAGGTAGGCACTTTGCAAAAAACACCTCTGTTTTCCTTCAAAATTTGGCTGTGTCCACGTTGCGCTTTGGGGCGTTTCCTGTCGCGGGCGTTAGGCCTACCCACACAAGTGAGGTATCATTTTTATCGGGAGACGTGGGGGAACACTGGGTGGAAGGAAATTTGTGGCTCCTCTCAGGTTCCAGAACTTTCTGCCACAGAAATGTGAGGAACATGTGTTTTTTTAGCCAAATTTTGAGGTTTGCAAAGGATTCTGGGTAACAGAACCTGGTCCGAGCCACACAAGTCACCCCATCTTGGATTCCCCTAGGTCTCTAGTTTACAGAAATGCACAGGTTTGGTAGGTTTCCCTAGGTGGCGACTGAGCTACAGGCCAAAATCTACAGGTAGGCACTTTGCAAAAAACACCTCTGTTTTCCTTCAAAATTTGGCTGTGTCCACGTTGCGCTTTGGGGCGTTTCCTGTCGCGGGCGCTAGGCCTACCCACACAAGTGAGGTATCATTTTTATCGGGAGACATGGGGGAACGCTGGGTGGAAGGAAATTTGTGGCTCCTCTCAGATTCAGAACTTTCTGCCACAGAAATGTGAGGAACATGTGTTTTTTTAGCCAAATTTTGAGGTTTGCAAAGGATTCTGGGTAACAGAACCTGGTCCGAGCCACACAAGTCACCCCATCTTGGTTTCCCCTAGGTCTCTAGTTTTCAGAAATGCACAGGTTTGGTAGGTTTCCCTAGATGGCGGCTGAGCTACAGGCCAAAATCTACAGGTAGGCACTTTGCAAAAAACACCTCTGTTTTCCTTCAAAATTTGGCTGTGTCCACGTTGCGCTTTGGGGCGTTTCCTGTCGCGGGCGCTAGGCCTACCCACACAAGTGAGATATCATTTCTATCGGGAGACGTGGGGGAACGCTGGGTGGAAGGAAATTTGTGGCTCCTCCCAGATTCCAGAACTTTCTGCCACAGAAATGTGAGGAACATGTGTTTTTTTAGCCAAATTTTGAGGTTTGCAAAGGATTCTGGGTAACAGAACCTGGTCCGAGCCACACAAGTCACCCCATCTTGGATTCCCCTAGGTCTCTAGTTTACAGAAATGCATAGGTTTGGTAGGTTTCCCTAGGTGGCGGCTGAGCTACAGGCCAAAATCTACAGGTAGGCACTTTGCAAAAAACACCTCTGTTTTCCTTCAAAAATTTGGCTGTGTCCACGTTGCACTTTGGGGCGTTTCCTGTCGCGGGCGCTAGGCCTACCCACACAAGTGAGGTATCATTTTTATAGGGAGACATGGGGGAACTCTGGGTGGAAGGAAATTTGTGGCTCCTCTCAGATTCCAGAACTTTCTGCCACAGAAATGTGAGGAACAAGTGTTTTTTTAGCCAAATTTTGAGGTTTGCGAAGGATTCTGGGTAACAGAACCTGGTCCGAACCACACAAGTCACCCCATCTTGGATTCCCCTAGGTCTCTAGTTTTCAGAAATGCACAGGTTTGGTAGGTTTCCTGTCACGGTTTCGGGCGGGTCTGATCAGGACTCTGGCTGGGACACCCCTTGAGGTCAACGAATATCCTAGAGAGGTAGTGTGCTGGGGCAGAAGAGCAGCTAAAGGCATACACGGAAAGGACAGCTATGGACAGGCACAGGAAACAGGAAAGTAAAAGCAGAGCAACCCTTGTGTGAACAAACAGGAAACGGATTACCAGTGGACAAACATGCTGGGGTTGTACTCAGAGTAAGGCGCAGAACCTCCCACAGTGACAGGGAATCTCAATGCCTCTGTGCAGTTTGCTCTTACAGATAGTCACCCTGCCAGCCCAATAGAAAGGACGCAGCAGAAGTGATTCTGTCTCTGGACCCTAGAGCACAAACAAGGATAGTACTTACATACACAGGACACGCTCTTGTGGATCCAGCTGGAAACACAGTGGCGATTCCTGAGAAAACAGCAATAGCACACTGTCACTGTTAGGCACGAAATACAACGTATAACACTGGACAAGGATGGGGGCTGGAATTGCCTCCTGGAAACCAGGAGCCAACTCCAGTACACAGGAGGACACGTATACACTGGTGAAGACTGATAGAACACTTACCAGACACAAAGAACCAAGAAGAAACAGAAACAGAAGGGAACAAACAAAGAGGCAGAGGCAAGAACTAGGAACAGGCTCAGGCTGAAGCAAAGGCGGGTCTAGGACTTGAAAACAGGGTGCAAACTTCTGGCTGGGACAGACAGGACTGGGAAACTGAGAACAGGCTCTGGCTGGAACAGGCAAGGACAGGACTGGAATACAGGGAGTAGGAAATGAGCAGTAAACAGGACTGGGAAACAGAGAGCAGGTTCAGGCTGAAACAAGGCAGGAGCAGGGCAGAGAAACAGGGAGCAGGCTCTGGAAGAAACAAACAGGTACAAGGCTAAGAAGTAGGGAGCAGACTCTGGCTGGAACAATCAGGAACAGGGCAGAGAAAGAGGAAACAGGATCAAGCTGGAACAGAACAGGAACAGGAACAAAACTGGAACACCATCTGACAAAGGGTCTGTAACTCAAAGGAATTGAAGTCCGATGCACGACGGGGAGCTTGAGGAAATGGCTGCTTATAAGCAGTTCCCAGCTGGGCTGCACAGGAGAGGTCACAGGTGTGTGTAGTTTTGGACACTTGCAAGTCCTGGAGGAGAGGATCCAGTGAAAAGGAGCAACTGGATTTCTCCCATAGAAGACAATGGGAAACAGAATCCGGGTTTTCCTGACTACCAAGCTGTGCATTATGGGATTTGCAGTCCCAAGAAGCAAATGTAGTCCTACACAAGTGTACCATGGAGAAAAGAGAAACAAACAGGAGTCAGCAAGGGACTCTAGATAGGTGTTCAAGGTGATTCCCAGGCTTCCGACAGTCCTCTTACAGCGCCCCCTGGAAATGGGACGACAGAGTCGTAATATTTCCCTAGGTGGCGGCTGAGCTACAGGCCAAAATCTACAGGTAGGCACTTTGCAAAAAACACCTCTGTTTTCCTTCAAAAATTTGGCTGTGTCCACGTTGCGCTTTGGGGCGTTTCCTGTCACGGGCGCTAGGCCTACCCACACAAGTGAGGTATCATTTGTATCGGGAGACGTGGGGGAACGCTGGGTGGAAGGAAATTTGTGGCTCCTCTCAGATTCCAGAACTTTCTGCCACAGAAATGTGAGGAACATGTGTTTTTTTAGCCAAATTTTGAGGTTTGCAAAGGATTCTGGGTAACAGAACCTGGTCCGAGCCACACAAGTCACCCCATCTTGGATTCCCCTAGGTCTCTAGTTTACAGAAATGCACAGGTTTGGTAGGTTTCCCTAGGTGGCGGCTGAGCTACAGGCCAAAATCTACAGGTAGGCACTTTCCAAAAAACACCTCTGTTTTCCTTCAAAAATTTGGCTGTGTCCACGTTGCGCTTTGGGGCGTTTCCTGTCGCGGGCGCTAGGCCTACCCACACAAGTGAGGTATCATTTGTATCGGGAGACGTGGGGGAACGCTGGGTGGAAGGAAATTTGTGGCTCCTCTCAGATTCCAGAACTTTCTGCCACAGAAATGTGAGGAACATGTGTTTTTTTAGCCAAATTTTGAGGTTTGCAAAGGATTATGGGTAACAGAACCTGGTCCGAGCCACACAAGTCACCCCATCTTGGATTCCCCTAGGTCTCTAGTTTACAGAAATGCACAGGTTTGGTAGGTTTCCCTAGGTGGCGGCTGAGCTACAGGCCAAAATCTACAGGTAGGCACTTTCCAAAAAACACCTCTGTTTTCCTTCAAAAATTTGGCTGTGTCCACGTTGCGCTTTGGGGCGTTTCCTGTCGCGGGCGCTAGGCCTACCCACACAAGTGAGGTATCATTTGTATCGGGAGACGTGGGGGAACGCTGGGTGGAAGGAAATTTGTGGCTCCTCTCAGATTCCAGAACTTTCTGCCACAGAAATGTGAGGAACATGTGTTTTTTTAGCCAAATTTTGAGGTTTGCAAAGGATTCTGGGTAACAGAACCTGGTCCGAGGCACACAAGTCACCCCATCTTGGTTTCCCCTAGGTCTCTAGTTTTCAGAAATGCACAGGTTTGGTAGGTTTCCCTAGATGGCGGCTGAGCTACAGGCCAAAATCTACAGGTAGGCACTTTCCAAAAAACACCTCTGTTTTCCTTCAAAAATTTGGCTGTGTCCACGTTGCGCTTTGGGGCGTATCCTGTCGCGGGCGCTAGGCCTACCCACACAAGTGAGGTATCATTTTTATCGGGAGACGTGGGGGAACGCTGGGTGGAAGGAAATTTGTGGCTCCTCTCAGATTCAGAACTTTCTGCCACAGAAATGTGAGGAACATGTGTTTTTTTAGCCAAATTATGAGGTTTGCAAAGGATTCTGGGTAACAGAACCTGGTCCGAGCCACACAAGTCACCCCATCTTGGTTTCCCCTAGGTCTCTAGTTTTCAGAAATGCACAGGTTTGGTAGGTTTCCCTAGATGGCGGCTGAGCTACAGGCCAAAATCTACAGGTAGGCACTTTGCAAAAAACACCTCTGTTTTCCTTCAAAATTTGGCTGTGTCCACGTTGCGCTTTGGGGCGTTTCCTGTCGCGGGCGTTAGGCCTACCCACACAAGTGAGGTATCATTTTTATCGGGAGACGTGGGGGAACACTGGGTGGAAGGAAATTTGTGGCTCCTCTCAGGTTCCAGAACTTTCTGCCACAGAAATGTGAGGAACATGTGTTTTTTTAGCCAAATTTTGAGGTTTGCAAAGGATTCTGGGTAACAGAACCTGGTCCGAGCCACACAAGTCACCCCATCTTGGATTCCCCTAGGTCTCTAGTTTACAGAAATGCACAGGTTTGGTAGGTTTCCCTAGGTGGCGACTGAGCTACAGGCCAAAATCTACAGGTAGGCACTTTGCAAAAAACACCTCTGTTTTCCTTCAAAATTTGGCTGTGTCCACGTTGCGCTTTGGGGCGTTTCCTGTCGCGGGCGCTAGGCCTACCCACACAAGTGAGGTATCATTTTTATCGGGAGACATGGGGGAACGCTGGGTGGAAGGAAATTTGTGGCTCCTCTCAGATTCAGAACTTTCTGCCACAGAAATGTGAGGAACATGTGTTTTTTTAGCCAAATTTTGAGGTTTGCAAAGGATTCTGGGTAACAGAACCTGGTCCGAGCCACACAAGTCACCCCATCTTGGATTCCCCTAGGTCTCTAGTTTTCAGAAATGCACAGGTTTGGTAGGTTTCCTGTCACGGTTTCGGGCGGGTCTGATCAGGACTCTGGCTGGGACACCCCTTGAGGTCAACGAATATCCTAGAGAGGTAGTGTGCTGGGGCAGAAGAGCAGCTAAAGGCATACACGGAAAGGACAGCTATGGACAGGCACAGGAAACAGGAAAGTAAAAGCAGAGCAACCCTTGTGTGAACAAACAGGAAACGGATTACCAGTGGACAAACATGCTGGGGTTGTACTCAGAGTAAGGCGCAGAACCTCCCACAGTGACAGGGAATCTCAATGCCTCTGTGCAGTTTGCTCTTACAGATAGTCACCCTGCCAGCCCAATAGAAAGGACGCAGCAGAAGTGATTCTGTCTCTGGACCCTAGAGCACAAACAAGGATAGTACTTACATACACAGGACACGCTCTTGTGGATCCAGCTGGAAACACAGTGGCGATTCCTGAGAAAACAGCAATAGCACACTGTCACTGTTAGGCACGAAATACAACGTATAACACTGGACAAGGATGGGGGCTGGAATTGCCTCCTGGAAACCAGGAGCCAACTCCAGTACACAGGAGGACACGTATACACTGGTGAAGACTGATAGAACACTTACCAGACACAAAGAACCAAGAAGAAACAGAAACAGAAGGGAACAAACAAAGAGGCAGAGGCAAGAACTAGGAACAGGCTCAGGCTGAAGCAAAGGCGGGTCTAGGACTTGAAAACAGGGTGCAAACTTCTGGCTGGGACAGACAGGACTGGGAAACTGAGAACAGGCTCTGGCTGGAACAGGCAAGGACAGGACTGGAATACAGGGAGTAGGAAATGAGCAGTAAACAGGACTGGGAAACAGAGAGCAGGTTCAGGCTGAAACAAGGCAGGAGCAGGGCAGAGAAACAGGGAGCAGGCTCTGGAAGAAACAAACAGGTACAAGGCTAAGAAGTAGGGAGCAGACTCTGGCTGGAACAATCAGGAACAGGGCAGAGAAAGAGGAAACGATCAAGCTGGAACAGAACAGGAACAGGAACAAAACTGGAACACCATCTGACAAAGGGTCTGTAACACAAAGGAATTGAAGTCCGATGCACGACGGGGAGCTTGAGGAAATGGCTGCTTATAAGCAGTTCCCAGCTGGGCTGCACAGGAGAGGTCACAGGTGTGTGTAGTTTTGGACACTTGCAAGTCCTGGAGGAGAGGATCCAGTGAAAAGGAGCAACTGGATTTCTCCCATAGAAGACAATGGGAAACAGAATCCGGGTTTTCCTGACTACCAAGCTGTGCATTATGGGATTTGCAGTCCCAAGAAGCAAATGTAGTCCTACACAAGTGTACCATGGAGAAAAGAGAAACAAACAGGAGTCAGCAAGGGACTCTAGATAGGTGTTCAAGGTGATTCCCAGGCTTCCGACAGTCCTCTTACAGCGCCCCCTGGAAATGGGACGACAGAGTCGTAATATTTCCCTAGGTGGCGGCTGAGCTACAGGCCAAAATCTACAGGTAGGCACTTTGCAAAAAACACCTCTGTTTTCCTTCAAAAATTTGGCTGTGTCCACGTTGCGCTTTGGGGCGTTTCCTGTCACGGGCGCTAGGCCTACCCACACAAGTGAGGTATCATTTGTATCGGGAGACGTGGGGGAACGCTGGGTGGAAGGAAATTTGTGGCTCCTCTCAGATTCCAGAACTTTCTGCCACAGAAATGTGAGGAACATGTGTTTTTTTAGCCAAATTTTGAGGTTTGCAAAGGATTCTGGGTAACAGAACCTGGTCCGAGCCACACAAGTCACCCCATCTTGGATTCCCCTAGGTCTCTAGTTTACAGAAATGCACAGGTTTGGTAGGTTTCCCTAGGTGGCGGCTGAGCTACAGGCCAAAATCTACAGGTAGGCACTTTCCAAAAAACACGTCTGTTTTCCTTCAAAAATTTGGCTGTGTCCACGTTGCGCTTTGGGGCGTTTCCTGTCGCGGGCGCTAGGCCTACCCACACAAGTGAGGTATCATTTGTATCGGGAGACGTGGGGGAACGCTGGGTGGAAGGAAATTTGTGGCTCCTCTCAGATTCCAGAACTTTCTGCCACAGAAATGTGAGGAACATGTGTTTTTTTAGCCAAATTTTGAGGTTTGCAAAGGATTATGGGTAACAGAACCTGGTCCGAGCCACACAAGTCACCCCATCTTGGATTCCCCTAGGTCTCTAGTTTACAGAAATGCACAGGTTTGGTAGGTTTCCCTAGGTGGCGGCTGAGCTACAGGCCAAAATCTACAGGTAGGCACTTTCCAAAAAACACCTCTGTTTTCCTTCAAAAATTTGGCTGTGTCCACGTTGCGCTTTGGGGCGTTTCCTGTCGCGGGCGCTAGGCCTACCCACACAAGTGAGGTATCATTTGTATCGGGAGACATGGGGGAACGCTGGGTGGAAGGAAATTCGTGGCTCCTCTCAGATTCCAGAACTTTCTGCCACAGAAATGTGAGGAACATGTGTTTTTTAAGCCAAATTTTGAGGTTTGCAAAGGATTCTGGGTAACAGAACCTGGTCCGAGCCACACAAGTCACCCCATCTTGGTTTCCCTAGGTCTCTAGTTTTCAGAAATGCACAGGTTTGGTAGGTTTCCCTAGATGGCGGCTGAGCTACAGGCCAAAATCTACAGGTAGGCACTTTCCAAAAAACACCTCTGTTTTCCTTCAAAAATTTGGCTGTGTCCACGTTGCGCTTTGGGGCGTTTCCTGTCGCGGGCGCTAGGCCTACCCACACAAGTGAGGTATCATTTTTATCGGGAGACGTGGGGGAACGCTGGGTGGACGGAAATTTGTGGCTCCTCTCAGATTCCACAACTTTCTGCCACAGAAATGTGAGGAACATGTGTTTTTTTAGCCAAATTTTGAGGTTTGCAAAGGATTCTGGGTAACAGAACCTGGTCCGAGCCACACAAGTCACCCCATCTTTGATTCCCCTAGGTCTCTAGTTTTCATAAATGCACAGGTTTGGTAGGTTTCCCTAGGTGGCGGCTGAGCTACAGGCCAAAATCTAAAGGTAGGCACTTTGCAAAAAACACCTCTGTTTTCCTTCAAAAATGTGGCTGTGTCCACGTTGCGCTTTGGGGCGTTTCCTGTCGCGGGCGCTAGGCCTACCCACACAAGTGAGGTATCATTTTTATCGGGAGACGTGGGGGAACGCTGGGTGGAAGGAAATTTGTGGCTCCTCTCAGATTCCAGAACTTTCTGCCACAGAAATGTGAGGAACATGTGTTTTTTTAGCCAAATTTTGAGGTTTGCAAAGGATTCTGGGTAACAGAACCTGGTCCGAGCCACACAAGTCACCCCATCTTGGATTCCCCTAGGTCTCTAGTTTTCAGAAATGCACAGGTTTGGTAGGTTTCCCTAAGTGGCGGCTGAGCTACAGGCCAAAATCTACAGGTAGGCACTTTGCAAAAAACACCTCTGTTTTCCTTCAAAAATTTGGCTGTGTCCACGTTGCGCTGTGGGGCGTTTGCTGTCGCGGGCGCTAGGCCTACCCACACAAGTGAGGTATCATTTTTATCGGGAGACGTGGGGGAACGCTGGGTGGAAGGAAATTTGTGGCTCCTCTGAGATTCCAGAACTTTATGCCACAGAAATGTGAGGAACATGTGTTTTTTTAGCCAAATTTTGAGGTTTGCAAAGGATTCTGGGTAACAGAACCTGGTCCGAGCCACACAAGTCACCCCATCTTGGTTTCCCCTAGGTCTCTAGTTTTCAGAAATGCACAGGTTTGGTAGGTTTCCCTAGATGGCGGCTGAGCTACAGGCCAAAATCTACAGGTAGGCACTTTCCAAAAAACACCTCTGTTTTCCTTCAAAAATTTGGCTGTGGCCACGTTGCGCTTTGGGGCGTTTCCTGTCGCGGGCGCTAGGCCTACCCACACAAGTGAGGTATCATTTTTATCGGGAGACGTGGGGGAACGCTGGGTGGAAGGAAATTTGTGGCTCCTCTCAGATTCCACAACTTTCTGCCACAGAAATGTGAGGAACATGTGTTTTTTTAGCCAAATTTTGAGGTTTGCAAAGGATTCTGGGTAACAGAACCTGGTCCGAGCCACACAAGTCACCCAATCTTTGATTCCCCTATGTCTCTAGTTTTCATAAATGCACAGGTTTGGTAGGTTTCCCTAGGTGGCGGCTGAGCTACAGGCCAAAATCTACAGGTAGGCACTTTGCAAAAAACACCTCTGTTTTCCTTCAAAAATGTGGCTGTGTCCACGTTGCGCTTTGGGGCGTTTCCTGTCGCGGGCGCTAGGCCTACCCACACAAGTGAGGTATCATTTTTATCGGGAGACGTGGGGGAACGCTGGGTGGAAGGAAATTTGTGGCTCCTCTCAGATTCCAGAACTTTCTGCCACAGAAATGTGAGGAACATGTGTTTTTTTAGCCAAATTTTGAGGTTTGCAAAGGATTCTGGGTAACAGAACCTGGTCCAAGCCACACAAGTCACCCCATCTTGGATTCCCCTAGGTCTCTAGTTTTCAGAAATGCACAGGTTTGGTAGGTTTCCCTAAGTGGCGGCTGAGCTACAGGCCAAAATCTACAGGTAGGCACTTTGCAAAAAACACCTCTGTTTTCCTTCAAAAATTTGGCTGTGTCCACGTTGCGCTGTGGGGCGTTTGCTGTCGCGGCCGCTAGGCCTACCCACACAAGTGAGGTATCATTTTTATCGGGAGACGTGGGGGAACGCTGGGTGGAAGGAAATTTGTGGCTCCTCTGAGATTCCAGAACTTTATGCCACAGAAATGTGAGGAACATGTGTTTTTTTAGCCAAATTTTGAGGTTTGCAAAGGATTCTGGGTAACAGAACCTGGTCCGAGCCACACAAGTCACCCCATCTTGGTTTCCCCTAGGTCTCTAGTTTTCAGAAATTCACAGGTTTGGTAGGTTTCCCTAGTGGCGGCTGAGCTACAGGCCAAAATCTACAGGTAGTCTCTTTGCAAAAAACACCGCTGTTTTCCTTCAAAAATTTGGCTGTGTCCACGTTGCGCTTTGGGGCGTTTCCTGTCGCGGGCGCTAGGCCTACCCACACAAGTGAGGTATCATTTTTATCGGGAGACGTGGGGGAACGCTGTGTGGAAGGAAATTTGTGGCTCCTCTCAGATTCCAGAACTTTCTGCCACAGAAATGTGAGGAACATGTGTTTTTTTAGCCAAATTTTTAGGTTTGCAAAGGATTCTGGGTAACAGAACCTGGTCCGAGCCACAAAAGTCACCCGTTCTTGGATTCCCCTAGGTCTCTAGTTTTCAGAAATGCACAGGTTTGGTAGGTTTCCCTAGGTGGCGGCTGAACTACAGGCCAAAATCTACAGGTAGGCACTTTGCTAAAAACAGGTCTGTTTTCTGTGATTTGTCCACGATGTGTTTTGGGGCATATCCTGTCGCGGGCGCTAGGCCTACCCACACAAGTGAGGTATCATTTTTATCGGGAGACTTGGGGGAACACAGAATAGCAAAACAAGTGTTATTGCCCCTTGTCTTTCTCTACATTTTTCCCTTCCAAATGTAAGACAGTGTGTAAAAAAGACATCTATTTGAGAAATGCCCTGTAATTCACATGCTAGTATGGGCACCCCGGTATTCAGAGATGTGCAAATAACCACTACTTCTCAACACCTTATCTTGTGCCCATTTTGGAAATACAAAGGTTTTCTTGATAGCTATTTTTTACTCTTTATATTTCAGCAAATGAATTGCTGTATACCCGGCATAGAATGAAAACCCACTGCAGGGTGCAGGTCATTTATTGGCTCTGGGTACCTAGAGTTCTTGATGAACCTACAAGCCCTATATATCCCCGCAACCAGAAGAGTCCAGCATACGTAATGGTATATTGCTTTCGAAAATCTGACATTGCAGGAAAAAGTTACAGAGTAAAACTTAGAGAACAATTTATGTTTTTTTCACCTCAATTTCAATATTTTTCTTTTTCAGTTGTTATTTTCTGTAGGAAACCCTTGTAGGATCTACACAAATTACCCCTTGCTGAATTCAGAATTTTGTCTACTTTTCAGAAATGTTGAGGTTTCTGGGATCCAGCATTGGTTTCATGCCCATTTCTGTCACTGACTGGAAGTAGGCTGAAGCACAAAAAATCGTTAAAATGGGGTATGTCCCAGTAAAATGCCAAAATTGTGTTGAAAAATTGGGTTTTCTGATTCAAGTCTGCCTATTCCAGAAAGCTGGGAAGCTGGTGATTTTATCACCACAAACCCTTTGTTGATGCCCTTTTCAGGGAAAAAACCACAAGCCTTCTTCTGCAGCCCATTTTTCCAATTTTTTTTTTAAAAACGAAATTTTCACTGTTTTTTGGCCAATTTCTTGGCCTCCTTCTGGGGAACCCACAAAGTCTGGGTACCTGTAGAATCCCTAGGATGTTGGAAAAAAAGGACCCAAATTTGGCGTGGGTAGCTTACGTGAACAAAAAGTTATGAGGGCCTAAGCGCGAACTGCTCCAAATAGCCAAAAAAAGGCTCGGCACAGGAGGGGGAAAAGGCCTGGCAGCGAAGAGGTTAATACATTCTGAAAGTGCTTTTTGCATTCGCAAACGGGCATTCGCACCGTTTGCAAATGCAAAAAGCTTTGATACATCTGGCCCTAAGGCCCTGGCGCCTTATTTATCCTTCCAATGCAAAAATGGTGCACGGGAGGGAGACAGGTCTAACTAATGGCGCTAAGCCTGCGTAGTGCCATTATTTAACACCTGGGTCAAGGGGGGGCGTTAGGGGACCTGTGGACCCATTACCATCGTGAAACACCATGGAAAGAGCCCACAGGTGCCCTCCTCAGGCCCCAGGAACACCCCCACCCACACCAGTTGGACACCAGGTAAGTAGAGGTAAGTATTTTTCGTAAATTTGTAAAGTGCCATTGGGGGCCTTGAAATGGGCCCATCTACATGGCACTGGGTGCAATGGCCATGCCCAGGTGACCCTTGTCCCCTGTGCTGGTCATTGGGGTGGTGAGCATGACTCCTGTCTTTTCTAAGGGAGTAGTCATATGGTATGGATGGCTTTGTATCAAGAAATGACGCTAGGCTGGTTAGAGTCATTTTTTTTTACTCTAATCAGCCTAATGCCATTTTGTGGTGCAAAATACCATTCGCCCATACCACCACCCCCACCCGGCTAACATAATTTTCTATGACGATAGCCCACCCTCTGCGCTGGCTTGCACCAGTCCATAGATTTGGTGCCTGGCTGGCGCTCAGGAATGGCGCAGGCTGGCGCTATGCTTTTTGACTCAAAGCTGAGTTTGCGCAGTTTTGCATCAAAAAGTATAAATCAGGCCCTTACTGAGCACAGACGGACAAAGTTAACTCAGAAGAATAGGATCAGACTTGTACTTTAAAGTCCTTGTTTGCTCAAACAATGAAGTCAAGACCCTGGGGCAACACCTCTCCACAAAGACCCACTACCCAGGGCAAGCACACATAGGTAGCATGACCTAAAGGGTTACATGTGAATGATCACCTTAGTTTGTTTGCAGAGTTATTTGTTTCTGATGGTTACTTTTAATATGTATTTTACTGTGTGAGCTGCACGTTGTGATGCATGAAATGTAATGGTAGTTTTATGTTATTCTATGTGGCTATCAGTGCTGCATCCATGCTACAGCCCAGTCGGAATCCAGTTTGGTAATCTAACTAGAGGTAATTAGAAGTAATTTTTTTCTATGAATACTAATATTCGTCCCACCACTCACCTTTTAGTACACTTGTCTGACATAGGACCATAGGCCATTGGATACAAGGCTGAACTGGCCACTACAGGCATCAGATGTTGCTCTGCGGGGCTGGAAGGGTGGGGAGCCACTTTTGTTACTGGGGGCAGGTTCTGTAGCAGTGCAGCAGTTTTAAAAGCACTGCAGAGTCCCTTGTATAGCCAACAGTTTTCAGGCAACAATAAAAGTGGCAAGATAACTCTGGTGATTAATTTATGGACTAGAGAGAGATTGCAGGTTTTTGTCTAGATGTAGTTTTGACTCATCTAAAGGAGCACAAAGAATGTGTCCTATGCAGATCACAGAACAGTATTTTATGTGCATAGCTCAGTGGGATACTGCTTTTGTCACAGGGCTCTTTTTATTACTGTGCAGTTCATAAGTTACAATCATACTGTAGCACAGTGAGCTATGAACTTTCATCAAAAAGCTGCATGCAAACTGCATGGAACAGACTAGAAAGTTATGTTTTTCCCCCAGTCTTTGATTACCCTAATTTTGCTAAAAGGGTTTGTTTGAGTAGAAATAAATTGCTATTGGTAAAGTCAACCCTAACCACTGTGTTACGTTCCGAATCCTGAGTTTATGCTTCCTCATATCAAGAAATTCTTTAAAAATGCCTTCTAGTATGGATGACATGTGAATTATACACCTTGTAGTCCCCTTTGTTTTATACATTGGGTAGCGTCCGAGTGGGAAGATTGTAGGTCTGAAATGGAACTGGAAAATGTGTTGCGCAAGACAAATTCGGAGGACCAAATGGCTCAAATGGGAAACAGAATTTCTACCATCTTTTCACAACAAAGGTTGTCCTAGAATGTAGGCAACTCTGGTCAGGTGGGCCGCCAGGTACAAATTCTGCTCCACCATGGAGCTGAACCAAAGAATAAATTAAATAAATATATACCATGCAACAAGAAGTCTGAGAGAAGTGACTCTACAGTGACAAGGGCCAGTGAGCTCGATGTTCAAAATTAGAAAGTAGAAACATCAAATCAGGATGAGATTGGATTTGGGAAATTTGGGGATAGGCAAGGTCACAAAGAGCAAAGTAGCCAGAAGCACAACACAGGACACTGTGATGCACACTGACAAAGCAGCAAATGTGTGCTTGATTTAACTGAAAGGGATACTTCTGCAAAATAAAAATTTATATTTTTGCATTTTAAATGCAGCACATTACCTAAAATGCATAACTTAGAGAAGAGGACCAAACCCCATTGGTACATATGTTTTTACCGAGAATTGTTAGCATTTTGATTTTAAAAGCATCGAACTGGCCCCTTCTCCTGAACAATTTCAGATATCCAGAAATATTGCTACTGTTTAAAGCATCAAATCAAATTTTGAAACCAGGTCCAGCGGAAGTAGCATTGAAAGTGACTCTTAGAAGCTGCGATCACTACACCTTGGGTCTGATTTAGAGGTAGTGAGCAATGGGTAATCTCGTGGACCCGAGTCACAAAGATTGTGCTATCAGAAGGTATGACTCGTAAAATCCAGGAGTAAGCCAGGAGTACTTCCGGCTTGCTGCTGAAAATTAGGTGTAAGCCAGGAGTGTCACAACAGCACATCACAGCAAAATCCTTGTTAATCAGCTGTACGCTTTCAGGAAGAGGAGTTGAATCCAGGGAGAATGCACTGCGGTCATTTTCTCTAGCATTAAATCCATGTATTGGAAGAAACATACGCCTGTAGATTTTCCTTTGGATTTATAGCGTCCTATTGAAATCAAACGTGTATTCTTTAATCCTAAATAAGTACAAGCTCTTTCTCTGTGCCCTGTTATTATGTAATAAAGGTATGTTTAACAGGTTGTCCCCAAGACAAGTTTTAAGTATGGTCCAGGCCAGCAGTAACTTTACTTGTTCTACTACATTACCAAGTTTTTAATCTCTACACGCAACAATATTGAGTGCAGAATATATACCATCGCTATATTGTGAAGGTAAGTATGAATAGGTAAGTATAGTTTTACTGTTCTTAACTCCACATCAATGTACACTGACCAAAAATAGATCTTCAAGGTATGTTTAGTACATCTACACTTGCCTATACGTAATTCACCACATACAATGGTAATCAATTTTCCTCACTTGATACCGTGGCAGAGTAATATTTTGTCCGTCAATGGTGTAACATACAATAGTTTGATTAAGTGTATCTTCATGTTATTGCTATGAAAAATGAGAGCTGGCAATTGCAGTTTTCTTTTCCTGTATGAGTTTTCACCGGTGATGCGATGTTGCAGGCTGCTTTTTAGTCACAGAGATCGTTCGCCTTTATACTCTATATTTTATATGAAACACCAGTAGCTAAATTGTTGCATGACTCTTGGTAAGGTATACCTCGGAGACTGTGATGTTAGACGAAGGAGACTTTGGTCTATTTAAAAATATTATTATCGTGTGACTCACCTTTTAAATACTAGTCTTAAAAAGTGATGAATTTAGCAGCATCAACAGTTTTATGATAATGACTCAGTATAGCTTTGTGCATCAGTTTAATCTTTCTTTGTCCAGGATCTTCTCCTAATCTTCAAACATCCAAGTTACATGTCTTTATTTCTTGGTTGCACAAGAACAGTGTTTATGTATCTGATTCACTAAATTGGGCAAGTTAGAACCTCCATGCGGCTTGCACGAAACCCTGGTAACTCAGGACCATACTTTCAAAATGGTGGTCATTCGTAAGATCTAGCTCTGGTGCAAAGACGGAGTGTACCCTTGGAAATACATGATTATTGACAGGTAGGGTCTCAAAAGGACAGTCTTAAGTTTGAAGGTGTGTAGAGGATTATGGATAGGGAAAACGATTAACTGGGAATCCCCAATTCCTCTCATGGAACTAGTTAGGAGTGCCCAGGTAATCCATATTTGGGTGCAAATAGAAGTTTGCACCCGAATCAAAATTACAAATGACACAGGTTTACCGCACTCCACAGTCTTTTACTTGGGGCAGATTTGACAGGCAAAACATGGTGAAATTAAAACACGGAAAAGAGCATGTACTGCTTATTACCTCACAAATTACAACACTCACATCTTTGATAACATCGCTGATAATATCAATGTAATATTTGTGATGACATTTTTAAAGAAAAAACTGTGCACGTGTTATAGTTACCTTAGGGCACGAGTTATAGTTACTTGCAATAGCTAACTATAACAGGTGAATTTCTATGGTTTTGTACATTTAAAATGTGAGGCTAACTATAACGTCCCTGTAACCTTTGTTTTTTTCAGTGAATATATATATATATATAGTTACAGCTGGGCTCTAGTTTCCACAGGAAAATAGCTTTTTGTTTTGCAAAACTTTGGCGCTGTTTGACGAATCTTCCCAAAAATTAGTACACCACCCAGTTCATCTGCTGTCTTGAAAGTTTCGGGGTAATGTGTGAGGTGGGGGCAGAGAAAAAGTGAATCCCAAAATGCTTTTTCTCCATTCAATTCCCCGTAGGGATTTTGAACACAACTACAGCATGAACCGTTGGACAGAATTACACCAAATTTGGCAGA
The DNA here is from genome assembly GCF_031143425.1 of Pleurodeles waltl. Classification (NCBI taxonomy): domain Eukaryota; kingdom Metazoa; phylum Chordata; class Amphibia; order Caudata; family Salamandridae; genus Pleurodeles; species Pleurodeles waltl. The sequence continues at coordinate 894,173,116 of NC_090438.1, read as the reverse complement.
AAGGTAGTTCTTGGTCTAGAAAGAGCCTTCTTTGTTATTTGGTGTAAATCCATTCAGTAGTTTTTGAGATATTAAAGAAAAAAGGAATTATAGATATCTAGGGATGCAGATCCTTTATGGATCCAATAGTTCAGTGCTGATATCTGATTGGCTGCCAACGTTTCAACCAGAACGTGTTGGCAGCCATTTTGGGACTCAGATTCAGCCGAGTCCAAAAAAAACAAGTAAAAAAAAAAAAAAGAAATGTGGACAGGGTAGTGATAGCCTGAGTCCCTAGTCCTGGTGCTAGGCCTCCCCAGGGACCCCACCAGGGCAAAAAAGTTTTTTTTTTACAATTTTGCCTCAAAATCGCAGAGGATTTCTGAATGTGCAGTAACATATTTTAAAAAACAAGCGCAGTCTTGTGCACTTGTTTAAAGATTATCCTCTAGGTGGGCCAGGTCCCAGGGGCACTGTGTGTATGATATGCACTCACAGCTCCCCCTCCTCAGGCTCTTTTGCGCACCGGGGACCATCACCTCTGCAGAGCTTTATGTAAATAATGGAGTGGGCCACGCAGACCCTCCTCCTTGTGCTCCTAGGGTGGCACTTCAGGTGGTGGCATGTGCTGGCCCTGGAGGGTGGTGATCCCCAGGGCCATCTATGGCTGCATGAGGTTGCCCTGGGGAGGTGGTGGTACCTGGTGCTGGGGCTCTGAGATGGATCCCCTTTGTTATTTGATTTTGCCCTGGGGAGGTGGCAGTCCTTGGGGCATGGGGGGGCCATGCAGCCTCACATGTATGGTTTGACTTGCCCCAGTAAGATGGCAGTGACTTGGGCACTGAGGGGCAGTCCCTGGGAATGTGGGGAAATCGTGCAGCCCACTGCATTCTTTCAAGATCCTTTGGCCCGGGGAGGTGGTGGTCCCTGCGACTACAGGGGGGCTGCGCAGTCCCCCCTGCATTAAATATATGTGTAGCCCTGGAGAGCTGGCGGTATCTAGGGCTGCATCAGAGGCTGTATGGGACCCCCTGCAATAATAGTAAATGTTTTACCTCTGGAGATGTGATGATCCTAGGGGTTGCGGGGGTCCACAAAGTTGCCCTTTATTATTTTAGCATGTTTTGCCCTAGGGAGGTTGCAGTCCCCGGGGTGCGTGCAGGCCCAGCCGGCTCACTCACATACATATTATTGAGTGCCACAGGGAGGTGGTGGTCTCCAGGGCTGCAGGTGGGGGGTGCACAACAGGCCCCCCCCACATTCATTTATTAACTTTTGCCCCAGGGAGGTGGTGGGCGCTGAGGTACGGGGGGCTGCACGCTCATTACATATTTTTATATCTTAGCCACAGGAAGGTGGTTGTCCCTGGGGCTACCATAAGCCTTAGGAAGGGGGCCCCGTGCACCCTCTCTTTTTTTCACCCTAAGGGGCAGCGTCACACAGTGGCTTGCAGAGGAATTATTTGACAGCAGCAAATAATGCAAATCATCTCATTAAATTAACATAAAAAATGAATGGCCGCAAACCCTCAGGCAGTGCAGATTTGGTAATGAAAACTACGCTGTGCTAATGAAAAGATACTATTGATTTCTCTCTGTACTCAGATTGCCATGTACAATACATGACACTATTTGAACAATGTGTGCCTTTTGAAGGCACATTCAACTAAATCTTATCCTACCAGCTGGAGGGTTTATCTAAGTGAGGCTAGTAAAGTTATTTATTTTTTAATCAGCATTGTTTAAATCCCTTCTTGGAACGGTGAAGTGGGACTCAAAGGGCGAGGAATGAAAGAAAATAGAAAGAAGCTTTAAAGAGACCACCAGAGATACTCGGTAAAATGTCACTTAGGATTAAGAAAATTAAGGAATATCATGCAGAGACTTAAACTCCTGGCATAAGCGCGGTTCTGGGCTTGCAGCTTGAATGCATGGTGTCGTTCTGCAATCCAGGTTCACCCCTTTATACCGAAGACACAGGAAGCAGGATGTTTGATGTTTTTTCTGTTTGATGAGGCAGTAGAAACCGTTTAAGAAACCGATGTGTTATCTCAAAAAGACATCACTGAATGAGCTAATAAGAGTGATATTGCCATTCTGTTCAGATTAATTGCTTAGAAGCATTCGATAAAGATGTCTACAGAGACCTGGTTGATGTATGAGGCTGGAATATGTGAGGCGTTTTCACAAGGGAGTGGCGCAGGGCAGCGCGCTGCTTGTGCCACATGGAAATAGCAGGAATGTGCCAGATCTACAAGATATAGCGCATTCCTGTCCTCTCCACCTGTGCTGACCAAGCACTGATGCAAGTACCCTTGCACCATGGTGCAAGGATATCTGTGTCGCAGAGAGGATTGTTTTTGTGCAGGCTGTATCATCACACTTTGCAGAGAGGAGATGTGGCCTAATGGCCGAAGCTGCTGACTTTCAAACTGCACAACCAGTTTCAAGTCCCTGTGTCAGCACAACATTGTACGACGCATATTTACAAGCGGCTTCCACTGCCGGTGCATCACTCCTCGTGATGCACTGGTGGTGCTGGCTGCCAACCCATATCTACAAGGCCACGCAAAGCCACTTTGTGTAGCTTTTCACGGCCTTGCAGGTATGGTGTAAGGCAACGCAGCTCAAGTTGCTGCACTGCCTTACTCTGCATCAAGTAGGTGTACCATGGGCATTGCAGTGGGCTTTCTCACACTACAGCCATGGGTTTTGACAGAATCCCAGATTTATAAGGATCGGTAGACCTGGGAATGCGTCAAAACCGTACAGCTCCCCAGAGGGGTTGCAATGAAGAGAAATATCATATCTCTCCTTGTTTGTTCTTCTCTACGTGTGCAGCATTCTGCAGCACACATAGAAGGAGTAGAAAGACGCCATGGATTGGTTTTGTGGAGGAAAGGACACCTTGCTGCACACAAACAATCCTGTCAAAGGAACATGCATCGTTGCACCATGGTGCAAGGGTGCCTGCGTCGGCGCTAGTGTCGCAGTAGTTAGAGTAGTTTACCAGAGCAACTTAAGAGATAAAACAAGTAGGGCAGTGTTGGCATACAGACAGAAAAGCGTGTCACTTGCCTTGGGAAATAGCTGTTGGGTTATGATGGGCTATGATGGTTGCCAGTCATGGCATAATAACGGTCAGTCTTGATATGTTATGGCAGTTCTTAGTGTAATGGTGTCCATGTGTCGCCCCATGGGAGCCTCCATTGGCATATCATGGGCATCCTTGACATCGTGGCGGTGTCCTGGCACGTGATTTTAATAAATACACATGCAAAGCAATATATGCCCACGTGAAATAATGGTAGCCGTACTTTCCATATCATGGGTATCCTTGGCATTGCGGTGGTGACTCTGGCATGTGAGTTTAATAAATACACATGCAAATCAAAATATGTTGGGTAAGTGTTTTGCTACTACTTCCTTGGTACACGAGGAACTGGGTGGTACGGCCGCTATTTAATATATTTGTTAGTATCTCTGTGTGAAATCCTTTAGTCAAAACTAGCTCTCATTCTCGAAAGGTTCGTAAACTTCGAATCTATAAGCTTTTGAATTGTCTCTCAGCTTACATGTTCACCTCACATATACATGCGAATAGAGAATTTACAAACAAGGATCATGTAGCGCTGCTATACTAATATGTCATTTGTTCAACGTTTGGAGAGCAGATTATTAAATTCTGCTGGAGATGCATGCAAACACAAAAGATGTAGCCTTAAATTATACAATTTATTCATTCTCTTAATTTTTTATATCGTTGTCATTACCATACTCAGTAACTCTCATAAACTTATGATCTTTGGAGGATCCTGTGTCATCACACAAGAAAGTCTTCAGGTAGTACTGTCTTAGTATCAAAAGATATCGCACTCCTACTGGTAATATTTCTTACAGCATTCCTACAAGGATAAGATCCGTGTTCACAGCCCTAGTCCTTTAGCACTGTGACAAAGGTCTGTGTGGTGTGCATCTACACTGGTGTATCTGCAAACAAAAATATTGCTGTAGTGTGCACTCAGGGACATAAGTCCCCTGGGCATGGCCATTAGGCAAGGGGGCATGACTCCTGTCTTTGCTATGACAGGAGTCATGTTAATGGGGATTGTGCATCAAAAAAAGGCGCAAATCCGGTGTGAGGCCTGATTTTTGCCTCAGATCTGACTTGCACCATTTTTTGATGCACAACCCCCATTTTCCCATACGCCGCCGCTGCCTGGTGGGAGTCATTTTTTTTACGCGTACCAGTCCGCAGTGCCGGCTAACATCATTCCATAAATAAGGCGCCCAGCACTAGGGACAGCACCAGAAGTGTGAAATCTTAGTCCTGCTCTCTTACTCACTGCAGCGCGGCAACTATGGGTGCTGTGCTGCACTGCCTGGCATCTTTGGAAATCTGCACGCTAGTTTTTAACATTAGAAAGTAGGATTCCAGTTACTCCATGCTGCTCCCTGCATGTTTAGTTTTAAGTAGTTTTAAATATTTTGGGCCATATTTATACTTTTTGACGCACAACTGCGCCAACGCAGTTGTGCGTCAAAAATGTTAACGCCGGCTAACGCCATTCCAAAGCGCCATGCGGGCGCCTTATTTATTGAATGACGTTAGCCGGCGCAGCTGACTGTTGTGCGTAAAAAAAAACTACCCACACCAGGCTGTGCCGGTGTAGGGGACAATGGAGCTTGGGCGTCAAAAAATGGGGCAAGTCAGGTCTGAGGCAAAATATTGGCCTCAACCCGATTTGCGGCATTTTTTTTGACTCCCAACCCCCATTGAAAGACTCCTGTCTTAGCACAGACAGGAGTCATGCCCCCTTGCCCAATGGCCATGCTCAGGGGACTTATGTCCCCTGGGCATGGTCATTGGGCATAGTGGCATGTTGGGGGGCACAAATCAGGCCCCCCTATGCCACAAAAATAAATAAAAATACTTACCTGAACTTACCTTAAGTTCCCTGGGATGGGTCCCTCCATCCTTGGGCATCCTCCTGGGTTGGGCAAGGGTGGCAGCGGGTGTCCCTGGGGGCATGGGAGGGCACCTCTGGGCTCCTTCCGAGCCCACAGGTCCCTTAACGCCTGCCCTGACCAGGCGTTAAAAAATGACGCAAAAACGGCTGGCCGTCATTTTTTCAGGCCCGCCCACTCCCGTGCGTCATTTTTGCACGGGAGTTTAAATAAGGCGCACATGCCTCAGAGTCATTTTTTAGAAGGGAACGCCTACCTTGCATATCATTAACGCAAGGTAGGTGTCCACGCTAAAAAATGACGCAAACTCCAAGATCTTTGGCCCTAGACGGGTCTAACGCCAAAGTATAAATGTGGAGTTAGCTTTGCTTCGGATTTGCGTAAAAAAAAAACGACGCAAATCCGGCTCAAACAGACTATAAATATGCCCCTTTGTGTTAGTATGTGCAAGTGTGATTTCTGACTACTTTTTCGCTTATTACTCTGCTGCTGTAGTGGCCACGTTGGAGCTGACTCCATTCTCCACACTGCTTTGGACCAGGAGGAGCTGACACAGTGCTGTAAACCACGCACCATCATCGTGCCCTGTGGGACACTAATTACTCTGCTACCATAGGAGCCACATCAGAGCAGACTCCATTTTCCACACTGCTTTGGGCCAGGAGGGACTGGCACAGCACTATAAAATGTGCACCATCATTGCGCCCCGTAGGACGCTAATTACTCTGCTTCAGGAGAAGCAGACTCCATTCTCCACACTGCTTTGTGCCTGGAGGCGCTAACAAAGTGTTATAAAGTATGCACCATCATCGCACCGTGCGGGGCGTGCAGAGGATGCTCTGGGGCATGGCCCGGGCAAATACTGGTCCAAGACCAAGCCCGTTAGCAGCTGCCAGAGCCTGGAAGAGGCTATATTAGGCCACCCCTTAGCCCTTAGCTAAAAGTATTTTTTAATTACTGCATCCGCACACCCTCCGACTATCTATCCCTCGAGTGCGAACTACGTTTTCAACCTTTATTATACAGTGGATTTTTTCTGACGGCACATATTGTACTCTAACATGGAGGGTCCTCTGCAAAGAAAAAGATGAGCATACTTGATGGCTTCATTGAAAAGGCAGTGGGTGCCATTAACAAAGAAATTCTTAAAGTCGAGAGAAGGCTGCCTCTCGCTCCCACTGATGGTGGGATTATGCGTACATAACACCATGCCCCTCCCAAGCCAGATGGTAGAGGAGCATAACTTGGGTAAAGATACCCAGGGCCAACCAGCGCAAACCCAGGCTGGGATGAATGGTGTCCTGCCTACCAAAGGTGCTCCTTCTTTAAACAAGGCTCCCATCAAACCCGCTAAGCCATTAAGCACCAAACTGAAACAAGAAACCTATCAGAAACAAAATGCCACTATAAACCAACTGAGCCCTTTAAAGAATATGACTTCAAACAGTTGTGGCTCTATCATACACTGTACTGGGGGAAATTTGGGCCATCTTGGGAAGGTGATTGAAGCTATCCTGTAATCCAAACTGCAAGGTCTGTACGATGGCTTTGGATCTACAGAGGTGAAATTATCTGGCTTGATTGACAGGCAGGACTCTGTATCTTTTAAACCTGACTACCTGATAGCTGGCAATACCATGATTAGCATGGCGCAAGAGGCTAACCCACAGGTGATAGGGAGACATAATCTGAATTCTGGCCCTTGCAAAGGTCTCAGTGAGACTAGTCCATCCCCAACATGTTTATTGCCAGCCCATGAGATGCAAGGATATTGTGATGGGCGCTTAATGCACCAGGAAACACTATTATACCCAGTAGTAAACTGGCCCTGGTATCTGGCATTCCTTCCAGTTGTGATCTCCCACCAGCGTCTTGCACCTTTGTCATTGTGTGAGCCAATGTTATAAGCCTACACTCAGAGTCAGTAGAGTCTACAGAGGATCTAATCCACAATTCGATCATTAGATCAATGGAAATTTGTGGTATCAGGGCAAGTTATTCAATGAAGTGCTCCTGGCAAGCAGGGTGGCTTGGGTAGGGAAGATATGTTAAGAATTTTTGGATGACTACTGTGCCATTATTATGTTTAGAAATCCAAGACCAAGAGCAGCAGGATTAGGCCTTTTTCCAAGGCCAACACAAGCCCGGCAATATTAAGCTACTGCCTCATGGATATTTCTGTAGACTATTAGCCAATCATTCTCAAATCCTGGAGTGCCTTCATGATATTAACTTAACTCAGCTTCAGCTTTATAATATTCATGTTCAGATCTGTTTTGTGCCTCTGGGGAATCTGGCCAATATTGTCTGACTTAAGGTCAGACAGATATTGAAAGTGTGTGTTTTCCAGGAAAGTAGCCAAGGTTCAGGACAGTATCAAATCGACCCACCTCACACTGTGGTGTGCAGTTTGAGTGATTCCCCCATGATTGTTTCAACAGAAAGGTTATTCTCAACTCTCTTGCATGAGAAAGAGGCTCAACAAATCCCTGGCTCCAATATATTAAGAAAGAATGACTAATCTGGGGAGTCCAGAATGTTTCTCTAACCCCTCGGCAATGTCTAAATCTGACCTATCCTGTGTCAAGAAGTTGTTTAAAGCACTAAAACATTGGCATGTAAAGGAAAATTAGATTTGAAAGATCACTGTCAGGAATTATAAGAAGCTTCAAACTCCAATTTGACCATAGCAAAGTGTTAATTTGCCCTTGTGATGAGTCCTCCCCCAAAGCCTGCTCCATTTAATCTTTTTCTGCTAGTTTTATATTGTTTATACTAGGATGTTTTAATCACTATAATAAGAAACAGTGTAATTATAAGATGTGGTGATGCTCTGGCTTATTTACAACAGCTAAACTCTCCCACTCTCTCTGTTTGTATTTGCTCTTAATTACAATGTGCCATTGCCAAAAGAAAATCAATGTAATTCTTGATACAAGTATTAGTGTTGCACAGGGTTATTTTATTGCCAGCTCCCCACCTTGTTGCCAGTTTAGCCAGGCTCCCTGTGCTCAGGACTCCTCTGCCTTATTGCCCATTGCCAAGGCCTCCAGTGGCCAGGGCATCTCACTTACCATAGTGCCATTTTCTCACTGCCTGATCCTGCTTTCTCCCACCTGACTGCTTCCCACCTCCCATGCGTTCCTCCCTCAGATCTATTTAATGAAGTCAGCAGTGTGGCTGTGCAGTGGGCATGCACAGTGGGCATGCCAAAGGCATGCCAAAGGCGAGTCCATCTGTGCCCATCTGCTCCTTGATTGCACCCCCCAGCGCCAGGAACCCTGACCCTCCACACTCCCAGGGATACTCCGCCAGGGATCTCCTTGCCCTGAACCCCGAATGAAACACCAACTGCCACCTCACATCACCTCTCTCCACAAAAGAACCCTTCACCTGCATCCACTGCCGGTTTACTTCCACACCAGGATCGACCGCCACCACAGCAACCAACACCACACCATTCACGTTGGCCGAGACCTACCAGGAACAATTAAGCTGTCCATTGATGAACATCAGATCACTGTGCAAACACACCACCGAAAGCTGGGACACCATTGCCACTCTTGCACCCCACCTGATGTTCATCACAGAGACCTGTCTTACACCGATTCCACTCTGTACATCACTACCACCAGACCCTTCAGCTATAAGATGAAACACCGCAACTGCACCAATAGACACAGATGTGGCGTCGCTATCGTTCACAAAGAATCCATTGTCTGCACCACCACAGATGATGAGACCACGTTGATCATGGATCACATGAACTTCCAACTTCACCCTGACAACTAAACAACCATCAATGGCACCCTCGCCTACAACCCCTGCACCCTGAATCGGCCTCAACAACACCTTTGCTGAATTCACCTACCTGCTCGCCATCAAATTCAAACACTACCTCTTCCTGGAAGATCTCAACTTCCACCTGAATTACCCCACAGACACCAATTTTACAGACCTTGAACGAATGGACAACACTGGTCTCAAGAAACTGGTCACAGGCCCCACCCACAAAGCAGGTCACACGCTGGACTCCATCTTCACATCCAGTAACAGAATCAGGTATAGCTTCACCATAGAACTCACCTGGTCTGACCACAGCATTGTACACCACCGACAACAACCACAGCGCCCCCTCCCACAGCTGGACTATGGTCACTCAACACCACTGGAAATACGTCCTCAACACCACCCAACCCAACACCACCACAGATCTGAACCAGGCAGTAAAGAACTTCAACTCCTGGATCACCAGTGCTGCCGACCTAGTCGCACCCACCAAACTGTCCAGACCGCACAGATCCAACAGACAAGCCAGCTGGTACGCCCCAGAACTCAGCACCGCAAAACGAAAATGCAAACAACTTGAAAGAAAGTGGCAGACCAGCAGAAACAACTTGGACTGAGCCACCTGCAAATCGACCCTCAACAACTGCCAAAGCTACAAAGGAGGAGGCCCTGATACGCCAGATTGAGACCATCACCAATCAAACCAGGGAACTCTTTACCATCGCCAAAGAGTTCACCGGTGCGCCAGTCACCAAAAACTCAATCCTCCCACCACAAGTACTCTGCAACATCATTGCCGACCACTCCCACAGCAAGATAGCAACCATCTACAGAAACCTAGACCCCCCAACCAACCTACCTCCCCTGCAGCCCATCCGCCACAGCCACTGACCACTGTCTCACAACATGGGAACAACTAAGTACACTGAACACAAATACTGTCATGAACTCCATCCACTCTGGAGCACCCACTGACCTATGCCCCCACTGACTCTTTAACCTTGAAAGAGACGAGATCAGCCTGCAGCTTACCACCATCCTCAACACCTTCATTACCACAGCCACTTTTCCTGACACCTGGAAACACGCAGCTGCTCGATCCCTCCTCAAAAAACATTGTCTGACCCCAGCAAACTCCAGTCTTATTTCCCACCAAAGTCTTGGCGAAGGCTATTAACCTCCAACTCCACCGAACACCTGGAAATAAACAACCTAATGGACCCCTCACAATCAGGATTCAGAGCCAACCACAGCACAGAGACATCCCTTATTGCTGCAACTGATGGCATTTGCACCCTGCCCGACAGACGAGAATCAGCCGCCCTGGTCCTGCTTGAGCTCTCCACAGCTTTCAACAAGGTCTCCTACTGCACACTCATCCACTGACTGAGAAAGATCGGAATCACAGACGATATACTCAAATGGATGCTGTCCTTTCTCTCAGGGGCCCTCCAGAGAATCTGGCACCCTCCCTTCACGTCGCAATACAAGCCCACCATCTGTGGCATCCCTCAAGGTTTCTCCCTCAGTTCTACCATTGTGAATATCTACATGACACCAATTGTGGACATAGTCAGAGCCCATGACATCAACATAGTCTCCATTGCCAATGACATCCAGCTCATCCTCTCACTCTCAGTGGACTCCACTACAATGAAGACCAATTTCGACAACTGCATGAAAAATGTCTCAGCCTGGCTGAGGAACTAATGTTTGAAGTTCAACACGATCAAAACTGAAGTACTCATCTTCAGCAGACACACTTCCCTCTGGAATGACTCCTGGTGACCATCAGAACTCAGACCCAACCCCTCTCCAAAAGACTACACCTGCAACCTCATCATCATTCTGGACAGCGACTCATTGTGGACTCACCCACATGCAAATCTATCCTCACCCAGCTCCTTATTTATCAATATAAAGGATGCACACAAATATTGTGCTTATTAAATAGTATTTGCATAAGTGTAGTAGTATTGGTCTACGTTCATGGCCTAGTCAAACAATCCCAATAGAAGTCTATGTTACAGCTGAATTGTGCCTTTTTAGGTAGCATACTGTTAGTCAATGTTATGATATAATTTAATTTCTTCTCTGTTTCACATCTGGTCTTAAAAACGCGCCCAATACATAAAATGTAAATGGCAAGTTTCCCTTTTAATCCCATACTGTATTTCTTTGCATGGTCATATCTCTTTACATATCAGTCAAATAGTTGTAGGTAGAGTAAAAAAATGTTAGAGTGTTCAGTGCAATCTATTTGTTATACAATGTAGTTCTTTACTACTGTTTGGGCTATGTTATTAGCCCATTCTTACATATCATCAATCACACTGTGTCTTTCATACATGTCAAATCTTAAGTATCTCACTGGACAGTATTGTGGCTTGGTACATCCATGTTTCATTTTAGTACATTTAGTCAGTGTTTCTTAAAGGTTGGTGGTATTTTTCCAAAAACAAGGTTCATGTGTGGCTCATTGGATAAAGTTATATCTTTTGGGCTTGCGAGTATGACAAGAAGTGTGGAACTGAGCATAATTTAGATTTGGCAAACATTCAAAATTAAAAAGAGATGATAGGACTTGTACATCTTTAATGACTTTATTTTCTAACACCCATTTTATGTATTCAAATATTTGTCAAAGGACAGGATGGAAGTACTCATTAGCAAATGGAGGAAAGAATGAGAAAACCCACAGATATATAAACAACACAGTGTTTGCCTTACTAAGATATCATACACTTGTCTTGTATTTGTCACCTAAACATTCTCTTTAAGTAAGTAAAAAGATCTATGTTTTTTTAAATACACTTTTGTGGTCCCGCTGTACTCTCTAGTGTCGTACGCAAAAGTAACACAATACTCCATTAAAAAAAAAATCCATAGTCATTTACAAATATTATTACCTATATCACCACAATACTGAACTGATTATAATTACAAATAGAAAACAAAACTCCTTTTTAAAGTGATTATTCAGGTGTATTTTAAAGCACAGCCCAACTGCTGTATAGAAGAACATGGCTGCCTTCATGTTTTGGAAAAGAAAACATTAGCCAATCATATAATCCCATGTCATTGTTATGTACTGAGGTTGAAACACGGTGCTATTCTGGCCCCAGATATAGCTAAAAAAATGACCATATAACTTAACATTTACTTACTGTACTTGCCTGCACAACCACAAAGAATCATCTATACTCAGTACTATGCAATACTGCCAAATTTCAGGAAAATCTAGCTGAGGGATTTTGTACTATGCAAAACACAAACGTCTTTGGAAAATGCATTGGATTTCAAGCTTGTTTTGGGATCCCCTTTTTTCTTAGCACCCCCTTAACAAAACACTGTGAAGCTATCAGGACTCTGACAATGAAATGGGTGCAGCAGGACAGTCATCATACTGGTGCAAAGTTATTATGGGACAAAATAAAGAAAAATCCTATCTTTGGTCACCCTAACTATAACCACAGATTGACTGAACAGAATTACGTCAAATTTGGCAAATGTGGCAGAAAAATAGTGTGCTTTTTGTGATTTTGTGTAAATCTGTTCAATAGCATTTTAAAACATTAAGGTTCAAAATGTATAGATATATTGACATTCAGTCCTATAGGAGATAGTGAATCAAAAAAGTAAGGTGTTTGTTGGCAGAGAGAGCCTTTTCTCCTCTTGGCAATTTCACCCTAGCGGGAACGAGACTGCTCCAGCAAGAATGTGTGATGTGATTGGCTGGCCTCAAATTTTTAAAAAAAGTTGTGGCTATTATTACACCACAAGAGGACTCGATCCCAGTGCCTTGAAAATTAAATAAAACTCAAAGAAGGCAACATGGTATAGGTACCCTGACCCCTCTGGCCCCTTCCCTTTAATAAATAAAAAACGTTTCTTTGGATACTGTAGTTTGGTGTAAGTCCAGCAAGACTGGGAGAGACAAAAACAATGAATAAAGTACAACCTTCAGGCTATGCATAGCTTTTTACAGGGAGCTTTGCACAGCACTCCCATACACTATGCATACCCAAAAGGGGGGCAAGCACCTATTATACAGAGTCTGCTAGTGATGTCATCAATGATGTGCTTTAGATGTCATCAGTGATCCATCAATGATGTCATTGAACATGTCATGAACATGTCCTGAGGGATGTAAAATGTAGTATGTGAGGCCATAAGTAGTGTATTGCAGGGATGCACGTTATAGTTAGCTCAGTAAAGTATAGTTGGCGATTTTTTTTTGGTGTAAAATGGTATTTTTTAACTGGAAATTTCATTACCTCGCTTAAATATATATATATTACCTAGTGGCAATTGCCTCTAGGTCGTTATAGTTTGTACCATGTTTCCATAAACTTGCCTATATCTTTGGCACTGTTTGGCAAATCTTCATGAAATTTTACAAATGAAGTGTGTCGGTGATTGTGGCTGCACATGGAAAGTTTTGGGGTGATCTGTTGAGCGGGGGCTGAGAAAAAGGGGGCTCAAAAAATCTCAAAGAATGTTCTATTTCCCATGGTAATTCCACAGGTCTACAGCCCGAATCGCTGGACGGAATTACACCAAATTTGGCAGAAAGCTAGGTGTTGGTCTGCAGGTTGTGCTTTTTGTTAATTGGTGTAAATCCGTTTAGTACTTTTTTAGAAATTTAGGGAAATTCAAATTTGTATATCTCTGGCCACGAAGTATTTGCAAATAAACACAAACCTTTACAGGGAAAAGCTGAGCTCTGATTGGCTGCCAACACTTCAAACTAGGAAGTGTTGCAGCCATCATGGGACTCGGCTTGAGCTGAGACCCAGAAAAACAATTTTAAAAAAAGAAAAGGAGCCAGTGTAAAGATACCCTGACCCCTCAACACATTTCTTTAAATCATTTTTTTTCAGAGAGTTTGCGAGATTCGCAAATTCGAGGAGCACAATTTTTTTTTTTAAATAAACAAGCGCTGGTTCCTGCTCTCGTTTTTTTTGGGCCCCCGGATGGGCCATGTCTTGGGCCATTATTAATTTTGTGTGGAAAGGGCTCCCCGACCCCCACAGTTCCAGGGACAACCACCTCCCCAAAGCTTTCAGTTTTTTTTATATGAGGGGCCCGAGGTCCCCTGCTGCCTGGGGACCGCTACCTTCCCAGGGTTTCAATTTTTATATATGGGGGGGCAGCGGCTCCCCCGCACCCTGGGGACCACCACCTCCGGGACTTCTATTGCATCATATTTGGGAGGTACTGCGACCCCCCCTCCTGCCCTGAGGACCTCCGCCTCCCGAGGGCTGCCTTATTTATAATATGTGTGGGGGGGCATGTTCCTCCTGTGCCCCAGGGACCACCAACCCCCGGGGCATTGATTAAAGTATATGTGGGGGGCCCATGGCCCCCCTGCACCCCGGGGACCACCTCCCGCGGGGTTTCTATTAAATACATGCAGGAGACCACCACCCCGGGTCAAAGTGTAAAGAAAAAAAGGGGGTCCTTATGGGACCCCCAAACCCTGGGGACCCATACCTCCTGGGACTATGTAAACATTGGAGGGGGGTCACAGTGCCCCCTTCGAGGAGACTCTGATGGCCCTGGGGACCACCACCCGCAGGGCCGGCTTGTGCTATGTCCCGGGGGTGCCCACCCCTGGGACATAGCTGTTTGTTGTGGCTTGGCTGCTGCTGCGGCCGAGCAACAGCAAGCACTTTGGGTTTTGACAGCAGGACTTTTAAAGCAGGTCCTGCTGTCAAAATCTGAAGGTTTCAAATGCTTCAGCAAGCAGGAAGCTGCTGTCAAAGCAGCTCCGTGCTTGCTGAAGCAATGGCACTGCTAGGGAAGCTTTAAGGCGTCCCCTGCAGTGTCAAGTAGCCCATAAAAGGCATTTTGATTAATATATGTTTTTATTTAAATAATTAAAAAATATATAGGGATTGCGGGGGAGCCCTTAGGGGTTCCCTCGTTGTCCCTGAAAGTCCATAAAGGGCTAAAAATAAACTTTAGATTTTTTTTTTTTAAACAAATACTTTTTTAAATTTAAAATTGAAGACAAATAACTCATTCTAAGAATGCCAGACATCAAAGCCTAAAAAACTCTATCTCTCTCTTCCTCTCACTTTCTTTCTCTTTCTCTGTCTCTCTTTCAATCAATTCTTCCACTCACATACCCACTCAGACACTTACACATCCACTCACAGACCCACCAAGACACTTACGCACCCACTCACAGACCCACTCAAATCCTCTTTCACTTATTCACAGCCCCAGTCAGACCCTTATGCACCCACTCACAGCTCCAGCCAGACCCTCAGGCACCCACTCAAACCTACTTAGTCAGTTACGCACTCACACACCATCTCAGACGTCACATAATCACTCACAGACCCACTGACACCCTGATCCACCCACTCATAGACCTGCACACATACTGATGTACCCACTCTCACACCCAGACGGACACTCTGACAGCCACTCTTACCTCCAGCCCTCACACCTATTTTCACACCCAGAGAGGCCGCGGCTAACTTCTGGTGTGCATGCACAATGACCGTGTACAACATTGGGTTGGGTGTTTAGGGGGCTTTCCTGCAGGGACTGGCTGCAGGCAATCCCTTGCGGGCAAAACCCACTGTGCTTTGGAGAAGGCAGTGCACAGTGCAAGGTTGGGTGCTTATAAGGGGTTGGTCTCAGGGCCGGGCCACAGGCCAGGCCATGAGACCAAACCCTGCTTCAGATGGCCAAAGGCCATGTGTGGCAGTTGTTGGATTCACGTGTAGCAATTAAAATTACTATATGTTAAAAACACATAGAAATTCATTGAAAAAGCCAAAGGTTACTGTGACATTATAGTTAGGTTCTGAATGTACTCGTACAAAACCATAGAACTTCAGCAGTTACAGTTAGAGTTCTTTCAAGTAACTAAAACTCATACCCTAGGATAACTATAACTTGCACCTTCGCCACGTTCAGCTAATTACTCCACATATTGTATCATTTATGACAAATTCTATGCCATCTTTCATACTCTCACTGCAACATTTGCAATAAACGTATTGATGAGATAACTGTGCATGGCGGGGGCATGAGCTCATTGTTCAAATTCACAATTAGCTTGCTCCTCCATCTCCATCCACATCCTCCCAACCCACTGTTGTCCGAGTCCATGCACCAGCCCCCCTCCCTCCTGCCCAGTATGTTCTGATAAACTGCCACTGCTGCCTCCCTCCTGCCCTTCGTGCTCCATTAGGCTACAACTGTCCATTCTGTCTGTCTGCTTCCTTCCCATCTGCTCTCTGTTGTCCATGCACATGGCCCTTTCCCCTCCATATTGCTTTCCATGGTTCATTGTGCTGCACTGCCATCCAGCTTGCCCTGTGTGGCTTATTGTGCTGCTGCAACCCTTGAGGCTTGCCCTATTTAGGTCAGTTTGGCTTCCCTGCCCATCTCCCTCCTGCACCCTGTTATCCGGGTTGATGTCTCTACTCCATTCCTCCTGCCCTCCGTGATCCAATGTAACATACTTGCTAACATTTTGAATGTGGTAAGAGGGAGATTTTGAAAAAGACACCTGAGGAATTGATTTTCTCCATTGACTTACATTAAAAAGAAGAGATCTTAGGCAGGAGACAGATAAAATAAAGCCCTTTTGGGCTAAAAAACATTGGGAGTCACCTGCCGGAATCAAGTCTGTTAACACGTATGGTGTACTGCCTCTTCCTTCTGCCCTCAGTAGTCTGTTATACCTTCATAGCCTTTCTTGCCTGTCCTGCATTGTTGGTTTGTTGCCCCTGCCCCCGTTTACCCTACCCTCCATGGTCTGTTGTACTGCCAGTGCCCCTTCCACCTGCCCAGTGTGGCCAACGTATTGCCTCTGCACCCTCCTCCCAGCCCTCAGTTATCTAAGTCAGTGCCCCTGACCTCTGCCTCCCATAGAAATTATGGTGAGTGCTCTATTAAAAGAGGATATGTTTGCAGAGTTCTCAAGTAGCGACAAGCACTTGTACAATTTTTGCCATATTTCTGAGTTTTTTTAGCCAGTGATCAATTAATTATTTGTTACAAAAGGAAAGGCGTGAATTTTGCCCGGGAGTGTAAATACGGCGCACATGCCGCGGAGTCACTTTTTTAGATGGGAACGCCTACCTTGCATATAATTAACGCAAAGTAGGTGTCCACGCAAAAAAATTACTCAAACTCCATGGACTTTGGCGCTAGACGCGTCTAACGCCAAAGTATAAATATGGAGTTAGTTTTGCGTCGGAATTGCGTCAAAAAAAAAAAACGCAATTCCGGTGCAAACGGAGTATAAATATGCCCCTTTGATTCTTATCCTTTTCTTTTGAAGGGGCGGGGCTACGGGGGTGATGAGCAGCATTCCCCCTCACATCGCATGTATG
The DNA here is from genome assembly GCF_031143425.1 of Pleurodeles waltl. NCBI lineage: Eukaryota > Metazoa > Chordata > Amphibia > Caudata > Salamandridae > Pleurodeles > Pleurodeles waltl. Next base: position 894,156,018 of record NC_090438.1, on the reverse strand, counting down.
TTTGGCCGGCTGTCTCGGGCTGGCCAAAAATACATGCGCAGTAGGCTTTCTCCAGCCCAGCAACACAGTTGCTTGTCTCAAGAGAGCCTGCACAGGCGCCCAGCCTGCCTGGGAGCAACCTGGCTATGTGCTCCCAGCCAATCCTAAAGCTACTTTGAGCAGCGTCAGGATGGGCCGAAGAGCAGGCAGGGAGCCTTTGCCTGCAGCAAGATGGGAGAGGAGCAGCACATGCGTGGCAAAGAATGAGGTAAGTGTTTTAATTTTTTAAATTTATTTTAACCCCTTCGCTGCCAGGTCTTTTCCCCTCCGGTGCCGAGCCTTTTTTTGGCTATTTGGGGCAGTTTGCGCTTAGGCCGTCATAAGCTTTTGTTCACATAAGCTACCCACACCAAATTTGCGTCCTTCTTTCCAACATCCTGGGGATTCTAGAGGTACCCAGAGTTTGTCTGTTCCCCTGAAGGAGACCAAGAAATTTGCCAAAATACAGCAAACATTTTTTTTCTTCAAAAAATGGGAAAAAAGGGCTGCAGAAGAAGGCTCTTGGTTTTTCCCCTGAAAATGGCATCTACAAAGGGTTTGCGGTGGTAAAATCACCATCTTCCCAGCTTTAAGGAACAGGCAGACTTGAATTAGAAAACCCAATTTTTCAACACAATTTTGACGTTCTGCTAGGACATACCCCATTTTTATTATTTTTTGTGCTTTCAGCCTCCTTCCAGTTAGTGACCAAAATAGGTGAGAAACCAATGCTGGATCCCAGAAAGCTAAACATTTCTGAAAAGTAGACAACATTCTGAATTCAGCAAGGGGTCATTTGTGTAGATCCTACAATTGTTTCCTACAGAAAATAACAGCTGAAATAGAAGAATATTGACATTGAGGTGAAAATACAGCCATTTTTCTCCACGTTTTACTCTGTAACTTTTTCCTGCGATGTCAGATTTTTTAAAGCAATATACCGTTACATCAGCTGGACTCTTTTGGTTGCGGGGATATATAGGGCTTGTAGGTTCATCAAGAACCCTAGGTACCCAGAGCAAATAAATGAGCTGCACCTTGCAATGGGTTTTCATTCTATACTGGGCATACAGCAATTCATTTGCTGAAATATAAAGAGTCTGAGAGGAGCCACAAATTTTCTTCCACCCAGCGTTCCCCTAAGTCTCCAGATAAAAATGGTACCTCACTTGTGTGGGTAGGCCTAGCGCCCACAACAGGAAATGCCCCAAACACAACGTGGACACATCACATTTTCATAAAGAAAACAGAGCTGTTTTTTACAAAGTGCGTAGCTGTGGATTTTGGCCTCCAGCTCTGTCGGCACCTAGGGAAACCTAGCAAACCTGCACATTTTTCAAAACTAGACACATAGGGGAATCCAAGATGGGGTGACTTGTGGGGCTCTCACCATGTTCTGTTACACCGAATCATTTGCAAACCTCAAAATATGGCCAAAAAAACACCTTTTTCGTGTCATTTTGGTGACAGAAAGTCCTGGAATCTGAGAGGAGCCACAAATTTCCTTCCACCAAAAGTCCCCGCAAGTCTCCTGATAAAAATGGTACCTCACTTGTGTGGGTAGGCCTTGCCACCGTGACAGGAAATGCCCCAAAACACAACGTGGACACATCACATTTTCACAAAGAAAACAGAGCTGTTTTTTACAAAGTGCCTAGCTGTGGATTTTGGCCTCTAGCTCAGCTGGCACCTGGGGAAACCTAGCAAACCTGTGCGTGTTTGAAAACTCGACACCTAGGGGAATCCAAGATGAGGTGACTTGTTGGGCTCTCACCAAGTTCTGTTACCCAGAATCCTTAGCAAATCTCAAAATGTGACCAAAAAAACACTTTTTCCTCTCATTTCGGTGACAGAAATTTTCAGGTTTGCCAAGGAGTCTGGGTAAGAAACTGTTGGGGGATCCAGGCAAGCCACACCTCCTTGGACTCCTTGGGGTGTCTATTTTTAAAACATGACTGGGTTTGGTAGGTTTCCCTAGATGAAAGCCGCACCCGGGACCAAAAACATAGGTGCCCCCCCAAACACAGGTAGTTTTGCAATAGATCATTTTGGTGTGTTCACATACTTATGTGATGTTCCAAACACAAAAATTGTGAAAAGAAACGCACTTAGGTTATGTTAAAAAGACCCCTCACCCACCAACCAAGTTGGTGGCATGCTTCATCATCGGGGTCCCACTCGAGACACCTAGCGTGTCACAGGTGTGCTGCGACGTCTGATTACAGTGGAGCAGGTTTTGTAATTTTTACCACACATACTGGTTGGATTTGGCACGAGGGTGAGTGATGGTTCAGTGGATCAAATTTTATTAACAACAGATTTCACAAAAATGAAATGCACTGTTAATAACTGAAAGGCCAAAAAACTGAACCAATGATTCACAGCTCGTGAGCTGTAAAGCCACGGCAAGGCACCAACCGCTTTATAGTTGATTCACACACCTTTCATACATGACATGCACAAGACCATTCATGCCGCCAGCCACGGGCCCAGCACATTACAACACTCGCGTCAACAGACAGTGCCACTCAAGGGCCATCACTTACATACGCCCACATGCCTGATACAGCAATCACACCAGCTGGTCTACATTTTTTTGCTGGAAAGTCTTTTTTGGGCGTGGGAGGAATGTGCTCAGCAAAGTGGCGATATTTCAATCTAGCCACATCCTCCACCACTGCTTCTCTAGGAACTCTTACCTGTTCCACCACAATAAGGCTCTCTATCACTGACTCCAGAAATTTTACAAATGTCATCTTTGACTCTGGAGACCTATCCTTAAACACAATAAAAGCATTAAAAGTTGCCAAGTGGAAGAAGTGAATTGCTAACTTATACCAAATGTAAGACTTACGAATAGCAGTATAAGGTTCCAAAATCTGATCAGCTCTATCTACACCTCCCATGTGCTTATTATAATCTAAAATGAACACAGGTTTGCAAACTTCAGCAACCTGGCCCCAAACAGTCACAGGGGAAGTACTCTCATCATGGATGGTACTTAGCATGTAGACATCCCTCTTGACTGAAAATTTCAAAGCTAGCAGCTCATCATTCCGCAAGGCACTGCACTGTTCCCTCTCACGTTTTTTACAGACAAGCTCCCTTGGATAGCCTTTCCGGTTACAACGAATTGTGCCACAAGCAACAGTGTCCACTCTAAACAATTCCCTGAACAACTGCACTCCAGTGTAGAAGTTATCTACATACAAATGGTGACCTTTGTTGAACAGTCATCTACCAAATTCCCACACAATATTCTCAGTAACTCCAAAAGTGGGAGGACAACTAGGGGGGTCAATACCGGAATCCCTACCAGTGTACACACGTAAACTATACACATATCCTGTACTACTTTCAGACAGCATATCAATTGAATTCCATATAGTGCCCTCTTGCTAGGAATGTACTGCCTAAAAACCAAACGACCCTTGAAGAGGACCAAAGACTCGTCCACAGCTATTTCTTTGCCTGGAACATAGACCTCTGTAAACCGATCGACAAAATAATCAAGGACAGTCCTAATCTTAAAAAGACAGTCAGAATCAGGGTGATCTTGTGGCAAGGCTAATGCATTGTCAACAAAATGCAGCATCCTAAGAAGAAGCAAATACTGATTATGACTCATGGTTGCAGGAAATTTAGCTGTTGCCATCAAGGGACTAGTAGACCAATTAGAAGCCAGTGACGCCTTCCTTATTAACCCCATCAAAAGTCAAGCCCAAAAACCTTTTCATCTCTTCCAAATTTGTGGGAATCCACTGGGTAGCTCTACAGTGTGGCCTAAGTCTAGCAGCGTTGTCCCTCAAATACTGTTCTGCATACAAATTAGTCTGCTCAACAATCTCTTCCAAAAACACATAATCCACAAATAACTCAAAGAAATTTACAGGCAAAAAGTTCTCTGTATTGACTCTACACCCCGGGAGACCAGTAAATGCAGGCAACTCTGGCTGCTCCATGTTTGGGGCAACCCAGAGTTCAGGTCTTCTAACGGGAAACCTTTCAGCCCCAGGTTGTTGCACTAATGGCACATCAGTGTCTTCCTCTAAAACAGGCCCTTCATCTGCACTGAGAGAGGCTTCCTCGTTAGAAGATTCCTCTCCGACAGAAACCTCATTGCCAGAATCTCTCACTTCCTCCTCTGCCTCAGATGCAGAGTCTGTCTCAGAATCATGATCAGACAATGACTCAAAAAGCATACCAACCACCTGCTGAGCGGTCATCCTGTGGCTAGCCAAGATCTTTCCTACAAAAAGTAACTTGACAAATGCACCACCAACAACCAGCACTGTTTAAGATAAGTAATAAAGTTTAGCTTTATCAGTGAGAGTTATAAACTCAAAAAATATACCGCTCACTTGCCTGAAAAAGCTTGACTCACCAGCAACTACTCTGCACAGACACAGCAATCACCAATGATATCCCACTAAAAAGAAAGAAAGAAAAGCAAATCAGAAATAAGACAACACAAATATCATTGTGCACAAATCTAAGGACAATTTCACACACAATCCTGCATTTAGTACACCACCTACAAACATGTCATTCATGCATGGCAAAAATACTCCTTTGGAGTAAATTGTTTTTACTTGCCTAAAACAATCAACTATGCAAAACGCTGGTCAACCACCGCCAAAACCACAAGGAGCCACAGCAAAGAAAGCAAAAGCTTTGAACTAGAACAAAAAGGAGATTTTTTTTATCACAAATACTTCGTCAGTTGACAAACACCCCACCATCAAGCATTAAGAAATTGGTGCCTAAGTGGATTCTGCCCCCATAGGTGCAGATGGGCCTACTAAAAAATAGGCCTATCTGCCCCAAGAGGGGCAGAAAATACTTTTAGTAGTGTGTCCCCATGGGGAGCGACCCTTGCCCAAGGGGCCACCCCCCTAACAACAACAAAAACACACACACAAACACTATCCCTGGTTCCTAAGTGGCTTCTGCCCCCCTTGGGGGCAATGGGCCTAAAAAAACATAGGCTGATTTGCCCCCAAGGGGGGCAGAAATGGCCAACAGTTCTATTCCCCCTTGGGGGGGCACCCCTTGCCCACAGGTTTCCCCCCCACATAAATAAACAAATTAAAAAACATCCCTGGTGTTCCAGTGGTTTCAGATCAGCCTAAAAATAATAGGCAGATCTTCCCCCAAGGGGGGCAGAAATGGCCATAAAACACATGCCTCCCCCACAGGGGGGCGACCCTTGCCCAAGGGGCCCCCAGCCACTAAACACACACACTGTCCCTGGTGTCTATGTGGCTTCTTGCCCCCTTGGGGACAGATGGGCCTAAAATAAAATAGACCGATCTACCCTCAAGAGGGGGGGGGGGCAGAAATGGCAAACAGTTCAATGCCCCCCTTGGGGGGGGCGCCCCTTGCCCAAGGGGATGCCCCCCCACCTAAATAAACATATTTAAAAAATCCCTGGCATTCTAGTGGTTCCTGCCCCCCCCTTGGGGGCAGATCAGCGTAAACATAATAGGTGGCCTTGGTACACGTGCCCCCAAAGGCGTGCGACCCTTGCCCAAGGAGCTGCCCTCCCATCCACTAACACACACACACTATCCCGGGTGTCTAAGTGGCTTCTGCCCCCCTTGGGGGCAGATGGGCCGAAAACAAAATAGGCATATCTGCCCTCAAGGGGGGCAGAAATGGCCAACAGTTCAATGCCCCCCCCCACATAAATAAACATATTTAAAAAAATCCCTGGCATTCTAGTGGTTTCTGCCACCCTTGGGGACAGATCCGCCTAAACATAATAGGCCGATCAGCCCCCAAGGGGGGCAGAAATGGCCTTGGTACATGTGCCCCCAAAGGCGGGGGTGACCCTTATCCAAGGGGCCACCCCCCATTCACTAACATACATCCACTAGTTGCTTCTGCCCCCTTTGGGGGCAGATGAGCCTAACAAAATAGGCCCATCTGTCCTCAAGGGGGGCAGAAATTGCCAACAGTTTAATGACCCCCGTGGGGGGGTTCCCATTGCCCAAAGGGATGCCCCACACATAAATAAACATATTTTTAACAATCCCTGGCGTTCTAGTGGTTTGTGCCCCCCTTGGGGGCAGATCAGCCTAAAAATAATAGGCCGATCTGGCCCCTTTGGGGGCAGAAATGGCCTTGGTACACGTTCCCCCAAAAGGGGGTGACCCTTGCCCAAGGGACCGCCCCCATACACTAACACACACACACTATCCCTGGTGTCTAAGTGACTTCTGCCCCCCCCCCCCTTGGGGACAGATGGGTCTAAAAAAATAGGCTGATCCGCCCTCGCGGGGGATGGGGTGCAGAAATGGCCAACAGTTCTATGCCCCCCTTGGGAGGGCGCCCCTTGCCCAAGAGGATGCCCCCCCCCACACAAATAAACATATAAAAAATCCCTGGCCTTCTAGTGGTTTCTGTGCCCCTTGGGGGCAGATCAGCCTAAACAAAATAGGTCTTGGTACATGTGCCCCCAAAGGAGGGTGACCCTTGCCCAAGGGCCCAAATCCTCTAACACACACACACACACTATCCCTGGTGTTTAAGTGGCTTCTGCAGATGTGCCTAAAATAAATAGGCCCATCTGCCCTCAAGGGGGGCAGAAATGGCCAACAGTTCAATGCCCCCCTTGAGGGGCACCACTTGCCCAAGGGGACGCCCCCCCCCCCCACATAAATAAACATATTTAAAAAAATCCCTGGCGTTCTAGAGGTTTTCAGCCTAAAAATAATAGGGCGATTTGCCCCCAAGGATGGCAGAAATGGGCTCGGTACACGTTCCCCCAAAGGGGGGGGGCCCTTGCCCAAGGGGCCACCCCCATCCACTAACACACACACACACTATCCCTGGTGGCTAAGTGGCTTCTGCCCCCCTTGGGGGGCAAAAATGGGCAACAGTTCAATGCCCCCCCACATAAATAAACATTTGAACAAAATCCCTGGTGTCCCAAGGGGCCGCTCCCCGACACAAAATACGTAAAAAGAAAGAAAAACAAATCCCCGACGTCTAGTGGGCATTCCTGCTGCCTGATCGCAAAGCAATCGGGCAGCAGGAATGCTCAGAGACACCGGAGGAAAGGAAAGCCCTTTCCTTTCACCCAGTGCCTCTTTGTTTGAAACCCCCCACCCGCTGGAGGAGAAACTCACCTGTTTCTCTAAGGTCGCACTGGAAGCAAATGGCTTCCAGTGCGACCGGCACCCTGTAATGATGTCAGCGTGCGATCGCGCGCTGACATCATTGAGGTGTGGGGGGGTGGAAGGGGAAGGGCTTCCCCTTCCATCCCTGCCTTGGGGGGGTGGGAGGGAAGCCCACAGAGGGAGCGCTAGCGCTCCCTATGAGCTCAGTGCCGAGGACGTAATGGTTACGTCCTCGGCACATGAGCACTGTGCCGTTAGACGTAACCATTTTGTCCATGGCACAGAAGGGGTTAATGTTTATTTCTCGCCCACCCACGTCCCGGCACGTCACCTCGCCCCTTCCAAACCCTGCGAGCTGCTCCTGTTCATTTTTCCACTTCGATTCTATTAAGACATGGTTCATATTTGCCAAACGTTTGGCATAAATTCAGAATGTTAGCCCTCTAGTTGCTCATGAGAACACTGTAAGCTGCTGATCACCAGGAAGTTAGCTGGCGGTCTCCTACTGGTGTTGAAAGTGCATGTTTCAGTACGCATGTCATAATGTTTTAATGAAACACAAGAGAAAGATATTTGAAAACTCACTTGAAACATTTCTTAATTGTTCTTTCTACAGCACTAACTATAATAGCTATGACAAAATGAATCCTCTCATTTTGTACCTTTCTAAGTTAAGGGGCATATTCATACTCTGTTTGCACCAAATTAGCGTCATTTTTTTTTTTACTCTAATTCGGTGCAAAACTAACTCCATATTTATACTTTGGTGCTAGACGGGGCTAGCACCAAGGCCCTGATTTATACTTTTTTTGCGCCACATTAAAGTCATTTTTTGAGGCAAAAGTGGGGCAAACTTACAAATATTGGCCCTTATTTATACTTTTTGCTGCAAAACTGCACTAACTCAGTTTTGCACCAAAATGTTTAGCACCGGCTTGCACCATTTCTGTGCACCAGCCAGGCACCATATTTAATGGAATGGTGCAAGCCGGTGCAAAGGGTAGGCTAGAGTAAAAAAAAATGACTTTAGTCGGGTGGGGCTGGCAGTATAGAAGAAGAGGGTTTAGCACCAAAAAATGACTTTAAGCAGGTTGGAGGAAAAAAAAAATGACTCTAACCAGATGGTGCTAAACCTACCATACCAAATGACTCCTGCTTTAGAAAAGGCAGGAGTCACGCCCACCACCCAATGGCCAGCACAGAGGACAAGGGTCCCCTGGGCATGGCCTTTGCACCCTGTGCCATGTATGGGGCCCATTTCAGGGCCCCATATGGCACTTTCAAAAATGAAATGCAATCTTACCTGTACTTACCTGAGATGGGGTCCTCCATCCTCTGCAGTCCCTCTGGTGTGGGTGCCCCTGGGGACTGGGGAGGGCACCTGTGGGCTTATTCCATGGTGTTCCACCATGGAAATAGGCCCACAAGTCCCTTAAGACCTGCCCTGACCCAGGCTTTAAAAAATGGGGCAAAGCAAGCTTTGGCCCATTTTTTGACCCCTCCTCCCTCCCTTGCACCATTTATGCATGGGAGTATAAATATGGAGTTAAGGCCATAGAGTCATTTTTTGCACGGGAACGCCCACCTTGCATCTCATTAGGGCAAGGTAGGCTTCCACTTCCAAAAAATGACTTTAACTCCCTAAATTTGGCACTAAACGGGTCTAGCACCAAAGTATAAATATGGAGTTAGTTTTGCACTGAAATATGCTCCTTAGCATCAAAAAATGAGGCTAATCTGGTTAGAGTCATTTATTTTGACTCTATCCTGCCTAACATCCTTTTTTTTTACGCTAGCCTACCCTTTGCACTGGCTTGCACCATTCCATAAATATGGTGCCCAGCTGGTGCTAAAAAATGGAGCAAGCCGGTGCAAAACTTTTTGGTGCAAAACTGCGTTAGTGCAGTTTTGAACCAAAAAGTATAAATAAGGCCCTAAGGGCCGTATTTATACTTTTTGGCGCACAACTGCGCCAACGCAGTTGTGCGTCAAAAAAGTTAACGCCGGCTAACGCCATTCCAAAGCGCCATGCGGGCGCCGTATTTATGGAATGGCGTTAGACGGCGGAGCTGCCTGGTGTGCGTAAAAAAAAATGACTTACACCAGGCAGCGCCGGCGTAGGGGAAAATGGAGCTTGGGCGCCAAAAAATGGGGCAAGTCAGTCTGAGGCAAAATTTTCGCCTCAACCCGATTAGCGCCATTTTTTTGACTCCCAACCCCCATTGAAATGACTCCTGTCTTAGCAAAGACAGGAGTCATGCCCCCTTGCCCAATGGCCATGCCCAGGGGACTTCTGTCCCCTGGGCATGGTCATTGGGCATAGTGGCATGTAGGGGGGCACAAATCAGGCCCCCCTATGCCACAAAAAAAAAAAAAAAAAATACTTACCTGAACTTACCTTAAGTTCCCTGGGATGGGTCCCTCCATCCTTGGGTGTCCTCCTGGGGTGGGCCAGGGTGGCAGGGGGTGTCCCTGGGGGCATGGGAGGGCACCTCTGGGCTCCTTCCGAGCCCACAGGTCCCTTAACGCCTGCCCTGACCAGACGTTAAAAAATGACGCTAAAACGGCTGGACGTCATTTTTTTTGACCCGCCCACTCCCGGGCGTCATTTTTTCCCGGGAGTGTAAATACAGCGCACATGCCTCGGAGTCATTTTTTAGACAGGAACGCCTACCTTGCATATCATTAACGCAAGGTAGGTGTCCACGCTAAAAAATTACGCAAACTCCAAGATCTTTGGCGCTAGACGGGTCTAACGCCAAAGTATAAATATGCAGTTAGTTTTGCGGCGGAATTGCGTAAAAAAAAAAAAACGCAATTCCGGCGCAAACAGAGTATAAATTTGCCCCTAAGTGTTTTAAGTTTTACCAGTTTGATTCAATCAAAATGACTTCATGTGTGCCACCCTTTTATCATAAGTAGGACTGTTAGAGCTCTAGTTGTTCTTTCGAATACTCTGGGAGGCTGCAGCGAAACACATGAAAATCAACTGACAGGTTGCTCTGTTGGAAGTTCATATTTTATTGAGAATGTCAGGCTTTATTCTCATATGCCTGAAAAAGATAGTGTGACTTTACAGAAAATGTGCTCTCATTTTAATTTCTGGAGCACCTTCCATAACCTCTATGGGAAAATCATGAGAAAACTGTTTTCTTTCAAACTTGATTCAAGAAATCCCAGCAGAAGGCTTTTTCACAGGGTAAAATCATGTTAGAACACTCCACAATTCCTAAAGTTAGTACGCAACCATCAACAAATGATTTATATTGTAACTAAACTCTGTTATTACCCTTTCTCCGTTCTTCTTTGTGTGACCCTCAAAATCTGCCATTCACTACAATGCATTTTAGTGGGGTGCTATCATGTTTATTGGTCCCAAGGTGGCTGCCACTTCTCACCATGTAGTCTGTGCTTAGACTCTGCCCAGATATGCAAATCTGGTTTTCTCAAAATTGATTGACTAGATTTACATAACAAAAAAGTGTGCTTTCTGGACCAAGAGCTACCTTCCTGCCTAATTTGGTGTAATTCCATTCAGCGGTTCGCGCTGCAGTTGTATCTAAAATCTCTATGGGGAAAATGTGTTTTGGGACCCCTCCCCTGTTCCTCTTGTAAGGATTCATCCAATGGCAGCAAAGTTATTGGCAAAACAAAAAATTATTTTTCTATGGAAATTAGGCCCTAACTAAAACTACCTACAGGCAACAGCCAGTGGGCTATTTATATATCTATATATATCAATATATATATAGAGAGAGATTTATATAAACATAGTGGCGATGCTAATAGCTTTTATACTGTTTGATGCATTTTCACAAAACTTTTCAACCAAGGTGCTGCTTTTGACTAATCTGTGCATGGAAAGTTTCAGGGTGATCGATCAAGCAGAGGCTGAGATAAAAGGAGAGTCCCAAAATGCAAACTCCCAAAGCATTTTACATAGACTTCCCCATTCTCATGCCAAACCAGAAAAAATTTGGATTTGCTGCAGTGTAGTGGTTTTGGCATATGCGCCAACAGAGTGAGGTTAATCTCTCATTTCAAGAATGTCCTGTGAATGTGGTCTAAAAGGCAATTTTTCCCATATTTAATTCATAGAAACTTGGGCACTTACAGCCAATGGCCAAAGTATTACTGTGAGAGCTGACTCAATTAACAATAAATTTGTATTGATTAGTAACTACGAATTGATATGAATTATACTAATAAAGAGTAACTGAGAGTTTTGGAAATTGTGCCCACCCTAGTGGCCACCATATTGTATGTGACATTTGTAAAGAAAATAACATTAACTGTTTGAAATAAAATGCGTAGAATAGGATTAAAATGTGCAAGTGGATCATATTAACCTATTAAAATGTATTTGCTTGATTTGCTAAATGTAGAGTAATTGTGAAAATCATGGGCCTATTCGACAGAGACTCATGTTAAGTTACATGGCATTAATAAATGTTTGTAAAGCTTATTCTGATGCAAGGGGAGAAGCTTCGCTGTTCACTGCTCCTTGTTCACACAGTGTTGACCAAATAGATTTGTAATATTGCAACATTAAACTAGCCGATACCCTAACTTTCTCATAAGAACTGCTTGCTGTAATGTCCTGTGCTAGGTATTGATACTATTGTATCTTTGGTGTGTGAGAAGCTAAGGTTCCCAGGATTCGACAATGACCGGGAGATGTGAATTGCAACAAAAGTTACTTGAAGAAAACTGGTGACAGGAACAGGAGAAGAGCAGCCAATCATTGACGTGTGAATGACTTTCTAACTATATCACAGATTTGGGAATTAATAATTATTGGTTCTATTGTGAACATTCGATATTCTAACCAATGACGACATGAGAAATTACTGTGTAGTTTTAGTTTATCGCCAACATCACGTGGAGGAGTAGCTAGTTCTTCAGTTCTTTAGTTAGTGTGAGCATGTGTTAGAGAGTTGGTCGGAAAGAGAAGAGAGTCTTAGATGCTGTTTTCTTAGTTTGATGCCTTTAATATTGGTTCAGCTGATTTTGAGCCCACTGTGGATGATCCAGTCCCTTTCACTGTACCCACTGGGAATGCTGACCCTATGGATGTCCATCTGTCGAAGAAGTCTCTGCTTTCTGATCCATTCAGGAGAGGTATAAATGAAATCAAATGTGCTTTGTTATAGATTTTTGTTCCTCTCTTTTCTAGGTACCAACCACTATCATTTTATTTGAGCCATAGTTAGCTGTTTTCCTAAATTAACTTTTTGTCTGTATTTTCTTTTTGCATGAAAGCCAATCATGCCATTCAAATTAGAGGATTAGTTAGAGTGTCCATGTCCAACAAACGTTTTAACAAAGAATTGATTTTGTTCATCTGTGAATGTCTAAATGTATGCTAGTTCCTTAATTCAGTTATTGTTGATATTAATTTGTTTGATTGCTCTTGAATGTTTAATGTTAAATGCATTGGTTAAATTGAGGTTTTTCCGTTGTTTTGGTCAACCTGTGTTGTTCATTTATGTTTATCTATTGGTTTTGAGATTGCTTTACATGACTTTAGCATTATTAATATAGGGAAATACATATTTTAACATTTACTAAAAGGTGTGTTTATTTATGGTCACATGGGTCATGGTGCATGAAGGTTACGACTCAAAACTGGCAAATGTTTTATTCTAATTGATTGTGTTATCAGTAAGTGGGTGATGTGCAGGTATTGTGTCCATGATAGAACACTCTTAACTGCATACAAAGGTCCACCGAACCTCTAATGCGTCCCCTTATAAATTAATTAAATAAAGGACAAATAAGGTCAGACGTACTAACATTACCACTGCGCTTTCCCACACATCTCAATTGAAAAGTTGCTTCTCAAGTGTGGGTTGGCCTAGCGCTCGTCATTGGTTTGAACCAAGAAATATAACCATTGGAAGACCTCATTGACACTACATTGGCTTCACACAGTCTGAGTTTTGATTGGTTTTTGTCATAGAACAGTAAGCTCAGCTAAACAAGTGGGATACCATTGTTATTGTGACAAGAGTAGGAACAGTGTGATTTGCGGATCCCCACAAGTTTCACAACCTTCCCTCACAGAAAGCTAAGGAAAATATGGGATTTTATCCAAAGTTTGATGTTTACAGTGTGTTTTAGGTAAGATAATATAGTCGGTTCTTGCAATTCATATCACCGTACTCTCCTTTGGCATTTTAGTTTTTAGAAATGTCTGGGTTTGGTAAGTTTCTTTGGGTGCCAGGTGAGCTCAGGCTGAAATAGAACAGGTACCTACATCACCAGAATATGTCAATTTGAAAGACAAAATCTTTATGTTTTCTGGTTAGTATTTTGGACCTTTCTTGTTGCGGGCAATAGGCCCTGCTAGACAAACTGGGTACTAGTTTTGTCTGGAGAAGTTGGGGAACACAGAATAATTGAACATTCGTTATTATTGATTGAATTGCTCTACATTCTTGCCTTCCAAATGTCACAGTGTGTAAAACAGCACATATTTTGCAAAATGCCCCCTGAAAGGACACATGGTTAATTTCACATTCAGAGTTGTACACATAACCGCTATTCCTCAAAGCATTATCTATGGGCACATTTGAGAAATGCATAGGTTTCTTTCATATCAATTTTTCATTCATTGGATTTTACCATGTGTATTGATGCACAATTTCAAACATTACAAGCTGCTGTGCAGTTAATGGCTTATTGTCATGCATGTTTTAGACAGTCCCAGCCTTCAAACAATACACATCTCTATGACCAGAACAGTCTGTTGGGTGTGGTGGTATATTACATTTGCAAACTGGCCATTGGCACAAAACAATAACCCATGAAAACATGATTGATTTAGGTTTTTTCCAACTTATTTTCATGTTTTTTATTTCAACAACTAGTTTCTTTTGGAAACCAATGAGCAATGTACACAAATTCACATTGCTGAATTCAGAATTGTGTCTTCTTTTCAGAAATCCACAGCTTTCTGGGTTCACCATTGGGTTTCACACCTGTTTTCACCACTAACCTGCAGTTGGTAGAAACAACAAAAAGTAAGAAAAGTCAACTACCAATTAAAAAGAGAACAAAAAACTATAACCACAGACACATTTTTACAACTGCCTAAGTTCCAGAAAGCTAGGAAAGGGGTGATCTTAGCACATCAACCCTTTTGTTGATGCCATTTCACAATATAGGGGTATATTTAAGAGCCCCTAGAACCTTCTACTGACACATTAGCATCATTTTGTGACTCTGATGTTTCATTAGATGGCCAAAATCCCAGCGCCATCTTTACAAAGTGGCACAATGCATGCATTACGCCACTTTGTAACCCTCTGCGCTACATATGCCTGCGCCAGGCATAATGTATGCAAGGGAGGTGTTCCCCTGTTTGGGGGGGCGGGGGGGGGCAAAAAAATACTGCGAGAAAATCTAACAGATTTTCTTGTGTCATTTCATTTGCCACTTTACAAGGCGTTACAAGGGGGCACACCACTGAATACAATGGGCCCCTATGTACTCTGCAGGAGTAGCACCAATAATTGGGTGCTACTCCTGCAGAGTACAGCAATAGCATCAATAAAAATTACGCTATTGTCCCCCCGGACCATGGTGCACCATATCTTAGATACAGCGCACACATTGTGGGGGGAAGGGGCGGTGCTAATGGGCGCAAGGAAAGTGGCGCTGCACTGGGTGCAGTGCCACTTTCCTTAAATCTGCTCCATACTTTCTTAACATTTTTCTGTATTTTACCTATTTTCTCAGTTCATTAAAGGCAACCCACAATCCCCAGGTGCCCTTCCAACTCTTAATATGTGGGAAAACAAAGAACACAAATTTGATTATCACACTTTTTATAGAAAAAAGTTATAAGGACTTAAGTGCACAATGCCCCAAACATCAAGAAAAGGTCTCAGCTTTGGGAAATCAGGTGGAGGGGGTTTAGGAGGAAGAAAGCCTCAGCACTTACTTAAGATGCTAAAGACCTAGACTAATTGATGCATTAGTAATCTAGACTAGGAAATTTCAGGTTCACTCCATGAATTAATGTTTACTAAGGCAATATAGCATGAATGTCATAACTAAGACAGTCTGTGAATGAAACAAGAGACTCCCCATAGGGTTTGATTTACTCAGAGACAGATTATTGTCCTGTGATTTTTTTCTTTGAATAAAGTGTCTATGCATCACTTGCATGCATTTTCATTGTCACATCTCTTGAAAATGACCTTGGATACATCTGGCCAGACACAGGTAACTTTTCTTCACCAGTAGGTAGATTACTTGTTTTATTGTTTCCTTTACAATTTATGTTGACAGACGAAAATGGCCTGGCCCTAGGTAAATGGAGCTTAACCCAGTTGGGGTGGTAGACTCCTAAATCAATCAGTCAGCATTATCCCTCAGTCAGGTAGTGGTGGTGGGAAAGATGGGACATCAAACAGGGTCCAAATCACTTTACCACTTAGTTGGCCAATATTAAATAAAGCAGCTTTTTGTTGTATATCAAGTGTGAATCACAGGACCAAGGAAAAAGGAGACCATGATTGGTGGTAGTAGTGAGGTGCATTTCTTAATCACTCTCCTATAATGCACTCTGAGTCTTCTTCTCTAAGTGAACCATGTGTAGTTAGTACTTTTCCTAGTGCTTTATCATAATAGTGTTAGAGTGATACCTCCCCACTAACTCATATCCACTTCATAGAGGTACTTCGTCACTTGAAGCACTACATCAAAATGACCACTTCTGCGAATGCCACTTTGTCACTTAAGTGTAAGGTTAAGGATTAGGGTAAGGGTGAATTCAGGGTAAACTGTAGATTGTGCGTTTGTGGGGATAATAGTAGGTTTAAGATAAGAGATAGGATTAGAACTGGCATTAGATTAAGGTTGGGATAAGGTTAAGATTTAGGGCTTATGTTTCAAACTTGTTAGGTTTAGGATCAAGGTAAAACATAAAGCTAGAGATCAGTTAAGATAAGAGGTAGGATTAGTGGTGGGCTAAGAGTAACGTTTAGAATTTATGGTCAGGCTTCTACACGTTAGAGTGAGAAGGAATATAGTTATGGTTTCTAA
This sequence comes from Pleurodeles waltl, assembly GCF_031143425.1. Lineage (NCBI taxonomy): Eukaryota > Metazoa > Chordata > Amphibia > Caudata > Salamandridae > Pleurodeles > Pleurodeles waltl. The sequence goes on along the minus strand of NC_090438.1, from coordinate 894,139,822 downwards.
ATGACAGGATTGGGGTTTGGTTAAATTTAGAGGTAAAGGTAGGGTAAATAGGGTAAATTTAATTTTTAGGGTATAGTGTTTGCCATAGGATTTGGTTCCGATTATGGTGAGTACAAGTTAGGTTTAGGGTTAGTGATAGTGTGAGGGTTAGAGATACAGTTAGAGTTGGGTTAGATTTAGGAAGCATTAGGGAAAGGTTAAGTTTCGGGGTATGGTATTTGCCTTAGTATACGATACGGATAATGGTAGTGCACTCTGTCTCGCAGTAGCTATTCTAGTGATTGCCACATGAGTAGTGGAAGTTTTCATGTATGCCCAGAGTTGTTAACACTGGGTTTGCCTCACAAAAATGACACAAACTCTTGTACAGAATAGAATTGAGATTTCCAGTGCAAAACATGATTTGTGTTTGAAACTACTCCTAAAGTAATGCAGTCTAGGATTATATACTACTTTGAGCTTCTTTGCAACATGGAGGAATACCATGGGTTTTATATGCCATACTTTGTAATCACCCATGGATTTTGATGCAAAGGCCTAACTCACTAAAACAGTTTTGCATCAAAACTTTTTGCACCAGCTTGTGCCATTCCTGAGCCCCAGCCGGCCATTATATTTATGGAATGGAGCAAGCCGGTGCAAAGAGTGGGCTAGCGTAAAAAAAATTGATGTTAGCCGGGTTGTGGTGGTGGTGGCGGTGGCAGTATGGGAGAAGGGCTTTTGCACCTAAAAATGACGTTAGGCTGTTTATATGCAAAAAAAATGCCTCTAACCAGCCTTGCATCATTTTCTGACGCAAAACCATCTATACCACTTAAGGTAAGTTCAGGTAAGTATTTTTTTTTTTTTTTTTTGTGGCATAGGGGGGCCTGATTTGTGCCCCCCTACATGCCACTATGCCCAATGACCATGCCCAGGGGACAGAAGTCCCCTGGGCATGGCCATTGGGCAAGGGGGCATGACTCCTGTCTTTGCTAAGACAGGAGTCATTTCAATGGGGGTTGGGAGTCAAAAAAATGGCGCTAATCGGGTTGAGGCGAAAATTTTGCCTCAGACTGACTTGCCCCATTTTTTGGCGCCCAAGCTCCATTTTCCCCTACGCCGGCGCTGCCTGGTGTAAGTCATTTTTTTTTACGCACACCAGGCAGCTCCGCCGTCTAACGCCATTCCATAAATACGGCGCCCGCACGGCGCTTTGAAATGGCGTTAGCCGGCGTTACATTTTTTGACGCACCACTGCGTTGGCGCAGTTGTGCGCCAAAAAGTATAAATACGGCCCATTATATTAGTAGGTGGGTGTTGTAGCGTCTCTCAACTCCACAGATGACATGCTCACAGCTCAAGTCTGAGAGGATCATTGTTCATTACGCCATAAATAGCCGCCATTATGCTGCCTTCCGGGATCAAAAGCAGGATGACAGTCAAGCAAGACCTTGTCACGGCAGACACATGGCAGCTATCCTTACATCTCCCAACCGCTTTCACACCCTCAAATGAAATCCTACTCTTGCTTTACCTTTAATCTCATAAATAAAAATATATATGTTCGATTTTTCCTGAAGAGATCCAAAATCGAACCTTTTTCAAAAAGCCTAACACGTTTTGGCATGCCTTGTACTTCAGAGAGAATGCGCACCTTGATCTTAACTGCCCCCGTAATTAACTGTATTTAGTGAAGACTTTTAAAGAATACAGCCAAACGGTGTAAGAGAACAGAGCAGCTTTTGTAAAGTCCTGACGCACATCCTTGAAGTTTTTAAAAGCAAGAGTCACCTAATTGTTATTCTTTGTGAAGACAGAATGGCTTTCTCTGTTACTTTGGTCACCGCTAGAATAACGTGGAATATTAGCTTGACGTTGTGGCTGTTAGGGTAACACAATTCATCTTACATTATTCTTGCAGATGAATCATATCTAAAGCATAAAAGGCGAAAATTAAATGTGGTGTGTGTAAATGCCTAACATCCCATGAGGAGCAGTAGTAAGCGAGTGTTGTAGTAATACCCACCTGCTTTATTTATTGTATCATAGGACGCTGATCATAAATAAAACAGTAAGCGCATGTTTACAAGACCAGTGTAGTCGAGTTTTCAGGAATAAAGAAGTGACACAACTCTGGTAGCAATACAGTATTTATCAAGGAATAATAAGGCTGGACCACAGTTAAGTTCTGTAACTGAAACCACATTCAACTCAGCTTTTACAAACAGTACTTTTTATAGGTTTAATTGGTATGTGCTTTCTTATCATATTTTCAATTAACACAGTAGCACAATTTAATGTTATCTACCTTCAGTCTTGGCACAAGCAATAATTCTCCAAAAACGCATCTGACTACTTGTCACTAAGAATGCAGCTGTAGTGTATATAATATAGGTATGCATCCTCTAACAAGCAGTTTCTTTTGATCCTACCCTTGGAATTCTATCTGTGTTTCCTTCCTACACTACTTTCATACTCTGAAGTTTTAGGGCCTATCCTCCTCCCTCTCCCAGCCTTGACACTCACAAGAATCCCATGCCTTCCTTTCATGTCTGCCATTATGTACCCCTCGTCCTAACGCTTGCTAGTGCTGGTGTTTTAATAAAAATTATTAATGAGTGTTCATGTATTCTGAATAATAAGTTTATGTAGAAAATATAATAACGTAGATAAATAATGCACGCATTTGAAAATGTGATTACGATGAGTGGCTGCCAATGTTCACAAAGTGTACTTACTAGTGAATTATTATTGTGAAATGTTGAATATATGTTTGACTAATGTAGTTGTATGTCATATTAAGGGTTATGCATTATGCTGTAGCTTTATTAATCGTAGGCCTTAACTTAGCGAATGTCTTGGCCTACTATGCAGGACTCATGTCAACGCTGTATTTATAAACTTTTAATAAATGGCTGTCCTACAGAGTTAAACTGAGATTTCCATTTTGCATTATGTGTTCGTAGCTGAAGAATTGCTTCTCTTGAAAACCGACTGCTAGAAGATGATGTTCTCGTCAATGTAACATTTTGTGTGTAATGCGTGTGAGACTGACTTTCTCAGGAGAAGAACAATGGAGATACTGACTGGAATGGAAGCTGTAACAATTGATGTAGGAAGAATAGGAACACATCATATACATCACATACATACAAAAATAAGTTCCCAAACCCCAATACAAACATTTTATGCTAGGGATAGTTGTATACCAATGTAAGTAGTGAAAGGCTTAATACATGACATGCTAAAAAAAGATAGACTATGGGTTCAACAGAAAAGGCAGGTCATATTTAGGACAAACAAACACTTATTACTTAGGAAACTTATACACATGCTGCATTGCTAAGTTAGCTGTGCTGAAACACACAAGAGGCACCAGCCACATTAGAATGAGAGTTTTTCTTTAAAGCTGCACCAACTGTCGCTTTCAAAATCTTCACTTAGCACGAACAGGGTGGAACAAAAGGGTGTATCCTGCCTTAGCGCAAGGGTCCTAAAAACCACAAGTCATTCATATCTTGGTGATGGGAACTATGTAAGGGTCAGATAAGCATTTGCACAAGGCAGGGCTACCGTGAGCATCATGTAACATATAATCACTTGTGCAGAAAAGATAGAGCTGCTGAATGGCGTCAATGTTACTTACCCACCCATGAGGCGACCAATAATCGTGCATGTGCTCTTGTCAAGAAATACTTCTCCTATTATCTTATCTGTACTGCTTGTTCTTGCTCACGTCAAAACTGAACTTGTGACCATAGTTTTTTGTGTTTTTTACAGTATAAATACCACCGCTTGTGAACTAGAACTTTGAACTTCTGTCATGGCCTCTATGTTGAGACTGCCTGTTGTTCCCAGCTGAAAATTGATTAAACCTATATTACTGTGTCAAATTGATCTGTCTTATTTTATTAACAGATTTCCTTCTAACATATTGGCTAGCTAAGCCCGGAGCTCTACTTTGATCTCACCAACTGCTGGACTGGGGGCCCTGCCTGCCTCTACGAGGTGATTTGCGCACTTTTTAAAGAGGTAAGAGAGATACCAACATTTAAGTAAAAATCTCTGATCTCGTGGGGATAGATGGGAATCAGGTGTTGGTATTAAGGTGGACAATGTATGAGGTCTGTTCCTTTTGTTTTATAAAGACATTTACAAGTTTGACACTGTAATGTATATAATTTTGGTGTTTGCATGCAAGATTGTGTATGAATTGGTACAATATTAAGGCATCCTGGTGGTAAGTCTGGAAGATACAGGGAATTTGACTAAGTAAGTCAAAAGTGGTCAAGAGTAGTGTTGGACTTGGGTCTGAGCAATCAGTTTATGTTCTAAAGAACACTCAAGTCAACCTGACCCAGACTTTAAGTCTAGAAGTCACAATTTGACGTTGCAAATAGTGAAAAGTTGTCCCCGCTATGAATCCAGAGGGAAGTGACGAGTAGTATTTTGTTTGCCCTAGTATGAAATTAAGAATTACTGTGTATGTATATGCATGTATAGATAGAAATGTGGCCACATAATAATGTCAATATATAAGTTTATGTTATTAAGTGTATATTTTAGGAATAAGTATCAGACCTCCTATTCTTATGAAGGTTATGTTATAACAGTATACTCAAAAGTAAAGTAATTGACTGGATTGAGCAAATGTCCCAAAAAAGTCAACTAATTAATTCCACATCCCTGAATTAATCATTCATTCTTATAATGGTCAGGCTGTCACCCTCTGCAACAGAACTGACCGTAGTAGACCAGTAATATCAATACCATAGAATCATTTATTTTTAAGTCAGAAGTTTATGAATGTTTAGGTATTTATAGTATATCACTTCTAGGCCTTAAAACAACCTACATTGACATAAGAGAAATTCCCATTAGACAATTATACATAATTATTCAAAGAACTAATACAAGGACATTGTCCTCCAAGTTAAATATAGTGTAGTAGCCTCATGAACCCCATAACAAATACTGACACTACTAACTATTATCCCCATTATGAAACTATAGAGCCTCAAGATTGGAGGTAAGATAAATTATCAAACAGTATAGACTGGGACATATACACATATCTTGAGGGTATACAAAAGAAGAATTATCAGCTACTATACATACAAATATATTGAACTATCTTTCAGATAGATGTGAATAGGACCTTCGCATAATTAGAATAAAAAAGTTTGTTTTTAAATCTACAAAACCTGTTGCAGTTGTCTTTCCAAGAGTGAGGAACCCCGTTGAAGGCCTATAAAATATTCTGTTTCATTTTTCATCGGTAACACTGGTGCCACCTTGTGGCCAGAAAGTGAATATATTGAAGTCACTGCAATGTTTCAGTGGAACCATGGGCAACAGTCATGTGAATTCCCTGTAATAATAACAGACTCATATTTAGCATTAAACCTCCTACTGTATGCATTTATTAGGGACCTCCCAGTGTGGAATTTAGGATATGAGTAACTTATAAACATATACTGTATATATATCACAATAACATTATTGTTTGTTGTGGCAGGCAAACAAACCACTTAGGCCACACATAAATGCACCTCCCTAATATATATATAAATGAACAAAGTCTTTCAGAGATTATGGATATATATATCTGATGTTCACCTTCACAGCCTACTAACAGTTTATGTGAAGTCTGGAAATCCTCCAGGAAGTAAATAGAAGTACATTTAGAGTGTAAACCATATAGTACAAAAGATTAAGTTCACTAAACAGACATGGGGTCTCCTTTAGAACACATGGTTAAAGTGTTCTCAGGAGACAAGGACAGGATAGGAAAATACTGTAAGGAATGTCACAAAGCAAAATTAAAACTTGCACATGCGTGGCCCAAAGAGGGCACATTTGATAATGCAACAATAGAACATATGGCCACCTTCCTATAGAGTAAATTCAAGGGAAATAAACTAGAGAAAAGTAAGATCACACTAGACCTATGGAGGGTCTTTTGTGAAACAAATATGAATGAGTCAAAGACAAAGCCTCAGACCCTCCTTCGGCTCCTCCACCCCCCTATCAAGACGTTCAATGAAGGTTAGGCAGTGCAAAGGTACAGGGCACGTATACGATGCAACCTGGTACCCCACACTCACTACCCACCTCTTCATATCCCCTGCTGTGGGATATACAGACCCCGAGTATATCCCACCGTTAGAATCTTTTTCTGAACATAGAGAATATGTCTACCCATCTCAATGTCCTCAAGTGGCCAGTACGCCACGGGAAATGTTAGGTGGGGACAGTCCTAAATACATAGGGACAGTAGATGCCACATTTACACTTCATTTAGAGGACGAGATGTCCCCCACTAGGAAAAATGAAGGTATACCTAATGAGTGGTCAAGAGAGGCACAGAGAATGGATGGGGCTAGAAAAAAAGAAGGTGTTTTGTAAAAACAAAGTACCAACATTAAAAAATGAGACAAGAAAGTTAGCTTACACACCAGAAAGTCCTCCCACAGAGTGCTGGAGGTTCATGCACCCAGGAGCAGAGAAGAATAGTGTAGGCAAGGGGGTCACAGTGCAGGAAGATGGATGGGTAGACCAAAGAGCGACTTGGGAAAAGGAGGAAGGGCCGTTGAAGCAGTCAAGGGCCCTCACTGAGCCACAAATGATTAAACAAGAAGGATTAGAGGACACAGTCTCCACACATAGCAGCTTAGGTATGGATATGGATTTAGAAAAATCCTGCAAAGGATCAGAGGGGGTATTAGATGACATCACTGAACATGTTAAAAGAATGTGCCTTCTTGAGGACCATAACAGGGAACAGTCACAGTATGCCTGTGAGGGAGAAGAAAACAATAAGACAGGACAGACTTTACAAAAGAAGCCAAGAGAATTACAGAGATTAGTATTTGATGGGGCGCATGCATGCACATATGAGAGAAAGGGAACATTTGATATGGCAGGAAAAATGACACTGAGGGAAGACATGGCCCTTGCATTCCCTGTATGCCCTGGCAATAATTTGACGCCCAATGAAATAGTAGCTCAGTATAAAAATAGTTGGTATAATGTTGTCCCTTTTACTGACAACCTAGCAGGTTGGACAGAAGGATTGGCATCACAGATTACACCATGGCTGCAAGAGGGTTCCTTTGAACCCCGAGACATGGCTAATGCAGAAATGTGCATTTCTCAGGGCACACAGGATCCTTACTGGGATTATTCCTATATGCAGAAAAGTCTAAGATTGAGGCAGAAATATGCTCATAAGTATGACTCTCGCCACCCTACTGGCAATAGGACTACAATCCTGTCACAACTGCCCTTGATATTCAAGGGCCCAGGGGCGCCTCAGTATATACCATGGCCCCAGATGGACAAAGAAAATCTTTAAAAAACAGTTGCCACAACTTGCTGAGGGTGGTGGGAAATGGATAGCAGCTCTGGAAAAATGTACCACAGGGATTACTCTTGCAATAGGGGACATTAGGAGTTTACTAAGTTCCCTTATAGGAGATGAGACAGACCTACCGTTCACAAAGGCAGGAGTAAATGATGTGACATTGATCAACCCAAAATGTGATGGGGCACCCCTTTAATAGAGTAAAGGGAATTGTTTGGAAACAACTAAGGAAAATGTATCCATACAGGCCAGACATTGGGTCCCTCATGGCACAATGCAGCCAAATGAGGACCCAGCCCATATCCTTAGCAGAATGAAGGAAAAATGGACACAGGAAGTGGGGGAGAGTTGGGATGTAACTGGACAGAATGCAAAACTATTTTACAATATAATGAAAATGGGTCTGCCAGCTGAAGTGCAGGATAAATTAGATAATATAGTGGCCTTAGAGGCCAAACCATGGATAGAGATACAAGCACACATAATACATTTTTGTAAGAAGAGACAAGAAAAGGAAAAGAGCAAGAAAGATAAAATAGAGAAAGCAGCAGCTAAATTGGTCCAGCAGAAACTGGCTAAGAAAACAGAGGAAGGAATTGCCACTGCCACCACCCAGTTAGCCACAGTGTCCCTGGGAGTGCCCCCTTCAGGCACCCCAATTCAACCCTACCAGTATGCCCAGAGAAGCAATAAGAGGAATAATGGAAGAGGAGGGCCAGGAAGGTTTGGGGGAAATAGAGTAAACACATTCCAGAGTGGACAGACATGCCACTATTGCAAGAGGACAGGACATTTCATTAGAGACGGTAGGTTTAAAAAAGGAAGATGAACTTAGCAACCAGACAAGGGCAAATTATGGCCAACAAATGGCACCTCCTGGTGGCATTGTAGCACAACCTGCCACGAGTCCCTAAGTGATATATCTCCCACAGCCCCAAATATAACTGCAGCCTCAACCACAGATACAGCCTCAGCAGTTACAGCAATCAGTGCCCCAAATACATTATGGGCCATAGCAGACAGTGCAGCCCACCTTGCAGCACCAGAACTTACAAGGAGGGGTAACTGTCAGGGGAGGAAACCCATTCCACCAAAACTACATGGGAGGATATGCCCAATGAAGGTGCCCAAGGAGAAGTCTCATGTGTCCAGTCTTATCGGTAACCCACAGGCCACAAGAGGATCCCACTGTGATGGTAGCCATAAATGACAAGGAGTACACCTTTCTCATTGACACTGTGGCCACTAGGTCCTGTATCCGTGAGAGGGGACTGCCATTGTCAAATTTATCAATGGACACACAGGGGTTCTCTGGGGCTGTAATGAGGGTTCCATTCACTAAACCTGTGGAGATGGAAATAGGGGGGAGGTATGTTGATGGATGTTTCTTATTCTCCCCAAATGCACCAGCTAATCTGCTAGGACGTAATCTCATGGCAAAATTAAACATGACTATTCACTTTGAAGAGGATGGGACTATGATCTGTTTAACACGTGGAGTATCTAGTACACGCATCATGACTATGGTTACACACCCCCCAGTTGGTAACCAAGTTAGAGCCAGACCTGTAGACATTTTAGCTTTTACCAGAGCAGTGTACACCATCATAGCAGAAACACCGAAACTGACAGGGAAGCTAGTTGAATTACCCAAGAGCTTTCTCTTTAGACGACAGGGCCCCTATTTTGAAATATTAGACAAAGACCTCATTCTGGAAATAGAGGCTCTAGAAGTGTCCCCCACCTATGGGACACTGATGGCAAGTGACCACACTGGTGCGATGTGGGCATGTGTCATCTTTCATGATCCCAACATGCAGGTGGGCAACATATCAGATGACCATTTGTTTGCTGATTACCTTAGAAGGACAGAGATTGTTTTTCAAAACAGTGTACCTCTACGCACCACACTGAAGACAAAGCTTGTGATACCAATAAATGTATCCAGTCCTATCAAAGATAATGACCTTGCGCAGGTACTCTCAAACTTGTGGACAAAAGGCCCTTATGATGTAGGCCTCGTCTGCGCAGCAGTACCATTCAGAATAGTTTTGAAGGAAGGAGCAATACTACCAAGAGTGAGACAATACCCTCTATCCTAAGAAGCAGAGGAGGGCATTGTACTTGTTATACAGGCATTGGTGGAGCAGGGAGTCATATACCCAGGTGTATCCCCCTGTAACACCCCAATTTACCCTATAAGGAAGGCCAAGGGAAATTTGTGGTGCATGATTCAAGACCAACGCCCCCTTAATGACATAGTGATACCAGAATTCCCTGTAGTACCTGACCCTTCCATCATCCTAACCACCATACCCCAAGATGCTAAATACTTTTCAGTCATAGACTTGAAGAATGCATTTTTCAGCATTCCCTTACACCAAGACAGTCACTATTTGACTGCATTTTCCTATCGCAGTTCACAGTACCTTCATTCCCGATTACCTCAAGGGTACTGTGAGTCCCCTAGTGTCCTTAACAGGGCGGTCAAGAATGACCTCAACAATTTTCAATGTGACAACACAGTGTTGCAGTATGTCGATGACCTACTGATCTGTAGTCCAGCATAGGAGCAGAGTAGAAAGGACACTGTGTCCCTGTTGTGCACCCTGGCTCAAAGAGGTTACAAGGTGGACAGGGACAAATTACAGTACTGCCAGGGAGAAGTTCAATACTTGGGGAGACTACTGTCAGCATCAGGCTGCCGAATTATGCCCGGGAGAGCAGAATCCATTCAGCAGATGACAGAACCTGAGACTGTGAAAGGAATGCAGAAGATCCTAGGCTTATGTAATTATGTCAGACAATGGGTTTTTGACTATAGTACTTTAATGTCCCCACTGCTATCAAACAGGCGAAAACACAGAAAGACAGGATAACATGGACTACGGAGATGGAACAAACCTTCAGTAAGCTAAAAACAGAGATGACAAATGCACCAGTGTTAGGAACACCGGACTACAACAAAGAGTTTTTTCTTTTTTGCCATTGTAATGGCCAGGTGATGACGGCTGTCTTCACCCAAAAGTATCCTTTAGGCCACAAACCAATTCCATATTTTAGTGGCCTACTTGATTCTGTCATGAAAAGCCATTACCCTTGTGAACAAGCACTAGTCTCAGCAGCCTTTGTGATAGAGAAAAGTGCCCCCATTTTCATGGGTGCACCTCTGACACTGTATGCTGAATATGCTGTGTTTGCAATAATTCAGAAAGCTAAAACAACAGTAACAACACAGAGAGTATCAGGCTACGAGATAATATTATCATTACCATCCTTGAAGGTGGTAAATGCCACATAGTCAATCCTGCTACCTTCTTTGCACAGCCTATTTCAGACACTGACGATGATGCCCATGATTGTGCCGCATATACTCCAGATGAGTGTAGCCAAGCAACAGAAGACCCCATTCCAGGTAGGTGTTGTATTTTGTGGATGGGTCTTCCACAATAGATCAGGACACAGGGGTAAGACATATAGGTGCTGCAGTGGTCAGAGCGATGTAGCACAACTCTTCAGACACAACTCACGTTAGTCCTGTTACTGGACTAGTTAACACAACTAGATTTGACACCACCCTAGAAGTCCTACAAGTCCTGAAAGAAAAACAAGAGATAATGGAAGAGATATCAAAAATGAAGAAAGCAGGGCATAAAAGGTCTCACCCAGATTGGGAAAAAGGGGTATTACGTCGAGGTATTTTTGGAAGGTCTTAACCCTCCTCTGAATGTAGCAACTATTTAGCTAAACCCCTGCCCCCTGATTGCGCAGGCAGGCCAGTTCTTAGTATCACAGGATCAGAATTTGCCCGTGATAAATGGCATACCAAGGCTAAAGTCATATGTAGAGCAATATCATTATGGAATGGCACTGAGACACAAGGTCCACCAAGTTTTAATAAGATAATAGGTCAATGTCACTAAATATGGGATGCGAACATACAGAGATATACATGGACAGGAACTACCATACACCCTAGAATAGCAATGAAATTAACACAGTTTTCTCTTTGTATCAGAGGGAATGGGACAGTGAAGATGGGGAGTAACCTCAACTGCAACATCACCACCTACAACGCTGAAATGCAGGGCAGCACCTCCAGCCTGATGGATCACTACTGGATGTGTGGGGCCCAGCTCCACATACAACTACCCCCGAACTGGAATGGCCTCTGCTCCCTAGTGACTTTTCACACCCCCTCCCTGGTGATACCAGATGTGGAGATCTCTCAGTTACATGACCATCCAATGAGCCGTCCAACAACCTTGCTTCACCATTACCAGACAAAATGAGCTGCTGAGTTTTTTGGCACTGCAGTGTGGAAAGACGTTCCACAGGAACATAGACTATTTAATGATGCCCAAATCTTTTTTGGTAGCATCCTACCATTTATTCAGGCGAAAGCAACTGCACGCTGGCTGCAGATCACATGCTTTGAATTGATGAAGACCATAAATGCAACCGAAGATGGGTTCAACACTATCAAGGAAGATCTCCGAGCCCTTAGGCTGATGGTAATGCAACACAGATATGTACTTGATTTAATGACGGCCATGGAAGGAGGGGTGTGTAAGAAGTTTGGATCGGCCTGTTGTACTTATGTGCTGGCCAATGGTGCGGACAATGGGACATTAACTCAGGCCATTCAGACATTGCATGATCTACAAAAGAAAATGATCGATGAGGGGGTTGCCTTTGATGGGTGGTTTGAGGGCTGGTTCGAATGGGTGCCGTCCTGGATGTCGGGTTGTTCAAGGCCTTGTTGCCTTTGATCATGTTGTTTCTCTTGCTGTGTCTTATTTTTCAGGTAATAATAGCATGTTCCAAAAGGATGACAGCTAAATTGTGAGGGACAGAGTAGTGGGTATGTGGTGATTCCCCTAGTTTCATTAGTAGATGGAAAGGTAGGAAAAATAGTTGAGTAATCAACTAGAGGGGGGAATGATGTAAGAAGAATAAGAACACATCATATACATCACATACATACAAACATAAGTTCCCAAACCCCAATACAAGCATATTAGGCTAGGGATAGTTGTAAACCAATGTAAGTAGTGAAAGGCTTAATACATGACATGCTAAAAAAAGACAGACTGTGGGTTCAATAGAAAAGGCTGGTCATATTTAGGACAAACAAACACTTATTATTTAGGAAACTTATACACATGCTGCATTGTTAAGTTAGCTGTGCTGAAACACACAAGAGGCCCAAGCCACATTAGAATGAGAGATTTTCTTTAAAGCTGCACCAACTGTCGCTTTTAAAATCTTCACTTAGCACGAACAGGGTGGAACAAAAGGGTGTATTCTGCCTTAGCGCAAGGGTCCTAAAAAACACAAGTAATTCATATTTGGTGAGGGGAACTGTGTAAGGGTCAGATAAGCATTTGCACAAGGCAGGGCTACTGTGAGTATCAAGTAACATATAATCACTTTTCGTGCAGAAAAGATAGAGATGCTGAATGACGTCAATGTTACTTACCCACCCATGAGGCGACCAATAATCGTGAATGTGCTCTTGTCAAGAGGTACTTCTCCCCTATTATCTTATCTGTACTGCTTGTTCTTGCTTACGGTATAAATATCATTGCTTGTGAACTAGCACTTTGAACTTCAGTCATGGCCTCTATGTTGAGACTGCCTGTTGTTCCCAGCTGAGAATCGATTAAACCTATATTACTGTGTCAAATTTATCTGTCTTATTTTATTAACAAATTTCCTTCTAACACAATATTGTTACCTCACAAGCCGGATGAGGAGGACATTGCAGGACAAACCAATCAACGATATGTGAACGGAGTAATAGTAGAATTTATAGATTTGGAGTTTCATTGGACAAAGTGTGAACATGCGATTAACTGACCAATAGGGATTTGGAAAGTAGTTTTAGGTGTTTTAATTTTACGACACCGCACAGGAGGAAGATGTGCCATTTCCTCTATTCTTCTGGAGGGTTTACCTCTACTCTTTCGAGTTCCCTAAAGACTTTGGGCCTGATTACAACTTTGGAGGAGGTGTTAATCCGTCCCAAAAGTGACGGTAAAGTGACGGATATACCACCAGCTGTATTACGAGTCCATACGGCTGGTGGCATATCCGTCACATTTGGGACGGATTAACACCTCCTCCAAAGTTGTAATCAGGCCCATAGTGTTTTCTGAACTTTGATGCTGAATCCTGATGTCTTTGGCGATTGACTGATGTCCTCAGGACGAAGACTGAGTCTGCTTGCTGATCCACACTGAGGATCCGTATTATGAGTTAGACTGCTCATTATTGTTCATATTTGCTTTTATTTTCTAGGTACCAACTGCATTGTTTTGATACAGCCATAGTTAGATACTTTTCCAAATTTGTGTCACTAAATTGTTTTGCATGAAGCCCAACATGCTGATGCTAATCTGGTGTTAGTTAAGGAGCCTCACTAATGAAATAGTGCTAATATGGATTAATGCTTGATGAATTTCTCTGCTAAATGTAATGTATGTGATTTGTTTCATTTCATTTTGAGATGAATCTACATGACCTTAGCATTATTAATATAGGGAAATAAATATTCTAACTTTTACTAAAGGTGTGGTTATTCGTGACTGAAAGGCCATGGTGTGTGACATTTACTGACTCCATTGATTAATGATGTTATTGATTGTTGCTCATTACAGACAGTTGTGTATTAGTTATTAGGGCATTAAGCACTGGAGCTATGGTAAGAACATCTTAATTGCGAGTCAAAAGGTTCATCGACCTATTCGCGTCCCCTTGTAAGTTTACTTATTAAGGTCAGACGCGCTAACAGAGATGGTAGGAGAGGTAATGGTTAGTCTCCTTAAGAGCTTACCATAGACGTCCGGAGCAGAAGTAACAGTGTTAACAGACATGGTAAGAGACTGATCGTTCGTTTCATTAAGGGCTCATCATAGACGTCCGGTCAGAGTAACAGGTGTTCACAGTGTTGGTAAAGGAGAGGTGAAGTTTTGTGTCCCTAACAGCCTGGTACAGGTGTTCCCAGAGATGGTAACAGCTTGATGAGTTGGTCCTTTGAGAGTTCATTATTGAGATTTGGATTTTATTTTTCAGTGAGGTTCCTTTAAGTCCGGAAATGACTTTCCCAGAATCCTGGATCCTGCTAATGATTGTTGGAGGATGTTCTTGGCTTTCTAGTAACAGGGTGAATAAAGTAGGTGCTCTTGCACAGCTTATGCAAATCACAGGTGAATTGTGAGGTTTGTGAGGGCTTTGGGGACTTTGCGTACTCCGAATGAAGTTGTAGAAGGAGTGTGCGTACTCCGCAGTGTGAAAGTAGGGAAGTCGTCGAACTTCATATGTGTGTGGTGCTGTGTGCTCAAAAAATGTCCACGTGGTTGTTGATGTACGGACCCTCCGTGGTCTAAGACTCCGGAGTATATTTTAAAGTGTATGAGACACTTAGGCCTGTATTTATACTTTTGTTGCACCACATTTGTGCCACTGTTTGATGCAAAAACGGTGCAAACTTACAAAATACAATTGCGCCGCTTTTGTGTCAAAAAATGATGCAAATGCGGCGCTAAAAAAGTATAAATATGGGCCTTTGTATTATGTTGCATCTGTTTGGTTTAGTAGGTTGATCTGTCGTGGTCAACAAGTCAGAGTGTGAGTAAAGTGAGTGAAAGAAAATTTCGACTGAGATTTGGTGAGTCCTATATGCACCAGAACAGACCCATTGATCAGCTGAGAGTAAAATTTGCGGGTTGAATTTTGCTTGCGAATCTGGGAAACTGAGAAAGGAGTAGCTGTAAGAAGAGTCATCAGTGAAAAATCCATAAGGTTTCTGAAGCAATTGTGTTACCTTTCCTGTAGTGAACCAGCAGATTTGGTTTTTGGTTTTTGATCAGTGCGTTAGTTCATGTGAATCAGAGTTTGGGAGGACAAGCCGCAAGACTTTGTCAGCCGCAGAACGTGTGAGTGTGACATCATTGGAGCCTTGCTGGGATAGGTCGGTTAGTAATAAGGGTCACGCACGGATTGGCAGCCATTTGGGATTAAAAGTCACTTCCTGATTTGATTATGAATAACAAAAAGGTTGAAAAGGTGACATTTTTCAAAGCTTTAAAAAGTGCCTTAAGGGAAGATAGATATATTACAATGAGTGTAGGCGCGGCTACACCACCAGAAGGTACAGCAGCCTACATTGTAATGGAAAATAAGGGTGTTGCGCATTGTCTTTGACTAAAGCAATGGTGCAAATTGACTGAGAAGGTTGGGAACTTAGCATTTCCTACAAATGGGATGTTCAATTTGAGGGTTTTGGAGCATTTAAGGATGGTGCTATATGAATTGAAGCACCTTCAGAGACCAGCACAGTTTGAGGCATTAGCGATTTGGGAGCTAGTAGCCAGACAGCAACAGCAAAAGAAATTCGAGAGGAGGATGAGAAAGGCAGAAAAGACTCTAGCAGAGGCTAGATGGGACAGTGTTCAGAGAGTTTGGAGGATGGAGACTGCACTGAATTAAGTTGTTTCCCGCAATTATGCAGGACAATGAGAAAGAAGGAAGGAAAGCTACCAGAAGACTAACAGAAGTACGTCTGAGAGTAGGGAGGCTAGGAGGTCTTCAGCAGTGGAGGAGGAATCAGATGATGAGATCGCACACCACCATATACAGTACGAAATAGTGGTCTGAGTACCAGTGCTGATCCGACTGCCCGACACATGTTAATGGGACAATTAGTCTGATGCAGGTTAATGCTAGCCTGACACAGAATGTGATGCAGAGTGGTCTTAATGTGCCTACTCTTCCTGCAGTGCAAAATCAGGTGCACTCGCTACAGGTTCAGAGAATTTATCCTGATGTGCCCATTATGGAAATGACTTTGAACTTAATGGTGCCTACATAACAGGATTACCCAAGACCGATGGTGGTTCAGACAGAACCAACTCCAATTTTACTGCCCAAGTGCAGCCGCAGGTAATGCCAAGATTTACTCCAGTAACAGGGACACAGTCAGATATGACTCCGATGATGAATCAAAGTATGGGAGTTACTCTCCACAGAGTATAAGTGCCAGAACAGCCCCAGATGCTATATCACTACCAACTACTGTTGGTCCAGCTGTACCCTTATTTGCCCAGAATAAAACGGCTGTCGGTGATCAGGGAGCAATGTCCCTGAATATAATGAGAGGAGGACATCATGGAAATGTTCAAGTAGTCTCTCCTGTGGGACAGACTTTTGATGGATCAAGATCATTGCTAGACCTTAGTGCATTTGTACCACTTTGAGATACTATGGCAGGGTCGAATGTTAGCCAGAGTTTGAAATTGTTGACACTGCAGACCCCGTATCTAGTTGCATAGCAGGTACCACCGGTCCAAGCAAGTAACACTTTGTTGCAAGGTTTAACAGCTTGGCGGTTGACTGAATGGTTAGACAAGCTGAATACTCCACAGAGTGCTCCTAAGGGAAAGGAGTATTTGAATTTTACTAGGCTAAGCATGGAAGCAGGTGAACTCACTGAGGGAACCATGGGGGTGAACAGTTTAGAATCCTACAAAGAGGCAGAATTGAGATATTTGTGCCCGAAGATTACGAGAGAGGTGAGCAATGTATATCAGAAACTAGCAGACTTGGCGGAGAAGTACAGCATAGAAATAGAGAAAACAAAGCTTTTGAAAAGGAGTTACAGATCAGATTTTGAGGCTAAAGATTTTGAACACATGAGATCTGCGTGAATGAAGGCACACCTTAAGGAATTGCCTCAAAATGCTCAGACCTGGGGAGCATTGGACAAATGGGAAGGCAGATGGGTAAAGAAAAGAGACAAAAGAAAAAGGGATTCTTTGGAGCTGATTGCAAATGTGCAGCAGGGTAAAGATCCAGTGCAAATTTTACCAATGAGGGAGATTCCAGGGGGGGAATTTGTTTATGTCTCGTGGAGCATAAGTGACATTCTGTCATTTACAAATGATTATCCAAAATTGAAAGAGAAGCCGGTAGAGTGGAGTCAGCAGATAGACAGGTTTGTAAAACTTGCGAAGTGTATGTGGGAAGTCTTCAACACATCACTGGAGATAGTGGTTCCAACTGATCTGTGGACTGAATGTAAGAGGAGCATAGATTGGCCAACAAACGAACCAGAGTGGGACAAGAATACAGGTGATAAAATATTACTCTAAGGTGATTGAGTTTTTGAAAACACAAATTTTGCCAAATAATATTGATTGGCAGAGGATTGACAGGACAGCTCAAGAAGCAACGGAGTCGATACATGCGTATTATGAGAGATTATTACAGGCATTCAAGCATTACAGTGGTACAGAAACAATTGAGGCAAAAGACATGTTCCATTTTCTGTTCAGATTTGTGCAAGCATTGAGACCTGAAATTAACCAGATGATTAAGAGGCAATTGATGAGGTGTTGCAGTATGCAAAATACTGTAGTGATGAGATTAAGTTCAAGCAGAAAAAGTTGAAAGAGAAGGCGATGGTGATGCAGATTAAAGCAGCTCAAACGGGTGCAGGGGAACTTTCTACAGCAGCAGCAGGGGAACATGATGTTTCAGCCTCAGATGAGAGGTAGAGGTCGTGGAGGAAATGTGAATCATGGTCCAGACTTAAGTACTGTAGTGGTTCAGAATGATGTGCAGGGAATGAAAAAGTTATTGCCATGACACGTTTGCGGAGCCGTTGTACATTGGAAATGGGAGTGTCCAATGATGGTGCAGGAAGGTGTTGTTCAGCAGAGTAATGACATCAATTCATTCCAGAATGTGAGAGGACTGAGAGTGAGAGGTCCCAATCCACATTTTCAGAATAATGTAATTCAAATGCAGAACTTTCAGCCCATGCAGCAGGTGCAAATGCTACGTGTACAAATGTCACAGTTGCAGCCGATGTAAGAGCATTTTCCCTTGGTACCTAGATAGCAAATTCAAATACCTCAAGCCCTAATGGAACAGCAACAGATGATGATTTCTCAACAGGTCACAAGTCAGAGGCTTAACCAAAGTAGTAACATAGTGCACCAATTCCCGTTTATACAGTGAGAATGGAATAAATGATGATTGGTCAAGTGATAGTTTAGATGAGGAGCCGTGTGTGCCTGCAACGTCCTTAGAAGTAGATCAAAGAGGTCCCTATGTCAAGGGGAAGTTCATTGGTCACAGAGTTTCATTCTTGGTTGACACAGGAGCTACCCACTACAATGAGAAGTGCAGAAGTTTCTAATTTGCCCCTTTCAGGTAGAACAGTTCAGGTTGTAGGAGTAGCAAACCAGTATTTGACAAACCCGATTACAGATTCAGTTCAAGTTGAGGTTGCCAACTTTCAGGGATTGCACAAATTCATAGTCTGCGATTCAAGTCCGGTATCCCTACTGGGAAGAGACTTGCTGTGTAAAATGAAGGCCCATATTTATACTTTTTTAGTGCCGCATTTGCGCAGCTTTTTGGCGCAAAAGAGGCGCAAACTTACAAAATACAATTGTATTTCGTACGTTTGCGCCTCTTTTGCATCAAAAAGTGACGCAAATGCAGCACAAAAAAGCATAAATGTGGGCCGAAGTGTTTGCTTACTTGTTCTAATGAGGGGATTGAGATCCCGATGAACAGTGAGGATGAAGATGACCAAGGCCCAGAGATAAAAGGTGAACCTACAAATGTTGAATACCCTCTGATTTATTCTTCCTGAGGTTCACAGTGAAACAGCTTCATCCTGATCTGCATGAAATGGTTAAGGAGAAAGTGTGGGATTTGACAGGAAAAGAAGTAGGTTTGATAAAGGGAGTTGAGCCAGTTAAAGTTACTGTGAAGCCGAATGCACTTTTTCCCAAGCTTATGCAGTACCACATGCCTCAAGATGTCCTTATGAAGGTTGCTCAAATACTTGCAGACTTTGTGAAGCAAGGGGTTCTGAAGGAAGTATTGAGCAGTCCATGTAATTCACCGATAATGGGTTAGCAAAAGTCATGTGGGAAAGTTCGAATTGCTCAGGATTTGAGAAAAATAAATGAGATTGTGGTCAAATGTTGTCCCGTTGTGCCAAATCCAAAGTGATAATGTTTCAGATTCGATGTGATGCCGAGTGGTTCACCGTCATTGATTTGTCAAAAGCCTTCTTTTCTGTGCCTCTTCATGAGGATAGTCAATTTCTTTTCTGTTTCAAATTCCTGGAGTACATTGATGACTTGTTGATTGTGTCCAAAACAAGGGACGAGTGCAAGTATGATACAATTGCCCTGTTGAACCATTTGGGAAAGAATGGTCACAAAGTGTCTCCACTTAAATTGCAGTACTGTAGAAAAGTAGTGAAATATTTGGGTCATCAGACTGAGAAGGTTCAAGAAAGATATCCATAGAAAGAATTACAGCCATATTGCAGATAAATCCCCTGACTACACAGAGAGATGTCAGGATGTTTTTAGGGATGGTAGGCTATTGTCACCAATGGATTCCAATTTTTCCAGTCATTTTGAGACCATTGCAGAGTGGACTCATAAGGAAGTCACTGATCCCATAGTGTTAGATAAGGCTGGAATTAAAGCGTTCACCAAATTGAGAGTCTGTGCAAGGCTCCACCTTAGGTATGCCTGATTACACAAAACATTTCACATTGTTTTGTCATGAGCATGATGCATGCTCTTTGACTGTCTTGACACAGGTCCATGGAGTTGTAAATCGCCCAGTAGCATATTTTTCATCTACTTTGGACCCAGTTGCAGCAGCCTTACCGGGTTGTTTGCGTGCAGTTGCAACAGTTGGTCAGAGCCTTACACAGTGTGAAGGCATTGTGTTGGGACATCCGCTGACTATAATGGTCTCTCACTCTATTGAGATTTTACTTATAAGGATGAAAACCCAATAGTTGACTGGTGTGCGGTTGACCAGATATGAAACGAGTATTCTAAGCTCACCAAATATGTAATTGAAAAGATGTACAGTGTTGAACCCGGCAACCTTACTTCCAAATGAAAATGTCGAAATTAAGCAAGTGGAAGATTTGGAGCATGATTGTTAATGATTTTGGCCAGTTGTGGTCACAGAGAGGTTTCATAACCTCTTCTGGTTCACCAGTGAGAAATGGTGGGAGAAATAAAGAATCGTTACGTGCTACTCAAATGCCTGAAAAGATTGCCATGGTGAAATGCAGTGCACATTTGAAGTCGAAAGACTTTGTGTCATTGGGAAATGGATATGAGGATCAAGTCACAAGGCTTTGCACATTGAACCGTATATCATTTAAAGACAAGTGGGAACTGTTATCTGAAGAAGACAAAACTTGAACAAGCTATGCATTGAAAATAATTGACATTTTGGAAGATTTGAAAACATTGCAGAATAATGTTGACAGGGAGGAAAAACGTTAATTGAGCAAAATGAAATGTGTGCAAAGACAAGATGAATTGTGAGTTTCAGAAGAGGGTAATTTGGTTTTGCCAAACAGCCTGTTGTCTCAAATGGTGAGGTACTATCATGGTCAGGTACATATTGGGAGGGGTGCAATGATTCGGTTGTTCAAACATGATTGGTTCAACCCAAAGTTTAGACAAGTTGCTGAAGCAGTTTGCCATCGTTGTGTCATTTGCCAACAGTTGAACATGGGAAAAGGGACAGTGGTTAATTTGAGCCACATTGGAAGAGCGGGAGGTCCATTCAGCAGAATGCAGATGGATTTTATTGAGATGCCTGTGTGTGGAGGTTTGAGATATGTATTGGTGATTGTTTGCATATTTAGTCACTGGATTGACACGAAGAAATGATAGTCTCACAGTAGCAAAACTACTGCTTAGGCAACGGATAACGCGTTTCGGGTTTCCGATCTCTTTAGAATCAGATAAGGGAAGTCACTTCAACAATGAAGTAATTAAATTGCTGTGTGCAGCATTGAACACTGAGCAGATGTTGCATTGTGGTTACCGCCCTGAAGAATCAGGACTAGTGGAACAGATGAATGGTACCTTGAAGTCAAGAGTTGCAAAGATGTGTGCATCCACAAATTTGAAATGGCCTGATGCATTTCCTTACTGTTGATGTCAATGAGAAACACACCCGACAGGAAGACAGGATTGTCGCCACATGGAGATCCTTATGGGCTGAGCCATAAGGTTGCCAGCAGTGCCTGCAAATGCACTTGTCAACATTACAGATAATATGGTTTTGGATTACTGCAAAGGTCTGGCTGATGTGGTTTGCTTTTTCTCTCAGCAGATGGAAGCCACCACACTGCCACCTATCCATGACCCAGGGCACAATCTGAGAGCTGGAGACTGGGTTGTGGTCCGGAAACACATGAGGAAAATGTGTTTGGAGCCTCATTGGAAGGGACCTTATCAGGTAGTCCTGACAACTACCACAGCTGTGAAGTGCGCTGGGATTCCGAACTGGATTCATGCAAGTCACATGAAGAGAGTGGCCTGTCCACTGGATCATGAAGAAGAAGAGTTAATGAGAGTACCAACAACAGCAAAACAAGTCTCAGGGCCGGAAAGAGAACATAGGGGAACTGAGACCAGATCTAAGCCCATTGAGGACGGTTCAGTCACTCCTGTGAAAGACGAAGGAGAAGACGGAGAGCCTATCTCAATTGAGACAGCAGGAGAGCCTAGTCAGAGGAGGGCTCTTCCAGAAGCAGATGATCATGAGAGACAAACAGAGAAATTGCCAGACCCAAAGGAGAAAGGAGTTGTGGTGGATCAAAGTCACTGTGATCTAACTCCACCTGAACCAATTGCAGGTCCATCAAGAGAAAACACCGCAGAACAAGGAGAAGGTTCAAGTTCGACTCTTAAGAGAACACTAACAAAGGCTCACTGAAAGGAGATAAGTGGCCGGAGTAACCAGTAGAAAGAGGAAAAGAAGTTGTTGCTGAGACAACAATAGATTAAAGAAGTAAATACCGCAAGGAGAGAAGATCTAAGTGAAGGAGAGTTGAATGGTGATCAAAAATTGAAAAGAAAGAGAAAAGCGAATTGAAGATACGCAGGTCCTGAATGGGCATATGCAACTACAAGTGAATGGCAGCAAGAGTTTTTGTCTTTTTGTTTTGAAAGAGACATTCCGGGTCAATATTTTGACACTTGAAGGAAGCTGATGAAGTGAACTGTTGAAACAATCTGAGAGAAATTTTTGAGAAAGAGACTGTTGAAAATAACCAGAAGAGACTTTGTTAACCTGATTTGACTTTTGAAACCTGAAGCTGCTAACCGATTTTGACAAGTGATCCTGGAAGTGAGACTGGGAGCAGTAAATAACTGCTGAAAGAAGAGTTGTCTATTTTTTATTTTTTATGCAAGTTTTTCTAAATTTTCTTCTACTTTCTTTCCAGATCATGAGTAACATTAGTCAACAGGGTAGGAATACTAGGAGCTGTAAATATGTGAGTATTAGTTTGGAGATTATGGGCCTCATTATGACCCTGGCGGGCGGCGGAGGCCGCCCGCCAGGATCCCGCCATCCAAATTACCGCGCCGCGGTCAAAAGACCGCGGCGGGTATTACGAGTTTTCCCCTGGGCTGGCGGGCGGTTCCAGTAAAACCGCCCGCCAGCCCAGGGGAAAACGACCTTCCCACGAGGATGCCGGCTCGTAATCGAGCCGGCGGAGTGGGAAGGTGCGACGGGTGCAGTGGCACCCGTCGCGTATTTCAGTGTCTGCAAGGCAGACACTGAAATACTTTTCGGGGCCCTCTTACGGGGGCCCCTGCCGTGCCCATGCCATTGGCATGGGCACGGCAGGGGCCCCCAGGGGCCCCGCGACCCCCCCTACCGCCATCCTGTTCATGGCGGCTTTCCCGCCATGAACTGGATGGCGGTAGGGGGGGTCAGAATCCTCATGGCTGCGGAGCGCGCTCCGCAGCCATGGAGGATTCCAAAGAGCAGCGGAAAGTCAGCGGGAGACCGCTATGTGTGGGATATTGTTTGTGGTGTTGATTGTGAGTTTGTCTGTTCTTGATAAGAGTGAAGCCAACCATACTTCTGTTTTTTAGATGACTACTACACTAATGGCAATAGAGAGGTTTAGGTTAGATGACAAATATTTGCATGGGTATACTAATGCGCAAGGAGAACTTTCTTCTAATGTTTTCTATCGCTTGTTGAGTGAGTATGTTGAGACGATGGATGCGAAGAATTGTTATGTGTGTACGCCGATTCCTTAATCAGTTGAGGAAGGAGTTACTTACCATAGTTTACAATTAACTTACAGAATAAGTTGTAGTCTGCTACTGACAAGATTTTATAACCAGGAGTATATACAGTACTTTTTCTCAAATTGTGATGTTGTGCATTCGTTTGTTCCTATAATTAGGTATTGGAGTAGAATAGCTAAGGAGAATGACATAGTAATAGTTAGAGGTTTCTTTGAACCTACATTGACGTTTGGCACCGCCCATGCACATAGAAATAATCTGATATGCTTACTTACACCTTTAGAGAAAAGCTTCTTAGATCACACAGATAACAGGAGAAAGGCATTAAAAGAGAAGTTAGAAAAAGGCTTAAAGAAAAGGACTTACAGGAATGATTATGCTTTTAGTGCAATTAAAACTCAACGGAAATTAGCTTTAGATGCGCGACGCATAGGGAAACTTTGTATATACAGGTCTAAATCATGCACTGACAATTTATTTGTGGGAATGAGTTAAGGTAAACATGTGTTTTTGTTTCAGAGTAAATGGACGTTTATATTGAATGGACAGGACCCGGCAGTTCCCAGAATTTATTATATCTGTGGTCTTAATGCTTATTACCGTCTTCCGAGAGGATGGTATGGGACATGCTATTTAGGGATAGTTTTCCCAAAGATTTATCAAATGGATAATTTGAAAATGTTTCCGAAAGTGACTGAATTACATCATATGAGACAAAGGAGGGAGTCCTCTTCTGGTATAGTAGAAGATATATTTGGAGCAGTGATTCCTTCAGTGGGAGTCATTTTGAATTTGATAAAGATTCGAAAGTTGTCTACTATTGTGGATAACATGCTGACAAATTTATCAGGAGCCATACTCCTGATAGATACTGAGTTAGCTGCTGATACAGCTATGACTCTTCAAAATCGTCTTGATCTAGACATTCTTTTAGCGAAGGATGGTGGACTCTGTAGAATGATTAATTCTAGGCATTGTTGTTTGTATATTCCTGATATTAGTAGAGAGATTAGGGGCTTAATTACTAATCTGACTAATAAAAGTGCTGATTTGAAAGAATTGAAAGAAACAGGTGCTTGGGAAAAGATTGGCAAAGGTTTTGCTTCAGTGGGAAATAGGCTCAGCAACATTTGGAATGGGATTCTTTTGACAATATTGCAGGGGATACTAATTTTTGTGGTTTGTCTATTTTGAATATGGGGATTGTGTAAATTATGCAAAATAATTCAATTGAAAAGGTCAAAGAATAATCAGAGGAGGGAAGAAAAGAAAAGGGAAAAACTGCACAGAGAAAATTCAAAAAGGAAAGAAAAGTATGAAAGGATTGAATTGACAGAATTTTAGCTGATGCAAAAATTTGTGGGTAATGGTTAGTGTGATGGCACATTTAGTTATCAGAGGAGGGATTGCTAGTGCAGGTGTTTTAATAAAAATTATTAATGAGTGTTCATGTATTCTCAATAATAGGTTTATGTAGAAAATATAATAATGTAGAAAAATAATGCACGCAATTGAAAATGTGATTACAATGAGTGGCCACCAATGTTCACAAAGTGTACTTACTATTGAATTAATATTGTGAAATGTTGAATATATGTTTGACTAATGTAGCAGTATGTCATATTAAGGGTTACGCATTATGCTCTAGCTTTATTAATCGTAGGACTTAGCTTAGCGAATGTCTTGGCCTACTTGCCAGGCCTTATGTCAAAGCTGTATTTATTAACATTTAATAAATGGCTGTCCTAGAGAGTTAAACTGTGATTTTCCATTTTGTATTATTTGCTAGTTGATGAAGAATTATTTCTCATGAGAACCGACTGCTAGAAGATGTTGTTCTCATCAATGAAACATTTTGTGTGTAATGCGTGTGAGACTGACTTTCTCAGGAGAAGAACAATGGAGATGCTGACTGGCATGGAAGCTGCAACAATATTGTTACCTGACAAGCCGGATGATGAGGACATTGCAGGACAACCACATGTGAATGGAGTAATAGTAGAATTCATAGATTTGGAGTTTTAGTTTTATTGGACAAAGTGTGAATATGCGATTAACTGACCAATAGGGATTTGGGAAGTAGTTTAAGGGGTTTTAATTTAACGACACTGCACAGGAGGAAGATGCGCCACTTTCTCTATTCTTCTAGAGGGTTTACCTACATTCTTTTGAGTTGCCTAAAGAGTTTGCATTTTCTGAACTTTGATGTTGGATCCTGATGCCTTGCTGATCAACTGATTTTTCCTGAGGACGAAGACCCACTCTGATTGCTGATCCACACTGAGGATAGGTATTATAAGCTAGACTGTTGATTATTATGCATAATTGTTTTTTTCTTTCTAGGTACCTACTGCATTGTTTTGATAGAGCCATATTTAGATGCTTTTCCAAATTTGTGTCACTAAATAGTTTTGCGTGAAGCCCAACATGCTGATCCTTATTTGGTGTCAGTTAAGGATCCTCATTAATGAAATAGTGCTAATAGGATTAATGTTTAATGAATTTCCCTGCTAAACTTAATGTACATGATTACTTTGATGCAGTTGACTTTGTTTTTTATTTGCACCATAACCTTAGAATGTGTTATAGTTCAAGCTTTTATTAGATTATGTTTCGTCTGCCACTTTGGACAGCCAGTATTGTTTCTGTATGTGTTTCATTGATTTTGAGATTAATCTACATGACCTTAGCATTGTTAATATAGGTAAATAAATATTCTATTCTTTACTAAAGGTGTGGTTATTCATGACTAAAAGGTCACGGTGTGTGACAATTACTGACTGCATTCAGTAATCATGTTATTGATTGTTGCTGATTACTGATTATTGTGTATTGGTTATTGGTTATGTTGTGAGCTATGGTAAGAACATCTTAATTGCGAGTCAAAAGGTTAATCGACCTATTTGCGTCCCCTTGTAAGTTTATTTATTAATGTCAGATGCGCTAACACACTTGTATCAGGACGTGGCTCAAGCTCTAGTATGTGCAGCCATCTAAATTATCTGTGGTATGTGAGGAACGGCTGCAACTGCTTTGCCCTGCACCTGGCCTGTTCCTTCATTTTACTTTCTGTCCCTGTATTCCATTTTAACATGGTACCCTGGTTTAGGCCTGTATTTATCTTGCACTGTGCATTCTCCTGCACATTTCCCTCTTAAGCCATGTGTTGACCAGAGTGGGCCTTCTTTCTTTCTTTTGACGCCTATTACATGAGGGATCCCATTAAACAAACAACATTAACAGTGAGCCTAACCTAAGTGGGGTAGAAAACCGCAGGCATATTGTATGTGCTGACAAAATGCTGGTCAGTTAAATGTTACAATATTCATGAAAAACACAGGCAAAACAATACACCTATGTGTGGTTGTGTTCTTTACTGGTGTGTGATTTGCTTCAAATTCAGATCACAGAGGTGTGGACAGTAATTTGTAAAGAAACAAACAAACAAATAAATAAATGAGTGCAGGACACAAAGAATGTCTTAAGAGCTAGACGGAAGCACCAAATAGTGGGTTTGCCAAACACCACGGCTTCCTAGCATTGAATCCACCTCATGCTCTTTCTTTCTGTACTCTACGCTTAAGTTAGCGCGTCTGACCTTATTTGGTTAATTTATAATGGGACGCATTTGTACATTGATGGACCTTTTGACTGCGCTTCGAGTAGTTCCCAACATGAGACCACCTACCAATACAAATCAATGGCAATAACAATCAATAGCTTCGACAATTGTAGGAGTCAGTAATTTCCACGAACCATGACCTCTAGGCCATAAATAACCACACCTTTATGTAAAAGTTAGAATGTTTATTTCCCTATATTAACAATGCTAATATCACATAACTTAGGGCCAGATGTATCAAGAAAGGGCTTTGCAAATCGCAAATAGTGATTTTTAAGAAATCGCTATTTCCGAGTTGCAATATGCCATGTATCACTGTTGCGATGCAGAATTAGCAATTTCTTAAAAATCCCTATTTGTGGTTTGCAAGGCCCAAATACCGAATCGCAATCTGCGAGAACGCAAATTGCGATTCAGTAATTGAAAATCGCAAATCGCGAGAACGCACACCTGGAGGAGACTGATGACATCACAAGCAGGAAGTGAGTCATCGCAGGCAGTTTGCAGGTGCCACACCCAAAGGAGCACTCAGAGAGAGACAGCCAAGCCACAGTGAGCAAGTCTGTGAAGAAGGCAGGACTACTGAACCACCATGGACACCTCTGCACAGGGAAAGGAGAAGGGAGAAAGGGAAAGGAAACTTAAGTTTAGTGAGCAAGAACTGGAGGTGCTCACAGAGGAGGTGGTGAGGAGCCATGACCATTTGTTTGGTAAAGGCTCACTCCAGGTGCCTGAGTGGGAAAATCGCATGCTCTGGGCCGACATTCAGACAAAAATCTGTGCTGTGGGAGTTGCGCAGTGCTCTGTGGAGGAGATAAAGAAGAGGTGGTACGACCTGCGTTCCCGTGCCAAGGAGAGAGTGGCAAGACGACTGCAGGAGGAAAGGAGCACAGGAGGCGGCCCACCCACAGAGACACCCTCCACCCCGATGGAAGACCTGGTGGAGTCGACACTCCTCCCAGAAGCAGTCAGTGGGGTCACTGACATCGACACATCCGGCACACCAAGCACCAGTAAAGGTAAGTGCAATATTGAAATGTAACCCCATATGTGTATGTACAAATGTCCTTTGGGAATTAGCAAGTAGGGCACAGCATTGTGAGAGGTAGTCCATTCCACATCTTAGAAGCGGCACAACAATGCCTTATGGAAGTGGTAGTCCACAACCCAGAGCTGAAAGTAGCACATAAAATGTAAATATGCCGAGCGACACCCAGAAGAACACAACATCCACAACATTGTGATGAGAAGTAACTGTACATTTATTACCATTGTGTGACCTTTGGTGATACATACATAACTGACATGCTGCACATTGTCGTTACAGGTGGCCCAGGCCCAGCAGCTTCTGCAAGTGCCGTTGCGGGGGATAATGAAACCCACCCTGCATCTGACTCAAACACCAGTGAGTCACAGAATATAGCACCCATCAGACGCAGGGCTAGGCCGCTACCCGAACTGTCCAGGACTCTGATGACCTGATGTATGATGCCCACACACCTTCCCCAGATGGCAGATGTACTGGTATGCAGGAGTCCCAGCCCCAGCGTAGCACCCCGCAGGAGGCCTACACATGCAGGCGTGTGCAGTTCGAAGCAGGAGAGGGACCATCAGTGTTCGGTGGCCTGGAATCTGCTATGTTGAAGCAGCAGCACCTGCAAAACAAGAAAATCTCTGCTTTACAAAGGCAGATGCAGGCACACAATTCAAACATGGGGGGGGGCTGCATCGGCAGTTGGAGTGCCTCAATTTGAACCTCACTAAACTGCATGAGGGGCAGATCCAAGCATCTGAGAACACCAGGGAGCTGACAAGTGCAGTGAGGGAACTGTGTACTGAGCTGCGCCACAACAGAGTTAGCCACCGCAGGCAGGAGAGACGTTTTATGGGGATGTTTGGGTGGTTTTTGTCCCTCAGTCAATCGCCTTGCAAATTCAACAGCCCTCATATTGCGGCGTGCTGTGGCCGCACAGGTGAAGGCAGCGCACAGCAGTAGGGATGTGGCACAGGGACTGGTGCAGATCACAAATGTGCTTGACAATATGCTGAGTAACCGCTCCACCACACCCAACGAACTGTGACTGGGGGAAACTGAGGACACATCTAGCCTCAGCAGCATAGCAGTGCCCACAACTGATGCTGGGGTCGCAGTGCCAGGCACAGCACTGCCACTGAGGCAGAAAACAGAGGTGCCAGCCGTTGTGGAAAAGAGTCTGAGGCATTCTGGGACTCTTTATATAGGTTGCACCTGGTTACCACCTGGTTTCACTTAGTGGTATTTTGCATGTGCAAAATGCCATTCTGCGAAAAATCGCAATTTGTGATTTTTTGGTGCATCAAATTGCGACTTGGTTTTGCGTGTCGCATTTTGCGTCTCGCAATTTCCGACTTGAAATACCGAATCGCTAATTGCGATTCGGTATTTCATGTTGCAAATTGCGAGACGCAAAATGCGACACGCAAAACCAGGTTGCAAAGCAAAAAATCACTATTTTTGCGATTCCTTATTTTTGGTCTGCGAGTGTCTTTCATGCATCGCAGACCATGTTTTTACATTTGCAAAGGGCCAAATTTAGCGATTCGCACCGTTTGCGAATGCATTTCCGTTTGATACATCTGGCCCTTAGTCTCAAAAATCAAATTGTAAACATACAGAAACAACACTGGCTGCCCAAATAGTCTAAAGAATTGCAACTTAATCAAAGCTTGGACCACTACACATTCTAAAGTTACAGTACAATTTAATAGAAAGAGTAACCAGGCAAATAACATGGCATATATTAGGATTCAGCAAAGAAAAGACATCAGCTGTTATTACTTGTAGCGTACATCATCAGTGACTACCCTAATTAACTTTCAGATTAGAATAGCATGTTTGGACTTAATGCAAAACTATTTACTCAACACAAATTTGGAAAACATTTAACTATGGCTCTATCAAAATTAGCAGTTGGTACCTGGGAACAAAAGCAAATAGACATAACAATCAGTAACATTGTCTTATACCTCGCATCAATCTGGTTCAGCAAGCTGTGACAGTCTTAGTCAATTGGACATCAGTTCGGTCAGCAAGGCATCGGAATTCAGCATTAAAGTTCAGGAGAGCAAAGTCTATTCATGCCATTCAGAAAAAATAATAACTAACAGCGTCTCAGGACTATTAGGAAAGAAAGGGCAAATGGAGTATCTCCTCTCAGTGTAGTCTGGCCAAGTTAGATTTCCAAAAACTACTTTCCACATTGCTATTGGTCAAAGAATTGCACGTTTATGTTTAGTCCGATGAAAGTAGAACCCCAAATCTAAGAATTTACTGGTACATGGTTCACATGTCGAAGATTGGCTCCTCTTCTCCTGTTCCCGTCGTTGGGCTTGTCAGGTATCAATATTGTATCAGTTTATACTCCAGTCAGTACATCCATTGTCTGCTCCTGGGAAAGTCGTCTTTACACACACTAAGTTGTACATTGTAACCCTAGTTAGTACAACATATTCTAGTAAGCAGTTCTCATGGGAAAGGATTTCAGCTACGAGCATTTGGTCAATACAGTGGAAAATCACAATTTAGGGCCAGATGTAGCAAAGGGTTTTACCCATTCTATGTCTATGGGAAAATGTGTTCGTACATATGGCCCTTAATTCTCTAAGCAGCCATTTTATAATTTGCCTAAGAAATGCAGCTCGACATGAGGGCCGTGCAACTAAGCCCAAGACCTCGCTAAGTTAAGGCCTATTATTATTAAAGCTAATACATAATACATAACCTTCAATATGACATACTACCACATTAATCCAAAGATTAGCTCTACATTTTACATTAATAAGCTGTTAATAAGTACACTTTGTGAAAATTGATGGACACTCAAGTAGGCACAACTTCAAATGTGTGCTTTATTATTTTTCTACATTAACTTATTTTCTATGCATATTCAACACTCAGAATACATGAATATTCATTAGTAAAATTCAGCATTAACACTTCCAATCTTTTTATATCTCTCTTGCAGGTTCTTTCTCATCCCAGTGTTTTCCCTCACTGTTTGCCTACCTTGTTCATCCCATATCCTCCTTTTTAGGTCGAGCGCGCAAGTGCTCTGGCCTGTTGTAATCTATTGGAAGGCTTTTAACCACGCATACCGCACGCCCATCACTATCACTCGTTTATGGTCTTGCTTTCAAAAATCCTGTTATCATTGGTAAATGCTTTACATTTGTCCCTCCTTGGGACAGTTTTGTTACTGCCTTGGCCATCAACCCTGTTACATGGATAATTGCACGTTTGCCGATACATTTGACTGTGAGCAAACTTCTTTTTCCTTTCGTGTCTCTCCTTTGTGCTCACGCTCATGGCAGCTGTGGCTCTTTGAATCCGCTCCCTTATGTCAACTGTTTTACTTTTCATTTTCTATTTCTGTGGCAAGAAAATTAGGAATTTACAACACTAATAGCTCTAACTTCAGCAAACGTGAGACTCATTACATTACAAATGCTTGTTCCATTTTTTGCCTTTTTCTCACTTGCTTTCAGTGTAACAGCCTGATTTATATCTTGCCGAATGGAATACTCTATCACAAACGTGACGGATATCCCCTATGCCATATTTAGATCTCCATGGGATATAATGGGATCATAATATGATGAATGAGATGTCCGCCGAGATCTAAATCAGGCTCAAAGTCTAATTATGCAAAAAAGACCCACTTCCCAAAAATGAGTGCAACATCTACAGCCACCTGCACCAATTAAGTAAACCCAGGAGTACACTATTTGTTGTAAGCAGTAAATACCTCATGGTCTGAGTTTTCATCTGGAAAGTGAGGAATTGTATGCACAATCTGTTTTTCCCACAACAGATGCAATATGTACCGACATTTCACCTACATTTTCTCCAAGTAGGTTTCAGCAAGTTTGACCTTCTGAAATTTGCCAGGGGAAATTGGTGGATGTGAGATTACCTAGAACTCGATTACCTGGGCAAACCCCTGTCTCCACAAGGATCTGATTTTATTCACCAGATCATAATTAGGGCCTTAGATGTTTTAATTGCTTGGGGAGCATATGCTGTGCTTGAAATGTAGTCAATTCTCTTGTAAATCCTTATGGTATGTAATGCAATGTTATATTTTATTCTGCAATGCTAATTATAATTCTCATGGCCATTCTAGAGAACTTGACTGTGTCTAACCACTATCTTGGATGATCATAGTGGTGTATCTAACATATACTCACTCTTAAATGAAATTAACACACTGAGCCTATGTAAATGAAATCATTGAAAATAAACACCTTAAATGCAAATCAACAATTTTGTAAAATAACACCCAATGTGCAAACCCATTTTTGTTGGGATGCTGCAGTTTGTTTGGCAGAGTTCGAATAAGGTGCTTGACAAAAAAATTCAGAGTCTAGAAATCTCATTATTCAGTTTGTTTATTGTTTCTGTTTGGTCAATCCACATTAATTACAATTGTTCACAGGTCCTTGGAACATGTGTTTCAAATGCTTAATGCGTTCTTCCTCAGGGCTTTTTGGTTGTACTACATCATGAATATAAGCAAAAATAAATTGATTGAGAAATTAATGACATTAGACGCTCACAGAAAGGTGGTTTGGAAATGTTCCACTAAAAAGTTAAACTGGATGGAAGATCAAGCACTGAGTACCAACATGCTGCTTCCAAGGAGGAAGCCACAACTTGTAGGCTACCTCAAAGAAAGAATGTGCAAACCCACAAATACTAAGCACAGAATTGCATTTTACCATATGATATACGAGAAATGCCAGCTAAAAATAAGCATTTCCCTTATGCAAAGGCAACTTAATTCACTTAGGGGCATATTTATACTATATTTGCACCGAATTTGTGCCATTTTTTCTCACGCAAATTTGGCGCAAACTTAACTCTATATTTATATTTTGACACTAAACACGTCTAGTGTAAAAATATTGGTGTTAGCACCATTTTTTGGATGTGTGCACCTACCTTGCGTCAATGAGATGCAAGGTAGCCATTCTAATCTAAACAATCTAAAAAAATTGCGCTATTTCCATAGCCCCATATTTATCCCCCTGAGCTAAAATGACCCACGGGTGGGAGGAGTGGCTAGATAATGGTGCAAAACCAGCTTTGCACCATTATATAACGCCTGGATCAGACCAGGTTTTAGGGGACCTGTGGATCCATTTCCATGGTTAAACACCATGGAAGGGGTCCACAGGTGCACTCCCCAAGCCACAGGAACACCCCCACCCACACCAGAGGGACACCACAGAATGGGGGATCCCATCCCAGGTAAGTAGGTTAAGTATTGGTAAGTATTTTCTATTTAGTTTTTAAGTGCCATCGGGGACCCTAAATGGGGCCCCCTACATGGCACTGGGTGCAATGGCCATGACCAGGGGTCCCTGGTCTCCTGTGCTGGCCATTGGGGTGGTAGGCATGACTCCTGTCTTTTATATTTTGTTTAATATCTAGGCTTTCTACTGGATGAGAGTTTATCTATGAAGAGACAGGTGATTGCCACTTGTTTTGAAGTACTCAAATGTCTGAAAAGATTATTCGGCTGATTCCCTCCTCAGCGCATGGGACAGTTATCCAGGCTTTAATTCTAGTATGATTAGATTAGGACAATGTGCTGTATCTTTGCACGGAAAATACAACGATTCCCGACTTCAGATAGTTCAGAGTGCAGCCGCTAGGCTTTAGTTTCAGCTTCCAAAATTTGCCTCAGTTTTGCATCTGCTTTGCAAATTGCATTGGCTCAAGATTTCCAATCACATTGAATTCAAAACCTTATGCTAGATGTTTAAGGCTAGAACTGGACTAGGGCTAGTCTAGATTCAGGAGCTGGTGAGGCCTTATCAACACACTTGCTCTTTGAGATCAATACACCATGCCTTGTTTACTGTGCTGAGGTTCCAACTGGCCTGTATGAAAGGGCTTTCTTTTACCTATTTGGACCCTAAAAGATAGAGGTGGTCATTACAACCCTGGCGGTTGGTGTTAAAGCGGCGGTAAGACCGCCAACAGGCCGGCGATAAATATTTTGCAATTACGACCATGGCAGAAACTGCCAACAAAGACAGCCACTTTAACACCCCTAGCGCCATGGCGGTACAAACAAACAGTGCGGCAGTCACCGCCAACAGACAGGCGGAGGACAAAGTACCACCCACAGTATCACAACCTACCAATCCGCCACCTTTTCCAGGGCGGATTCACCGTGGATAAAAACACGGCGGAAACAGGATTCCGAAGGGAAAACGCTCACCTCTACACACCCCACGAGGAACTAGGACACCATGGAGCCGGAACTCCAAATTCTCCCTGCGATAGTCTTCCTGCTCCTCTACCAGGAGCACGAACGCCGGCGGCGAAGACCACGGTGAGTACTGCACCTATGACACAGGGGAGGGGGGAGGCAAAAAACAGGGACACACACACGCAAAACCCCCACCCCCACCCTCACCCACGACAACACACACACTAATGATACATCATGATACATTATAGTTACACCCCCTAGCCCCCCCAGAAGAATGCAAAGACAAAAGAAAATGAGTGTAACCATTGTAATATATTAAAAGCAAGTAGGCAAAAATATATATATACACCATTAACAAAATATACACCAAGCATAGTAGTCCAGGTAGTGCTCCAATTAAGTCCGTGGAACGCTGGGCCCACACGGTATGGGTGAGGCCCACACAAGATCCCCGACCATGACAGAGAGAACACTGCAGGGGCATCAGAGAACAAGAAAACAGGCACCTCAGTGGGAGGGAAAGGGGGGCACCTCACGCCACATGCCCACTGTTACATCCTGGGGAGTGCAAATCCACAGTCTCTCAAGTCTATACAGTGGGTGGTTTGCCCACTGTTCCATCCTGGGGAGTGCAAAGCCAGAGTCTCTCAAGTCTATACAGTGGGTGGGTTGCCCACTGTTCCATCCTGGGGAGTGCAAAGCCACAGTCTCTCAAGACTCTACAGTGGGTGGTTTGCCCACTGTTCAATCCAGGGGAGTGCAAAGCCACAGTCTCTCAAGTCTCTCCAGTGGGTGGTTTGCCCACTGTTCAATCCTGGGGAGTGCAAAGCCACAGTCTCTCAAGTCTCTACAGTGGGTGGTTTGCCCACTGTTCCATCCTGGGGAATGCAAAGCCACAGTCTCTCAAGTCTCTCCAGTGGGTGGTTTGCCCACTGTTCAATCCTGGGGAGTGCAAAGCCGCAGTCTCTTAAGTGGATAACAGACTCCACTGGTTCTGGAGGGGGCATTGTGCCCAGAGTGCTTCATCCTGCTAAGGACAGAGGTACTGGATGGATCTCTCCACTGGTTCTGGAGGGGGCATGATGCACAGAGTGCTTCATCCTGCTAAGGACAGAGGTAGTGGATGGATCTCTCCACTGGTTCTGGAGGGGGCATGGTGCCCAGAGTGCATCATTCTGCCCGCGACGGACTCAGTAGCGTCAGTGCCCTTGGTGCTCATGGGCCAGCTGTGCTTGAGACGGCGGTGCCCTGTTCAGTGTTACTTGAGACGGCGGTGCCCTGTTCAGCGGTGCTTGAGATGGCAGTGCCCTGTTCAGCGGTGCTTGAGACGGCGGTGCCCTGTTCAGCGGTGCATGAGACGGCGGTGCCCTGTTCAGAGGTGCTTGAGACAGCGGTGCCCTGTTCAGCGGTGCTTGGAGCGGCGGGCTCCTTTGCAGTGACTCAGCTGCTGGCGGTCCTCTCTATCCCAGCGGGGCTTGTGCTGGCGGTCCTCTCTAGCCCAGCGGGGCTTGTGCTGGCGGTCCTCTCTAGCCCATTGGGGCTTGTGCTGGTGGTCCTCACTGTCCCAGCGGGGCTTGTGCTGGCGGTCCTCTCTGTCCCAGTGGGGCTTGTGCTGGCGGTCCTCTCTAGCCCAGCGGGGCTTGTGCTGGCGGTCCTCTCTGTCCCAGCGGGGCTTGTGCTGGCGGTCCTCTCTGTCCCAGCGGGGCTTGTGCTGGCGGTCCTCTCTAGCCCAGCGGGGCTTGTGCTGGCGATCCTCTCTAGCCCAGCGGGGCTTGTGCTGGTGGTCCTCTCTGTGTCAGCGGGGATGATGGCTGTGGCTCCCTGGTCAGCGGGGATGATGGCTGTGGCCTCCTGGGCAGCGGGAATGATGGCAGTCTCCTCCGCTGTGCTGCTCTTCCCAGACTTTCCTGGTTTCCTGTGTCCCTTCCCCACCTTGGAAGGTGTTGCAGCTGACTCCACACTCCCACCGGGACCCCTGGGAGCGGCTTTTGTGTCTGGAGTCTTCCCCCTCTCCTGCCGGCCACTGGCCAACTTCTGATGCTTCACAGGTGGGGGAATGTCTGTGCTGTGGCTCCGTGCCACACTGGCTGCCCTGGTGGCCAGTGCACTCCAGATTTCGGTGACTACAGGCACCACTGGTCCCGGAGATGTTGTGGCTGAGGTGTTAGTTCGGGACCTAGGAGATGGACGGGGGGGGGGAGGTGTAGGAAAGAGGTCAAGGTTGGAAAGGAAAAGTTTTTGGGAGACACTGGGACGGGTAGCTGGAGGGGGTTTGGGAGTGGAGGAAGAGGTTGTGGTTGTAGGAGGTGTTCGTTTGCTGACTTTGGGTGAAGGTGCATGTGCTGGAGGCTGTTGTGAGGTGGATGGCTGTTGGGTGTGTGTGTGCCTGCATTTGTGTATCTTGGGAGGAGGCGTCACAGACACACTGGGAGAGGACACAGGGGACGAGTGAATGGTAGTGGGAGTGGTGACTGCACATGAGCGGGGTGTGGGTGTGCTGGTGATGGTAGTAGTGGCTGTAGAGGTAGTGCATGCAGGTGTGAGTGTAGACGAGACTGGGAGGGAGGAGGGAGATGAGGAGGAGGGGGACACAGTGGAGGCAGTGGATGTTGGTGTGTCTGCATGTGTGTGATGCTTGCGTGAGTGCCTGTGGGATGTGTGGTGCTTATGTTTGCCTGAGCTTCCCTTGTGTGTTGACGTGTGTGCATGCTGGTCTAGAGGTGTGCTTGGGAGAGGCTGGGGTACAGGGGATTGGGTCTGGGTAGAGGAAGTTGGAGGGGGGAGGCTAGACACAGGGACAATGGCTGCCATCAGTGCTGAGGACAGAGTCTGAAAAGCTCGCTGAATGGCCGCCTGACCAGAATGAATGCCCTCCAGGAATGCATTTGTTTGTTGCAACTGCCTTTCTACACTCTGGATGGCATTCAATATAGTAGACTGCCCAACAGTGAGGGACCTGAGGAGGTCAATGGCCTCCTCACTGAGGGCAGCAGGGGTGACAGGGGCAGGGCCTTAGGTGCCTGGGGCGAAGGTGATGCCCACCCTCCCGGGTAAGCGGCCACGGGGCAAAGGCTGAGGGGCTGCTGGGAGGGCGGTGCTGGAATGGGGGGTGGCGGCTGTACCTGTAGATGAGGGGGGCACAGATGTTGCCGCCACCACAAGGGAGCTCCCATCAGAGGATGAGTCTGTGTCGCTGGTCTCAACTCCTGACCCTGCCGTGGAGCTCCCCTAGCCCTCCGTCCCACTGGTGAAGTCCGATTCCGTAGTGTGGCCCTCCATGGCCATGTGGGATGCAGCCCTCGTGCTCCGGTGCCACTGCTCCTCCGCCTGATTACGCTAATGCCCACAAGAACAGGGAGACCACAAAAAGGGGGGGGGGACGACAGAAGAAAGACATGTTGAGTGCATGCATTACGACTACGGTTGGCAGACACGACAGACACACAAGCCCCCTGCACTACGCCGCGCTCTTGGGCTCCACTGTTCAATTCCTGGGAAATGGCCTACTAGGCTATGGATGACATCTGCACACATGGATGACATAGGGGCATGACTAGGTGTACTTGGCACTCTACAGAGGTGCGGTGGGGTGCCACATGGCCTGCCTTATGGAGGGACCTTGCCTACGGAACTCGCCCTGGCCTAGGGAAACCCACAGCCCACCTTCCGCACCCAGACACCTCCACTGCGCGCAAAATCAGCAGAATGAGAGTGTACTCACCCCCTTGTGGCTGCTGTGATGCCCTCAAGCGCCCATCCAACTCCGGGTACGCCACTGCCAGGATCCTGAACATCAGGGGGGTCATGGTGCGACGAGCACCCCTCCGACGTTGGGAGGCCATCCCCAGCTGAGCCTCCGCCGTCTTCTTGCTCCAGTGGCGAATGTCCTCCCATCTTTTCCGGCAGTGGGTGCTCCGTCTGTGGTAGACCCCCAGGGTCCGGACGTCCTTGGCGATGGCACACCAAATATATTTTTTCTGGTGGGTGCTGACCTACATGATTTGTACAAGGGGAAGAGAAACTTATTACCAACTGCACCGTCACAGTCATTGGCCCCCATCCCTACCCTTGCCATGTGGCACATGCACTCACCGTCGGTTCATGCACGCCGCACTCTCCCCCCTTCCTTATTCCATCCACACCTCTCCACACAGGCATAGCCCATACAGCATGCTCCCAGTGTACTTTCCTGTTTGTCTGGAGGACCGTAGAGTAGCGTGTACTGGGGGAGGACCCCGTCCACGAGTTTCTCCAACTCCTCCGATGTGAAGGCAGGGGCCCTTTCCCCAGACACTCGAGCCATTGTCTCTTCCAGACCGAGGTCACAGCAGCACTTGCAGTGTAGGTCCTCTCCTGTCAAAGATCAGGTATCGAGTGATTGAACAGATAGAAAATGGCAGTTGCGTCCGCGGTGGTGCGTACCGTCACCTCCGGCGTACATCGTCATTGGCTCCTGGGACCCATAGGGTCCAATGTTAACCAATGCAGCACTGCGCCGCGGTCTTCGACCACCTACCGCGATGGTGTACAACGCCAGCCCAGTTACCTCACATCCCATTGCCCACTTTAGAGGTCAGGCAGCCGCCATTTCAGGGGCCCACATGGCTTCATTTCAACTGCGTCACACATACCTAGGCCCAGACTCAACACACATACAGGCCACTTTTTCGATTATGATTGGTGTTCTGTGTAAGCTGTGGGTACGTACCTCTGAGTTGTTTGACTCTGTGCTCGCTGTTGTCCTTCATAGGCACCGTCCGCTAGTACATGTGAGGAGATGGCAGCATCCTCCGGTGTACCAACCATTGGTGGACCTGTCGACAATGGAGGAAAGACATGTGATCATCACATACAGGCTTGGCCTTGCCACAATCCAGGAACTGTGTACCCAGTTGAAGCCAGACCTGATGTCAGCTATCCGCCATCCCACAGGAATCCCCCCTCAAGTGCAGGTGCTGTCCGTGCTCCATTTCCTAGCAAGTGGGTCATTTCAAACAACAGTAGCCATAGCATCAGGGATGTCCCAGCCTATGTTTTCCAACGTGTTGTCCAGAGTGTTGTCTGCCCTGCTGAAACACATGCGGAGCTACATCGTTTTCCCTCATGTGGAGGATTTGCCTACAGTGAAAGGTGATTTCTATGCCCTGGGACATATCCCCAACATCATAGGTGCCATTGATGGGACACATGTGGCTTTGGTCCCCCCCCCACAGGAGTGAACAGGTGTACAGAAACCGGAAGAGTTATCATTCTATGAATGTACAGTTGGTATGTTTGGCAGACCAGTACATCTCCCATGTGAATGCCAAGTTCCCTGGCTCAGTGCATGACGCCTACATCCTGCGGAATAGCACCATCCCTTATGTGATAGGTCAACTCCAGAGGCACCGTGTGTGGCTATTAGGTGAGCACCTGGAAGCAAGTCAGTGGGAATGGTTGTGTGGCTCTGGGGATATCCCTACAGGTTAGTGTGTGTCTAACAGTTGTCCCTCGCCATTTGCAGGTGACTCTGGTTACCCCAACCTGTCATGGCTACTGACCCCAGTGAGGAATCCCAGGACAAGGGCAGAGGAATGCTACAATGAGGCCCATGGGCGAACTAGGAGGGTGATCGAGCGGACCTTCGGCCTCCTGAAGGCCAGGTTCAGGTGCCTCCATATGACAGGTGGATCCCTATTCTACTCACCAAAGAAGGTGTGCCAGATCATCGTGGCCTGCTGTATGCGTCACAACTTGGCTTTTCGACGACAAGTGCCTTTTCTGCAGGAGGATTGTCCAGATGGCGGTGTTGTTGCAGCTGTGGAGCCTGTGAACAGTGAAGACGAGGAAGCAGAAGAAGAAGACATGGACAACAGGGACTCAGTGATCCAGCAATATTTCCACTGAAACACAGGTAAGAATACAAACCTGCCTACTACATGTACTTAAACACTACTACCTCTCTACTGTCTGTCGTTTTCACCCAGTGTATGGTCACTAAGTTGTCACTTTCCCTTACGATTTCACAGATGTGGGTCCCACAGTGTGACATCTGCTTTGATTCCTCATGGACTAGAGCTGTGTGACATAGGTATGTTGACATTACAAATGAAAGAGCTTTTTGCCACAGTGACTGCGAATACAGTATTCCGAAATTACAGACTGACTCCAGATTGTTGTGTGCTTTAAGGGTGTTTATTTAAGTGCTCAATATTGGAGGGGGTTGTAAAATGGTGAGGGTTGATGGTGGAGGAATGTCCATGGCAGAGTCCAGTCTATTAGTCACACAGGTGCATTGCCCTAATGGGAAAAGGAAGTGGAGCTGGGGCAGTTTAAGGATGGACAGGGTGACAAAGTGGGACAGTAGGATGACAAATCAGGGTGGTCTCATTTCTTGGCAGGGGTCTTGGCATTGTTCTCTGTCTTTGTCCTGGATCTCAGGGACCATTTGCGAGGTGGTTCTCTGTCTGCAGGAGGTGGGGTGCTGGTGTGGTGGTCCTGTGGTGGTGCCTCCTGTCCACTAGCGTCCATGCTAGTGTCAGGGGCCCCTTGTCGTGCCACAGTGTCCCTCCTGGTGTTGAGTACTTCCTTCAACACCCCTATGATGGTGCCCAGGGTGGAATTGATGGCTCTGAGTTCTTCCCTGAAGCCTGAATACTGTTCCTCCTGCAGGCGCTGGGTCTCCTGAAACTTGGCAGTGCCGTTGCCATCATCTCCTGGGAGTGGTGGTAGGCTCCCATGATGTTGGAGAGGGCCTCATGGAGAGTGGGTTCCCTGGGCCTGTGTCGCACAGCAGCTCTCCCAGTTACCCTGTGTTCCTAGGCCTCCGTCCCCTGGACCGTGTGCCCACTACCACTGCCCCCAGGTCCCTGTTGTTGTTGGGGTGGTGGGTTATCCTGGGTTCCCTGATGTGGTGGACACATTGCTGATTGACGTGTCCTGGGGACGGAGGTATGGGCCCGCTGGGTGGGTGCTGTGCTGGTGTTTCCAGAGGGGGGAAGGTCTGTGGTGGCCTGTGAAAAAGTTAATGGGGTGCACGGTGAGGAGATATGGCGCTAAGGATGTCACTGTACCCTATGTGTTGTGACAGGGGAACCACACAAGGGAAACACCCTACCCTTAAGGTATACACAACCTCACAACAAATACAATACACAGTGAGGGTCCCCTCTTATAGAACCATGTATAGATTAATATGACAAATAGACAATATCACAAAGGTCCATGTTTCATAGAGCAAATTTCAGAGTCCATTGATGAATCATATTAATCTATACATGGTTCTATAAGAGGGGACCCTCACTGTGTATTGTATCTGTGGTGGCCTGTGACTGGGTGAGGGGAACCGACTATCCAGAGGTCCCCGATGGGCCGGGCTGGTCATCTAGATCCAGTTGGACAGAGGTGCTGTCATCACTGTGGGCCTCTTCTGTTGGTGGTGTGGACATGTGTGGACCTTCCTGTCCAGTGACGTTGGGTAGGGGTCCTGCAGGAGTATGAAAGGATGTTTATTACATCTGTGTATGGCATGGTGTGTAATGGGTGGGTGACCGTGTACCCCAGTGCTTGCATTCCTGTGTGGGACCTTGTGTGATGGTGGTTTAGGGGGGTGTATGGGTATGTGCAGTGGGCATGCTTTAGTGATGGGTGTCCATGCTTTGTTGTTGCATGCAGGGCTTGGTGTTAGGATGTGTGGTTTGTGATGTTGGGACATATGGGAGGAGTTAGAGTGATGGGGGTGAGGGTGAGGGTGGGGGTATTTGCTGGCATGCAGGTAGGGTGGGGGATGTAATAGTTAAGATTTGACTTACCAGAGTCCATTCCTCCACCTACTCCTGCGAGGCCCTCAGGATGCAGAATCGCCAAGACCTGCTCATCTCATGTTGTTAGTTGTGGGGGAGGAGGTGGGGGTCCGCCGCCAATCCGCTGAACCGCCAGGTGGTGTCTTGAGACCACGGAACGCACCTTTCCCCGCAGGTCGTTCCACCTCTTCCTGATGTCCTCCCGATTTCTTGGGTGCTGTCCCACTGCGTTGACCCTGTCCACTATTCTTCGCCATAGCTCCATCTTCCTAGCTATGGAGGTGTGCTCCGAATAGCTGTGGCTCTACCCGGACGATTTCCTCCTCCATGACCCTGAGCTCCTCCTCCGAGAACCTGGGGTGTCTTTGCCGTGCCATGGGGTGGTGTAGGTGATGTGTGGGCTGGTGTGTGGGGTGATAAGTGTGCTGATATGTAGTGGTGTGTGGTGTGAGGTGCGTAGACGTTATGTGGGTGATGGTGTTGTGTGCCTGTGGATGCTAGTATTGTTGATGGTGGTGTCTCTCTCTGGCCTTCTCTCAGTAATTGTTGTCGTAGGGGTTTTTGGGTGATGTGGGTGTGTGCTTTATATTGTATTGGGTGTGTGGGAGTGGTGTGTGTATGTGTATCAGGTGTGTGTATTTCGATTTGTCCAATATGGCTATGTTTTGTAAAAGTGTGTGTATTTTGATCGGGGCAGTGTGTACCGCCAGTGGAATACCGCGGTTGAAAGACCGCAGTGTGGATTCGTGGGTTGTGATAGTGTGGGTGTATTTCTGTTGGCGTGACGGTGGAGGATTTGTTTTCGCCAGTTTATCACTGACGTTTGGTGTGGCGGACTTGTGTGGGTGTCTGAATTTTGGTGGATTCCGTGCTGTGGGTCATAATAGCTGTGGCGGATTTCCGCTGCCGTGGCGGTGTGTTGGCAGTCTTCTGCACGGTGGTAAGTGGCTTTTACCGCCAATGTTGTAATGACTGCCAGAATTCTCTTCCTGGGTCAGTGAGAAATTGTACATCACTACTGGCTTTTCGCAAATGCCTAAAGACCTGTCCTTTCTAACTGTTTGCACTTGGTCACACTATCTTTCTTTGCCCTGCGCTAGGAAACATCCTGGGGTATCTGTGTGCAATACAACATTTCTTAATAATAATAATAATAACAATTATTATTATTATTATAATTATATAAATAAATAAATAAATATATATAAAACTTGTTCCCACAATATACCCAACAACCAGTAATACAATTTTTTTACTTTAAAAAACTAAACTTGCGAACATTTTTTTTCAGTTGAACATTAACATAATCCATACTCTATATTCTTGGACAATGCCTGCAAATATGGAGGAGGCTAGAACTAGGACATACTTTGAAAAGATATGGGAATAAGCACATTAACGGGAAACAAATGGGATGCCATGAAAATGGTAATATGAGTTTGTGTGATAGGAAAATTGAATGGGGACAAACAAATTCTAGTAAAATATCATTGAGCAATTAGCTCACATAAAAGTTGAAACACAGACATTTCTAAAAATATCAGAGAAATATCACTGACGACATACAGACAATGGATGGGAACAAACCTGGTAGGTTCATCACATAGTTGAGAAGAGAGGAGCTGCACACACATATAGCAGCACTAACAGACCCAATGGATGGAATGTATAAACAGAGACACACATTAGTTAGATGTTCTATCATTATCTACAAGAATTATATAGAGCAGTGCAATAGGAGGATTTAAAGCTATTATGTGATATACTGCATGGTATCTCACTCGTGGCACTAACAGATTATCAAAGAAACTAGATGAACCAATAATGAAGGAAGAGATATTATTGGCCAAATAAGATGACCTAGATGGAGGTTAGACAATAGGAGGTGATGTCCACCTTGCTAAAATCTA
This sequence comes from Pleurodeles waltl, assembly GCF_031143425.1. NCBI lineage: Eukaryota > Metazoa > Chordata > Amphibia > Caudata > Salamandridae > Pleurodeles > Pleurodeles waltl. Next base: position 894,095,778 of record NC_090438.1, on the reverse strand, counting down.
TTATGAATACAGGGACGTACTAGCAGGGAATTTATTAGAGATACTGTTAGAAGCCGAAGAGAAAGGAGAGCTACCAAACACTATACATGAAGCATATGATCTCTAAGTCAAAAAGTATACCAACTGATTTTAAGGTCTACAGGTTGGTCTCAATGCTAAACACTGAAGTCAGAATCTTATGAGAAGTACTGGTACATAGACTAAAGTTGACAATAGCCTCTATGATTAATCACAATCAGTGGAGATTTATTCTATACAGTAGGCAAAATCTAAGGAGAATGGCACGTGTTATGTGAAGTGTAGGAAAGTAGACTTCGTTCTAGCTCGGTTACCCCCACTTTTGGCCTGTTTTTCAGTGTGTTTGACTGTGTCTACTGGAATCCTGCTAATCAGGACCCCAGTAGTTATGCTCTCTACCTTAAATTATGGCTATTGCATACTAGTAACCCAGTATTTCACCCGAAATTGACATACTGGTGCCACCTTATAAGTCTTTAGTATATGGTACCTAGGTACCCATGGCATTGGGGTTCCAGGGTTCCCTATGGGTTGCAGGCATTTCTTTTGCCACACATAGGGAGCCCATGCAGAGGCTTCTGCAGGACTACCATTGCAGCCTGTGTGAAAAGGTGCATGCACCCTTTCACTGCCATTTACACTGCACTGGGTCACTTATAGGTCACCCCAATAGCAGGCCCTCCAGCCCTGAGGACAGGGTGAACAGTACCTGTGTGTGAGGGCATCTCTGCACTAGCAGAGGTGCCCCACGACCTCCATGCCGATTTTCCCAGACTTCGTGAGTGCCAGGACACCAGTTCACGCATGTACTGGACATAGGTCACGACCTATGGCCAGCTACATAATGGTAACTCTGAACATAGGCATAGTTGGTATCAAACATGTTGGAATCATACCCCAATGTTTTTGCAAGCATTGGTTGTATGATTCCATGCACTCTGGGGCTCCTTAGCAGACCCCGAGTGTTGTCATTCCAGCCTTCTGAGGTTTTGCCGGCAGCCCCAGCTGTTGCTTGAGCATCTCAAGCCCAGAAAGGCAAAACAAAGGATTTCCTTTGGGAGAGGGGTATTACACCCTCTTTGTTGGAAAATGGGTTATTGGTAAGGGCAGGTAAGTACCTACACTTAGCAATAGGCCACTAACCTCCACCTAGGTCCAGTTAGGTCTCGGTAAATTAAACCTAGCTCAACCCTTGGTAGCTTGGCAATGAGCGACAAGGCTTAACTTAGGAGACAAAGCGTAAAGCATTCAAATATCACTAAACAGTAATTAAATAAAACACAGGAAACAGTTCAAAAATTCAAACTCAATTTATAAAAAGAGATTATATTTTTATCTTTAAAATGACACCAACACGAATAAAATTGGATAAGGGGAACCGGAGATATGAATTTTTAAAGAATTAATGCTTTCTAGCACATAGAAGCAACTAGCGCTCAAAGGGTTAAAAAAAGTCCCACTGGAAAGGAACAAAGTCAAGAGTTCAGGCCACCCACGAGGTAACACTGTCACACTTACTTTCAGAAGTGTTTGATTCAGGAAAGTGGTCCACAGCACCAGCCAAGGGTTCAGAGGCTCCGGTGTGCCTCTTGGGGTCTGGGACTACAACTCCCACAATGCACCCCTTCAACTTATGGAGTTGCTCCAAACGTCTCCAAACTTCTGGATCTTATTCCAGAGGTCCCTTTTGTGTCCTTGAAGTGTCCACAACTTGATCCAAGGTTCCAGAAGCTCTGAGTTGCTTCTTGAGAGTTGGGACTACAATTCCCAGAATGCATCTGGTCAGAATCCTCAAATGGCCACTGGACTCTGGTCAGCTGGGCACTGCTTGATGGACTTGATGCAGGGGACTCTGGGCAGCTCCTTTGTACCTGTAGCAAACAGGGAGTCCCTTCTTGAAGCAGTAGAAGACAGGTAAAGTCCTTTAGTGGTGAAGCCCAAGTGTGCAGCTGGTGCAGTCCTCCAGAGTGCAGTGTCCAGGTGCAGGTCAGGGGTCCAGCAGGGCAGTCCTTCTTCTGTTGTAGTTCTTCCTTGTTGGAATCTGATAGGGATCTGAGGTGTGGGTGCAGTTTTATCCCTGCTCCTGGGTGAAAAACAGGGGGGTCCTGGTTCTCCAATCAGGTGCAGGGTCCTTCCCCCTGTGATGACCACTTCCTGGGAAGTGTGGCAAAAATCAATCCCAAGGAGCAACATTCCTCAAAAATCCATCATGGCTGAAAGTGATTTTTGGAGGTTACATCTGGCTGAGCCCAACCACTGGTGTGGCTAAAAATCCTAAACACACCCCTCTCCTGCCCTCTCCTAATCTAATCAAGGGGGCACCTAACTGTCTGGGTTTGCAGGATGTGGGGTTGTTGCTGGGTTGCTCCAAATGTCCTTCTCTGCCTTTGAAGACCAGTTTGGCAGCCCTCCCCCTTCCTGCCTCACCATCTGCTGAGGGGAGATCTCCTCCCACAGGCACATCTCTTTGTGTGGAGCCAGGCCACTTCACACCTCATCAAGGCAGTCTGGCCAGGCTGCCAGAGGCTGGCCAATCAGAGCACAGCAGCAAAAACACTGCAGGGCTGAAGTTGGCAACTTTTCAGGTATAGTTTAAAACTCTTTACCTGAACAAGTTATATTAAATCCAACAACTGGAAGTTGTGGGATTTATTTTAACAATTAATTTGATACCAAACTTCTAGTATCTGTTACTTAAGGGGACTTTAAAAATTAAAATAAAGTCTCCACATTCTAGCCTATGGAGGCCATTTACTACAATGAGGGAAAATCAAATTTGGCTGTTTTACCTCACCAGGGCTTATAAAACTATTTGTATAAGGTCCCTGCTTATTGTTACATGGCACCCAGTCCTAGGGGCACATAGGGCACACCTTAGGGGTGACTTATATGTAAAAGTTAGGGGGCCTCTACAATCAGCCCTGTTCTCTCACACAAGCCCCCCCAGCCCACACGCCCAAGAGACTCAGCCCAAACCTGGGAGAGCCTTCCTGGCTTGTCAGGTGAGGAAGACAGTGAAGAGAACAGGCTGTCCCTTTGCAGGGCCTACTCTGCCTTACATCCTCCTGCCAGGGTCACTCCCTCTGGGTAGTGAATCCATCCCAACAGTGAAAGGACCCATCTCAAACTGAAACTTCCCTCTAGGGGGTCTTCCTCCTCTCTCTCTGCCAACTCGGGTAGTGGGGTGCCCACCTCCCCTACCCCTAACTTTGCTAGGGCAACACCTAGCTTACCCAAAGAGGTCACCCAACACCTGAGCAACCCCACCATGACCAACAGGGTCAGGGGGCCTACTTTGCTTTTGGCCCTGGGGTCTGCCTCACAGGCCAAGTGCAGTGCTGCCAGGAAGGCCAGCACCCAGCAGAGGCTACTGACAGCTGTCAGTACCCAGAACCACACCCTAAGCTCTCCACTGACAGGTGGCTGAGCTCCTGTGGCAGACACCCTCATTCCACTCTCCCTTCTGTCAGTGCAGGGGCAACACCCTGCATCTGGACAGCTGCCTGACTACTCAGGACTTCCTTGGGGTCAGGTGAGGCCTCACCAGTGCCAACTCTGGGCTCCCCCCTACTGGGGCAGAAGGCCTTTGGCTCCCTGGAACTCTCTTTAAGAGTGGCCCACCCTTCTTTTTCTTCTTTCCTTTTCTTGGGGACCCCTGTCTCCTAACTGTAGGGACTGACTCCCCAGGACTTTGGGTTGGAGGGGCACCCTGGGTGACCGCCCCATCTGGGACCAGACTCACCTCTGGGACGTCATTGCCCAGGATACAAGCTAGAGAGAGGTCAGCACTGACTACCACCCTAAACCAGCCAAGGATACCCTCCCTCTCTAGGAGCCCTATGGCTACAGGTTTGGAGGTGACCTCCCCTGTGGCTATCCTGACTTTCCTGGTTTCTCCTGGGACATACATGTCTGGGGTCACTAACCGGTCACTCACTATAGTGTGACTGGCACAGGTGTCTCTCAGGCCAGTGGTAGGGATCCCATTCACCTGAATGGGGTGGAAATACCTACTCCCACCCTCCGGGATCACCAGCTTACCATCTGGTCCTGTCTCTCAGCCCAATGTTAGGAGGACTTCATAATCTGAGGAGTCCTACTCCATGGCTACACTGGACAGCCCAGTGCTAACCACCTTCTTTGGACAGGCTGCATCTCCTCTGAAGTGACCTGGCTGCTGACAGTCAAAGCAAGCCTTACTGTCCAAGAGCTTTTTTAACCCTGGATCTCCCTGTCTCTGCTTGTCAGAGTGGGAGTGGGATTTACTCTCCTCCTTCTTAGGGTTCTGGGGTACAGAGGGAGTGTCTGTGGTGGGCTTACCACCTCGATCCTTAGGTTTTTGGGGACCTGACCACCCTTTCTTGGAGTCTTCCCCCTGGGACGTGACAACCACCCTGGTTCTCAACCACTCATCAGCTGCCTCTCCTACCTCTCTAGGGTTGGTCAGCTTAGAGTCCACTAGATTCTGGCGTAACCTTTCTTGGATACAATTGGTCAAGATGTGCTCTCTCATGATCAGATTTTATAACCCCTCATAAGTATTTACTTTGTTACCATGAATCCAGCCCTCGAGTGCCTTAAGTGAGGTGTCTACAAAGTCAACCCAAGACTGGGTACTGACCTTCTGGGTGTCCCTGAACTTCATCCTATACTGCTATGGGGTCAGACCAAACTTCTTGGTTAAGCACCTCTTCATACTAGGGTATGAATCTGCCTCCTCCCCACTTAAAGTCAGAAGCCTATCCCTCCATGAGTTGGGGACCAACTCCCATAAAAGTAAACCCCGGTATTGAGGCCTAACCCTTCTCATTTGGAGTGCCCTCTTAATGGCCTCCAACCACTTGTCTATGTCATCTCCCTCTACATAGCTTCTCTGTCGCTGCCACCATCTCTTTTCTCTTCCCTTGCCCACTTTATCTTTTCTAGTGCCAGCTTCTCTGCCTCCAAAGCCATAAATGCTAGCTGGGCCTCCAGCTCTCTTTCCCTGAGGGACAGGTTCTCTCCTCCTGAAGAGACCGCCCTCCCCCAACTAGCTTTGGGTATGCCCCTAGTGACTGTGTGCAGTGAGGACCGGTCTTCCTCCTCCTCACCTAGGCTCAGATGCCCTCCCTCCCCTGAGTGGTTGGAGCTAGCATCCTCCCTTGCATCTTCCTCCTCTGGAGCTTCCTCTGGGCCTACTTCTTGGGCCTCAGCCCATGCTGTCAGGGATTTAATCAGGACATGCTTCCTGAGGACAGTGGTTGCAGGCAACCCCCATGCAGTACACAACCCCCTAAGCTGGACTACTGTCAGTGTGGGTAGGCTAGCCAGATCAAGCTCCATGGTTCCCTAGTTTTGTGTCAACAAAAACTTTTCGCAAAAATTGGAAACAAGAAATTAGAAAAATCAAAAAAATTCAATAATTGAAATTAATCCAAATTAAAAATTAAAAACAATTTTTCCTCTAGGAAAATGTAAACGATTTTGAATTTGTTTTACTTAAAACTGTAATGTGATTCTGAACACAAGAACAGGATCCCACCACTGCGCACCAAAAATGTTGGAAAATGGGTTATTGGTAAGGGCAGGTAAGTACCTACACTTAGCAATAGGCCACTAACCTCCACTTAGGTCCAGTTATGTTTCAGTAAATTAAACCTAGCTCAACCCTTGGTAGCTTGGCAACGAGCGACAAGGCTTAATTTAGGAGACAAAGCGTAAAGCATTCAAATATCACAAAACAGTAATTAAATAAAACACAGGAAACAGTTTAAAAATCCAAAACCAATTTATAAAAATAGATTATATTTTTATCTTTAAAATGACACCAACAGGAATAAAATCGGATAAGGGGAACCGGAGATATTAATTTGTAAAGAATTAGGGGCATATTTATACTCCGTTTGCGCCGATTGTGCGTCAAAATTCAGATCAGCGCAAACGTTGCCCCGTATTTAAACTTTGATGCCCGAGCCCGCGGATGACAGAATTCCGCTGTGTGCATAATTTTTTGGATGCGGCAACCCGCCCTGTGTTAATTATATGCAAGGTAGGCGTTCCCGTCCAAAAAATGGCTTAAACGGCCGTGCGTCGTATTTATGCTTTCGGGCAAAAATGACGCACGGCCAGGAGGCGGAGCCAGAAAATGACGCACAGCCCGATTTGCGTAAAAAAATAACACCTGGGTCAGGGCAGCCGTTAAAAATGGGCAAACACACGTGTATTTAATCAGAACACACAGAACAAACAGCAGAGAAAAAGAGCAGCAACAGGGAGAAATGGAGGTCATTCTAATCCAGCGTGCACGCAGACGCAGAGTCCAGCATCAACAACAGCAGCTACAACAACACCAGAAGGGACCCCAAAGGCAGCGCAGAAGGCAGGAGAGGATATTCTGCCCAAGAACCACCCTTCAGGGCCTCAGGGAACACGACATCATACAGAGGTACCGGTTGAACTGGCAGGCCATTCAGCAGCTGCTGCGAAATATCGAACAGCAGTTGGCCCCCACTTTGGTGACACCCCACACCATACCAACAGAAACAAAGCTGCTTGCCGTACTTCACATGCTGGCAAGTGGCTCATTTCAAACAACTGGTGCCCTGGTAAGCGGAATATCACAACCATCATTCTCCGCATTTCTGCCCAAAGTACTGGATGCCATCATTGGACTGACACCCCGCCACATCTGCTTCCCTTACACACTGCAGAAGCAGCAGGAAACAAAACAGGGGTTCTACGCAATCAGTGGCTTCCCACACGTCCTTGGTGCAATCGACTGCACACATGTACGCCTTGTGCCACCTGCTGCAACTGAACACCTCTACCGCAACAGAAAGCACACACATTCCATCAACGTGCAGGCCATTGTCGATCACCAAGGAATGTTCACCAACATCGTGGCTAAATATCCTGGGAGTGTACATGACTCCTACATCTTCCATCACTGCACCATCAATCAACACTTCCAGGATGGACGGTATGGCAATGGACTACTTGTTGGTAAGTACAAAAACCTACATATATACACACTGCACAGCAACCCTCTAGGACACACAACACATACACCACAACAGCAACATGTCAACAGGAACACACTGAGGTCCTGACATCACTAGCCAAGTTTCTTAAGTCACCATTGAAGCTGTCACACATTGGAATTTACTGTACAGACTAATGTTAAGACATTAATGAGTGTGGTCACCTTGCAAATTGTAAGTGTCCCAATGACCTTTACATTAATACATTGCAGAAGTCTAAAGGTATGGGATGTCCAGGGTACTTTGATATGAACGTGTTAACAACACTTTCAATTTTACCTGTACATGGAACTATCATCTCACCCCAAGTGAAGACACACGGACACCTGTATCACAAGTCACAATGGTAGGGAGGGCACACTGTACTGAAAATCCCAAAACATACTGATGACAAACGGTTAGCAGACAAACACTTGCTCAGCCAAGGAAACAACACAATGCAGATGGTATAGCCTACAAGCATAGGATGTCACATCAGTACACAAAAGAGTCACAGACAACACAAGACAACTACTGCCATTAAAGGTCTTTTCAATAGTGCCAGCTACAGCAACATGATCCCATTCTTTTTCTCTTTCAGCTGATCAGGGGTATGGCATCCAGCCATGGATAATGACACCATTTGGCAACCCGAGTACAGCTGCAGAGCGTGCATACAACGACGCCCATAAGAGGACACGCAGCATTGTCGAGCGGACCTTTGGCATCCTCAAGTCAAGGTTCCGCTGCCTCGACATCACTGGTGGTAGCCTACTATATTCCCCGAGATGGTCTGTAAGATCATTCTAACATGTTCCATCCTGCACAACATTTGCATCAAAAGGAACATTCCACTCCTGGAACCAGACCCATACATGCCTGAAGACGAGGAAGAGAAGGATGCTGCCCTGCAACATGAGGGGGAACAACCAAACACAGCTGCTGGAGTGCGTAGGCGCCAACACATTGTGAACAATTTTTTAAAAAATATTATCACCATCACCACTTAATGAACTATTGTAAATAAAAACTGATAAGAAACACCACATCATGGTCTGGCTAATCATTTCTGCACACCTTTAGCTCTAAATATCAGAAGAAGTGTGTCGCCTCATGGAGCATTGATGATATAACAATCAGAACACAGAAAATACCACAACAAATGTGATGCCTATCATACAACGGTCACATACACACACAATGTAAATGACTGACATCCTGTACAGTTCACCTTTGAAGGGCAATAGCTGAGGACCACACCTATTACACACATACATGTTGGAAACATGGTTCATCGCGGCATATGGCACACAACTAAAACACCATCACTCAACTAGGGGAAAACAGGCCTCATATATCAGGCAGTTGACATGCTTTAGCATCAGGAACAGGAATGTATGACCAGACCCTTGGCAGCAGTAATTCCAACTACATACAATCTTTGCAAAGACTATCTGTCACTAGAGTTATACATAAGCAGAACATACACAGCAAAAGTGCCACACATATGACAAGCATCCAGCACATCACATCCCATCTACATGTCAGCCCTTTTTTAAAAACATGACACACCCAAGCGCCTGGTCACACCCCACCTGTCTGAAGAGGTCCATGGAATACAAATATGTGTACCCTGATAGTCCCTCATGTACACACACACACTAACAAGAGTCATCCAGTGTGCCACACCCTTTCCTATGGTATACCATTGTCATAGAACTATCTGACTGCATGGAAGTCAGCTCAAATAATACACTGGCTTGGAGTTTTTAAGGCCTGGTATCACCTGTAGATTGCTTCCCGTGGGAAAGGTACTGTAGGCCATTTGAAAGCAATTCTCATCCGACAGGACTTGTGAGACACTGATGGAGGCCACACCAGTGATCACCTCCATGCACACCACCCAAGTTTACATGCACTGTCCCTGCTGATGCCTCCTCCAGCATAGATGTAGTCATTTTGACAATTACACCGTTAAGCATTGCTACTAATGTTGCCGAGTAACACTGTATCTGGGTTCATGTGTCACCTTCAGAACAACACAGGACATACAAAGTTTAACATGTCAACTGTCTACTGCTCCCTCTGACCAGTCTTAGTCAGACAACTGATCATGTCAATTGTGAAAGAGCTGGATCCTGATTGACCCTGCATCCTGTCAGCCTGACTGGCACCTGTCCGTAGGTCACCCTAAAGATACCCAGTGGCCACATATGGACCACACTTGCTGTTCAAAACCTCTCTTTCCTCAGAGGCTAATTTGTCATTTGTCTCATCAATGTGTACTCAAATACATTGTGTTGCATCATCTGACTTTTATTTGTATCATCTTTGTTACAGTGCCCTTGAATAGCTAAATCATGTCCCATCCGTTGTCTGGGCCTCATTAATGCCTAAACTACAAAGTGTGATAGTGTACCTGGGCCATAGCCTTAGATGGTGTACGTGGCCTCCAGCAGAACCAGCAACCTCAGATAATGTCCATGAAAAGTCGACACATTTGAGGACCCTGACAGTTCACACACTGAGCAACATTGTCCAAATAATAGAGATGGCTTGTGTGTGGTGAATACCAGCCATATTATTCTGCACAGAGGCTATGATGTTCCCAGATGCATTTCCATCCACAGAGGCCAACTTGAGTACAAATGTTGCAATGACACATGCTGGATCCTGACACCTGAGACATTCTCTCACTCAGCACACCAAGGTTGCCCAGTTGAAAGTCTCATTACACGTCTTCAGTGACAGGGTGGGACCATCCACGTGTAGGTTACCATGTCCTCAATGACTTTACTCACATTTATCTCCAAAGGATACTCATTAGATACACGATTAGCTGCCACTAACTCATGATGAGAAATGGACGTAACAGTGACAACATACACCTTAACAGTTGATACAGGATCAACATTGGACCACACACATGTACATGTACCATCCAATCAACAAAGTGGTTGCAAGCAGCCTATCACAGTAGTATCCCAATTGTAACCTAGCATGAAGATTGAAACATGCCACTAAACCAGGTAATGCATAAAGGGCCACATACATCAAAAACCTATTTGCAATTATGACATAAGGAACTTTGAGAATTTGCTATTAAATTAATGCTAAATGGTATGTCAGAATTCTCTAAAGAAGTAATAGGGCAAACTTCAAATGGGCAAATGGTATTACAGATGTGCAAAAAGAGAATCATACTCAATTTGCATCTATGGGCCTGCAGCCAATGGTTTAGCATTACTGAAATTGGGAAAACCTTTGATTAATTCGCAAGTCAGGAACAGCAAATCCCAGGGTGCTGGGGGCCTAAGTCCCCCTCTGCTGCACCCCAATTAAACACTTTTTACGGACACGTGAAGCGCACACATGCTTAAGGGGCATGTGTGCGCTACATGTCTATAGTGAAACATATTTTTTGCTACATTAACTCGTAATTAGCACATGGTTACCCCCAAAAATTGTGTAGGTGTCAATTGCATTACCTAAATGGCCATTTTGCAATTTGGAATAGCTTGATACATGTGCTCACAAATTAGCTAATAAAGACATCCTGTTAGCTCTTTCATATTTGGAAAGTCACAATCAGCAATTACCTACATGTGTGCGCAATTCTGAGTAATCTCCATTTTGGCCAATCATAACTATAGCACTGTGAATACCTTCCATACATCCTGTAAGGCACATTTGCTTTCGCTAACCCCAGTATTTATCATTTAGCACCGTTTGGTAAAGGAAAATTTCATGACTCATTTGGACATATAAAATACATATTTGTCATTATGCGTCATATTTTCACGCATACAGCTTGTGCGTCATATTTTTTGACGCACAGGAGTGCAAATAATACTGAATCAAAATATTTTTAATAATTGGTAAATAATATTTGGATGCGGCTTAATTTTCACCTCTGGAAGTGTAAATTATGGCGCAAACAAATATTATTTACCAATTATTAAAAATATTTGGATTCAGCATTATTTGCACTCCTGTGTGTCAAAAAATATGACGCACAAGCTGTATGCGTGAAAATATGAAGCATAATGGGAAAAAACGGCGGCCATGTTATGCAGGATGTGATGTAATAGGATATCCTGTTTACAGATTCTGTACAGTGGGTGTACTTTCACTTTCACTTTGCAGTCTCTGATTATTCTAGACTGTGTGGCTGTGTGCAAAGTGTTGTCCTGTGAATTTGTGCTTTTGTGTCCATAGTGCCATCTTACTTGTTGTTTTGTCATTAATATATGGTTGTAGAATACTGTCTGAGTGTGTGTTGTTTACATTTGTCCAGTCCAGTGTTGTATTTAGTGTCTGTGGGAGTCTGTTGTGGGTACTGTTATATAGGGGATAGTTGGGCTCTTCTATTTGTTAAGTTTACTTTGTATTTCCTCACTCCAACTTTCCCCATTTTCCCCTTTCTTCTTTTTTTACCACTACATTTTCCCCTTTTTTGTGCATAAATGTCTGGTAGGCCACGTCTTTCCAGGATGGGTGAGGAGCAATTGGGGGGGTTCATATGGCTGGTGTGCCATTTCCTCCCACTGATGCTGGAGGCTGGGGGTAGGGTGATACAGGGGTATCACACTGAGGCCCGAATAGTCCGGTGGGGGAAGGTGCGCCATCACTTGGTGCGTCTGTATGGGAGCCAACGCAATGAGCATCAACTGAAGCACCGCTGGGCTGACCTGATCTCCAGGGAGCAAGATCTGCTGGACCACCTGGGAATCATGATTGGTGGCCATGTTGGTGAGTACAAATCATGTAAATGTGCACAATTAAAAGCTGTGTAGTGACATGAGATGATTGGTACACAATCTGCCAGATAAGTAGCTGACTGTGTGTAATGCTGAGGAAACATACAGGGTAATTGATGCACTATGTGAAGGATGACAAATGCTAGCAGTCAGGCAGCTCATGTTGTGCACACTTACAGGTTGCTTGTTGCTGAATGTAATTTAGTGCCGCCTTTGTGTCAGACAAGCAAAACATTAATGAGGCAATCAGGACTCTACAGGTCACAATTGCCAGTGAAGTATGGATGTACTAACATCATACCTACATATGTTGACGCTATAGCTAGACTGACATTGGAAACCCTACATGATGCAGAAAATGAGTGCTGCCTTCACGTCAATTGATGATATCAATGTGGCCCAGACATATGTCTCATGTGTGTCTGGTGAGTGTGTAAGGAAAGTGTTCACGGAAGTGCTTTGCCTGTTCGGGATTAATGTGCTCCTTCATATTTTATTGATACATGCCAGATCTGAACATGAACCAGATTTGGAAAGGAGTCAGGTGCCCTCAGCTACCATTTTAGACAGGTATTTTTTGTTTCTTGTGCCAAAATCCGATTAGGAATGGCAGTCCAAAGGTATGGACTAGGGTACAAACATCTATGTTTTGTGCCAATCACCATTGTTGGGACACATCAATTTATGAAACTTTTACAACATGAGGTATTGCCAAAGTCCCTGCCCCTCTGTACCATGTACCTATCTGTCACAAATGTGTCATGACCACATAGGCTGTTTGATAGGTCATGCAGTCCTCAAGTAACCAGCCTTTGGATGTCTCTCTTGGATGCACATGATGAGACGAATACACACCAATATTGTTGCTGCTCACTAATGGAGGTGCATGTTTGCCACCACATGACAGTCAGGGCCACTGCATGTGTGTAGAAGTGTGTGTAACTGTAGCATGAGACCCATTCTATGTAAATGTTGGCCATGTACTATTCCATGCAGTATGAGCATGTCTGAAAGTGTTTCATTACCCATGTCAGCTTACACATTGTATTTTTATTTGAAATTGTTTGTCACTGCACTGGTTCTGAGCATATTCTTACTTCCATGCTTTACAGGTGGACCTGCACCATACACAGTGGGAGAGGTGGCTCGTTTTGAGGACGCCGACACCTACAGTGAGTGTTGACATGTGTGTTATGTTTTGTGTTTGCTGGTGATGTGTGATGGACTCCTTTGTGTTTAACACATTGCAAGGTGTGATGCGCTGCCCAATCATTAGTCTTGTTCCATTAGTGGGATTTCAGTTTTTAGAATATTTTGAGTTGACCAATGCTTATCCATTTGTCTGATCTTGGGTTTGTAGGCCATTCCTGTAGGGCCCGCTATGAGAACTGGGGTGAGTCATGTGGAATACACTAGTTACAATAAGAGTTGCACTGGGACTCGTCTCGGACTGAGTCTGCATGTCAGACTGACATTCTCCCAGATAGCTTCTGCAAATGGCTTTTCTGAAGACTGCTGCTTCCCTATTAACCGATGTACTGAGTACACTGTAGGTTGGACCTTCTGGGAGCATGTACTTCCACAAGTTGTACTACAAGTGTGTGGAACTAGAGTGCAAAGGCCTAGGTGTGCATGCTATTCATGATCATGGGTGTTCTTGGTCCTCTGTGTCTGTTGAAAATTATGCCTCACTGGAAGTATGTGATGTTGACCTAGGTCAGTACATTCTGACATGTTTGGGCCTTGGATAGGACAAGGTTTAGCTAACTCCAATTTGTTGATAGCCCTTACTGGTGGTGTGTGTGTAGAGCCAAAAACATGTTGAGCTTTCTATACACTCCTGGGTGTGCATGTATTTTGTAATTGTTTGTTGTTCTCCCCCCCTCAAACACAGGCATGGGTTTGTGAATAGGGTACCTAGGACTGAAGCAACCAGTATGTTACACATACTTGTGACTATTTGAAAAAAAAAATTGAACCTAGTGTACACACTCAGGTATGACACATGAGTACTATACTAGCAAATCCCATTACAAATCGCAGACCTTGAAGTTTGTGATAATCATCACATACACTGACATATGTAGTACAGGCAATAGGCGGAGGAGGTGCAGCATGATTGTTAGCTGCAACTGTCAGTACTTTGATGACAAGTTATTGCCAGTTGTTACCCATCATGTAGATTTTGTATGTGCTATGTGTGAGATGACCTTTGTAGGCAGGCTTTCCATGTACTTCCTCTGAGACTTTCAATGATCTGTATGGTGATATGAGCTGTTACAAGTACAGTAGATGTATTGTCAGATTGACCACTTGTGCTATTCCACACAATGCAGTTCCTTTGGTAAATAGTTGCCCTTTGTCTTCACAGCTGCAAACATGACACCCGCCCAGAAGCATGAATTTGAGAGGCGGGCCATGAGGTACAGACACATCCTGCAGGTGCAGTCGGGGTTCCGAAGGATGGCCCGTACATACCAGTCTGATCGGGCCTCCGGAGCATGGTGGGCTTCACCACAGGGTGGCCCAAGGTTGCCCACTACAGCCACCACCACCACAACCACTGGTTCTCCCCAGGTGGCCCCAGCCACAGTGGGGACAGTTGTCCCTACATCTGCAGCACACCCAGGCCCCAGCAGTGTGACAGCTGCAGGACAGTCCAGTGGGCTAGGCTCCACACGGCCACAGAGCACCTTGGCCGGGACACAGACGGCACCAGCACCAACAATCGACCCTGCGGCATTCCTGGCTTTGGAAAGTAAGAGGGACAGAGTTCTAAGGAAGGTGAACAATCTTAGCCAGGATGTCAGCTACATCAAGAAGCGGGTCAAATCGATCAGACAGACCCTCCGGAGGGCCAACCTCTAGGAATAACTTTTTTCTATGGACATAATTCCCTCCCTCCTCTTTCCTTGTTATCATGATTAGTGGGCTTGGGAGATTAGTGTTAGGTTAGTATAGGTTGTTAGTTTAGTTAGTGTTAGGGAGGTGGGTGGGGGGTCCTGATTCTTTCTACTTTTCCTTATTAAGTTTGTGGGTGGGTGGGTGGGGGGCAATGTTGGGGTTCCTGTGTGTTTGAAAAAAAAAAATATATATATATATAAAAAATATTTAAAAAATAACAAAAAAATATATGATTGTTTAGGATAGTATAGTATGTGTGTCAGTTAGTATGTGTTGTCCTCCATGTGTCCTGTCTCATAATGGTGGGTGGGGGGTTGATGTTTAGAATGATTCGTTATATGTGAAGAGTAAGTTTAGCTTAGGTTAGTTAGGGACAGTTGTGGGTAATGAGTAGTCAGGTTAGATTAGGGTAGGTATGACTTTTCCCTTAGTTGCCTCTGGTGTGATTAGTTTTGAATAAATATATAGATAACCCTTTACATTATGTGTTAACTGCTACTTGATCATGGCCTTGGCTTCAGTGTAGATGATTGTTGTTCTATGACATTTGTGTCCTGTGCTACAAACAAATACAAACTGAGGTGTAAAATGGCAGCTACCCCAGTGCTACCTTGGTAAGAATCCACCATTTGTTAGAACCACCAATCGGAGTTGACATGGTTCACAAAGGATTTTTGTTGATGAGGATGTTTTCTACGTCACAAAGTGTGCTTCCAGACTTGGTATTGTGGGGACAGTTTTAGGTCTGACTGCAGTGTGATGTTCAGGGACACCTTCGAAGATGAGGTCTTGTTAACACTCTTGTCTTCTTGTATTCATAACTTACATAGATCATTTGTGTCAATATTCAGCATGATTACCTATTTGGATATTAACTCAGAAAGATTGATTCATGCTGTGTTTTGTAGTGTTTGCTTAGATTAGACTGCACAGTTCAATGTGTTAGTATTGCATGGTGACACCATTTATCAGCCACTATTAGTTGACTTTGATATCTCTTGAGGAAGCATTATTCTCTCCAACACAGCATGATGGTGTGTGGTTTCTCACTTCATCAGTTATTCTCCTCAGGATGGGCAGGCTATGATGCAATCCTGGCCACTGTGCAGATGGTTCTGACTACATGATGTCAGGACAGTTGTATTGACAAGCTACATGATTGTCACACAGGCACATTTGTGTTATCTATTGCACAGTTGATGTGTCAAATTACACAGAGACATATTTGTTGTGCAAGTGCTATTTATTGATAGGTGCTGTAGTGCAATATGTACATTGTCCATGTTTGCTTAGTCCGTTCTAGTGAAATCTTACATTGTGATCCTACAGAAGGGGTGTAGGTAATGCTACTGACATGCTGGGGTGATGTTACAGACAGTGCAGAGGGACAGGATTTGCCGATTAGTAGGAGAGGGACATTACCTGTTCAGGCTGACAAGTTATACAGTGGTTAGCAGAACAGTCATTGAGTATAGTTGTTGTAAGACTTGCATTTGACAAAATGTTGGACCTTGGTCAAAGTAGGCCATGGTGCAGGAACTAGTGCTTCCGGGTACTCTTCCGTGTGAATGTGATCTCTTCCATGTCTTCTTCATCTGATGTGTGTGTTGCCTGCTTCGTCCTTGTTGTTGTTGGTTGTGAAGGGGCAACACACACCTCAGTGTTAGAAGACGTGGAGTCAGACATCCCGGTCGCTGCTCCCTGTGAAGGTCTTAAGGGCAGTACTGCAGCAAGGAGGGTCTACTGGTTTTTGAGAATAGCAGCCACATCACGATGGTAGGCAGCCAGGTCGGCCCTGAGGGAGTCATGATTGCATTTGTGCATGCAGTGGAATGTTTGGGGTGCGAGGTGTTGTGGCAACTCCCTTACTGCAGTGGTGAATTCCTTGACAGTTTCTTGTAGTCCTTCCAGTATGGATGTTAGGGCTTGCATAGCTGCTGCCTGATCTGCACATGACATCATGCACAAACGCACCCCCTCAAGGCTGGCTGCCATAGTTTGCATCCCCACCCGCACCTCCTTGGCCAGCTCCCGCTGTACTCCAACTACAGTTCTCTCAAAGCTGGTGCCAGTGTCATCTGAGTCCTCAGCTGTATTGGAGCTGGCAGGTCTTGCAATTGGGGTGGTGGGTGGATCCTCTGCGATGGCTGCTTCTTCTGTGCTCCTCCTTGTGACTGAAGGTGGGGTCTGGAGGGTTTCAAGGACCTTTTGGATGGTCTCCTGGGGAATGTTTATGGGCTTGTCATCCATGTCATCAGGGAAATCTGGGACAGGCATATCGGCAGGAGATCCATCTTCCTCTGCAATGAAACAGGGTACAATTAGTGTGTCTGTGTTGTGACATTTTTGACGTGACGTGCCTGCCTTTTGATGAATTCACTTTGTGATCTTGTTTTGTATTAATATCTGCAGTCCTTCAGATGGGCATTGTTTCAGGCCTATGACCTGTGTGTCACATGTATGTTATTGAGTTATCCGACTTGTCAGCCTCATCACCTCTAGGTGTTGATTTGTGCCAAATAGAGAATTGCCACCTTCTTGTCCTACTCGACCCTCCGTGTATATCCATTCTCATGGTGAGACCTTTCACCCGCTGTAGGTGTTCTGATGGCCCTGGCAGCACACTTAACTATCAGGACCTGCCCCAATCCCTGATCGTTCACATTGATTTAATTTTACTTGACATGTAGCATATCCTATGCATGACAATGTTATGATGTGATATGGATGTTGACATTGTTAATGTGTCCTGCTGATGTTGGGTAATGTGTGTTACATTGGATTGCCCTGATAGTCGTATCAGTGTCCTATCTCGTCCTCTGACTGTGCAGGTGTATTTCAGTGACCAGTTCCATGTGTCCCCTCCTCAATGCTGTTGTCTGAGCAGTATGACATTTGTGATGTTGCCTTGTTTGCCAGGCACGGGATGGACCCTGACATATGCAGCATGGGTGTGTCCTTAGTGCTGTGTCACTCCTATTGTTGTTTACATTGGCTGATGTTTGTGACACCTATGGGCATTGACATATGAGTGTACTGGGGCCTTTGTCTTGTTTCAGGAGATTGTTGCAGATGTCATCCTTACCCACTAATTTAGGTATGTATGTTCCATGTTGAGGTTACTGCCATTGGCTACTTGAGCTGCACACAGATCAGAGGTGGTAGTGGCAACTGTTGTTGCAGTTACATTGCAGTTGTCGGTTTGGCTAGAGGATTGCTAATAGGGCCCTAGTTGTGTGTGTCTCAACAAGCTTTATTCGATCAGTGATCATCAAAGCAATACATAATCAATAATACCATAAATAGATATAAATATAAGTATAAAATACAATTCCATCCCAGGAGCATAATATCACATGGTGACACCACCTAAAAGAATAAAATACAAGTCTATCCTAAAATCATAAAAAGGAGATCACCTCCTCTGGCCTTGTAAATCAGGAAGGGCTTATTCCGCTAGTTTTTACTGGTGTAAAAATTCCTTATGCGCCATGCTGATAATAAATATTTACTAACAGAAACTATTAGCATTTTAGTGGAATCACTTGTTAAAATTCTCAGTGCCAGTGCACATTCCCTGATTCCCATTTCTCGACATAAGTCACGGATCCACTTGGATCTTGGAACCATGTATGCAGGGCAAAAGAACATAAAGTGCGCCACTGTTTCAGAATTAGTACCACAGACAGGACAAGTATCATTAATCACATTTGAATCCCATCTACACACTACGGTCTTCAATGGTAAGGTCCCAAAACGAAATCTGGCATATAAGCTTTTACCTAAAATATCAGGCATAACGTCCAGATAAGGTTCAAACCTTGGGTACCATTTGATGTCAATAAATGAATTAGTTAGACGACCGCATGATTTGTTAGTAATGACATCGTTCCTCAAGTAAGACCAATAAACACGCTTCAGTGCTTTGAGATGGGCTTTCTCAAGTTTGTGAGGGTTCTCCCAGTAGTCTCCTAGCCCCAATGTCTTGAACCAGGTGGATACGTGCTTGACCCACGGAATAGAAGCTGAATTAGTAGATGTTAGCAGATCTAAAAGCGAGACTTTGTAAATGTCTAGTTCAGGGACGGTCCATAGCCTCACCCAGTACATCAAAGGTCTTAGATTTATCAGGTTGGCTATCCGTTTGATACCCAAGTCCAAGACCAAGGGGATCAGTGGGGTACTGGGAGGACAAGCACAGAGGGCCCTTGCGAAACTATTTTCCCCAAGGGTGAGTCTGTTGTAGTCAGAAAAGCCCGATACTTCTGCACCATACACGGCGGCTCCCTGTGCCTTTGCTGCATAGATCTTAATAGCCCGGGAGACTGTTTTTGTGGTAGTGCTCCTATAGAAGCGCAAAATGGATGCTGCACTATGCTGGAGAAGGCCAATGCTTTTATTAATCTGTTCTTCCCAACGTAAATTGTCAGTTATCCTTACTCCTAGGTAATCTATGAAGCTGACCTTTTCCAGAGGATTGCCTTTAAGAGAGATGGTGCACTTCTTCCGTTTCCCAGAACGCAACACCATTAGCTTTGTTTTCTTATGATTTAGCTCTAGTCCATAACCCTGGCAGAATGCACTAAATCTGTCAGTGAGGATTTGCAAACCCATAGGAGTCTTTGAGATTAGGAGCGAGTCGTCAGCAAAGAGAAGTATGGGGATTTTCTGGGTCCCTAAGGTAGGGGCATCGCTCTGGCAGGTCATCATGACTTGTACCACCTCATTGATGAAAAAGGAGAACAGGAGCGGTGCCAACACACATCCCTGGCGAACACCCCTATTTATAGCGATTTTGTCAGTCAGTTCGCCTAGGTTACCCCAGCGAACTTGCGTGTAAGTATCCTCATGCAAACGCTTTAGTAAGGAGACTAAATTGCTAGGAACCCCTATTCTAGATAGAACTACCCACAGTTTCTCCCTTGGGACCAGGTCGAAGGCAGATTTCAAATCAACGAATGCAACATATAGTGGTTGGTTAGCAAGGATAGTATGTTTCCAGTACAACACAGCCAGCCTGAAGACCTGGTCCACTGTGCTAATTCTGGGTCGGAAGCCTGCCTGGAGGGGTGATAATACCTTGTGTTCCTTGGCCCATTGCATTAATCTACCGAAAAGTTGTTTGGCAAAAATCTTTTGTAGATTGTCTATAAGACTGATCGGCCTATAGTTTGCTGGTAGATTGGCATTACCCTTTTTGTAGATAGGTATGATCTCAGCACCCTTCCAGGTTGAAGGAATCTGCCCCGCTTCAGAAATTTTATTGGAAAGTACATTGATATACCAGGCCATATTCCGGTAGGCGGGACGGAGAGCAAGATGGCGGCCGCGTAACGCAGCCGCGAAGCGTCGGCTTCGATCGGGAAACCTCCCAGTGCTGCGGTAGTGCTCCCGTGGGTCAGAGCCTCCTTCGGCAGCCGCGCTCACAGGATACAATGTAGCGGCATTGTGTTTTATTACTTTACTTCGCCTGCTCCCTCTCTCCTTTTTTTTTGGGGTGATTATCCTTAGCTGGCAGGAAAGGCGGCACAACGGAAATATTGCAGATAGTGTCGTTTCTTGAAAAGACTGCAAGCTCTTCAAGTGAGGAGTGCTCTAGGTCACTTGGCTCCTGGTTTGTGTTTTTTTTTTTGGTGGAAGCAAAACTACGTGGATTTGCTAACAGAGGCTAAGAGAATTGCATAGTGCCTCCCCGGGATGTGGTCTGGTCTGCTCCTGTTCTTACCTGAGGACAACTACAGGTCTGTGCTCTCGGGTGCCAATTGGGGGCAATTGTCGACGTGGACTCAAAAAACGGTCAGAGTCTCTTTACTCTATTACAAGTGGTTGACACTGGGCATATATTATAATAACGTATTTTGCATTAGAAAGCAAAAAAAAGTAAAAATGCCACCTAAGGGAGTGAAAAATGTGACTCTGTCTGGACGAGGCAAGCCGGTAAGAGTTAGTTTGTCAGCTCGGCAGGGGGGGCTATGGATATAAAACAAGGCTTAGGTGAGAAGGTGGTCTCCAAAAATAAGAGTGCCTCACTGGACAGATATTTTGAGAAAGGGAAGGACATACTGGTAGGGGGTGCAGATACCCCCCCCACCGCCGTGGAGGAGGTCGATCCCCCAGTAACCGAGGAGATGGCGGCTATAGATGGGCCCCGCCACATGAAGGTGGGGAGAGGCAGAGTGATGTTGTAGATGTGGCAACTTTACAAAAACAAGTTACTGGGAGTCAGACGGAGCAGAGGGAGAGCGCGCAAAGCGCTATGATATTATCACAGGTGGAGCAGAGGCCGGTGATATTACGTGATAACAAGACAATACAAGGAGATACGTTTTTTTCACTATCAGATCATTCAAGTTGGTCAAGTAATGAACAGCTGGACTTGGAGGCAGATAAAACTTCTTCTGAATTTGAATCTGAGGTGTCCTCCTTAGCACTGGGAAAGGAATTACATGAGAGTAGCAGGAATGCTACCGTCAGGAAAAAACAGAGGAAGAGAAGTGAGCAAGTAGGACCTAATAAGCCCTCCATTAACCCATTTGACACTAAGGGTCTTCAGGGGCTTCAGTGGGAGTATTCCAAGGATGATTTAACTCTATACGACAATGGTGAAAAACCGCCCAATCCTGTGTCACTGGAAACCATATATCAAAGCATTATGGAACACCGAGAGGAATCCAAATTAGAGAGCCGTAGGACTCAAATGGCTTGCCGTAAGATGCAGATCCAAATTCGTCGAATAGCCAAGACATGTTCGGAGTTTACTACACGGATGGAAGAAGCAGAGACTCGGATCTCACGTCTGGAGGATGAGGCTGGAGCTCACCAGTCGTCTCGAGAAGTGATGGAGAAACAACTTGAGGACACTCAGTGGAAATTGACAGATTTAGAGGACAGAATGAGGAGGAATAATCTGCGTGTCCTGGGTGTACCAGAAGGACTTGAAGGATCAGACATACATAGCTTTATGGTTGCACTTTTTAAGGAAGCTTTTCCGGACTTACAACAGTGGGATTGGGACAAAGAGGTTCAAAGAGCCCATCGATTTCCTTTCAGCAAAAGAGGATCAAACTCAGAAGGAGGAAGTGGTAGACCTAGAGTAATATTAATCTCTTTGCTTAACTATCAGGCAAGACAGGCCATATACGACCGAGCTCGACCCAACGCTAGAAGTAAGGCTAAGGGATGTGAGTTTTTTGTGAGACCAGACTATTGCCATAGTACTGTTGATAAAAGATGGAGGCTCCGTCAGTTAATTCAGCCACTTCAAAGTAAGGGGGCACAGGTTTTTTTATTAAATCCAGCTAAATTGAAAGTAGTAATGGATAACAGGACCCACTACTTCACGTCAGAGGAGAAAGCAAGGGCTTTTTTGGGTGGACTTAGCGGTCCAGCTTCCTAAAATAGATTTCCTGGATTAAGACACAGGGTGGGGGCAAAGTGGAGAGGGTCAGGAGTTATGCCCTGAGAAGTTGAGCTGGGGGTAAGAAAGAAACCTCTTAGGATTAATCCCCCCTCTAGAAAAATCTAGATAAAAAATCTTGTTTTTTTTGTGTGGATAAAATAGGGTTTAGATAGAAAGAGATAGAGGCAAAGAAAGGGAGAAAAGGCAAAAGAGAAAATAAAAATAAAATCATGCACTGGGTGGGGACGGTCGGAGCGAAAGCTTTACCATCATCAGGGACAGTGAGATCCCATACTCTCCATAAACTGGGTGTAAGGGTAGGGGTAAGGGGAGGGTGCAGGTGGGTGGGGGGGGCGGTTGGTAACAGGGCTGGGGTGCAAGGGGCGGGAGGATGGGAGAGGGGTGGTGGGATGTGGGGAGGCACTAATATAGGGAGAAATGTTCAGAATAATTTAATGAAGACATATCAAAAGAAGATTAAGTATAGGATTCAATGTCAACAAGTTGGTTTCTTTAAGGGAGAAAGTAATGACGTGAGACTGGTACATCAAACTGAGTGATATGCCAAATAGATTAAGGATTTGTACATTGAATATATGCGGTCTTAATAGCCCTCAGAAAAGGAAAAGAGTGGCAGCTGGTCTTAAACTAATCAAATCAGATTTATACTGCTTGCAGGAAACACACATTGCATGGAGTAAGCGAGAACTCATACGAGAGCTTGGATTGACGCCTCTTGTTTGTACCAGACAGGAGGTATCGACACGTGGGGTGACGATACTTGCCAGAAATAATAATGTACATGCTTTTAGGTCCCGAGCAAGTAATGATGGACGGTGGGCTCTCATAGAATTATCTGTGAATACATTCAAATTTACCCTCTGCACTATATATGGATCAGTCTTTGATGAGGCTGAGCCTCTGGATACGTTGAACATGGAATTAGTCGGATGGCCCTTACCAATAATTATTTGTGGCGATTTAAATATTCATTTAGAGGTAGGTAGCAGTAGTATGGGCACTCAGAGTTTATATCAGGGACGAAAGCCCAAAGTATGGAAAGCTCTAAGGAGGTTAGTGAGGGAACATGGGTTGAGGGATGTCTGGGAAAATATTAAAACTTTAGATCCAGGGCATACCTATTATTCGTTCCCACATGCTAAATTAGTAAGGTTGGATTACTTTTTTATATCACAAAATTTAATTCATGGGGCTGAAATAGAATGTAAACCCAGATTCTTATCAGATCATAATCCGTTAGTATTATCTATAATAATAAAGGGACCATCTAATCCGCGTCGTGTATGGACATTTGATAGGAAATTGTTGGTTGACCCAGGATATATATCCCATATGAAAGAGTGGATTCACCACTTTTTTGATATTAATAGGAATACGGCAGATCCAGGGATGGTATGGGATTCATTTAAAGCTGCGGTGAGAGGTGAAACTCTTAGCTATAGTTTGGGAATACAGAAAATCAGGGGGAAGGAAATCGTAGAACTTCAAGAAAGACTAATAATAAAAGAGAGGGAATTAGCTAGTAAAATTGCTAGTAGAGAAGATATTATTCTCACTCAGACCCAGATGGCGATTCTTAAGGCTAAAATAAATGCTCACTTGAATAAAACAGTGGCAGCCGCCTATCAAAGTCACCGATTGGAGTGCTATGAATATGGTGAATCCACAGGAAAAGTCCTAGCTAGACGGGTCAGACAGAAGGTGGTCAAACAGAGTGTTTTGAATATAATCAATGGCAATGGGCGGAAACATTCAGAGTTAGAAGGAATTCTAGAGGTTTTTAAGGGTTACTATCAGGATCTGTATAGTGAAGATATAGTGTATTCTGAACAGCTACAAAAAGAGGTTAGCGAATTTCTGGGGGAATTAAAAAGTACAAGGCTCTCTTCTGAGGAACAAGTTACATTAGACGCACCAATTCATATTGATGAGATAATTGGGGCGGTGAGTTCCCTGGCAACAGGGAAAGCTGCTGGGCCAGATGCAATACCACTTGAATTCTACAAGACTTTCTTGATAGACATTAAAAAGGATATGCATAGTATTTTTTGTATAGCGCAGGCAGGTCAGGCGCCTTTATCATGGGAATGTGCAAGTATTATAATGCTAAAAAAAAAGGATAAACCGACAGAGCTCCCCAGTTCATATAGACCTATATCCTTGCTAAACGTAGATGGGAAGATTTATGCAAAGATTCTGGCCAGTAGATTAGCGAACGTGATAGTTAGGTTGGTTAAAAAACAACAACATGGGTTTATTCCGGGTAGAGACACAATAGATCATATAAGAAGAATAATATCCATGTTTGATCTTGCAGAACTATATCAAACAAATTTAGGATTATTACTTTTGGATGCCGAGAAGGCATTTGATTGTGTATCGTGGAAGTTTCTATGGGAAATCATGCGCTGGAAAGGTATAGGGAGTGGATATATTACAGCTATAAAAGCTTTATATGTAGCCCCAAAAGCTAGAATATGCATTGCTGGTTTGGAATCAGATACTATCTCAATCTCTAGGGGGACTAGACAAGGGTGTCCATGTTCCCCCTTGCTCTTTGCTCTATATATTGATTCTTTCTTGCTGAGATTAGAAGAATGCAAAAATATTAAACCTCTACTTTATCATGGAGAAACATATAAGGTGTTTGCATATGCTGATGATGTAGCTATAGTGACAAGCAATACGGAGGAAGCTATTAAGGCAATAGAAACAGAGGCAAGAGAGTTTGGAAGATACTCCGGATATAAGCTGAACTCAGATAAAACACAGATAGTATGTTCTGAGCACGTTTCATTAGTAGATAAACGGCTGGTATCTGAAGCGGTGTATCTGGGGGTGAAGATTACATCAGTGGTTAATCGGTTGGTGGAAATCAACTTTATCACACTATTAAATAGAATAAAGAGGGATTTAGACCGAATGCATAATTTGCACCTATCACTAGAGGGTCGCTGCAACGTATTGAAAATGATGGTTCTGCCAAAAATCCTATATTTATTTCGGGCCATTCCCCTTGAGGTTGATAAAAAATGGCTTAAAAGATTGGAAAAGATGGGGAATAATTTTTTATGGGGATATGCTAAAACGAGAAGGGCAATGAAGTATATGACACTTCCCAAAGATCGAGGCGGGTGGTCAGGCCCTAATTTTACACTGTATTACTACGCCTGCTGACTTCAACATATGGATGAACTTATAAGGGGAAGTTTTAAGGGTAATGAAGAAGTAAAACCAACCCCTATTTATACTATGATGGCGGGTGGGGAGGCAAGTGGTTGGTTATCAAAATTTGAGGAACCAAGTTATTTAAAAAAAGTAAGATTTAAGCCTTTTTTGTCCGCCTTCAAGGTTTGGGCTCAGATAAAACGGAATATGGGACTGGGAAAGATTACGGCTTCTACACCAATGAAATTTTCAGCTATCTCAAATCACATCTTTAGGGATCCCATACTAGATTTTTGGCGTTCTAGGGGAATAAGTAAAATCGGAGACTTTTATTGTAAATCCGGTTGTAAATCATTTATGGAATTGCAGTCCCAATTTGGCTTACCTAAGACCCACTTTTTAAAATTTTTGCAAATACGAAATTTTTTAGTCTCAGAAGTACGGCAGGGTACAGTTGTCGGAGATCCCGGTAGTTGAGGCTGTTAAAAATGGGGCAAAGATTGGCAAGTTATATAAACTACTAACAGAGTTACAAGTAGATGATATGGTACAACAAAATGAGCGATGGATTGCACGACTTGGGGTGGCTGGAGAGTGGGTGGACCAATCCTTAGCCATGGCCGATACAACATTTCTTTCAGCTAATTTGAAAACCCAGCATTACAAAACACTGATGGATTTATATTATACTCCAGCAAAGCTGAAAAAGTGGGGGATATCCTCTGGAAGCTGCAATCGATGTGGGGGAGTTGAAACTGAGATAACGCATATGTTTTTTGCATGCCCAATGTTGCAGGGAATATTAAACGAGATAGAGGTATTCCTTAAGAAGATCACGGATTGTAATATTCGGATTACTGTTATGCTGGTAGTATTGGGAGTCGTGGATTCACCCGAAAGTATGGAACCTGCACTGTATAAAATAAGGCGATTCTTATTTTTGTCAATGGCAATATATCGCTTATGTATTGCTACAGATTGGCTTAAAAAAGAACCCCCCACGTTTGAGGGTTGGCGCTCTAGATTACTTGCCATCTATAATACTGAATTAAGGCCCTCATTCTAACCCCGGCGGTCGGCGGAGAGGCGGCGGTCGGACCGCGAACAGACCGGCGGTCCAAAAAATGGCATTCTGACCGCGGCGGTCACCGCCGCGATCGACCGCCACTTTCCCACTCCGACCGCCACGGCGGTCATGACCGACGGGCTGGAGATTGCGCACTTCGGCCCGGCGGTCGACCCAAGACCGCCAACCGCATCATGACCCTGCTTACCGCCGCGGTTTTTGGCGGTCGGGAACCGCCATGCGAACCATGGCGGTAGGCACTATCGGGGCCAGGGAATTCCATCCCTGGCACTGATAGGGGTCTCCCCCACCCCCCACTACCCCTCACGAGTCCCCCCCCCACACCCTCCACCCCCCAGAGATGTTACAAACCCCCTGCCCCCCCCACCCCGACATGCACATACACGCACCCCGACATGCACGCACCCCCAACATGCACATATGCACACCCCCTACACACACACATACACAACGGGGGCACATACCCGCACACATACATGCCAACATGCGCACCCGCCGAACTACACACATTGCCCAAAGGCACAGCAGCACCCCCCGCCCGCATGCACGCACTCACACACCCCCTCTACACACCCCCATGCACGCACACATCACACAACACCCCCCCCACCCCCTCCCCTCACGGACGATCAACTTACCTTGTGCGTTGGTCCTCCGGGAGGCGACGGGAGCCATAGGGACGTGACCACCAACAGAAGACCGCCAACAGAAGACCGCCACACAGAAATGTGGGTCGTAATTCTGTGGGCGGTGTTCTGCTGGCGTGGCGGTGGAGGTTGACCAGTCTCCACTTTCCCGCCGACCGCCAGTGTGGCTGCTGGCGGTTTTCCGGCGGAACGCTCCCAGCGGTCGGAATACGCGCCGCGGCATACCGCCGCGGTCGGCGGTCTTTACCGCGGCGGTAACTCGGCGGTCTTGCGAAAAGACCGCCAAGGTCAGAATCACCCCCTAAGTCTTTATAAGTTAAAGGGTCATAAGAAGAGATATAGAGGAGAACGAATGTGGGCACCACTGACTAGATGGTTGGAATATCAAGACACAGTTTAAAAAAAAAAAATGTGTTAATAGTTTTGATATGTGATATATACAATTGTTTTATTGTTTAAGGTCTTCTTTCTCCCGTTGTTTCGTTGGTTTTTCGTTTTTTTTTCTTGTTCTGTTTCTCTGCACGGATATATTATGTCTTCTCTTGTTTATTTCTTGTGTAACCCCCTCCCTTCGACATACTAAAATAAAAAAATAAAAAATAAAAGATATACCAGGCCATATAGAGGGTTCCGATCTATAGAGATCCCCTGGAATCCCATCGGGTCCTGGAGCCTTCCCAATTTTTATCGAGCGAATTGCCAATGATGTTTCTTCTATGGAGAACCGGATAGGGACCTCGATATCTAGGCAACCCCCTTCCAGTTGAACAGGTGGGGGTACAGTGTCTTGGAGGAGACCATGGTCTTCTCTCGTGCCATTGTTAGTGGGAACCTCTGGGATGTCGATTTTGCCATAGAGGGAAGAAAAATGATCCACCCAACTTTCTGGTTGGATGTAGTTCATAATAGTAATTCTACCCCCACGCTCTCTTTGGGCTAGAATTTCCCAGAATAAGTTATTGTTGTTGAATTTGGTTGCTTTTACCAGCTGCTGACAAATTGAGTCCTCCCAGCTTTTTTAACTCGTAAAATGGACTCCTTATATATACGTCTGGTCAGCTGAATATCCCCTATGGACCCTTTCATAATAGCACTCTTTACCCCTAACTTGGCCCTAGAGCATGATTCATCGAACCAAGAATTGTTAGACAGGGTCCCTCCTTACGATCTTACCCTACTCTTCCTGTAGAAGATATCTTGAAGTTTGCCAACCATATTTCCATGGATATGGAGAATAGGGATGTCTTGGGGGTCATGATCTTGGTAGGGTGCCAGATTGTCTAAGAAAGATGAATAAATTGCATGCAACAAATAGGGATTGGACACCACCTTTGGCCATCTGACCTTCATGGATAAGTTCTTCACAATAGGAGTAGGAACCATAGTAAATAGGTTATTGGCAGATCGACAGAATGCATCCCCAGAAATCGACAGTATCAACGGATAGTGATCGCTCTCACTCCTAAGATCGACCTTCATGTCTCTAAGCTGTGGCCACAGTCTTACGTCGACCAAAAAATAGTCTATTACACTTGTACAAGTGCCTCGTTTAAAGGTGGGGGCAATATCCGGGTCAGAGGGCGTGCGGCCATTGCAGGCCCTGAGACCATGTTTCAAATAAAGTGTGGCCAATTGAACTGCTACGCGGGTACGGGGACAGTAGCGATCAGAGTTCAATTGGGCAATCCCCCATATTAGATCCTCCTCCATGGTTAGGCCACTTAATAGTGTAGATGGTTCAAATGTACAGTTTACGTCCCCAGGTATAACCAAATGACATGAGGATTGAATGGTATCTAAAATCTCAAGGAGCTGAATTAGGGTCTGGGATTCTACTCCACGTGAAACTGATCGAGCATAAACATTGATGAGAGTTATAATAAGGTTCTGGTGAAATATTATTTGCAACCCCATCAAATCGACACAATCAAATTGTAAGATCTTATAGTCACATTGTAGTCTTTTGTTCAAGAGAATTAGCAGCCCCCCTTTTGCGCAACCTGTTCCTTTTTCTGAAGGTTGGGCAGGGACATTAAAGGAAAGAAACCCATCAATAGTAATCATGTCCTCGGCCCAGGTTTCCTGAAAGAGGCAAATATCTTGAGATTTTATATATGAACACCAATCCTTGTCATCCAGTTTTCTCCCAATGCCAGCTAGGTTCCAAGACAGTAATGATAATCTACCAGTAACATCACACGTGGTGCTAATTAATTGTGGGACATTCTGTAGTATTGGCTCGATAATAGGGCTCAGGGATGGCTCCTCGATTTTGTCCCCACTGGGAGCTTCTTGGCATGTAGGCAGTCATACAGACTTGGGCAAGGTGGTATCAGCATACCCACATAGAGTAGTGTTATTAGTTGTTTGCACATTTGTTTGGACCTGGAAAGCGTCAACTTCCCCAAACTCTAAATTGATACCCCCCCTTTTCCCTTTGAGCCAAAATGGGTGGGTACGAAAATCAAAAACAGTGAGATGGTCAATCAGGGAGTTATCATAGAGCTCAATAGAAAGGATATCGTATTTAGACTCCAGGAGGCTTAGCCGTATGGCATTTGAAATGTCCGAACGTACGACTGATAGACAGCCCCGTTGGTTCCGAAGCCAATAGATGGCTTTATTTATCCTGGACTCATGGTTCTCTTTCACTTCTAGCGGCAACCTGGGAACATTGGTCATATAAAATGTATTAGGCCCATGTTTATTTTTTTGGCTTTTTATCAGCAAGCTGGAGGCAATAAGGGCTCTCTGGGGAAAGGAAGGATAAATGGGTTCAGAGGTAGATGCAAGTGGCCCTCTAAGTTTCGAGGGGGAACACCCCCCTATATATCTGGGGTTACCAAGTTCTTTGAGCCTTCCGGGTCCCTGCAGACTTGGAGGACAAAGGGGGCATCTAGTAAGGGCAGCACAGTTTATCATGGCGGCCTTCTCAGGGAGAAGCTGTATGTTGCCCGGCTGAGCATAAGTAAGATTGTCTACAGTATCAGTTCTGGTTTCCCCTTGCTTTGAGTGAGGGTTAGCTTGTGATCCAGATACTATCTTTGGTTGCGAGCTCCAATCGGTTTTAATTGGTTTGCCTCTCCCCCTTTCCTCACTTAAGCAACACTTGCATCCAGACAAATTTGCCGGTGTTTCCTGAACAAAACGTGTCAGTCGCTGCACCACACTCTTGAGTTCATCTACTCTCAGCAGGATGAGAGACATATTAGATTCCAGGGAAGGTTGGACCAGTAGGGGTTTAGTTGTTAAAGTAGGTGGAGGATTGGGGATCCTGGCATCTGGGGCTTCTATCAGAGAGACATGCGTCCTAGGTGTAGTCACCTCCTCAAATAACGTCTAGAACCGGTTGCTGCAGGGGATGTTTGGAAGCACATTAATCACAGGACTTAGCGGAATGGGAGCAAGAGGCAGGCTGATTCCCTCTTCTATTTGAAGTAGGCTTTGATTAGGAATGCAATCCTCAATTGCATCCTTTGCTTCACAAGATGGAGGAGGGGTTGAGGTGGGCACATTGAATGGAACCCTTGGTCCATTAAGTGGAGAGTTAGGTTCTAGAGCTGGATCCTTGTTCTTCTCATAAAAAAAGTCTTGGATCCTCTTGGGTTGAACCAGGACCTTCTTGGTACCTACAGTGCAGTTTAAAATGGCTTCCACCTCCTCAAACAGATGGTCTATCTCCTCAAATGGCTTAAGCCCACCGCTTTTTGGCTTACTGGCTGGCTTGATGGAACGTTTTTTTTGTTTTTTGCAATCAAGCCGGGATTCCGGCAAATCAACAACCTTCCTTTTCCCCATGGGGCTTAAATAAATAGGTTACCCAAAAGATATAAAGGTTAGGACACTTACTCAGGCACCAAGAGAGGGAATAAAGGGACGGGGCCCAGCCCGGCCTCACTCGGTCAAAGACGGGTGTAGATAGGCCCGTCTTGGCCCGATCTTCGCCCGGGCGCGCCCGCGCGCGTCCCGCAAGGCGGGAGCGCTTGGTGAAATTTAAAGGGCTCCTGCCCTTTGTTGCTGAGGTGTCTGTGTCCTGCTCTGGCCCCCGGTGCAGCTGCGGCGCGTCCCGCGAGGCGGGAGCGCTTGGTGAAATTTAAAGGGCTCCTGCCCTTTGTTGCTGAGGTGTCTGTGTCCTGCTCTGGCCCCCGGTGCAGCTGCGGCGCGTCCCGCGAGGCGGGAGCGCTTGGTGAAATGTAAAGGGCTCCTGCACTTTGTTGCTGAGGTGTCTGTGTCCTGCCCTAGTTAATGTAGGAGATATGTTGGCTGACAAGTGCCACGATGTAAGTTTGACGTAGTGACCTTCCCCCTGTCGAGGCTTTCCCTTTGCTCCATCGTTGGCATGACAGCATGCCCCCATGGGACTGTTGTTGGTGTTGTGTAATGTTGTGCCCCAGCTTATGTTTGTGCAGGCCATGCCCCCTGCGGTGCCCCTTTACCCATGCCACTCCATGTATATGATGACTTACATGCAATGTGTAGTAGGTATTTCCCCCCTGCTTACAGTCAACATTATTGCATTATAATTCCCCATGCAACTTACCCTGCATGTGCGTTGTCTTGTGGTAGTCTGCGCTGTCCTGTCCTTGAATCCCTGTGACGATCTCCTCAGGGATGACGGCTGCGACCATCTCCTCCATGTGGTCCAGGGCCTCCTGGTGTGCTGGACTCCCCCCTCCAGTCTGCAGTGCCAGCTTCCTGTTCCTGGCCATCTTTTCCTTGGTCCTGCGTTTGCAGTCATGCCAGCGTTTCTTACACTCGGTGACTGTTCTGCGTACTTCAGCCACACTGTTAATCTTGTCAACAATTTGTTGCCATATGGCCTCTCTCCTACTGATTGGCAATTTTGAGGTGATAAACAGTTGGTGCTGGTGTTCCGTCACCTCTTTAACCAGGATTTCCTGCTCCTCTGCACTGAAGCGACACTTTCTTTTCTTTCTATAAGTGTCCTGGCTCTTGTATGGATCGTCCTGGCTGGTTCCTGTTCTGCTGTCATCTTCCTGGGGTCTGTAGTGGCATCTGGGATCCATTATGGCTCTCCTCTGGTGCACTTGCAGTGTTCGCGGGTTCTTTTGACGCTATTGTGTCAAAAAATGGCGCATATCCGGGTTGCGGTGTCATAAATCGACCCACAGTCATTTCCGCTGCGTTAACGTCGTTTTCCTTTACGACTTGACGCCGCGGTGTGCGTCAAAAATAATGATTCCCACCTGTTGATTGCGCCGCCGTGCGTCAAAGTATAAATATGACGCCCGCACAGCGCAACGAAATGGCGTTAGCCGGCGGTAAATTGTTTGACGCAAAACTGTGCCGGCATTAAAAAGTCTAAATATGGGCCTTAATGCTTTCTAGCACATAGAAGCAACTAGCGCTCAAAGGGTTAAAAAAGGTCCCACTGGAAAGGAACAAAGTCCAGAGATCAGGCCACCCACGAGGTAACAATGTCACACTTACTTTCAGAAGTGTTGGATTCAGGAAAGTGGTCCACAGCACCAGCCAAGGGTTCAGAGGCTCTGGTGTGCATCTTGGGGTCTGGAACTACAACTCCCACAATGCACCTCTTCAACTTATGGAGTTGTTCCAAACGTCTCCAAACATATGGATCTTCTTCCAGAGGTCCTTTTTGTGTCCTTGAAGTGTCCACAACTTGATCCAAGGTTCCAGAAGCTCTGAGTTGCTTCTGGGGAGTTGGTACTACAATTCTCAGAATGCACCTGGTCAGAATCCTCAAATGGCCACTGGACGCTGGTCAGCTGGGCTCTGCTTGATGGACTTGATGCAGGGGACTCTGGGCAGCTCCTTTGTACCTGTAGAAAACAGGGAGTCCCTTCATGAAGCAGTAGAAGACAGGTAAAGTCCTTTTAGTGGTGAAGCCCAAGTGTGCAGCTGGTGCAGTCCTCCAGAGTGCAGTATCCAGGTGCAGATCAGGGGTCCAGCAGGGCAGTCCTTCTGCTCCTGTAGTTCTTCCTTGTTGGAATCTGATAGGAATCTGAGGTGTGGGTGTAGTTTTATCCCTGCTCCTGGGTGAAAAACAGGGGGGTCCTGGTTCTCCAGTCAGTTGCAGGGTCCTTCCCCCTGTGATGACCACTTCCTGGGAAGTGTGGCAAAAGTCAATCCCAGGGAGCAACATTCTTCAAAAATCCATCATGCCTGCAAGTGATTTTTGGAGGTTACATCCGGCAGAGCCCACCCACTGGTGTGGCTAAAAATCCTAAAGACACCCCTCTCCTGCCCTCTCCTAATCTAATCAAGGGGGCAACTAGTTGTCTGGGTTTGCAGGATGTGGGGTTGTTGCTGGGTTGCTCCAAATGTCCTTCTCTGCCTTTGAAGACCAGTTTGGCAGCACTCCCCCTTCCTGCCTCAACATCTGCTGAGGGGAGATCTCCTCCCACAGGCACATCTCTTTGTGTGGAGCCAGGCCACTTCACACCTCATAAATGCAGCCTGGCCAGGCTGCCAGAGGCTTGCCAATCAGAGCACAGCAGCAAAAACACTGCAGGGCTGAAGTTGGCAACTTTCCAGGTAAAGTTTAAAACTCTTTACCTGAACAAGTTATATTAAATCTAACAACTGGAAGTTGTGGGATTTATTATAACAATTAATTTGATACCAACCTTCTGGTATCTGTTACTTAAGGGGACTTTAAAAATTAAAATAAAGTCTCCCCATTCTAGCCTATGGAGGCCATTCACTACAATGAGGGAAAAGCGAATTTGGCTGTTTTACCTCACCAGGGCGTATAAAACTATTTTTATAAGGTCCCTGCTTATAGTTACATGGCACCCAGCCCTAGGGGCACATAGGGCAAACCTTAGGGGTGGCTTATATGTAAAAATAAGGTAGTTTAAGACTTTGGAACTACTTTTAATTCCAAAGTCGAATTTGCATGTAACTTTAATTTAAAATCAGCCAGCAAGGCAGGCCTGCCTTTAAAACGACACTGGGCACCTCAGCAGTGCACCTATGGGTGCACTACCTATGCTGGGGTCCCTAAACCTACATGCCCTACCATATACTAGGGACTTATAGGTAGGTTGACTTAGCCAATTATAAGTAGCCTAATTTGCATACTGAATTTACCCAGAGCACAGGCCCTGGGACTGGTTAGCAGTACCCAGGGCACCCTCAGAGTCAGGAAAACACCAGCAAAAAGTGGAAAATGGGGGCAAAGAGTTAGGGGACCTCTGCAATCAGCCCTGTTCTCTCACACACTTCCTTTGAAAATAGGTGTTACAGTCTTGGGAGGGGTAGCCGCCCTAAGCCACTGGAAATGCTTTGAAGGGCACATTGGGTGCCCTCCTCGCAAAATCCAGTTTACACTCGTTCAGGGACCGACCCCCAGTTCCTGTCCTGGCACAAAACTGGACAAAGGAAAGGGGAGTGACCACTCCCCTGTTCATCAGCACCTCAAGGGTGGTGCTCAGAGCTCCTCCAGAGGGTCCCTGGGTTTTGCCATCTTGGATTCCCAGTTGGTAGGGAACTCTGGGAACACCTGCCCTCCCCTGATAGGTGCTCACCTGTTTAGCTGACGAATCCCCCCTTCAGGGCTAATTAGGGTCTCTCTCATGGGTGGTTCTTCAAATTTGGATTGCAAGACTCCAGTAGGAATCCTCTGCATCCTTTACTTCACCTTCTCACTGACGGAACTGCATCTGGACCCTCCAGGAACTCTACAAACTGCAACAAAGAAGCAAAGACGACTTCCACAACATTGCATCTTCAGCTCCTACCAGCAACTGTAACTGTTTCCCAATTGTGCATCCTCAGAGGACATCCTGTCTTCAGCCTGCACCAGAAGAACTAAGGAATCTCCCTTGGAGTAAAGGAGCCACTCCCCTGCATCAGCAGGCACCTCTCTGCATCGATGACTGGCTGTGTGGGTCCCCTATCCTAATGAGTTGCGTGGATCCTGCATCATGGGTGGTAGACTGAAGTGGTCCAGATGGCCTGACGTCCTACTATCCAACTTTGGTGAGCACAACAGTACTCCGTGCACCATGTGTTTTGCAGTTGCCAAGGCCTGTTGGCATCCTCCCACAAAGTTCTTCATGCACTGTGCAGCTCCAGCCCCCAGCACTCTATCCTGTGACGCACAGCTCCTGCGTGGTTCTCAAGCGGCTTGAGAACCTCTGTTGTAGTGCTGCGTGAGCCACCTTTTGCACCTTCTTTGTCCCCCTGCTGTGGGACTCCTGTGTATGCTGCCTGGTCTTCTGAGGGCTTTCTGAGTTGCTGAGAGCCCCCTGTGACTCCCTCTCCTGGGTAGAGTTCACCAGGTCTCTCCTGGTCCCGGGCAGCACCATTTTCTGTTAACCATGAGCTTTGCATGTGCCAAGGCTTGTTGATGGAATCCAGCAAAGCAAACCAGACTGCAATCATCCATCCAGTGTGGGACATCATCTGCACCAACCATGAACCCACATCCATCCTCTTGGGTGCAGTACTGACTGTTGTTCTTCACCGGTGGTTCTTCTTTTGCACCTTCATCCGGGTTATCAGGGGCTCCTCTTCTCCATGGACTCTTCTGTGCTTCTTGGACTTGGTCCACTTCTTCCATAGGTCTTCAGGTCCAGGAATTCACTGTTGGTGTCTTGCAGTCTCTTCTGGTTCTTGCATTATCTTCTTTCTCGTGTCCTTGTGTGTTCTAGTAAAGGTACTGTGGTTTACTCCTACTTTCCTGGGCTCTGGGGTGGGTTCTAATACTTACCTTTGGTGTTTTCTAATACTCCCAGTGCCCCTCTACACACTACATTTGCCTAGGTTGGAAACCAATATTCACATCCCACTTTCTTAGTATATGGTTTGTGTTCCCCCTAGGCCCATTTGTAACTATTGTGATTTTCACTGTTTTCTGTTTTTATTGCTATTTCTGCATACTAGTGTATATAATTTGTGTATTACTTACCTCCTAAGGGAGTATAGTCTTTATGGTATTTTTGGTATTTGTGTCACCAAAATAAAGTACCTTTATTTTTTGAAACACTGAGGTGGTCATTTTGACCTCGGGGGTCTTTTACCAAGACCGCCGTGCGGAAGACCGGCAGTGGTGGCGGTTTGCCGCTCTGCCTATTATGACCGTTGGCAGCTCTCCGTCCTTTTACGGACGGAGAGCCGCCAACAGCCATACTGGCGGGCGGCGGGGAAGTGGAGGTTGCTCCACCTCCACCGCCACGCCAACAGAACACCGCCCACCGAATCACGTCCTGTGATTCTGCATGGCGGTGTTCTGTTGGCAGTGTGGTGTCGGCGGAGCAGCCCCCATGGCTCCCGTCCCCTCCCGGAGGATCGTCAGACCAGGTAAGTCGATCGTCCAGGAGGGGAGGGGGATGGGGGGGTGTTGTGTGTTGTGTGCGTGCGTGGGGGTGTGCGTGTGTGTATGTAGAGGGGGTGTGTGAGTGCGTGTATGCTTGCAGGGGTGTTGTGTGTATGGGAATGACTGTGTGTATGTCTGTAGTTATGTCTGTATGGATGTGTACGTGTATGTTTGAATGTGGATGTGCGTGTCTGACTGTGTGTGTGGATGTTTGCATGTATGTCGGTGTGTGTGCGTGTATGTGTGTTGGTGGTGCCTGCGTGCGTGTCGTGTGTGTATGAGTGTTGTTATGTTGGGGGTCGGGGTGGGGAGGGGGATCCTGACACCTTTGGGGGGTGGCAGGGTTGGTGGGGGGGTAGGGGAGAGGGTCATGGTTTGGGTGGGGGTGGGGGGGTGAGGGAGACCCCTATCAGTGCCAGGGAAGGAATTCCCTGGCACTGATAGTGCTTACCGCCATGGATTTCATGGCGGTTTCAAACCGCATGAAATCCATGGAGGTAAGCCAGGTCAAAATACCGGCGGCGGTATAGTGATGGCCGCCGGGCTGGAGACCCTGGTCTCCAGCCCGGCGGGCGGAACGGAGAACCAGCGGATGACCATGGCGGTAACCACCATGGTCATAATACAAAAAAAGGCCACCAGCCTATTGGTGGTCTTGCCGCCGCTTCTCCACCTTCCGCCAGGGTCATAATGACCCCCTGAGTATTTTCTTTCATGTGTGTGAGTACTGTGTGACTACAGTGGTATTGCATGAGCTTTACACGTCTCCTAGATAAGCCTTGGCTGCTCAGCTACAGCTACCCCTAGAGAGCCTGACCTCTAGACACTGCCTACACTTCACTAATAAGGGATAATTGGGCCTGGTATAAGGTGTAAGTGCCATAGGTACCCTCAACAAACCAGGCCAGCCTCCTACATGAAGGCAAAAACACACTGTCAAGGGCTAGGTGTTGACCTCACTAGACATTGAAAAGTCCTCCAACATGGATAATTATGAGTTTCTGTTTATGATAGCAGAGAATATGAATTTCTGGGGCAGTTTATATTCTGAGTCTGGTTTTTATATACAGCCACCACTGCAAGGGCAAAAAACAACTCAGTGTTTTTTGAGAAACTAAGGAACTTGATAGGGGCACAAGGCAAGGATGCCCACTGCCCCCATTACTGTTGACATTAGTGATTGAACCTCTAGCGTGCATACTAAGAGCTAAACTAGGACAATGGGGCATCTGAGTTGGACAACCAATGTACTTAGTGCCATTGTATGTAGATGACTTGCTCATGTATAAGAGTAATTCTCACACTAGTAATAATTTCTGGCTGAAGGTCTGCTCTTACCGTTTTTGTTGGTGCCTGGCCAGATGGGCAGGGAGATTGCCAACTGAATCCACCCTGTTGGCTCTCAGCTTCCAGGAAACTGAGAGTAAGAGGAGTGAAAATTGGAGGAAAATTGGCAAAAACAAAAGGAAAAGGATGTGAGGTGTAAGGGGTACAGAACGCGACATAGATGGCAATGTGAAACCACTTGCAAACATTACTTGCCTTTTATAGTCCCAGTTGAGGTAACTCCATGTGTTCCCCTGTGTTGGACCTGACACTTTTAGCAGGGTTATCCCCAAACTTGTTGCCTTCTTTCCCCTATTTATTTCCTACCTGTTTATGTCAGCTGTATGACTTTGGGCACTTTACCATAGCTAATCAGTGCTAAAGAGCATATGCTCTCTCTCCAAAATGTATTGGTGATTGTTTTCTCCATGATTGACATATTTGATTTACTCGTAAGCCCCTAGGTTAGTGCACCGGGTGTGTCCAGGGCCTGTAAATCAAATGCTACTAGCAGGCCTGCAGCACTGATTGTGCCACCCACATAAGTGGTCCTGCAAACATGTCTCAGGCCTGCCATGGCAGTGCCTGTGTGCACAGTTTTAAATTGTCATGTTGACCTGGCAAGTGCACCCACTTGCCAGGCACAAACCTTCTATTTTACTACATGTAAGTCACACATATAGTAGGCCCAAAGCAGCCCAATGAGCAGGGTGCAGTGTATTTAAAAGGTGGCACATGTACTGGTGTATTTTAGATGTACTGATAGTGAAATACTGCTAAATTTGTTTTTCACTATTGCAACGCCTCTCACTCCCATAGAGAAACATGGGGATTGCTTTAATGTCTTTTAAGTGTGATTTCCCATTGAAAGCAGATACAGATCTGATGTTTGAGGTCTCTGAACTCTCAACTTAAAAATATATCTTTTGGTGAAGTTGGTTTTTGAATTGTAGGTTTGAAAATGTCACTTTTGGAAATGGTGCATTTTCTTGCTTAACCATTCTGTTCCTCTGACTGTCTATGGAATGCACATCTGAGTCAGGATGACAGTTGGGCTGTTTATGTATTCACTCTAGACTGTCACACAAAGGGAGCTGAGATGTGCCCTGCATATCCTGATGGCACATCACCAGGCTGATGGTTCTTCCTGAGCTAGAGTGGTGTGAGGAGCTGATACTTACACCTAAATAGGGCTGTGCCTGTCCTCACACAAAGCAGTCTACTGCCCCCTGGAGTGTGTCTGGGACTAAGGCAGGGAAGGGCACTACAAAGACTTCTCTTTGAAGTCTGCCTAATTAAAAGACAGAAATGGGTATGAGTACTGGACCTCTGACCACTGACACCACATAGTTAGAACAATTCTGGACTCAGAACATTGTGCCAGGAAGAAGAGCTGGATGTTGTAGGAGAGACTCCTACTCTACCTGTTGCTTTGTTGTGCTGGCCTACTGATACTGCTTCTGTCCTGGGAGTGAAAGGACTGGAGTTTGCTTTCTACCTCCTGCTTTGCAAGGTTCTCTAAGGGCTTGAGTTGAGCTTGCTTCCTGTTAAGAAGTATTAGGGACATCAAAGACTTCATCTGCCAGCATCTGGGCTTTTCTGCTGAGAGCCCTGTCCTGCCAAGTGGTACCACATCCAGTCTGGGCACTTGAAGGAGGTTTGTGGTGCTACAAGAAGAGAATCTACCCATCGACTCACATCGTCATTCTGAACCGACGCATTGCTGCAAGAATTTGATGCATTGCTGATGCCTGTACCAGAGCGTGGTCCTCGCTTGATGCAACGACAATGGTTTTCCATGCAGGCCTCCACTTTCCATCGCAGCACATCAGAAAAAACACTGCTGTGTGAGTTTCGAGCACTGCATTACTGAAGCCCATGACGCATTGCCCTGAATCCGACGCAGCACCTGCTTTATCACTGTGAGATCGACGCATCACTGAGGCATTGTCTCTGGGTGCCATGTTTTTTTATCAGCACTGCACCACAGAAGGAC
Source organism: Pleurodeles waltl (assembly GCF_031143425.1). NCBI lineage: Eukaryota > Metazoa > Chordata > Amphibia > Caudata > Salamandridae > Pleurodeles > Pleurodeles waltl. The sequence goes on along the minus strand of NC_090438.1, from coordinate 894,056,147 downwards.
CCAAAACTTTGTGCTGCAACAGATGCATCACCTCCTCTGTAGCAGTAAGGAACTGACGCATCACCTCTTCTGTGGCCCGCATCATCTTTGGTTTTGTTGGATCTCAGGTACTTTGCCTCATTCAAGCGTGTCATTGATTTCAAGGAACTACAATTGCATTAATTCTTTTGAAAGTGATATCTTTACTTCTGTATGTTATTTTTTTGTTGTTCTGGTCTTGTTTTACTCAGATAAATGTTGTCTAGTATTCTGAACTAGTGTGAAATACTTTGGGATGTTTTCACTGTGTTACTGTGTGTGTTTGCAGTGCCAAGCTACAAATGGAATGATTACGGGTTATGTTAGGTGTGTGACTCCCTTAACCTGACTAGTGTGAGGGTCCCTATTTGGACAGGGTGCAAACGACTGCCAACTAGAGATCCCATTTCTAACAATCTGGAAGAGATCTTCCACCGTAATGGATTGGGAAAACCTGTATTACAAACTATGCATTGTTAGCTTGCATTATAATAATGTCCACGAGGTGGCACTTGTTAATTTAATGCTGATTCCATTCTGCTTTTAGAGCAGAGAGCGAACAAGTTCCAGTTTTATCTGAGGCATCAAGCAATGGACCCCTCTTTCTTAGCAGTTGTGCTGTAGCTAAACCTAACACACATGGCCAAGCAGAGAAAAAAGAAGCACAGGAGCCCTGAGATGTCACACCTGCCCTTACTAGATGGAAGACTGTGCTGGCACAGCATTATTCCAGGATAAACCAACTCCAAGCTCTGTCACCAGCCACAAGCAGAGATAATGCCAGCACCCACATGTCAGCGAAGGAGCTGAATGTTTTTGCTCATTAGCTGTTTTTTGGCATAATTCTTTAGATAATTTCACATTGTTTTCTAGAGTTCTTCTGGTAGACTGAAGTGAAGAAAACAAACCGGACGCCAGGGGCGGCTCCTCCGCTATGGCGGAGGAGCGTCGCCCCGCCAGCAGCAGTAGCTGCAAAACTTTTACAGTAAAAACATAATAAACCATGTTTATTATGTTTTTACTGCCAAAGGGGTGGGGTCATGAGTGTGACAGGGTGCACTCCCCCTCAGTGCGCTTGTATGTTTGGCCTGCTGTCTTGGGCCGGCCAAACATACATGCGCACTAGACTCTCTCCAGCCTGGCAATACAATGCCGGATTGGAGAGAGGAGGCAGAGGCTCCCACTCTGCCTCAGAGCGCCCTAGCTTGGAACTACATCCAATCCCACTGCTGCATGAAAGCAGCGGTAGGATTGGACACAGGGAAGGCTGGGAGCCTTAGCCTGTACCTGAAGCTGAGAAGCAGCGTGTTGGGGGTGTGACAAAACAGGTACATTTTATTTTATTATAACTTTTTTTCTTTTTGGTGGCTAGTTTCATTCCGCCACATGCTGCTCTGGCCCCTCTCCCTCCCGCGAGCCGCGACTGCCGGGTGCTGCAGGCACATTATTATCTAAAGACTTTTCTATGCGCACAACTCAGGATTCAAATCCATTGAGAGAAAACTATGGAGAGAAACGAGAAGCTGAATGAACAATGTTGTTGTATGCAAATTCCACAGTAGGAAGCATTGCAGACCAGCTACATTGTAAATAATCCATGAAACAAAACAAATGCTACTCCATTGTGTGATTTACAAGCTCTGTCTGCCCATTACTCTAAGGGGGAAATCGAGAACATTAGGCTTGTTCAATGTGTAAACTCTTATAGATTGGGCACTAGAAGGCTGAAATAAATGGAGGCCAATGATCTGACATAATTTCCTTTGATAGCCAATTTGAGTGGACATTTTTCAAAAATATGTATTCATTGACAAAGCAGTTAGAAGCTACTTCACATAACTAAAATCATTATGCTGAGATCACCATGCGATACTTCAAATGATAGGATAATCAGGCGGTGCAATACGTTTGAAAGAGACTATTTCTTTGTTAGTTCATCAACAACTGCAAGTGACCAGGTCTTTCCATTATTGGTCCTGATTTTAACATCCACAAAATTAACTACTTTATCTCGGCCTTCAAAACCATCAAAATCTTGTTATTACATACCCACAACTTTTTCATAAATATACCCTTGGAGCCGGAATCTATAATACCTTTATCACTTAAGGCTAAATTTAATGATATTAGCATGAGTGACTTGGACGAAGGCATGATCAATACCTCCGAATCCGAAGTAAAGAGCTTTGAACTTTAGGAGCCCACTCTCTCCTCCCTTCTCAGATGAGAGAAGGGGCGTAACAAAGGCCCTTGCAGCCCTATGCAGTGCAGGGGGGTCCCGAACTCCAGGGGGGCCCTCTGCACAGTACAATGTGTATGGATGGCAGGCCCCTGACTGGGTCCAGGGAGAAGGGGTTCCCATAAAAGTCCTTTGCAGGGCCCTTTAAGTTTTGTTACGCCACTGGATGGGAGCTTTCATTTCTCTGGTTTGCGTTAGTCAAAGGAGAAGAGTGAATCATGAGACATATTTGTCCACAATACATACAGAATGTAAATTTCTTCATCCCTTCCTTTCCTTGAAAGACAAGTGGATTAGAATATTTCCCACTTGCATAGGTTCTTTGAAATCTTCAGGAAAAGGAAGATGTATGTAAAAAGGCCTAATAATGAAAGAATAATTATGTTTTGCCTTTCAGCATGACTTACTCTGAGACAATACTAAATTTGCAAAGGTAGATACATTAATCTGTTCAATTATTGTGTTAGGACAACTATAAGCAATGTGACCTTAGCTTCATCTTTTAGCCCCATTCAAAACAAAATAAACTGTGTGTGTTCCAGACAATTTTTTTCGTATGTAAGTTTTCAAAACTTAGTAATGTAAATTGGCTTATCCATAGAACCTTACTGAAAATTCAATTGGACTTCAGAAGTGTATGCCTGATCTGGCCCATAAAACATTTCTTTAAAATTATACTAAAAGGCTGGGTAATTATCTAACATTAGATCTGAATTTGTTACCAATAGTGAGTCCCAATACAGAACAGTACACCCTAGATTACTAATTATGAAGCCCAGATTTGAAAGAGAAACTCTATTGGTTCCCCCTACCAAAGCCTAGCTGCCACCCGAATTACTCTTTGTCCTGTAGATCCATAGCAATTCTATATTTTAACTACAAGATAATGAGTGAAGCCTTGGTGTTAGAAATGGGGTTTTTGGTTGGCAGTCAGGTTACCCCCTGTCCAAGCAAAAGCCCTCACTCTAGTCAGGGTAAGTCACACACAATCCAAGATTATCCTGTGCCCACCCTCTGGTAGCTTGGCACGAGCAGTCAGGCTTAACTTAGAAGGCAATGTGTAAAGTATTTGTGCAATAAATCATACAATACCACCATATAGCACCACAAAAATACACCACACAGTGTTTAGAAAAATATATAATATTTATCAGGATAATTGTAGGTCAAAAAGAATAAAGTTGCAATGGAAAATTGTAGAGATATCACTGAAAAGTGATATAAAGTGACTTAAGTCTTTAGAATATAAGCAAAGTCTCTTTCAAGCACAAGTACCTGGTTTAGAGTGGAAAAATCTCCTCAGAGGGCCACAAAGGAAGAGGTGCGTGGAAAAAGGGTGTGTGCGTCGATTTCTCCCCAGCACACACGGACTCGCGTCGTTATTTTCCACGCGGGGAAGTCGTGCGTCATTTCTGGCGCACGGACAGTCTCTTTCTGTGGATCGCGGGGATTACCAGATGTCCCGGGTCTGTGCGTTGATTTTCCTGCTTGTTCTCCGGCTGCGCGTCGGTCTGCGGGGCTGCGTGTCGAAATTACGATCTCACGGCAGGCGTCGCGTCGATTTCTCCTCTAGAAGTCGGTCTGCGGGACTGCGCGTCGAAATTACGATCTCACGGCAGGCGTCACGTCGATTTCTCCTCTAGAGGTCGGGCGGCGTTGTCCTTGCGAAGCCGTGCGTCGGATTTTTGGTCGTCCCAAGAGCGTCGCGTCGATCAGCGTCGGTGTGCGGTGTTTTTCTCGCCGCGGAACAAGCTGTGCGTCGAAATTTTAGGCGCACGGAGCGTCCAAGTGAAAAAGAGAAGTCTTTTTGGTCCTGAGACTTCAGGGAACAGGAGGCAAGCTCTATCCAAGCCCTTGGAGAGCACTTTCACAGCCAGACAAGAGTTCAGCAAGGCAGCAGGGCAACAGCAAGGCAGCAGTCCTTTGTAGAAAGCAGACAGGTGAGTCCTTTGAGCAGCCAGGCAGTTCTTCTTGGCAGGATGTAGTTTCTGGTTCAGGTTTCTTCTCCAGCAAGTGTCTGATGAGGTAGGGCAGAGGCCCTGTTTTATACCCAAATGTGCCTTTGAAGTGGGGAAGACTTCAAAGAGTGGCTAAGAAGTGCACCAGGTCCCCTTTCAGTTCAATCCTGTCTGCCAGGGTCCCAGTAGGGGGTGTGGCAGTCCTTTGTGTGAGAGCAGGCCCTCCACCCTCCCAGCCCAGGAAGACTCATTCAAAATGCAGATGTATGCAAGTGTGGCTGAGTACCCTGTGTTTGGGGTGTGTCTGAGTGAATGCACAAGGAGCTGTCAACCAAGCCCAGCCAGACGTGGATTGTAAGGCACAGAAGTATTTAAGTGCAAAGAAATGCTCACTTTCAAAAAATCCGACTTCAGCAGTCAGCAGGATTTTGTATTACCATTCTGGCCATACTAAATATGACCTTCCTGCTCCTTTCAGATCAGCAGCTGCCACTTCAACAGTGTATGAGGGTAGCCCCAATGTTAGCCTATGAAGGGAGCAGGCCTCACAGTAGTGTAAAAACGAATTTAGGAGTTTTACACTACCAGGACATATAACTACACAGGTACATGTCCTGCCTTTTACCCACACAGCACCCTGCTCTAGGGGTTACCTAGGGCACACATTAAGGGTGACTTATATGTAGAAAAAGGGGAGTTCTAGGCTTGGCAAGTACTTTTAAATGCCAAGTCGAGGTGGCAGTGAAACTGCACACACAGGCCTTGCAATGGCAGGCCTGAGACAAGGAAAAGGGGCTACTTAAGTGGGTGGCACAACCAGTGCTGCTGGCCCGCTAGTAGCATTTAATTTACCAGCCCTATGCACATAAAGTGCACCTTACTAGGGACTTATAAGTAAATTAATAGTCCAATCAGGTGTGATTCAAGGTTACCATGTTTTAAGGGAGAGAGCATATGCACTTTAGCACTGGTTAGCAGTGGTAAAGTGCGCAGAGTCTAAAAACCAGCAAAAACAGTGTCCACAAAGTGGAGGGAGGCAGGCAAAAAGTTAGGGGTGACTACCCTAAGGCTGTCAGGTCTAACATGTGTCCCCCCCAGCTGAAAGTGGGGAGAGCTACCCGACCTCCTGGGAGCTCTCATCGCTAAGGCGGAAGTACCTGGAGAGACCATCAGCATTGGCGTGGTCAACCCCTGGGCGATGTTCCATCGTAAAGTCCATCCCCTGTAGGGGAATGGACCACCTCAAGAGTTTTGGTTTCTCACCCCTCATCTGCATGAGCCATCTGAGGGGCCTGTGGTCTGTCTGAACCCGGAAGTGAGTCCCAAACAGGTAGGGTCTTAGCTTCTTCAGTGCCCAGACCACAGCAAAAGCTTCTCTCTCAATAGCACTCCACCTCTGTTCCCGTGGTAATAGCCTTCTGCTAATAAAGACTACCGGTTGATCTCGGCCCTCCTCATTTAGCTGTGCTAGGACTGCCCCTATGCCATGCTCTGAAGTGTCTGTCTGCACGATAAATTCCTGGGAGTAGTCAGGGGCCTTGAGCACGGGGCCGTGCACATGGCTTCCTTCAGGGCGTCAAAGGCTTTCTGACAAGCCTCTGTCCAATTCACCAACCTAGGTTGTTTCTTGGAAGTGAGCTCTGTCAAGGGTGATACAATGGTACCATAGCCCTTGACAAATCTGCTGTAGTATCCTGTGAGGCCTAAAAAGGCTCTCACCTCAGTCTGCATTCACGGTGGTTGCCAGGCCTTGATAGTCTCAATCTTGGCCTGGAGTGGCTGCACCTTGCTACCACCCACTAGGTGTCCCAAGCCCACAGCGGAACCCTGCCCAATCTGGCACTTACTAGCCTTGATGGTCAGGCCTGCCTGTTGAGGGCCTGAAGCACCTCCTTGAGGTGAAGCAGGTGTTCCTCCCAGCTGGAACTGTAGACAGCTATGTCATCCAGGTAGGCTGCACAGAAGGCATCCTTGCCAGCTAGGACCCCGTTAACCAACCGTTGGAAGGTAGCGGGGCATTTTTCAATCCAAACGGCATCACCCGGAACTGGTAATGGCCATCAGGGGTTGAAAATGCGGATCTTTCCTTAGCCCCCTCAGTCAGGGTAATCTGCCAGTACCCCGAAGTAAGATCAAACGTACTCAGGAGCTTGGCAGCGCCCAGCCTGTCAACGAGCTCATCAGCTCGGGGGATGGGGTGAGCATCAGTCCGTGTGACTGAGTTGAGACCCCGGTAGTCCACACAGAACCGGAATTCTGGCTTTGCACCTGGGGCAGTAGCCTTAGGGACCAACACCACTGGGCTGGCCCAGGGACTACTGGATTTCTCGATAACCACTAGAGTCAACATCTTGGAGACCTCCTCCTTGATGCTGGCCTTCACCTTATCCGACAACCTGTAAATTTTGTTCTTCACAGGGGGACTGTCACCGGTGTCAATATCATGAACACAGAGGTGGGTCAGTCCAGGAGTAAGGGAGAACAGGGGGGAGAACTGCTCCAACAGCTCATAGCAGTCTCCTTTCTGGTTTAGAGTCAGGGAGTCAGAAAGAATGACCCGCTTACTGACCCATCACCTTCTTGGGCAGAGAGGAGGTCGGGGAGAGGTTCACTCTCCTCTTCCATTCCTTCATTCGTGACCAGAAGCATGTTGATCTCCGACCTCTCACAGTGAGCCTTTAGTCGGTTCACATGGAGCACCCTTAGGGGATTCCTAGGGGTTTGGAGGTCCACTAGGTAAGTGGCCTCCCCTTTCCGCTCCTTGATTTCAAATGGGCCAGACCAGCGGTCCTGGAGAGCTCTAGGCTCTACTGGCTACATTACCCACACTTTGTCTCCAGGTTGAAACTCTATCAGGGTGGCCTTCTGGTCATACCAGTGTTTCATTACCTCTTGACTGGCCTCAAGGTTACTTTGGGCCTCTTTCCAGAAGCGGGTCATCTGGTTGCGGAGGGCCAACATGTAGCTGACCACGTCCTGAGGGGGTGCCTTTGGAGCTTTCTCCAATCCCTCCTTGACAATGCTTAAGGGTCCCCTGACAGGGTACCCATAGAGAAGCTCAAAGGGACTGAACCCTACCCCCCTCTGGGGGACCTCTCTGTAAGCAAAGAGAAGGCATGGTAAGAGGACGTCCCACTTACGCCTCATGGCCTCAGGGAGGCCACCAATCATGCCTTTCAGGGTCTCGTTGAATCTCTCCACAAGACCATTAGACTGGGGGTGATAGGGTGTGGTGAACTTGTAGGTTACACCACACGCATCCCACAGAGACTTCATGTATGCAGACATGAAGTTAGTGCCTCTGTCAGACACTATCTCCTTGGGGAATCCCACACGGGTAAATATCCCCATCAGAGTTCTGGTCACCACCTGTGCAGTTACGGTCCTCAGAGGGATTGCCTCTGGGTAACGGGTGGCATGGTCCACCAAAACCAGGATGAACCTGTTGCCTAAGGCAATTTTGGGGTCCAAGGGACCAACAATGTCGATGCCCACCCTTTCAAAGGGGGTGCCAATGACAGGAAGTGGAATCAGGGGGCTTTTACCCCTTTTTCCTGCTTTACCACTGGCCTGGCAGGTAGGACAAGATCTGCAGAATTTATCTGAGTGTGTCCTCATTTTGGGCCAATAAAAGTGGGTGACAAGCCTGTTAAAGGCTTGCCTTGCCCCAAATGTCCTGCCAGGGGAATGTCGTGAGCCAGACCCAGTAGGAAGGTTCAGTAACATTGAGGGACCACCAGCGTACGTGCTGCCCCAAAGGCCGGAACCTTACGCTCACTGTAGAGGAGATCATTCTCCCAATATAGGTGGTGATCGCCAGAGGTGTCACCCGCCGCCTGGTTTGAGGCTTGTTTCCTCAGACCTTCTAGAGTGGGACATTCTTTCTGCGCCTTGCAGAATTCCTCCCTGGTGGGTCCACCCTCAACTTGCCAGCCAGCAAGCTCAGGTAAGTCACCTAGGGTGGCAATGTCTTCCCCAGTTGGCTCGGGAGCCTCCTCCTTAGGAGCCCCGTCAGCCACTGTGGGAACTTCTGGGGCCGGTTTCCCGTGCCCCTGGTCCCTCCTCTTGGCAGCTCTCTGGGCCATCGTTCCAGGCTCCAGACGCCCTTGACTTCCCTCTCGGTCAGCCATGGACTGTGTGGTCATGCAGACCCACTCAGGTAACCCTAACATCTCCAGGTGAGACTTGAGCTCCACTTCTTTCCAAGCAGTATGCTCAAGATCATTGCCTAACAGACAATCTACAGGCATGGCAGGACTCACAGCTACTTTCAGAGTACCAGAGACCCCCCCCCACTCAAAGGGAACCAGAGCCACCGGTAGGTGACTCTCGCGATTGTCAGCGACTATGACCTGGTGGAATGTATTAGGTACTATCTGCTCTGTTGACACCAGCTGACTCTTGATAGTAGTCATACTGGCTCCTGTGTCACGCAGAGCCTCCACCTTCTGCCCATCAATGGTGACCCACTGCCGGTACTTGGAAGTATTTTTGGGCATGTGGACCTTGGGCACCATTTCTCCTTCTCCCAGGGACACTAGGGAAATCTCTACCTGTTCCCCAAAGCTATCTGGGTCCATCTCCCCCCCGAGCACTACACTAGTTAACCCAGGTGCCTGTCCGGTAGTGGACGGTGCCCTCTTGGGGCACTGGGGATCGCCTTTATAGTGACCATACTGGTAACACTCCATGCATTTGGGGTTAGGTTTCCCTGACCAGTCATATGTCCCTGGCTTTTTACCAAATTTGGAAAAGGAAGGGTTGCCACCCCCCTCCCTGGGGATTCTTTTGGGGGCCTTTGGAGAGTTCCTTATCTGCAAGTTTATCTCCCCCCTCTTTCTTCTGTTGGGAACCCTGACCACCTTTGTGGGAGTCCCCCCCAGGTACCTTCTTGGACACTCTGGTGCTAACCCAGAGGTCCGCCTCCTCAGCAAGCTTCCTGGGATCAGTCAGCTTGCTATCCACTAAGTGCTGGCGCAACTCTGTATAAGTAGTATTAAGCATATGCTCTCTTAGAATCAAGTCATATAAACCTTTATAATCAGCTACTTTGTTGCCCCGCACCCATCCATTCAGTGCCTTACTGGAGAAGTCAAAGAAATCTACCCATGTTTGTGTGGTTTGTTCGGTGCTGTACCTGAACCTCTGACGGTATCCCTCAGGGGTCAGCCCAAACTAGGCAAGTAAAATGGCTTTCTGAAGTGGGTATGTGTTTTGATCAGGTTGATCCAATGTGAGGAGTGTATCCCTCCCCAATGGCGGTACATAACCCCACATAGCTACCCCCCATTGCCCTTCAGGAACCTCATGAGCCCTTAGTGCAACTTCATAAGCAGCTAACCATTTATCTATGTCATCTCCCACCACAAAACTGGGCACCACATTTGTGGGTATACGAACCTTCTTTTCTCCAGCAGGTCCTGTCAGTATGCTGCCACCATTATTGCTGGATTCAGACTGTCTTGCCTTGATCTCCAGCTCCTTGAGACTCAGTTCATGAGCCAACAATAGTTTCTTTTCAGCCAAAGCTCTTTCAGCTTCCACCTGTTTGGCTTCTCTTTCAGCTTCCGCTTGTTTGGCTGCCCTTTCAGCTTCTATCTGTTTGGCTGTTCTTTCAGCTTCAATCTGTTTGGCTGCTCTTTCAGCCTCAGCTTGTTTGGTTTCTCTTTCTGCACTTCTCTCCTCCTGTTGAGCCTCAATTTTCAGTTTTGCCATTTGCAATTGGAACTCCCTTTCTTCTCTCCTTTCCTCTGCGGTCAGGCTTTGCACAGAGACACTGCTCCCTGGTCTGGAAGGGTGCACAATTGCAGTGGTAACACCATCCACAGATAGTGAAAATTCCTCTGGGGGGCCATTTTCTGGCTCCTCTTCCTCATCATCCTCTAAATGGGCTTCTGCCCAGGCCCTCAGCGCCACTTGAAAGTCCTCCTTTCTGGAGGCCCCTTGGGTGGGTACCCTCAATGCCCTGCAGAATCCTCTTAGTTGTTTGACCGTATATGTATCCAACTGGACTAGGTCAAAGTCCCCTGTCTGAGACCCAGTCAGAGACATGTTGAGTGAGGATTTAGTTTTTGAAAATTGTCAGGAAAAAAAAACGGATTTGCAAAAAGAGATAAAAACCAAGTTGACCTTCAACTGTGGGTAGGTAGTGAAATACTTAGCTACTGTATGTCACTGCACAAATACAAGTCCTATCCTCACCGCTGATCACCAATGTTAGAAATGGGGTTTTTGGTTGGCAGTCAGGTTACCCCCGTCCAAGCAAAAGCCCTCACTCTAGTCAGGGTAAGTCACACACAATCCAAGATTATCCTGTGCCCACCCTCTGGTAGCTTGGCACGAGCAGTCCAGCTTAACTTAGAAGGCAATGTGTAAAGTATTTGTGCAATAAATCATACAATACCACCATATAGCACCACAAAAATACACCACACAGTGTTTAGAAAAATATATAATATTTATCAGGATAATTGTAGGTCAAAAAGAATAAAGTTGCAATGGAAAATTGTAGAGATATCACTGAAAAGTGATATAAAGTGTCTTAAGTCTTTAGAATATAAGCAAAGTCTCTTTCAAGCACAAGTACCTGGTTTAGAGTAGAAAAATCACCTCAGAGGCCACAAAGGAAGAGGTGCGTGGAAAAAGGGTGTGTGCGTCGATTTCTCCCCAGCACACACGGACTCGCGTCGTTATTTTCCACGCGGGGAAGTCGTGCGTCGTTTTCTGGTGCGCGGACAGTCTCTTTCTGTGGATCGCGGGGATTACCAGATGTCCCGGGTCTGTGCGTGGATTTTCCTGCTTGTTCTCCGGCTGCGCGTCGGTCTGCGGGGCTGCGCGTCGAAATTACGATCTCACGGCAGGCGTTGCATCGATTTCTCCTCTAGAAGTCGGTCTGCGGGGCTGCGCGTCGAAATTACGATCTCACGGCAGGCGTTGCGTCGATTTGTCCTCTAGAGGTCGGGCGGCGTTGTCCTTGCGAAGCCGTGCGTCGGATTTTCAGTCGTCCCAAGAGCGTCGCGTCGATCAGCGTCGGTGTGCGGCGTTTTTCTAGCCGCGGAACAAGCTGTGCGTCGAAATTTTCAGCGCACGGAGAGTGCAAGTGAAAAAGAGAAGTCTTTTTTGTCCTGAGACTTCAGGGAACAGGAGGCAAGCTCTATCCAAGCCCTTGGAGAGCACTTTCACAGCCAGAGAAGAGTTCAGCAAGGCAGCAGGGCAACAGCAAGGCAGCAGTCCTTTGTAGAAAGCAGACAGGTGAGTCCTTTGAGCAGCCAGGCAGTTCTTCTTGGCAGGATGTAGTTTCTGGTTCAGGTTTCTTCTCCAGCAAGTGTCTGATGAGGTAGGGCAGAGGCCCTGTTTTATACCCAAATGTGCCTTTGAAGTGGGGAAGACTTCAAAGAGTGGCTAAGAAGTGAACCAGGTCCCCTTTCAGTTCAATCCTGTCTGCCAGGGTCCCAGTAGGGGGTGTGGCAGTCCTTTTTGTGAGAGCAGGCCCTCCACCCTCCCAGCCCAGGAAGACCCATTCAAAATGCAGATGTATGCAAGTGAGTCTGAGTACCCTGTGTTTGGAGTGTGTCTCAGTGAATGCACAAGGAGCTGTCAACCATGCCCAGCCAGACGTGGATTGTAAGGCACAGAAGGATTTAAGTGCAAAGAAATGCTCACTTTCTAAAAGTGGCATTTCTAGCATAGTAATATTAAATCCAACTTCACCAGTCAGCAGGATTTTGTATTACCATTCTGCCATACTAAATATGACCTTCCTGCTCCTTTCAGATCAGCAGCTGCCACTTCAACAGTGTATGAGGGTAGCCCCAATGTTAGCCTATGAAGGGAGCAGGCCTCACAGTAGTGTAAAAACGAATTTAGGAGTTTTACACTACCAGGACATATAACTACACAGGTACATGTCCTGCCTTTTACCCACACAGCACCCTGCTCTAGGGGTTACCTAGGGCACACATTAAGGGTGACTTATATGTAGAAAAAGGGGAGTTCTAGGCTTGGCAAGTACTTTTAAATGCCAAGTTGAGGTGGCAGTGAAACTGCACACACAGGCCTTGCAATGGCAGGCCTGAGACAAGGAAAAGGGGCTACTTAAGTGGGTGGCACAACCAGTGCTGCTGGCCCGCTAGTAGCATTTAATTTACCAGCCCTATGCACATAAAGTGCACCTTACTAGGGACTTATAAGTAAATTAATAGTCCAATCGGGTATGATTCAAGGTTACCATGTTTTAAGGGAGAGAGCATATGCACTTTAGCACTGGTTAGCAGTGGTAAAGTGCGCAGAGTCTAAAAAACAGCAAAAACAGTGTCCACAAAGTGAAGGGAGGTAGGCAAAAAGTTAGGGGTGACTACCCTAAGGCTGTCAGGTCTAATACTTGGCCACCCAAAACCTCCCTCTCCTCCCTCAAATGATCAACCCAAATGAAAAATGTTTCATTCCTTCTAGAAACACCTCACAGAATCTCCATGTTTTTATAGAATCCTCAATACAGCCCTTGAAAAGTCATTCAATACCCTTCGCTGGGACTACCATTTTGACCTCTTACGCCATTTTGGATTTGGCCCTCTCATCATCTGACTCATAAGGATTTGCTTTTCAATCCTGTCTGCACAAGTTTGAGTTGATAAGTCAATTTCATCTTCCTGTGGCAAAAGTTAGAGAGTAAGGTAGGGCTGTGCCCTGCCCCCACTTTTATTTGCTCTGGTCATGGAGCCATTAGCAATCACGCTCTCCCGGGTTGGGATAGACTGAAGAGTCTCTTTATGGGATATATGGTGTTTTTTATACATATAAGACCACCATACCAGTTTAAAACATATTTTTAGGAACTTTGCGGCTGCTTTCAGCCTTCAGATCAACTAATTGTAACATGCACTTTTCCAGTGGTTCCTTGTACTCTTGAGAAGGTTATAGATTTGGGGGGAGCCCCCCTGTGCTAATAGGGTACAATGATCCACTATGTAGGCATAATAATCTACCATGCAGATTTAGATATCCAGAAAGGCAACCTGGCTAGGGCAGTATCGGCTATTCCTTCCAGATATTGTTCTGGAAACCACTGCCCTGTCTCTGATCAGTCACAGTGCCCTTTCCAAATAGCGACTCTTCCCTGCCTCCTTTTTTTATTTTGCAAATCTACTAATAGTCCTGCCTACTGTTGTTTTTTCAAGACTTATATCTGCTCATGGGAGATCTGATCTGGCATTCTAGTAGAAGGGGACTTGCTATGCCCAAACTCCTTCTTCTATTTGATTCTGGGGTATTGGGGGTCCAGCACCGAGTGCCCCACTGCCCAAGGGCCCAATTCCAATGGCTGAATATATGGCTTGTGGGGCTTTCACTTGAAGTGACTACAGTCCAGTTACTGCCACTCTGAGTGGGACACTTGAATACATTGTTACTCACACTAACTCTCTATTTCCACCATCACCCCTGCTTGCTCTGGGTGGCGCTTCATTGTTATTGTGAGCACTCACCCTTATCAAAAGGGTGGTCACTTATGCCCCAGTAATCCTTGCAGTGCTGCCTCAGAGACCTTAGTCTCTGGCATAAGCCAAATCTAGTAATGGTGGGTGGCCTTTTTGAAGATCATCAATTGCTTCCTTTTGAGGGGTTATTTGTTAAATTCGACCTGCAACAAGGCCAATTCATTTTATGCTACACAATTAAATATGTCTACACAAATTGTGGACTTTTGTTGATCCCCCTCTGAAACCACCCTTCTAGCAATCTACACAATGAGCCCTGGGTGCAGACATATTTCCTCGTTTTACAATCCATCATTTTACACACTTCCCTGGTGTTGAAGCTTGTGGGAAACTGATGCCAACTGAGCCTTTCACGATACAAAATGGACCCTAGCACTTGAGATGCCCTGCTCAATCTCACATATTGTTAAATTTGTAGTGATACAAGACTTTATGCTACACATAGACTTCCCTTCCCATGGAATTCTCAATAGATTCTTTACTCAGGCTGTATTTTCCTGCCTTTATTGCCTCGCCCCAGTGGGTGATTTTACACACACATTTTGAGTCTGTCTGCTCCTCAGGCTGTTTTGGACTTACGTTATAAAGTTACTGTCTGCCACCACTGTCAAGCTGATCCAGCCTATTTGAGCATTCAAAGTCACAGGAATATACAAGTGCTCTAAAAAAGGTTGGACATCCGCAAAGCTGACCAATTTGGAACTCTTCCTGCATAAGCTTACAATTACTTCACACTGAAAATCTAGATTTCCACCCTTGATTGCAGTCTGGTCATTGTTTCTCATAAAGTGGACTGAAGTTTAAGGTTCTTCCCTGCATATGGGGGGAATTAGAGGACTTCAGAAGCATCCTTTTGTGGCCCAAAGGGACGATCTCCTGGACCACCTATAGTCCACAGTGGATGAATATCTCCCTAATTGAAGGCTCTTATGTTGTCTTCTTGGTGCTTTGCCAAATGGACAGTGTTACTCCACCCTGAGTTCAACCTTTTGGCTTTCAACACCCATGAAATGGAATGTAAGCAGATTGAAAGGTGCGAAAAAGTGCCAAAAAGAATGATAGGAAAAAAGCTAAAAAGCTAGGCTTAAAAAATTCTCAAAAAGCATCCAAACAGGAGAATGAAGTCCTATGGAAAGCACCACAAATGGCAACAAGTTCCAGTCACTTATAATACAAGCTACAAAATCACAGCCTCTACTAGAAGCAATGAGGAAACAAGGCAATGAGGTGAAATGGGGTTCTAAACGCAATGTAGATACTATGTGAAATGTCGCAACACACCTCTTGCAGCCTCTACTTGCCAATTATAGCCTCTATTAAGGAAGATTCTTGAGTTCACCCAGAAGGGATCGCCCCCCATAATCGATAGGGGAAAACTCCATTACAAGCTATATATTTTTCACTTGAATTATATTAATGTGCACTAGGTGGCAGAAAGTTTATTTCATGCTGATTCCATGACACTATCAGAGCAGCACTGGAGGTCATGATCACTATAGATGATATGCTCCTGTGAAAAAAATGAGTAATACTAGTAGCAAAGTTTTGATTGTGTCTCGGTATTAGCATCAGAGCTCTTAGTGACATTGGTATCATAAAGAGGTGCACCCTTAGTAGGTGTAAGATACTAAAGCATAGAGTGTAGATTTTCAGATCACAGCTCTGAGTGTTTTATCAAGAACAGGCCTATCAATGGCCATGCTTGCTGATTCACGGAAACGTCGGGGGAGGAGTGGGGTGGAAGCAGTACAAAACTGAATGACTTGCAACTTCTTAAAGCTTAACCAGTCAAATCTGGCATTTATTTTGACCCTTTTTCAGCCAAATGTGTATGGGAACACATGCTATGGCCAAATCATTGTGTTCCTGTCTTCCATCACTTCAGATTAGCAGGGATCTAAGAATAGTGATCAACACTAGCCTTGATTTAGCTAAACAAGTTGCCTTAACAACCAAAACTGCTTTTGCCATTTAAAAGGATTTTTCCTTATGTATCATTCCTATGAGGAATGAATTTTGGCAGCAAACACTTTGTTCAGTACGACTAGATTTTAGGAACTCAATCTACGTTATTAGTCTCAAGAAGAGCACTGCCACACTCCAATATATATGATGGTTTCACATCAACTGTATTGGCATCTGGGACAAACTGCATCATCTTGGAGATTGATGCAGTGCATCTTATTTTCACAAAAATAAGTGCTACTGAGCAGGAAGTTTGGCAAGTATATACCTCACAAGAGTCTAAGGTCAATAGGTCAACTTCTCCTGGAACTGCTAAAATTAAAGGTGCAGAAACTAGAGGTGAGTGTGGCATGGATTTTATGTCCAGTAGGCTCTTCAATTGGATTCCATCCCCTGGCACTATGGAATGGACTATCTCTTTTTATAAATTTCACAAAAAGGTAAACAACTTTGCTCTTCCTGATTTACTTACTTCATTTTTATTAGATAATTTACTTCATTAGCATGAACTCAAACTGTTCTGCCTGGTCTGGCATGCTTTTCCATAGCACTAAGGGACTCATTCAGAGCATAATTTGCACGAGAAATTTATTCTTTCATACATAAATTTTAAAAAGTATATATATATATATATATATATATATATATATATATATATATAAATATTACACAGGGCTGCTACACTGTTACACCCTGCATTCCTTATCAGACTCCTGTTTGTGGCTGAGGAGCAAGAGTAACGAAAGGGTATGTAAACTTCTGACTGTATTCATGGCTCCTTTCTCACCACAAACTGTCCCTGCTTACAAGATTCTTGAGACCAATGGCAGTAAAGACTATGGGGGTTATTCTAACTTTGGAGGAGTGTTAATCCGTCCCAAAAGTGACGGTAAAGTGACGGATATACCACCAGCCGTATTACGAGTTCCATAGGATATAATGGACTCGTAATACGGCTGGTGGTAAATCCGTCACTTTTCCGTCACTTTTGGGACGGATTAACACCTCCTCCAAAGTTAGAATAACCCCCTATGTCAGAGGTACCAAATAGCCAGCCTGGGATAGTAGAGGCTTCTCCTAGTAAGTGTGCTAATATGTAAATATATAAATAAATTATTATTATTTATGTGATATGACACTAAGCTAGTTACAAGAGTGAGGACCCTAGTCTATTGATTAGTAAGTAGGTTAATAGTAATTTTTGCAAACTGCTGCCCTACATTGCGTTAGGTAATGAGCAGAGCAAGTGTGCATGGCTATTTCTTGTAGGAATTGGGCGGCTCTCCCTCTGGGAAAAATGGGAGTTGCTGGTGCAATTTACGGCAGAATTTCACATATTTTGAATAAAACCTCATACATTTTACATGCAGTTCTGAAAGGACAATCATGAAATATTCCTAAACCTTCACCTCATGCCAAACAAGACTTACCATCTTCAGTGGAGGGGTCTTTTGACATCCATAATACTTAACTAACAAAAAATGGTGAAATTGTACCTTTTCTCCACCACTTCCTTTAAAAAATTGTAGAAGAAACTATACGTTTTGCAAGCAATACAAATAGCAGTATTTAATGAGTCACAGGATTTTATAGTTTTATAAGTTGTATATAGCATCTTTCTTCACTAATACCTACCATTTCCGTTCATTTTAATTTTTCCCTTCTCTATGAATTTGTAATTGAGGAAATGGATAACTACAACATAGTCTGTATTGCTCTTCCTAAAATACAGATAATCAGACATCGGCTAGTCGTGAACGAGGCAATTATCCTCAGTATCAACATAAATAGCGGTCATCTTAGTGGCCTTATCTTGAATTACCTCCACTGAATTCCACTGAAAGTACGCAGCAAAATCTAAATTCTATGTACCGTGAACATGGCATACTGGAATAAATGCCTGAAGTGCTTTCAGAAATTAGTGCCACATTAGATGCCAGCTACAGTCTTGAGTCAGCAAACTCACACAAGATTATCCAGAAATCAAGAGGGAAAAATGAAGTCAAAACCACTGGACTCCAAGGAAAAAAATATGAAATGTCTCATTGAGAGCAGATCTCATCCTCTTACAATTATGGGAATAACTTGAAAGCGTAGCATGCCAATCATTCACAATCACATGCCAACGAAACCACACAATCAAAAAGATGCCAAACAAATGTCACCACTGTCACGAAAAGCAAGCGAGAGCTCACAAATGCAGTGAATGGCAACTTTATGTCATGGATAGCTAACGTGTGGTGGTACTGCAGGCCTTATGCCAGGGATACATACACAGTACTGGGGAGGCCACAAAATTCCAGTATTATGCTGTTCGTCCCCAACTAAGGCCAAAGGTTAACATCAGATACCTACAGTGATCCTAAATAAATGTGAGCACCTGCTTCCTGGCATTTTAACCTAATGCCAGGAATAATTACATTACAATAGGAATGCCCACCACATATCATGGATGATGACCAGAAGAAAGGGGTGTCAACAAATGCAGGGATGCTGTGCTCCTGTTATTAACACTCTTAACCCCCTGACCCCCACACACACACTCCATTGTGTCTTCGGACCCCCTTATTAACTCTAGTGGCTGGCCATCAACATATTCACAAATTTTCCAGACCTGTTTGGGATCTCTGCATGACTCAGTCCAAATATTCTTTTAAGGTACGATGCTATGACTTTCCAGGGATCAAGAGGCGGTGGGCTGTAGGTTGCAGTTCACTACCTAATACGCCCAGGGAGACCTATCCTAGCACAGGAGCAGGTAGGGACATGCAGACAGTCACAGGGTGCAGGCTGAAGCTGCTATTTACCAGTGGAAATGTGGCAGAGGCGTTGGAAAAATGCAGGCAAAGCTACTATAACCTGTTCACTGTCCTCCCAGAGAGGTGTATGGCTGAGCACCTGCTGTTTCTCAAGGTAAGACTGTTTCACGCCCTCACTTTTGGCAAAATTACTGGTTTTGGCAGTGGATCACTATCCTCTTCCCACCCAGGTCCCTGTTAAATAAACACACACACACACACATGCACACACATGCACCCACATACATACACACATACACACATACACGCATACACACACACACACACACACGGTACCACATACTAACATCAAACAGACAGTGTGTACTTATTTTACTGCTCTCCTTGAACAGCAGAGACATCTACTCAATCCCCCTTAGAGAAACCACCACTAGAAGAGTTCCAATCCTGTCTACCACTGAAGCAAAAAGTTATACATGTGACACCCAAATGATCTTTAGCTTCGAACAGAACTCATTGTCCATCCTCGCCCTTGCCCCAAACCCAATACTTGGTCCAGTGGTGAATGACATTGGATTTGCTAAGTATGAATTATTCTAAGACTGAACTGCTCATTGTGCGTGAAGGAGGAATCTCTTCCAACCTTCTCATTTGGCCACTTGCAATGGATCCTCCCTCCACTGATCTCTTCTCCTGCACGTACTCTTGAGCTATTTTGCAATTTCAACTTTATCACTTAGTCCTCACATAAAGAAAACTGCGGGGTCTTGCTTCTACTACTTAAAATCATCCATAATATTGTAAATTGTTTTGACAGTTGTCACTACATAACCGTAAGAAACACCCTTATTCAGTCTGAAATTGATTACGGGATTCTGTGTGCTGCTTCAGCAAACTCTATAACTCCTCTTCAGCTAGTTCAAAATGCAGCCTCGCGTCTGTATCTAGATGCCATCACATTACAACATTTTTGAAACTTTTGCATTGCCTCTGTGTACGCCAAAGAATCGTTTAGAAGCTCTGATGCTTGTACATCTTCCCTATACAAACATCTCTCAAGTTTTATGACTGCAACAGTCAAATGGCATAACACTAGCGTAATTTAAGATCTAATGGCTTATTCTTTTCAACCATACCAAGAATAAAAACCGTTTCATTCAGTGACCGTTCCTTTCCAGTCGGTGTAACAGACTTGCGAAATTCTGTCCCTATGTGCTGGATTTTCTTTGTAACAGTTTAGACAGCAGTTACACTTTCTATTGTTCCCCAAGAAACTTTATGGGTTTTGACAATCGTGAGAAATATAACTAAAAATGAAAATAAACATGAAATAATAGAATAGTACCTAACCACATTAAGGTAGACAAACGACGGATAAATGCAATGTCACAGCTCTCTGATGTGTACAACTCAGCTCCTCCCTTTAAAATGAAGTGGCCTACAGGATATGTGCTGCTTCTAAAAGCCTCTACATCTCTCGCGAGGAGTTCTGCCCCCCCAAACTGAAACAAGGCACATTTTAAATTCATGTTCAATCCATCCCACTAGGTGTGACATTTAGCATTCTGTGAGTGAGAGCTAAAATGAGTCCTGAACATGCGTGTTTCACAGAAATTTAGATTTGAAGTCACTGTATTTAGAATGTTCTGTTAAAATGGTTAAACTATATATTTCATGACAGTGTTGGCTGCATTTGAAAACTGTTTTCTCATCATTCTGATAAGAGCGTGGGGGAAGGGGTGTCGATTTAATAGCTGACTATGTATTATTTGCTTTATTGAACAGCCTCTCTATTTGTTGGCCTAAAAATGCTGCTAAAAGTGAAATGGTTGTTTGTAGATGTTTCAAAACAGAAACATCCTGGGTATGTAAGAACACTAATTCACATATTTATTGTTCATGTGCAGGCAGTCAGATCTACATTGCGAAGTACAAAACATTATCACAGCATGAAGTAAAATACAATGTGCAGTGCTACAAGGAACTCTACAGGAGCCTACAGAAATGTCAAGAGGAGGGATGTGGGACTGTTCTTCTGTCCTACCAGCAAGTATTATTATTATTTACCTCCCCTGTCTTATGGATGCGATCCACCCTGCAACAAAGTGTTCGGCTTATAATGTTACTTACCTTCATGTATGTTACAAAAATGTGACTCTGAATGCACTCATCTACACTATAAGGTACGCATACTGACATTATGTACATATGTAGCAAACATATATCTTTAAATGCATTAGATAATTTCTTTACATTTTACGCGAATGTAGGGGACTGCAAAAGAAAGGTAAATGCCCAAGCATCAACTATTTTGAAGGGTCTGAAAGCCTATTCAATTGAAATATGATATTTGTCTATAAACAGCTCCCCCCACCATCAAACAATGCACTCTAATGTATTAAAATGAAAATCATACAACCATTCTTTAGTCAACAGAATATTACTGTTTTGAAAACAATGAGGCATTAAGGCCCTCATTATGACCCTGGTGGTTAGTGATAAAGTGACAGTAATACCGCCAACAGCCTGGAGGTAAGTTCTGTCAAATTATGACCATGGCGGTGTTAACTCCCACAGACAGTCAATGTACCACACCAACCTCCACGGCGGAAACAACAGTCACCACGGCGGTAGCCAACAACAGCCAGGCGGGAGACAAAGTACCACCCACCATATTATGACACACAAAACTGCCACCTTTTCTGGGGTGGTACCAACGCCAACAAAAGTCTGGTGGAAACAGAGCTCAGAAGTGGAAGTAGTCACCATTGGAGACACAGGAAAGAACCACGCCGCCATGGAACATGAACTGTTCCCGATGATCTTCTACGTCATGCTCCACCTGGAACACCAGCGCCAACGAAGACGACGATGAGTACAGCCACCTAGCACACAAGGGAGGGTGTGAGGACAACAAGAGTGACACAAACACAGGCACAACACACACCCGACACACACACACACACACACACCATACACACAACCAGCTGCACACGTAAACCAATGGCACACGACATACAGCATAATAAAACACGGACCACAATGCTGGAGTACCGACAATGTATTAGGATAGCAAAACCCACTACTCAAACAAAATATATACAAATGTCCATAAAGGGCCAGTGGCCAGTCCAAAGTCATGAGGGCACACAAGGCCACAGGGCACAGTCCAAGGCCCACCCTGTATCCTGGCACATCTGGAGAGAACACTGCAGGGGCATCATTTTGCAAGTGGGAAGTCACCTCAGGGGGATGGAGGAGGAGCACCTCAGCCGAATACAGGAATGATCCCACTGGTTCTGAAGGGGGCTCCATGCCCATTTCTGTTTGTCTTGGGGAGTGCAAGGCCACAGTCTCTGAAGTGGGTGACTTGCCCACTGGTCCTCGAGGGGGCAGCCCGCACAGCAGCCCCTGGCCTACATGGCGTCTGCTGGTGGTGACGGCTGCACTGTGGTGGTGTTTGGAGGAGCCTCCTGGGCAGCCTCTGAACTGTCCGATGGCTGCTCTGTGGTGGGGGTTGGAGGAGCCTCCTGAGCAGCCTCTGCACTGTCTGATGGCTGCACCGTGGTGGTGGTTGGAGGTGCCTCCTGGGCAGCCTCTGCACCCACTGATGGCTGCACTTCCACAGCTGGTGGTGAGGGTCCAGTGACACCTGGTGGTGGTGGCGGTGTCAGCCTGACAGCTTCTGCTGGCGTAGAGTGCCTCATCTCCTCCTGTACATCGTGGATCCCTTACCCTTCCTGGCAGGGTTGGATGGGCTCTTCCCCTCTCTGCATGGTGGTGCAGGCTCCTTCCCCTTCTTCACACGTGGTCCAGGGCCGTCCCCTTCTTTACAGCTGGTGCAGGCCCCATCACACGCTTCCCTGGTAGCGCAGACCTCTTCACACTCCTCCCTGGTGGTGCAGGCCCCTTCACACTCTTCCCTGGTGCTGCATACCCCTTCACACTATTCCCTGGTGCTGCAGGCCCCTTCACACTCTTCCCTGGTGGTGCTGGCTCCTTCCATTTCTGTGATGGAGGTTTGGTATCCTTACCACCACAAGTAGGTGGTGCTACCACTGTCCCCGTGGACTGTTTGGCTGAGGTGCTGGGCTGTATCCTTGGTACCCTGCCCATACGTGCAAAATGGGGGGTAGGGAAGAAGTCAAATTGGGAAAGGAAAAGCTTTTTAGGGACATTGGGGCAGGAGGAGGGAGGAGTAATGGGAGTGAAGGATGAGGGAGTGGGTGTTGGAGGTGTATGTCTGCTGGACGTGGGTGCAGGTGCATCGGCAGTATGCTGATGTGAGGTGGGTGGCTGTTGGGTGTGTGAATGCTTGTGTTTGTGTCCCTTGGGGGGGACAGACAGGGTGGGAGAGGACACAGTGGACGCGTGCATGGCTGTGGTGGAGGTAGCTGCCAGTGAGGTGTGTGTTCTGCTTGGTGTGGTGATGCAGATATTGGATGTAGATGTAGTGCATGCAGGTGTCAGTGTGGACGTGACTAGGAGGGAGGTGGTGAAGGGGGAAGAAGGGAGACAGTGGAGGCAGTGGATATTGTTGTGTCTGTATTAGTATGGTGTTTGTGTGAATGCCTGTGGGATGAAGTGCGGTGCTTGTGTTTGCCTGTGCCACTCTTGTGTGTTGCCTTGTGTGCATGCTCATCTGTATGAGTGCCCGGGATGAGTTGGGGTTGAGGGGAGTGGGACTGGGAAGTGGAAGTTGGAGGGGGACGGTAGAAACAGGGGCAATGGTTGCTATCAGAGAGGAGACAAGTGCCTGAATCGATCTCTGTTGGGCCGCCAATCCACTGTGAATGCCCTCCACGAATGCATTGCATTGCTGTGTCTGGGATGCCAGCCTCTGGATGGCATTCACAATGGTTGACTGCCCTACAGAGATGGATATCAGGAGGTCAATAGCCTCCTCACTGAGGGCAGCAGGGCTTACTTGGGCGGGGCCTGAGGTGCCTGGGGCGAAGGTGATGCCCACCCTCCTGGGTGAGCGAGCATGGGCAACTCGCTGAGGGGCTAGTGGCAGGGTGGTGCTGGTATGGGGGAGGAGGCTGTACCTGCAGCTGGTATGGTCACAGAGGTGCCGGCCCCCATCAGGGAACACCCATCTGAGGAGGTATCTGGGTCTGTGTCGTCTCCTCCTGTCTCCGCCGTGGTGCTCCCCTCGCCCTCCGTCCCACTGGTTCCCTCAGCATCGTTGGACTCTGCCTCCAGGGGCCTGTGGGATTCAGCTCCCGCTGTCACCGGTGCCCCTGCTCCTCCACCAGATGATGCTAATGCACACAAGGACAGGATGACAAAACAAAAAAAGGGGGGGAGAGACAAAGGAAACACTGGGTAAATTACTGCACCAACACCACCGTTGGCGTACACAGGACCCTCACACACAGGGAACAGGCCTAAGCAATATGCAGAGCACTACCAGTGATATGGCTAGTCACCAAGGCATGATGAGGAGCACACACCACCAACTGCAGCACACCTGGGACCCACGATGCCCGGCCTGAAAGTTACTAATACCAGCTAGGTTACCTGTATTTGACATGCAACCATTACCCTAGAGATGACCCACGCTGCAATGTCTGGCTTGGCCTTAGGGGAACCCACCAATACACAACCACCACCTGGATGCCACCCCACCAGCCCAAATATGTAATTATACCCACTGTACTCACCCCCTTGTGGCTGCTGTGATTCCCTCAAGCGCCCATCCAGCTCAGGGTACGCCACCGACAGCATGCCGGCCTTCAGGGGGGTAAGGTCTGACGGGCACCCCTTCCTCATTGGGAGGCCATCCCCAGCTGGGCTGCCGCGGTCTTCCATGCCCAGCATCTCAGGTCCTCCCACCGTTTCTGACAGTGGTGCTCTGCCTGCCATAGACCCCCAGGGATCACAAATACTTGGCGATGGCACGCCATAATCCCTTCTTTTGATGGGTGCTGACCTGCAGAGGCAATAAAGATAGGAGAACACCCTTACAGTAACAGTCCAGCCCGTCACACACATGGCCCACCATACCCGTTTCCATCACCATTGGCACACACATAGTCCAGCTCACAACATGTACACTGCCAACAGATATTCCCCCCTTACACAATGCCTTCCTACACATCTCCATGCATCCATGCCACATGCATCGTCCCCACAGTGTACTCACCTGTCGGTCTGGAGACCCATACAGCAGTCCGTACTGGGGTAGGACCCCACCCACCAGTCGCCCCAACTCCTCCAAAGTGAAGGCTGGGGCCCTTTCCCCAGTCAAACGGGCCATGGTAGGTTCCAGACACAGGTCACAGCAGCACATGCAGTGTATGTCTTCTCCTGCTGAAGGTCAGGAAACAAGTAAGCGTTGATTTAGAAAATGGCGGTCACGTCCTCGGCGGTGTACACCATCACCGCCGGCCTACATCCACATTGGCCACTGTACTCCATAGGGCCCAATATTATCTAATGAGGAATTGCACAGCAGTGCACAACTGCCTACCGCCACAAAGCCCAACGTGGGTGGAATTACCTCACTTCCACCTGACCCTCCACACAGAACAGGTGGTCACCATTTCATGGGGGGGTGAACAGGCCTATTGAGAATTGCTGCTTCACAGGATAAATAGGCACATCCTTTGAAATTTACACTGTCCCAATACATAAGTGCACCATGTGGACTGCTGTTGTTTAGTTGCTCAAATTGTGACAGCCTACTCACTCTTGTGTCACTTAGATACCTACCGCTGCAGATTAATAGGAGATGGAGACATACCCCCATGTACAGACCCCTGGTGGACTTAGCTACATTGGTGGACAGACACATTATACTCACCTATAGACTGGACAGGTCCACAACCACAGAGCTGAGTGCCCAGTTAGAGCCAGACCAGACCTGATCTCCTCTATCCGTCATCCGACTGTGATTCCCCCCTCTTGTGCAAGTGCTATCTGTTCTCCATTTCCTGGCAACTGGTTCTTTCCAAGTGACAGTGGGCTTGGCAGCAGGAATGTCATAGCCAATGTTCTCAATCGTGCTGGCAAGAGTGTTGTCTGCCCTGGTAAAACACATTTGCAGCTACATAGCTTTCCCCCAGGTGGAAGATCTGGCCACTGTGAAGGCCGGATTCTATGCAATGGGGCATATCCCCAATATAATTGGAGTGATTGACAGGACAGAAATTGCTTTTGTCCCCCCCCACCAGAATGAACAGGTGTACAGGAATCCTAAGAGTTTCCACTGCATGAATGTGCAGGTGGTGTGCCTGTCAGACCAGTACATCTCCCACGTCAATTTAAATATCCTGGGTCAGTGCATGATGCCTTTGTCCTGAGGAATAGCAGCATACCAAATGTGATGGCCCAACTACAAAGGCACAGGGTGTGGCTTATAGGTGAGCCTTGGTCCCCACCCGCTGCATGTTAGTGTATGCCTCTGATGTTAACCTCATAGGATAGTGTGTGGCTAAATGTTGTCCCTCACTATTTGCAGGTGCTCTGGCTACCCAAACCTATTGTGGCTGCTGACCCCTGTGTGGATTGCAAGGACAAGGGCTGAGGAATGTGATAATGAGGCACATGAGTGAACCATAAGGATCATTGAGAGGACCTTGGGCCTCCTGAATGCCAGGTTCAGGTGCCTCTATCTGACAGGTGGATCCCTGTGCTACTTACCCGAGAAGGTCTGCCAGATAGTAGTGGCATTCTGCATGTTGCACAACCTGGCCCTGAGACACCATGTACCTTTTCTGCAGGAGGAGGTGACTGGAAATGCCCCTGTGACTTCAGTGGACCCTGAGGACAGTGAGGTTGAGGAGGCAGAGGATGAGGATGTGGACAACAGAACATCAGTTATCCGTCAGTACTTCCAATGACACACAGGTGAGACAGTGCAACTTCAGTTTTCTATGACTATTGGTGTATTCTGTGTGGCTGTGGCATGACGGCATTACCCACTTTTTACCTCTACTTGCTGTCATCTATGGATTATCATTTTACAGATGCTGGTGATATGACAACAATGTCCTGATGTGACCACTACAGCCAGCTACAGGTCATTATTTCTATGCTCTCACATTGTACAGTTCATTTGCAATGGATGTAGCTGTTTTGATAAATACAAATTTTTAATACATGAAATACTAGTAGTCGAGTTTTGTCCATTGGTGTTTATTGTAGTGCTAGCAAATGCGGGGGAAAGTGCAATGGAATAGGGTGATGATGGAGGAAAGTCCACTGTATTATTCCAGTCTGTTTGTAGCACAGGCCCAGTGCCCAAGGGGACATAAGAAGGGGAACAATGTCAGTTCAAGGTGGACTAGGTGACTGAGTGGGACACAAGGGGGACAATCAGGAGAGTCTAATTTCCTGGCGGTGGTCTTGGCAAGTGTCTCTGGCTTCTGTCTGGATTGCAGGGAACATTTGCGGGGTGGTCCACCTTCTGCAGGGGTAGGGGTGCAGGTGGCCTGTGGGTCCTGTGGCGGGGTCTCCTGCCTACTAGCGGCAGCGGAAGTGGAGGACTGTTCAACTGACTGGCTAGTGGTAGGGGCCCGCTGGTGTGCAGTTGCCTCCCTCATGATGTTGGCCATGTCTGCCATTACCCCTGGTATGGAGATCAGGGTGGTGTTAATGGCCTGCAAGTCCTCCCTGATCCCCTGATACTGTACCTCCTGTAGCTGCCTGTGCTTGGGTGACCAGCTGTCCAGTGGTCCATGATGGGCCAGGTAGGTCCTCCTGATCCTGAAGTCCAGAGTTACTGTCATCACTGGGGGCTTCTTCGGTTGGAGGACTGGATAGTGGTGGCACCTCCTCTCCACTGACATTGGCTGGGGTACCTGTGGGGATGTAAGTAATGTATTATGCTTCAAGTGTATGACATTTGTACATACCTGGCTTCCCCTCTATCGTTGGTGTTGCCCTGCCAGCTTTTGCTTGTGTATGGTGATGTATTTTGGGTATGCTTGTTTCCCTAAGATGTGCATGCTTTAGTGATGGGTGTCCATGCAGGCCTGGGAGGGTTGTCCGTGCATTGGTATGGCATGCAGGGTTTGGCATTGGGGTTAGTCAGATGTGTAGGTGCAGTGTGTGGGTTGGAGTGGAGTGATGGGAGTGAGGGTGTGGGTGTGAGATGGCATGCAGGTATTGGGGGGTGATAAGTGTTAAATGTTGACTTACCAGTGTCCAGTCCTCCAGCAACTCCAGTGAGTCCCTCAGGATTCAGTAATGCCAGTACTTGCTCCTCTCGTGCTGTGAGCTGTGGGGGTCCATCACCAGTCCTCTATATGGCGAGCTGGTGTCTTACTGCTTTGGAACGTACCTTCCCCCATAGGTCGTTCCAACTCTTCCTGATGTTGTCCCTTGTTCTTGGGTGCTGTCCCACAGCGTTGACCCTGTCCACAATTCTCCGCCATATCTTCATCATCCTTGCAATGGCTGTGGCTCTACCCTGACAATTTTCTCCACCATGACCCTTAACTCCTTCTCGGTTAAACGGGGGTGCCCTTGTGGTGCCATGGGTGTTGTGTGATGTGTGTTGGTGAGGGTGTGTTGGGTATTGTGGTGGGCTGTGTGATGTGGAGTGCGTAAGGGATGTATGGGTGTGAGTAGTGTGTGTGTGTCTAGTTGTCTCTTTGCTCTTCTTCTCAGTTTCCTGTCAGCAATTGGTGTTCGTAAGGGGTCGTGGGTAATGTGGGTATGTGTTTTAAAGTGGTGTGGGTGTGGTGTGTGTATGATTGTCAGGTGCGTGTTTTTAGTATTGGCCAATGTGGTGTTGTTTCTTATGTGGGTGTCCATTCTGAGCACGGCGGTATGTACCGCTGTGGTGATTCGTGGGTCATAATGTGATGGACATTGTTTTGTTGGCGTAATGCTATGGGTGTTGGGACCGCCACTTTACCACTGACCTTTGGTCTGGCAGATATGTGTATGTGGCAGTATTCTGTCAGATTGGTGTGTGTGTGTCATAATATGGTGAACGGATATCCTCCACCGCGGCGGTATGTTGGCGGCCATCAGCGTGGTGGTAAGCAGGATTTACCGCCAATGTCATAATGAGGGCCTAAGTTATTGACAGTAGACAGCATAAGGAAACCTATAGAAAGAGGATGCTGAACATAGGTGCGGATACCCCTTTGAAAATATGACTAAAATCCATACTAACCTTTACTGGTCTGAAACTGTTGGTTTCAAACGTCCATTATCAATAAATGGTACAGTTACACCTTATTGTTTCTCATTTACTGTGCCCTGTTCCATAGAAAATAATTTCAATCCAAAAACTCTCATTCCAGCAACACGGCTTTCAGGTGTCCCTCACTTTTGTCATGGGTATAGAATTGTAGCACTCTCGTTGTTTAATAGAACTGTGCGATGAAGGCCTGCTCCTGCTGATATTAGTAGTGCATGTTTCACTCAAGAATGACAGGCTCCTTTCTCTCATAGATGATAAAGACATTTGTGAATCTCTAGAAAGTGTGCTCTAATTTTACTTTTCAGTACTGATAGCAATAATTTCCATTGCAAAATGATGAGAATAAACTGTTTCTCTCAAAGATCGATCATTGAATCCCAGAAAATGATCCATGTTTCTCACACAATTAAATCACCTTAAAATTCTCCAGAATTTCTAAACTGATTGTGGCACCACTGAGAAATGATATGCATAGAAACTAAAATCTGCCTTTTTACATGCCACATTTGTGACCCTTGCAAACAGGCATTCAGACTATAGCATTTCAATGGAAAAACTAGCTGAGCATTTGCACCAAAACTATGCAACAGTTGTGTGTTATGTACGTTAACCTACATACACTATCATGAAAAAAATATTTTAACACATAATTTGTGGATTTACACCCCACCTTTCTAGGGTCTGACTACAATAACAATTTTATCCACGGGATAGGGCACTTGTAGACAGTTATTAGCCAAGTCTGTCTGAGTCCATCTCAGCCAATAACTGCCAAGGAGTGTGCCCAAGCACACCTTTTGTTGCTCAATTGCAAAACACTTAATAACACACCCACATGCCTTCTTGTTTCTGATTCAGTGAGGTCAATTGACACTTTTGTCAACAAATCTGTTAAAATCTGCAAAACTGCAGACAATACTTACCTCACCACTGGATCCTTTGTTGAGGGGATTTGAAATCTGTTTCATCATAGAGTGAAGAGTATTTGTGAATTACAGTGCAGTCTAAGCTGAGGCAGAGAATGGTCAACTCTGAAGGAGACAAAGTTGAGTATCTGTTGTAAAAGCTACCTGCAGGTGAAGCAATTCATTAGAAAAGGAGAAGTTTCAGCGAGACCTCCAGCCCTCAGGATCCTGAGGAGTCGTACAAGATCTGTAAGAGGTTTCCAATGAGCTCCTGATGGAAACTAATGTGCTTGTTAAAGTTGCAAAAATTCCTACAGATTGAATGGGCATTGCCATAGTAAGTGGAACGCCTAGGTGGGCTATGAAATGAGCAGAATTATTGATTTCCCAAAATTCTTGATTTCCTAGGGAATTAACAAAGTAAATAGTGTGGATCACAGGTAGTTTAATGTTGTCATTCCATTCATTAAGGACAACATGAAAAACACCTGAAACCCTCTATGTAAAGTAATAGTGCACTCAGTGTACATACTCATAATGAGAAGCCTGGGACATTGCAGACTCTATATGGGATTCCCAGTGTTGATCCCATTATATTTTTAAACATTTTTGCTTCAATCCAGTGGCTCGAACTTATCAATTGGAAGTTCCCAACATAGAGGGAGGTTTCCATTTCATGGGGACATAGAGGTAGTTACAATCTGATTGTTTCTTATTGTCTGCAAGTCTGCAGAATTTTCTAAGCCTCAGTGTTTCTCTAATTGTGACCTTCATTTACTAAGCCGTGAGTTTGGAAGGGCTTCTAGAGTCATTAAGTGTGAGTATGGAAGAGACATATTTTGTCTCGCTCCAAGTTCCTGGATGAAGAAAGGCTCGAGTTGTGCCTGTTCCTTTCTCTTCAGCCTCAGTAGCTAAGGTTGAAGCTTTGTTGAGTATCACATCAAAGTCAGTTTAAGATGTTGTTTGTAGCTGGTTTGTGTAACCTTTTAGCGTGGTCCAATCAGTTGGAGCTATATCTGAGAAATAGTATGCTTTGTTTTCACACTTTATCCTTTATAAGAAATTGGGTCTATGCATGTGTCTAGGTTCACACTAGAACCTTTGGTAGTTATTGACTCAAAATGTAATGCATGAAAATTGTGAGTGATTTTGCTGTTTTACTATTTGTATGGAAGTCTATATGAAATATCATGATGGCCTACTGTCATTGTGTAATGTTGTGCTGTGTATTCACTGATGTGGCCCAATTATAAAGGAGGCTACCTGTTTTCTGGTTGGCATTTAATCAATAGCTTGAAACAGAGGCCCAATTGTATTTTGCAGGTTTGCGCCGCTTTTGCATCACAAAATGATGCAAGTGCAGTGCTAAAAAAGGATAAAAAGGATACATATGGACCAGAGTGTTTAGGGACTAGATGGACATTTTGTTGCACTCAGTCCATGCGGAAGACCAACAAAAACCACTTCAATTTAGGTACAATGGCAAAAGAAAATTTCACAGAGCTAGGTAAATTGTTATTATGTAGCAACATGAAGGTGCTAAAAGGAGCTAATAAATGTGGTATATTAAATCTGACATCCTTGGCATGGTATCCCCTCAAACATTTTGCCTCTATACCTTCTGTTTGATCAATTCATTTTTGTTGGTTTTATGACTGTGCACTATACTACTGCTAACCAGTGTTATAGCACTTGTGCTTCTCCTTCAAACATTGTAAAATTGGACTACTCCAAATTTGGCACATTTACTTTTCCTGTAAGTCCCTAGTAAAGGCACTGTTTGTGCCCAGGGCTTGGTATTAAAATGCTTTTAGTGCCAACCACTAAAGTAGCCCGTTAAAGCATGTCTCACGGTTGCCACTGTAGCTTGTAAGGCAGTTTTAAACTACCATTTTGTCCTGTCAAAATAAACATTTTGTTAGGCCTAAAGCTTGCTTTTTTTTTATTAATTATAAGTCAGCCCTAAATTAGGAGCTAAAGGATCATAGTACCCGGTGCATTGTATTTTGAAACATAACATGTTTAACATGTTCTGATGGAGAAAAACCCCTAAAGTCACTTTCCATTATGGCAAGGCCTAATCTCTTCTATTCAGGAACACTGGGTTACCTGATTACATTTAATAAGTGCTAACTCCAGATAGGGAGCAGATAGAGATATGCTGTTTACACTTCAGTGAGTTGCAATTTAAAATCCTCTTCAATAGTAAGATCGAATTTTAAGTCACAATTCTGAAAATACCACTTTTAGAAAGTTGGCATTTTCTTGTCCCAACCAACTATGGCCCCTGCCAGTCTCCTGGATCACATGACTGTGAATGGCTCTTCCATTGGGGCCTGAGTATTTCTTCTAAACAATGACACGAAGGAGGCATAGGTGTGGACAGGATGAGTGGGAATGGCTATACTCAGTCACACTTACACTTCAATGGACCTTACCTACAGCGCACAGAAAGGAACCACAGGCCTGCCCAGCCTTATGTCATCCCAGACAGTTGGCCAGGGTAAGGGGAAGAACTTTATAAAAACAGTGTTGGGGACCACCCGAGCCACTCATCAAAAACATTCCTGGACCTGCAGAAGTTACAGAAGAAGAACTGCCCTGTTCCATGAGGACTGCCCTGCTATTTCAAGGGCTACCTTGCTGTCTGAGAAGGAAGATTGGACCTACTTGCCTCCAGCCCTGGCTATCAAGAGTGACTCCAAAGGTCAAGTGAATGACCTGGTGTGTGAGCTACAGGTACATGACAAACCTCAGAGGCCACCCTGCAACTGCCCACCTAACCTGCTGCAGCTGGACCTGCCTGGACCTTCAGCTGGACCTTCCTTAGCCTCTGCTGGAGTTACTACTGACCCCAGGAGGTGCTCCTTGGTCGTGGACACTTGGCTGCCATTAGAGTGTACTCCTCCTGAAAAGGTGGAAATCCTGAAATTTGGACTCTTCGCAACTGCAAATGGGCTTGTTTGCATCAAGATTCTTTACGCCATGACAACCACCAACGAGAAGCTCTAGTGAGACCTGCTCTTTATGTTGACAGTGGCTGTCATCGACAACTGGCAATGTAAGACCTGAACTTTACAGTACAACAATGACAGTCCATGACGACCACTAACATGAAGTGACATCAGTGACCATCTGGGATGCTTGACCAGCTCTTTGTGCTACAGTAATGACCATACACAATACCTGACCTGCTCTTCTCATTACAGCGACGACTGTTCAAGATGCTCAACCTCCTCCTCACAGTCTCCTCCACCATGAATGGTACTCTTTGCACTGGACTTAGAAGGTAATTTGTCAGTGTGACTAATAGGTCCCTTCACCTGACCTGTGCTCCATTGCGGTTGACCTGAACTTGTGACTTTCTCCTGGTCTAGTGCGAACAGATGACCGCAGGTGGTGTTTTGTGCTTGTAACCACTATTTTCACTAAAAACTTTCAAATTGAATATCTCTGGTTCGAGTCATTGAATTTTTGTCGTTCTGGTATTTAGTCTATTTTTCTAAATTGATTTAGGATTTTTCCTGTGTTGTGTTTGCACTTTATTGCTGTTTGTGTACTGCACCAAGCAGGTGGTCACTTATACAGGCATTTGCAGGAACCACTGCCACAGTGATTCCTGTCAGTGCATTTTACTCTTTGCTACTGGGCTGTGTCCAATGGACGAACCCCTGTAGCAAACAGCATTGAAGAAAAAAATCCTGAAACACGATTTTCTTTTTCGAAGCAAAAAATATAATGCTCCCCTCGCAATGGAAGTCTTCTCCCATAGCGGGGGACCATTATAATGATTTTGCTGTTTCATACTGACAGGTTTTAACTGGAGGTAAGTAACAGTAAAAAATAACCACAGATCTGCCCATCTAAATTGGGCAGGTGGACGTGTAGCAATTTCTCCAGTAGCCTTTATTCCCCAGGGCTGTGGCCAGGGCCGAGAACTAGTAGTCTCTGTCATGGCCAAACTTAAGGTCTGCCTGCAGTTAAATTGGCAGGCAGAACACTATTTTGTGGGGCAGGGAACTCTGTTGCGACAGAGTACCCTCTCCGTCAATATATAAATAATGCCTAAATTGACAAAATTCGCCTCACATTTTTTACCTAACTGCTTTTGGGTCTAAATGTTCCCCTCCGGGCTCATTTACTTCAATCTGATACACAGGAAGGGCTTTAAATTCTACAGCTCCTATTCCAGCAACAGGGTTTTCATGTGTGCCTCACATTTGTCATAAGTATAGACACCCTACTGGTCATTAGAAAACTGTGGTGATGCTGCAGTAGAACGCCATGGAAACCAGCTGACAGGCTGCTGCTGCTGCTGTTGAAATTACATTATATTTTGCTCACATTAATAAAGAAGATTTTTTAATAGTATATGTGCCCTCCTTGTAGCTTCGTAAACCCTAACCATAATCTCCATTTGAAAGTCCGAAGAGAAAACGATTTTCCCCCAAAGATGGTTCATGAAATCCTAGCAGAAGATCAGCACTCAATTACATTAAAATTTGCTGCAATTCTTAAAATCAGTGTTGCACCAATAATAAATAATTTATATTATGACTAAAATCTGTTATCACTCTATCTAGATGCTTGTTCTTATACCACTTAAAGCCAGGAATTCACAATGTATTTAGATAGGACAAACATGGTGTAGCCTTCTCAACAAAAAGTCTCCAATCTGTATGTTTCTTGAAGGCTTCCACCTAAAAATTGCCATGAAAAGTACACCACTGAGCAAACAATTTTGTGAATTTCACCCCAGATTTTAAGGGTCCAATTTGCAATACCAATATAACCCAAGGAGGAGGGCCATCCTCATATATTTATTTTCTGTAGCAAAGAATTGTCCTCAGCTTCCGACGGGGCCCTCTGATTCCACTCCAGTGACTAACTATGTAGGATTGCCATACCCCTTAGAGAATATTGCTTAAGTATTTAGGGACAGTGTACATGAGAAAGGTATGGGATAATTACAGAAAACACAAAACTATGTTACACATTACACATACCCAAAGCCAGAGGTTTTTTCTTTTTTGTAACAAGAACGTTATGTTGGATTGATTGTTAGGACTTTCTAATTGCAATGCTATTTATGGCAGTCCACGTTATGATAATAATGATCTGTATATTACAGCCACCTTCAGGGAGGTTGTGTCAGGGAAGTTTAGTGGCATTTCTGAAAGTGATTGAGAGCAAGTGATAAAGTACTAATGTCAGTTACAGAAAGTGTTTTAGAGGGATGGCCTGACTGCAGATTTATTGATTCTATAAACAAGACAATTTTAACAAGAGTCCCATGAATTTGAAGTTGAAGAAAATGTGTTGTTTGAGGAAGAAAAACGGGTTAGGTCTGTAAGGTATATATATGAAATGTTACAAAAATTTAAGTGCAAAGTTAATTTAATTGTATTTAATTATTTAAAAAGTAAAGTCATATTTATTTTTAAATAAAAAAAAAGTTAATGCAATATTTCAAATCAAACAATTCTTTTAGCGTATACATAATTTTAAACATTAAATTAAATCGATATCTATTTTTACAAATTCAAAATAACTATTTATTTAAACATTATTTCAGTTGTATTCTATTTTAAGTCCCTAACTCAATTATTTTATACCGGAGGGTGCTGCAGCAGCCACGTCTCCTTCTTTAGGACAGGGGAGCTTCGCCCCATTAAGTAAAATGCTGTGAAGTTGAAAAATAAAACAGCAATAAAATTAATGTATTACCACGTTATTCTTTTACTGGTCCCATGCTGAGCCGAGTGTCAGGGTGAGGTGAGACCATTGCAGCTGCAATAGGGAGGAGTGGTGAGCACTTCAGTTTAAAGTGTGCATGCCACTCTGGTCGGCTGTCTTGTGTCTGCCAGTCTGACAGGCACACTTTAAACCTCTCTAATCAGAGCTGTCTGAGACAGCTGGGTGGAGAACATGCACAGGCCCCAGTGCTTGAGGGAGCGTCGAGGTAGCCTGCTCCAAACAATTCTGACGCTTCTCTCGTGCTGCTCACCATTATCAGCAGCATGTGAAATTGTTAAGGGTGTTGTCTTTGAAACAAACCATGTGCTCTCCGATGGACTGAAGAACACTGAGGAAGACCAGAGGTGGCGACTCAATAGCCCAGGATATATTTCATTTTTAATGTTATTATCAACTGACAGGCACTGTGAAAAATGTGCAGTGCCTTCAGCCTCAACCCCAGACCTAAGTTGTGGTCTGTTTTAAACACTGTTTATCACGAACAAAGATGGGGACCTTTGGCATTGACACTCAAGGTATTCTCAATGTCTCACAGTTCCTGTGAGTGGGTCAAAATGATTGATTATTTTGCCACCTATGCTGGCTAATTGCTGTAACTGTGTTGCAGCACCATTGGTTGGCCATGTGTGGTACTGGGCTTACTCCAGGTCTGAGTGTGAGCACATTTCCAACTGTTTTGGCTATAGTAACTATAGAAGTGCAATTTGTTCACAGCAATGGGCCTGCTCTTTTGTGGATGGGTGCCTGTCCCTCCCTAAACTCCTGCTTCAATCTCCTTAACCCCCCCTTACTTCTCCCTTAACCCCTCCTCTTTTGTAGTCAGTATTACACATTTTCAAGCAATCCCCCTGTCCATTCCACATTTACTGGTAAAAAAAAATAGACTTACCTGTGCCGAGAAATCTGCACTTGGGTCAGAAATTTCCACACAGAAACAAAAGGCAAGACGGAGGTGTAGACCTCTGCATGTAGGTCAGTGAACAGCATTTTGTAGTATGTGAATAGTACTATTATAGCAAAATTAAACACACTAAAAAAATTGTGAATGGGAAAAAGTATTAGCAGTGTCTCTGTCACACCAATATATTGTCCTATTTGAAACATTCGGAAGTGAACCGGGGCATCGAGAATTCAGTTAAATATCATGTTCAGTTGATAAATCTATCTCTAGAGCAAAGAGACATAAATCATTCAATTTGTCAGAAAAATATAAGAGTATAAGGGTAAAAAGTCAATATTATTGCAATAACAAATAGTAGTTTTTTGTTTACCTCAGAAATAATTGTTAGTAATATAAATTTTGCATTGTTTAATTTCAGTAGCTCTGGTAGCATCTGAGACTACTACTGAAGTAATGGCTCTCCTAACTGCAATGCTGTGTAGCATTGCACATGTTGCAATAATTTTGCAACATGTTGCACAGCCATAATCCAATGCAGTGCCAGACATAAATGTGCATATTGCTTTCTAGCTGACCTTGGGTGAAAATAATGTGAAAGCTCTAAGGTTGCAAGGAATGTACACTATGTTTAAAAATGTTGGAATCATTGATGCTGCCTGAAAACCATGCTACAATATCATTTATGAGGCATGAACTATTGCAAACCACCTAGATATTTAGGTGATGGTGACATTTTCTAATGTGATAGATATAGGGGGTCATTCTGACCTTGGCGGTCCATGACCGCCATGGCGGAGTGCGGCGGAAGCACCGCCAACAGGCTGGCGGTGCTTCCTGGGCGATTCTGACCGCGGCGGTAAAGCTGTTTCCCACCGGTTTCCCGCTGGCCCAGGGAACCCGCCATGGCGGCGCTGCTTGCAGCACCGCCATGGGGATTCCGACCCCCTTACCGCCAGCCTGTTTCTGGCGGTGTCCACCGCCGGAACCAGGATGGCGGGAACGGGTGCCGTGGGGCCCCTGGGGGCCCCTGCACTGCCCATGCCACTGGCATGGGCAGTGCAGGGGCCCCCTAACAGAGCCCCACAATGATTTTCACTGTCTGCTTAGCAGACAGTGAAAATCACGACGGGTGCCACTGCACCCGTCGCACCCCTTCAACTCCGCCGGCTCCATTCCGAGCTGGCTTCATTGTTGAAGGGGCTGTCCCCCTGGGCCGGCCGGCGGTCTTCTGGCGGTCGCCCGCCGGCCCAGCGGGAAAGCCGGAATGACCGCCGCGGTCTTTTGACCGCGGTGCGGTCTTTCGGCGGGAACCGCTTGGCGGGCGGCGACCGCCGTCCGCCGCCGTCAGAATGACCGCCATAGTCTCTTTCCGATGGTGGACGAATAAGGATATGTGAACTATCCACTCATCCAAATACATTTGTGAAATTTACAATAGATTAAAAAGCCATCTTTGTTGCTTGCAATTCAGCTGGGGCTAGAGGGAAAATATGGTCATTTAATATGTCAAACATAACATCTAGAAAGTTCCAGAATATTCTAGAAATAGCACTCTGCGATATGACCACAGCAACTACTACTTTGCTCTCTTGACTCCCAGATGCAAGGAGGTGAAGGCTACAAATAACTTTATGATATGTAGGGGTAGCCCTACTATGCTGGGTGGACCTTCCTAAAACAGACTCCAACTCAGAAATTAACCTTTAAATCACCTCCTTACTAAGCCTGTATCTGCTGTATTCCATCAAAGTAACCATCTGCCTAAAAATATTTTTTTTCTCCTCCTTTTCCTTTGCAGGGCTGCTAGAGTACATATTCTCCTCCCCACAGCATACATTACGGCCACTGTGAAAGTGTATAATGCATTGTGGGCTACCACGTGGTTCAACTTGGTAGTAAGTTGCCTCGACTATTTGCTGTTTTTGTGACAATTTCTAGACTGCGAATACTTCGTACAACCAATTTGCAAAATGCAATTGAAATTCGTAATTCAAGAACTGCATAAAGCAAACATAAAATTAAAAAAACAGTAAAGATTTTGTTCGGTATGCGATTTAAGCAAAATCATGTTTTGGGACTCATGGTACATCAAAGAACGCCTATTTAATGGTTGCAAACCATTTTGTTAATGGTTCGCGATTTGTTGAACTTTTGTACATCGGGTCCAAAAATTAGCCATGATTGTAAAGATAATGTCAAGGCTGCTGGAATTTTGAAGAATTATGTGGCAGAGGAGCACCAAATTATGTGACATGGTTAACTCAGTTATTCTGCATGAAAAGCCAAATAATGCAGCATAATGCAGCACATATTTGGATAGTACTAATTCATTATTTGGTCAATTTTTGCACATGGTAATATGTCTGGGAAAAATTTCACCTCTTTAGTGTCAGTTTAAGACCTAAATGTAGCAATAAGCAAATGAATAAAT